>NC_141934.1:18707688-19957688 GCF_057802395.1 Ceratotherium simum simum | reverse complement strand
GCATGGTGATACTAACAGCCATTTTGTAGGGTTCTTAAATTCATTACATGAAGAAATACATATCTCTTAGCTCAATGCCTAGCACTTAGCAAGTGCTTAATAAATTGGGCTAATTATGATGACTCTGTTTGTGATCAGACCTTCTAGAACTATACTGAGGTTAGCAGAAGAGTCAAGATTGGAAGAGGATTAGTTACGGAAGGACTGGATGGAAGATGTCAGTTAACTCTTGGTAGCCTGGAAGTCTCCAGAAATCTAAACTCAGCCATCAAAGCAAAGACGCCCACCTGGAGGCCTCCATCTGACCTGAACATTCCTAGAGTGCTTCCCTGGGTCCTAGGTAATTTAATTTTGGGGGTGGAGGGAGGAGAGAGAACTAAATAACCATCAGGACACCAGTGAAGAGTAAAGAACTGTGTGTGTTCAGAATCAGGAGTTCTGTTCTTCCTTGTCATAACTGAGACTGTGGGCAAGTTCCTGAACTTCTCAGTTGACCAAATCTGTAAAAATGGGAAGGCCAATCCTTCTCGCCCAGATTGTGGGACGATGAAATGAAGAGGGCTGTCTAAAAGGACCAAGCATGTTGTTGGCACTCAAGAAGTCTTGGGGCAGAGGGCGCATGTGGGCTGCCCCAGCCCGTGCCTTCCCTCTGCCTGAGCAGTTGGAGTTTCTGAAGCTGCCCACTTGGCTCTGGAAGAGAGAGATTCCTGGATGTGTTAAGCGCTCTGGACATGTCTGAACTTGCAGGTGCCATTTTGAATCTGAGAGGCCCTTGACTTAAAGGAGCGAGTTCAGGAAAAATGCATTTGTGCAACTTGTAACTCTATTTAGACCAACGCAGGTTTCCCCTCAGCCTAGGCTTTACGGAGCCTCTAAAGACCCTGCCCACTCTTTGTCTCCTCTACTTGTCACAATAGTCTGGGAGATAGGCCAGGGAGATGCTAATGTCCCCAAGACCCTCCAGAGCCATCAGCTGCTTACTTCAAAGAGACTATCTGACTGGAGGGACGGAGGATGAGTGATTACCACAACCTTACAAGCAACGAGGTCCCCAGGTCAGGCGGACTATCAAAATTTGGGCATTCATTCAAATGAGCAATCGATCAGAGATGGTGATGGGGTTTCTTGGCTTCATTCGAGTCTCCCAAGATGCTATGTGAAATAAAGAAAGTCCAACTCATTAAAGATCATTGGAAAGGAAGAAGGAAGCGAATGTTTATTGAGTTCCAGCTAGGTACCGCAGGACTTGTGAGGTAGGACTAATGATACCTATTTGACAGATGAAATGGAGGCTCACAGCAGTGAAGTATCTTGCCCAAGGGCTACCCAGCTGTTAAGATAATAAAGCAGCGACTATTCTAATGACACTTCCTCCTTTCACTCCTATTTTCACTAACTTGTATTTAGCACCTACTATGTGGTTACTGGGGAGGGCTTCCCCCTTCTCCCCCCTCTCCCTCCCTCTACCCCCCTCTACCCCCGTCTCCCCCCCCATCCCCCGGACCTCTCTGACCTCCTGTTATATCTCTAGCTACTTGTTCTCTGGCTTCTAGCCACCCCACCTTCTCCTCCTCCTTTGAATAAACGCTGCCCTCTCCTCCCCTCACTGCCTTTGCTTAGAAGACTCCTTCCTACCCAGCTCCCGCTTATCTTTCAGATTTCCACATTCAAGAAAGTCCTCCCTGACCCCAAGAAAAATTCAGATTCCTACTCCCATGCCCAATATACGCCCTGTACTTCTCCATCGTGAAACTTATCACTGCTTGGAAACTTACCTGCGAGGTTCTTTGGTTAATGTCTGTGTCAGGCACTGGAAGACTTTAAGCCCCATGAAAGTAGAGAGCCCTTCATGTCTTGTCCATGGCTGGATCCAAATAACGGCAGAAGGTAAGGAAGTTCCCAAGAAGATCCCAGCCAATGGAAAAAATCAACAAAGACACAGACAAAGAGGAAGACAGAAGGACACCGAGGGGTCGGTAGCCTCCGAGATGCCCTAGAAAGGGCGCTTTTCATGCTTCCTGTCCCAACTACTCAAATTCCAGGCAAAGGTGAAGGGCCAGACATTCTCCAGGGCTCCCATTACGAAGCCAATATGTATTTTGTATGCCATGTGTTTATGTTTTTCCCTTTGAAGACTGCCTGGGAAAGGCTAACAGTCATGGAAGTAACAAACACTTTGTCTTCTCTTCTCTTGCCAAAAGCAATCTTTAATCACCCCACCAAGTAATGGGCTCAGAATAGCATAATGGAAACAAAGTACTTAAAATACTTTCTTGGGTGGATAAACACAGCCGAGGGGGAAAAAAAGTCTTACACGCCCAGCTTCATCCTTTTCACGGTAGGGGCAGCTAGGAGATGCGGAAGGAAGAGAAGAAATGCTTCCCAAACAAACAGGTAATTGTAAATAACCAGAATGCACATATTTTTACTGGTAGCGTGGTGGGCTGTCCACCCTGAGAACGATGTCTTAATATTTGCTGGATTCCGCCCCCCCCCCTTTAAACCCTGTTACCAAGCGACAAAAAGTAGTTCTGACATAACCAACCAGTGGGAGACAATTCACAAAGAGTTTTTGAGCAAGATCTTTCTCAAATCTTTCTAGATGTGGGGACATTGGGGGAGGGTGAGGGGTAGTGTTGGGTGGAGGTCCTTGTGATTCTGAATGTGTTACTTGTGTTCAGAGGAGGGAAATCTTTGCTGATGCCTACTGTGGCTTAAGCCAAAACCGGAAAGAAAGTGGCAAAGCTCTGGGTTATAGAATCCAGGATGCAGGCTCCTAGGGGGATGCCAAATTTGGAAGTAGAGAAAACAGATATTCATGCTGTGAAGGCAGACTTGAAATTACTATCTCCTCCAAGCAGACTTCCTGGATTTCTCCGGTTGGAGTCTCTCTCTCTCTCTACCATGAAACATACAAAACAAGAACTAGGAGGCTTCTAAAACTTCAAAACTGAATCATCTTGGCCCAATTACTTATTCTCTCTGAACTTTAGTTTTCCCATCTGTAACATGGAGACAAAAATACTTCCTTTGTGAGTATCCCTAGGCATAGAATTAGATCACCTGTGGTCAGTTTCTCACTCAGAGAACTTAACCTGGTCTCCCTAAAAGTAAGAATTATCCAAGGATGTCTCAGGGTCTCCTTGAAGAGTGAGGCAGTAGGGAAGGGAGACATGGGCATGGGACTAGCACCTGTTTCCTGAGCTATTGTGTCCTGGTCACTGTGTTAGACCCTTTTATGCACGTTATCTCTTGTGTTCCTGACAATAATCGCTATTTCAAGGAGGTATCATTATATTTACTTTTCAGACGGGGCAACTAAGGTTCAGAATGTTCAAGGAACTTGGCCAACGTCACACAGTAGGTGGCCGGCTCTTCAGGGAACATGCGACACTTCCCACCTCCTGGTCCCCTGGTGCCTGGTATGATGTCTGGCACATCGCAGATACTCAGTGCACACGTGTGGCAACAATAGAAGTGCCCCTCACTTCCCGAATGTCCACTCACTGGCTGATCATCTATGAATAACTGCAAAAGCTTTTGACATTTTTTTTCATGTATCGAACCTGATCGTCAGATGTGAACTAGTTAATCATGGAGAAAACTAACATTTCTGAGCACTAATAGAATACTGCGCAATGGACATTCATGCTCCTCGATGAGAAGTGTGGTATGTTGACTGAAAAAGTGCTCTGTGTTGAGGTCAATGGATAGAACCCATGTGTAAGGGGAAACACACAAGAAATGTGTTTGATAAGGGGGTTAAGGTCATTTTTGCAACTGAAAGGCAATTTATTAACAGGGACCTTGATGTAGAAGAGCTGATCAAGTTGGAAGCTCAGAAACGCTGGTCAGCCTGTTCGATCATTGTAAACTGGGGACAGGGGACACCAGGTGTCATTGGAAGTTTGATGACAGAGAGTCTGATGCCGCCAGATCCACTGGCCCCTGGGTCTTTATGTCAGCAGTTAGGGCAGCCATGGTGATCTGCTGACACATTCTTTCCTGTTTGTCTCCCTCTTCTAGACCCTCCCTGCCCTGTGGCAAGGGGAAAGGATTCCGCGTTTTGGAACCAAAAGAACTGGGTTGGACTCTCCCAGCCCTGACTCCTGTCTTTGCATAAATCGCTCAGTCTTTCTAAACTATGATTTTCTCAATTGTAAAAATAGCAATAGGCTCGTTGTGAGGATTAAATGAGACAATGGAAGTAAATGGTTTAGCACAGCAGCAGGCGATCACCAGGTACAGTTGCGGGTCAGCTTAACGTGAAATGCGTCGTTAGGCGATTTCATCATTGTGTGAACATCACAGAGTGTGCTTACACAAACAGATGGTAAAGCCTACTACACACCTAGGCTGTATAGTACTAACCTTATGGGACCACTGTCGTGTACGTGGTCCGTCGTTGGCTGAAATGTCGTTATGTGGCACACGACACAAGGAACAAAGCAAAGTGCCTATACTGCTGGGAGGGGAGATAGACAATAAACAAATGAATATTGTATCAGTGGGTGATAAAACACACAACACCTAAAACAGGCAAAGGGATAGAGAAAGATGGGAGGAAGGAAGTGCCATTTTATACAGACTTGTCAGGAGGTGATGTTGGGGCAGAGACCCAAAGAAGTCCGGGAATCAAGCTTGTGAAATTTGGGAGAACAATGTTCCAGGCAGAGGGAACAGCAAATGCAAAGGCCCTGAGGCCAGACCATGGTTGGTATGTTTGAGGAAGAGCAAGGAGGCCACAGTGGCTGGAAGTAAAGTGGTTGAGAGACTTCTGTCACCATTGAACAGGACACCATTCCAATGGTGGCAGGAGATGAGTCTGGAGAGTTGGGAGTGGGAAGGGGATCAGATCCTGTAGACCTCACAGGAGCTTTGGCTTGGCATCTGAATAAAAGGGGAAGCTATTTAAAAAAGGAGTGGCATATCTCCCTTTCCACTGCTCCCCTCCCCCGCCCAAAATTTTACTGTGAAAAATTTCAAGCATATAGAAAAGTTGAAAAATTGTATCTGGAACCCCCAGATACCCACCAACTGGATTCTACATGTAACATTGTATTGGCTTTATCACACATCTCCTCAGGTATTCGTCCCTCTATCCACCTATCAATTCATCTTATTGTGTTGTTGTATTTCAAAGTAAGTCACAGATACCACTTACCTCACCCCCAAACACTTCGGCGTGCATATCAGTAACTAGACTTCAAGATTTGTTGATGGATTTTCTTAAGAAAAAATTTACACACAGTGAAATGCACAGATCTTAAGCATATCTTCTTTGAATTTTGACAAGTTTTTGACATACCTGTGCAACCCAAACTCCTATCAAGATAGAGGATATCATCATCGCCTCCCTCCCCCCCTGCCCTGCCCCCAGGCAACTACTGTTTTGATTTTTCCCACAGTATGTTAGTTTTGCCTATTCCAAAACTTGATATAAATGGAATCATACAGTGCGTGGTCTTGTGTTAGGCTTCTTTCACTCAACGTAATACATTTGATATTCATTCACACTATAACTTGTATCAGTAATTCCTTTTTTATTGCGGAATAGTATTTTTTTTTGCATGGATAAGGGTATATCACAGTTTATCCTTTCTCCTATGGGTGGACACTTGGGCGGTTTCTAGTTTTGGCTGCCTTACGTTTTCAAAAGATCCCTCTGGCTGCAGAGTGGAGACTATTTCTTGGGTGAGAAAGCAGAACAGTAGACCAGATGGGAGGCTACCGCAATTGTTCAGGCAAGAGATAATGTGGTACTAGAATTGTTTTGACCAAAGCGTTAAGCTTTTTATATACATTATCTCAGTTAACAAACATCTTCAGGGCTTAGAAAACTCCCTTCCCCTAGAGATAACCCATTCCTTCTTAAGGAAAGACACGCTTGCTATGCTTTTCTTTCATATTCAATCGTGTTAGTCATTTTGGTCAAAGGGTTGCCAAATCTTCTCAGTTACAGATTTGCAAAGAGGAACTTTGTAAATGGACTCTCTCAGTTAAGGCACCCTGTCGGGGGATGAATTACAGAAGCTCCTCAAAGCCTATGTCAAATGGGAAATGCCGAGAGAAAGATTAAAAGCTCCAAGTAGCTTGAGATCAAGAGGATTGGGGTTGGGGTGGAGTTAGATGGAAAGTTCTAATAATAACAGCTCAGGGTTTTGAATACTTACTACAAGCCAGGCCAGACACTGTTCACTTTCCATACAGTTTCTTACATATGAAGCATGGATTAGGAACAGTCCCATTTTATGGAGGAAAGCAAGAATTTCAACCCATTATATCTGACTTCAGAGTGGGCACTCTTAAACGCTATGGCTATACCAATTTCCTTTCCATTGGAAAAGATGAATGGTATAGACATAATTGAGCAAATTGATTTTCTTTCCTTTCCAACAAAGTTGACCCCAAATTGGTCAATATGTTTTCTGAGATTGCCATCGAAAAGAATACCATTAAAAATGGCAACATGAGTTCAAAGTGAGGCTCATGGGTAGGGTGCCCCAACTTGTGCTGATTTGTCTGGGACTTTCCCCATTTTAGCACTGAACATTCCAGGCAAACTGGGATGTCGTGTCATCCTACTCATGGAGGATGGTCAGTGTCCATGTAGAACGTTTCGTTTTGTAATCTGAATTGAGTGGTGAGCTCTTAATTGACTCCAGTATGATGAATTTACCCACCATGGGTCCTCCTTTAGTTTCTGCCCTGCTCAGCCTTAGGACAATCTGTTGGATAAGACCCACTGGAGGAACAACGTTAGCAACTTGTACCATCAATCAACCGGTATTTGGGGACACACCAGCAAATGAGTGTGCCTTTTGCTAGAGGGCAGGGGACTATTCAGTCGTTCTTCAATATTAACTATAAGCTTTGGGATCCTGAAAGTATTTTTTCTCTCTCTATATAAAACAGTGTCTCTCCATCAGCGCTTTGCCTTCCTGACTCCACTGCCACGGGCTGCATTTAGATGACATCCTTTCTTATTTGGATCAGGGCATTGGCTTGCTAAATGCTCTGGAGCCTTCCAAATCTCATCACCTTAATTCTTCTCTACCTAAGTAAATCACCAAAGAGAAAACCATGAAATGAATCCAGTCCCCACTTGCTTCTAATGAAGACCCTAAATGATATGATCACACCCAGGCAGTCTGATTTCAGGGCCTGCCAGGTCAAGCTCTACTCACAAAGACAGCAACACGTAGAGACACAATACGTCCATTAGCACAATTTAAATAAAAATATTTCAACAGGCCCTTGTCTTAGATAAGCTAAGGGTAAGGGGAATAGTTTAGACTAGCTCTCCCTAGGGTGGAGCCTTTTCAGCTGCTCACCCCTTGTCTCCCTCGCATGGAATTGTCTACCTTTCTGATTCTATTTCTTGAAGAGTTCTTGGAACTGTTGACTTGTCTCCATTCTCTACCCAATGTCTTGGCTCATGTCACCTCCCTCTCTTACGTAGATTTCCACAGGAGCCTTCTAACTGGTCAACTGCTTCCACTCTTTCCCCCTCCAACCATTCTTCATCCCAAAGCCTGAGTTGTTCACCCGAAATTCAAATCTGATTGTCACTGTCCTGCTCTAAGCTCTTCAATGGCTCCCGTGTGTGCACAGGGTAATATCCAAGTCCTTCCAGATCTGGCCTGCTTCTCCCTCTCCAAGCTCATCTCTTGCCACTGGCTTGGAAAATATTTTAAAGAGTTCCTTTCTGCTATCTCTTTCTTGAGTCTAATTGATCCAAGTTCTTCTGACTCAGTTTCAGTTTCCACTCTTGAATGCCCCATCCATTCAGGGATGTGAGATTTCAGTGTGTTACTTCCGTCTCCAGGCTTTGCTCTCCCTTGTCTCTCTGGGGCTGGTGCCTTAGTGGTGCCCTGGAAGGCAGAAAGGAGAGCCGCACCTTGAGATATGTGGGTAAGGTGAGGTGGGCACCAGCACAGTGGGGTTCCATCAATAAATCCAGCCAGGAACCCCCTGGTGATGCTGATCTTCCATTAGTGGGGCTCCACTGATGTCAGTGGAAATGCCAAGAACCAGCTCCCACCTAAAAGTCATCATAGGTTGGGCTTCCAAGTCAGGCTCTTGAGGCCCAAGGAAGAGCTCAAATATATTCCTGAGATCGTGCCATTCTCTCACCCATTCACCATAGATTTCATCAGCCACTATTGGCTAATGTCGGTTCCACCACATAACCACTGAAGACACCCAATCACAGCCTTCCTCTGCCCAACCAGTCCTGTCCTCTACCATCGGCCACTTGAAAAGGGAATAGAAATGGGGCCGTCCCCGTGGCATAGCGGTTAAGTGCGCGCGCTCTGCTGCTGGCAGCCTGGGTTCAGATCCCGGGCGCGCACTGACGCACCGCTTATCAGGCCATGCTGTGGCGGTGTCCCATATAAAGTGGAGGAAGATGGGCACGGATGTTAGCCCAGGGCCAGTCTTCCTCAGCAAAAAGAAAAAAAAAAAGGGAATAGGAATGAACTCTGCTGGGGAAGTCACCATCCAGGTAGACCCTCAGGGCCTGATCAATAGATCTGATACTGCATCCCGGGACCAGTGTGGGGCCACTGGAAGGTTTATAGTGGATTTTTCTGGTACAGGCAGACTAAGGTCCTAGCCAACTTTCATGCAAGGAAGAAGAATGAGAAAGGTAGAACCAGAGCAAATCTTAAAGATGGTAACAAACACGAAATGCCTTGGAGAGAAAAAGAAAAGAAAAAAAAAAATTGGAACAAAGCCGACAGCAACCTCAGCCTACACTGTCACGGGGCAGAAACTCAATTTATTTGGTTTTTGCTTGGAGATGTAGCACAGCTTTTGACAGATGTGCTATGCATCCCGTCATTAGGGCTGAAAGAGATGTCTCGATATGATTGGGAAAATTACCATTTTAATATCCTCTTTCCTCCTTCAAGCCTTTTGCATATTTTCCACTACACTAGTCTCTGGTTGCTCACAGTTAAATATAAATGAATTCCACAGATCTTCGCCTCCTTCTCTGCTTCATGTGAGCGCCATTATTTAAGCTGGACTCCGTGTGTGTGTGTGTGTGTGGGGGTGTGGGTGTGGGTGTGTGTGTGTGTGTTTATTTAATTTCCTATGCAAGGAAAAAAAAGGCAAAGCCACATATAAATGAGGAAGAAATAGGATAGAGAAAGACAAGAGAATCCCCCTGGAAGCCAGGAATTAGGATATTTATGGGTGTTGAAAACTGGGATTTTTCAAAGTAACAATATCGACTGTACTTATCACCTTCTATGTCACAGATCTCCTATTATATTTGAAATCTTTCTAATCTTTATAAATCTCTGAGCTGTACTAGTTTTCTATCTACTTTACAGCTGGGAAAACTGGTCTGTATTCAGTGAGATCACCATTTGCCCAAGGTCTGGAAAGTAGTGGAGGCAGCTTCAAATGCAGGCATGTATGACCCACATCTATGATTAACTACACTGCTGAGCCCCTGAGAACCAGCAGGACACACATAGCGGGCATCTACAATTTTTCCTTCTCAGGGTCCTCCTTTTGCGTAACTCACCCCAATTTCCCCTTGGGAAACTGCTCCTCCTCTGCTCTGTGTCCTCCAATTATAGGGTGACGCTGACCCCCACCCCCAAGTCCAGGGCACAAGGATCACAGGTTCACCAAGCCCTGACCAATCTGAGCATTCTGACTCCTGGCCAGAGTGATTGGATGGCCATGTGACCTAAGCCAGGACAATGAGATTTGTTCCTGGGACTTCTAATAGGATGGTCAAGAAATCGGAGCACCTTGGAGGTTGCTTAATTGGTAGGATGTTAGCTTGGAGCTTCTGAGGGTCTTCTTTGCTACCATGATGGGGACAACCTGTATAGAAGAAAGTTAACTAAATGAGAGATGGGCAGGGACATTCTCCCTAGTGTAGTTGGAGTATATGGATCCAGCTCTGCCTGAGGCTAGAATCCACTCCTGGATTTGTGAGTTATGGAAGTCATTACTTTCCCAAAGCTCTGACTAAGATCTTGGAGAGGAGGCCTACATCCCACCAGTGAGAATGAGGGTCCAGTGAGGCAAAGTGGGGCGTTGGTGATGGTGATATTGTGATTTGTAATAAGAAGTATATATTTGGCCTTTGTCTCTGTTTCTGTCACAGAGCTCCTAAAATCCTTGGAATTCCCTAAGTGATGAGAGCGATAAAGGTGTCTTTTGTTATGTGAATGAGGTGACATTTGGAAGCACCTAAGAATGGGGGCTGGACATCAAGACAACTTTCAGTCCCACCCCTGACCTCCAGGGAGGAGAGAGGGGCTGGAGATGAGATCAATCGCCAATGGCCAGTGATTTAATCAACCATACTTATGTAGTGAAACCTCCATAAAAACCCAAAAGGACTGGGTTTGAAGAGCTTCTGTGTTGGTGAACACGTGGAGATTTGGGGCGAGTGGTGTGTTCAGAGAGCATGGAAGCCCCATGCCCTTTCCTACATACCTTGCCCTACGTATCTCTTCTATCTGGTTCTTCCTGAGTTACATTCTTTTATAACAAACTGGTGATCTAGGAGCAAACAGGTTTTCTGAGTTCTGTGAGCTGCTCCAGCAAATTAATTGAACCCAAGGAGGAGGTCACTGGAACCTCTGATTTATAGCCAGTTAGTCAAAGCCCAGGTAACAATGTGGACTGGTGACTGGTGTCTAAAGTCCCAGGAGGGGGACATTGGAACCTCTGATCTATCGTCAGTCAATCAGAAGTACAGGTAACAACCTGGGCTTGTGACTGGCATCTGAACCGTGGGGGGCAGTCTTGTGAGACTGAGCCCTTGACCTGCGGGGTATGATGCTCTCTCCAGGTAGATAGTGTCAGAATTGAGTTCAATTGTAGGACACCCAGCTGGTGTCCAGAGAATTGCTTGTTGGTGTGGGAAAACCTACCGCCCACAAATTGGAATTGGAATCTGCACACATTTAATATGATATTGCCAATATATTTGTGCATTTTTTTGACCTACAAAACTTGCAATTTCATAGTGTTTGACTTAATGTCACCATTTTTCAGATACGGAAACTGAGACTCAGAGATATTAAGCGATATAGGGGACGAAAGAAAGAATTAAGCCCAATTAAGCCTTTCTAGGCCCCAGAGGAACTAACGGGCTGGGATCAGAAGTAGGTTCTAGTCTCTACTCTGCCTCTACCTTGCTGGGTGAGCTTGGCTGAATGTCTTCCTCTATTGCTTAGAATTCTCTGATTGCAAGCAACAGAAAGTGACTTTCATTAACTTATGCAAAGAAGGAATTTACTGGAAGGATAGAAGAACAACGTCTCTGAAAAAACAGGAGCCAGGGAAGCTAGGTAGCAGAAATTCATGAACTCAGCTGAAGACACAATTGAGCTGTAAACCTTCATTCCTTGCTACCAATGCAAATTCCTGGGAGGAAGCATTTGATTGGCTGAGCTTGGGTCATAGGCCCGCCCTTTGGTAGTGACATCATGATTGGCAGCTCCACTATGATGATACCCAATTAAAGAACGTTTGTTTTCCCAAAGCAACCTTGAGAGTCTGTTACCCTGCTAGGGAATATTGATACAGGGTAGGTAAAAATTACACAGCCCCTCTATGCTCCCCCTTGATGAGTTTGCTTTCAATCTATACCATGAGAGATTGGGTCACAAGGATCTATATGAGCCCTTTCAGATGTAATACTTAGAAATTTTGATTTAACCAGGTCTGAAAGAAGCTAGAAAAAAAACACATTTCCGAAACCAGGATTTTGCATTATTCTGTGGAAGAAGCAAAAGGATGCAACACGATTTTCCCTGGTCAGCCATCTTGCCACCTGGCCAGCAGAAAGAGTGGGGAAGGAGATAGTGGCTCTGGTATTGGTGGGTTGTGTGTAGGTGGTTGTCTCCAAACCCCTCTGAGCTTCATTTCCCTCATTTCTGAAGTAAGGATGTCCATTGCAGAGTGTTACGGTGGTGGTCACAAGAGAGAAGCATATTTGCAAGGTATTGTTATGTGCCAGGCACTGTACTAAGAGCAGGACCCACAGCCTCTCAATGACATCTCCCAACCCAGCTAGGAAGTGGGTACCCAGCATGCAGCAGGGGCTCGATAAATGCTCCTTCCTTCCCTTTGCCTCTGGGCAATGGGGTGACTCCCTGAACCATCTTCCTCCCTTCCTGCCCCATCTCCCCATTCTCGCCAGCTCTGCTGTTCTGATGAAATTCTGAAGCCTACAGGTGCTTAAGGCAGAAAGTAGCAGGTCTCTCGGTGTCCCTCTCCCTCTCTCTTCCTGCAGCCAGTCTGAACACCTGGTGAAGAGATCGGGTGTGAGTTCAAGGGAAGAGAGGGAAACTCAAACTTTTGGTGTGTGGAAGGTTCTGGAATCTCTCAGATCATATATTGGGAGGGTAGATCCCCTCCTTTCCTTTTTATTTTCTTTTTACTTATTTATTTTTTCCCCTCCTTTCCTTTTTAAAAGTGCCTGGCCTCCAATTGACGTGTTTGAAACCGGCCAGCTGTGGGCTGCTCAGCTGACAGAGGCCACAGCTGGAGCACGAGCAGGGGCCAGGTTTCTTCCAGCTGCAAACGAAGGGGTCAACACCTTGCAGACAAAAAAAAAAAAAAAAATCCAGGCACCAACTGGTGGAAATGGTCCCAGAGTTCACAATAACCGAAAGGAAGGGAAGGAGTTTTTATTGTTTTAATTGGCAGCTGTGTCTGGATTCTTGTTCAAGAGGGTTAGGAGATTGCAACCCAGGCAGGTGTGAGTGTGAGTGTGTGTGTGTGTGAGCACGTGCGAATGCACATGTGTGGAAGGGAAGGCAAAGAAAACTGTACCTCTGTAACTGTGAGAATGGAAAAGACTGGGAGGAGAGGAGGCAGCTGTGTGTGTCAGGAGGGAGGTAATAAGGGCAGCAGCCTGCTTCTGTCTGTCCAGAGCAGGAGTGGAAATGTTTCAGGGGCGAGAGGAAGAATCTTTATTGTGTGTGTGCACATGTATGTATGAAAATGGAAAATTATGGATGAAAGAGCAGGAAAAAACCCAAACGTGAGACAGAGGAAGCCATGCATGGTGCATGAGAAGGCAGGGGATAGACCCTGCGCCAACCTGAAATGAGCAAAGCTCCATTAGCTCCCTCCTGCCCAGCCAGAAATAGTTTCCGGGAACCCTGCTGCTTTCCCCTTGCCGGCTCTTGGGCCAGCGGGGAGATAAAGCTGCCCGCTCCGCTTGTCTTGGCTGCCTCTCAGCTGACACTGCTGACAGCCTGCTTTGATCTCGGGTTATCAGGGCCTAACCCTGTGCCCCGGGCCTGCTCTGCCAGCTCCCACCCGCCGCTCACCTCTGCCCAAAGGGCATTGCATAAGGTCACTGCTGGGAGGGGCCGCCCAGCCCTCGTGCCTGGTTGGCCTTGGGAAGCCTGGCTGCTTGATGCCATGAGGGCACCGTCTTTTATTCTCTGAGCAGTGATGAAAAGGGGGCCCAACTGGGGAAAACAAGCTTTTGAGGTGGAGTCATGCAAAATGGCGCCCACCATGATGAACACGTGGAACTGCATGGTCTGTCCTCCTGCTGCCTGGGCCTTCACCCCAAAGGAGTGGTGAAAGGAAAGAAAGCAAGAATGGCAGCTAGAAAAACTTGCATTCTTGTCTTAGATTGCTGCTGAGTCATTGGGTGACCTTAGACAAGTCCTATGTCTCCGTAGACCTCATCCCCCATCTCGTAAAACGAACATGCTTTTATAAAAAACTATGGACGTCTCTTTTCAAATAAAATCATGGGCAGAAATCCCATATGTAAAGCAGATTAAAGGAGAGTGGGACTGGTTGAGGCGCTATGACGACCTGGTACCCCAACGCTCAACTTGGTCTCTGGCCTCTGTTTTAGTTAGTGAGTTAGAGTCCTGGGGCTACCATAACAAAGTACCACAAACCGTGTGGCTTAAAACAATAGAGCTTTATTGTCTCACAGTTCTGGAGGCCAGAAGTCCAAGCTCCAAGTGTTACAAGGCCATGCTTCCTCTGAGACCTATAGGGAAGAATCTTTCCTTACCTCTTCCTAGCTTCTGGTGGTTTGTTGGGAATCTTTGGCATTCTTTGGCGTGTAGATGCATCACGCCAATTTTCCATCTTGACATGCCCTCTTGCTGTGTCTCTTCACATCATCTTTCCTCTGTGTGTGTGTGTGTCTGCGTCTGTGTCCAAATTTCCTTTTTATAAGGACATCAGTCATATTGGATTAGGTGTCCCTAAGAACCTCATTTTAACCTGATTACCTCTGTAAGGACCCTATTTCCAAATCAGGTCACATTCTAAGATACTGGGGGGTTAAGACCTCAACATATCTTTCTTGGGGGACACAGTTCAACTCATAATACCCACTATACCTTTTTGAAGTTTCTGACTCACGACGTCTCCGAGCATGATACCAATGTTGTTGTTTTACATCACAAGTTTTGGGGTAATTTGTTACACAGCCATAGTAACTGCAGCAGTTGGTTAAACAGAAAGAACGTAGATGCTGGTGTCAGACCTATCTGAGTTCAAGCCCAGCTACTCTGCTTAACATCTTAATCCATTCTATGGCTACTCTGGCCCTTATTTCCTCATCAGAAAAATGAGGTTTGATTGACAGCACATCTGTAAAGATGTTAGCATCATGGTAGTTTCCTGATAAAGGTCTTTTCTCGCTATTCCCTCTTCCTAAATTACTCCTTGCCACAATGCTCTTGAGCTTTTGTGGAATAAATCTGAGTTTCTGAATTCTGTGGGATGCCCTTGGGTCCCAGGAACCAGATCCTTATTTCATGCCTCCTTGGATGAGGGAATGTGTTCTCTTGGCAACTTCCACATTCAGATCCCCTTCTCCGCTCAGACTTTCGAGACAATTTAGTCTGAGCTAACGTTGGTTTCCTGTTACCAAAGAGAAGCGAGGCTTATACGAAGGCCTTGCGGAACGCCTCCGACATCAAACAGCAACTACCCTAGTGCCTTCTGAGGAGCTAAGCATAAAGAAATTAAAACCATACCCGCTTCCTTTCCCTGTAAGCACACACACGTAATTTCATTACAGCCGGAATGACGCGCTGCAGGGGAAACGTGTTTGGGGCTTGGCTGAACCCAGAGTGCTCTTGGAAGACATGGATCTGCTGGGCCAACTGAAGAGGGGGCCCTGCTTAGCTCTTTCCCTCTGCTTTGCACGTTGGGTGATCCGTAAGCATGGGGCTGGCAGGAGGGCATTTGGTATTGGAAGTTCACAGGACCACAGATGTCTGAGTCTGCTTTTTTTTTTTTTTTTTTTGCTTTTTAAAATTGTGGTAAAATATACACAACATAAAGTTTACTATTTCAATTATTTTTAACTCTACAATTCAGTGGCATCAAGTACATTTGCATTGTTGCACAACCATCACCACCATCCATCTCCAGAACTTTTTTCATCACCCCAGACTGAAACTTTCTACCCACTAAACACTAACTCCCCATTCCCCAACTCCCCATTCCCCCTCCCCCCAGCCCCTGACAACCACCATTCTACTTTGTCTGTATGAATTTGACTGTTCTAGGTCACTCTTATAAGGGGAATCATATGAGATTTGTCCTTTTGTGACTAGCTTATGTTGTTTAGCATAATGTCTTCAAGGTTCATCGATGTTGTAGTAAGAGTCAGAATTCCCTTGCTTTTTGAAACTGAATAGTGTTCCGTTGTATGTATACCCCATATTTTGTGTATCCTTGCATCTTTTGATGGACATTTGGATTGTTTCCACTGTTTGGCTCTTGTGAATAATGCTGCTATATGAATATTCATGTACAAATGTCTGTTTGAGTTCCCACTTTCAGTTCATTTGGGTGTATACTCAGAAGTGGAGTTGCTGGATCAGATACAGATGTATGTTTTGAGTTACTAGGAGCCTTGAGGATCTTTCAGATCTTGGACGCCCTTTGAGAAAGGGACAATAGCTCTGTGAGATTCTCTCCCCCTCAATTACTCCATATTTACATGTTCTCCAAATTTAACGTGATATTGGTGGCTCAAAGCCTCCCGAAGCTCAGGTTAAGATCTTGGGAAGTGAAACAATCAGAATATTTTTTAAATGTCTTAAAGAATGATCATCTAGTAATAGTAATAATAATAAAATCTAGTGATCACTCTGTGTAAGGCACCATCCAAAATACTTTGCATTTATCATATAATTTTATCTTCACAATTATCTTATGGGATAGGTGCTGTTAATATCTCCATTTCACAGATGAGGAAACTGAGGCTCTGAGAGGCTACCTAACTTATTCAAGGCCTAGAAGCTGGAAGCCAAATCCACATCTGTCTGATTCAAGGGCACCCTATCTGAAACACTCCGGAAATAATCATTAATGTCTCAGTCATGGTTTCTTGTTTGTAAGAAACAAAATCTCCTACAGATTGGCTCAAGTAAGATGAGGCCATGAGGCCGTCGTTGGAAGAGATTAGAATAGGGAACTGGAAGGTCAGGATTGGATGTTACTTTCTCTGTCTCTCTAGACCTTATGGCTTCCTATCTTTGTTCCTCTCTGTCCATCTGTTTCATTCTTTCTCTTTCTTTGAAGAAGTTTTCTCTGGTTCAGCACCCAGTGGATGGCAATGCTCACTCCAGCCCCAATGATACAGGACTGCTTTCAGTTCCAGCATCTGATACAGATCGACCAGAGCTTCTGTGTTTCAATTCTTGGGAGAAATTTCCGGTTTCTGGGAGAAAGAATGGATTGGTCTAGTTAGGGTCAAAGGTCTATTCCCATTCTGAATTGCTATAGGCTGATGAAATGGGGTTACGTGGTGCTAACTAACATAAACGCACATCTTCCGCAGGTTGTCAGCGATGAGGCCGTGGACAGGTTGGGACTCCCAAAAGACATACATACATGTGATAAAAGTAGATGTATCTAAAAGATATAGAATACAGACGGAGGAGAGAGCAACTTTTTCTGGAGGATTAAAAAAGCCCATTTCTCAGAGGAGACAACTTCTGGGTTAGGTTTTAAAGGTTGAAGAAGAGGTTTTCCAAGGTAGGTGTATAAATCAGGATAGGCTAGCTTATGATGTGGTAACAAACAAACCTTAACAAAATCTTAGCAGCTTGACAACAAAGGTTAGCTTCTTGCTAGCCCTGCATGTCTGTCCCAGGTTGGTGAGCACTCTGCTCCACAGGGTTACTCAAGGACTCAGCCTGATGGCAGTGATGCCATTTTGTCAACTTGCCATATGGAGCACTTGGCCTCCTTGTTCACTGTGATGGGAGAAGAGAGAGACTGGGGACTCTTGCACGGGCTTTTCATCGTTTCAACCTGGACCTGAAGCACAGAGCTTCTGCCCACAGTTCATTCGCTAGAACTTGTCACATGGCCCCAACCAACTGTAAGGGACCTGGGAAAGGTAGGGGAGCAATGGAGTACTGGGGAGCATGACTGTGTCTGCCACAGTAGGTAGGCAGTGAGATGGTTTTTGGACAAGGCAGTGGTTCTCAACCAGGGGAGATTTGGCAATGTCCGGAGATGTTTTTGGTTCACAACTGGGGGTACTATTGACATCTAGTGGGTAGAGGCCAGGGATGCTGTTCAACATCCTATAATAAACAGGACAGCTCCCACAACAAAGAATGATCTGGCCTCAAATGTCAATAGTGCCGAGACTGAGAAACCTTGGGTCAAAGGAACACTTTGAACGAAGGGACAATCACGAAAAAACATGGTGGATTGGGAGAAGTAATGTGGCACAGTAGTTAGAAATTGGGACTCTGGAATGTGTCAATCATGGGTTCAAATTCAACCTCCTCTACCTACTAGCTACATGACCTCTGGTGAATTGCTTAACATCTCTGAGACTCAATTACTGAGAATAATGGTAGCATCCACTTAGCACATAGCCTGACATCTAGAAAGTCTCAGAAATGGCAGCTATGTTATGATCATTTACATTTGTAGTTCAGAGTGGCAGAAGCATAAAGAATAAGGGGGGCAGTCATGGTAGATGTGAGTAGAGAGGCTGGCAAAGGCCAGAACTTGACCGGGGATGGGGGCAGTTCTTGAATACTACGTACATGAGCTAACTTTTATTTTTTAAATTGAAGTGAAATTCACATAACATACAATTAACCATTTTAAAGTATACAATTCAGTGGCCTTTGGTGCATTCACAATATTGTACCACCATCACCT
Source organism: Ceratotherium simum simum (assembly GCF_057802395.1). NCBI lineage: Eukaryota > Metazoa > Chordata > Mammalia > Perissodactyla > Rhinocerotidae > Ceratotherium > Ceratotherium simum. Next base: position 19,939,520 of record NC_141934.1, on the reverse strand, counting down.
CTCTCTAGTTTTAAAATTTTTTCATTATCTCAGAAGAAAACCCCATACCCATTAAGTAATCATTCCCCATTCCCCCTCCCTCCAGCTCTAGGCAACCACTGATCTGCTTTCTGTCTCTGTAGATTTGTTTATTTTGAGCATTTCATTTAAATGGACGCATGCAATATGTGACCTTTTGTGCCTGGCTTCTTCCATTTAGCATAATGTTTTCAAGGTTCATCCATGTTGTAGCACGTATCAGTATTTCATTGATTTTTATGGGTGAATAATATTCCATTGTGTGGGTAGACCACATGTTATTTATCCAGTCATTCCTTGATGGACATTCCTACCTTTTGGCTATTGCGAATTATGTCGCTATGAATATTCATGTACAATGTGTGGACATACGTTTTCATTACTTTTGAGTATTTACCGAAGAGTTGAATTGCTGGGTCGTGTGATAGCTATGTTTAACTTTTTGAGGAACCATTAAACTATTTTCTACAGTTTTTGAGTGCTTACTCTGTACCAGACACTGCACTAAGTGTTTTTACATGTTTCAAGTCACCCCGTCCTCACAATAACTCCATGAGGTTGATTACTATTATTATCCTCGTTAAGGAAACCGAGGCACAGAGAGGTTAAGCAACTTGCCCAAAACCACACAGCTCATAAGAGACAAAGCCAGGAAAATGGGACCCAGAGGAGAGTTTTGAGCAGAGAAACAAAATAGTCAGATTTAATTTCTTCCTTCTCACCCTCACTTTCCCCTGTAGCATTTTCAAGCACCAACGCAGGGGTGTGGGATGTTGGAATTACGTTGGTAGGAATTTGAGGGCAAGAAAAAAAATCATGTCACCACTCCTGGAAGAGTTTCATTTCCCCTCACGTGCTTGGACACAGACACACAGGAGGCACGCGGATAAACGTGGCGAGAACCTGTTTTCTCGCTAAATCGCCGGGCTGTTTGACAAGGCTGAGAAGGAACCCTGGGCAGGGACGGAGCAGCGTGGTCCAAGCGGGCTCACTCAGGGCCAGAGCGACGTCACCAACACCCCATTTTCCTCTGCTGTTTATAGCTTCCCCCTCAGGAGCCTCCGGGGTGTTGGGACACTCCTCAGCAGTGTGGATTTGAGAGTGGATTTGTGTGCAGATGTGGGAGGCGGGGGGCACATGGAGGCCTGGATTCCTTCTGTTTCCCCTGGGGCTGGTGGAGGCTGGAGCGGGGGGCCGAAGGGGTAGGTTTTTCCACTTAATGTTCCTGCGATGACCCCCCATCAAACAGAGCCATCAGTCAGGGCCTCTGCCCTTGTGGTCCCCATGGTCCAGTAAGGAAGGCAGTCTGGACAATCCACAACAACATCAACCATGGTTCATTCTCAATTCTTTATTGAGCACCTACTGTATGCCTGCATTGTTCTAAGCACTGGGGGTCAGCAATCAACAAGAGACAAGGTCTTACCTTATGGATTCTCTTCTCTTGAGAGAGGTTGACAAAGAGCTACAGGATGTGTCTGACGGTGGCAAGTGCCTGGGGATGAAGGAGTGGAGGACGACAGAGAGTGGAGGAGGATGCTGGTTTGGATCAGACGTAGGGAGCTTCTGGTAGGTGGAATGATGGCCTTGCAAAAATGGCTGAATCCTTATCCCTAGAACCTGTCAATATGTTACCTTATGGGGCAAAAGGGACTTTGCAGATGTGATTAAGGAACTTGTGATGGGGAGCTTATCCTGGATTATCTGAGTGGGCCCAATGCAATCACCAGATCCTTATAGGAAGTGGGTAGGAGGGTCAGAGTCAGAGGAGACGTGACAGCTGAAGCAGAGGTCAGTGGTGCAGGGTCATGAGCCAAGGAATGTGGGATGCTTCTAGAAGCTGGAAAAGGCAAGGAGAGAAATCGTCCCCTAGAGCCTATCGAAGAAATGCAGCCTGGCCAACCCATTTTAGACTTCTGACCTCCAGAACTGTAAGATAGTAAATTTGTGTTGTTATAAGCCACTAAGCTTGTGGTAATTAGTTGCAACAGCAAGAGGTAACTCATACAGACTTGAGTGAGGTGAAAACCTAAGACTCATGGGGGAAGACCATTCCAGGTGGAAGGAGCAGCAAGTGCAAAGGCCCTGAGGTACATAGTGAAATAGTGCAGCACGTGCTCTGAGAGAGGTTACCTACAGCGTGCTCTGGGTATTTGAGACTGGGTAATCCTGGAAGAACTCCTAGAGGCAAGAATGCTTGGATGGAGCCCTCAGGACTATAATAAGAGCACTGCTGGGCCGGCCCCGTGGCTTAGCGGTTAAGTGTGCGCGCTCTGCTGCTGGCGGCCCGGGTTCGGATCCCGGGCGCGCACCGATGCACCGCTTCTCCCGCCATGCTGAGGCCGCATCCCACGTGCAGCAACTAGAAGGATGTGCAGCTATGACATACAACTGTCTGCTGGGGCTTTGGGGGAAAAATAAATAAATAAAATCTTTAAAAAAAAAGAGCACTGCTCTTGAGTCCAATTGACCTGGGTTCAAATCCCGGCTGTGCCACTCGTGGTGTGGCCTTGGGCAAACCACTCTCCTTCTTTAGGTCTCTACTTCATGAGACCATTACAAAGGCTAGCAATAATAGCTGGTGGCATAGCTGTGAGCTAATCGTGTAAAAGCCTCAGCCCAGTCTGTGGCACATTTCAGGTGCTGAGTTCACATTTGGTATGATGAGGAGGAGGATGAAGAATGGGGAAGGCATCTTGGGTGAGGGAACAGCACAGGAAAAGGCCAGGAGGTGTGACTCTGCACCGCCCCCTTGCTGCCTCCCTTGTTCCACGATTAAATACGTTGGGGATGCCTCTGTCGACCTCCCTTCTCTGCCTTCTTGTCTGGTGTCGCTCGCAGGGTCTGTGGCCGCCCTCACGCACCTCCCCCGGGAGAGAGGTTTCCGGCCAGTGGTGTGATTGTAAGACCGGCTATTGGCTGCCCATCCTGCTTGCCAGCTTGCCCTAGAGAATGGGCAAGGGCGTGGGAGTGATTCTCTGCAGTCCGGCCCCACCCAGGAGCAGAGGCCATGGAAGCAGCAAGGAAGGTCAGTTGAATAGGCTCGGCATTCATGGGTGGCCACCTGCCCTGTGCCAGGCTCTGCCAACCTCCAGGTGAGTTATAACTGTGGCTCTGCTCACCTGGAGGGCAGCTCAGGTCCTGGTAAAGGCCTGTCAACTGTATGCAAACAGATTTGCCTGAATCCGCCTTTCAGCCTTTTCACAGCCTTTGGGTTTCTCTAGGCAAATGCTGTGCTGTGATACTCATTTTCTTTCCAGGCTATGTAAATACCTGTTTTGAGATGCACCCATGTGGTGGGCAGGTGAGTCAGGACCCCTTTGTTGTTGTCTCGGGGCTCTCTGACGGGGGCCAAGGATAAAGGTGGATCTGCATATGGGCATCTGAGAGGATGAAGGGGCAATGTGAAGGGGCTTTACAGTCTGGCTACTCAAAGTGTGGTCCTCAGACCAGTAGCATTGGCCACCTGGGAATCAGGATCCGCATTTTAACAAGATCCTGGGTTTTATGGGCACATATTAAATTTTAGAAGCACTGGTTTTGGCCAGTGGATCTCACACTTGACTATCCATTGGAAATCCCCAAGGAGATTTACAAAATACTCACAGGCCCCACCACAGAGATTCTGACTTCATTGATCTGAGATGCGGACCTAACGTTTGTATGTTTCAAAAGCTCCCCAGATAATTCTAATTGAGAATCACTGATTTTTGCTTAGATCGGTGGTTCTAAAATATTTGCATGCTTCAGGATCACTTGGAGAGCATCTTAGAAGATAAACTGCTGGGCCCCACCCGGTGGTGGGCTGGTAAACGTTTAACAGCAGGCTCTCTGGGGTGGGCATAGGGGTTGGGGGACAAGCTCTGATCTGTAGCCAACGTCCGTGGTGTAAATATTTCCACCGTGGCTCCTGTGAGCTAGTGCAGGCTGGCTCCACTGGCCACACTCCAGGGTTCTGATTCAGTGGGTCTGGGGTGGGACCTGAGAATTTGCATTTCTAACACTGTCCCCGGTGGTGCTCATGTTACTGCTTACCTTGAGAACCATTAGGTTAGCGGAGAAGTTGGAAACGTGGCATCTTGAGGGCCAACTTGAGTCAATTTTTAGTAGCTCCTTGGAGGGCTGTGTTGAGTAGGATCCTGAGGCTGTATGAGGCTTAGGGAGAGAAAGGACCGTGCTCAATTAGCCAGGTCTCCCACAGGCATAAGATGGAGGCAGTGGCTACCCCTGGATTCTGACTTCTACTTTATGGTTCCTTTACAAAAATAGAAGGAGTGAGGAGTTAGATGGAGTTCCAATTCCTGAGGACATAGGGAAGTTAAGAAGAAAAGCTTAGTGTGTAACAGGCCATCTCCACTATTACGAGTAGCACTCGTGAATATCTGAGAAGATAGACAAGGAAGATCAAAGTTGGAAGAGCCCTAAGAGATCAATTTTAGTGCAGCTCCCTCATTTTAGAGAAAGTGTCTTGTAGAAGAGACAGATTCCACCCAAACACGCACAACTTATTCGTTTGGATTCACTTGGGCTAAAACTCTCAGATCTTGAGAAAAATCAGAGAAGACATTTACCAAGAAAGTTACTCAGGCCTTCAAATGCACCAGCTCAGGAAAGGGACGATCAGGCAGAAACTCTAAAGAAGTTTTTCCAACCCCAATGACGGGCTAGTCCTTGAACTCCGGAGGCATTCCGGGAGCAGAGAGCTGGAAAAAGAGAAGGGAAGGACCCTGAAGGAGGGCGGGGTGATGGAAGATAAGAAATTCCGATTTCAATCTCCATATTTCCTCTGTTTCCTCAGACCCAGGCTGTGTATAAACTGTATGCAAATGGGTTTACTTTACATTTTATTTCAACCTCAGTTGTTCAGCTGTCAGGCGCTGTATCAACATGTCAGTTGGGTTAAAGGAACAAGCGTTTTGAGTGGAAATATTTCGGATAAACAGACACGATGTTATGACATATCAAAACTACCCAAACATGGGCGGGAGGGGCAGAGATGGCGGAGAAGGAGAGGGAGGTGAAGCCTGGGAAAGATCTCTTTACCCTGGCACATGTACTGTACGGTCAGCTGAAAACTGAATAGGTTTTTTATTGCTTGTGTTGTGTGGCAGGAGTGGGGGTAAGTTTCCCTCCTCTGTGGTGTTAATGCACTTTGTCAGCTGAAGAGAAGGCCTGCTTGGCGGGTTACCATGCACATCTCTCTCTGGTGTCCCTGCTGATTCTGCAGGAGGAAATCAGGCAAGAAAAGAAAAGACAAACCCGTTGGATTAACTTAATTAGCGATGGGGAGACCAGTTGCTTGGCTAAATCCAACAGCCTGTTTGAAAGTTGTCCTCCTGTCTGATTCTCACTTGGGCTCTGAACAAACTCAATTCAGGGGAGGCATAAAGAGATGCCCTTGTTCGTGTGGGGGGTGGAGGTGGGGATGTGCAGGGAGGAGAAATGACGGGGGCGTTAGGCTACTCTGCCATGTGATGTGTAGTTTTTAATTTAATTTTTGGAGGAAGTAATACCATTGCCTGGCTCAATAACCAAAAGTTCAAAAAAAGTGTTTGGAGAGATGTGTTCTTCTCTTTCCTAACCCGCCCATTTTTCTGCTTCTCACTTCCCCAAACACACACACACATACATAGATTATATTTTGTTGGGCTATGTCTATTTTTAGTTCCCGAGCCATAGGTTGATAGGGTCTGTCTAACAGAGAATTCACATTTTAAAATAATAATTACTGTTTTTCCAGCACCTACTATGTGCCAACTTCAATGGACTTGCGTCACGGCCATCTCCAACCATCACTCTACAAGGCTGGAGTTATTCACCCCACGTTGGAGGTGAGGAGCCCATGGCTCAGCAAGATGAAGGGCACACCCATGTCCACACAGCTGGTAAGTGAAAGAGCCTGAACTCGAACTCTGCCCTGTCTGGCTCCAAAGTCTGGGTTTTTTCATCGACATCAAGTGCTCGGTTGAACTTGGGGAGGGGCTGTGGCAACGTAACTTTGGGAGACGTTGGGAGCTGTCAGCCAGGCCCAACTTGTCCACCCCCAAAATGAATTTGCCCAGGAAAAGAACCACGTGCTTGTTCCAGTGTGGGACACGCCAGCAGCTGCCTCGGGGGTGTGCTTGGAAGATGTTGGCAAGTCCCCCATCGCTCAAAAATGTCCCCCCCGCCACCTGTCACACGGCCTCAAATTCCACCATCAGAGAGGTATGCCCCTGGGCTTCAATTAAAGACTTTTTTTGGACATGGTTTAAGTGTAGACACTTCCCCCAGAGAGGAGACACCTACGCCCTCCACTGAAAGCCACCTCCCAGGAGGGCAGACGGCCGGGGACTTGGCCTTGGAGCGTGGCTCCATGGTGTGGGTATCCTGGGGAGCAAAGGGGAACAGGAGAAGGCAGGTGTGTGGGGAGGTGAGCAGGCCAGTGACGGGTCCCAATGTCGCTGCTCAACTGCAGTGTGGATTGTAGGGCTGTTTTCCCAGAGAGAGCCTCTCAAGGCCCCACCTGTCTCACTGCCAAGCCTGCCTGGTGTGTTTCAGGCTGGAACCCTAAATAGCCATGCTACAGGGGAAGCCCAGAAGCTTGTCATGGGGTCGCAGAATGTCACAGCTGCCGTTCAGCCAGTCTTGATCTCTAGTTAGTCACGTTCTTTCTTAGCCTTTTTTTCCATGATTACACCACCTGTAGGATTATTCCCTTAATATTTTCCTCTAAACTGACTCACTTGAAAAAAAGAAACATCTATTTTAAGGCTAGCGTGCACGAGTTTCCTCACCGATAAAGGACACAGACAAATTCAAGCCTTTTAGCTTCTGTGCGGCAAATGCAAGAATTTTTTTTTAAGAGGAAAATCAGCGTGAATGAAGAAATAAAAAGAAATATATTTCTTTGCATCTCTATGGCTTAAGGTTTGATTTGCTAATTGTATTTTTTTCTAGTATGTGTTAAAATAACAACGATTAGAGTAAAAATTAGTGCTCATCAGATACTAGCATATATCATGCGAAAGAGGTAACTCATCTTGCCCAAACCTCTGATTTTATATATGGTGAAACTGAGATTCAGAGAGAGAAAATGTGTGCAGAGGGATACAGCTCGGGGGTAGCAGGGCAAGGCCTGAGAAGCAGCCTGGAGAGATGGGAAAAGAACACTGGACAGGGAGACAGGAGATCCTGGCTCTCGCTCAGATGTAGGAGCAGAAACAACTTCTGTTTCCTCTCTGGGCCTTAATTTCCCCAACTATAAAAGAAGAGAATGATGCTACTTTGGGTTCTTCATCTGGGGGTCTAGGAAGAGGGGGGCCAAGGGATGGACTTGAAATCTCTGGAACTTTTAAAACTTTTTTCTTGAGGTGAGATTCGCATAACATAAATTTAACCATTTTAAAGCAAACTATTCAGTGACGTTTGGTACATTTACAGTGTTGTGCAACCACCACCTCTATCTAGTTCCAAATCATTTCCGTCACCCTAAAAGGAAACCCCATACCCATTAAGCAGTTAGTCCCCATTCGTCCCTCCCCACGAGCACTTGGCAACCACCAATCTACTCTCTGTCTCTATGGATTTACCTATTCTGGTCATTTCATATAAATGGAATCGTACAATCTGTGGTCTTTTGTGGCTGGTTTCTTTCACTTAGCATCATGTTTTCGAGGTTCATCCACATTACAGCACATATCAGTACTTTATTTCTTTTTATGGCTGAGTAATATTCTGTTGTGGGGATAGACCACAATCTGTTTATCCTTTCTTTGGTTGATGGGCATTTGGGCTGTTCCCACCTTTTGGCTATTGTGAATAATGCTGCGATGAACGTTCACGCACAAGTTTTATGTGGATGTATCTTTTTCGTTTCTCCTGGGTACCTAGCTCAGTGTGGAATTGCTAGATCGTTCGGTAACTCTACGTTTAACTTCATAAGGACAGTCCCTGGAAATTTCATGTGTGTGTTTGCGTGTGTGCATTTAAGGAGATGGTCCTGATCTTTTTATCAGATCCTCAAGAAAGGTTAAGCATATAGAAAATGATGACACCCTCTGTCGCTCTAAGATTTCTTCCGCCTTTAATGACTCCCAGCTCAGCCGCTCCCACACTGAGAAAGCCTCGTCTTCCTTCTTATTTTGCTTGGCATGCTTTAACCAACCTGCTGTATGCCAGGCAGGGGGCTGGGCAGAGGCGATACGATTAGACGGGCTTCTATTGGCTGTGGGGGCAGAGGTGGGGGAACTGGGGTCGGGAGGCTTCCTGGAGAAGGAGGCACTAACTGAATCTTGAAGGCTGCCTGAAAGGCAACTGCCAACCAAGTAGGCCAAGAGGTGGGGAGGGTGTTTCTGAGCGAGGAGCTGGCGCATCCTAGTCTCCTTGGCAGGGATGGAGCTGGCTGGAGCTGCCTTTCCTTCCCCGGGTGGCTCAGAGGTGCTGGAAGCACAAGTGCTTGGAAATGCGGCCTCCTCGACCCACGGGCTCATCAGCGTGGCAGATACGGGCCATTACTCTGATTGCTGCTGAAAGCAGTGGCGGGGGCCCAGGGCACGTCTGAGGATCACACTTTCCCGGGCCCACGCAGAGGATCTGCCCCCACACACCCCAGAGGCAGGTGTTCCGCAAGCTTCCCACACAGGCCTGCCAAAATTGTCCTCTCGCTATGCAGCACGCACGCAGGCGTGCTATTTCATCCCTGGGCTTCTCTCCGGGAGCAGCTGGCAGGGCCACCGGGGGCATCTGCGGGTGGCGAATGGGACGAGGTCTGGAGGCCCTGGCTGACCCGCAGCCCTTGGGTCCCAAGCTTCTCCTTCTGCTTGTGCGCCCGGGTTGTAGATTTCTGGGCACCTTCTTGGTAGGGGATAGGCCAGATCTGGTTTCACAGGGAATTTGGAGGGACAAAGCCACGCAGTGCTCTGCTGGATGCCTGGCCCCGCGAAGAGTAGTGTCGTTAACGTGTTATTTATGGCGCCCTCCTGACTCTGGTCTAGTAATAGGCCTCCGGGTGGGGCACCTGGCCTCTACCAATCAATCAACCAACCAACCCTCTGGGCTGACTAACCAGAGTTAACCAGCTAGTTTTACTTTCTCTTACAGGGGGCCAAGCATTGTTCTAGAAGCCGCGGGCAATGGGCTGTTCCATATCTTTTGTGTACTCTGTGTGTGTTATTAACATGACTGGTCATGTGGTATATTGGTTTGTTACCGTGGATCCTTTTTAAAAAAAATTTTTTTAAATTGTGGTAAAAAACATGTAACAAAAATTTGCCATCTTAACCATTTTTAAGTGTACAGTTCAGTAGTGTTAAGTATATTCACCTTGTTGTGCAACAGATCTCCAAAACACTTCGTCCTGCAAAACTGGAACTCTGTCCCCATTAAATGACTCCCCATTTTTCCCCCCACTCTCCCCAGTAACCACCATTCTACTTCCTGTCCCTACTCATTTGACTACTCTAGGGACCTCATGTAAATGGAATCATATAGCATTTGTGTTTCTTTTTTATTTTATTTTATTTTATTTTTTTGTGAGGAAGACCAGCCCTGAGCTAACATCTGCCAATCCTCCTCTTTTTTGCTGAGGAAGACTGGCCCTGGGCTAACATCCGTGCCCCTCTTCCTCCACTTTATATGGGACGCCACCACAGCATGGCTTGACAAGCAGTGCGTCCGTGTATGCCCGGGATCCGAACCGGCGAACCCTGGGCCACCGCAGCGGAGCGCACGCACCCAACCGCTTGCGCCACAGGGTCAGCCCCCAGCATTTGTCTTTTTGTGACTGGCTTATTTCACTTAGCATAATGTCCTCAAGTTTCGTCCATGTTGTAGTATGTAACAGAATTTCCTTCTTTTTAAAGGCTGAATGATGTTCCATTGCATGTATATTCCACATTTTGTTTATCTGTTTATCCATCAGTGGACATCTGGGTTGCTTCCACCTCTTGGCTATTTCAAATAGTGTTGCTATGAACATGGGTATGGAAATAGTGGATCTTTTTTTTTTTAAATTAAAAATTTAACTACACAATTAATAGAATTAATAACACTTCTCGTTTTTTTTTTCCTGAGGTACAATTGATATACAACATTATATTACTTTCTGGTATACAACATAAGGATTCAATATTTGTATATATTATGAAATTTAATAACAATTCTTGTGAAAAATTAAATCTATACGGATAAGACTGAAGTCCCTTTAGCCACCTCCTCCAACCCCCCCATGATAAATTAACTGCTACACACTTATCACTTTGACTCTATCTGCATACACACACGCACACACACATGCATATATGTGTGTATGTACGTATACAGATCTTTAGAAAAAATTATGTGTGTACAGTCAATTCTCCTATAACATGACATATGCATTCCCCAAATCACTGCACTATGAAAAATTGCTCAATAAAAACCACAGGGCTTATGAGGAAGGTAAAGCTGAGGAGTAATACTCAAAAACTTCATCAGTAACACATAACAAAATAGGATCCTAATAAAAGCGATAGCACAATTTTACGCATGTTAAATGATTAAGAAATTCATAAATACTACAATAAACATGGCATTTCACTTTGCAAAAGTCCTGAACTTTTCTTGTGGAAATGGCACCAGGAGGGCTGCAGCTTGTGAATTCTTGTGAATTGGTGGAAAGAGGTTGTCTGAAACCAGAGAGTTGTAGACCAGGTGGGTCACAGCACACACGACACACGGGGGCAGCTGGTGCATATTTGAGGGTTGGTTTTTTGTGGGTTTTTGTGTGGTCAGTTCAGCTGGGTGCAATGTTCTGCACTGATCCAGTGTTTCTTGTGGATGAAATCATGCACGAGCAAACACAAAATTTGGTTATGCTCAGATTGTTCCCAAATATATCAATCACGTTGGAACAAATTTATGTTTGCAAAACCAGCAGAACTGATCTCACACACACACACACACACACACACAGAAATAGTGGTCCTTTTTCGGTGCGTGTGTTAGTAGAATTACATAAATTGAGTCACACTGTATGTATCAGTCTTCAATCTATTTTATTTTTTTTTGCTTAACAATATTCCTAAGGGACTTTTCTGTATTGGTAATGTAGAGCCATCATGTTTTTGCTGCTGTATAGTAGTCCATTGAACGAATACACCCCATTTAGCTCTTCTCCTGTGGATGGTCATGTATATTGTTTCCAATTGTTTATCATCACGTCTAAAAGTAGATTCACTGTGTCCCAAGGGAATGTACACTTTACACTTTTTTTCCCTTTAAGAATGATATCTTTAATTAATTAAATATATTGTGGTCAAATATACATAATAAAATTTACCATTTGAATTATTTTATTTATTTATTTATTTATTTTTTGTGAGGAAGATCAGCCCTGAGCTAACATCTGCCAATCCTCCTCTTTTTGTTGAGGAAGACTGGCCCTGGGCTAACATCCGTGCCCATCTTCCTCCACTTTATATGGGATGCTGCCACAGCATGGCTTGTGAAGTGGTGCGTCGGTGCATGCCCGGGATCCGAACCAGCGAACCACGGGCCACTGCAGCGGAGCATGCGCACTTAACCGCTTGTGCCACTGGGCCGGCCTTTGAATTATTTTTAGGTGTCCAGTTCAATGGCATTAAGTACACTCACATTGTTGTGCAACCATCCATCTCTAGAACTTTTTCATCATCTCAAACTGAAACTCTGGACCCATCAAACAATAGCTTCTTGAATTCAAACTCTGGCCCACCACCTATTGCTGTGTGACTTTGAGCAATTTCTATGCCTCTCTGAGCCTTGGTTTCTTCATCTGTAATTTGAAAGAGAGAGTACATAGCTCCTGGGTTTGGGCTGATGATTATATGAGGTGACACAGGTAAGGAGCCTAGCTCCTTGCTTAGCACACTGTAGGTTCTAGTGAACAGCTTTTATTATCATGTGAAATTGACCATATGCCCCATTATGCTTTGCTCTGATTTATCTGACGTCCAGTTCCTGTGAATGGGGGTGTTATGTAGGGTGGCCTGCTGGGATGCAGAGCTGAGGGATGGTGGAGTCTGGAAAGCTTCCTAGTGGACGAGACCTTTACCCACGCTATGTTTACAGTTATTATTTTAGACGGAAAGTTCCAGGCTCCTCCCTGCTCACCCCCTGCCCCAGTCCAGGGCCCAGACCAGCGTTTGGGGCTCTTGGGAGTGACCCATTTTCAGCCTCGGTCAGTGCCAGCCTGCCTGCTGGGGCTGCCAGTTGCAATGTGCACGGTAGCAAATGGATTGAGGTCACGGAGCAGATGGCAGTAACTTTCGGTTGAGATCTGCCAGGCTGCGCTGGAACCAGTGACCCGGAGGCAAATGCGTGTGCATCGCCCTCTTTCCCTCTGTGGTCCATGACTCTGAGACCTTGCCCCTTTCCAACGCCTGTTCAGGCTTCACCCCAGGGGACCAGAGTGTTCTTGCAGACTCCTTGGGCTCCTGTGAGTTGGAAGGAAAGCCACATTCTCACAGGCAGCAGCCACGTCTCGGCCCCCACAGCTAGTGGACCGTCCCTTTTTCAGGGAGCTCAATGCACCTTGGTCTCTTCATCTCATTATTCTGATGCTATCCTTGGGAGTTATCATTACCCCATTTTATAGATGGAGAAATAGAGGCAGGAGGAGGATGACCCATGGATCATAGAAAGAATTTGTGTGGCCATATCTAAACACACTGGTGAGGGGATGGGAACACAGGAGCTACTAGTGGATTAAATCAAGTAAAAAAAAAAAAAAGCAACTCTTAAAACATTCCAAGATGTAGATATATTTTTCCACCTTTTAATGTAGCGCTGCGGGCTTTTGGTTCACAGAACTCTTGGAGAACCTGAAGGAAGCTAGGGATCCTCTGCATACATACACAGATATGTCTTACTCTTGACTTTTTCTCCAGGGCCTAAAGTAGCACTGAACACATGATAAGTGCTCAAAAACATATTTATTGAATAAATGAATAAATTGCTAAAGCCATGGCTAAATGCCTCTAGCTTGATGCAACTAAAAAGGAAACAGTGAAAAAGAAAGGAAAAAAAGCATTGTCTCATGCTCTCAATATTAAGGAAGTTAGCTTTTACCATTCTACAGATGGGAAAGCTGAGTTATGGTTCTCAAGACGTGGGAGGTCTTACATAAAGTCCCAGATAGCATGACTCTTGACATAGAATGTTCCCCGTAGACTTGGCAGCCTTGGGACAAGTTATAGATGAGTTTGTAGCTGAGGACAATCAAAGCTGGAAAAAAATCCCCAATATTTTCTGAACCTATACAAAGACTCACTATAAAATGCTGTCTCTCTGAGTGTTGGTAAGATGCTACCGCACTGTGTCCTTGAGAAAGACGGGCGATGTCTCTACAGCTGATAGAAACCAGAAGCTTCTTGGAGAAACAAAGGAGCTGAATCCATTAGAGAGAGCAGGAGGGAAGGAAAGAACATGTAAGGCAAGGTTTCCATGTGGTGATTTTTCTTCTCTTTCTTGACCTCAGCTGCCACCCAAGCATCTTCGGGAGATGGTGTGTGAGTAAAGGCCTGGAAGGTGCGGAACATGGTGGAAGGAGCTTCAGACTTGACATCTGAATTGTGGCTCTGTCACACCCTAGCCATCACCTTACTGCCCTGGGCCTCAGTTTCTTGATTTACAGCTTAAGGATGGGGCAATAAGACTGAACCTTCAAGGTTGTTACCATAACAGTATATTGGATACCATATGGGGGAAGTGCATGGCATGTAGCAGGTATACAACTCCTGCTAGTCCAGAAGAATCTGAATGGTGAACACGAGCTGGGGCCCTTTGGGGTCATGACCATGAGATTGTCTTCAGCGTGCCGTGGAGGGAGATTTTTATGAGCCATCCTCATAAGGATGGTTAATGACAGTGCTGGTCAATCACAGCTTTGCAGCAACGCCTTCATGTAGAGGGATTGCGAAGCCTTCTCCAGGCACTGGCTAAAGCCAGGACCTGACCCACCTCTGCCCTAATAGCACGACTCCTTTTATAGACCACTTTTCATCCCGGCACCAGGCAGAGCTTAATAATCATGATCTGTGGCCCCAACTCCACCCCGGCCTGCGGTTTAGTGGCCACATCATTAACCTTGATGTTTTCTGCCCTAGGGGAGGAACTGTGGCACCAGAGAAGCTAAGGGACTTGCCCCAGGCTCTGCCACAAACCGAACCTAAAGTCTAGCCCCCAAATCAGCTCCTTCTGATACCCAGCTTGCTCCTCTGTCCTGTAGGTGCCCTCCTGGGAAGTGGCATGATGTGACAGCTGGATTGTGCTTTTAGGTGTACAGCATGACTGCCAAGATGTTTTTGTAGAGATTGGAAGAGCTTATTTAACTGTTTACCTGTTGATTGATCTGCTTCCGTCTAGTAGATTTAAAATTCTAGGAGATCCAAGACCTTGTTTCTCCTCCTCACCTCTGTATCCCCAACAACTGGAACCATGGCCAGCACACAGCAGGTATTGAATGAGCCCCTGGATTCATGAACAAATAAGGGTAATATAGACCTTACTGTGGGCCAACTCATTGACCATGGGGAGACTTCAAGGAGGAAAAAGCATCTGAGGTGGGCTCTGAAGGATGAGAAGTTCTCCAAGGGAAGGCAGAAGCACATTCTAGGCAGATCATAAAGCATATCCAAAGTCACAAAGGGAGATCTGAAAGCTATGGAATTTAGGAGATGTGAGAAGGTCCAAGTGTCGGGCAAGAGGGGACTAATGATGGGACATGTGGCTTGAAATCTCTGTTAGGCCCATATTCTTCAGTGAGGAACTTTGTCTTTGCTTTGGAGATGACGTGGAATGACAGCAGATTTGAACTTGAGCAAGACCCCTTGGGCAGGGGTGACATCAGTGGCTTGGGGCCCATGGCCCATGGCTGAGGGGAGAGATGCTGAGGCTCAGAGCTAAAGGCAGTGGCCTTGAGAACGGAGCTGGTGGGCGGGAGATAGAGGTGGACCTGTTAAAAAAAAAACGAACTAGTTGTCCCAAACCTTCATAAAACTTTAATCTTTCCATCCAGTTGGAGTCCACACTTGTCTAATCTCAATAGCCTCTTGCTCACAACCATTTCTTCTCTTCCTTCTGTGCTGGATTTAAACAATGGTTGGCAACTTTTCCAAACTCCATTGTCTTTCAAAAAAAGATATTTTTTTTGTGCACTTGTCAGGCACTTAATCCATAAACACTTAAGGAAAAATAAAAGATATCTTCTTTACCTTTCATTTCTTAGAGCTGAGCTCCAAGGCCATTGAACAATAGCCTCCTTACCATGCAGCATGGTGGAAAGAGATGGGATTCCTGAATTCTGTCCTTGTCTCTGCTTGATGTGCAACCTTAGGCAGGTTCATGTTCCCTCCCTCAGTCTCAGTTTCCCCATCTGTAAGATGTGGGGATTGGGTTATCATTAGTTTTTTAAGGTATTTTCTATAGAATGCCTATTCTGATAGATACTCCATTAAAAAAGGGAAGCAGGTTGTTGGTCTAATATATTGACAAAACAGTACATCATCTTCCCTCACTGAAGACTGACAAAGATCACTTGTGTATTAAAGGCTCTGAGAAGTCCTATAGTCAAGGAACCTTGATTAATTTTGTTTAAGTCACTGTTTTTCCAGCAGTGGACAGATAGAACTCAATGATGACAGAACTCTTAAATCCTACAGGACTCTGATTTTGAGATGCTCTGAATTTCTCTAGAATGTTCTTTCAGTTTAAACAAGCTGAGATTCGATGAACAGCTGCCCTGAATCCTGTTGATTGAGTCTTTTACTTGCATTTTCTACAGAGAATAGACCAGCCTTGGGAATCTCCATCTTTCCCCAAGTCACAAGAACTCATCACCAACTGGGATGAACGTCTGGGGCCAAGAGGAAAGGTGAGCATTACCTCATGTATCCCCATTCTAAAACCTCCTGGTCTCTCTCTTTGCATTTCAGATATGAGTGTCCTTATCAAGCCACATCTTTGCAGGAAATGGTTCTGCCCCACCCTGGTTCTCCATGACAATGCAAGATCATGTTCCAATATGAAGTTTTCTCCAATAGGGCTCTATCCATCCATATTATTCCCACATTCTCCCAGTATCTGATAAAAGCTTTCCTTTCACAAACCACTAAGGCTGGGGGCTGTTATATGAAAAAGGATTCCATGGTGGATAAGTTTAGAATTAAAGAAAATCCAACAGATGGTTTTTTTTTTTTTTTTTTTTTTTGCCTGCAGGGCTTTTCAGAGCCTTTACTGCACTAATGTTTAATATAAATCTCTAAGGATGGAAGTGTCAAGAATGCAATATTGATCATGGAGCATTTTTCCCTCTCACAGAATATCACAAGGCACTAATTTAATGGATGTCCATTTTTGAAAACTCTGCCTTCCCAGGTTTATTTAGATTTCAAATGCCTATTTCTTGTGTATTTGCTGTTTCTCATCTACCAGTAAGAAAGCTTGTTGAGGGCAGAGACCAACCTTATAATCCTGTTGCATCTTCTTCTAAGGGTTGTTTGTTCACAAAACCACTTATTCAGTGTACCTTTGGTGGGCCACATTCGGGCCTATTTATTTCTTTATGATGTTGTATATTTGTTGTTTTTTGCTACTCAACATATAAATATCTTTCTTATTTGGGAGAAATTCCAAAATAGGAGGGAGGTAGTCTCTATCTCCCTCTACTCAAGGCAAGGGGGGCAGATTCCCTCTCCCCATTCCCTAGAAGCTAGGATATGTCAAGTGATAACTGCTGGGCCAATTAGATATTCCTGTCTAGGACAGAAATCTTGGAATGACATTGAAACTATTTAACATTTATTCCAGGAGCAGTGGGCAGTGGTGGTGATGGTGAGAGCTGGGGCACCCTAATTTGGCTATTGCCGTGCTGAAACATTGTTTGGGGTTTCAGTCTCCTAGCCTCCCTTGTTTCTTGCACACGATCCTTAAAGATTCCATATCAGATCCTGTGATCCATTATCCTGAACATTTATTTTCTGCCTTGGTTGGAGTTGGTTGTTTGGAACCAAGAATCCTGACTGCTGTGTCAAACCCATCCACACATGTGTCCATGTATCTATCCATCCATTCAAAACATCTGTCCATCCATCCATCCATCCATCCATCCATCCATCCATCCATCCATCCATCCATCATTTACCCATCCATTCCTCAAACATAACAGACACTGAGCCAGGTGCTTGGCACATTGCAAAGATGAATAAATCAACAGGAGCAGGAAACAGCAACAAACAGATGCCGTGTGCAAATGTGGGAATTTGTGGAGAGTTTCACAAAGGAGAAATTAACAAAAATGTGGGCTGTGTTTAGGAAATTGAATGGTATAGAACCCCAGGACTGCAAATATCACCATCCTTAGGCCTGAATGGGTGGGAGAGGGGAGCAATTTTCAGAATCCAGAGACAGTGTGTGGAGAGGTCTCTTGACTGCAGCTGTGGCCTTGGGTAGAGGGACGCAGTCAATCTGTGGTGACCTGGCAGGGAGAGGACGGGAGGATAAATGTGTTGTCAACACACTCCTCCCTCCCTCTGATCTCCTCCCAGTGCAAGAGAAAACATTGAGTTAGCTCATACAGGTCAGTCTCCTGGGCAGAGAGCATGACAGAGAAGGGTGGAGAGCATATTTGGAGGGCCAAACAGAAGAGACCCAGAGCCAGCCCTGATGGTCTATTGGTTAAAGTTTGGCGCTTTCATCTCTTTGGTGGCCTGGGTTCTCTTCCCGGTCAAGGAACCACACCACCCGTCTGCCAGTTGCCATGCTGTGGTGGTGACTCACATAGAAGAACTAGAAGGACTTACAGCTAGGATATACAACCATGCCTGGGGGCTTTGGGGAAGGAAAAAAAAGAGGAAGATTGGCAACATATGTTATCTCAGGGTGAATCCTTCCCTGCAAAAAAAAAAGAAAAAAGACACCCAGCACAACAGTGTAAGGGGAATCATGACCCTTCTCCACTCAAACCTTTCCTGTAGATTCTGAGTTACCCAGTATCCCAAACATTTATTTTCTGCCTCAGTTGGGGTCAGTTGTTTGCAACCAAGAATCTTGACTGCTGTGACAAATCCATTCATCAATCCATCCATCCAAACATCCATCCAAACAT
Source organism: Ceratotherium simum simum (assembly GCF_057802395.1). Taxonomy (NCBI): domain Eukaryota; kingdom Metazoa; phylum Chordata; class Mammalia; order Perissodactyla; family Rhinocerotidae; genus Ceratotherium; species Ceratotherium simum. The sequence goes on along the minus strand of NC_141934.1, from coordinate 19,921,399 downwards.
CCATCCATCCATCCATCTAAACATCCATCCATCCATCCATCCAAACATCCATCCATCCAAACATCCATCCATCCATCCATCCATCCATCCATCCATCCATCCATCCATCCAAATATCCATCCATCCAAACATCCATCCACCCACCCAAACATTCATCCAGTGGGTTTACACTACATGCAGATAAAAGCCAAAGTATTAATGATCTACCAGGCCTTCTATGACTTGTACTCCCTCCTTTACCCACCTGTCTTCATCTCCCCTACTCTTCTCCTAGTTTCCTTCACTCCAGCCACACTGACCTCCATGCTCCACTCTAGATAAGCTCCTGCCTCAGCACCTTTACACATAGTGTTTCCTTTCCCTGGAACCCTCTACCCTTACATGTTCCCCTGGCTCCCTCACTCCCCTCCTGTCTCGCCACCCTCTCCAAGTTTTTACTCAAATGTCATCTTCTCTGTTCACCTTTCATCAAATGGCAACTCCTCCCTGCCACTCTCACTTATTTTCCTTAGCACTTTTCACCATCTCACATCCTATATATTTTATTTGTCTTTTTTATTTATTACTTGTCCCCACCCCCTGCCCCTCACCTCCTGGTGGAATATAAATTCTAGAATGAAGGGATTTTTACTGTTTTGTTTATTGCTATATTCCTAGTGCCCAAAAGAATCCCTGGCATTGAAGGTGTTTGATAAATATTTGTTGAATAAGTGAAGGAAGACATGGAAGCAGCTCTGTGAAATTTTCTGACCTGCTATTGGACATGAATTCAGCCAAGCTGTGAGAGTTTCTGCAAACTCATTTCATCTCTAGTGCTGCACAGGCTGAAACTCAAGTGAGAGTTAACATGCTGCTTGTGCCCTTAGGAAATGTCCTGAAATTTCCATGCAAGCCATGGAATTGGCTCTTAGTGACTTCTTGTCCTGCTTAGGAAAACCTGAGAGCAAGGAAGGGAAAAAGTGAGCACTTCACACATTTCATCTTCAAAGCACTTAATAAACGCTGAAGTAATTAATTCCTCTGGTCCTCTGGGAAGTGGATTTTATTGTTTATGTTCTGGCAATAGGGATATGAGTATGTTGAGGAGTTCTGTCGTTTTCCCAGGACCATGGAGTCAGCTGTGAGTGGTGTCAGAATTGCACGGCATCTTCTGAGCTTCTGGCCAGGAGGCCTCCTATTTCTCTATTGGTGGGCAGAGGAGTGGAATCAGATGGGAAATGGCATAGATAGTCTTAGAGGATGTCTCTCTCTCATTTTCAGAGGACTTTGGGAGCTAAGCACTTAGGAGTTTGCAAAGAAATGGAAGCCACCTGGACCCATCTTTCTTCTAGTGTTTCAGGTCTAAGTTGAGGCTTAAGTGTAAACTTTATAAATTCAGAGGAAATGAACTCTTTCCCAATGCAGGCCATGGCAAAATAGGAAAGAGTTGAAGGACTGGCTTTTGCTATGCCTGGCTAATCAGAGTCCCACCACGGTCCTAAAACCTATGCTGTAGAATTTTCCTTTATCTCTTCTCCAGCAACATTTACGTATCTGATTTCTCATACCATCAACATTCTACTCTTGGAGAAAGGCCATCAAAGAGGTTAACTACTTTGTGTTAATAATATTGATGGGTGCTCTGGGGAATTAACCTCCTGAAAAAATATCTGAAATAATAATTCCCTAGATAATTCTAATAGCTGATTAGACACAGTAGAAGAGAGGGTTAGCAAATTAAGAGAGAAATCAGTAGAAAATAAATGTGCAGGATTGGGGCACAGAAAAATCATGATGTATAATACAGAAAAGAGTGTAAGAGACATAGGGACACAGTGAAAAGGTCTCAGGTAAGTATAATTGGAATCCCAGAAAAGAGAAGAGAAAGAATGGGACAGAAGCAAAATTTGAAGAAATAATGGATGAGAATTTTCCAAAACTGAGAGGGACATTAAACCACCCATTTGAGATGCTCTATGAAGCCAAAGCAAGTTAAATACAAGAAACCACACTTAGATACATCACAGTGAAACTTCCGAAAACTAAAGATAAAGAGAAAATCTTAAAAACATCCGGGAAATAAAAGACACATTCCCTTTAAAGAAACAAACATGAGGCTGATGGCTGATTTTACTGCGGACCCTTGTGATATTGCAAAGGATATGAGGCTCAGACTGAACTCAGCTGAAAAGCACATGGTGATAGATTAGCAATGTCTGCCATGTACATGAAAGGGAGGAATGGCAGCACCAATGCCGCCTGTTTATTCTCTTTGACTTTGATGTGTGTTGAGATTTCTTCCACCTCCATAATCACAAAGTGCCTGCTCATTACCACCCACTTTTCTGGGTATAGGCAGGAGCACAGAGATTTAAATAAGTTTCCAATCGTTTAGCTGTAAACTTGAATGGCAGAGGTTTGGGCTATTCAACTTTGAGTTCAGATGTTAGTAAGTTCCGCCACTTACTAGCTGTGTGACCTTGAGCATGTCATTTCATCTGCTCGACCATCAGTTTCTTCAAGGGTAAAGTAGATTCAATAATAGTACCTACTTCCCAGTGTTAGTGGCGTATTAAACAAACTAATGCACGTAAAACATAAAACATAGTGTCTGAAACATGATAGGTCCTCAAAACCAGGTTGCTATTATTATTACTTTACATAGGAGCTATCAGTCCCCAGGTGGTTGCTGAGCTCTACTCATTCAGTGAACATTTTTGTCACTCAATCAATACTTACCAAGCGCCCACTCTGTTGAAGGCAACATGTAGACTGGTGGGGACCACAACACAGATATAATTCTTGAAATCCATGGATCTTACCATCTAATGGACTTTAAGAACAACCAAAGAGGCATCAGAGTGAGTATTTTTCTTCGACTTCTCCTGGAGTTTCTGAAGAGCTTCTATGGCCTGTCCTTAGGAAGAGACATTCACAGGCACTACGGCCATCATTCAGTGAATTTCAGGTAGCTTGTCTTTAGGATGTTCCTCCTCTGGGGACATGTTGGGTCAGGCCAGCAGTAGCCACATGTGTACCAAACTACTTCCATCTGGGATGCACTGGTGGCTTTTTCAGGATCCAGAAGAGGTTAGTTCATGCCCTGAAACCCTTTGAGTTATTGCCCAAGATAGTTTCAGTTCATCCCTATCCCCAACTAAGCTATGCCCATTTCAACAGCTTGTGCTGTGATCACTCTCAATTTCACCCTCCACCTTCCAGGTGAAATGTTGACCAAAGAGATTGAAGAAGCAGGACGTCACAGTTTCCCAAAGGTCCTGACCGGTTTGTTGGCAGAGAGTTTGGGGATGTCCTCAGAGCAGGCTGAGAAAATGCCCATGATGCCTGGTTACTCAGAGAAAGAGTCACAGTACAGAGGAGCAAGAGGTGACTTTGGGTCGAATCCTGGCTCTACTAATGGCCAAGTGACACGTGGAAAAGTCAATTCACTGGGCTTTGTCAGTCTTCCCCATCTATGAAATTGGTTTAACGATGCAGCATCCTTGTGAAAACTATCAAAGATGCACATTGAGTCTCAGTACAGGGCAGGGCCATGTTTTTGTTATTAGTCAACTTTACACATTCAAGGGATCTGCAAATCCCTGCCTCTGGAAAGATTCCCCCCAAATGTTCTCGTCGAAATGCAAATTCATTCCCAGCCTTGTAGGAACTCGATGTGAACCCATCCACTTTCCTGTGAACAGAAAATGCTAACACCATGTTTTGGTCCCGAGAGCTGGTTCTGTCAAGAGTAGTAAGCTGTTGAGGTTAAGCCCCTAGAGTTGTTTGGGAGAACTGAGAGGTCTTGGGGGGAACCAACAGGAAGTGGCTGGGCAGACCTTAGAATGCAGTAATGGGAAAGCTATGCTAGCAATTTGCAGCATCCAGCTGAATCTGGGTGAGCTCAGCTTCTGGGGGATCAGAAAGTCAAGAAGCGTGGTTGTTCCTCGGTCCTTCTGGGGCTGGGGTCAGCATTGTGCTTGCAACTGTTACATAAGCCTGGTGGTGGCAGAGATGGCCAGGTGGCCAACAAAAATTTGTGACCTCTCACGGTTTCCTTAGTGGGGAGTTGTCACTTGGAGGTGATTGCACAGGAGGCGGGGACAATAGTGCCTGTTCCCTATCCTCCCCCTGCAAGTAAGTAGGGCCATGTTACCCATGCAACATGAACAGATGTGTGTCGTTCCTGGGCCAGAGACTTTAACAAGCAGTGAGGCTTCTTCATACTCTTTTCCTCTGTGTAGTGATTGGCTGCAGAGGACTCCGAGGTCCCAAGGGGTGGGGGCCCCACAGGCTGTAACATGCCTGTGTCTCTGAATCATCATGTGGAGGAATACCCACACTAGACCTTTATGTGAGAATACAAAATAAATTTACATTGTGTTAAGCCACTAAAATCTTTTGGTTTATTTGTTACAGAAGCTAGTGTTGCCCTGATACACCAAGGTAGGTATCTCTAAATTCAAGTGATGCTCAGCCCTCCTCCTCACTGTGACTCTGGGCCTGCAGGAGGCAGTTATAGTGCCTCCCCTCCCCCACCCTCACTCCACCAGCTATATCTTGACTCTTTAAATTTGACTGAGTAAAAAATATTAACCATATCAAGTGTTGGTGAGGATGTGGAGGAACTGGAACTCTCAAACACTGCTGGGGGGAATGTAAAATAGTACAACCACTTTCAAAAGTAGGTTGGCAGTTTCTTAAAGAATTAAACATACACCTACCTTATGATCTAGTCATTCTGTCCCTAGGTATTTACCAAAGACAGTTGAAAGCATATGTTCAAAGAAAGACTTATACAGACATGTTCATAGCAGCTTTATTTTACTAGCTGGAAACTGGACACTGAGTCTCCAGTATTCCCCAAAGGCCCGCTAAATGTCCTGCCTATAGTTTCCATAAAATGTCCTAGAAAACTCCCCACTTTAGGCCTCAGTCTACATTGAGTGCTTTAGAAAATCTTGAATCTGATGGCTTCTCTTCATCTCCACTACTACTGTAGTCCAAGCCACCAAAATTTCCCAAAGACAATGAGCACAGCCTCCTATCTGGTCTTCATGCCCTCCATCTTTTCTCTTTCTCAATACTTTCTCAGCATAATGGCCAGAGAAGTCTCTTTTAAAAAAACGTGGATCCGATTACAGTCATGTGCTATATAATGTTTCGGTCAACAACAGACTGCATATATGATGGTGGTCCCATAAGAGTAGTACCATATAGCCCAGATGTGTAGGAGGCTATACCATCTAGGTTTGTGTAAGCACACTGTATGATGTTCGCACAATGACGAAATCATCTAATGATGTGTTTCTCAGAAACTATTCCCATCGTTAAACAATACATGACTGTATATCTTCCAGTTGCTGCCCAATATATTTAGCATAAAATCCAGTGTCCTTGCCATGAACCACAAGGTGCTGGATAACCAGACCACTGACTCCTTGGCTACTATCACTCTTTCCTTGACCACTGGCTCCAACTACATTTGTCTCCTTGCTGCTTCTCAAATATACCAACTCCTCTCTTCCTTCATGAAACCATGTGCTTGCCATTCTCTTTCCTTCTAACACGGTTCCCTCAGATTTTCCACATAGCTTTTTAATAGTTTCTGCTCAAATGTCACCTAATCAGAGAGGCAATCTCTGGACACCTCCATAAAAGAACACTCCATCCCACGCATTTCCTTTCCTTTCTTTTATATTTATTCATAGCACTTACTACTATCCATAGTTATTCCATTAATTTTCTTTTTTTTTTTTTAAAGATTTTATTTATTTATTTTTTTCCCCCAAAGCCCCAGCAGATAGTTGTATGTCATAGCTGCACATCCTTTTAGTTGCTGTATGTGGGACACGGCCTTAGCATGGCTGGAGAAGCGGTGCGTCCGTGCACGCCCGGGATCCGAACCCGGGCCGCCAGCAGTGGAGCGCGTGTGCTTAACCGCTAAGCCACCGGGCCGGCCCATCCATTAATTTTCTATTGTTATGTAAAAAAATCACTACTAACTTAGTGGCTTAAAGAAATGCACATTTATCATCTCACAGTTTCTTTGAGTCCAGTGTCTGGGTACCACTTAGCTGAGTTCTCTGCTTAGAGTCTCAAAAGGCTGCAGTCAAAGTGTTGGCTGTGCTGTGTTCTCATCTGGTGGCTTGACTGGGTAAAGATCCACTTTCAAGCTCATTAAGGTTATTGGGATAATTAATTTCCTTACAATCATAGGAGTAAGGGTCCTGGCTTCTTGCTTGATGTCAGCTATGGCCACCCTCAGCTCTTAGAGGCCACTGCAGTTGCCTGACATGGCTGCTTACCTCATCAAGCCAGTAAGGAGGGTCTTTAGAGTGAGTTGGCTAGCAAAAAGGTCTTATGTAAGGTCACATAAATAACATGGGACCACTGCTGCCATATTTTATTGGTTAGAAACAAGTCATAGGTCCCACTCACACTATAGGGAAGAGGATTACACAAAGCTGTGAACACTGGGAGGCAGGAATCATGTAAAGGGTAACGGAGTCTGTCCATCACAATTATATTCTATATTTATTCATTTATTGGTTCATTATCTGCCTCTCTCACTAGATCATAATCTCCAAGACACCACAACTTGTGTGTCTTGCTTGTGACTATAGCCCCAGCACCTGGAACAATTACTGGCACACAGTAGGTACTCAAAATATATTTATTGAATAAATAAATCAAGCTTTTTTTGATTGAGCCAGTTTTAGTGAATTTTTGTTCCTTTAAAGAAACACAATTTACCATGTTGAAATATTGCTTTGAGGTTTAAAATGTGATATCAATGAAAGGGCTTTGTAAACTGTAAAACATTCTGTAAATGCTAGGCACTATTCTTATTATGGTCTTACCGGCTTATCTTCTTGGAAAATCGTTGTGCGTGTGTTTTAATCAGTGTTGTCCACCAGTTATACTTATTCTCCCTTCTCTTGGGCACATGATGGGCTTCATTCCCGTTCCCTTAAAGTGGCCATAGGACTTGCATTGGCCATTGAAAAGCAAGTGGATGTGATGTATGTTACTTCTGGGTGGAAGCTTTAAGAGCTGGCATGTATGATGACGCTATTTCCCTTTGCTATAGTGACCCACAATGTTTTTGGTTGTGGCTTCTTACTTCTTACTTCCTGTCTCAGCCTGGGTCCCTAAATGTAGGTGATGCTGAGTAGAGTTCCCAGCTGATTTCAAAAGACATCATAGGTAGACAAGAAATAAACCTTTGTTGATTTAATCCACAGATATTTTGGGATTGTTTGGTACCGCAGCATAACCTGGCCCATCCTGACGGATACAGTAACTGACCTTTCTTAGATAAACAGCTCCTTGCGACTCTTTACCCTGGAACAAACCAAGTAAAGTTGCTCATGTGAGAAGCAGCTTGACTAACAAAATCCATATTTGTCTTTGTGACTATGAGACTGCTTTGTTCATGGTACCTTAACATGTGTGGTAGGTTGCATGTTCATTGGATTTACTATTCTGAAGAATGATTGCCTATTCCTTTAAAATCTGTACCTCCTTGCCCCTACCACCCTCTCAAAGCAACTTTCAAGTATCCATACAATGGTCGTATTAACCCTCTTGCTTCCAACCCAAGAGCCTGCTACTGGAGAATTGCATATGCCAAACAGCTCCACTGAATTTCAGTGCTCAACTCAGTTCCCAAGGACGCCCTGCATCTACCTGACTGAATTTCTCAGTCATTACGCAGCATTTTAAGACCATCCCAGACATCTCACCATTTTTCAGATGAAGCTCCAACTCTCCAACAAATGGAACAAAATATTATTTAAACAGAGTCATGGGACTCAGAGAAACCAGACTCTGCAAACCTCAGTTAACTACCATTACCCCTTATCCTAGATCAGCAGCATCTGTAGAAGACTCACAACGATGATTTTATTTCACTTGCAACTTCACAGCCCAACCCCTTTCTCCTACCACTCTCTCCTGGTGTTAGTTCCTATCTTAATGAAGCCATGCAAACCAACCAGCTCTGTTGCAAAATGCAGTTTTCCAAGAAACCTGGCTTTCAGTCAAGTAAGAGCTTTCATTAGAAGGTGCTGGCGGGCCGGCTCCGTGGCTTGGCGGTTGAGTGCGCGCGCTCTGATGCTGGCGGCCCGGGTTCGGATCCCGGGCGCGCCCCAGGGCACCGCTTCTCCGTCCAGCGTGAGGCCGAGTCCCACGTACAGCAACTGGAAGGATGTGAACCTATGACATAACAACTATCTGCTGGGGCTTTGGGGGGAAAAAATGAATAAATAAAATCTTTAAAAAAAAAAGAAGGTGCTGGCATCAGCCGACCCCACTAGCGTATATTTTCAGATGTATCTACTCCATGACACTAGAGAAAACTAGTCCGTATTTAGCCTAGTGGGTTTTGGAGACACGATTGGTGGAGAAAAGCATTCCCTCGCCTAGCATTTGGCCTTGGTGGGGATAAGTCATCCCCAAGCTCATCATGAGGGCTGGCTTTGGGCTAAGAATGGCCCTTTCTCACTGTGGCTTTTATGATTAATACACCAGATTCATAAATACACATATGCATTATCCACACATCCATTTTTATATCAATAGAAAATGCTTTCCAGATGTGTGTTCGAGGTGATAGGCTCTGTGCTGCTGACTTTTTATTTTTTGTTAGGTCTCAGACCGGCCTGGCACACAGCCTATTGTTTTTATATCAAAAAGACGGGTCATACCTGCTTAATAAACCAGAGGAATTCGCAGCAACCTGGGGGAAGTGAAGGAATGTGGCTTTCAGATCCGATTAGAGAGATGTGGCCAGGTCCCCAGGGTTCTCAGATTCAACTGCCTCAGCCTACAATGTCATCATTGTCTTCTGGGACCGTGTGTTAAATGCCTCAGGTTTCTGTGCCCCCTCATCTGTAGCCTGCGCGCACAGCCCCAGAGCACACCCAGAGGGGAGCTAACCACTGAGCATCCTCGGTTGGCTTCCTGGTCTTCTGTTGTCTCTGCGAATGCTCTTTGCGGTGGCCTTTGTAGGGGCATGGAGAAGGAAGCCGCAGGGTTGGATCTCTCTTAGGGAAGTCCAACTCCTCCCCAAGTGTGAAGAATCTTTGCTCTTTGACTTGTGGGTGGCAGAGATCTCCGGAGCAGGAACTTTACAATTAGAATCTTATTCTGGCTGTTTACCAGCTATGCAACCTTGGGCAAGCCCCTTAACCTCTTTGAGGCTCAGATGGCTCATATCTCTTGGGTTATTGTGAAGATGAAATGAGATGACGCATAGAAAGCTCTTAGCAGAGTCTGGCTCATAGCAAACCCTTAACAAATAGTAGCTAGTGTCATTTTCATGATTACTACTACTGCTATTATAATTTAACAACGTAACACTGATTTTCTCCTGGTGATCCATTGGTTTAGAAGTGAGTGTGAACAAAATGCCTTCTGGAAGTCCCCCCAGCCCTGCCTTAAAGTTTCTCTTGAAACATCCCCGTTTGGGTGTATCTTCCAGAGCCCTGGAAACAAACACCGTGTCCTAACGTCTGGAGCCACATCAGCGACTTTGAACTCTAGGTGAGTTTTTCGGTTTTTAAAATATTTTTCTTTTCTTTTTGGAAGGGCCGTGCTGATTTAGGCCAGATCAGAGGTGTAACGTGAAATCCTGTCTCTGGAGCCAAAGCTGGCTAAATATTCCCTTTGATGTGTCCCTTCCTCCTTGCCAGGGTGGGCCCCAGCAGGGCACGTACTATGCGCTCAATTAGTGCGTGTCGAGTGAGTGGATGGGGGAGAGGGGCTTAGGGAATAGTCGTCCCAGAGGAAGTAACAGTATGATAATGATAATGACATCATATCGATCATTTTCTGAGAGCTTAGGTATTCTACGCCAGGCAGCAGCCTAGTGTGTACGGATTTTCTCATTTACTCCTCAAGGGATACTGTATGAGGTAGAAACTATGAAGCTCTTTCAACAGATAAGGGCATTGAGGTTTAGCCTCAGACCTCAATGATCAAGGATAGAGCCTGGATTTGGGCCCAGGGAGTCTGATTAAAGAGTTCTTGCATCCGTCCACCAGGTCATAGGCCCGCCTGACTCAGTTGTCCAAATGTTCAAGCTTTGAGTTGAAGTCCCCAGTCCCCAGGGAACAACCCTGCTCCCTTTCAGTTTGGGATGACACGGGTGAAAACACGAAATTGGCACAGCAACATTTCAACCCTCCCCTTTAAAGAAAAGGAATAGATTAAATAGATTATATCCATCAACAAATTAAATAGATCATGCTCTCAAGGAATTCTATGAAACCTTTAAAAAAGATGAAATAGACCTTCACAATATCCTCCAATGATTTCATTATTGTTGAACAATTATATACATCACACATCTATGTTTCTATATACAAAGAGAAAAAAGTCTGTAAGAGACATAATCACATATTTAAGAGATGGTTAAATTTTATGTATATTTTAGTTTTAAAAATTAAAAATTTATTTATTATTTTTATTGAAAGTTTATATTTTTTAATTAAAAAATAAATTAGAGGGGGGGCCGGCCCCGTGGCGTAGGGGTTAAGTGCACGCGCTCTGCTGCTGGCGGCCGGGGTTCGGATCCCGGGCGCGCACCGACGCCCCGCTTGGCAAGCCATGCTGAGGCCGCGTCCCATATAAAGTAGAGGAAGAGGGGCATGGATGTTGGCCCAGGGCCAGTCTTCCTCAGCAAAAGGAGGAGGATTGGCATGGATGTTAGCTCAGGGCTGATCTTCCTCACAAAAAATAAATAAAAAGTAAATAAATAAATCAGAAGCTATAAAACGATATACAGTGAAGAATCCCTCCTTCCTCTGTCCAGAGGCACCCAGTTCATCCTCTCGAGGAGCAACCAAGGCTTTCAATTTCTCATGTGTCTTTTTAGTAGAGTCAGTTATCAGAGGCTTCAATTGGAGGATGAGAATTTTCCTTTTAATGCATATCTGGTTTGTATCTATTGTTTGAATTTTTGACAAAAGGTTGTTGTAAAGAAAATTAAAGGTAATAAAAAATAATCGTTAAAGGACGCAAATACCCCACCTTGACCATCTCTTATGTCTCAGCTTCAGAAGCAGATGCTCAGAAACTGTCTGTCCTCTAACTGAGACAACTAGCTGTGTTCTCTGGTTCTCCAGTAGCTACAACAGTTGATCCTTCAACTCCAATGGAGGAGAAAATTGTGGGAGGCCTTTTATCTCTGGCCCCATCACCTTGACTGGTCCCCATGGCAACCACCATGCCCTGTGGTGGAGAATGCCCCTCATTGTTCCATCCTCCCCACCTTCATTCCATCTTAGTTACCCGTGCTGGTTCCATCCTAGGCTTCCGTTTGCTTTGATGAGCCAGCAAGACATGCGTGTAGATAAAATGACCCACTTCCCTCCTCAACCTCCTCAGCTCCTCTCTTTGCCTGCCCTCTCTGGCTACAAGGTGCCTCCATTGCTCTCATGGGCCTGGGCTTGAATCTCAGTTATCTGTGTGACTGAGTCCTCTGAACCCCGTATGGGGAGTCACTTTGCACCTGGGAGCCTCAGTTTTCTCATCTGTACAATGGGGAATAAAGTGATACCCACATTTTAGGGCTGAAAATGAAATACCTTCAAAGCACAGTGGCTGGTGCATAGTAAGTAATTAACAAAGGTGATGTGTCTTTATTGAGAGAAAGCCTGGGGGCCTGGGGACTTCTCTAGACTTGGTTATTGGGGTTGACCTCTCAATAGTGATTGAACTCTTATTGGCAATCTTGGTCTATCTATCTATGTATCTATCTATGTATCTATCTATGTATCTATCTATGTATCTATCTATCTATCTATCTATCTATCTATCTATTGTCTATCTGTTTTCCGTGTTCTGGCTTGATGGATGAAATTTCTCTTTGACACGTATATCCCTTGGCTGTCTGTCTCCAGTGATGCCATCCTATCATGGTTCTTCTCACCTCCAAGGCTCTGAATGTGCTGTTCTCACTGCTTTGAATGTCCATTCCCGTCCTCTCTTCCCCTGGTTAACTCTGGTTTGCCCTTCAGGTCTCAGCTGAGATGTCACTCTCTCCAGGGTTCTTCATTCACCAAGACGCCCACCTTAGCAGCTCCCAGATCTTAGTATTTATCACATTGTATCACAGTCATCCATTTCCTTACCTATAACTCCCTCCCTCAGTCTCTGAACACTGGGAGAGCTGGAACTGTGTTCTGTCCGGTGTTTATCCCTAGCAGAGCATCTGATCTAGACAGTTCTCAGTAGATATTTGGATACATTCATTTAACAAATATTTATTGAGCAGCTACTAGGTATCAGGTGCTATGGTCATGAACAAAGAAGAGCATCCTTACCCTCAGGGACTTTATGTTCTAATGTCTGTGGAGGCTTGGATGCTGGAATCTAGAATGCCTGATCATCAGCAGCATGGAACTTCTCGTAGTTGTTTGGGCACTACTCAAAGTTGCCATCTGTATGCATTTGCACGTCCTGGTCTCACTGCCTATAGTACCCTTTCTCCAATGTCTGCTTAACCCCCACACCAGAGCTGGGGGAATGAATCACCGTGATAAGTCACTGTATCTGTCACTCTCTTCCACTTGAAAATTCCATCAAAGCAGGGTCTTGAGTGTGTGGGCACCAACTGGAACATGGGCCCCCAGAGGAGACTCTCACTCCCCCTCTGAAGCCCCAGGACCCAGGCTTGGCACCAAGAAGGCCCTTAGCAAACACGTGCTAAAGAATGAGTGAAATCATATTCTCGCTCTTTCTGCTTCTGGCTGAGAAAAGATCTAGTTTCCAAGGGGCCTTTTGCACAATTCTGATCTCATCCAGTGCTCGCTGATGTGATTAATTTAACGCTCAGAGGCTGGTGGGTGAGGCCTGGCCAGGGCGCTGGAATTATCCAGAAACATGTTGCTATAGAAGTGCCAAGTGACCTGGTGGGACTTGCAGGGCCCACTGATGTTAAATAACATGTACATTGTTTATTAACAACATTGATTGATTTTTCTGTTAAAAGAGGCATTCCTTTCCCACATAGAAAATGTTTAAATTAAGTTTTGTTGAGAAACAAACATTTATGCCATAGATGCACAATGGCAAATTTTTTTGGGGGAAGGGGAATTTATCCAAGGCTTAAGGGGAAGTGGAGATGGGGGTCGAACAGGGAAACAAAATAGAAAGAGAAAAATCTGGGCAGGCCGCCTTCTAGCCCAGGCAGGACTTGGAAAGACCCTGTCTGTAGCCACACTATTTTGTACAACTGTGTTTGATGAAGCCCCAGCTGGCTGCCTGGCTTTCTTCTTGCTTCTGCAGAGGGACTATGCTTCTGCAAGGGGCCATTCTGCGTAGAATCCAGGATTCCTGACTCCTATTCTAGAGTTCTTTTCCTTACTCCGTACAGTCTTTCAACCCAAGGGCATGATTCTAGACATTGCTCTTTTCAAGTGAAAGGTGGTCTTACCAATTCCAGTGGTAGATTTTTTTTTTTTTTTCTGAGAGCCACAGATAAGCTTATTGGAATCCTCTTGTGCTCTCTATAAAATGCAAGTTTAGCTTAGGGGTAGCAAATTCAAATATCCTTCTAGGGCTGGGCAGGTAGCGCAAATGCATGAAGCGGATCAAAGATGTATTTATTAGGCGGGACTCTGTCAGGAACCAGATGGCACTCCCCGACTGGGCCATTTGATGAGAGGTTACTCAAGGGACTGTTTTCAAATGTCTGGGAAGGATGTAGGGGACTAACAGCATAGGGGGAAACCAAGAGGAAATGTGTGGCACCCTGAGGCTAGTAACATGTGGGAGCACTTACCTCCCCTAGGCTGAAAGAAAAGTTACTGAAGAAGGCAATTCTATGGGGAGGCCCTGGGCAGGAGACCTGACCTTGGATAGAGGTACTCAGGCAACCTGCAGAGACTCAGTGACCCCACAGGGAGGGAGCTGGGGAATATACACTCAAGCTTCACTCCCACTCACATTTCTTCCCCATGTCCCCTGTTGGCCAAGTCCTACTTGAAGTCAAAGAAGGGACCCATACAGATCTGTAAGGATCAATCTCCGGAGGCAGAGAGTAGGGTGTGGAAGAGTGGAGAGTGGATCTGCAGGGACACATAGAAGATGTTTAACATGGTATATAGGGCAGGTTTCATTTCCACAAAGAAATATGTCCCATGTTCCTTGAAAAACATGGCTTTCTTTGTCTACATTAATTTCTCTGTGTCTTAGTTTTCCATTCTCTAAAATGGGAATAAAAATAAAAATAAAAACTTATAATAATAATAAAATACCCATTTACCAACCCCGAGAGAGGAATTGTAGTAAATGAATTAATACATGTAATGAACTTAGCATATTATTTTGTTATTACACCATCATGATCCTTTATTTCTCTACTTTTGAAAGAGATATGGGTACAAGATCTATTTTATTGTCCCTTTAATTCTTCTATAAGTAAAACAACAGTAAGAGCTCAATAATAAGGAGCAACTGACACTAGAACACAGTGTAAGGAGACAATAAGGAGTGGTGGGGACTGTGGCAAAATGCAGAGTCCTGTCTCAAGGGACCACTCGCCACTCAGCTCTAGCCGATTACGACCTTGTAGGAATGTAGGCTGAGTGTTGCCAGAACTTTCAAGTTTTCAAGAAAACTGAAAAACTGGATTTTTTATGTGAAAGCTTCTGATTTTTAAATGTTGGCAAATGGTTCAAATTAAAAAAAAAACATATCGTTTGAGCCAATGCTCTGTGAGCCAAACAAAACCAGTCTGGGGGCTGGATCCAGCTTACATGCAGCCAGTAGTGATCTTTGGTTAAGCTTACGTCTGTGGATCAGAGGAAGCTGTCGGCTTTAGCAGGAAGAAAGAGCATGACCTTGGCCCCTGGCGGAGGCTTCTTTCGTGAGGCCTGAGCTGAAAGAGCAGAGATAAGATAAAGCATCCTTGTCCAAAACTGTAAGAGCTGGAGAATGCAGAGGAAGGGGAGACATTTAACAGCAGTAAAGGCAGGGGTGAGTGAGGGTGGGCTTTCTCACTGGAGGGAGACATGGGGTGGATTTTACAGGAAGCCATTTCTGCTTTCACATTCATGAGCCAAAAGTAGCCAGAATTCTGGGTTCATCTGGATGTCTCCACGAAGTGATTTTCGCTTGGGCCAAAGCTTTTTTTTAATGTTCTTTGGGGGGGCAAGGAGAAATAAAACCCAGCTCTGTGATATCATATAAATTCGAGGAATTAACATCAGCACGCATCCCGATTTTCTTCTCAGGAAAAACCAGGCTGCAGGCAATGCTGCCTCTGGCCTGTCCAACTTAACACACCCCTGGAGTGGGCTCCAGCTCTCCTCCTGCTTCCTTCCCGTAAAAAAATAAAAATGCTGATTCGAATTCCCCATCTTCGGAGACAGGCCGGAGCGTACAATCATGTATAGAAATGCTCTCCCCGCACACACATCTGTTAGACACATTGCCACGGTGTACTCCGGTTGTTCAACAATGAACAGAATTATTTCCTCTCATTACTCCCCATGTCGCTTCAAAACCGCACTCGGAAAAAGAAAACCACCGAAGGGGGCTCAGCCAATCAGACCGCCTGGCCCGCCCGACTTTCCGAGCACAAGAGCTGGGGGGTGGCGGGGCGGAGGTGGGCTGCGTGGAAGGGAACAGAGCCATACTTGTGATGGATTTCTGTGGCTTCCCGTGTGTGTGTCTTTTTGTGTGTCTCTGCACGTGTGGGTCTGTGCGGGTGTCTGTGCAAATGTCTGTGCATCTCTCTGGGGGTCTGTCTTCCTGTCTATATCTGTCTGATTGTCTGTATGTGTCAATCTGTGTGCTGTGTGTCAATTTCATTTCATTTTATTCTGCCATCGTTTTCCAGCTTTATTGAGATATTATTGACATATAACATATGTAAGTTTAAGGTATACAATGTCATGATTTGATACATGTGTATATTGCCAAACGATTACCCAATAAGGTTAGTTAGCACCTCCATCCTCTCACATAATTACGTTTGTGTGTGTGCGTGTGTGTGTGTGTGTGTGTGTGTGTGGTGAGAACATTTAGGATCTACTCTCTAAGCATCTCTCAAGTATATAATACACTATTGTTAACTATAGTTACCATGTAGTCATCTTTTAGTCATCTTATAGCTGGGAGTTTGTACCCTTTGACCAGCAGCTCCCCATTTCCCCCACCCACCAGCCCTGGCAACCACCATTCTTTATGAATTCAGCTTGTTTAGATCCACATATAAGTGAGAGCAGACAGTATTTGTCTTTCTCTGCCTGACTTCTTTACTTAGCATAATGCCCTCAAGGTCCATCCACGTTGTGGCAAAAGGCAGATTTCTTGCTTTTTTATGGCTGAATAATATTCCCTTATATGTATATACCACTTTTTCTTTATCCACTCATCCATTGATGGGTGTGTGTCTATTTTAAATAGCACTCATTTACCAAATGCTTACAATATGCCTGACCCCGTACTAAACACTTTCCACATGCATGGGTGTTTCTATTTAATGTTTACAGCAACCACGCTGCAAAGACTACGATCGTAATTTTACAGATGACTCAACTGAGGCTTGCTCATCCATTCATCCATTCATTCAGATATCTGTTCAGTGCCTTCTGTGTGCCAGGGACTGTCCCAGACATGGGGGAAATGGCAATGAAGGAGACACACAAAGTCCCCGATGGCAGGGATCTCGCATCCAAGTTGGGAGAGGCACTTTACAGACCAGTAAACAAGGAAATATTGTTTTTTAGAGCTAGTAAGTGGTGGAGCTGCACTATGGTCACAGAACCTGGTGAGAATGAGGGTTGTCAGTTCTAGCCCTGAGCTAGGAGTCCAGCAGGTGCCATGGTTAGCTTTACACCTTTGCAAAGAGCACACCTGTGCAGAGTGCCAAGAGGGCCCAGTATCGAATGCTACGTTTGGAGGTCCCCTGGGTCATTTGCCTCTAGGAATGATGTAACTTTCAGAATCTGGGGACTTGAAAACATTACAACACTCCAAATGGTGGGGGAGAATAAACTAGGGGTGACCCACTGTGTGCCTCTTCCTGCAGGTGCGGCAGTTGTGTATATGGAGACGCAGACCTCGCTTTTTCTGTCCTGTATTCAATCAGGGTGACGTTGCATGAAGGTGTGGGTGTGGCATCAACCAGACTCGAGTCGGAGCATTGGTTCAGCCACTTATAGGTCAAAGATCCGAGAATTGGGCTCGAGGAGGATACAGACACTCAGGCTGCAGCTGAGGGGCCTGGAAGGGAGAAAGGTTTGCTTTCAGTTGAGTCATGCTGAGCAGAGCACTCATCTCTCTTGGGGCTGGTTCACAGCACAGAATTCCCTCAGCACAGCAGAAAAACAACTGTATCTTTCAACAGCACGCAGCTAGTATTTATTGAGCTTTTTTTACGTGCTAGGGACTAGATGCTCATTCTTCTGCATGTGCTGTATCCCTCTGAGGGAGAAGCCCACTTTATAAATGGAGAAACTGAGGCTCAGAGTGGCTAAAGTGTTTGTCGAAGGCCACACAGCTAGTAAGCCATAAAGGTGAGATGCAAGTATAGGTCTCTCTGTCTTCAAAGGCAATACTTGTCACCACTGTAGCCAGCATAAGGGGACTAATGGGGTGTAGAGGCGCTGGGTACGGGTAGGAGAGGTGAAGTAGGGTGATCTGAAAATGAGCATAATGACCTTGGGAGAGGTCCTGAGTATTCAGAGAAACAGAAAGATACTCATGTGCCATTGAAAGAAGGCCAAGGGAGAGGAAGGGAGTGAGAGGCTGCCTGGGTATTTCTTCAGAACGTTGGAGATTTTCTCTCCCCCTCCCAGAATGCACCACGACACACTGCCATCTTATTTGGCTTTTGTAGATTTAGGGGTTATGGAGATGAGAGAGGACTATGGAGACTTGGATTGGCAGGGAGCTTCAGTGGGTTCTGGTATCATGTCATCTCGCCAGGGACCAAAACAAGCAGAGTGTTTACTTAGGTGGAGGGATCTGTATTTCTTAGGAAGCACCAGGAATTAGGCCCAATTTCTTGCTTAGTTCTAAAGATGAACAAAGGGCAATCCACCCTCTAGAATCTCATAAGATACTTGAGGTGGTGAGCCTCCCATCCCTGGAGGCATGTAAGCAGAAGCTGCAATATTCCATGGAAGGGAGTCGTCTATTGGGTAAGAGGTCGAACTAAATAATCTCTGGATTTCTTTTCAATGCCCAAGTCCAAGTTTCTGTGACATTAAGGAGTTTGTTATATTCAGGGCAAATTGATTGAGATATATACAGCATCCACCACTTCCTCGGAGACTTAACCACTCAAGAACCACTTGGCAAGATTTTTTCCCCCTGAGTCTCAATAATTCCCTTCTTGGGGCTGGCCCGGTGGTGTAGTGGTTAAGTTTACGCTCTCCACTTCGGCAGCCCGGGGTTCACAGGTTCCGATCCCGGGCACAGACCTAGCCACATCATCAAGCCATGCTGTGGCGGCGTCCCATATACAAAATAGAGGAAGATGGGCACAGATGTTAGCTCAGAGCTAATCTTTCTCAGCAAAAAGAGGAGGATTGGCAATGGATCTTAGCTTAGAGCCAGTCTTCCTCACACACACACACACACACACAATTCCCTTCTTTTGGTCTAAACTCAAGCACAAAGGTTGGCGTATTCAATCGATGAGGTGTTTAATTTACAGAGATAGCACAATGGAGTGGTTCTAAGCTGGAGTTAAAATCCTGTGCCACCACTCACTAGCTGAGTGACCATGAGTAAATGACTAAACCTCTCTGAACCTCTGTTATCCCATCTGTAAAGTGGGGCTATTAATAGAACATGCCTCATACTGTTGAAATGATGGTTGAATGAGATGCTCCACGTACAACATTGTCGTAGTGCTTGACACAGAGTCCGCACTTCATAAATATTAGTGATTATTATTATTTATTCAACAGATATTAATTGAAGGCCAATTAATTGTCAAAAATCTGAGGAATCGTAAACAATATGTAGAAAGAAAAAAGACCCTTTTGCTATTACAGGAAACCCTTATCTTCTTACTCTAAGGGGCATCAATATGGACAGAGGAAATGCAGAGCAACACACACATCCCTCCTCTCAGTTTTCAAAAACTTTTCCCACGAGGTCACATTTGGATCAAATCCAAGGCTTGGGTGATGGCTGGGTCTTGACTTTTTCAGAATCGGCTTTTCCCAACCAGACTGCACATGCTATTGATATATAATATGGCGTTATTTATTACTTGTTGAATACCCACAGTCTGTTCAGCCCTTTACAAGAGATAAAAGAGATAAGTCCCGGCCCCCAAGGCTTTGCGATTTAAGATACTCAGACTCAAAGTGCACCAGCTGAGAAAGAGTTCGGATGCCCACAGCTGGACTCTAAACTCATTTGTTCCTCCCATAAAGAAGACGGTTAAGTGAGAAGCTGAGCGTGGATCTTTGCAGAGTTTTTCTCAATCTAGAAAAAACAATAACAGCAGATGCTATTAAAATTAATTAAAAAAGAACTCTTTCTAGACTGGAAGCCATGAAGCAGTAAGTCACCACAAACCAGGAAACTGAGGAGATTTTGATTTCCTGTCCTTTTAAAGTCTCCGACTTTGAAAGTCTACCGTCCAAATTATTTACCCTATGGGGGTGGATAAGGGAGGATGATGGCTTTTTAAAGGCAGAAAAAGAAGTACAAATGGGTGCCATCTTGCTTGGAAGTTTTGTGTGTTTAAGATCTCAGGCTTCCTGTGTTCTGGCAACACATGCCAAGATCCCATTAAACCCTGGTGCTCTCGCTGTGGTCCGTGCCCAGTGAAATCGTGAAGATAGTCCATAAGAGAACATTACTTCACCACCATTCTGTTTCAAGGAAGAAGACAGACCCCACAGATCTAATGGAAGAAGTATCTGGGTGTTTGTTAACAAGATAAATGGACTTGGTCCCAGGTTGGTCAATTCTGTCCAAAGTAGCAGGGAAATTGGACCGGTATGAAGCACTGAGAGGGTCATTTAAAATGGGGGCTTCCCTTCTTATGGTCAGTCTGATCCTTCACCCAAGGAGAAACTTGGGAGTTACCCTGGACTCTTAATTGCCACATTCTAGGCAGCCTTTCAATCTGCTCTGTTTACACCCTGGTCCAGGCCAACGTTCTCTTTTGTCTAGAAAACAAGAACAACTTCCTAACTAGTCTTCTTTTCTTGCTGCCTTGTTAGATTCTGTTTTTATCATTCATTCATTCATTCATTCATTCATAGTAAATGTCTTATTGTAGTTTGGCAGACTCATAGCAAAGTGCACGTATGGTGAAGGGCACAGCTCCATAATGTTTTCCCAAAATGGAGCCAGCATGCAGAAACACAACATTCCCAGCTTCTGGGGTGCCTCCTCATTGCCCTTCTTGGTCACCTTACCCCCCCCAAGGGTAACCGCTATCCTGACATGCATATAGAGAGGGCTTGACCTGGTTTTGAAGCTTATATAAAATGGAATCATCCAATACGTATAGTCAGTTCTGCTATCACGCTTGTTTTGAAAATGCAAATTTGTTCCAGCATGATTAATGTATTAGGGAACAATGTGAGCATCAGGCAAATTTGGCCTTTGCTGATGTGTGATTTTGTTGCAAGAATCACTAAATAAATGTAGAGAACAGCGCCCAGCTGACCTGAACCCGGGAGAAATACACAAAATGCAGACACTCCAAATATCTGCCCTTGACCTCAGTTCACGGCGTCTGTGACGGGCCACACCCATCCACGCCTGGTGTTACAGCTTCCCCATCTCAGACCGCCCTCCCACCGCTCCACAGGAACTCACATGCTGCAACCCTCTGACGTCACTTCCACAAGCAAATTCAGAACTTTTCCGAAGTGCCGTATTTGTTATAGCATTTATGCATTTTTTAAAACCATTTAATGTGTAGAACTGTGCTACCATTTTTATTAGTTTCCCAGTTTTTGAATGTGTCACCAACAGAGTTTTCAGTGTTGTCCCCCTAACCCCATGTCCCCGATAAGCCCTGTGGCTTTTGTTGAGCGATTTTGCATAGAGCAGTGATTTTTAGGCGCGGGGGTGTCGCGTCATGGCGGAACGGACTGTACATTTTTGTGTCCACTTTCTTTCTT
The DNA here is from genome assembly GCF_057802395.1 of Ceratotherium simum simum. Lineage (NCBI taxonomy): Eukaryota > Metazoa > Chordata > Mammalia > Perissodactyla > Rhinocerotidae > Ceratotherium > Ceratotherium simum. The sequence continues at coordinate 19,900,301 of NC_141934.1, read as the reverse complement.
TCAGTACATCTCATATTTGTGAAATTCATCTATGTTACTGCACATAGTTGCGGACTGATCGTTCTCAATGTTGCACTTTACAACATCGTATAAGGATAACACAACTTATTTATCCATCCTACTGTGGCTGGGCATTTGGATTATTTCCAATTTTTGGCTGTTTCAAATAGGCTGACTAGGGATGTCCACGTATGTGTACTTTAGCATTTCTCTTGGGCATATGCCCAGGAGTAGAAGTGTTGGCTCTCAGGGTAGGAGTATATTCTGCTTTGGTAGAAACTTCAAAACAGTTTTCCAGAGTGGTTGTACTGATTTACCCTCTGACCAGAAGCTAATGAAACATCTGCGGTTGTCCATTTATTTGCAAACTGTGATATAATGAAGTATAAATATTTGGTCTTTGTTCCTGGTTCCTGGCATGTGGCTCCTAAAACTCTTGGGATCTCTGGCATGGAGGTTGTCTCTTGTGTGCTAATGAGATGCCTGGTGGCTGGGGGCCACTAGGTAGCTTCAGAATGGGGGCCGTCACCAGAAAGACCAGGGCATGATTAGACGGTTGGAACTTTCAGCCCCGTAGTCCTACTTCTGGGGTGGGGATGGTGCTGGTGATTGAGTCAATCGCCAGTGGCCAATGATTTAATCCTTCATGGCTTCATAATGAACCTCCGTAAAAACCCCTCAGTAACAGGGTGTGGAGAGCTTTTGAGGTGGTGAACAATCAAGGTGCTGGGAAGGTGGTGTGCCCCGAGAGGACGTGGAAGCTCTGTGTACCCCCAGCCCCACCCCAGATCTTGTCCTGTGCGTCTCTTCCATTTTACTGCTCTTGAGTTGTACTCTTTATAATAAATCAGTAAACACAAGTAAACTGTTTTCCTGAGTTCTCTGAGCCATCCTAGGAAACTATTGAACCTGGAGAGGGGGTTGTGGGAACTCCCGATTTCTAGCCAAGTCAGACAGCAGTGTTGGTACCCTGGGGACCCAATATTTGTCACTGAAGTGAGGGCCGTCTGGGGGACTGAGCCCTTAAACATGTGGAATATGGCCCTAACTCTAGGTAGTTAGTGTCAGAATTGAAATGAATTGTGAAACACTGGGTTGATGTCCAGAGATCTGGAGACTTGGTTGGTGTGAGGAAAAAACACACACGTTTGGTGTCAGAAGTTTTGAGTAAAAACAGCTCACCAACACTTGATGCTGTAGGATTTTATTTTTCATTTTAGCCATTCTGATGGATGTCTCCCCTCTATTCTTGACCCTTCAAGGTAATACCTTCACCCTATCCAACAGCTAGAAGAACTTAAAATATGCAACTCTAATCATGTCACTTCCTTATTAAAAGCCCTCGGTCATTCTATATTGCCCTCATGATAATGCACAGATTCCTCTGTGGAAGCCCTGACTTCAGCCTCATGCTAACTCATCTTTTATTTCTCTTCTGCTTGCTTGTATCACTCCATCCTATTTGGATTCCTTTAAAATCCTTGAACATGCTTTGCTCTCCCTTGTAGCTCAATCTTTGAAATGATGTTCCCTCTGACCCTTTGCCTGGAACAGCCTATGTCAGCCCTGCTCCTTTCATCGTAATACACTTCTGATCATCTTTCATGTCTCATCTTAACAAAGCATCCCTTCAGCAGGATCTAACTGACCTCTCATGTTAGCTTAGATCAGGAGTCACTAAACAATGACCTGTGGGCCAAAGTCGGCCCACCATCTACTTTTGTAAATAAAGTTTTATTGGAACACAACTATGGCCATGCATCTACATGTTCCCGATGGCTGTTTTTGTGATATAATGGCAGAGTAGAGTGTTGAGACAGAGACCATGTGGTATACAAAGCTTAAAAAAATTACTCTCTGGCGCTGGGTTAGATCACCCAGTTTATAAGCCCCAATAGCATCCAATAGTACTTTAGAAAGCTTCACTACACATACTTCTGTTTAACATCTCCTTCCTCTCCTGGAACTTAGGATTCATGAGAACAGGGACTTGCCTTCTTCTCTGCTATGGCTCTGACTGGAAAGCATGGTAATCGTATAATAAATGTTTATAGATCAATGAATTAATAAACTAGTATTAGTCGCTAAGACAGATATGGCTAGTTGCTTTTACAGTATTCTTTCTCTTCTGTTTCCTTAGAAATAGAACCCCAATTTTATGTGGACAGCAATGCACCAATCAAAAAACCATGTGTCTGAGCTTCCCTTGCAGGTAAATATGTTCGTATGACTAAAGTCTTGATCATTGAGAGGTGAGTGGAAATAGGCATACTGCCTTGGGAAGAGTGATTAGGAGAGTTGACTCAGCTGATAAGTGCACACTTTGTCCTAACCTCCTTTATTTCTGCACCTACTATCCGGAATGTTTATGTAATGGCTGGAACTCTAGCAGCTACCTTAAACTATGAGGTAACTCAAAGATGGAGAGAAAAGATAGAAGGGCCTGCCTCTACCTCACTGAAAACTTGATGGAATTGCCATATTGTTCCTGATTGTCCACTTCAGGGAGTCTTTTATGAGAGAAAAAATGAAATCTTAAGTGTTTAAGCCACCGTAGGTGGGCTTAAATACTTAACCAAAATAACTTGAGATCTTATTTCCCTTGATTCATCTCTTTTTCTCTCCCCCCACTTGGACTTCTCCTTTTGGTAAGACCGATCCAAACATGTCCTTCCTTTTGTGGTAATTTTTCAGACTTTCATCTTGGTCTGATGCTGCATTTGAGCTCTGATGTTGCAATGCTCCTCCGTCTGACAAACCGCCAGCAATTCACCTTCATTTTCTTAATCTCACTTCGCCTTTGGTGTTTGACACCTGGCCTCTACCTATCTTCTGGAACATTCATAGCTTGGAGAAAGGAGTGTGGCTAATGGCTTCAGGATGGGAACCAAATTTCCCCTCCTTTGATCTTTCTATGTTCATTTATCTGAAAGAAACTTACGAACCTATACTGCGTGCCAGGCATTGTGCTAAGCACAGACCTCAAGGGGCTTACATTCTAATATCCCAAATGGACAACGACCATTTCTTTTGCTTAAAAAACAAATCCTATTTATCTATCTATTTTCTGTTAATCATCAATTTTCTCCTTTTTTATCCATCTATCTACCTGTTAAGACATTGTGTGTAGTAAGAGGGAAGTTTCAAAATAAAAATATGTTTGTGATGAAAAAGCATAAATGACAAGATGATTTAATGCAGGTGTTGGCAAACTAGGTCCCATGAGCCAAATCCAGTCCACTTCCTGTTTTGTAAGTCTCGAGAACTAAGAATGGTTGAAGAAAACAAAAACAAAATAAAAACAAAGGGAGGCCAATATTTTGTGACACATGAAATTTATATGAAATTCAAATTTGGGCATCATTAATAAAGTTTTATTGGAAGACAGTGACACCCATTCATTTACGGCTGCTTTTGCGCTAGCATGGCAGAATCGAGTAGTTGTGACAGAGACCACAGGGCCCACGAAGCTTAAATTACTTACTAACTGAGACTTTACTGGAAAATTTTGCTGGCCCCTAATTTAATGGAATCCCTCCTCATCCCAGCCCCAAATTAAGTGGGAAAATACTGTAATCGCAAGGTTTGGCAAAGACACTAAGATGTATGATGGTTCCTTGTAAGGGACTTTCATAGTGAATGGGTATTTCTCTTATCATTTGATTTTCTACTTCTGGCTTAAAGCCTACTAAGAAATAATTCAATGAGATCATCCTTTCTAGAACTTTCACCTGGAAAAATTCAAGGGACTCCAAAAGTGAGATAGAATTCTCTCTCTGGGGAGGAGAAATGACCCCGGGGAAAGACTGTAACTCAAAGACTTACTTGCGTACTCCTTTCCAATGACTTTGACAGCTCAAGCAAATCTTTGGTTTCCCCAAGGCTGATGAGTTCAACAACAAAGGGGATATCTAATTGCTCAACTCCAGGAGTGGGGACATGGAGGAAACGCAGGAAATTGGTCTGCCCAAGCTGTGCATACTCCCAGGGCAGCCTTGGAGGCCAAGTGTTGCAAGCACACCAGGTATTTGCAAAGTCAAAGTCCCCGATCATAGCCTCGTTCCAAAGGAACTCAGTGTTTTTCACTGTCATTGAAGTTGATTTGTTTTATATTTACCCTCTAGGGTCAGGGAAATCTGGATCTAACATCAGTCCATCTGCTCTTCTCTTAAGTGTTTCTAATCCCTTCTCCACGACGTAAATGGTCCACAGTTTCTCCATTCTCCTCTCATCCTTATGTTGTCCCTGTCATTGGGCCAACTCAGAGAAAACCTTCACTGAGGATATGAAACTCTTGATCACTGGGTCTGCACCTAAGTGGAGTCAGTCAATTTCTTTTACTTCTATGACCCTTGCTATTATTGTCATTATTTTGGTAACATCACACACTGGTAGAACCTAGCATTATTTTTTTGTAAAGAATTTCTTTGCCTCAAATCTGTTAAACTAAGTGAACGTGCTGTACTCATCTCAACTAATTAATTTTCTTGGAACAAGGTGTGCATATGTCAAGGAAGAGAGAGCAGAGAAGGGGACACTTCAAGAGGATGATGGTGTGAAAAGCATTTTGCAATTTATTAAAATGGAAATTCTGGCCCCAGGGTTAAAAAAATATTACGCAATGTATGAGTTCATTTTCTGTATAAAAGATGTAAACAATACAGAAGAATATTGAGTAAAATGTTCAGAGCTCCCCCTTCAGTCCCCACTCCTGCCTCCTCTTTTCGTCCCGGAAGGTAGTGATGTCAACAGTTGGGTGTATATCTTTGAGTTCCTGTTTCTGTGATCAGTTTTTTTCCATGGATTGCTTCTTATTTTTGGCCATGATAAACAACACTGCTATGGACATATTTGTAAATATGCAAGAAGTTTTGCAGGACTCCTAGAGATGGGAATGCTGGGTCAAAAAATATGTATATTTTACATTTTGATAGAGAAGTACCAATTTGCTTTCTAGAAAGACATTGCTAATTTAAATACCCAACAGGAGTGCATGGAAGTAATTGTTTCCCTTCATCTTCGCCAACGTTGGCTGTTATTAATTTTGAAAATTTTTGCCCCTTAGGCAAAGAAGGATAGCTCATTATTATTATTTTTTAAAGTTAAGTTTATTTAAATATAATTAAAATACAATAAAATTTACCCATTTTAGGGTACAGCTTGATGAAATTGACATGTATCCATCACTGCAATCAAGAAACAGAACATTTCCATCACCCAAAAATGTTCCCTTGTAACCCTTTGTAATCAATTCCCTTCTCCCACCTCCAGCCCCTGGGAACTACAGATCTATTTTCTCTTCATTTAGATTTAACTTTTCCGGGATGTCATTAAATGGAAATTATATTACGTAGTCTTTGGTGTCTGACTTCTTTCACTTACTAGAATGAGTGCTTTTTAAATTTGTCCACATTTTTGTATGTGCCAGTGATCCGATCCTTTTTATTGCTGTGTAATATTCCATCATAAGGATATACCACAATTTGTTCATTCATTCATCAGTTGATGAACATTTGGCTTGTTTCAGTAGTTTGGGTTACTGTAAATGATTATGTTATAGATATTCATTTTTAGGTCTTTGTGTGAACATGTTATAATTTCTCTTGAGTAAATACCTAGGAATGGAATTTCTGAGTTATATTGCTGGTATATGGTTAACTTGAAAAAAGTGGCAACCTGTTTTCTAAAGTGGCTGCACCATTCGGCATCCCCATTGTATTAGTCTGCTAGGGCTGCCGTAACAAAGTGCCACAGACTGAGTGGCTTAAACAAAAGAAATTTATTGTTCCACAATTCTAGAGGCTTGAAGTCCAAGATCAAGGTGTGGGCAGGGTTGGGTTTTTCTGAGGCCTCTTTCCATGGCTTGTAGATGGTCATCTTCTCCCTGTGGCTTTACATCATCATCCCTTTGCACATGTTTGTGTCCTAATCTCCTCTTTGTATAAGGACACCAGTCATACTGGATTAGGGCCCACCCCCCAGTGACCTAATTTCAACTCAATCACCTTTTTAAAGAACCAGTCTCCAAATACACTCACATTCTGAGTTGCTGGGAGTGAGAACTTCACTGTATGAATTTGGGGGGACACAACTCAGTCCGTAACACCCATCAAAAGGTATGAGGGCTTCAGTCATCGTCCATGCTCACCAGCACTTGGTATTGTCAGTCTTTATAATTGTTGCCATTCTGGTAGTGCGTAGAACTCACTGTTGTTTTAATGTGCCCACTGTTTTCTTTTTAAGCAAAGAAGAGCACTGGTTTCTGTGAGTGAGCTCAATTCTGTTCCTAAGAAGGTCAGAGTCATCATCATATCCCCATAGTGACCCATGTGCTAGCCATTCCAAAATTCTGTGTCATTGTCATTAGAATCCAAGTGTGGATGGTTCAGTGTAAAACTTTTACCACTCCTTGCAAGATGACCTTTGTCTATCTGATATTGTGAGGCCTTCACACATTCTTGGAATTAAAGAGAAAAATTGTGAAAGCACTTGAAGTCAGATGCAGCCAACACTTGGCGAAGGCCGATGGTTTCAGCTTTCTCGAGATAATACTAAAGAGGGCAGTCTGGCCAACGGGAGAGTCTAGAAAAATAGAATTAAATAAAATGAGGCAAAGATTTGTGACATGAATGAGAGATGCCTTTTTTTGGCCGGGGGGGGCAGTGTAATTCATCAACTTATTGAATCGATTATGATCAAGGTTGCTTAACCCAACACAAGTATCATTTAAGATAAAATTGGACATTATCCTGGCACGCTGGGCTTCAACCAAGCAGAATGAACTGACAAGTGACGTGCCTCTTAGTAATTACTCTCTCAAGTGGTGGGGTATATAGATACATATACCCCACCATATATAATATGTATATAATATATAATGCATATAATCTACAGACATAGATTATTGCTTTACTATATCTCTTTATCTATCTATCTATCTATCTATCTATCTATCTATCTATCTATCTATCTATATCTTTCTACCTACCTATCGACCTACCTACCTATCTATCTATTTATCTATCTATCATCTTTCTGTCTATCTGTCTATCTATCTATCTATCTCTATCTATCTATCAATCAATCTATCTATCTATCATCTATCTATCTATCTTTCTATCTATCTATCTATCTATCTATCTATCTTTCTAACTATCGTCTATCTAATCTACCTATCTTTCTTTTTATCATCTATCTATCTATCTATCTATATCTATCATCTATCTATTCTATCTATCTACTTATCTGTCTATCTTTCGTCGTATCTTTCTATCTATCATCTATCTAATCTATCTATCTATCTATCTATCATCTATCTTTCTATCTTTCTTCCTATCTATCTATCTATCTATCTATCATCTATCTATCTATCTATCTATCATCTATCTATCTTTCTATCATCTATCATCTATCTAATCTATCTATCCTTCTATCTTTCTATCTATCATCTATCTATCTATCTATCTATCTATCTACTCTATCTATCTATCTATCAAATCTATCTGTGTCTATCTATCTGTCTGTCCACACCCATTCCCTTCTGTTTGCATGGATGCTTCCATTTCAGATTCAGTGCACAAGAATTCTCATCCACTCTTTCGTCTTCCCATTTCCCTCTCCCCCACCCTCCCCCAAACCCAAGCCCACAAAGGCGACTCTGATAGATGTCGAGTGATATTACGATTGATTGGCCTGCCACTGATGGTGCGTATGTGTTTTGTTGTTAGTGGGGAGGCTGAAAGGGGGCTGAGTAATAGAAAGATTTGGCCTACAAGCCAGCTCCTCCTTGATGAACAATCAGACACAAATGTCAATAACAATTAGATTGTCTGTAAGCTACAGTCACTTAGGGCTCCCAGAGCCTGTCCACAGGGCCTGGATTAAACCCTCAGCCTTGTGAACTCCAAATCAGGTTTGGCATCGGGAATGAAAAGCCATCAGCAGTAATAGTATTATGAGGCTGTTGGTCGAAGAAGTGCAAAGGGCTCCAAATCATGCTCAGGCTCTCGTGTGTCTCAGGGCAAAGAATAACCATACAGAAGTGAGGAGATGAGAGGGGAAGCAAGATAGGGCCTGGGGAGCACTGAGGAGCACATGAAAATGGGCAAGGAGTATGGAATTCAGAGTTATGGAGTCCTAGGTTTGAGTCCTGGCTCTGCCAGTTATAGGTTGTGTGACCTTGGACAAATGTAGCCAGTGCCTCGGTTTCCTCTCTTGAAATGGGGATGTAATAGGACCTAAAACAAGGAGGTATTATCTTATAGGGTTGTTGTGCTAAGTAATCATCATAATGAATTATTATTATTGGCAGAGCAGCAGGAGGTCAATAAAGTTAGCTTCTGCATGTCTGGCATGGGACTGTTTTACGTGCCATAGCTCATGTCATTTCTACTATGGTCCATTCTGAAGTGGAGCAGATATAATCGTGTGTGTCATGTACCTAACTCAGTGCCCGGCATTTAATAAATCACGATTATCTTTACAGAACATCTCCCTAGGATGGTGATGCAGGCGGCACTAGAAAAAGTGAAAAACCAGAAAGCAATATTGCCCAGAGCATTAAAAACTTCCATTTTCTCAGTCCCTAGCCTGTAGAAGGGCTCCATCTTTCAGGCAAGAGGGGGAGAGAAATGGAGTGTAATGGGAAGGAAGATGTTCTGCTCTAGGATCTGCTTCCTGGGCGTCTCATCTGTGTGAATCAAGTTCTGTGTGTTTGAAGGTGACAACCTGGGAGTGGGGGAGGGCAGGAGGAATCAGGATTTCAAAGACAAGACCCTTCCCTGTTGAAGGAAGAGGTGGGAAGATGAAGAGAGCTCTCCTAGACTCTCTGGCCCGGGTGTGGAGTGCCGAGCAATGGATTCCCCTCTGGCATTTGTATAGTGGGGACCATCCCTAGCCCACCCAGGTAGAGTTTGGCCTTGAATGATCTTAATTCAATAGCAAACCTGCTTATTTCCCCCGGCATCTCTTGCTCTTTCTCTAAGCTTCTTCCTTGGCCTATCTTTTCCACTATTTTCCTGCATTCTCTCCCAACTCAAACACTCTACACCCTGTCGATTGCCCTGCTGACCATCACATCCACAAAGAATGAGGATTCTGACATTGTACTGACTTTGCTTCAAATTCTGGCTGTATTGCCTGTTGTCTGTGTGATGTGGGACAAGTGGCTCCGCCACGCTAAGCCTGAGTTTTCTCATCCGTAAAAAGGGGGAAAATTGTATATTTCTTGTCGGAATGTGGAGCATCCATGGGCTCATATTATGGTTATCTGTTGCTGTGTAACAAACCACCCTGAATCTTAGTGGGTTAAAGCAGTGAGTTACATTTATTTTGCTCATAAATCTGCAACGTGGGTGGGGCTCCCTGGGGACAACCTCTATGCCCCACTTGGTGACAGCTGGAGCAGTCACCCAGCTGGAAGGCTGGGTGCTGGAATCATCTGGAAGCTTGCCCACTCATGTGTCTGGTGATTGGGGAGGCCTCTGTTGGGTCAGATGGCCAGAACACCTACACGTCATCTCCATGTGGCTTCCTTACAAGGTGGCAGCTAGGTTCCAAGGATGAGCATCCCAAGAGAGAGAAAGCCAGGTGAAAGGAATATTTATTGCCTTTTATGACCTCACCTGGAGGTCACAGAGGGACACTGCTGGTGCTTTCTGCTTATCAAGGAAGTGACAAAATTCTGCCCAGTTTCAAGGGGAGCGGAAAGACTCCATTGGTTGATGGGGGAGTGGCAAAGTTCTGCAAAGGCATATGGAACTGGCAATATGCTGTGGCTTTTTTTTGAAAATCCAATGTGCCACAGTTGATATACATAAAACTCTTTGAATAGTAGCTGGCGCACAGGAAGTTGATGTTATCTCATGTTCAAGTTCTTTCTGCAACAGGAAATTGCAGGATCCCGGAGGGCAGAGATCCTATAATTCTCTGTTACTGTGAAAGACCCACAGGGGATACTTGGCAAGTGTTTGTTGAGTGATTAACAACAGATTTTCAATACTTCAACCCAGTGGTTCTCAAAATTGGCTGATGATCAAGATCGCTGAGGAGGTTGGTAAAAATATCCTCAGGTTCTACCCTTGACCTATTGAATCAGAATTTCCAAGGCTGGAGTCTGGGGACAAGCATATTTTATGACCTCCCCCAGTGGTTCAGATGTAGCTGGTATGAGAACCAGCATTTCCAAACCACTGGTTCAACTCAGGAGAACCCAAGATTTCTAGGATGAAAATGCTTGGGCCCATTTTACAGATGGCCAAACTGAGGCTCAAGGGATGAAAGGACTTGCCCAAATGTATACAGTGAATTAGAAGCACTGGTGCAAGAACTCCAGACGCTGTGGCTGGTTGTGAGGGTAATATTTTTGGATCAGGGGTTTGGCGGTTGTGGGGAGAAAACTTTGGGGGTTCTCTAAGTTGGCAATTCCCAAATTTGATTGATTCATTTGCTTCCCTTCCTTTTTTTCTTTTGCCACATTTGAGTAGCATCTGCATTTAATTCACCTCCTATTTTTCATTAAATGGACCCACTTTTTGTCCACAAATAAGTTTAACCCCCCTCCTAAGTAACAATAGCCACAAAGCAGGGGTGTGTTGACCTAGTTCCATGCTTGTTCTAACATATATAGAAATGTGTACGCAACTACTCAAATAAGAAAAGGTTAGACTGCATAGCACCTAAAACCATGTCGTGTACAGTGACTGGTACGTGTTGCAGGCAGGATTGGCTACATAGTGTCGCAGGCAGGATTGGCTACATAATCTGTGGGCCGGGTGCAAAATGGAATGTGAAATGTGCAAAATGAAAATGCAGGGCCTCTCGTTCAAGAATTATTTAGAAATTCAAGACAGTGACAGCAGAGCATTAAACCAAGTGTGGGGCCCTTCTGAGTGAAGGGCAGTCCCACGTCCGTGAAGCCGGCCTTGGTCTAGACTTTGGGAGATGCTGTTTTAAATAGGACCAGTCGATGCAAAGGACATTGGGATTGACTCCCCCACCCACATTCGAGGGGCACCCAGGAATTAAAAGTCTGGATGTGAAGTGTGAGGTCTTATGCAGCTGAAAGAATGTCTGGCCTCGGCAAGCCTCAAGCCCAGGAATTCTGAACCCAGGAAAACCAGGAGACATGTTCTCGAGACAGTTTTCTTAGAGGGACCGGGAGGAACACAACAGCGGAATGTTCTCCAAAGAGGAACTGAGAGTAATGCCTTTCTCTGTCTGCTTGATGGTGAGTGCTGTGTGGTTAATACTCACGTGCAGGGGTAAATATTTTCCTCCCATTGTCATGGAAGGGAGGGATAGCGGAGCAGAAAGGGGTGGGGGAGGCAGGAGAGAAGGGATGGATCCAAAAAGAAAAGGAAAAAATTTTAATGTGGATTTACAGAACCCTCAAAATAGTTTCAACATCCTTTTTAGCCTGGCTATTGCTCTGTTACCTTCACGCGGTTGCCAATATCTACGAAAAACTCGGGCTCCTGGCTTCATGGATCGAAATCCTGGGCGTGTGCATTGCTTAGAGCAAAGAGTCAGGGGACCCCGTCCGTTCTTTGGGTTTTATGTTTTAGGACATCAGCGACAACTTTAGAAGAGTTGCTATTTCAACGGGGTTGGTATTTCACACTCGTTTCTAAACAGAGACAGCCGAGCCCGGAACAACAAAATACCCCTTGCAGGGCCAGCTCTCCCTCGAGAAAGCTGTGAGGTCGGCAGCGATTGTTTCTGCTGTTTGGAATGAAACCTGTTAAAGCCGTTTTCAATACACCATGGAGATTCTGTAGGAAAACCATGTTTTGTTGTAACGGACACTAGCTCTTACAAAAACCTTTGTCGATTTTTTTTCTTGCTTTCTAAGAGTTGAGCCAAAACAAGTCAATACGGAAAACTGCTATTTAACGGAAATTCAAGCTAGAGCGCCCAACCGGAAGGGAGTGGGACATTTTTATAGAGTGTCGTCTATCCTCTGGCACAGACAGGACAGTCGTGGTGTCCCAACACTATCCCAGGTGCTTTTGAGAGGTTATTTAATTCCATTCTCAACAGTAGGAGGTCGGTATGTTTTTTCCCATTTTTAGAGGCCAACACTGAAGTTCCGATGGATGAAGTGGCTTGCCCCCATTGCACAGCTTGGAGGTGCTGAAATCGATATTTGGATCCATGCTGGTCCGACTCTCGAGGCCCGTCATGCAGCAGGGACACTTGCACATCCTTAGCCACGACGCACTGCTCTCATTCACTGACATGCCTTCAACAAATATTACTGTGTGCGAGGCATTGTCGATACAACGATGAGCAAAACCAAACGCAGTTCTGTCTTGCATTGCTCTGTAGGACGCCCCCCTCGCTCTTCTTCTGCCCCTGCACGGATGCCACTCTGCAAAGGTCACTTGGAAACCCATCCCTGTTTCACTTTCCTCTGTGTAGCAGTTACACACTGGACTTTAGCTGTGGGGTGACTTGTCTCTCTTCTCCATCAAACGATGAACCCCGGAACAAGGGGCTGTACCCCAACCTGGGCCCAGGACCCTAAGTCACAAAGAACTGGTGTTTTCTCTGCTCAGCTCCCCCTCTCCTAGACACGTCTCTACACACTTCCTTTTGAAACTGCCCTTCCCTGACTCCAAACACGGGGCTCTGGCAGGAGCAGCCAATCACAGCATTCCGCCCCAGGCTGTGGTGACTGGTCCAGGCATGAGCACGTGATTCAGGCTTGGCCAACAAATTGCTTCGCTAGGGTTTTTCCCAGAGAGCTGGAAGGGAAGAGTTTTTCTGTTGTTGTCCACTCAGGTGCAGCTACCATTCCAGCTTCCTGGTGGGAGCTGGCCTTGAGAGGAGCAGGAGGCAAAGGACCACCAGGTCTGAGCCCTTGATTCTGGGCATCCTTAAGGCAACTTCCACCTTTGCTCTTTCTGTGGTTCCATAGAATTACTATTCCTTCGCTTTCCCCCTTTGATTAATTTCTCTTTGAGTTGGCTTGCTGTCACTTGCACCCAAGGAGACCTGACTAGCACACCCTAGGCACCCGTCGTGACATACGCATGACAGGATTGGAGTAGAGTGCCTAAGCCGTTTATATCAGCTGGTGTGAGGTATCAGACCACAGGCTTAGGTGGGTGGGTGGGTGTGTGTGGGTGCCAGGCATGGGCAGGGGTTTGGGGCAGGCACTGCTAGGAGACTGAATATCACAGTAGTTAAAAGTCTGGGCTTTTAGAGACTAAAGGTCTTGGCTTCAAATTCCAGCTCCTGTCCCAGACTAGCTGTATAACATTGGGAGAGTTACTTAACCTCTCTGAGCCCATTACTGTTAATACCGAGAGAAGTGGAAAGCGCCGTGCGGGATGGTGTGTATATGGGCCCAAGTTCCTGGAGCTGAAAAGTGTCTAAAAGACCCCCACATTGTCCTTTGTGCTGGTAACTTGCCCCACGACCTTTCGCACAACATTCATTCAGCAACGCTGATTGAAAATATTCTCCATTTGCAGGGCACCGGGGATATAGCATTGAAAACAATAGACATCGTCCCTGCTCTTTTGGAGTTTACACTCTAGTGGGTGGACCCGTAAATAAGCAGTTACAAAACTGTCCCGAGACAGGAGATGGTCAGGGTGCTATGGGGGCATTTGTGAGGGAAATCTGATCCAGAACCGATCGTTCGAGGAGGGCTTTCAGGGGAAAGTGAGGTATAAGTGGAGACATGAGCAATGGGTAGAAATAGACCAGGTGAAAGGGCACTGGGGTGAAGAGTGTGCTCCTGGTGGAGAACCCCGCACAGGCAAAGGCTTAGAAGTGAGACCGAGCAGGTCTCCTTTTAGGAAAGTGACAGTAAACGTAGTATGGCTAAAGTACGAAGCAGGAATGATCAGATATGGGGCTGGAAAAGTAAGTGGGGATTATGCAGAGTCTGGGGTCTCAGGTTAAGACTTTAGGACTTTATCTTTTGAGCCATGGGGTCCCTTTGAAGAGTTTATGCAAGACCATTCTGGGTGTCCTATGGAGGTTGGAGAAGAGGAGAAATCAGACTAGAATCCTGGATCCAAGATGGAAAATTCTTGGAGATCCCAACCTCCCACTTTCCACGTGGAAAAACTGAGTTCCTGGGAAGAAAATTGACTTGCCCAATGTCACAAAACTGGTGATCGAAGGACCTGGAACCAGAGCCCAGGTCTCTGGGTCTCAAACCAGTGTTTTTCTCTGCCCCTGGAATTCTGCCACTCCAAGCCCCCACCTGGGCCATTCCGGCCCCTTGCAGCTCTTCTAAATTTGGGAAAAGCTCCGATTCCTCACGTACACACAGCCACGCTGTCTCAGGAAGCTCGCAATAAATTTTTTTTTTCAGGCGACGCCTTGCTCCCATTTCTGCAAAACAATGTATTTATTCTTGCTAAGCCTTTTCCATCTTTGAGGAGAAAATGCATACCACATGACTCCCCAAAGCCGAGTGGTCCCGGTTTACAAATACAGTACGTTAATAGCTTTGTAAACATTTATTCAGGATGACAGCTGAGGGAAACATGTGGCATTAATTAGAAGGCTCAGCAACGCGGCCTATTAAGAGGGAGGTTAAATCTGAATTAGCTGGCTTTGCTGAGACAAGAGGCTCTGGGGAGCAAAACTTCGCTCTAATATGTTCTGACTCTGTTGATGTGGGGAGTGTTGGGGCGCATGGGGGTCTCGGTTCTTAGGGTGGAAGCCTGTGTCTGGGCAAGATGGTCCCTGAGTCACTGGGCTGCAAAATTGTCAGAGGTAGCCGCTCTGAAGGTCTCTGCCCTGGGTGCAGGGACTCATCGTGGCTTCTGATGGTGGGACCGTCAAGCCAGAGGGCACCGAGAGCTTGCAGCTCATCAAGAGCGCAGAATTAGCTTCCCCAAGATTGCTGGGTTGTAGGGGCAATGGCTTTCCGGGCTGAAAGTTGCCTCTTCTTCTAGTTTGCTGTTGTCTCTCCTCTGCATACCCAGCACAGACCTCCCCATCATAGCTCTGAGCGTGCTGGATTGTCTCCGCCTCGTGGTACCCAGGAGACTGGGTGCTCTGCGAGCCCAGAAGCCCTCCCTGTTCCATCTTCTCCTTGTCCAGCAAGGCTTGGCTTAAAGTAGATGTCTGAGGGGCTATTTCTTCTCAGCCTCATGGTCACGAAAGGTTGCAAATTTAGATGTTTGAGGTTATCCCCAAGTGGTTCAACATCTGTACACAGAAATGTCCCAACAGCATTGAAGGGAGGTAACATTTGTCACACAACTCTAAACTTATGTCCTGTACTTGGAACACATCCCTTGTCGAGAGCTATATATGAATGTGCTTTTATTTTTCATAAATCCTTTAATTACCTCGTGAATTGCACTGCCTTGCTCTGTTGCCCTCGCGGTGGTATTCAACGTGTTAATATGTCACATGTAAACATTAAACCACACGCTGGTTTACGTGTGATTCTATGTTGACCTTTCTTCATCTGTGGATATTCTCAAGAGCGTCTAAATACAGAAGGGACCCAGGTCTCCTGTAACCTCCAAGAACCTGGCTGGTGCCCCGTGAATATATGTTGAGTGGATACATGAAAGAAGGAGTGATCTTGGGAAGCCATGTGTCTTCTCTGGGGCTCAGTTTTATCATCCGTAAAATGGGCCAGTGGGCAGGGAAGCAGGGCTGGCTAGGTGAGGGCTGAGGTTGTCACAGCTGTCTGGTTTCTGCTCTGTTGGCTCTGCCCACAAGACCCTCTGGTTCCTGTGTCCTGACGCCACTATCTTTGTCCCTCTCCTCACCACCTCCTGGTTAAACCATGCTCCCGTCTTCCCGCTGCTCTGAACAAAGGCTCATTTGCCATCTGACTTGGATTCATGACCCAGAAACACACCTGAACCTCCTCCCTTTTGGCACCATCTCCAAAACACTACCTTCTCCCTCTCTTCTCCACTCACTGTGCAGGAACCCGACGCTTGAAGACATGTTCTTGCTTAGTGGTTTTCAAACATTGTTTTTTCCTCCAAGCAAACAAGATCAGTAATGCCATCGCTAAAATAGGCCAACCAGGAGTGGATGAAGCAGGGTAGGAGGATTCCTCTCCCTTTCCGGATTCCAGGATGCTGCAGAGCCCTGATGTTATAAGGATCCCCATTTAATGGATGGAGAGCTGTGGTCCAGGAGGGCAGTGCCGTGTCTGGCTGGGAGGGGCTGGGGCTGGTGCTAGAACCCAGATTTTTCCACTACATCTTGTCTAAGAGTTCAAGAGTTGGAAAGAGCCTCGGCGGTAACTCTGGTAGGGACCGTTGGAGGGGTAGAAAGCAGTGCGGTTAAGAGGGGGTGTCCAGGAGCTGGACTCCCTGGGTTCCAATCCTGCTCTCACCACTTAAAAACTGTGTGGCTCTGGGCAAGGTGCTTTGTCTCTCTGTGCCTCAGTTTCTTCATCCCCAAAATGGGGGTAATAATAGCTACTTCACTGGGTGGTTGTGAGGGTCTAGATGAGATGGGACACATGCAAAATACATAGCACTGGAGCCCAGCACATAGTGAGGGCTCAATAAATGCCAGCTGTCATTGTGAATGGGGCACCTGTGGGGGGCTGCCTCCAAGGAGGGAGGGGCCAGTGGAGATCAGACCAACCAGAAAGTAAGCTTTGCAGCTCAACACTGGGGTTCCAATCTCAGCTCCCCACTGCCAGCTGTGTGACCTGGGGCAGGTGTCTTAACCTCTCAGAGCCTCCATCCCCTCCTCTAGGATAATAAGAGAATCTACTTCTCAGCCTTCTCATGAAGACTAAGAGAAACAAAGCATGAAAAGCCCTATCCCAGGGCCTGGCAGTGAATGTGTCCCCAAATAATGGGGCTATTATTCTTTGTGCTGTATTTGTATTTCTTTTTAGTCGAGGATACAGGGCAGAAAAGTCTTCTCTTTCCAGTTCACCCAGGTCTCTCTCAATGATAGTAATAGTTGTTATTATTATAATTGTTACCAACTTAAAACCGCTCAGGTTCCATCACAGCTCTCCCGCTTAAAAGCTTAATCTCTTTGGGCATCACTTTCCTATCTGTAAAATGGGTTAATAATAGTACCTTCTTCATGATGTTGTGAGGATTAAGTGGGCTGTATATGAAAGGTGCTTAGAACAGTGCCTGGCACATAAGAAGCCTTCAGGGAGTATTGGTTTTACATTATTATTATTTATGGTTGAAGAAATCCTTTCACACCATCACCATCTTTAGTGTTTAGCCCAACTTTGTGAAGTAGTCAGGGAGAGTTATAATTTGTACCATTTGGCAAAAGAGGAAACTGAGTCTTAGAGAGATCAAGATATGTGTCCCAGATCACAAGGCCTGTAAAAAGCTGTGCTGGGACTTCAGCTCTGTGGAATGTCCCCTAGAGCACGGTGCCTCCATCCGTGCCACTGACCTGGCAGTCCGCAGCTGGCCCTGGGACCTGATAAAAGACTCAGGAATGAAGAGATGGTGGTCTGCTGCTGAGAGAAGAGGCAAAGCTGGGCAGGACTGCAGCCTGCTGTCAGCACACTAATTTCTTCCTGACTCTCTTCCTGGCCTGGAGAACAACCTCTCACGGGGTTTGGATGCAGCAGTGGGAGCTTGGATTAGAACCAAGAAGCACATCTTGGTTACAATGTGACATCACAGGTGACAAGGGAGGCTGCGGGGACGCCTCTTCCAAGGACTTCTAATAACCTCTCCCTCTAAAGGCTTGGAGTCAATCTAGCGTGTTGGAGGCTGGGCTGGCCCCAGGGAGCTGGAGCTGTGTCTGCTCTGCCATTGAAGTGCTGTATAACCGTGGTGACTTACTGAACACCTCTGGCCTTCAGTTTCCCTTTTGATGTAAAGACCAATTGTCTCAGAACCAACCTGCTTGAAAAGTCTCTCATCTAACTTTTCTTAATTACCACCATCTGTTGAGGACTGAACATGTGCCAGACATTGTACATTTGGGAAATTTGGCGAGTGGATTAAGAGGAGGTTGGCTAAGACAGTGTCAATAGCATTATGATCTCCATGTTGCAGATGAGGAAACCAAGACACAGAGAAAGGAAGTAACTTGCTCAAGTTCACACACCAGTAGGTGAAGTTGGGTGTCCTGCATCTCCTGTGCCCTTCTTGGGAATTCGCTAGGCATGTTAGCATATTAAAGACCCTGAAATGTCCTGCAGGAAAGGATCCTGTTTGATTCCCTTCCATTTGAGTTTTGTCAAACTTAATTAGGGTTCGCCAAAACACTCATTCCACCTTTAAAAAAGTATAAAACCTTGTCTTACAAAGATACTAGTGTTCGTGGAAACCACTTGGTGAGACTATGGCTTTTCAGGATTTTAATGCTTTAATGTGTGCACAAATTTCCTGGAGATCTTGTTAAAGTGCAAATTATGCTTCGGCAGATCTGGGTGGAGCCTGAGAGCCTGCATTTCTCAAAAGCTCCCAGGTGATGCCAGTGTTGCTGGTCCATGGACCACCTTTTGAGTAACAAGAGTCCAGATCAGCGCTGTCCAACAGAAATATGTGAGCCGTATACGCAATTTTAAATGTGCTAGTAGCCACATTAAACAGGTAAAAAGAAACAGGTGACTTTCATTTTAATATATTTTGTTTCGCCCAATATAACAAAAATACTATTTCAACTCAATATAAAACCAGTATAAAAAAGATAAAATATATAGATAAAAAATGAGAAAAAGGTATTTGACATTATTTTTTAATGTACTAAGGCTTGGAAATCTGGTGTGTGTTTTATACTCACAATATATCTCAGTTTAGACTAGCCACGTTCCAGGAGTTCGGTGGCCACGTATGGCTGGTGGCTGCCATATTGGATCATGTGGCTCTAGAACACAGGCTGTGGTTTGGGACTGCCTGGCTTGCAATTCTGGCTCTGCCACTTGTTTGCTGTGAAATTTGGATAAGTTACTGAATTTCTCTAAACCTCAGTTTCTTCATCTGTAAAGCGAGACTAAAATTGAGGTCACGGCACCCGGCCAGATCACACTTCTGGCAACCATCAAGTTCCCCAAATCTGAGACACAGCACGCTACAGATCTCTTAAGGAAGACGGTGAATACTTCAAAGACTCTTGAGGCATTTTCTGATGATTTCACTGCACACTCACCCCGCTCCTATGTCTAGGTAAAAAGGGGCTCACCTCGATTCTTCTCTGCTGGTTCTTCGTTGTGTGGACCTTGAGTGGTATTTTGCTTGTTTCCTGGAGGGCACAGTTCCTATTGGCTGGCTCACTGCATGGAGGGCGAGGCAAGGGATGGGAGGTTGGGAAGGGAAGAGCTGGACCAAAAGGCAGTCCAGGCTCTTCAGGCCAAGAGTTTGTTGCAGGTACATTGAATGACAAAGGTCCAAGTTCTGGTCTGCGCCTGGTCTTTCAGGTGTAGATAATAAACATTAGGTAAATGCGAAGGCGAGGCGGATGAGCCGATGAGTGGAGGTCAAGGCCAACCAGGTGCTGGAAAAGAACTGAGACTAATGGGCATAGGGTCTGAGGGGCCACCTTTATAAGCCCCCCTGAGGAAGCAGCCTTCTGCCTGCCTTTCTTTTCTTTCTAATGCAGAAGGAGGAGGTTGCTTTTATGTATTCTGAGTGTTTAGGCATTTCCAGGAGTCCTCCTTGTAGGCACTTCACAGCCCTGGGACTGTGCCCCGCCCCCCCCCCCTCCTCATGGAACCCTGCAGATAAGGCTTAAGGTTGAGAAGTTCCCATCCCTTCCCCAAAGAAACCGGGATGCCTCCCTTCCACGCCAGATGGCCGAGGTCTGCCAGACACGTGATGCAGCAGGAATCTCAGAGCAGTGCAGGGAGGGGGAGCATGGAGACATCTTCTGGAGCTGGAATGGACCACATCCCACCCGCCACACATTCCTGCCTGCTGGGTCTTTGGCAGGTATGGGATAATGACCTTAAACACAAACACACACACATTTCAAATGGCAAAGTAAGAGTGTTGCCTCTAGATAGCTCACTGGGTTGGTGAAATGGCAGAAGTGAGTTTTCCTCCCGTTTTCTCCACCTAGCTCTAGCTTTTCCAAGCACGTTGCTAGCAAATTCACGTGTTGGCTCTCTGCTTTCCCAACTGTCTAATGCTAAAGAGAAACGGTCATGTTTAAGAGAACACTAGAAGCACACGCTTAAGGGAGGGCAGACATTTTCCCAGGATGTTGGCCAGGCATCAGAAGTCCTGACTCTAGTTCTGATTCTGCTGACCACAGTGTGACCAGGACCAAAGCGGTCACTTGACTCCGGGCCTCTGTTTCCTCATCTTTCAACTGAGAATGATAGTATTTCTCCTACATGGAAAGATTTGAAAGGAAATCTTTCTTGGAAAGTCAGCCAAGTTCATGTCTTTATTAGCATTATCAAATCCCTATATATTTGTAGATGGGGCATGCCTTGCCTTCATTTTTTCTTTGCTCTATAATTTGGGAACCTTGAGTTTTTCCCTGTAGGAGGATGGAGAGACAATGGTAATGGCTGTGGAAAGAGGTTTTGGTTAAAAGATGGTAGAGATGTGTGAAGTGTTAACAACCACAGCTCAGGCCAGGTTCATACGTGGGTTCGCATTCAGGTTCATGGCCAGGTTCATAGCTGGGTTCATAGCTGGGTTCACGGCCACATTCTGAAGTTGGCCTCCAAATACTGTGCTTTCAAAAAAGAAATCATTATTGGAGCTGCCAAACCAATATTAAAACCAGCGGCTTATGAAAGGGCCTGGCAGTCAGCACTGGGGATCTTTTTGCACCTCTTAATTTTGCAGCGAGAAGGAAGCACCTCATCTGAGGCAAGTCTTTCAGTAACACCAAAACCAGAAATGGAAAATATTCTCTTCAGTCAACTGGCCTCGTTGCTTGAAGTCTGAGATGGTTCACTTTGGAAACGTCCCAGGAAGTAGAGTCAGAAGGGTAAGTCCCCCAACTTCCAGGTAGGAAAAGATGCCCTCGTGACTGCGTGAGACAGATGACCTTTCAGAAATCCAGCGAGGCTCGGTAATCAGATCCCGGCTGCCTCTGTTTTGTGTTTCTTCTCTAAGCGATGTTTACTCATGTCAGTGAGGGAAGCCCAGCATCCTCGACCACTGCCAACGGGAGGGCAAATGGATAAATCTTTCTGGAGGGCAAGTTCCTTAAAAATGCACAAATCATTTGTCCTAGAAATTCCACTTCCAGGAATGTACCTTGAGGACGTATTTGGAGAAGTGTACGAGGTCTTAGGACAAAGAAGGCCACTGTAGCATCGTCGATGGCAGTAAAAAACCGAAAATAGCCTATATGTCAGAGGAAGGAGATTGGTTATGAAATGAGGCTAAAACCAGGCACTGGAAGATTAATCAGCTGTTAAAAATTATTTCCTCCTCTTTCCCTCCCTCCTTCTTTCTTCCTCCTTCCTTCCTCATCTCCTTCGTTCTTTCCTTATACAAATGCTTGTTGAGTGCCTCCTATGTCCCAGACACTGTGTATATCTAAGTGGACTGACATAGAAAGATGTTTATGATGTATTAAGTAATAAATACATAATAAAATAAATTAAAAAGCTAGTTTCATGGCTGTATTATATGATCCTACTCTTGTAAATGTATACTATATATTTATATGATGGGATATGAAATAAAATGTTTGAAAAGACATACACTGAAATATCACTGGTCAGTTTTCTCCAGATGTTGGGATTACGGGTGACTAGTATCTCTTTAAATCATTTACCTTATCTGCATTGCCTAAATTGTTTATGGTGAGATTATGTTTCTTATGTAATTCAAGGTCAGCAAAGCTTTGCATGATTTGGCCTGAGCCTCCCCTTCACTGCCTTCATCTCCCATCACTGTCCCCCTGGCCTGCTCCAACCTAGCCACACAGCGTCTCTGTTCCTTAAGCATGTCAGGCTTGTTCCCGCCTCAGGGCCTTTGCACGTGCTATACAGTCTGCCTGCGATACTCTTTTCCCAGGTCTTTGCCAGCTCCTTCTGGTCATTCCGGTCTCAACTCAAGTCTCTCCTCCTCAGAGAGAACCTCCCTGCCCACTTAATTAGAATCAGCATGCCCTGCCCATTTTAGTGCATTTCCCTGGGTTATCGTCTTCATAGTACTTATAACTCTGACAGTCTCTTGGTTTTTCTCTAACTTGTTAATTTTTGTCTTTTCCACTTGAATGTAAGCTCTGTGTGCATAGGGACCTTGTGTTCTTGGCTTCTGGAACAGAACCTGGCACATAACAAGAAATCAATAAATATTTGTTGAATGAACAAATTCTGGGAAATGTATATTCAAAAAAGAGGATTATTAAAAAAATCCTTCTTTTCTTGCTTGCCAGAGACATGTAAGAAACTGGTGACCTTTGGCTGGAAGATTCTCTTGACTCTGTCAGTGTACGGTTTCTGATCTTGCAAGTGACCTTGCGTTGGCCCACGTCACTGAGCATGCAGTGCCCAAGGTCATGCAGGAGTTGGCATCTGCGCAGTTGGAGTGAGGCATCTGGCTTCTCATCCATGAATTGCACTTCAGTGCACAGTGAGCCGCTTAGCAGCTTCAGACACCCAAGTCGTAATTCTTGCTTTGTGGCCGATTTGCTGTGTGATATCTGTGAAGTTACTGAACCTCTCTGGGCTGCAGTTTTCCCATGCGTGTCCTGAGGGGGAGATCCTATCCACTTCCAGATCTATAGGGATGGTACACCATCAGTAAACAAATACCACACCCTATGTGTCTGTTAGCATCTGTCTTCTTTCCTGTTGGGCATCATTTTAAACCTCTCAGACCAGGCCTGGATAGTGGGAAAGGAAAAGGAACAATATGATTTGAACAACTCCTGTATGAATGCTATGACAACATCCTGAGGTATAGTTATCCCCATCTTGCAGATGAGGAAACTGAGGTTGTGACTTGCCCAGCGGATCAGAGTAAGTATGGGGCCAAGAAAGAGTTGAACCTATATCTATTACTATAACATCAAGGCAGTTACCTCCAAGTTCTAAGGACACACAATTCTTAATGGATGCTACTTGCCTTGTCAATCAAGCCAGGTTGCTCAGCAACCGAGACACAAAGATATGCATGGCCAGCTCCCTCCATATCAGCCAGAATTATTTTTCTAGGGGATAACGGAGTAAAGATTTAAGGAGAAAAGTTTGTGAAAATCCAGATCTCGTGCAGCCGTATCCTATTAGTACCCTTCTAAGAAGCAAGCCAGTTTGGTTATTCACCATGGGGGCCCATCCAGCTTAGTTTCAAGAGAGGAATGATAGTCGGTGGGAGGCCAACTCTAGGGAAACAGCTATTGGCGTTGAGCTGGAGGCCAAGATCTTTTAATGCAAGGTCAAGTGTTCGTGGTCCTGGCGGGTGGAGGGCAGGAAAGTGGGCTCCAGACTTTATTTTAATTAATTTTTTTTTTATTGAGGTGAAATTCATATAACTTAAAATTGACCATTAAAAGCGTACCGTTAACTGGCACTTGACGTATTCACAACGTTGTGTGACCACCACCCCATCTGGTTCTAAAACTTGTCATCACTCCCAAGGAACCCCCATTCTCATTAATCAGTTTCTCCCCATTAATGCCCTCCCCACCCCGATTCCCCACCCCCAGCCCTTGGCAATCACTAATTTGTTCTTTGTTTCTATGGATTTGCTTTTTCTGGATATTTCATATAAATGGAATCCTACGATATGTGACCTTTTGTGTCTGGCTTCATTCACTTAATATAACATTTCTGAGGTTCAGCCATGTTGTAGCACGTGTCCGTACTTCATTCCTCTTTCTGGCTGAGTAATATCCCACTGTATGGATATGCCACGTTTTGTTTATCCATTCATCTGTGGATGGAAACTTGGTGATTTCCACCTTTTGGCTACTGTGAATTTTGCTGCTGTGAACATTTGTGTACAAGTATTTGTTTGAAGACCTGTTTTCAGTTCTTTTGGGTGTGTATCTAGGAGTGGAATTGCTAGGTCATACGGTGACTATACGTTTAACTTTTTGAGGAACTTCCAGACTGTTTTCCAGAATCACACACCACTTCACAATCCCACCAGCAACACACAAGGGTTCCAATTTCTCCACATCCTCACCAACACTTGTGAATTCTCATTTTCTTGATCAGAGCCATCCTAGTGAGTGTGAAGTGGTGTCTCATTGTGGTTTTGATTTGCATTTCCCTAATGATTAATGACATTGAGCATCTTTTCATGTGCTTATTAGCCATTTGTATATCTTTGGAGTAACATCTATTCAAGTTTCTTGCCCAGGTCTTAACTGGGCCATTTGTCTTTCTGTCGTTGGGTTCCAGGCTTCTTGACCTTTGTTTTGCTGTGAGGCCCCTTGGTAAAGGAGCCAGATGCAGAGACCTGCCCGGATAATCTCAGGACAAAACAGACTCAGGAAATGAAGGGAGGTTGCTCAAGTGACTAACTGTCTGAGTTTGGCCAAATTCACGAAGAAACCTAGAAGCCTTCCTTCTGTAGAAGACTCGAAAGACTTGTGCAATTCGTGGAGTGTTCAAAAACACTCCAGTTCCGAGACACGAGCAGTTCTTCTCGTGAGGAGAACACTCCATACCCTTAAGTCTCTTTAATCCCTTATAACACTCTCTTTATCTCTCATATGGAAACAATATGTACGATTTTCCATATGCTGTAATTATCCCCTTTGATAAAACCGTGTGCAAAAACACACACCACGCGCCAAGTACTATCCACCTGCCCGTTTACCACACTTATTTTTTTCTACTGTAGACCTTGCTTCACGTATTTTTACAGCCGCATTACACAGCATCAGTCAGAGAGACAGTAAATGGAAAATGTAGCGTGATTCCAAATTTCCTTCCCTCCTTTCATCTTTGTCTTCTTCCCTGTAATTCCATCAACCCGTCACACCAAGAAAACAAGACGTGGAGCCAGGGATATCTCTCAACACCTCTGATGGAAGATGTGGGGCTGGTTCTGTCTTGACATCCATCGGGAAGTCTTTGGAAGTCCTGGAGGAGGGCCCATCTTAGCTCACCTCCAGCCACTGGCCTGGGGCTGGGGTGCGGCTCCCAGCACCAGCCTTACTGGGAAATTCATTCCAGGTCTCTGGCGTCTGATTGGTTCTGCTAGACTCTTGAGTCCTTCTGGAAAGTAGTGGAGTGTAACGACAAGACCCTTGGCTGTGGAATCATGAGACTCTAAGTCAAAATCATGAGTTCTAGTCCAGTGGATGTGGGACCTGGGTGAGTCTCTTAATCATTCTTGGACTCAGTTTCTTTGACTTTAAAATGGGGATAACAGCTGTGCCCATTCCACAGGGTTTGTATATCATAATGATGGCCAATCTTGACCAAGTACTTACTACGTGCCAAGCACCGGAGGAGATGTTTTACAACAATTTTAAAATTTAACACTTGCCAGAATTCTACGTAGAGGCTCTTTTTAGCTCCGTTTTGCAGATGGGGAAACTGAGGCATAGGGACATTAACTCAGCCAGCTTCACAAAGCTGGTTCTTGGGGGAGCTGGGATGAGCACCCCTCTCCTTGGTGTCACCATCCTCAGTACTCTCCTATCTCTTGGGTGACATAAAGTGGTCCCTCTCCTGGAGGGGCTCAGCGCATGGTAGCTGTGAAGTGCAAAGGTCCCAGTAAATTGCGTGTTTATCCCTTTTCTTCCCTTTATCACTCAGAATGAATCCTCCAGCGGGGGCCTTTCTCCAAGACCGAAGTTCAGGAGAGCAAAAGGGAGTTCGGTACAGGATTCGCCTAACGTTGCCAAAGGCTTTCAAAGGTTTTGGGGGTCTACAAAGCCCCTGAAGAATTTGGCTTTGAGCAGCTTTCCCCTTCGTTTCTAAATCCACGGGTAGATTAGGCAAAATGGAATCCGTATGTTTCTGATTCATTTACACTTAACTCATCAAAATGTTCCTTTTTATGAGCTATTTGATGTCCAGAAAGCCTTTTGAGTACATTTTATAAGCCTTTTAAAGACTTTTCTCTTAGAAACAGGCGGTTGCATTTTGCCAAGAATAAACAAACTTGAACCTCAGAAGTGCAGAGCTTGCCAAGGATCCTGATGCCAGAGGGCAAGTTTTCGAAGTCACCCCTTCCTTGATCCTGACACCTTCTACCATTTCTTCTCTCCCGCGCCCCCAATCTCAGCCTCTCTGGCTTCCTTGCAGAACTTTTTGCCCTAGTTCCAAACATTTGCACCTCCTTCCAACATATTTCTTTTGCGGCCATTCACCTTAGCAGCAGCAGCCCCCAGCATTCCATCTCTCGCTGCCCCATTACCTGCCTGGGAGCAACTGAGAATGCACAAAAAGGGGAAGTTAATTCCCAGGAGCTCTGAAATCAACACCAATATGTACCTCCCCCACCTGGCCGTTTACAAAGGACTCTCATTATTCCGTGTAATTTTTACAACAAAGACAGGCAGGATAGCCTTTCTGATTCCCATTTTATATTCAAGGAAACTGAGGCTCAGGGGGCCTAAGTGATTGGCTAAGATCTTCCAGCTCAAAGGTGGTGAACTCTTGTCTTAGTCTGTTCAGGCTGCTGCAACAGAATACCATAGACTGGGGGGCTTATAAACAACAGAAACCTATTTCTCTCAGTTCTACAGGCTGGAAGTCCAAGATCAGGGTGCTGGCAGATTTGGTGTCTGGTGACAGCTTCCTAGTTCATCTAGGTGGCCATCTTCTCACTGTGTCCTCACATGGTGGAAAGGTCAAGGTAGTTCTGTAGGGTCTCCCCTTGAAAGGGCACTAATCCCATTCATTGGGGCTCCGCCCTCATGACCTAATCACCTCCCAAAGACCCCACCTCCACATACCATCCCATTGGGGTTAGATTTCAACATCTGAATTCTGGGAGGACATAAATATTCAGTCTATAGCAACTCTAAAGACTTTTTATTTTGTTTTATTTTGCTCTGCCACCTCCTAAGGATGACACAAAGGACATCAACAAAGACTATTGAATGACTTGTTTTTTCTAGGATGTTAAATCTAAGGAAGAACCTTGGAGAGCCAGCCCTGGTGGTCTAGTGGTTAAGATACGGCGCTCTCACTGCTGTGGCCAGGGTTCGTTTCCCAGTTGTGGAACCACACCACCCATCTGTCATTTGTCACACGGTGGTGGCAGCTCACATACAACTAGGATACATGACCATGCACTGAAGCTTAAAAAAAAGAAAGAAGAGCCTGGGAAATCAAAACAAGGTTAAAGGTGTTATAAACTGCTCCCTACAGCTTTGAGGGTCAGTGATGGTATTTCCATTCTATAGATGAAAAAACTGGGGTTCAGAGTGGTTAAGTCATTTTTATGAGGCCACACAGCGAGGCCAATGAAAAAAGGCATTAAGAACCCAGCTGGTCCTGTGTTTCCTAAAAGGTGGCATGCGTGCCACTGGTAGGTGCGAATGATTCAAGATCATCCAAGAACATGATAATCAATGATTCTGAATCACATGGCGAGAGTTTTCCCCCTTTGCAGGCCTCTTTCAAGTCTCACTGGCACAGAGAAAGTCTCAGTTTGATCCTGATATGTCCTTAACACCTCTCTAACACTCTCTGTTCTCCACTTTGTAACGTGGAGAGAACAGGCGTCATGCTTAGAACCTCCCGCCAGCAACATGGTATTGCTAGAATTTAATAGCTTTGATTTGCTTTCACTGTTTTTCTTTTTTAAGGTTACCTTTTATTTATAGACATGACACTGGATTTATCTATATAATAATTTCCTTGTGAGATTAAGTAAATAAGAGCAGGTGATTTAAGAAAAAATACAGATTATGCAGATGGTGAGTATAGCAAACACTGTTGAAAGTAGCACCCAAATGACTGATGTTTAGGAAACACACATCAGATCCGTTTTACAGGGGATGCAACTGAGTCCTGGAGAGAACCGACTGGCTCAAGAAATAGTGGGAGAGTCAAGGTGAGAACTCAGGTGTCCTGGTCAGGTTGGGTAGGTCAGGTCACGTCCTGGATGGTATTTGCTTATGCGTCTTTAAAACACTCAGGAGTTTTGTACCAGGGTATGCCTGAGTATTGCCCCTACCATCATCAGCATATGCTGAACAAGGGAGCAGATAGGCGAGTCAGTGAATGAATGAATGAATGAAACATTTGATGGCTTCCCTCCTAATCCCTGACTTAAAGAAAGAAAGGTGTCTTAAAAGGGATCAGGCCAGGCTGGACTAGATCTCAAGTTGGTCTTAACTCCTTCAAAATGTAGAAGTGCCTTTAGTCTTAGACCAATGGTTCTCAGCTGGAGTGATTTTGCCCCTCTCCCCCAACCTCGTCCCCTGGGGACATTTGACAGTGTCTGGAGACATTATTGGTTGTCATAATGGGGGAGTGGTGTGCTACTGGTGTCCGGTGGATATAGGTCATGGATGCTTCTAAACATTCTACAATGCACAGGACACCCCCACAGCAAAGGATGATCTGGCCCGGAATGTCAATAGTGCTCAGGTTGAGAAACTCTGCTTTAAGTACCCAGTAGGATCATGGAGACCTGAAGGTGGAAAGGATCTGAGGATATCTTCAAGAGTACAGTCTTGCTGAGTACTTAAAAATATTTTTTTCTTACTGGCTGGCTATCATTTAGCAAGCCTTCCCGCATTTCCGTTTTGCTGATTGGTGCATAGACTTGCAGGTACATATTTATAAAAAAAGATATTGATTGACAGGAGTAGCAATTTGTTGATGGATATTCTTTGATCACTGTGATAGTTCAAAAGTATGTTTGATTCTTGTATCCACAATTTATACCTCAAATTACCTGGTAGAAGCCCTGTGGATTTCTAGAAGTTTTTGTTTTGTTTTAGAGGAAAGTATGTATGAAATATTCCTAGATAACTCTGAAATTATTTTGCCTGTTAGTGCTTCAGGTGCTGGTCAGAATCTTAAGGACTACAATACAGTACTAACATCAAAGAACGAACCACAGGCAATTCTATGGTCTATTTGTGTGTTTATCTCTTGCACCAGACTGTATGCTCCATGAGAATAGGGACTATGTCATTTTCTTTTCCTTTTTTTTTTTTTATTGATGTTTTAATGGTTTTTAACATTGTGAAATTTTGGGTTGTACATTTTTGTTTGTCCATCACCATATATATGGCTCCCTTCACCCCTTGTGCCCACCCTCCCACCCCCACTGCCCCTGGTAACCACAGTACAGTTTTCTCTGTCCATGTGTTGGTTTATATTCCACATATGAGTGAGATTACACAGTGTTTGTCTTTCTCTTTGCATCTCAACAACAAAAAAACTACCAACTCAATTAAAAAATGGGCAAAAGACCTGAACAGATATTTCTCCAAAGAAGATATACAGATGGCCAACAGACACATGAAAAGATGTTCAAAATCATTAACTATCAGGGAAATGCAAATCAAAACTACAATGAGATATCACCTCACACCCATCAGAATGGCTATAATTAACAAGACAGGAAACAATATATGTTGGAGAGGATGTGGAGAGAAGGGAACTCTCATACACTGCTGGTGGGAGTGCAAACTGGTGCAGCCACTATGGTAAACAGTACGGAGATTCCTCAAAAAATCAGGGCTATGTCATTTTCATTGCTGTTCCCTCAGCACCTAGCATCTTGCCAGCCACCTAAGAAGAGGTTAGTGAATATTATTTAAATGAATGAATCATATTTCTTAAGCTCATAATCTGTGCTAATATTAAACTACATTTCCCTTTTATTTATTTATTTTTTTTGCTGAGGAAGATTTGCCCTGCTCTAATGTCTGTTGCCAATCTCCCTCTTTTTTTGGTTGAGGAAGATTAGCTCTGAGCTAGCATCTGTGCCAGTCTTCCTCTATTTTGTATACAGTGGCCGCCACACCATGGCTTGACCAGTGGTGTAGGGCTGCTTCTGGGATCTGGACCCATGAACCCTGGGCCCTCGAAGCAGAGCACCATGAACTAGAACCACTTGGCCCCGGGGCCGGCGCCTACATTTCCCTTTTATAGATAAGAAAACTGATATTCAGGTGGGTTAAGTTACTTATTCAAGGTCACACAGCTAGACTCAAGGAAGAAGACATCAAGAAGTATTATTGATGGAAGTTAACTGGCCTTTCCATCCCATCTAAAAAGAGTATGTGCCTGGTTAAAGGCTCTGTGAGATTGAAGCCTGTTCTACCAATTGGAATGTTTATCCATCATAACAGCGAAAGTCTCAATGGTAAGAAAAAGGAAAGGAAAGGAAAAAGAGTGTTGTCTGGAGTATTGATTTTGAAGAACCTGAGTCCTGGATCATACTGAGCATCTTTGGGGTTCTTACTCTCTAAGAATCTCCGTCTCTCCATTCCCCAAATGGGTACAATCAGAGTACCTGCCTCATAAGCTTGTCACGAAGGTGAATTGAAGGAATATGTACAAAGCCCAGGTCCTGGGTAGGTGGTAAGAATTCTGAACAATGTGAGCTATTATTAACGTGGGCATGTGTGTGTGTGTGGCATTTCCCTTTAAATAAAAAGAACCACGTTCTGCCTTTGTGTGGTCTAACAGAATAATAGCAATCGAGTGGTGGAGAGACAGAAAGCCAACTTCCCTTCTTCTCGAACACTGAAAAATTAGCCCTTTTGCTTAAGAGCACATAGACCCTTGAGGAAAGTAAGACATAAAACATGAGCAGAGAGCAGATGCTGGGAAAATGCCATCTTTTTATTGGCGCTATTAGAAGGAAATATATGAACTGTATAATACCGTCATAAATACAGTTATTTGTAACGGCAAAGTAATAATGCCAGCCACAGCGCTCATCTCTTTCATACCCTCCCCTTGAGATGCTTCATAACTAAGCATAAAATCACAGGAAAATGTGAATAATATTTTCATTCATTAGGGGTTCATAATGGTACATTAGCAATGTTATCCGGCATCTGTTGCTATGAGGTACTTTGCCCTCCTGCAAGAATATTAGTTCCTCTTTTTGTCTAAGCAGCAAAGCTTTTTCTTTGAAAAACATTTTTAAAAGAACGAGGTGCTGGAGTGCATATCTTGACAAACCATCACGTGGCCCTCACACCCATCCCTGCCCGCATTTCCAGCCGGCATGGCAACCTACCATTCCCACCAAGGAAGCAGGTTGGGAGGAAATCATGACTTATTGGAGCAGAGAGTTATGAAAGTTGTTTTGAAAAGAAAAAAAATTGTTAGTGCGCTTTGCCCTTTTATTTTCTCTCTTTCTCTGCCACACACACACACACACACACACACACACACACACACACACACATGATGTTCAGACATCTGGTCAACCCAGCATCTTGGGGACAGAGACCGTGCATGCATCTCAGCACATCTGGTGGACCTGAGAGAAAGCGATACACACGTGTACACACACACACACACACACGCACACACACACACCCCACATCCCACCACAATAATCAAACGGCACAGTAAGGGCTATCTGGGCTCCAGAGAGATACAGTGTGTTGACCAGAAGATACTTTCTAAGAATAGGGGCAGCACTCCCCAAATCCTGGGATTAAAGGGACTTGTCTGCCTCCATTTTTCTAAATTTAATATGCATTTTCCCCCTTCGACTGAGTCTATTTTGGATTTTACTCTAAAATGGAGCATATAGTAATTGTTTTCCATTTTCAATATATTTATTTTTTTATCCTAAGATAGGAGCCTGGCAAATTAATGTAGCTCATGAAGGGAAATTGATTTTTCTTTCAGTTTTCAATTCAATGGTTTAAGACCAGAAGTGAAAATATTGTTTCTATGGACAGAAGAGAGTGGGGAAATGGTGGTAATTGTATGTGTGTGGGTTGGGGGTGGAGAGTTCATTTGGATGAAATTAACCTTTAATACCAGCACACTTAAATTTGAAACAAAAATGGAGGCAAGATTCTCTCTCTCTGTCTCTCTCTCTCCCTCTGTCTTCCCACCACTCACTTCTCAGTTATGAAAAGCATACATGCTGACTCTATAAAATTTGGAAAATAGGCAAAGTATAAAGAAAAAATATCACCTATAACCTAACAATACAGAGAAAGCCACTGTTAAACATTTTGATTTATTTCCTTCATGTGGAGATAATGCTGTAGATACAATTTTGAGTCGTTTTTCATGTACTGCCCTATCATGAGCATTTTCTCCTGTCATTAAATATTCATGAGAGTCATCATTTACTATGATTGTGAAATACTTGATTATACCAGGATTTTACTTAACCATTTTTAATTGATGGATATTTAGCTCTAAAATAAATGTTGTTATTATAAACATCAGCATGGTGACCATCTTTATGCATGACTCATTGCCCCTATGCTGAATTCAAAGACCAAAGAGGTTCAGAATGGCTGGTGCATAGAATGTAAGGGGTGAGACAAGAGATAGGATTGGATAGATAGGCAAGAAATAGATCTTGCCAACCACCTTATTCCATGCTAAGGGTTTTGGACTTTATTCAAATAATAACAATAGTAATGATGATGATGAAGATGATAAAATAGGTAATATTTATTGAGTCTTTACTATTCACTAGACACTTCTCCAAGTAGGTTATGTTGACTTATTTAATCTTTGCAACAACCCGGAGCCATAGGTGCGGATTACGGCAATGACACACAGAGAGGTTGAGCCATCTGGCCAAGGTTGTAAGGCTAATAGGAACCCAGACTGCAGAGCTGAGGTAGTTAACCACTTTGGCCCGTTACCTTATAGCAATAGGGAGCTACTGAAGGATTTTGGATGGCGAGTGAGGGTCACAATGAATGGATTTGCATATTTAAAAGGCCTGCTCTGTCTGCAATGAAGAGAAGGGATGGAGGGGGCAGGAGTGGAAGCAGTAAGCCCAAATCCAAGAGAGGGATGGAGGTAATGGAGAAATGAAAGCTGGTGGCGGTGGGGAGGGAGGGAAATGAATGGATTTAAGCAATGTTTGGGAGGTTGGATTGAAACGACATGGGTCTGGCCATACAGGGACAGGGAAACGTTAAGATTGCCTTTCAGACTTGGACAGCTAGGTGGAGGGTAGAGTCATGTGTTGAGATGAATGGACAGTCGGATGACCTGCCCAAGGTCGCCCAGCTACTAAGTGGAGGAGGTGGGATTTTGAGCATTAAAGCCGGGAGTCTATGGATCTGGAAGTCTGGGAGAAGCAAGCTCTACTGAACAAGAGTCATTTCAATAAGTAGAGGGAAGGAGAACAGAAGCAGAATTTGAGGATGGAGGCCAAACAACACACGCTAGAGCATCATCATGTCAAGAATGTCGTCCCTTATCTAGAGAGACTAGAATACAGAGCCTAGATACAGGAAGGGGCACCCCCTATCAATGATCCCCTGCATAACACATGCAAACCCTCTTTGCATGAGGAAGAGCCAGGAGACAGGAGGAATTGAGGGGTCAGGAAGGGGTCACTTCACTCATTGCCTAACTCCAGGAAGCTATTCAGACAGGAGCAACTGACTCCATTTAGGGGCTTCTGTAAGTGGTGTGACGGAGGGTTGGGGATCTGTTTATTTTGAGGAGATGGGTACTAGACGGGTTGGCCTTGGGCCTTTGAATGTTTGTTGAGTAGATTTTCTTTTAGGAAATTTTCTGGGTAAATGAGGTGACAGAGTGGGGAAAAAAATATGAGTTCTGGAAAATGGCCATTCTAAATTTGAATCCCAGTGTTTCCATGTTTTGTCTGGTGAAGATGGAAATGCTGGTTTACCTCCTTGAACATTTGTTTCTTTAACCATAAAATGGTGATAATATAGTTATCTCAAATGAAATCGTATATATATGTACCCAACCACAGAGCTTGAGATATACAAAAAACGTTAACATGAACTCTGTTTTCTTTCCCCTACAATCTAGACTTGATCTTCTTCTCCACTTTGAAGACCTTGATTCTCCTCTCAATGTTCCCAGGCTTATAATTTTGTAGTTCCTAATAGGAGAGTTGGCCCCTACCAGGCTTTAGGATTATCTAATACTTGTGTAGCTCTTTATAATGTGCAAAACACTTTCCATAAATATTCTCACTGAACACTTCTTACCACAGCTCTGTCACTTAAGTGTTAAGAACATTCCCATTTAATTGATGAAGAAACTGAGTCTCAGGCAAAATGACCAGCCCAGGCTCCAGAAAAGGTGCAACAAGGACTTAGACCTTGGTCTCTTAAGCTTGGATCCCTTGCTCTTTATATAACCCGTCTTTCTCTTCTGCAGTCCCAGGAGGAGGGGAAGCCCTGACCTCCTACGCACACTATCCCTGTTTAAAAATAAAGCACTGTATTTTCCATTACAACAGCCCTCTCTGGCCTGGGAATGGATTGTGCCGGCCAGCATTTCATCCTTGTTCCTTCTCACATGCTGGCAATGGCCCTCGGAGCTCAGAGATGCCAGCCATAACCCAACCAGGCACTGAACCTCTATCCCTTCCTCCCCCTCAGCCATCTCATCTGGACTCAAAACCCCATCCCTCCATGAAAGTTCTTGAGCCTGCAGAGGTTGTACATTGTGTTGCTTGTGTTTACATCTACTGGACGATGACCAAGCAGCAGGCACCCACAACAGAGGAGCTGATATTAAAAACTAAAACAAAAACCAGAAAATCAAAGTAAGTCAATGCATCCTGGAAGGACTAATTAGTGACTTTTATAAAGTCGAGGATATGTAATTGGTACAACTGTGACTTTGGAGTCAGGCAATCCTGGGCCTGAGTCCGCACTTTGCTATTCACATCTTTGAGACTCAGTTTCCCCATCCCCCAGATTGGAGTCTTCAGGCCAGCAGAGGTTTTCCTCTGTTTCATTCACTGCTGCATCCCGAATGCCAAGAACCGTGTGGAACGTAGTACTGTTCCGAAAGTATTTGTTGAACAAATTGTTGAATGAATCTGTCAAACAAAGCTAATAATACTTCCCTCCCAGAGGTGTGGTGAGGATGTAATGAGAAAAGGCATGCGCAGTCCTAGTTCTGTGGCTGGCCCATTGTGAGCGTGCTGCTATTGTTCTGGTTGTCCTTATCCTCTTTGGAGGTGGAACAACTTGGTTCCATTATAAACCAGGTCCCCCAGAATAAGGTGCTTTGCTGATAGCCACTTTGGGCAAGGGGGGAAACTGTGTCTGATGTGCAGAGAGCAAGGTTCTTGTGAAAGAAAGGAGAAGTCACATTCTGTCGCCTCCAGCTGGGCCACCTCCACCCCAAGTCCTCAAGAGTTTAGGAAATGTTTTTGAAATGCACAAGGGAAGAGGCAAGACTTGAGATTTGGCTGGAAGCTTCGTGTAGTTAGAGGGGAGGCTGTTGCAATGAGGGAAACCAGAGAATGCGGTAATTAAAGACCCTCTTGCATTTTGCAGAAGAGTCCCGGGGATTTGGACTTGATGTTCAGCCAATTGTCAATTTGGGTAATTGTGCTTTGATGACTTCAAGGTCTCCCTTGGGATTTCAGGAGACACAGTTCTGTCTCACGTCTCCTGAAAGCCCTCAGCTTCTGTGCAGAGGGGCCACGTGGCAACAGTGGGAGGAGAGATTGGGTTTTATTATTCGGAGTCAGTTCCATTGGTGAACAAAACCAATACTTGATGGTCTCACTGCACCGCTGGCTCAACACAACACCGCACTCCAATGCTATATCAGAGTCCAACTCAACAACACCCTTAAACAAACACAGCATGGACCCAAACATATCTTCTGAAATAATACCACTACTCACCACGGCACCAGGGATCAAAATAATACTATGGCAACACAAGATGACACACCAGTATTCCACTCTCATATTATACACAAACCCAACAACGTCTTCAACACAGCACACCTCAACACAAAGTCTCATTCAGATGCAGCATAATTAATAAATCACTCTTCAACCCAACATGGCTCCCCAAGACAACTATGGTCCAACAAACCCCCAAGCTGTCCGATGCCAATTAAGCAATGCATAATTGGCCCAATGAAATGGAAAGAGAATACCAATAGAATTATTGCTTTCGAAAACCCAATCTTTCTCCTACCCAAATTTTGTGGCCATGTATGACTGGGGTTTTCCCAGCTTTGGGGAATGAAGAAACCAAAATCTACTCCCTTGGATTTGCCAAAGTGCAATATTTCCTCTGACCTCGACTGCTGTCTCCCCTGTTTCTTGTTCCTTTGGCCACCATTAGGCTTGGCTAACCAGGATCGGGATGTTGGTGCCAATTTGGGCCTTGGAGACAGCTCCAAGAGAGAGTTGCAGGGAAGGTGCCAGGCCTGGGGAGTGCTGTGGATGGGAATTCTCAGCATCGCTGGAAAGGGGGCTGTCCACTGGCAGCTCTGTGTGGTCCACTCGTCCATCCAAGGCAAACCTCAAACCCAACACTTGATTTGGCAGACAGGGGAAAAAAATAGAACAAAGTTTGCTCCCTTTTTCAAGAAGTGGACCCAGGGATCCCAAGCTCTGCTCTACTCTTGGTCTTTTTCCTTTTTAAACAAACTGCCTGGCTTTTAAGTCTTCAAAATCCCATTAAAGGCTTTTACCCCTTCATATATTGGAGGCGTTTGATGAAAGGGGGTAAAGCGAAGGGAAAAGATAATGGGGCCTCAGAGAACAGAGACCAGAGGCCTTAATTTCGCCTGTCTCCCCTGCCGGTAATGGTGTTGGATGTAAACACTGCCCTGGTGAACGCTGGAGCCTGATTACAGGATGGCTGGGGAAAGAGGAAGTGTTTGCAAACCGCGAGGAGGAATGTCGCCCTTTGAAGGAGTTTGGCATTTATTTTTTGCCCCCTCCGCTGTCCCCCCACAATCCCAACCCTACTACTTTTCTCCACGGCTTTCTTCTCTGGGTTCCTTGTACTGTAAACACAGTGACAGAAATTAGATGTGGGCAAATCTGTTAAACATTTTAAGTCGAAGTGGGGTTGGCAGTTGTCTCACTCCGCGGGATATGCGAGACGAAGCTAATAACTCCGTAATGGGTCTTTTGTTTTTGTCTGGGGCCTGGTGGGAGGGGAGCAGAGGACCGGGGCCAGCCAGGGCTGAGGAGGGGGATGCAGGATGGAAAGCCTGGCCAGGCTGCTGTTATGGAACCAACCCAAGCTTCCAACGTTGTGGGCCGAGCAATTTCTCGACCCTGAGTGCGTTCAGAAGGGCACTGCCCATCCGCACGCTCCTTGCCCCTTGTGTTCTGGGGCACACTCTCTGGTCTCCCGGTCACAAAACACCTCTTCTTGACAGCTTCATGCTGCAGACTTCTACTACTGCTCCCTCTTCATTTTTTCCATCCGTGCAATTCCCACTGACGTCAATGGGGCTCCACATGCGAAACACGTGCAATCCTGGGGACCACTCAGCGACACCAGGGAGTAGAGCCTTTGGCTCTGTGCATTTTACTCCTACATGTTTTGCTGTCTGGAAACCTCCGCCTGGGATCAAGTTCATGTTCTTAATTCTGGTCAGATGGTTGGAATGGGAGCTAGAAACCCACAGCTGGAAGCTCCATCAAGTGATCATTTAGTTAATTCAACTAATACATATTGAGGGCATGCTATGTGGCCAGTGGGGCTGGATGTTGGGGGTATGATGTTGAATAAGACAAACTTGGCCTTTGCTTTCATGAGGAGCTTAGAGTCTAATGTGTTGTACATTAAATAATCATTTGTGAAATTATTTATTTAATCATAGCATGTTAGGAGCTACAAGGAAAGAGGAAGCTATATGGTATAAAATGGGGTGTCTAATCTAGTCTGAGTGAGGAGGTAGGTCCAGTGGTCCATTCTTTATCTTTAATAGGATGACAGTTTAATCCAGGGATTTGTAACCTGGGGTCTGAGGACACTTAGTTTTCAGGAGTTCCATGAACTCCAAGGCACCCACTGTCCTCTGAGCTATCCAGAGTAGATATTTCCTCTCTTATTCTGGAATTTTCCAAGAGTGGAAACATCACACTCTTTTATCAAAGCCCATTTGGTGTTTTGACCCTCCTGGCTATGTGGCAAACGTCATTTTGGCGCTTTATTAATTATAACTACAATTAACAAGGGTGGAGTCATTTATTTCATGTCTACTTTAAATGAGGTACTGTGGTAAGTGGGCATGTTGCCGTATAGGATTTGATTTCATTTTCACTGAAGCCTTTAGTGGAGAAACTACAGCTCAGAGAGGTTGAGTCGATTCCCCAAGGTTACACAGCTACTAAATGACGGAATTCCAACCCAGGACTTTAAACTCCTAATCCATTACTCTTCTCCAGGAATACCCTGCCTTTCATAGCCTTCTTAGTCTATTAATACTATCTTTCACAATGGATTATAAATCTCCCAAGGGCAAGGAATATACTCTTTAACTTGTTTGTAATCAAAATCCTCAACAACATATGTAGAATTTCCATTTGTGGATGGTTCTGTGCCATCACCGGGGATACTTAATGTCCAATTATAATCTCTCTTCTATTTCTGTTTATTAAAAGTCCATTTAGTGTGGGTGATACAGTTCTAACCTGTGAGTACTAAGCCCTCTCTTCCTCAGATGTAATGCCCATGCTGCCTTTCATTTGTTCTCGTGACTATCACCTCTCTGACCATTTCTGCTGCTCTAGTACATTCTAGCACATTTGGATACTCTAGTTACCGCTTGCACAAGGTGACTCAGAAGGAGCTGCTGTGGAACTTCCCAGAGGGATCAACATCAAAAGGAAATATTTTCAAGTATTAGCAGAGTTGGAATGAAAGGTGCCCCTGGGCTACAAGGGCTAATAGGGTCTCTGGCTTTGTCAAGTCACCTGGGGAAGATGTGGTGAGATTAATGATGGCCACAAATTCTTTGAGATCCCCACTTTGAAAGGTGGAGTCTAATTGCCCTCTTCTTGAACCTGGCCTGACTTTAGTGACTTGCTTGACCAACAGAAGGTGGAGGGACACTCTTCCAGGACTTCGACAGCCAGGTTACAAGAACCTTGCAGCTTCCTCCTGGGCCTCTGGGAACACTTTTTCTTGGACGCAGCAACCATGCTGTGAGGAGCCTCAAGCAGCCCACAAAGAGGTGTATGTGGAGAGGAAGCAGGTCCCGGTCTGACGTGACAGCCTTGCTGTGTGAATGAGTCACCTTGGAAGTGAATCCTCTATCCCCAGTTGAACTGTTCCCTCTGAGGGATGCTCCATGGAGCAGAGATGAGCCATCTCTACTGAGCCCTGCCTATAGACTGGTGAACAAAATGAGTGACTGTTGTTAATTTAAGTCAGTAAGTTTTGAGGTGGTTTGTTACATGGTAGTATAACTGGAACAGAAGTGTCTCCTCCTGCAAGACTGGTTGTCCATCTTACTGAGGAGGAGTAGGGGCCTGATAAGCAGTGGGAAGGCTTGGACTGGCGTGAGTAATTTTCAAAATCCCTTCGCCGAGCCCCCACTTTTCAAGCAGTGCTTTAT
Source organism: Ceratotherium simum simum (assembly GCF_057802395.1). NCBI lineage: Eukaryota > Metazoa > Chordata > Mammalia > Perissodactyla > Rhinocerotidae > Ceratotherium > Ceratotherium simum. Next base: position 19,860,982 of record NC_141934.1, on the reverse strand, counting down.
CCTTAGGAGCTTTTTGGGGAATTGATGTGGAACATGATTGGGTAGAGTTTCAGGTCCCCTTTCTTCCTCTACTTTAACTCTTTCATATACTGGGATCCTAAGAAGAGCTAACGGCTAGCCATTTATAAAGTGCTTCTTACATGAAATGCACTTGCCTAAGCCCACTCCCTAGATCAACTCATTTACTCCTCATAACAACCCTTGACATAGGTACGTAATACGTAGGGGTATTATTGTCCCCGTTTTACTGATGAGAAGATTGAGGCACAAAGAGATTAAATAATGTTCCCAAAGCCACAAAACTAGTAAGTGACAGAACCAAGAATCAAATTTAGGTAATCTGGTTCCAGAACTAATGCTCTCAAAACAATTCTCTATACTATTTTTACATAAGTTTTAATTTAAACCAAGATTTTCGGCCAAAACAAATGCCAATAATTATTGCACTTAGTATTTTTAAGTATTAAAATGTAATATTTAAGTATTATTAAGTATTTATTAGTATTTAATTATTAAGTATTTGTTTAATATTTATTAAGTATTTCCTATGTCCTATCACAATGCTAGACATGTGATTTAGAGACAAATTGATAGTAATTACAGCTAGGCATTGTGCTAAATGCTTTGCTAAAATATGTTATCTCACTTAATTTTAACAACACTCATGTAAGCACTGTTATTATCCCCATTTTACAGATGAGGAAATGAGGGTTAGAGAAGTTCAGGAACTTGCTTGAAGCCACGTGGGTGGTCTGACCACAAAGTCTGTGCTCTTAATGCATCGTTCTTGGTTGTGGCCCTCTGATTTTTCCGTCTAGCTGGGGAGACAGACTAATGAAGACATGCAATTTGATGACACAAGTACTCATTGTTAGGGATGTTATAAGGTGCTGGGGTGGGAGGAGATAGAGAAGAAAGTAACCTACTTTGCCCAGGGAGATAGGGGAAGGATTTTTTTTAGGGATGATGACAACTCAGAGACTCCTTGAGTAATTAGACTTGGCCAGTGCCAGTCACATCAAGAAGAGAGGTCATTGCGAGTGGAGGTGGAGGTGAGGTGGGGAGAGGGCAGAGCAAGTAAAAAGGTGAAGAAACTAAAAAGAAATGGCAGATGAGAGGAACTAGCAGCAGATCTGCATTACTGGAGGACAGGGATGATGCAGAAATAGGCAGGGCAGATTGAGAAGAGAGTTTTATGCCATACCAAGTGCTTTGGGCTCATCTCTGCCAATGACAATGTTTTCCAGGGGTGGACATTGACTCAAAAATAAGGGGACATCAATACGAGCCTGTTTCTTATCCAGCCATTTTGGTTTCAGCCCCCACCCACTGTTTAAAAGCAGCATTTGCAGAAAGCAGAGGTCTCTGCAATTCATATAAGCCTGTCTCGCGCCCAAAGAACACATCATTTATTTCCTGTAAGTGCCTGTCTCCCTCTTCCTCAGATATGCTCAGGGTTACAACTTTCTCTGCTTCCTGGGGGAGTTGCCCACTCGGCACAGTAATTACTCACTCCATAAAGGCTGTCTCCAAACCCTCTTTCTCAGCCCTTTTTTCCTGACCCCTTGCAATGACCAGTTAAAGGGTAAGCCTGCTGCCGCTCTATTTGTTAACGACAGCCGCCATTTTGGATCTCGCCTGGAAATAGATGCTCCTGGGGGAAAGCATCTTTTTCTGCTCCTTCCTTTTCTTAGTTTGAAGTCAGTGTAATTTATTTTGTGCCTTCCCACTTCTTTCCTACACATCCAACTGGGATAATGGAGATTTATTTCCTTATAACTGAATTATAAGATTGATCTCATGCCCAAGTCTTGTGACGTTGATATAGATTAGGGGTGGTGAATACAAGCTTGAAAGTCGTGAATATGACTATGAATACAACTTCATTTAACCTCTTTAGGTGTTGTTCTTCTCATCGGTGAAATGAAGACATGATTCCAGCTTAATTCATCTCTATCACACCCAGTGAGCTAGATGGGACAACTATTCAAAAACATCTCACACATTATAAGGCAAGTTACAGATGTATGGTATCAGTAGTCATGATATCGGCAATAGCAAAATTGAGGCTAATGGTGGTGATTGGAAATGAAAAAGAATCATTAGGTAAGAGCCGGATTGCATGGGTTTGAATTCCACCTCCTCTATTTAATAGCTGTGTGACCTTGGGCAAGTGATGTAGCCTTTCCGTGCCTCAGTTTCCTCAACTGTATAAAGATGACAGTATCTTCCTCAAAAGGTTGTCCTAAGAATGAAATCAATTAATACAGAAGTGCTTGGAGTAGTGCCTGGCACATCGTAAGCACTACACAAATGTTTGTTATTATTATTATGTCATTATTATTCTTTACACTTGTTTCAACATTTGTTTGGAGAAATCTTGACTTCTTCTTCTTCTTCCTTTTTTTTTTTTTTTTGGTGAGGAAGATTGGCCCTGAGGTAACATCTGTGCCAGTCTTCCTCTATTTTGTATGTGGGATGCCGCCACAGCATGGCTTGATGAGTGGTACATAGGTCCGCACCCAGGATCCAAACCTGCAAACCCTAAGCCGCCAAAGTGGAGTACCGCAAACTTAACTGCCATGCCACCGGGCTGGCCCCATTGACTTCTTCTTTTGATAAAAATGTTGCTCCGGTTTCAGAATCTCTTATTCTGTAATTTATTCTGGTTAATAATAAAAACTAGTAATATCAAGACTTGGTAGTAACAGATCCCTGAATCCTCAGGAAAGACTGTTATTTATAAACACTGAGTTTGACCATCAAGACGCTAACCACACCAGGCTCTTTCTAGGTTCTTTGTTGCACAACTTGAAGGGTTTAAGGCAGTAGAAATTGGAGCGATTCATTCTAATACACTTCAGTGATTTGCTCTTAGTAGGTAGTTGGTAACATCTGCTCACGCATTTATGGCGAGAAGCCACTTCTGTGGGTTTTGTAAGTGTGTGTTTTTATTCATTAGAACTGTGTTAGGAATAGCTGTGATAAAATTGTCTGATAAGGTTCAGACTTGGCCTGATGATGAACCAAAACGAACACTTTGAGAACTCTGGCTTTTTTTTTTTTTTGGCCATGCTATGCTTAACTCTCACCAAGTATTCACCCAAGGGATGGTAAAACTTAAAAAAAAAAATAAAAAGAGGCAAAAATGTATGAAAGAGATTAAGGCCCGGTATGAAAACTATTTTTATAGGCAGTTTGGCCTCAGCTTTGAAGTTCAGTGGGGAGTGATGTATTGCTATCAGCTTGGATTTCACACCTATTCAATTCTGTAGCCAGGTAATGATGAACAACCTCCTTAGGGTATAGAGGCATGAAACAAAATTAAGGCAAGCTGTGAAATGGCCCCCTTGCTGCAATTTCATCTCCAGGAGAGATTCGGGTTTGCCAGAGTGTGTTTAAACTTTTTTTCCCTCTAAATTAGAAAGATGGTGTGACAATATTAAAAAAATATATATTTTGCAAAAAGGAAAAAGAAATAGCCACTCATAATCCTAACACCCAAAGACAGAAACATTTTCACTTCTGCCCCTCACTCATTAGTCTTGGTTTATACGCAGACATAGGATTACAGCGTTGCACGGGGAATTGACCTTTAAATGAGTTTTTGTTCTTAACTAGGCATTTTATCATCCTTTCCACCTCACTTTTCCCAAGTGGACAAACAAACAAACTGAAAATCCCAACATCATTGTCTTGCTTGGAAAGCTGCGTCATGTTTGCTGCCAAGTGTCCTATCTCAAATGGTACCCAGCTCGTGGGATGAGGCTTAACGTTTCTGTCATTAAAGGTTTTAAAATGGAGCCAGTGGCATGTTGCATTTCTGCAACAAGCGGCGTTAAGTTAGACCCTTTGCCCCGATGGAATGCCATTGTGTCCAAAATTGGAAACGGAGTTATTCGTGGGCCTTCAGGTTCTTACAGTGAGACACCATACACCCTCCCAGATCCAGCTCACTCACTACCTCAGGCTCAGTACAGTGCTCAGCCTGCTCCTGAGGTTGCCATGGGGACAAGGCAGCATCTGACTGAGGAATTACTCTGGGCTCCCCTCCCCTCACCCCACATGGCCGTTGGGCATGCCAAGCTTGTTCTGGTCTTAGGACTTTTGCATCTGCCATTCCGACGGCCTGAGACCCTGTTCTCAGCTCTTGCATGGCCAGCTCCTAGTGGAGCTCCCAATGAAGGGCGCTGGTGAGAGGGAGGACTATATCCCGGTGTCTTCTGAAATTGTACAGTGCTTTCTTTCTTCCCGTCTTCCCTCCCTCCCTCCCTCCCTCCCTCCACGCCCCATGAAACCCGGAACTGCTGGTCTGCGTGGTCACCAGAAACAAGGGGTGAGGGAGGTGTAAGGGGCTAATCAAACTCTGAGTCACGGTGGCTGTTGTGCCTGCCCAGCTGCACCGTGAGGTGGTAGAGAAGTGGGAGCCTATTTTTCAGGGCCTGTGCCTGAGTGGAAAGTTCACTGTTTAAAGTAGTCAATAGAAGGGAGTCCTGACCCACCATGCACCTCACTGACCAGTGGATGGAAAACATGGAACCAACCCTTGGGCATCAGCAACTGTCCATTCTGGAGAAAGGCTTCCACTTACTCCTGTTTTTGACTGCTGGGAACTAGCTGGAGCACCCACAAGTCCTTGCACTCTGGGGGTGTGTGTGTAAGAATTGGTACAAAATGAAGACCTTCTTTTTCCCCAGGAACCTTCTCCTCCCAACCACAGCCCTTTAGAATCTCCCCATGGCACCATCATTCCCAGAGTCCGCCTCTTTCCTGGTAGCTGGAGGCTTGATGAAAGCTTACCTGACCTCCCCTAGCCATTCCGCAAACTCTTTTCCTCCTATTTACCACTTAGCTCCCCACACTGCAGACGTTGGGCCAGCAGTACTGGGTTTCTCTGCCCCACAGCTGCACCCTTTTGGCTCAAGCAAGGCTCCCAAACATCAAACTCCAGCAGGAATCTCAGTTCCCTATTGTCCCCATTTGGCTGTACCCATGCTATCATCTAATCTCCCCCCAGTGCTCTGCAAGGTAATTTCAACTTTCCATTTCACATTTGGGGAAACTGAGGCACAAAGAGGCTATGGAACTGCCCCATGATCACAGAGCATGTGAACAGCCAAGGCACAAACACAAAACCCAAATCTCTCTGAATCCAAAGCCTCTTTGTCCCCCTGTGGCCTATGTTAGACTCTCCAGATTGCCAAGAAATTAGAGGCAAGACTACTGATTCCTGAGTGCCCAGCTGCCCCCGGCATGGGCTTCAGTTCTTCCATCCCAGAGCCTGCCGTTGGGCTGGGGATGGACCCACCAACTCATTGCTCAACTACATTGCTTCATGTTTGTTTCTTCGTCTGTAAAATAGGCTTAATAATAGCCGGGGTGTTGTGGGCCAGATTAATTAACGTTTTTTGGACAGGTTCTGCAAGATTCCCTGGATGAAAGGTGCAAGGGAAGTGCCAAGGGTTATTAACGCAGAGGCATTTGCTGTGTTTAATTTAGGACTCCCCGTATTTCCCACTTGGCAGCATCCATGGTTATTGATGACTCAGGAAATCCTTACCAGGGCAGGTGATCCCCCAACATCAGGCCTGACCTGTGATGCCAGAGGGAATGGGTGGCGATGGCTTTGCATGGGAATGGTGCCTCACTCCTTGTTGGTGGTCTGTCCTTCCACGTTCAGAGCTGTGATTCCACCAGTGCAGGCCCTTGGCTCGGGCTTAAGGATGTAAGTGGGGAGGAATAACAGGATGGGTGAGGATCCACAGAATGGCTTCACTCCAATACAACCTTTCCTTCTGTGGGCAAGATGATGGCAGTCAGCTCCTTAGGTATCCCAAGAGCCTAGAAATCGAGCAAGTGTGAAACAGGAACATTCAACAGCTATCTACCAATGAAACAGATGGCTGATGAATAGATCTTATAGAGCGATGCCCACCTGGTCTCAGAAAGGCTCAACATGTATGGGATTGTAACTAAAAGAGCTGGAAAGAAATCCCCCCTCATTGTTCTGCTTCTCTTTTCATTACACTGTTCAATTACACAGATGATTATTTTTTAAATAAAATTTTAATTTTAGAATAGTTTAGGTTAACAGAAAAATTGTGAAGATATTCCAGAGAGTTCCCATAGACCCCACACTCAGTTTTCCCTATTATTAACATATGTTAGTATGATACTTTTGTTGTAATTAACCAATACTGGATATATTTCATTACTAAGGTAGGTAGTTTATTCAAATTTACTGAGTTTTTACCTAATGACCTTTCTCTGTCCTGGATCCCATCCAGGACACCACATTACATTTAGTTATCACCTCTCCTTTGGCTCCTCTTGGCTGTGACAGTTTCCCAGACTTTCCCTGTTTCTGATGACCTGACAGTTTTGAGGGGTGCTCTTCTGGAGTTTTGTAGAATGTCCCTCAATTGGGGTCAGTTTGATGTTTTTTTCACGATTAGACTAAAGTTATGGGTGTTGGGGAGAAAGGCCTCACAAGGGGTGAACTACCATTCCCACCACAGCCGTCAAGGGTACACATTCATCACTATTGATGTTAACTTTTATTGTATGACTTAGGTAGTGTTTGTCAGGAGCTGAGTATTTTTAAAATTTATTTTGATATCATGAACCATTTCAAACCTACAGAAAAGAATATAATTTAACTACTCCATCAATGTGTGTTTTAAGCTCCATGGGGACTTGTTCAGGATGTTTCTAGTCCATAGCTCTGTGCTCACTGAATGCCTAAATGAAAGCAGGAAATGAACCTTGGTGTAAAAAAAAAAAACTTGAAAGAAGATAGATGGTCCACAATGAACTTAGAAAAAGTGGTATCACAGCAAGAATGTATCAGTGTTTAATGGATGAATGAATGAATGAATATTGTCTCCAGCATGTCCCAGAGATAAACCAATTGGCTGGGGTATTCTGGTCCATGTAGAATATTTCTCCCCATAGTGGAGGGAGTTGACAAGAGCCATTGAGTATCACCCAATTTGCACCCCCATGCTTTGATGTCTGTGTACCAAGCCCCTGCCTGGTTAACATCTCTTAAAGGAAGGGAATGGGTTGATTGGTTAGCATAAGCATGCTAGTTCTCTTAGAAACTCTCCTCATTTAAATCAATGAAGGCATTGACATGTAGATTCATTCCTCTTCCTCCAGAGAGGTTGGACTTTGCCTGCATGACTCTACTTTCATTGATTAATTCATTCAGCAAATATTGGTGGAGTGCCTCCTGTGTGACAGGCACTATATTAGACCCTAAGTTTGTTAAGCAAGACAGACATGGCTCCATCGCCAAGGACCTCACAATCTAGCAGAGAAGTTTGACGTGACCCTCTTTAGATGCATGGTTTGCTAGACAGTTATAATCTCATCAAAATATGTGCTCCCTGCTTTTAAATGGCATACAGTGCTGGGATGACCAGGAAGGGTCTTGTCTCACTTATTGTCTTGGTGTTCTCTAACTGCAACAGAGGAAAACGTGTCCACCTATGAAACGTGGTGGTCACCTGTAGAAGAAGGGACCATCATCACTGACCCATATCAGAGCAGAAACAAAACTGATGGCCAAATCAGCTGATGACTTTATCTGTCCTCCAGCCTTACTTGAAGGTTTAACTCACAAATCTGAATGCCCTGATCATTTGAATCAGACTTGTTGTTTTTCTGGTATAATTGAAGTTTTATTTTCATGCTCCCATGCAAATCCACTCTGGTATCTTTGCCAGTTTTTTTTGTTTGTTTTTTGTGAGGAGATCAGCACTGTGCTAACATCTGTCAAACCTCCTCTTTTTTTGTCGAGGAAGACTGGCCCTGGGCTAACATCCGTGCCCATCTTCCTCCACTTTATGTGGGCCACCACCACAGCATGGCTTGCCAAGCGGTGCATCGATGCGCGCCAGGGATCCGAACCGGTGAACCCCAGGCCGCCGCAGCGGAGCGCGAGCACTTAACCGCCCGCTCCACGGGGCCGGCCCCTCTTCGCCGGTTTAACTATTTCATTAGCCAACCCAAAAGTTGTTGGTAAGATGCCCTTCTGCTGGCTAAGGATTTGCAAGGCCCGGCACAGAATCGGGGCCCCATGGCGGTTTCCCAGGAACTGAGAAGACCAGCTTGGTAAGGATGCTGCGGAGTGTGGAAGGGCTCCAGGCACACTGGGTCCAGATTTTAGCTGGTGAAGTGGCCTAGACTGCTAAGTCTTAGTTTCTTCAGCTACAAAATAGGAATAAAAACCCTATTTCCCAGAATCTATAAAAGATAATATATTTGTAAACTGCAAAGTCCTGTAGTAATGGAAAAAAATATTTGGAGAATCACTAGACGGTAGCAGGGACTTCGTCTGTTTCATTCATCGTTTTAATCCTCAGCACTTTGCACACTGCCTGGCACAAAGCACGATGTCGATTAATGCTGGCTGAGTGAATGAATGAACGGTTAGAAGGAAGGAATGATGGATAGATGCATGAATGAATGAATGAATGGATGGATGGATAGAAGGATAGATGGATAGATGAATGAATGAAAGATGAATAACTGACTGACTAAGAGTGGTAACCAGGGCCCATCCTACAAATGAATCTTTTCTGTCCAATTCCTTGTGATCAGAGGAAGGTAAGCATCCCAAATTTGGCTTCTGCTTTACAACTGTTTTGTGGCTTTGAGCCAGCTGACTAACCTGTTAGTTGCCTCACTCATAAAAAAACCTATAATGACACCTTTTTTGGGGGCTGATGGTATAGTGGGTGTTGAGAAAATTAATTAGGTAGTGGTAAACGGCTTTGAGATCCCCAGATGAAAGGTGCCGTGGATGTGAGCTGTTATTATCCTTGTTCCCTTGGGTTTCCTTTCACCGCTTCTGCCTCCCTCAAGGGTGGCTCCTCTCAGCCTCCTGGGGACATCTGGTGCCCCAGAAGAGGGTTTTACTTGGAGAGGGAGCTTGTCTTTCATTGGACTGACTCTTCCCTAGGGTCATTTGGCAGAAGGCTTCCAGGTGAGAGAAATATCATCCTAGGAACTTGGCTGCCCTGCCTCATTTCCTTCCAGAAGGATTGATTTTCCCCGATACCAGCCAGGCTCTGGGGTACTTGGCAGCCTGAAAACAGACTCTCTTTTTCCTCTTCCTGGCATAATAAAAGAGGAGATCCCTCTAGACGCTATGTTTGGGAGTCCCACTCATTGACAAGACCTGGCCTTAGAATTAGAGACCAGGTATCTACCATCTGGTATCCAAAGAGACCTGGGATTTACATCCACTCCCAGTTCACAGCCTCCCTTCTTTCCATATGTGGTACCCCAGGTTGAAGGCATGGGAGTCATGTATCTTTCAGTTTGCGCATTTCTGATAGAGGGAAAAAGGTCATAGCCTTTGGAGCTAGGAAGGTGGTTTGGATCCACCACTGTGTGCCTTGGACAAACTGCTTAAACCTCTCTGATGTTCACTTTTTTTACATCTGTAAAATGGGGCTATAATGTCGACCACACAGGACTGTTGGAAGGGTTTATTGAGATGGTGCATCTTAAGGTGTCCTGTAATCTGATTTCTTTCCCCTTCTCCTCTTGCCTTCTTCTACCTCCAAGGCTGCTCCTGGGATTTCTTTTCCTGGGATTGCTTCCCATCCCAGGAAACACCAGATTCCTGGATCCAGAAACGTGGACACAAGCCTGATCTCACCTTTGACCCCCATAGCCCATCAGTGTCCAAGGACAGACTTTCTCCATCCTGTCCCCCTTCTTCCATCTCTACCTGCCCCACCCTAGGCTAACCCACCATCTTTTTCTTCAGACAATGGCAACAGCCTCCTTCATACTCTCACTTTGTCACCTTCTGCTTTCTTCTCTGTAGAAGACAGGGAGATCTTACAATATAAAGCGAATCACCCCGCTCTCCCACTTCAAGCCTTCCAATACCTTCCCACCGGAACCAATGCATATGGTGCTCCCCTCTCACACCTTGTCTATCCACCTCCTGTTTTTCTCTATCTTCCTTTTCCCACTCTCTCATCCCCTCCCTTTGTCTATTTTTTCTCTTCTCCTTAAACTCTTTCTCTGCCTGTTGGTCTGCCTGTCTCCTTGTCTCCCTGTCTTTACTCCTCACTCATCTTCCTCATGGAGGCCCCTTCCCTGGACTGACATGACAGAGAATCCCATATCTGTCATCACCACCTCTTGGTGTGGGGTGGAAGGACATTGAGAGAAGAGGCTCAAATAATGCATCCTTCCCCATTGACATGGCCGTGCTTTGGGGAAGCCAATGAAGCTACCAAAAGCTGTTTGCCCATGTAGTTCTGATTGGAGACTGGCCTGGGACTGCCCCCACTCTCCTCTGTCCATCCCTATTCTCTTCGCCATGAACATGGCACCTCAAAGGGTGTCTTCTCTCTTGGGAAAGTTTAATAACTGCTTTTTCTCTACCACTGTAGCACCTTATTCCCTGAGAATGAAAAGTGATCATATTGTTCCTTGGCTGTGAATTTCTTACTTGGAGGGACCATATTTCATACATTTTTACATCTTCAACAGGGCCAGCACAGTGGTTGGGACATAGTGGGAGCTCCATCAATATTTGTTGAATTGGATAGAGTGAAGCAATGATGTCCTCCTGATTGGGGTCTTGCAGACTACATCCCATCTGGTTCTCACCCCTTCCTAAATGGATCAGATTATTCTATAGCCATCAAGAAGCTTGGAAACTCCTCTGCTTGGGGCAGGAAAATTCCAGACAGATCAATTGGTGATTTTCCTGCCCAAGGTGTCTAGAGATAGACTTTTCACAGGTTGACTCAGTTATACTTTCAAATATTTTATCTTTGGCCCTGTGTACGTTCTTCTAAATGTCCGTTCATACCCCCACCTCTGCTTAACTTTAAACCTGCTGCCTCTTGTTTAGATGTAGAGAGTAACTTCTTAGGGTGTTTCCCTTAAAATTACTCCCAGGGTTGAAGATAGCAGCTGAAATTTTCTCTCCTCTTTTATTTCTTCAGACTACCAGCCTCTCAACGTAGAAAGGAGACCTAGCTTCTGGTTCTCGCTCTGCTGCTAATTCACCTTGTGCAAATCCCTTCTTTCTCTGGATTGGTTTCCTCACGTTAAGTGAAAGCCTAGATTAGATTAGAGATCCACAAGCTAAGGCCCACAGTTTGTGTTAATAAAGTTTTATTGGCACACAGCCACATCCGCTGGTTTAACTTTGTCTACGGCTGCTTTTGCATTACAAGGGCAGGATTAAGAATTGCCACAGAGGCTGTATGGTTTGAAAAGCCTAAAACATTTTCTATCTGGTCCTTTACAGAAAAAGTTTGCCAATTCTTGGAATAGATGGTTTCTTAAGGCCCTTTTAGTTTTAACATTCATGCCATGATATTTACATGGCCCTACTGAACATTCCTTATAAACAGGCATTGCCCCATCGTGTGCGATAAGTGCCACTAGGATTCCTGGACATGACTGAGAGGGTCCCTGCCTGGCGTCAGGCAGCACTGACATCTGTCCTGAGCCGGGTCTTGTCTTTTTGTTTCTCTCCCAATGCTTACCGTTGCATCTAGGAGAGAGGCTCGGGGTGGTGCTAGAATGTTGAAACATACTCATCTCTTACTCATTTCTTTAGGCATGTCACATAGCCAGCTGGAATTCAGTCATACAGTTTTGCCCCTCTGTGTGGATTCATAATCTCTTATGTGAAATTCCAAAATGCAAAATTCTCTGAAAATAGACTTTTTTTTTTTCATAAATCATGTGATAGCCATGCTTAACCCAAGCAGGCATGAGATTATTGTCAGCCTTTTTAAAATCTGACTTATGTGAATGTCGATCGATTGTATTGCAGAAGTATAAATGTGTTTAATCCTCAACGCAATCCTGGGGGTGTATGCACCATGTTCCCTTTCGAAAGTCTGCAAATTTCTGAATTCTGAAACACTTCTGTCCCTGGGGTTTTAGATTAGGGATTGTGGACCCGTATATCTTCTCATGGTTAACTCTTATTTATGGCAAGTATTCAAAAGTGTGTATAGTGAGTTAATTTAAGCAAAAAACAGAGTAAATAACAACAAGAGAAGTGCTCAGATCTGGCTTAAATTGTAGTGTGGTACAGAACTGACTGAAGTTTAGGAAAACCTGTGCTGAGGGGTATTTTCCATCCCTTTAATGAATTCTCAACTCCTTTTATTCTCGTTCTTTTTCTTACTCTGCTCCGTAATCACCAAGCCGCTCTCTTATTGCCTGCAAACCCAGAGCATCTCTGCGTGATGGTTAGTTAATGAACAGTCTTGTGTTACCCATAAAACAATATGTGGCGCCAAGAGCTCATTTGACATTCTTGACACTTTCAGAGACCAACTTCGAGGTTGCTGAGGACCCTCATGAGAGGAGTTCCCGTGGAGATCTGGGGTGGGGGCAAGAATTATGAATCTCAGAGTTCGGGGTCCTGGGGATGGTTTGGGGTGAAGGAGGTACAGTGGCTTCGAGGCCAGACTCGCCAGAGTGCTGTGTTCTGAAAGGGGCTGGTTCAGCCCTTTCAAAGGGCAATATCCCCGGCTTTAAGTAGTTCCTAAAACACCAAACAACATTAGCTCCCACAAATGAGGGAGGTTTAAACCTAAGCCCGATTACAGCCAAGAGTGGCTAGGGGGCCAAGGTGCTATAAAGAAATGATGTTATTATGTCCAAGGGATGCCATTAAAACTCTGTTTACAAACCAAATGTGCCAGAGAATGGGTCAGGGAAAGAATTATTAGCAACAAAGCTATTTGATCTCTTTTATGATCTAGTGAGTCATATCGCGCCATGCTCTAGAAGGTGAATAATGAAAACCTCAAGCCTGTTGATTTATAAACAGGCCCAGAATTCCCTGTTCTTTAACCTCAGATGCTCTCTTAAGTGTGACTTCCCCTAAATCAAATGTGACATCAGATGCCACTGGGCCTCTCCCTCCTCCCGAGAGGTAATTGAAGAGGTGATTGGCGTGTAGGGTGCATAAAATCCCCATTCAAGATGACGGATCGCTGTGGGAAGGGTCAATGGCCAGACTTAGAGTCATGGCTTTGTTTCTGCATGCCCCTGATCTGCAGGGCTGGAGGCTCCAAAGCTGTCTTTGTTCAAGCTCCTGGATTCTCAGCAGACAAGGAAAGGCAGACTCAGGGGTAGACATAACACTTTGTCCTAACAGCCAAAACTTTGCCTCCCTTTTCTCTCTCTAAAGAGGTTATGAGGAGCAAGATCAGCCTGGGTTTCCATCTGACTCTACATGATACTGAATGCAACCCCGAGGAGTTACTTAAGGCCTCCAAGCCTCAGTGTCCACACCTGTAAAATGACACAGCCATGATGTTAGGTGCTTACTTTGCACCCAGCACTGTGCTAAGGTGCTTTCTATGTGCCACGTGACAGCTTATTTCAATCCTCACAACCATCGGGCTAACTTTATCACAACCTGACAGTGTGGCAGATGCTGTTCTAAGAACTTTGCATCTATTTGTTTATTTAATCCTCACAGTAACTCTATGAGATGGTGATAAGATCAGGATCCCACAGGAGAAGACTCTGAGACTGGATTTGAGCGTAAAGGGTTAAGTTGGAAGATCTCAGGAGGCGCAATAAGGAAATAAGAACGTAAGAATGGAAAGAGAAGACACTGGTCAAGCCCCAGCCTTCACCCATAATATCAGCCCCCCTATAGTGGGCAACGGGGGTGAAGTCCCCATGGGGATCTTTAGGAAGAGAGCATAGAATGTACCTAGAGTTGTCTCCCCAGAGGGTGAGGAAGTTGAGGTACCTGTGTGCCAACTCTAGTCTATCATGGGGGGCCTCCTTCAGGAGTCTTAACTCCTGGCACTCCCAGCGTGCCCCACATGCAGGCTGAGTGGGTCCGGGGGGCCATAGAAATCCCTTAGGCAAAGAATTGTAGGTGCTTGCAGTTGGAAGCCATTGGGTTGGCCTGCATGGGAATGATGTAGAGAGGGTATGGGCATGCCCCCGCAGTGTCCACTACGGGTCCATGCTAGGGACAAGAAGACTGAGCCACGGAGAGTTAGAGTCTTCCTAAAGGTTCCCCAGCTGGCAAGTGGGAGAGTCAGGATCTGAATCCACTGGTCGTCTGACTTCAGGGTCCCCAGTGAAAGCTCTGGGCCACGCGTCATAACCTTTCACAGAAGGTATTGCTGTCTCATTTTACAAATGGAGAAGCTGAAGTTCAGAGGGGTGAATTGTCTTTGTTCCACAGCAAATTAGCCACTGATCCAGGATTCAAACTTGGCTCCCATTGACTTCAAAGTCAAGAGTCAGCCTCAGCACGCTGCGTTCCTTTTGCCTGCCGAGGGATCCCCTGAGTTGTCCTGGATTGGAGCGATGCCCCAATGTCTCGAACCAGAGGCTCAGGCTGCAAGGACAGGCGGAAGGTTCATGCTGTCTCATTTCCTTAAGGTCAACATCACGGCTGGAGGTGATGGGAGGCCATTGTGACAGGTTGGCCTGTCTGCCAAGCCCCCAGAGAGGCTCTCTCCAAGGGGCTGACTCAAAGCTCTGGTCCCATTCGATCTGATCCCAGTCCCTAGACCCTGCCTGACTCAGCTCTTTATTGCGTCCGTCTCCTATTGTCACCCAGGTCATCCTTCATGCTATTTGGGCATGTCAAAAATTATGCATCTTTGAAGCAGAATTGGCATGAAAGGCTGTAATTACGTGTCCTAAAATGGAATCTTTGAGGCCTTTACGCAGAAACTCTACCTCCTTCCCTCCTCCCCCCTGCCTCCCCTTCACGGAATGATACAGAGGCTTAGCAAGTCCCACCGGGCTCACAAGCACCCTGGCAGAGAGGGCCGAGAGCTGCATTAAGAAACCGCACAGCGCTTGTAGACGCTCTCGCCATGCTGTGGTTTTCTGGTCCACTTTGCTAGACTGTGCCCAGCGCCGTTCCCGGAGCAGTTTGTCATTGTACTTAAAACTCATATCACAGGCCGCATCAGCCTGTTAGCCTGCAGAGCCAAAGGCTTGGCAGTTTTCATGCAAAACCAGCAGAAACAGATCGCCTGGTGGAGTTGGCAAATGCACAGACTCCTGAGTGTCTTCTTTCTAGCAGAAATGATAAATGACAACAGCATTGAGGATGACCGGGGCCAGGTGATGACAAGGAAAACACCCGGTATCTTGTAAGCCCTGGACTGGGAGATTAGGCCTGGCTTGGGCACACATTTCCTTAGTGACCTTGGGCACATGCCTTCCTCTCTCTGGGTTCTCCTCTGTTTTCTCATCGGTAAAATTAAAATGTTGGGCTAGAAATGAATCTGACGTTTCTTTCCAAAATTTGGATATTGTATGAGTTTCCTGGGGCTGCCGTAACCAAGAGCCCCAAACTGGGTGGCTTGAAACAACTGACATTTGCTCTCTCACAGTTCTGGAGGCTAAAGTTTGAATTCAAGGTGTGGGCAGGGCCCGGCTCCCTCTGAAGACCCCAAGTCAGAATCCTTTCTTGCCTCTTCCAGTGTCTGGTGGTGGCCGGCAATCCTGGTCATTCCTGGGCTTGCAGCCGCATCACCCCAATCTCTGCCTGGATCTTCACGTGGCCTTCTCCCCTGTGTGTGTACCTCTGTCTGTGTTCAGATTTCCCTTTTCTTATGAGGACACCAGTCATATTGCTTTAGAACCCACCTTACGCCAGTATGACCTCATCTTAAGTTGATTACATCCACAAAGACCCTATTTCCAAATAAGGTCACATTCACAGGTCTCAGGGGTTAGGACTTCAACATATTTTCTTGGAGGACATACTTCAATCCACAGCAGGTATTACTGAATGCTTTCCTAATAAATTGGGTTAGGGAGGTTCATTTTTGAAATTTGAACTAAGAGATGTCAATGGCTTGGCCTTGGTGGAGAAGAAATTGGGGAAACAAGAACAGGGACCAGGATTAACTGCAGCCAGGGCTGACATTAAGCTGGGATGCAGTGGTACCACTATATGGGTTGTTAAAATAGCAGGGGACCTACCTTCTGGCCCTGAGATGTCCCTGCCCGTGCACTCCCCTGTCCCCAGGCTGCCATGGTGGCAAGAGGATTTGCTCAGAATTTTTCCATTACTAGAGTTTCTGATTGGTTTTGGTTACTATGCGGGGCAATACGGGGGTCCCCTTGTGATGTGAGGACACCTTCAGTGAGCGCTGAGGCCAGGGTGGATGAGTTTCACCTTCCCCCACATGCTGGCCATACAATAGACCATAAACTCCACGATGGCAGGGCTGTTGGTTTGTCTTGCACACTGATATAGGACCAGTGCCTGGTTCAGGGGATTAGGAGCTGGAACCCATAATAGATGCTCAATAAATGTTTGTTGAATGAATACATAAAATCTCTGACAAAGCTGATGACAAACACAAGCAAAGGAAGCCTCAAGGAAGAATCTGCCTGCACCAAAATACTCTTGAAATGTTCAGAGCTTTTAAGTTTTGAGTCTATGCATTCAAGAAATAGCCATCTCATAACTTGGGGTGTGTCCAACCCTTTTATATCCTTGTAGCCACTGATATTGTCCCCATTTTCCAGCTGAGGCTACTGAGACTAAGAGGGGTTTAATTCTTGCTCAAAGGCACATAGAAAAGGAGTGGCAGAAACTACAACCCCGGCCACACCTTCCCAGCATAGCTGGGCCTTTCCTCTTCTCCACACTGTAAAAGAGAATCATGCGATTTGTCTCCCAGCCTCAAGTCCCATGCATACTCACCTATTTCTTTGTGTGATTACATAACTAATGCCTGTCACCCCCACAGACTGGAACTCTATTGCTCGGACACCTGAAGCTGTTTGTGGCACAGATTACGTGCTTGTTGTAGGCAGCTTCCAAGATGGCCGTCAAAGACCCTTGCCGTCTGGTGTTCACGCCCTCGTGGCCTCCCCTCCCTTGCTGAATAGGGCCGACCCGTGTATCCGGTAGGGCATTGTGAAAATACTGGTGTGCAACATAAAAGCCATTGTGACTTCCACCTCGGTCTCTCTTGGGTCACTTCAGGTAGCACATAGTTGGCACTAAGAAAGATGTGTTGTTCCAAAGACAACACATAGCGGAACAGTCTAGCTCTCTCTGCACTATTTTTGGAGGTCCTCTACTATTTTACAGGTCCCGTCCTTGTGTTGTGTGCTTTCACTGCAATACCTGAGATGCCTGGCTTCCCCTCACCTGAGCGGATGAAGTAGACTCACACTCGATGGGGACTTGGAGCTGCCAGGGACACAGACCCTCCCTCCCCACCATCAGCACGTGTGTCGCCTGCTTGGAGAGGTGAGAGTAGCATTGGTGTCTTGCTTTCCTTCAGCTCATAACTGCTAAGCCTGTGTTTTCCAGGGTAAGGAAAGTTTTGGAGAACCCGTTCTTTGCTCCTTGGTCAGCAAAGAAATCCTCTCTCGCCCCAGTTTTGGAACTAAGAAATCAGCTCTGGACCAAACGAAAACTCAATTCCACCACTCACCTGTGTGGTGAGCCTGGGCATGTCACTTAGCTCTCTGAGCCTCAGTTTCCCCATCTGTAAAAAGGGAACCACTACAGTTCTTACCTTCTAGTAAGCACTTCAATAAGACAGTACTTGGTACTATGTTTGACACTAGTAAGTGCTTTATAAATATCATGTGGGTTACTGTTGTTATTGTTTTTATTATTTGAGGTGCTAAATTATGCCTCTCTTTCCTAAAAGACTCAGTTCTCATGGAAAAGACGGCTTCAGGAGAGATGAATCTCAGTTTTCCTTCCCACACATACTGTACAGAGCACTCCCTTGAACTTCAAAGAGAAGCCCCCGCCAGGAAGCTGGACTTGTATAAGTAAGTGCAGCAGGAGAAGGATGGGAGCTGCTGCAAGGATCTTTGAGCAGCTGTTTGATATCACACCAGGGTGGCCAAGACTTCAGGGACGGGCCTGTTTACTCCTTGTAGATAACATCTCAAATGGACTGTAGGGAAGGATGGGAAGGACGTTCAGGGTCAACGTTCACCTTTGTAGTTGTTTAAATATCGATTATAATGCATCTGAGGCTGATCTGGGCTAGGGTGAGGAGCGACTGATGTGTTTGAAGATATTCCCTCTATCCACTTGGAAACTTCATTTAGAGAGTCTTAAATCTCTTAACAAATCGGGCAATTCTCAACCCTCATTTTTCTGGCTAAGAAAGTGTTAAGCAGCTCCTCGTACATAACTCTAATTGTTGGACTCTTTCTGAGATCCTAAAGGCCTTCTCCATCTTAATTAAATTTACCAGGGAATATTAATACAAGATTGAGCTTTCTCACTGATTGGAAGGGGAGCAGGATGCTAATTGGATTTCAGGAAATAAGGATTCCATGGACTGAGATGTTTGGGAAACAACTTGTTTAAAAAACGCAATCGTTTTCTTCATTGCAGGATTTCCCAGGGTCATCACAAGCTCTTATGCATCTTTATTTTTTATCCCTGAGAAGGATCTAGTAAGCCACATTTCCGCAAACTTTTTCAGACCACGGAATCTTTAATTTATGAATCATATTGTGAGATTAGCATTCTGGGGAACACTTTGGTCAAGGCTACAATACGAAATAAAATAAGCAAAGTACTTAGAACAATGCATATGGCACATATAAGTGCTTGGTAAATAGCAAATATCGTTATTGTTATTATAGAGGGCGTTGAACTTCAAAGTCACCTCCAAGTCTAAGAATCTATGATTCTAGTTATAGTGTCATCACTAAAAGTGATGTGGGCTTGTAGGCTTGGAAGAAATGAAAAAAAAAATGTAATCAAGTAATTAATAAGGCAAGTCAAATAATCTCCAAGGTAAATTTCAGGGCACCCATTGTAGCATTTGGAGGAAATGCGTTGTCTTGGAAAGGTGACATCTTTTAGTGGACCTTGGGTGGAAGCCATGTCCTACCTTGAACATGCTTTAGCCATGACCTGTGGAAACCACCTCACTGCCTGGGCCTTGGGCTTCTTAACCATCAAACATAAACAAGAGATGAAAATATCACCTTGTCATTCAAAGTGTGGTCCACAGATCAGCAGCATTGACATCGCCTGGGAGTTCTCTCTCTTGCAGAGAATTGGGTCCCTTGCCACTTACTTACCACTTCTAGGTTTTGTTTGGTGACTTGGTAAAGTGGCTGCTTGCTTGACCAGATGTGCCTAAACAACTTGGAACTCCAAGTCAAGAGGGCAGTTCCGGCTTTAGGGAGAGAGCTGGTGCTGATTCTGAGCTTCGTCTCCAGTTCTGCTCTATGTGAAAAACCTCATCAACCTGGAAGACAAATGTTCCTGCTTTCAACTCTAAGTCCCCTGTCACCTCCCTGACCCCTTGCACTCTCTCTCTCCCTCTCTCTTCTTTTCCATAATAAAACAGCAACACGATCAGACCCTGGAATCAGACCTTGGAATGTGCTTTGGCACGAGGAATAAACTTAGGGAACTTGGTTTGTTGGCTGTTTCCATGGGAGAGAACTCTTGGGGCCAAACAGATATTTACAAATATTGAAAGCACTGTGCTGATCCCCAGCAGTGTCACGGCTGTCTGGAGATAAATAGCTTCGCAGAGAAGTTGGGCTTTTCTCTATACCCTCTCCTCCCCCATCCTCATCATCTCTCCTGCTCTCAGCTGGATCATCCTATAATGAGAAGTTCTGCAGAAGAAATTCTTCACTGCCTTTGGGAGTCAGGACCTGAAGGCCTAGGATTCGCTATTTCGGGGGATGAAACTAGAAATGGAGTTTTGAAAGATGAACATTTTCGTGTATTCAGTGATTTGGCCTGAGAGCCTTTGTGAGCAGAGATGAGTATCCCTTAAGGGGTGTTTTCAGCTTCACAGCTCCTCAGAGTGGTCAGAGGGCTGAGTTCAGAGTGAGTATATTAGGACCTTCCTGCTCCAAGTATCCATTCATTCAACAAATGTGCACTGAATCCCTGCACATACAAGGCAGTGTACTTGGACCTGGAGTTACCATGTTGTATCTGTCAGGGTTCTTTTTTTTTTTTTTTTTAAGATTTTTATTTATTTATTTTTTCCCCCCAAAGCCACAGTAGATAGCTGTATGTCATAGCTGCACATCCTTGTAGTTGCTGTATGTGGGTCGCGGCCTCAGCATGGCCGGAGAAGCAGTGCCTCGGTGCGCGCCTGGGATCCGAACCCGGGCCGCCAGCAGCGGAGCGCGCGCACTTAACCACTAAGCCACGGGGCCGGCCCTCTGTCAGGGTTCTGACAGAAAATAAGCATCATTGAAGGCCCCTCAAACAGAGAGAATTTAATGCAGGGGATTGAGTCCATAGGTGATGCAAGAGTAGAGGAGGCAAACAGGGAAAATGAGGCAACTAATAGCAGGAAGTCATTACTATCCCTGGGGAAAAGGGGCAAAAAAGAGGAACTTGTATTATCAGAGCCCAGGAGCCAGGACCTCCAAGTGGCACCAAGGCTGTGGAGCTGCTGTAGCTGCTGCCAAAGCAGGATGGATGAGTGGAGTAAGAAACAGCCTGGCTGCTTCCTCTTTCCTCCCTCCAAGTCTCCCACCAGTGCCTCCCTTTGGCTGAGCCTACCGGGAAGGCAGAAGGCATAGGAGCTTGGGAACTGCAGCTCCCTGTGATTTGGAGCAAAGGAGCTTGGGAAATGTAGTTCCTGTGATTTGGAGCAGGCACAAGTGGTGAAAAGGGGCTCTCTTGGAAAGATGTGGGTGCTGAGTATTGCCTGACCCTACCCATACCCTTGACATCCATCTCTCAAATCAAAAGTGAATCTAAAGGGTGAGAAATCATGGTCTTGCAATTTTTGTCTTTCATCTGAAAATTTGAGAACTTGCCAAGGAGAAGGCAAGTTCACATCTCAGATGAAAACCCACTTAGTAGATGAGCAAAAACTTGGATGGACGAATCCCTCCCAACTGAACTTAGCACTGAGGCTTCTTCCAGCCCTGAAAACACCTTTCTCTGTACTAATAAGAACTAACATTTGTTAATGCCTGATATGTCATTGTGCTAAGAGCTTTCCATGCATTATCTCATTAAGCCTTACGTTGGTAGACCTTACATCAATCCCATGAATTTGTTAATCTGACTTTATAACCCATATTTAACTGCTCCTTGATACCACCTCCAAATTATTTGTCTTGTACATGGGAGATGCAAAATGAAGGTGTTTTTAATTGTGTGCAGATAAAAGGAAAATGACACTATCTCAGGTAGGGCATAGTTTAGCTGCTAGAGAAGCAACCCCAAATAACCATAGCTTAAATGAGGTAGACACTTATTTCTCTTGTATGTGGGAGACTGTGCTGGCTGGTATGGCGGCTCTGACCCTTGGAGTTTTCCGGGGCTCAGGTTTCTTCTATCATTTTTCTTTATCATCCTCAGGTGTTT
This sequence comes from Ceratotherium simum simum, assembly GCF_057802395.1. Lineage (NCBI taxonomy): Eukaryota > Metazoa > Chordata > Mammalia > Perissodactyla > Rhinocerotidae > Ceratotherium > Ceratotherium simum. Next base: position 19,839,633 of record NC_141934.1, on the reverse strand, counting down.
TCATTGTTGACATTTTTCTAGGTATTTCACCTCCAAGTCTATAGTCTAGCTGGTGGAAAGAGGAAAACGAAGGCAGGGAAGAAATGCCCCTTCAGTCTAAGGAAATGACGGCAAATGGCACGCACTTTTTTCTGTACATTATCACATATTCCCAGCTAGCTGCAAGAGAGGCTGGAAATGGGCAGCCCAGCTAAAATCGAATTATTCTATCAATATAATAGAAAAGGAAAACTGATATGGAGGGACAACTCTCTGGTGCTGCTTGCAGATACCTGTCTATTTACCTCAGTTTCCTGATTTTTCAATGTTTTTCCATGTTGCATCTCAGCTAATGTGCAAATCTTCAATTGGGGCTCATTTTGTTTGCAATTTACACATGAGGCGAGTGAGGAAAAGAGAGAAACTATTTGCTCCAGGTCACCAAATGTGTCAATTATGTGGCAAATGAGGTTTGAATGGGAAATAATTTTATAAGTGGCCATTCACTTATGAATTCTTTTTTATTTTATAAATGGCTTTTTGCTTCCAGATATAACCTCATTACTGTGTTAGAGCTGGATAATAAATTCTTGTATAGTGAAGACCCCGGACCTATAAACATCCTTTGTTTCATGCGCGGTGCTGTTCAACTATTAGAAATAATTACTGAGAATATTACAAAACCCAATTTTTTGACATTTGCACAATTCCAGCAAGTCTGAACTAAATAAGTCATATGAAACAATAAAACAAATAAATGGGAGAGCTCTAGTGTCTGCAGGGATTAGTGAAGAAATATTTGTTTCTGCGGAGAGAAACTCACTCAGTCTAGCTCAAGCCAAGAGGATTAACTGTAGCATGCATCAGATTATATCCCCTGTACCCAAGGGTTGGAAACAAAGTTTAGGAGATCCCGTTAATTGGGAATTCATTGTCTGAGTCCATGTCGCACAGAGTTGCGTAGGGACGCAAACATCGTCACGATACGAAAATAATTACCAATAAACTCACCACTTATACACATATTCCCTCCCCAGACTTTATACAAACACAACATCCCACCAGTGCATCAACACCTTTGTTGGACACTCCCTCATAGATGGCCAGATGCTGTCAGTATCTGACAGTACCATGCAAATACGATGCAAATGGATTGCAAAGTGGAATTGCAAATCTTGCAAAAGATTCAGGATTTCATAAAGTGGATGAAAATTTTGCTGGAAAGCGGCTCTAATTACAAGCAAAGCATTTGATGGATGAGAATGTGGTAGCATCAGGCCTGTTGACGTGACAGGCGCTTCAAACGAGAATGATCTGTGTATCAAAGGATTAAGGGAGGCCTTAGGACAATTGATGAAGCCCTCCAGTATTTCTGAAATATTACCCTCTTTATGATCTTGCTGCAAAAAGTCAAATGTGAAGGGAACATGTCATCTTATGATATCATATTATCTATCTATCTACCTATCTTTCTACTTAGATAGTCTCAGAAACTTGCCAGAACTTGATTCAAGCTTTGTTCATTCTAAGAATTAGAACATGGTTGACATTATAGCTGGACTGTCGTTAGATATGATAAAATAACTTGTCTTTATGATCTTCAGTTTGAAGAGGTTTCAAACCCCCAGGGTCCCTTGAACAGTTTATTAGACTGTGAAGTTTATTGAATATTCCTTCCTCCAAGGTGGGGATTGAGATCTTGACTTGCCTGTCAGCCATTTAGCTTGAGCTGGCTGGAAGGGATTGCTGTGCAAGGGAGATGCGATTGAAGGGCGTCAATTCTTGGCAGCCCTCTGGGCACTGGAGTAATGAGGATGCTGCTGCTGCTGATAGCAAAAACAACAAACATTAATTGGGCTGTTAGTATATTCCAGGCACTATGCCAAACACTTTGCATTATGTCATTCAGTCCTCACATAACCCTATATGGTAACTATATGTTTTAGCCCCATTTAACTGTTGAAGGTATTAAGGTTTAGCAAAGCTAAATATTTTGCCACTGAGGTTCAACATTTGGTCCTCTGGGAGACTAAATTCTCTCTTTTTAAAATTGTAGTAGGAACATTTAAAATGACATTTAACAGATTTTTCAGTGTGTGATATGGTATTATACACAGATCTCTAGAACTTATTCATCTTGCGTAACTGAGACTTTATAGCCATTGAACAACATCTCCCCATTTCCCCGCCCCCTAGCCCACGGCAGCCACCATTCTGCTTTCTGCTTCTATGAGTTTGGCTCTTTTAGATTCCCCATATAAGTGGAATCATACAGTATTTGTCCTTCTGTGACTGGTTTATTTCACTTAGCATGATGTCCTCTAGGTTCATCCATGTTATTGCTTACGACAGGATTTCCTTCTTTTTTTTTAAGGCTGAATCTTTAAGGCTTCATTGTATGTATGTACCACATTTTCTTTATGCTAAATTCCCTTTTGATTCTTGCAAGTTGGTCAAACACAGAAAAGTAATTGGGAGACACGGTAGCATGGATTTGAGAGCCAAATCAATCAGGATTCACCTCTTAGCTTGGTACTTACTAGTTAAAAAACCTTGGGAAAGTGACTTAACCTGCGTCACATCATTACCACTACTTTTTTGTGTTGAGAGCATTTAAGATCTACTCTCTTAGCAACTTTCAAGTATACAATACAGTATTTTTTTTTTTTTTGGTGAGGAAGATCAGCCCTGTGCTAACACCTGATGCTGATCCTCCTCTTTTTTCTGAGGAAGATTGGCCCTGAGCTAACATCTGTGCCCATCTTCCTCTACTTTATATGGGACGCCGCCACAGCATGGCTCGACAAGCAGTGCGTCAGTGTGTGCCCGGGATCCAAACCAGCGAACCCCAGACCACCTCAGTGGAGCCTGCGCACTTAACTGCTTGCGCCACAGGGCCGGCCTCCTGGTATTATTAACTATAATCACCATGCTGCAGATTAGATCCCCAGAACTTATTCATCTTATAAGTGGAAGTTTGTACTCTTAGTTAGAAGAATTTTGATGTTGTTTTTCTTACAGTCTCATAACCAAATCTAGCCAACTCTCCCCATCTCTCACCACCTCTCCCAAGTTTTGCCCACAATAATAACTCACATATGCACTGCAGTTTGCAAAATACAAAGGATATTACATTTATTGTCCTGCTTTCAACCCACAGTGGCTCTGGGATGTAGGAAAGAATGATTAACCCCATTTGCAGATATAGAAAGTGAGGCTCAGAGAGGTTAAGTGACTGGCCTAAGATTGCACAGTTAGTAAACATCCTTCCTCACAGTGCTAATAGCACCCTTGACCCAAAACTTCTATTCTGCTTGCCCAGCCTGGTTTCACCCTCCCACACTCATTGCAAGCCTGCTGGTGCCTGTCTTACAGCCTTCTTAGTGGAGGCGATCACTTATTTATTCTTGCATATTTCCCTACCAATTTAAAATTTAGCAATATGAATTAAGTGCACACTAAGTTGGTTTTCTCAGTGAGTGCACCCTTAGGTCACTTAGATACCAGCTGTCAGGAAAGGCTAGCCATGTCTCTGCAAACTCAGCCATCACGCTGTTGATGGTTTCCTTATGTATCACCCAAGCATGGCAAATGCAGTTACCCAATGACATCCGTGCCCAAAGTTGAACTTATTTACAGTAACCACACCTGCTTCTCCAGCCAGGAGCTCCTGCGTAATTGAGTGGACCAGGCAGGAATTAGATCTGGGCCCATGATCTATATAGCCTGCCCATAGCTTAATCTATGTCAATTATTTCCACTGATCGCTGTTCTGGAGCAAAATTCAACCATGTGGCTTTTGGAAGGCCAACAGAAGGGGCAGCAGCTGATGCGTTCAGAAGAGGGTCATCAGGGTGACATGCCATGTCAGTCCTACAACTAGAATAGCTTTGGGGTGGGCTTGGTTATTTTTCACATAAACTCCATGTGATCTCCTCCCCTTTCCTGACATTCTCGGCATCTTCTTCTCCAAGGAGATTTCTCTTCCTCTCCTAACAGTATCCGCCCTGTATTGACGTATCTTTATTTGTCCATCTCTCTGACTAGAGTTTCCTGGACACAAGGATTGTGTCTTGTTTATTTCTGTATCACTGGCATGTCATTCGATGCTTGGCACACAGTAGACGCGGAGGGATTGCTAAATTGTTGAACTGGAAGTAACAGAAAGGAAAGGGCCAGAAAAATATGATGCTCCACCCTAATGCTCCATGCCTTTCCTGCTCCACAGCTGGCCTCTCCTTTCTCGCTAATGTCAGCATAGAGTGCAACATAATTTGTCGTAAATAATGAACTTGGTGTGCCGGAATTGAGATGGGATGTGCAAGGCAACCTGAACTGGCCTGGAAACAAGTCCTTGATCAAGGTGTCTAAGATTTTTTTTCCTAACTGGGACCCTGAATATTGTAGTTTTCTTTTGGAGAGTTCAATTGTATAATTACCAAATCGAAGGCTCTGAGAAGTCTTGTTCTCATAAAGAAACTAGAATCATTTCCTTTAACTCAATATTTTACTATTTATTTTGACCATGGGACCATTTTTTCATGTCACCCCCTCTAACAAAGTCCCATTGAAAATGTTATCTCACACTCTTCATTTCACGGTAGAGGGGTGTGTGACAGGGTGCATGGGAGGTGGGATTGGTCTCTTTTGGAGACCTTTATTGTTCTCTCCATAAGAATGTAGTTTACAATTCATCCCCGAGTTCTTTCATCCAAGTGCCTTCAGAGTCACCCTCTATAGCCATGACGGTTTTAGTTGCAAGTGGCAGAAACTTAATTAAAGGGGGAAAAAAAAGAACCGAAAAGGAATTTATTGGCTCGTCTAACTGTGAAGTTCAGAGATGGACCTGGATTTAGGACTATCAAGACTCCAACAGTTGCGCTCTCTCTCTCTCCCGCTTTCTCTCTCTCCATCTTTAACTCTGTTTTTCTTTCTGTACTGGTATTGTTCTCTTACTCCTTCATTGAGAGTGGGAAGGAGAGGGTCATGGTCACAGTCAGTTTCAGGCTTATATTATCGCATCTTAGGAACTCCAGAGTAAAAAACTCCTTTTCTCTAATATCTTTGTAAAAATTCCCAGACGGAATATGATTGGCTAGTTTGTGTTAATCCCGCCCCCTTCCCTCTGCCACTCATTCTGGCCATTGGGGTGAGATTCCATAATACCTGGTTGGGTGGCGTCCCTATCCCAGTAGACAGGAGGCTGGGATAATTTCTAATTTTTCCATCAAAACCTCATGGAATGGGTCTCCCGAAGAAAGAGGGAAGGCTATTTGTAGAAGACACGTTAGGCGTGGAATGCCAGGCAGGCAAAAATAACAGATTCCATTACACCTTCTTATGCTATCCTCTTGTAATGTTTGACTCTTGTGTAGTGGCCATTCAGGAATTTGCATTATGCAAGATGACAGAAATAGTCATGTGGTCTCTAGCTGGGCCAAGCTCAGTTAGTGAGTCCCAGGGAATTTCTTTTGGGACATGAAATGAATCAATATTCCTTGCATCTGAGGCTTAAACATCTCACAGAATTGAGCTCCCCTTGAGGGAGAACAAAACATGTCACAGACTAAAGACATCATCATATCCTAGGATCTCATTTTACCAGGCCTCTCATATCCTACCAAATGGAGTACATCATTTTTCTTTTCTTGATGGAAATGCTACTCAGGTTCGTCCACCAGTTTACCCACCTTGAGGATGCCCAATGTGGCTCTCTCAGCCAGTTTTCATTCCCACAATCCCCTTCTCTGAAGATTGAATGATTTTCACTTGGGCTGGTGCTCACAGGGGCAGCTGCTTTGATCAAGGCTCTGTGGAGTTAGAGGAATATATGTCTACTCAAACAAGTTCAAGCTAAAAGGAATTTTGTTGTAAGATTATTCGCAATAATAGAGATTATTATTATTATTATTAACAGGATAAATAGTCTCAGAGCCCAAAGGCAAGAAGGAGAAGCACACCTTGAGAGATCTGGAACTGAGAACTAGGCAGCAAAAGCCTGCCTCTCTCCCTCCCTGGGCCCCAGGGCCTCCTTCATCTTTGCTCTCCCCTGCACTCCACTCTGTTCTCCTTCTTGCTCCTGGCCCATCACTGCTCCGGGTGGCTGGGCTCATGGCCTCATCACTCCCCATCATGACCTCTCTTCTCCCAGTGACCTACATCAATTAGCAGCTTGGTTTACCAATTCTAAATTCTTTGAACAGGATTTATGGCCTGGATCATGTCTTGGTGGACAGAGCCCTATATGACACACAGGTGAGTGGCTAGCATATGGATGGTCTCCAGTGGGTCAGGTTTCCTCCCCTGGACCAGCCTGGCGCTGGGAGCACATGACCTGCAGCCTACCCATTGGAGGCTGTGGACAGACATTCATCCAGGAACTATGGGCAACCAAATGACTTCTTTCTTACTCCACACTATTAGGGTAAGACACTGGGCTAGTGTGACCCACAGATTTAATAAAATAAAGAGGAAGCACATCTCCAGTTCAGCTGGCAAAGCAAGAATGCTCGTTCAGTTCAATAAATGTATATTGAGGGCCAATTATGTGCCAACCACCCTGTCCAGCACTGAGACTAATCAAAGGCAGATTCTTGCCTCTTAAAACCTCAAAAGTATATAACCCTTTCTGTAGAACACAGCCCAGAGAAGATTTTTCATCCGTTTGTACAGGAAGGAAGTACTCAGAGAAGTAGTACCTTCTGAGACTCTTGCAACAGCAATTTGTGACAAAGTGTGCTAATGAATAACAGCTCACATTTGCATAGTGATTTATCCACAGGGATCTATCATTTTACAAAGCTCGTTCACATGTTGCAGTGCTCACAATCACCTTGCAAATCAGTTACCATTATTGTTACTGTAGATGAGGAGATGAGGACCAAAGAAGTTTTCCAACCTGTCCAAGGACCCCATCAAATTGGCACCAGACTGAGAACTCAACCTAGTCTTCTGCCCCCATGGTTGCCTTAGCCTTCACCACAATAACATGATGAGGGAAGGGTGGTGAATGCTAGACCCATCCTATATCTATATATTGTTTGTCATCTAATGAGTGACTCAAAATGCTATGTGTTATTAAATATAGGATGTTCCTGCCATGACATGAGTTCAATTCTTCTTAATTCATCCTAGTGTAATGTATTAAAATGAGACTTTCTTAGTTTTGGCTAGGGGCCAAAAGGAATCGATCTAAACATCCCCACCTTCCAAAGGGAGATATTCAAGCTTCAACTACTTGGATGGGATGTCCAAAAGGGTGGGTGGAAATAATATTTCCAAAACTTTTCCCAAGAGGGTACCTGAAGTTTCCAGGCTGACTTTCCTTCGCACACGGTCCACTTGGCCCACATCTGCTCCATGGGCAACATTCACACTAGCTTTGCCCCCCGACTCCTGGAAGTGCAGGTCTTTATCCACAGTGGTTGTGTCTTCTAGCTCCATCTTAGTCATAATCTCTCCTGATGAGGAAATGGTCTGGTGTTCTGTTTATTTCATTGGGGCCTCAGCTGAAACTGAGACAGGAAGAGAGTCCTATTTTAGCATCTTAGTACCCTTAAGCATACTGTCCAAATGCAAAGAACCCCTTTGGATCTTAAGGAGAAATATCTGAAATCCATGTTCAAATCCAAAGTTGATGATGATCATAACATTAATAACAGATGCAACTTATTGAATGTTTCCCATTTGACCAGATTTCAGGCAATGCATTGGCCACTACTCAGGTAATCCTAGTTAATTACTATCACAACTATATGAGGTAGAAGTTATTATGCCTACTTCATAGATATGGAACTGAGACTCAGAGAGAATAAGGAACTTGCCAAAGACCAGGCAGGAAGTAAATGTTACAGGTGGAACTTGAACAGATACTCTTGTCATGAGGCCCTGGTTGGGATGAGCAGGTGAGGCCCACATTTAGGGCAGGTCTGAGCTTCTGGGTCTTTATCAGGAAGTGTCTCAGTTTCATTTTTCTAGTGATTAATCCGTGGGAAGACTTTGCTATCAGAAATGACGTTCAGTCTATCTTTTTCTTCCTTCTTTACAGAATGAATTCAACATGTCTATGTCCAGGTCCTTATCCATATCCATACCTGTTCTTGTACCTATATCTATACCTACACCTAAACCTACATCTATATTTATACTATCTAGGTCTATATCTATGCCTATATTTTAACTTATCCTCAACCACGGTTTCTCAACTTTGCTACTACTGACATTTTGGGCTGGATAATTCTTTGTTGTTAAGGGCTGTTCTGGGCATTATAGGATGTTTAGCAGCACCCCTGGGCTGTACCCACTAGATGCCAAATAGCACCCTTCCCCCCCCGAGTTGTGACAATCAAAAATGTCTCTAGACATTGTCAAATATCCCCTGTAGAGCAAAATTTTCTCCTCCAGTTGAGAACCACTGTCCTAGAGTAATAAGATGACAAAATAGGGGCTAACTCAGTTTTGGCTAAGGCTCTAAGACTATAGATTTCAAAGGACCACCACATTTCAAAGCAAGAGGCTAAATCGCTTAGGCAAGATTTTCAAAGGAAGTGGCTAAAAACCAGATAGTGGTCCCAATGGCCTTAAGCAAAGAGGCAACTCAAGGAAGGTACCCTCCAAGCGGTGCCAGAGGGCAAGCCTCCTTCACCCCTACTTGTAGCCTGGGTCATGTCTTCTTCCCTGATTGCTTCTTCCCATTTATTCTTGGCCTGTTCAGGAAGGGGATGGCAGAGTCCATGGTCCACTCATTTATCATTGTAGTCATTTTGTTTTTCACTCCACAAGCTACCCTGTCCCTATCTAATCAGGGGGCTGCTTCCTGTTTTTGTTCACTGCCATTCGTTCTGCTGGAGCGATTTTTATCATCAAACAGTATGAAAATAGAATGTTAGGAATTGGCACCCTTCTCCCGTTGAGAGGCCATGGGACTGGCCAGTTGGCTTGGGCAGAAGATGCGGAAACAGCATGAAACCCAGCCACGCATTGTCTGCAAGACAAATACCAAATCAAGCCTCTCATTCCCTTCACATGGACTCCGCTCAAAAAAGTAAAAATAGTGATGCAATTTGTTTAAACCTAAAGACATGTATTTACAAGCACTTCATGGTCATTCTTCCTGGAGAGCAGGGGGAATTTTCATAGTTTGATGAATGGGTTCCTTCTGCCATCTGGAATGTGCACAAAGGTGGGCATTCCCGTTCAAGGGTGGCTCTTGACTTCCTCCCTGGTCAATGTCTACAGCCTGGAAGGAGCCATGGTTCTTAGTATTGAAGGAGAATGGCAGCGTGTGGGTGAGGACGTTGATTTTGGATCTCTGGGCGAGCAGGAAAACTCAATGACGTGAATGCCTCAAGGATACTTTTTCTATATACATTCACAGTTTTCTGTTGCATGACCTTAGGTTATTCACTGTCTCCCTGGTGGGAGAAAGGGTGGCAATGGTCAAAATCTGTTCTGATGCTATTAGTCCTCTGTGACTTGTAATTCAAAGTGCTGGGTTCGTGCTCATGTGTCAAGCACCTGCTGGGTGACTGGCATCAGGAAAGCTGCTTCCAGGGAAGAGCAAGAAACAGGAGACCAAGAAGGAGAAACCATAGTCTCTACATAGTGAACAGTTCTTCATTATTCGAGACTCAGCCACATTTCCATTTCTTTTACATCTTCGTTGACAAACCTTGCTTCTCCATCTCTTCTTCCTCATTAAAAAAAAAAAAAATGACCCCGAGTTCAACACCCCAATGATCCCATTTATTACACATCGTTACAAGTCTGACCTATGGCTGTAAATATGTGGCTCGCGTGCCTTTATTTTCCATCCCAGACCCATGGCAGACATTGCTAATCAATCACGACATTCTTTCCCCCAATTGTTGCTATGGCTTTAGGATCCTTTTCAGAACAGCATTCCAAAGTCAAAGATGTTGTCTTCTTATTCCCTTTGGAAGCTCCCATTCCTTCAGAAACTATCGTCAGCTTCACGCTAAGGGAAGAACAAGCCAGTTGAGTTAATTTGCACCAAAATGCAAACAGCTCTTAACCTTTTCCTTACTTTAGACTTGCCAGATAAAATAAGAATTCCCAGTTAAATTATAATTTCAGATAAATAACTAAGAATTTTTAGTATAAGTATGCCCCCAAGTACTGTATGGGACATACTTATACTAAAAACTTATTTGTTGTTCATCTGAAATTCAAGTTATACTGAGAGTGCTGTATTTTTATTTGTAAAATCTGGCACCACCACCTAACATCCACTTTTAAAAACAGAGTTGGGAGACTCCAAGCTGTATAAATCTGTCATGTTGCCATTTCAGGCCTGAGCCACAAAGAGGTGAGACATGTACTAGTCGATCTTGGGAGGGGAAATAGTTTGGGGCCTGCTGGAGTCTTTGTTTTGTAATTACACCCCATCTTCCTACTCAGCCTATAAGACAAGTAGTGGGGACTGAGACATATCAGCCTCACAAAAGCTCAGTAGTTTTTGGATAAAAAGCTCCTTCAGCATTGCTTTGGGAATGAGAGCTGGCAAGACAACCTGTTTCTAGCCAACCCAGTCTTCCTGTCACCAGTCCTGTCTTTGAGGATGTGAATTTTTTGCTCAAGAGCACAGAGGTAAGACCAGGGAAGTGGAAGAGAGGCAGTGCCCCAAGGCATCTAAGAATATCTGTGCACGATTTAAGATGCTGAAAGCCAAGGTTAAAAGACTCCTCTGCGTTTGCCTTGGCTGTGTCCACATCGCTTTCTCAGACAGAACTGGTCTTCGCCTGGCACATACAAGTATGGCCTTCCTGGTTGTTTCCAGCAGGCACATTTTCTGACGGATGGCACCAGGGCCTGCAAAATGTGAAATGTTTTGTTACCATCCCTGATTGTAAAGTGTGCAAGGGTAACAGGTGGGCATGGATATTTGATAGCAAGTTCTCTTCCTTGACCAGTAGTTCCCCAAATTTTCTGCACCTTTGAGTCACATGGAGAGATTTTACAAATCCCGATGCTTGAGTTACTCCACAGACCAATCAAATCAGAACGTCTGGAGGTGAGGGCCAGTTTGAAGTTTTCTAGGTGATTCCAGTGTGCGGTCAAATTTAGGAACCACTCGTCTCTGCTAGATGTGTTTCTTCTGCTCCGGCAAACACGTTGTCAGCTAGCATCCAGGGATGTGACTGGGGGGAAAAGTCGCCCTTCCCTGTCTGGCTGTGGGGAGGAAGAGGGAGGAGGGAGTGGGTCCCCTCAGGATAGAGTGGCATTGTTTTGTATCAGTTTCTGGCTTTCTAGCTTGGCTGGGCTGGCGGAACAAAGAAGGCTTCATGCAGGACAAAAACCCTCTGTTTCACCTAATGAGGGACAGTTGAGAGGTCTGGAGACAGCACCCCATCAGCGAGGGACAGAGAGCGGCAGAAGAGAGGGTTGTCAGGCCACATAATGAAGACCAGTTGAGAGGTGCCGGCCAGACACCAGACTCGCCTTTCTTTGTGAGCCCCCGACACCACCCCCTCCCACCTCTCCTGTCTCAAGAGGCTTGGCCCTGCTTCCAGGGAGAGAGAGAGAGAGACATGCTTAGATTCATCTGTCACAGTGACGGGTCCCGACCCGGTGACCTCTTGAGCCGTGCCCTCCGGCCTCTGTTTTCGACCTTTCCAAAGAGCCCTCAGTCTTCAGCCAGAAGGTCCCTATTGACTACCTGCTAGTGGCCACCTGCTGAAGCAGCCCCTGAGAAATTAAACCCTGCAAATGGTTCACGGGGGACTCTTTGAGGTCTTGCTGGATGGAGGGCTGTGTCCGGGGCCCATGAACCAATCTCTCTAATTGTCTGCTGCAAGATGACTTTCCACATCTTTTTAGGACTTGGAGCTTTGTTGAACTTGGGGGCTTGTAAACAGCAACACTGTGAGACCAAGAAAGAGGAGGAGAGTTGTTAGGAGGGCCTCTAAATCTGCCCGCTTGTCTCCAGGCCTAGCTGGGAAGAGGAGAGCGTGTGCAGGCAGGGGAGCCGGAAGGATTTTGCTCTCCCAGGGCGCTGGCTTCCAGAAACACAGGAGCTTCTGCAGAAGATCCCGCTTTTGGGCTTTTATGGGAACAAAGTGTCTGTAGCTCCATAAGCAGGCCTGCATTTATCCAGACCCTTGAGTCCCTATGGTGTAACCTATATGTAATTGCCATTTTTGTGGGTTAAAAAGGGTCAAATATTGGCAATTTCATATAATTTAAGCTAATAATTGAATTTGGGCAAATCGTATCTTCTCAAAAAAGAAGTGAAGATATATCAGTGATCTATGGCTGTATAACAGATTACCCACAACTTGGAGGTTTAAAGGGGCAAACATTTGTTATCCCACAGTTTCTGTGAGTCAGAAATTTGGGTGCTGCTTAGCTGGGTCGGTCTGGTTCAAGGTCTCTTGATGGTGTATTCAAGGTGTCAGCCAGGGCTGCGGTTTCATCTGAAGGCTTGACTGTGGTTGGAGATCCACTTCCAAGACGGTTCACTCACATGGCTGTTGGCAAGAGGCCTCAGTTCCTGGCCAAACGGGTCTCTCTCCAGGGCTGTTTGAGCATCTTCATAACATGGCAGCTGGTTTCGCTCCAAATGAATGATCTGAGAGAGAGTGAGAAGGAAGCTGCATTACCCTTTATGACCTGGTCTTGGAAGTCACACTTGGGCATTTCCACAATATCCTCTTGTTTATTCAGGTCAGCCCTATTCACCATAGGAGGGGAGCATACAAGTAGGTGAATACCAAAAGGCAAAGGTCGTTGGGTCCCATCTCTGAGGCTGGCTACCACAGAGGGACCTTGTTTCCCACCCTCCTCTGCAATGTAATAATTTGCTGCTCCCTGGCCATTTCCTCTCCACACTTCCTGATGCATCTTGATATTATCTGAAGGCTGAGACTCTTTGTCACCCCGCTCCCCCTGCCTCCACTGCATTAAATAGGAGTCTGGCCAGCCAGGGGCTCTTAAAACTTGTAGCTGGAGAAGTAGCCGGGACGGGCATGTCAGCAAACTCAGATGTCCTTCGCTTTTGGCCTCCGGGATTTTGATGCCCAAATCTTCATTTACAGAGATTTCAAGTCTGATGAGAGGAGCATAAGTATGGCATTTATTTCGTGATTGATTTATTAGCTATAGTTAGAATTCCAGGAAACTCTAGCTCATACATTTTCCCACCAGCATTTGTATAAATCACCTACTAAGCAAGAACAAGATAGTGATAGCTGCTTATATTTATTGGGTATTTACTGTGTGCTGGACCCTCGCCTGAAGTCTTTTCCTGCTTCATCTCATTTGATTCTCATAATGACCCTGGACTGTAGGCACTATTATTATCCTAGTTTATAGAAAACGAGATTCAGAAAGGTTGAAGCTTGTTTACTCTCACACGGCTGTTACAAAGTTAGGGTTTGAAAGCAAATGTATGACTTTGGAGTCTGAGCTTATAACCATGATAATGAATCAATTTGAATGAGGGGTGGGGAGGTTAGAAGAGACGGTCCCTAATATCCCTTCCACACTACGATTCGGTGATTCTGGACTTGGTTCCTGCTATGTCATTGCAGGTTAGGCTCTCCGGAAGCTGACCCTGAGATGGAGATTAGCGTGCAGGAAGTTTATTCGAGAGAGCTCTTGGGATCTACATGGGCGGAAGGCAGGGGAAGAAACCAGGATTAGGTGGAAGAAGGAGCTGAGCTGCAATGCATGAGGGACAGCCTCAGCCAACCCCACGGGGCACCCTGGAGCTGAAACGGTCCTTCATGGAGGTTCCAAGTTGGCATGAGAAGTCTGGTCTTTTATATCTTCTTGTTGATCAGTCACCCAGTGTGGGTCTCATCCATCCATCCATCCTCTTCCATCTTGGAAATCCCCCAAGAGGGCTGACTCCTGAGGACCACCTTTCAGCAGCACTCCCAGCGGCGATGAGAATAAGTCCTTCATCTGTGAAGGGGGATCTGGGTGGCACATCACCGCATTCTGTGTCAATTTCTAACCTAACTGAGAAAGTCACACACGTTCACAGACGCAGACTCACAGACGTAAACACAGACACGTACGCATCCACACCTGCCCTTATAATTGGCGATTCTAGGCAGCTCTAGATTATAAATTTAGCCATAAGAGCTCACCTGAGTGTTCAGGGGAATGGAAAAAATACACTTGAGAGTTTCACAGGAATTTCTTTCCTCTAAACTGCCCCCAGTTATCACTCTACTTCTGCCCTCGGCACAGATATACGGCACCATCAAACAGAATACCTATGTACAGGGTACACAGTGCACAATATATATAGGTTCACAACAGAACACACACTGTACTGACACCTACATACAGAAAAAATCCATTTGCACACACACCAAGTGCATACAATATCCACACATTCATTTGCTCACATTCACAACACACATATGCCCATTCAAATGCAATGTATAGCTACATACACCCAACACACCTTTGTACATCCGCAAACATAGAGATGGTGGGGTTGGTCTAAAGTCAGTGAGAAAATCTCTGAAAGATGAAATTATCTTTGAAAATCTATTGAATTGCCACATTATGAGAGACATATGGGGCACTGGACAAGTTATGGGAACAACAGAGGTACATTTTACATCTTACGTCCTCCCTGGAGCATAAGATGTTCATTGAATAGAATGGTGAGCAGAGTTCCGCTTATATCATTTGCTTTATCTCTCTCTGTCTCTCTCTCTGTCTCTTTCTGTCTATTTCCCTTCCCCCACCTTCTCATCCTCTCTCAATAGCTGAATTAGTGTCAGATAAATAGACGTGATATCTCTGTACTATATCACATTACCTAGACACATACACGCGCACACACACACACAAACAATGGAAGTGAATTCCATCAAAGAAGGAAAGCCACGAACTCCTGCCTTTCCTCTCTGGCATCTCTTCATCTGAACCCCAAGTTACAAAATCAGTGGAGGAGAGCCCACAGCCATGGAGCAAACGTCGCAGATCTGCCCCTGTCCCCACCACCTCCGCGTTGGGCACTGAGACTACGAGCCTAGTTGTCAATAGGAGGAGATTGTGGGAGGAGATTACCAGGCCCGGCAAAGGCCTCTGTAGTAATTGCCAGTCGACCTCTTATCCTGGAGCAAACACTTTGTAAGCCTGAAGGGGCCATATCAGATCCAATATGGCTGGCTCCTCCAATTCACCCGTAATTGGAACCGTACTTTCTGTTCCCTTTCTGTTCTTTTCCTTAAGCAATAACTCTTTGCTTCCCTTTCCCTCTTCCCTGAACTCTCTCTCTTAGCCAGTTCAACCTTCATTGTTTTGAACAGATCACCCCTGTCCCCACCACTCCGAGATCACCCCTCTTCTCTCTCTGGAAGATCCATGCTGACTGTGGGCTGACCATCTGTGAGTTCACCCTTCATTTTTCATCAAAGGCTTCCTTCTATCCCCAAGTCCCATTTCAACCTTCTCCTCCTGCTTTCCTACAGCCCATAACTCTCAGGCCAAGGGATTAACATGGTGATTTATCTGCAAAATTCCTTGAGTGAGGGATGAGGAGGGAGGAAGGCTTGGGGAGACCCTTGTGCCTGACTATTGAGTGGTTATTCTGTACATTTAGCAAATGATAAAACAAGCTCTAGAGGTCTGGGATGGGGGGAGGTGACTGGACAGTTTGAGTTCAGTTAGGGGATATTGTCATTCTGGAAGGTTCCAAGATTTTCTCTTTATCCTCTGCCCAACACATATACAGCCTGATCCATTTTTGTTAGCAATCTAACTCTCAGATGTACCCAACGCTCCCCCAGCTCATCTACTTTCTTTCAAGGCCCCCTAACCCATATGACAGTATCTGTTGGTTCTATTAGGACCATACTTAGGAAGAGCATTGGGCAGAAGACCCAGGAAACTGTCTTCCTCTACCACTTATCAAGGAAGGAATGAGGAATAAAATAGGAGGAGGAGATGGAAACAGAAAGCGTGATCAGAGTCTCTCTCCAGCCTGCCTTTGGTCGTGATAGCTATGATTTGAGATTAATACCCCCAAAGATATTTTTAAAGATAACTATTTATTCACTACCTGTAGCTCCTTCTGTCATCGGTGTCTTTTCCACTAGTTGGGAAGTGCTAATCCAACAACACTCACTCTCCTTTGGATGGCTTAGAATCCCATGCCATCTGTAAGCCAGCCAGCCTAAACCAAAGGCACAGTTTATTGTTGCAACATAAGAAAGGGCCCAAGGTACGTTTCCCCACTTCTGTCTAGCCTGCCACCTAATATCGGCATTTTGAGGGCTCCAGAACATCAGGGAGGTGGGAGGTGGCAATGTCCCTTGGATATGATACAAGTGTGTAGAGAGTGCCTGGAGGGACATTGTGGCACCTGAATTGTGTGGTCCCTAATCACAATTGAGACACAAATTAGAGACCCCCTAAGAAAAGGTGAAGTGCATTTTGTTAGGGGAAGGCTGGGATCCTGCATGAATGGCCTGCGGGACCTGTGCTATTGGGTAATCCCGTTGATCTGTCCAGAGGCTGGAGGAGTGGAGAAGCTGAGATAATGAAAGAATAAAGATAAATATGTGAGAGGAGAGAAATTGGTAAGGTGGTGATGGCGACGACTCCCTGCCTTCTACCCACTTCTTTGCATCTTCCCTTCATTCCAGCTGTTGGCTCAAAACGTGACATTCTAAAATGAAGCTCAGAGTTCACCAAAGAGTCCTTGTTCCAGATTTTTCAGTCCCCCATGGTTTAACCTTCTCCACTTAAAGCACTCTCCAAGTGCCCTTTGTTGCCTCTTTTTCAAAAGGGTGTCAAAAAGCCACTGGAGATCAATATGCATTAGTCCATCTGTTTTCACTTTGAGGTGCTACATTCAGCATATGTCTTGCCACTCTTCTGATTGATTACTTCAAGCACTGCCATCTTGATTTTGAGTCAGAGTTCTCTCGCCTTATCTGCAGTCATAATGCAACTTATAACCAACCAAGTGTTCCATTAATAGCTCTGGTAGAATATCGCTTCTCCCAGTTTTGGCCAAACCAGAGAATAAGGTAGCACGCTCCCATCCCCATGGCTCAGGAATATGTTCTCTGTTTCCCTCACACGGTTCATCCTTTTGGGTGCCACTAGCTACCCAAAATCCAGCCCATGCACATCTGTTTATTTATACAAGATTCCACAGAACTGTTTGACCCTCTCAAGCCAGACGCCAGGGCAACTAGTTGAATTTGGAAGATGAACTGGTGCGTGAAGAGACCAGGAAGAGACTCATTCAAGTGTGGCATCCCCAGATGTATTAAGTTATCTATTGATGAGCAGACTCTGGAAGGCTCCAGCAACTGTTCCCTGATAAACAATATTTTATATACAAAATATAATAGCATTTTGTAACAGGGACTGTCTCTCAATGCTCAGCCAATAATTCCTGTCTAAGATGTGGGGTCAGATGACTTGGATCTGGGCTCTTTCCATGGTTGAGTTTGTGGATACAAAAGTACAAATTACTGAAGGCTGACCAAAACCACATCATGAAACCCCTAATTACCCATGTCCACTGAGAGGAAATTTAGCACAGATAATACAAAAATGAATACCCAAAGTGTCATTTATCTTTGGTTTTGGCTTATGTGCTATGACTGTTTCTTTTTGCATCAGATTTTCCACAGTCAATATTATTATTACCGTTGTTATTATTAATTTTACATAAAATCGTAACATTGCAGAATTGCAGAATTACAAGGAGTTTAGGGGGTTTGTTAGTCCCCTGAACACTGACTGTGTTCAGTGAAGGTCCAGGGCTCTGGAGAGGAGCCCTGGGGAGGACAAAGGGGGATGCAGTTCTCCCATTGTACAGATTGCAAAACTGACTCCCAAGCAGAAGGGAGACCTTCCAAGCTGGTTAGTAGCAGAGCTGGAACTGGAAACCTGCTCTTCTGGTTCTTAGAGAAAACAAATATCTATAACATTAAGATTTAAGAGAAGCATTCCAAAAACACAAACCGATCTCAAAAGCTGACTGATAGAGCTTACAGAGTTTTAAAAGGTTTGGTCCAAGAATCATACCATAAAGATTTCAAACACACAATGTTTAACAGAAATTTTAATTATCAACTATTTTACTTTATCAGAGTTGACCTGCAAATGGAGGTTTTAGAAATACAGAGAACAAGTGTGCCAGCCAGACTGCTGGCCAGGGCAGTGTGTGTGTGTGTGCGTGTGTGTGTGTGTGTGTGTGCGCGCAGCATATGTGTATGTGTGTGTGTGGTATGTGTGTCTGCATGCTGGGTGTTAGTTTGTGTGCACATGGTTTCTGTGTGGAGGGTGGATGTAGGTGGAGTGTGTATGTGTGTGTGTGTATGGAGTATGTGTGTGCATCGAATGTATGTATGAGTGGAGTGTGATTGTATGGTATGTGTGTAGGTGGGGGTGTGTGTGGTACGTGTGTGTGTGGAGTGCGTGTGTTGTGTTTGGGAGTGTGTATATGTGACGTGAATGTGTTTGTGTGGGTGGTATGTGTGTCTGTGTAGAGTGTGTGTGTGAGTGTGTATGCTAGTATGTGTGTCATGTATGTATGTGCATGGTGCAGTGTTTGTGTGAGTGTAGTGTCTGAGTGTGAAGAATGTGAGATACATGTGGGTGTGGTGTGTTTGTGCGTATGCAACGTGGATAAATGTTATGTACGTGTGTGTGTGTTTGTGCATCTGTGCATGTGGTGTAGGGGTCTTTGTGTATGTGTGCGTGTGTGTGTGCGTGAGAGATAGAGAGAGACATTGAGAGCCAGAAAGACTCAGAGACACATTGAGAGACATGGAAACAAACATCACAGATAGACAGACAGACAAACAGAATGAGATAGAGAGATTTGCAATAGAAGTTCCAAAGGGGAAAAATAAAGACAGCCTCCCAGGAGAAGAGCTCAGGCTCTGGAATGAGAAGGATCTAGATTCTTACCCAGTTTCGTTGCCTACAGTACATGATCTAGGGAGACACATGCCATCTCTTCAAGATACAACTTCCTCTTCAGTAAAACACATTAATGATAATACTTTCCTCAGAGGCTTGCATTGAGAATAACAGGAGATAACAGACATAAAGTGTTCAGTAGAATGCTCAGCACATACTTAGTTTTAAGAAATGGGAGCTATTATTATTATTATTTTGATCATCATTATTACTATTATTACCCAATTATATGCCAGTTATACAAAACTGAACATTTGCAATAAGGTAGAAATCCCTATTTCTGTCCCTATTTTTCATCCCCCCTTTTTATTTGTTTCCAGAATTCTTAGACTTTCTGTAAAAGTCTTCCGACATTTCAGGGGTGAATTTCAGGTAGAGCAGCTTCTCAAATGTAAGCCATCATTGCCATTATTGAGAAAAAGAAAATCTACCCAAAGTAATGACAGGATGGTATTTATATGGTCCCAGATCTGTCATCCTCTGCCACTGCTAGGAGGGAAATTCTTCTTTTATTCTTTTTTCAGATTTGGCTGATTAAAATAATTTTCACCAGATTGTTCCTGGTGGTTAATAAGGAGAATTTGGATTTAGGGAAGGAACAGAGGAAAAGAGAAGGAAACTAATATTTGCCTCCACATATCAGACTCTGTATGTAATTTATTTCATTAAATCTTTAAAATAATCCAATGGTGTTTGGATTATCATCTGCATGTTACAGATGGGGACACTGGGACTTTAAGAGATGAAAAAATTTCTTGCCTAATATGGCACAACCAGAAAGTGTCAGAGTGGATGCTATGCTGCATGTGCCAACCCAAGAATTCAATCTTCCCAGGAAGGAACATTAAGAAAAATAACAAACAAAAGAGGTGGCTCACTTCCATCCAGTAAAGATAGTGGTGCATGAAAATCCAGGATGGATTTTCAGGGTGTGGTTCCATGATCCTCTTTGTAAGGCGAATGCAATAGCTCCCCGGGTGGCTTGCTTTGCTTTTCATTGTCTTCTCTACAGACCAACAGAGCACCCCCGCAGAGATAAAGCTCAAAATGTATGAACCCCAAATTTACTCAGCCAAAGAGCATCCAAAGGCTAATAATTTCCTGTCTCCCAATTTGACTGGGGAATCCTTTTCTTTGGTAATCACCCCAATTTTATTTTCATTTCTCTTTTCTTTTTCTCGCATGTAGCCCTTGGCATGCTTCCATGCCACCCAGCTCCTACAATAGAAAGGATATGAGATTTTCCCCTAAAGCAAAATACCTTGGGTGTTAAAGTTGCCTTGTTTTAAAAAGACTCCTGGTGGTTTAGCCACAGAAGAATGAACATGATGCTTTTGCTCCTTGCTGGGGAGGTGCCTGTGGGATGGTGTCACCTGTCACAGGGAGACAAAGAAAGTCGTGTTCTGCCACTCTTTGAATGGCATCTCTGTTGGAGTCATTGACCCTGTTTATTCAAATCCTGCCTCTTGTCTGTCAGGGTGCAGGCTTTTTTTAGGCTCTTTTCCAGATTTCTTTTGTGAATGCCACCCTCTGTGACAGAGATTTCGGGTTTTAGGATACCTGTTTCTGGTGGCTTCTATGATTTCATCTTTCTGCTTGTTGCTCCTGAGAAAAGGGGCTTCACACGATAGGGAGATTTATGACTCTGCCCAGCAGCTTTCATAGAAAGTATTTGCAGAATGAATAAGGAGACATCTTGTCTCTTTTCACTTGTACCAGAATTTCAGGGTTGAAGAAACCATGCCTATATTTCTTGTTTATCTGCCTACCTTCCACGAACCCTCAGATAAAGGAGAACTAGTTTTATTTAAAGCAAGCAAACAATATTAATTACGAGGAACATGATCAAGTTAAAAAAAAACAAAAAACAACTAATGATTAACAAAAGACCAACATTAAAATCATGGAGAAGAAAATTCTAGAATCCTCCTTGGTGCCACTCTTCATGTGTAATCCTAATAAGTATTTGGCATTGTACTGTACAAGTATTTATGGAATACCTACTACATATTAGGCATTGTGAAACACAGTAGATATACAAGAGAAAACCACACAGACATGGTTTCTCAGGGAATTGATAAGACATTTGGGAGGCCAGTATTTAATAAATGAGTCCAATGAAGAAGAGTGTGTAACAGGGAGGGAGCTTATACGAGGAGGTCTTAGCTTTGGGGATTGGTGAAAACGCCCTGTATGGAGCGAGGTTTGGATCCCCCTGCACCAGGCCCTCTTTCTCCATTCTGCTAGAACCAAGCTTAAATGGTATCATCTGAAAGCTCAATTCTCCAACCCAGAAGATTCCATGACCATGACGGGGGTGATACACCCCATTAGCTCTGGACCATCCATCATATCTTGATGCTCAGAGGTGATGTCAAATATTTGATAACAAATCTTCTTTGCAGTTTGCTTTCCATCTTGACATGATTGTTGAGTCTGGATCTATCCTTTTATTTTATATGTGAGTATTCAATGATGGGGGGACTCATGTGACTTTTTTTTCCTCTGTTTCTCAGATCTTCACTACAAAATGATAACTGTAATATAGCCTATTAACTACTCTTTCTTGTAGAGTTTTAAGAGCTATTAGAAACTATTCAATCCTTTCACATTTCTAGAGACTTATGAGGAGAAAAGACGGAGACTTTCATCATTGTACCAAAAAGAAAAAATAAAGAGACTTACCTTAGTTCCTCATTCTCTAAAACATTTAAGAGTTTGAATACCCATACACAGGAAAAAAATACCCCAAGAATTAGTGGATTAATGCAAAGTATATCCCAAGTATCATATGAGCAAACATTTGTATCAAACATCCATATGCTTTTGGGAAAGGTGCTTCTTCTATTTATATCTTAATTTTGTAATTTGTAATTGTGAAACCAGAAGGTTGAACTAAATAATCTCAAAAGTTCATCTCTACTCATAAAATTTCATATTGATGCCTTAGACTATAAAGCATTACATGACATTGATATTCTAAGTCCTAGCCCATAGGGACTTCCAAAATAGTCTTTGATATATAGCATTAGCTAAGCAACCGGGAGAACTTCAAAATCTGACCTTAAGTAGAGCTGCAGAGAAAAACCCTTAAACACTGCCATCTCTGAGGCACCATCTTGTTTTGGAAGATTAAGGTAGTCTCCTATAATTTGGGGTGTGAAAATATTCTGGGAGCCAGTTTGAGAGACTGGTAAGGCAATGTAGAGAACCTGCCAGAGTAGGCACCCAGTGAACGTGCAATGATTGACTGAGTCCATGGATGAGTGGATGGATGGATGGGGAAGTCTTCATCTCTGACCTGCGAGGTGGTTTAATCACCAAAGTGGACCTCAATAAAGAAATCCATCTCTACTAAGATGGAATGAGTGCTATAAGTGGTATCCAAAGCTCTAGATTCAAATCCTGCCCCCTCCTGCCATATACACTTACTTGCTATGTGGTCTTGATGGCTATAAGTAACCTCTTTGACCTTCATATTATTCAACTGGTGAATTTTTTGTGGGGATGCAAGGAGATTACATGTTTAAGAGTTATCTGCTCA
The DNA here is from genome assembly GCF_057802395.1 of Ceratotherium simum simum. Lineage (NCBI taxonomy): Eukaryota > Metazoa > Chordata > Mammalia > Perissodactyla > Rhinocerotidae > Ceratotherium > Ceratotherium simum. The sequence continues at coordinate 19,817,180 of NC_141934.1, read as the reverse complement.
TAGTGCAAGCCCAATGAAAGTGTTGACTCTCATTAAAACGATGATTTCTTCATCCAACCTCCCGAGAAGCAGCTGGTCAAGCTGATAGTAAAAGTGACCAAGAATGGGTGCAGTTAGTTCATTTTTGTTGCAGTCTGCAATTGAGAGAGAAAGTCTGTCTCTTACAGTGTCTCTTCTTTTCATTTCCACCAATCAATACTTTGTCTTTCTTTAGAGCTTTTGTGCATGCTGTTCCCTCACTTGAGATGCTCTTCTTCACTTTGTTTATCTAGTGAGCTCTTGTTTTTATTCTCCACGGCTCAGTTTAGATATCTCCATTTTCTCCAGACTTCCTCACCCCCTCCCCCACGAAGCCGGAGTGACCTCCCTCATTGTGGTTTCCCAAACCTTGTACTCACCCACCTCAGAACACTTAGCCTAGTAGGTTGCAATTGTCTTTTCCATGCCTCCCTTTCCACCAGACCTCAAGATCCAGAAGGACAGAGCCTGGGTGTTGTTCACTGTTGGATCCCCAGAACCCAGCCCAGTTGGGAACAGACCAGACTCTCAACACACATTTGCTGCTTGAGTGAAGAGTGCATAGATGAACAGACGTTCCCAGCACCACAATGACAGAGTCTAGGGAAGTGATTACAAAATGGCAGCCTGGGATTAGTTAGAAGGGAGACTGAGATTCCTCAGCCTGCTAACACTTGTCCTCTCTCCAGCCGGCCCTCCAGTGAGGGTTCTATTTCAAGCCCTGGTGCCATCAGACAATGAATTGTCTGACGGAGGCTCCCTGCCCGTAGGAGCCCTCTTCTCCCGGCTCCCCAGGCCCCACTGCTTGTCTGGGGCCTTCCCATTTTCCAGTGTGGGGCCTTGTCTGCTTTTGGAGTCAGGAGGGGACCGTCTGCACCTTCTGTGGAGACAGCGAGGGAACATGACGTCTCTCTCTGGCCCCAACCCCAGCGTCATTGATGTTGGCTGGGGATCAAAGCCGCCGTTCCATTTTTAACCTTCAGCGGGCCCCACCTCACCCTGAGCATGTGTTCCCGACATTTCATTGTGTGCCAGGGGGATAAACAAAACCCACCCCCTGAGTCTGGGGAAGGATGCTTTCGGGGGAGCTCTGGACCCGGCCGAGGCAGATAAGTGTTTTTCCCACCCAGGGCCCCCCTTGAGCGCTGGGGTTTTTCCTGAGCTTACACAACACCACAGTAAGGGAGATGGATGGCTTTATTTTTGTGCAGAACAAATCTACAGATGGTGACCCCCCGACCGAAAAAAAAAAAAAAACTCCATGTGTGGAGGCGGGGAGGAGCGGTAAGGGAATTCTATCTTCCGATCTCCTCTCTCTGTCTCCCGTCTCCTCTCTCTCCGGTCTCCTATAAATGTCACCATAGTCCCGATTTGTGGTTATTGGGGAAATTGACAGGGAACTATTTTATTTTCAAACTCTCAGTTAATCAAGGTACAGTTGTATACACGCTTTTAGAATTTTCAAGCAATTAGAAAAAAGGTAAGAGGAAGAAAGATGGTGTCTGGTACAAAGTAGGAACTCAACAAATATTTGTTTAAGGAAGGAAGGAAAGCAAAAATCCCCTCTAAGTCCATCACAATTAATATTTTGGTGAACATCCGTCTATATATTCAAAGTACATAGACAAACAGAATCATACTGTAGCCATACATGACATATTCATACTTTATATGCATAATAAATGCTATACCATATACTGCTATATACATACATAGTATGTTCATAGTGTACATATACACTACATATACATACATAGTGTACGTGTGTGTACACATACACATGGACTATATACATACGTTATCTACTACACTATCCTGTACTATACTACAGTATATACCACTATGCTATAAAAAGCATAGTACTATGTCCATATTATACATGCAAACAGGATCAAACTCTTTATGGTATTTCACAGTCTGCTTTTTTTTTCACCGTGCCCTGGACATTTTTCCATGTCTATGAATTTAGAGCAAATTCATTCCATTTCACGGCTGCCAAGTAGCCATTAGTGTAACTGCTATCACTCATCCTACCAGTTCAAGAGAGCCATTTTTTTTTCTTTTTTTTTTTTTTTTTTTTTTTTTTGTGAGGAAGATCAGCCCTGAGCTAACATCCATGCCGATCTTCCTCTTTTTACTGAGGAAGACCGGCCCTGAGCTAATATCTATTGCCAATCCTCCTCCTTTTTTTCTTTTCCCCTTTGTCTCCCCAAAGCCCCAGTAGATAGTTGTATGTCATAGCTGCACATCCTTCTAGTTGCTGTATGTGGGATGCGGCCTCAGCATGGCTGGAGAAGCGGTGCGTTGGTGCGCGCCCGGCGTCCGAACCCAGGCCGCCAGTAGCGGAGCGCGCGCTTAACCGCTAAGCCACGGGGCTGGCCCCCAGGAGAGCCGGTTTTGAAACCCCCACCTTGACGTAGGCTCATGCTTTATTTTTTCTCTTGTGACTCTTCCTTTCTGCTGTCTTCAGGCCACATGGACCTGAGGTCAGAGTTTTCGCCCTTCTCAATTGCACCTTTGTCAGCAATTGAGAGTAGATGCCCATTTGCGGGAATCCATCTGGATTTCTCTTATGCTTTGGTTTGGACAAAACAGTCCTTTCCTTTTTTGCCTTTCTCCACCTAATGTTTCCACATTTATCTCTTTGTGGGGGCAATTACTGCATCAGACTTTCAAGGGATGGGGTCTGGAGATTTGTAGTTTCTAATAAGCTCTTTGTGTGTTCTGATGGACGGCCAAAAGGAACACGTTTCCAAGGAACATGGAAAGAAATGACCTTTGATGTCCAAAAGGGTCAAGATCTTATGCTGCCTTGGACTTTGGGAAAGGGACTTAACTTGTATGCAGTGCAGTTTCCTTGACTACAAAATTGGGGAAATTATAATGGAAGCAGCCTTGCAGAGTTATTATGAGAACTAAAGTAATTAAGTGCCTGATACAAAATAGCTGCTCAGTAATGTCAACTTTTCTTACTTTCTGAGGGGCATGGGATGTAGGAGATGGTAGGTTCTGGAATTAGCCATATCTGGGCTTGAATCTGAGCTCAGCCTCTTCTCAGATGAGTAACTTAACCCCCATGAGTTTCCATTTCCTCATCTGTAAATTGTAGCTAAATATTCATCAAAAATTGTTGTCCCAAAGTTTACAGATAATGTATACAAAGGGCCCAGTCCAGGGCGCTTAAGTGATGGCTGCTCTTAGGGTTTACTAAATTCTAACCCTTCCGTCTCCAAACTCTAGAAAATATTTGAATTGTCTACTGTTCCCACACCTGTGCTCATGTTTTCATGGCTTACTTGTCCCAAGAAGATGCCCATTTATATAGAAAATCTGGAGACCAAAGTCAGAAACTTCATTCTAATCCTGCCATGCCTGTTTACTTCCCAAATGATCTTGGACAAGGCACTCAACCTCTCACTTCTCTTGTTTCTAAATTGTTCACGTTGTTTGTAATAAAAACAACTCTGAGTATACCCTTGGTACTTAGCAGTTTACGGAGCATCTTTCAGAGTCATTATTCTACATGAACTTCTCAGCCAATGGGTTAAGGTTTATAAATACACATTCAATACATCAACATTCTGTCAAATTCAGAGCCCTTTTGGAAAAATTTTATGTTTCTCTGTTAGGAAGTAGGCTGTGGGCAGAGGGGTGGGAATGACTGTGAATACTTACTGGGCTCTTAAGAGTACTCATTAATTCATTCAACAAGCATTGTGTAGTTGCTTGTAATGTGCTAGTCACTGTACTATGATTTGAGGATAAAATAAGATGTTATCATTACTCTTGGGAGTCTCATTGTCTAATGGGAAGGACGTACATGGAAACATTTAATACAATGGAGCATCAGACTCCGTTGTGCTATAGAATACTGACTAGACAGTACTCTAGTCAAGGTGTGTGAGGGGAAAGTGGAGGAGGGAATACTTAACTCTGCTTGCCGGGCTGGGGTTGGGGGGTGACGTTCAGAAAAGGCTTCAAGAGAAGGAAATCCTTGAATCATTCTCATTGATAAGAGTTCACTAGATCAAGATGGGGTTGATGCTCTGGAGTGATGAGGTCAAGAAGGGAGCTCTTGGCAGAGGGTACTGCGTGTCTAAAGGCTTAGAGGCACGACCATTATGGTGTTTTCAAGGTACTCGGGGAAGTCTATAGAGCACTTTGTGTGGGAGAGCAGGAGATGAAGCCAAAGCAGTCAGCAGGGGCCAGAGCTTGAAGAAACTTGCGCTTCCTATTGAGGAATTTGCATCTTCTGAGAGCGATGGTAGGCTTTCCATGGGGAACACAGCGGCCCATATTTTGTTACTGGATGGCTAGATTGAAGTTGGTGACTTGGTTTGCTTTCTCCAAAATTTAGACCCTGAGACAAGGATTTGGGTTAAAGTGATTTATTTGGGATGTGCTCCCAGGAAGCACTGGGAGGGAGTGGGGAAGTGAGTCACGAAGGGGCCAAAGCCAATGAAGGACAAATGGGCTTCCATTCCTCCAGGCCTCTGGGAGACATTGTGGAATCTTAGGCTTTTTTCCTTGCGGTTGAGGAAGCAGCGTATTTATCCATCGGCTCCCCCATCCCTGGTTGAGGGATGCTCCTGGGACATCCGCTCCCTGGCACTTCCTGTGTGTCCCTCCTGGGCTGAGCATATTCTGGGCCAGTGAACACCCTTGGACGGAGAGATGAGGTGGTTGAGGTATAGGGACTGTCACTGAAGCTTCGGGTGACCCCTGTGATGGACTGAGGGCATATTGGCTGGGCACCCAACTGGGAACGTCATTGGGGGGAGAGGGGAAAGTGGAGGACCAGAATCAGGGTGACCAAGGAAGACAGGTAAGGGCCTGAATTGGGGCAGTTATAGCAGAGATGGAGGGGAGAGGGCCATCGAGTCTACTGAGTAGTGCCTGTAATAGTCGCAAAGCTGACAACGGCCCTTCAGAGTCACTGAGGTGACAACACCGGGATTACTCAGCCTGGGAAGGCAGGTGGCACCTACCTGTTTATCCACTCTAGAACTGCACTTACTTTTATTTTTTTCTTCCTCCTCCACTCTCTGCCTCCCTGTATCTTAGACATCAGATATTTTGACTGCTTTGTTGACTGGCTTATCCTGTCTTTCTAAGAAACATGGCCTCTGTGATGGTCAATGTTGTGTGTCAGCTCGGCTAGGCTGTAGTCTCAGTGACACATTCAGACACTCATCTAGGGGCTGCTGTGAAGGTATGATGTAGATGGATGAAGTTCTGTAATCAGCTGACTTTAAGTAAGAGAGATTATCCCAGGTAATCTTGGTGGGCCTGACTTAATCAGATAAAAAGCCTTAAGAACAGAATGGGGACTTTCCTGATGAAGAAGAAATTCTGCCAGTGGACAGTAGCTTCAAGTCATGCCCAAGACTTCCAGGCTGCCCTCCCTGATGGCCTGCCTTAGGGAGTTCAGACTTGCCCAGCCAGCCCCCATAATCATGTAAGTCAATTCCTTGTGACAAATCCCTTCATATATATCTCTAACTGGTTGTGTTTCTCTGGTCAAGCCCTAATGGATACAGCCTCCCTCTGGGAAGTGTGATGATAAGTTTTATATGTCAACTTGACTGAGCCACAGTATGTCCAGATATTTGGTCAAACATTATTCTGGGTGTTTCTGTGAGGATGTTTTGGCATGAGGTTAATATTTAAATTGGTAGACTGAATAATGTGGGTGGGCCTCATCCAATCAGTTGAAGACCTGAATAAAACAAACAGGCTGCCGCTCCCCCCAGTAAGAGAGAATTCTTCCTGCCTGACTGCCTTTAAACTGGGACCTCAACTTTTTTCTTGGTTTTGGACTCCAATTGAGTCATTGGCTCTTCCTAGGTCCCAAGCCTGCCAATCTTCAGATGAGAACTATACCATTGGCTCTCCGGGTTCTCAGGTTTTCAGAATCAGACTGGGACTAAACTGTCGGCTCTCCTGGGTCTCCAGCTTGCCAACTCCCCTTGCAGATCCTGGGACTTGTCAACCACCATAGTCGTGTGAGCCAATTCCTTATAATAAATCTCATAATTAACCTCTTTAGCAATATATTCCGTTGGTTCTGTTTTTCTGGACAACCTTGACTAATACAGAAAGTTAATGTTCTTTGCATGTAAGTGTGTTGGGCATAGAAGTTGTCTCGTGACCCAAGCCTGGCCAATCAGAATCCTACTTTAGCTCATCTCTTCTCCTTGGCTCCTTCAATTTTGTCTACTGGCGCCGCTGACACCCTCTCTGAGTCTCGCTTTTGATGGGAATGAGGACTTGGGTTTGGCTAATTCAGCCCTTCCTTAAAACATGGCTTCAACAACTGCTCCTTAGGTTCTGGAACTGCCTCTGTGTTTGGGTAAGAGTTGCTCCACCTACCTGGACTCATGTAGAAGATTAACTCTTGGTTTTGTCTCTTCAGGATCCAGTCATCCTTTCTTTCCCAAAAGTACCTTGATTTTTCTTCAAGGAATTTCCCTCCTCCCATTTTAACTCATGTGAATGTAGCCACAGGCTCCATGATCAGGCACATGACCCAGCCCAGCTGATCAGAGTTCCACTTCCCTTTGACCATGGTGATTGGTGCAAAGCTGAACACGTGATCTAAGCTGCCACAATCAGAGCCAGTGAGGGGAGGCCTGGGTGTTTCCTGGAACTATTAGACAGCTGGAGTTCTCTGTCTAAGGGCTTGATGGGCTGGTGGGGTGTTGGAATGAAGCTGCCATCTTGAGAGTAAATTCAATCCACAAGAAAATAAAACCAAGAGATGGAGAGAGAGACTAAAACTCGATGACATCATTTGGGTACCTAGATCCAATCATGCCTGAAAGCAGGCAGCTCTACCTCTAGACTTTTTAATTATGTGAATCAAAAATTATTTTTATTTTCTTAAACCCACTTGAGTTCGGTTTCTCTCCCTTGCAAACATAAAAGTCCTAATTAAAGTCTTGATCAAGCCTTGGAGGCATAGTGCTAGCTTCCAGCACTCCAAATTCCCTCTTTCTGGGCATAGGGATCAGAGATGTTGGGATCTGGAGCCATCCAAATAACAATAACGACTACAACTTCAGCAACAATGCATTGAGTGCTTCCATACAATATATCACTAACTATATCCCTAGGCACTGTTACTAACCCCATTTTATAGATGGAGAAATTGAGGCTCAGAGAAGTTAAGCAACTTGCCCAAAGCCACACAGCTGGTAAGCAACTAGCAACCAGACTTAGGTCTTTCTGTCTGCTGACTCTGCATGGTCAACATCAGCTTTCCGCTGCTCCCGCCTTAGGAGTTGGAAGTTCCCCACTGAACAGACAGAGATATGAGTTGAACTTTGCTAAATACCCACTGAGCATCTCTAGTGTCACTTCATTACCAAGGTGTTAGGGGAGGTCAAGAAACAGACAAGTGAAAGGTGAGGCTCTCACTCTGAGCTTTTAGCTCGTCTTCCCTCCCAGCCAATCTGCTAGGCTACCAGCCTTGCTCGCATAAGTGCCTGTCACCAGATCCTCTCCCCATCTCGGAGTTTCTGTATACAATCTTATTTCCTGCCATCATTGGAACCTCCATTATGAGGGCCATAACAGAGTCTGCTCCATAAAGTATATACACATAAACTCTGTCTCCTGAGCCCCCAGAATCCGACTGTCAGGTGTACTTATCCAGATAGCTCCTAAAGCTTTGAAACATTAATCCCATTTGCTCCTAAGTCCTGGGTAACCTCATGCGAAAAGCAGGGAAAAAGCCCTGTTTTGTGGCTTTTTGAGATTAAAGATTTTGATAGCATTGAGTGGTACCCAGCTATTGAAGATCTAATAGCCATTTAACTGAGCTGCTGCCCCAGCAGATGCAGAGTTAAATACCAGAATGTGTTCCAAATCAGTAGTCGCAATCAGAGATATTAAAGCCAGCCCAGTATTAAAAAAAAATCTCCCAGCCAATTCAGTGTTAATGGTATTCTAATAGTTTTAATGGCTGCTTCTACAAATGTGCAAAAAAAAAAACCCTCACTTCTATTTCTCAGTTTGGTTTTAGCTGTTTTCTGAACTCTGCTTGGGCAAGGAGAAGGATAGAATGAGGGCAGTGGTACCTCTGGGGAAAAAGGGGACATAGTGATGGGCTGAGGTCCAGCAGGATGCCACATGGTTTTCTGCCACCTAGACGTTGAAGAAAATGGGCTGGGATTCCTCATGTTTGTTTTAAGGACAAAGCACCTGAGAAAAAATACAAAGTCCAGTATAGAGGAATCAGAAGCCTGGACTGGAGTCTCATCTATGCCACTGGTTGGTCTTAGACAAGTCATGTTCCTTCCTTGAGCCTCAGTTTCCCCATCTGTTGCAACTGAGTGGGATCAGTGGCTCCAAAGGCCACATTCAAATCACCTGGGGCAGAAGATGTTAAAATGCAGGTTCCCAGGCCCCAGCCTTATTGAATCAGAGTCTCCATCACAAGGCCTGCAAATATGTATTTTTTATCAGGCATCCCAAGGTGATTCTCAATCAAAGCCAGGTTTGGAAATCACCAAACTAGCTCAGCCCATGGTCCCTTCCAGCCTCAGCATTCTTTGAGAATGGTTTGGGGACAGATTTCTGCTCTCTGTTGGAAGAGAGACAGCTCTTTTGTTGGCTTCTTGGCTCTCTCTGTTTCAGCGCTCCTGAGACTGCTCCCAGCTTTCCCCTCTGTTTAACAGAAAACATTATGGGTGTCCTGAAGGAAATCAAGACAAAGAAGATCAATGTTTTTGGTTTCAAGACAGAACTCTGCCTTCGATTTTTACACAGTGGTTGTTTTGGGACCTGTAGCAAAACAACTCGAGTCAGCGTTCTCAAACCCAGCTATGTGGAAAATATGCTGGAGAATCTAAACCTCAGGTTTACAGCTCAAAGAAGAACTAAATGAGAAACTCCATTTCCAGGTTAACTGCACGTGGCACCACAAGTTAACATTTATTGAGCATTTACTTACTCTGGGCCAGGCACGTTATATGGACTATTCCTTTCAACCTCCCCATCCTGAGAGGTAGATGCTATTATTACCATCCCCATTTTACCTTTGAGGAAATAGAGTTACTGGAGTCTCAGTCATTTCCCTAAAGTTCTCTAGCTAGTAAGTGTGGGAGCTATAATGACAAACCCAGGTAGTCTGGTTCCTGATTCTGAGCATCTCAAAACCACACTCTCCTGCCCCTATTGCTGCTGTGACCAACTATGGTTTATTTAGCATCTGCAATGTGCCTGAAATCCTGCAAAATCTTTATGTTTATTGACTTTCATGAAAACTCTGTACAGTAGACATTGTTGTTATTGTTGTTTTTGTTGTTGTTTTTTGGTGAGGAAGATTGGCCCTGCGCTAACATCTGTTGCCAATCTTCCTCTTTTTGCTTGAGGAAGATTGGACCTGAGCTAAAACTGTGCCAATCTTCCTCTATTTTGTATGTGGGACGCCACCACAGCATGGCTTGATGAGCAGTGTGTAGGTCCGCGCCCAGGATCCGAACCTGTGAACCCTGGACCACCAAAGTGGAGCACGCGAACTTAGCCACTACACCAACAGGCCTGCCCCTGTTGTTTTGTTTTGTTTTGTTTCCATTTTAGGGATTAAGAAACTGAGGCTAAAAGTGCTTTTCTGTATCTTACCTAGAGTTACACAGTAGCTGGCTTTAAATATATGCACTTGATGGAGAAATTCCACCCATAACATAAACTTCTAGACGTGTGTGTTTCTGTGTGTGTGTGTGTGTGTGTGTGTGTGTGTAGCTGGACTACAGAGCAACCCTTTATCTAGAAAGGGATGGCTGTGCATTGTCCAGAAAAGTTTAGAGGGAGCAGACTCCAGTCTTTAATTCTCTTTTCGTAAGAAGCGTTGTCCAAATAAAATAAACAGAACTTGTAATGGCTCATTGTGCTAGTGGCCTTAGCCATCTCACACGTCCGGCATTCTGTTTTCCCACCTGGCAGCTGCTCCCTTCACTAAAGGAGCCAGGGACGTTAGCAAAGGAATATCTTTTTTAATTATAGAAAGGGATTGTTTAGACTGATCTCGGTACCATAACATGGAATAATAGAGTGACAGGTTGAGCGCGATTTTGCCAGCCCAAGAAAGGACAGATTTAATGATGATTTGGGTGATTCTGCTTTCCCACCACATTTAACATAATACCAAGATTTATAGCGTAATGGAACCGGGTGGGAGTTGATCGCTCTTGGCTTCCGTTTACCACCGACCAGAGCACATGCCAGGTTTATTTAGCATGCCATTTTGGTGCAAAGTCTGAAGTGGGGGAAAGGAAAGTGTGCTGGGCTGAGAATCCATGCCGATGTTCTCTGTGCAAATGGGGGCATCTCCTTTCCACCATGGGAATCTCAATTTGTTCATCTGTACAATAGGATGATTGGGTTGGAAGATTCCCAAACTCCTTTTCAACTCTAACATTGGGTTCACTTTAATTCAGTTCTATTCAACCAACAGTAACAGAGCAGCTGCTCAAGCCAGGAGTTATGCTAGAGACCTGGGGACACAGTCCAGAACAGCAACAGTCATCACACCTGGTTTGCAGGCAAGTGTTGTATAGTGCCAGGAGTACAGGACATAGCATGAGGGACCCACCTCTGCCCCCATCATCCAGCTGGGTGACCTTGGGCAAGCCACTTCACCTCTCTAAGCTAGTTTCTCACATCATGAGGCTGACAGAAAGAAGTTTCTCAAAGTGTGGCCAGATGACTTTTTGGATCAGCAGACCCTGGGGCGCGTGTTAACAACTCAATCCCTGGACCCCAGCCCAGATCTGCTGAATCAGAATCTCTTGGGGAGGCGGGGGGAAGAGGGGGATATGCATTTCAGCAAAGACCCCAAGGTGATCCTTACACACATTGACATTACATAATGTGTTAAAGTGCCTCACAGTTTTGGAGTGAGGACTCCACGCATGCTTGGTGACTTTGATGAACGCATGCACTGGAAAACCCTTGACTTCAACTACACTTGACTCCAGGGAACAGTATCTTCTTAAGGTACCTGTAGGTTTTCTCTTTATTTATAAATATGTGTGTGTGTGCATGCATGTGTGTGTACACACACGCATATTTATACACACACATATATATTAAACTCCTTTTTACTGAAGATGTATTATTTGCCAGAATTTTACTTATATAGCCTCATTTAATCCTTATAAGCACGCTCTGAGCTAAGTACTATTTAAAGTGAGGAATGGGAGCTTCACAGAGGTTGAAGAGCTTGCTGAGCATCACGCCGTTGGTAAGAGATGGAGGTGAATGTGAACCCATGTCCATTTGACTCCAAAGCCTGTTAAATAGACTACCACCTGCTCTGTCTTAAGCAGGGCAACCATGTTGAACGTCTCCTGGGGCATCATTCATGGGAAATCCGACATGAACAGTCTCCCCTTGAGTCAGACACCGGGGGTGTCCTGTAACCATTGCACATTCCTCTACCCTCAGTGTCCTTCCTTCATCTTCAACAACTCCTTTCATTCTTAGCTCAAATCTCCTTACTTTTTTTTTTTTTAATTTTTTGTCTATTGCAGTAACATTGGTTTATAACATTGTATAAATTTCAGGGGTATGTCATTACACTTCTACTTCTGCATAGATTACATCATGTTCACTACCCGAATACTAATTACAACCCATCACCACACACATGTGCCGAATTATCCCTTTCACCCTCCTCCCTCCCCCCTTCCCCTCTGGTAACCACCAATCCAATCTCTGTCCCTATGTGTTTGTTTATTGTTGTTATTATCTACTACTTAATGAAGGAAATCATACGGTATTTGACCTTCTCCCTCTGACTTATTTCACTTTGCATTATACCCTCAATGTCCATCCATGTTGTCACAAATGGCTGGATTTCATCATTTCTTATGGCTGAGTAGTATTCCATTGTGTATATATACCACATCTTCTTTATCCATTCGTCCCTTGATGGGCACTTAGGTTGCTTCCAAGTCTTGGCTATTGTGAATAACGCTGCAATGAACACAGGGGTGCATGTATCTTTATGCATTGGTGTTTTCAAGTTCTTTGGATAAATACCCAGCAGTGGAATAGCTGGATCATATGGTAGTTCTATCCCTAATTTTTGAGGAATCTCCATACCGCCTTCCACAGTGGCTGCACCAGTTTGCACTCCCACCAGCAGTGTATGAGAGTTCCCTTCTCTCCACATCCTCTCCAACACTTGTTGTTTCCTGTCTTGTTAATTATAGCCATTCTGATGGGAGTGAGGTGATATCTCACTGTAGTTTTGATTTGCATTCCCCTAATAGTTAATGATGTTGAACATCTTTTCATGTGCCTGTTGGCCATCTGTATATCTTCTTTGGAGAAATGTCTGTTCAGGTCTTTTGCCCATTTTTTAATTGGGTTGTTAGTTTTTTTGTTGTTTAGATGCATCAATTCTTTATATATTTTGGGGATTAAGCCCTTATCAGATGTATGGTTTGCAAATATCTTCTCCCAATTGTTAGCTTGTCTTTTCGTTTTGTTGATGGTTTCCTTTGCTGTGCAGAAGATTTTTAGTTTGATGTAGTCCTGTTTGTTTATTTTTTCTATTGTTTCTCTTGCGCGGTCAGACATGGTGCTTGAAAATATGTTGCTAAGACTGATGTCGAAGAACGTACTGCCTATATTTTCTTCTAGAAGTTTTATAGTTTCAGGTCTTCCATTCAAGTCTTTAATCCATTTGGAGTTAATTTTTGTGTATGGTGTAAGGTAAGGGTCTACTTTCATTTTTTTGCCTGTGGCTATCCAGTTTTCCCAACACCATTTGCTGAAGAGACTTTCTTTTCTCCAGTGTCTGTTCTTGGCTCCTTTGTCAAAGATTAGCTGTCCATAGATGTGTGGGTTTATTTCTGGGCTTTCGATTCTATTCCATTGATCTGTGTGTCTGTTTTTGTGCCAGTACCACGCTGTTTTGGTTACTACAGCTTTGTAGTATATTTTGAAATCAGGGAGTGTGATACCTCCAGCTTTGTTCTTTTTTCTCAGGATTCCTTTAGCTTTTCGGGGTCTTTTGTTGTTCCATATAAATTTTAGGATTCCTTGTTCTATTTCTGTGAAAAATGTTGGAACTTTGATAGGGATTGCATTGAATCTATAGATTGCTTTAGGAAGTATGCACATTTTAACTATGTTAATTCTTCCAATCCAAGAGCACAGAATATCTTTCCATTTTTTTGTGTCTTCTTCAATTTCTTTCAGCAACGTTTTATAGTTTTCGGTGTACAGATCTTTCACCTCTTTGGTTAAGTTTATTCCTAGGTATTTTATTCTTTTTGTTGCAATTGTAAATGGGATTGTATTCTTAATTTCTCTTTCTGCTACTTCGTTGTTAGTGTATAGAAATCCAACTGATTTTTGTATGTTGATTTTGTATCCTCCAACTTTACCGTATTTGTTTATTACTTCTAAAAGTTTTTTGGTGGTCAAATCTCCTTACCTCTGAGTAGAATAATCCAGTCCTGGGTGCTAATGCCTTTATTTTCTACTCCTCAGTGCTCATGTGTTGCAAGTGTAGGGCTCGTGGGGAATGGACTGAGAGTTATCCCTGCCTCCCTCCCACCCCCCTTAAAAACTTTTTTTTTAACTTCCAATTATTTTTTTCCAGTTATCTCTGGCTGCATAACAAACTGATCAAAACTTAGTGGCTTAAAACGAAAACTTTTTCATTTCTTAATGATTTTGCAGGTTCGGAATTTGGACAGGGCTCCTCTAGCCAGTTCTTCTGTTCCATGCAGCATTAACAGAGGTCACTTGGGTTGGTTTAGAGCAGGGGTCAGAAGACTGTGGCCTGCAGGCCAAATCCAGTCTGGCACCTGGTTTTGTAAGTAAAGTTGTATTGGAACACAGCCATGCCCTGCCCATTCTTTTACGTACTGGCCATGACTGCTTCATGCTGTAACAGCAAGGTTGATTAGTTGTGACAGAGACTGCATGGCCCGCAAAGCCTCGAATATTTCCTATGTGACATTTTACAGAAAAAGTGTCTGAACCTGTTCTAAGGGATCTACAATGGTTTCGCTCACTTCTCTGGTGCCTTGGAAGTCTGGCTCAGTTAGGACTGTTCAATGGACCACATACAAGTGGCCTCTCTCCAGCACAGAGACCCCAGTGTACTTGAGCTTCCTTCTTGGCAGCTGAGGACTCAGAGAAAGAATGTTCCAAGAGGCCCAGGTGGAACTCAAAAGGCCTCTTATGACCTAAGAGGTTTCTTCATTCTCAGAAGTTTGAGAATGTCCTTTGTGCCATCTTCTATTGGTCAAAAAGTTCACTAGAATCGGTACAGATTCCGAGGGAGAATTAGGTTTCATCTCTCAATGGGAGGAGTAGCAAAGAGTTTGTGGCCATCTTTAATCTCCCAAAGCTCATTTTTTAAAATCTTTTTAAAATAGTTGCATCTCCTATTTTGCCTTGGCCAATGATGATCACAATTGAAATCTTCCTTTGATGATTAAATATCTAGGAGACATTTGCAGGGGTGGGGGGGCTCAGTATTTACTCAGTAAATATTTACTGCACTCCTACTAAGTGCTGTGTACTCTGCCGGATATTAAGGATGCCGCAGTGAACTGAAAATGTGGGACTGTCGTCATGGGACTCATGGTCTAGTGAATGCAGATGAAAGAGATGCAGAAATTACTGGAAATTAAGTTGGAAATGTTCTGAGCTCCCCTTTGGACTAATTTTCTGAACCCAGCTTCATTTATTTTTCTGACCCATTCTTTTTTCCTGAAAGTGAAATGGGAGAAAGGAATTCTGGTTAATTGAAGGTTCCAGATAGCTTTTTCATTTTTCATAGTGTTTGTGTGTAGATGATATTTTGTCATTCATGTGCCTTACAATTTACCTTCATTCCACTGTTATTTTTAACTCTGCCGAAGCTGTGTCCCTTGGTATTCTAATTCCCATGGTGGTGAATGACCATGTTCCTGTTCCCCACAGCCCTAAACTGGGACTCTGAAATCCCAGTGGTTCCATAAATGGTGTTGCACCTGCACGGCTGCAGGTGAAAATGCCTTCTTGGAATCTGGAATAAGAAGGGATCAATTCCAAGCCCAGCTCCAAGCGTCTAATTGATGCTTTGCAGTTGTTCATTGTCACCGTCTCTAACATGGAAAGTTCTCCACGTCTCTGTTAGTTTGACCCACAGGTATTTCCTGGCAGTCTTGACCTGTTGGCCCACTGGGAGCTGATGTTCCCATGTCACGTCCTGGTGTCTCAGTGGCCAGGGTCCCAGGAAGAATAGAGGCTTTATTAGTCTTTTCCCACATCTATCACATTTCCATCAAATCTCGTCCCCCCTCAGACCTTTCAATGTTGGATATCAATGGCTTCATTGTAGTGGTAAGTCCTCATTCTCTGAAAATTCCTCTCTGCTCACCTTCCTTTTTTCTCTTAGCTGTGGAGGTGGAAGTTTGTTTGTGTGCGTAGTGTGTGTGTGTGTTATTGGATCCACTTATATATCCATTGATCTATTTTAACTGAGTATGCCATACCTAGGAGGTAGTACCTTTTTTTAGGGTGTAAATAGTTGGAATCTTTTTTTTAGACAACTGCATTGAGGTTTGATTGACACACAAAAAGCTGTACATATATAATGTACAACTTAATGAGTTTGGAGACAAGTGTACACCCGTGAAATCAGTACCACATCTATACCATCACTGCAAACTTTTTTTCCTGCCTTCTTTATTATTATTATTATTGTTACAGTCATGCACTGCATAACGACATTTCAGTCAACACTGGACCACATATATGATGGTGGTCCCATAGCATTAGTACCATACAGTATAGGTGTGTTGTAGGCAATACCACCTAGGTTTGTGTACCTACACGCTATGATGGTCACACAATGACGAAATCACCTAATGACACATTTCTCAGAAAGTATCCCCATTATTAAGTGATGCATGACTGTATTATTATCATTATTTTTGATAAGAACGCTTAACATAAGATCTACTCTCAGCAAATTTTTAAGTATACAATACAGTATTGTTAACTATAGGCACTGCACTGTTCAGTAGATCTCTAGGATTTATTCATATTGCATAACTGAAACTTGGTACCCTTTGACCAACGCCTACTGTTTCCTCCTCCTCCCAGCCCCTGGCATCCACCATTCTACTCTCTGATTCCATGAGTTTGACCATTTTAGATTCCTCATGTAAGTAATACCATGTAGTATTTGTCCTTCTGTATGTGGCATCACTTAGCATAATGTCCAGTTTCATCCATGTTGTCACAAGGGTTAGGATTTCCTTCTTTTTTAAGGCAGAATAATATTCCATTGTACGTATATACCACGTTTTCTTTATCCATTCACCTGTCAATGGACGTTTAAGTTGTTTCCATGGCTATTGTGGATAACGCTACAATGAACGTGGAAATGCAAATATCTCTTAGAGATCCTGATTCCAGTTCCTTTGGTAATATACCCAGAAGTGGGATTGCTGGATCATACAGTAATTCTATTTTTAATTTTTGGAGGAGCCGTCATACTGTTTTCCATAGTGGCTGGACCAATTTTCATGCCCACCAACAGAGCACAAGGGTTCCCTTTTCTCCATATCCTTGCCAACAATTGTATGTGTGTGTGTGTTTTATAATGCCATCCTAACAGATGTGAGGTGATATCTCATTGTGGTTTTGACTTGCATTTCCCTGATAATTAGTGATGTTGACACCTTTTCTTGTACCCATTGGCCATTCATATGTCTTTTTTGGAGAAATATCTATTCAGTTCCTCTGCCCATTTTTCAATTGGGCTGTTTTTTTCTTATTGAGTTGTAAGAGTTCCTTATATATTTTGGATATTAATCCTTTATCAGATATATAGTCTGCAAATATTTTCTCCCATTCCATGGGTTGCTTTTTCATCTTGTTAATTCTTTCTTTTCCTGTGCAGAAGCTTTTCATTTGATGTAGTTCTACTTGTCTATTTTTGCTTTTGTTACCTGTGCTTTTGGTGAATAATTCTGTTAGGTGGTGGGACTTTACTTGAATCTTCTCCCTGAATTCTCACATCAACCTTTTGTGTTAACTCCGTGATTACGAGCTTATTCTCCAGGCCAGACAGCACAGGGGTCTTTTCCTGGTTCTGCCATTTATTCTGTGACTTTGGGCAAGTTGTTTCATTTCTGAGCCTTGGTGTTCTGTAAAATGGGGACGATAGCTCAAAGATTTGTTGCGAGAATTAAGTGAGCTAAAGGTATGTGGTAATATTCAACAAATATAACGTAATTATTAATTAACACCCTCTTCCCAATTTGCAGAAAAGGCCACTGAGGTTCAGAAAGGTGGAGTAACTAGTTCAAGGTCACACAGCTAACAAGAGCAGGGCCAGGATTCTAGTGCAGCTCAGTGAGGTTTGAATCTGTATTCTGTCTCAATGTTCCACCAGCTCCTATCACCCGATCTTGCACACATGGCTTTTGGCAGCGTGCAGAGCACATCATTGTAGATGCAACATCACTCTTGCTTTTCTTTCTCTTCTCATTTTATTTCTTGTTGAGGGAGCGTCTCTTCCCTCTACATGACCTTTATTCTCTTTGGTGATTCTTCTAGTGGAGCAAAACACACACAAGTAAACTAAACAGGGTCCATATTTGCAATCAAGAAAACGCTTCACATATGTCCTCAACTTGGAAAGAGTACAAAAATCAAAACAGATAAACAATTCTTGGCTAATATTGCCCAAGACTTGGAAAGCCAAAATGCTTCCTGGAGAACCAGGACGGACAGGCCCAGCATCATTCCTGTCTACAAGAGCGGCCCACGTGAGGGGTTTCAGCTGTGCCTGGAGACCCTTATTGGACTCTCCACGCATGTGTGACTGTGGGTGGGGACTGGAAACATCGCAGCTCACAAAATTTGGCTGTTGTATTTTTTTGACATGTGCGTGGTTAACAGAATGAACTGTGAATTACTGGGGACCGCCAACCTCATTTGGGGAGGCCTGTAATGGTATGGAAATTATTGAGTTGAGCAACCTTGGGTTCCATTTTGAAAATGTATTTTTTTCCCCTTAGAATTCAAAACAAATGCAAATTGAAGAAACTAGCTCAGATGACGAAAAAACCTACCATTTCAAATCCCCTTAGCTGACCCTTAGGCTCCTACCCCATCTCTCTGAATCCTTCTCATCTTTTGCCTTGGTAATTCTCACACCAACTGTTGAAATCAGCACCCCATTTTAAGGACGAAAAAAGCAAACTCCAAGGATACATCACTTTAAAGCATTGCTGAAAAAATATCTTCCCAAATGCCTTGCCCATGGAGTAATATTAAACAATATGGTGGCTAATGGAGGAAGAGGCTCATGACCTGGCTTTATGGTAGCTAAATATTAAGCAATAATCACAACATAATGTGTAAGTGCATGACCCTGAGAGTCTAGCCGGCTTGGGTTTGACACCAGTCTCAGCTGTGTGACCTTGAGCAATTGTTTATCTTCTCTGATCCTCAGTGTCCTTTTCTGTGAAATGCCATTGATGACAATCGCTGCCTCTAGGACTGTTGGGAGGTTTGAGATGACTTATGTAAAGTGCTTAGGACCATCCTTACAGGAAGATGCCAATGGAATGTATCTGTTCTCAGCTTTAAGAAAATACACTTGTCAGTGTTATTAAAAAATCATTGTAATAACTATAATTAACAATAATTACTCCTGTTTATTGATAACCTCTTATTTATATGAGGTTTTATAACCTTAATGCTTACTTCACCCAGCAAATGCAGGGGCCTGATGGATCTATTTCATTTTATCTGAAAGCCATACATACATAGGCAGCAGGTCAAGGAACCCAATTTCTGGCCTGTGCTTCAGGATAAAGAAATAACTCCAGGAATATAGAATCACTTACGTTCTATGTTGGACTACAATACCGAAAATTCACAGTGAGTCTCTGGAACAATGCCTACTTTCTTTCTTTTATGAAGGATACCACAACCTAGTTGGGGTTTAAAAGGTACTTTTCTCTCTGTGAATAATTCCAATTTACTTGGCTTGATGTACCAAGTTTTGGTAGATCATTTGAGAAAAAGGCTGTCCAAAGCCATCTTGGGTTTCTTTGAAGGACAGCAAGGAGTAACTTATTGACTTTCCTCCCATTTACGATAGTTTAAACACACACAAGGAAATGTACTCTTTTAAACATCAAACAGCTCCTCCAAAAACATGGGCTGAAAGAAAACCCAGCATCCAGTATTTCAGCCACAACAAACAATAGTTTATGAGAAGCCACAATAGATTTGAGAGACACGGCAACATTCTTTAGTGTCTAATGTCGATTGACAATCAGCAGGAGAGCCACAATAAACACACAGCTCCAGGCGTGGCAGAAAAGTTACAAACCCACACCATATGGTGAGACCATCACTGCCGTCAGCCAAGAACCGACCTACAATCCCCTTGACCACACAAACTGATGACCAGGCCCAGCCCTGTGGCGATAAGGAGGCCATTGGCCTTGATAGATCTCCACCATTCCCCTAACTTCCCAAATCATTAGAAACCTCACCCACTGTTTACAGATGGTCTCCACTGTCCACCTGAATCTCAGCCATTAACCATCTCACCATTCCCTCCCAATCGCCTAAAATATGTTTCCCAAACATTGTTCCACAAAGTGCTACTCCCAAGAAATGGTCCTTGACAAACTGGTTCTGAGGTCAAAGAAGACTAGAAATGCTGCCTGTTGCTTCTTCCACTTGGAGTTTGTCTCTCATCAGAAACCCAGGTACCTTCTAATTTTCTGCTCTGCCAATCTTAGCACATCAGGTACATCCAGGGAAGCAGGGAGAAGGAAGGTAGAGGAGAAACCCCTTCCCTCTAAGAAAAATTCCTAGAAATAACACACAGAAATCCCATTTAAACTTTATTGACCTCGATTAGGTTCCATGGCCTCTGTTGGCTATAAGAAGGCTGAGAGAAGTGGGCTTTTAGCTGGGACGTAACCGCACTGTTAAAAGACAGAGCGCTGGCCTTAAGAAAGGGGAGAAGAGGAGATGTCAGAGTGGGCGTCTAGCACCTTTCTGTCCCACCACGATCCACTTCTCACTGAACATTGGACACGATAATGACAGGCATTTAACATTTATTGACCGTTTATTATGTACCAGGCACTATGCTAAACACACTGCATCTATTACCTCATCACTCCTCAAAACAATGCTTTGAAATTAGTACTCCTATTTTATAGATGAGGAAACCAAGCCTGAGAGAGGATGTGATTTCTCGCAGGACACTCAGCTAGAAAGTAGTGCAGAAAACGTTTGATTTCATTTTGACTTTGCAAAACAAATGAACAAGAAAACATGCTAACAACATATTAGATCCCCTTAATATTCAGCACCTGTTCACCAGGCTATTGCTCTGTCATTACCTTACTATTTGCCTAGTGGACTCCTATTCACCCGTCAAGACCTATCATAAATGTCCCTTCTTCTGTGAAGTTTTCTTTAAACCCTCCAACCTCTGTAAGGTGACAACACTGTCATTCATTCATTCTTTCAACAATCATTTACTAACATCTGTCATGTATGAATCATTGCTCTAGGGGATACAACAGAGGGCAAATCACATGCCTGTCCTCAACATTTGTAGATCTCTTAGAATACTGAGAGCAAAGCTGTCTAATAGAACTTTCTGCAGTGATGGAAATGTTCTATATCTGTACTATCCAATATGGTAGCCACTAGGCACTGGGTCTGTTGACCACTTGAAGAGTGGCTAGTGCAACTGAATTTTCAATTTTATTTGATATTGATTAATTTAAATTCATATTTAAAAACTGACGTGGTTCAGCTATTGGAAGGCTTTTAAGTGTGTTTGCAAGAACTTTAGTATGTGGATCTACCTTTTTCAACTATAAATTTTATGGACTGTAATTGTAGATTAAGAATTTACAGTGAAAACTTAGTGTCCAAATAAGATGTGTTGTTACTATAAAACATAGATAATTTTGAAGACTTAGGGTGAAAACAGAATGCAAAATATCTCCCTGATAGTTTTTATGTTGATCCCACAATGAACTGATAATATTTTCAATATACTGGGTTAAGTAAAATATACTATTGAAATGAATTTAACCTGTTACTTTTCAGTTTTTTCAAATGTGACTGCTAGAAAATTTAAAATGACGAATGTGGCTTGTCTTAGATTTCTATTGGACAATACTAGGCTATAATGTGGTAAGTCACTGAAGAATAAGCATTTTACAGGTCTGTCCTTTCTGCTGAAGAAGAGGTACCACTTCTTAATCATCTCTGGTCTTAGAGAGAACCTAGCTCACATCGGGCCCTCATTTAACTACCAATGGAAGAATGAAGGACTATCTCTGCATAAACTAAATGAAATATCTTTCTCTTTCTGGGCTTTACCACCATTGCTGAAATCCTCCATCTATGTCAGAGGCTTCCCTGAATATTTCACATTTTGGCAGAGATTCCATAGTTTATATCCTGAAATATTTTTCTTATATTTAGCATCCAGGCAAGATCTCAGAGTTGACATCAACCTAGAACTAAGGAAGTAAAGGATACTCTAATTGGCTTCATTCATTCGTTCATTCATTCATTCATCAAAGAATAATTGAACCCCTACTATGTGCCTGCCACTGTTCTAGGAGAATGTGGATATAGCAGTGAACAAGCCTTACACAGTCCCTACCTCCTGGGGCTTACCTTCTAATGGGACAGTAAACACATAACAAGAAACACATAGATCCTTTAATTAGGAAGCTTATCTGCTGGATTTCCTTCCCTGTCATCTTACAGTTATTTCTCTCACTGAGACTATTTTTTCTTTTTCTTTTTTTTTTCCCCCCTTTCTTTCCCAGGTGAAGTCAAGGAAAGCCAAAGAAGAGATTTGTGATGAAGTCCTTGTTGTCTCACAGACGGACTCCTGGGGTAACCAGGCAGAGGAAGCTGCAAGCCAGGCCCCAGAATGAGACAATCCACCCAACACTTGTATGGCTTCTCTGACTCCCGTTCTTGACAGATAATCAAGATTAGTCAGCAGGAGGATTGACTGTGGCTCTTTAAAGTAGCATATAATTATAATACTTGGTGCTTAAGGAGAGTCTTTTATTTCAAGCTCTTTCAGCACATGAGTCCTCAACTCTGTAATCTTGGCAGTTTTTCACTACTTGATTATTTTTTTTTATTAAATTGTAAAATGACCTACTTGAACTTCATTTTATATGTGTGTATATATATATATTTTTGTGTGTGTGTGTGAGGAGATCAGCCCTGTGCTAACATCTGCCAATGCTCCTCTTTTTTTTGCTGAGGAAGACTGACCCTGGGCTAACATCTGTGCCCATCCTCCTCCACTTTATATGGGACGCCACCACAGCATGGCTTGCCAAGCAGTGTGTCGGTGTGCACCCGGGATCCGAACTGGCAAACCCCAGGCCACCGCAGCGGAGCGCGCACACTTAGCCACTTGCACCACTGGGCCGGCCCCTTGAACTTCATTTTTAAAAAGGCTTTTTATGAAAAAAATATTAATCCTCTACTCAATGTTCTCTGTCCTTTCTGTTACAAATAGTTGGCTAAAACTTTTATGACCCTACTGTGTGCTACTTGAAGGCCAGGACCTGTCATACTTATATGGTGTCATATAAATGCTTTTTTTGCTTTGGTTCCAGAGATAAGGCTGGTCTATTCTTCTACACGTTCATTGCTCCAGCAATAATCTGTTCAGTTAGTCAAGGAATTTTTAGTTGTTGGGAGCAAAAGTTTACCGTAAATTATACAAAAAAAATTAATGTATTGGAGGACACTGGGGTCTGTTGAAGCAGGGAAGGGCAAGGGCATGTGCTAGACCTCACAAGGGCCTGGAACCAAGACCCCAAAAACTCAGGATTCATGACGATTTTCTCTCTCCTGGTCCACGTGGCTTCTCACCTCGGTTTTTCTCTCTGTATATCAACTTCTCTGCTTTCTCTGAGGTCTATTTTTCTCTGTTCTCTTGCACATGGACCAGATGTGGCCACTCCAGTTCACGTGTACAGCAGAGACAAACACACATGCACCTATGTGTCCTATTACCAAGATCTCAGGAAGGAAACACTAATTGGTCCAGTTGGGTCGTGTGCTTCCATTTGATCTAATCAGCTGTGGACAGAGATGAAGGCTCACACATTTCACAGCTTCTTTAAGAAAAGGAGTTGATGGTTCAGTCACTTTGGAAAACAGTTTGGCAGGTTCTCAAAATGTTAAACATAGACTCACCATATGACTCAGCAGTTCCCCTCTTAGGTATTTACCCAAGAAAAATGCAACATACATCCACATAAAAGTTGTGCAAGAATGTTCGTAGTAGTCATTAAGTGAAAACAACTCAAATATCCATCAGCTGGTAAGCAGATAAACAAAATATGGTCTATCCATGCAATGAAACGCTATTGGGTAATAAAAAGAAGCAAAGCATGGGTACTCTCTACGACAGAGATGGACCTCTGAAACATTATGTTAAGCAAAAGAAGCTAGATGCAAAAGACTATATGTTGCATGATTCCATTTATATGAATGTCCAGAAAAGGCAAATTTATAGAGAAAGCGGGTATATTAGAGGTTGCTGGGAGAACAAGAAGTAACTACAATTAGGCGCAAGGTTTCTTTTTGGGGTGATGGAAAAGTTCTAAAATTAGATTCTGGTGATGATGGTACAACACTGTAAATATATTAAAAACATTTAGTTATTTTCTTTAAGTGGGTAAGTTTTATGATACATAAATTACTTCTTGATAACGCTGTTAAAAAAAAAAAAGAAATGAGGTTGGGGAACAAATGGCCTGCATCCCCAGTAGATGGGTCTTTATCCATGACCTACAGGGTGAAATCCTGCCTCTGTGTCATTGTTTTTATCATTTCTTCTGCCTACAACACCCTCCCCGCCATGCATTTAAAAGGTAGGCTTCTGTTTCACAACCTCTTAGTCATCTAGTCGTCTGCAACTTTAGGCACCAGGGATTTCTTTTTTCTATGAACTTCTATTCTCAAGGCCTGACATTGCCTGGATTCACACTACCCCTGGCTTCACTTCCTGATACTCTTCCCCTCGCTTGTGCATTCTCACAACTGACCTACTTTCCTTTATTTAATCATGCCCAGCGAATCTCACCTTAGGTCTTTGCATTCACTGTTCCCAATTCCTGAAATCCTCTTTCCCCACATCTCTGCAAAGCTCATTGACACCCCTCATTCAGGTCTCTCCTTCTAGGTTGCTTTCTTGTAGAGATCGTCCCTGACAACTCTTTCTAAAATAGTGTGTCAGTCCCAAATATCTTCTGTTCCTCCCCAGATCACCCTCCACCTTTCCCCACCCTCTTCTCTGCGTCTGGAAACTGACTTATGTGGACAGCATCAATGGGCTCCCTTGCTCTCTGGTTTCTGGCTGGGTTTGGCCAAAAGGAAGCCCTGGTTGCAGTCGGGGGGAGGAGGAGAATGAGCCCAGGGTATTTATCCCCTTGATCCATTGCTGTAAGATGCACCAAGCTGGACGTGTCCCTCAACTAAAAGGCTGCTGTTCCTCTCCAGACTGCGGGCTCTACATGATCTTATCCATCCCATCCTCCCCTGAGCCCTTCTAGGCGTGGATGTAGTAACAGCTCTTTGCAGCTAGCCCTGGGTTACTGTACTACCTCTTATGGTTCCCTAACATACAAGCCTTTGTAAATAGTCTCTTTGTAAGTAAATCCTCTTTGTGTCATTGTATTTCAAGTGTGCAGTTTCCCATTGAGATCCTGACTAACACAACCTCCCTCTCCTTCTCCCGATTCTTGATCCTTTCCTTCCCTTGCTTTATTTTTCTTCCTAGCTTCATATATTTATGTGCTTATTCTCTGTTTCTCTCTATTAATCAGGACAATTAACTCTAATTGCCGCAACAGACAAACCCCCAAATCTCAGTGCCTAGCTCAATAAAAGATTATTTCTCTCTCATGACCTAGTCCTCCATGCTTGGGCAGGCCTTCTCCATCCTGATGCTGATCTATTAGAGCATGTGGTCCCCAGGGTCATCACAGTGGAGGAAGAAAGGACTGGAGAGTCACATGGGAGTGTTTTTAAAGGCTGGTTCTTTTCTGCTCACATTCCCATTGAGCAGAATCCAGTCACTGGACCCCACCCTTATTTCAAGGGCAGAAGGAAAACGTGGAGGAACACATGGGGATTTGGTGAGCACCATTGCTCTGCCATACGCCCCTAGGAGAACATAAGCTCTCTGAGGGAAGGGACTTAATTTAGTCCCTACTGTCCCCAGCACCCATCACGTGCTGAACACAGGATGGTCTTGAATACATGAATAGATGAAGATATGAATGAATGACAGCTTTCTGCCTGGAACTCTCATTCGATTCTTAGCAATGTGCTATGTTGCCACATTCGTTGTCGTGAGGGTGAGGACCCTATTTTGTTAATTCCATTTTCAATCTTGCTAGGGTAGGGCCTAATCTTGACATTCTTTAGATCCATTCTTCAATACCATCTCAAGTCCCTTGTAGATATCCTTCGCTTTGTCCCTTGAGGACAATGACTCCTGTATTTACCATAGTTCCCAGAAGGAAAACTGAAAACAAGACCCTAATTTATTCTACATGGTTTCTGTTCTTTCATTACTTGAATGATTTTACAAATGCTTCTTTACCTAACACCCTTACCATGTGCCAAGAATTAGATTCCTTTCCTCCCTCCCGTGCTTTCTCTCCCTAATCCACTTTAATTTTCAGAAACTTTTAGGGCCTTGAAGTAGTCACCCTGATGATCCTAGCATCCAGATATAACAGCTTTTAGGTACATCTGAGAAAATCCCACAAGCTACTTTTTCTAGGCTGGTTTGTGGGGAGTCTGCAAGATGATGACTTTGTAAGCCAAAATCTAGCTTCTTGGTCGTGGACTCTATCCTCTAGATTTGGCTTTGGTCCCAAGAGGATTTGGAGATGGAGTCTGGATGCCTCCATATAGGCTCAACACCCCTGCTGGGGACATAGTTCAAACCACAGATCTTGGGGCTTCATTTTCCGAGTTGTGTTCCGTGGGAGTTCTATAAGACGTCAAAAGTGTTCAACAGAAAGGGTTTCCTGGTGAAAGAAATTTGGATAAACTGCCTAGGACATCCTCCTTTTGGAAATTCACAACACAAAGCACAATATTAAAGGCTCTGAAAAGGCCTACAAATAAACAAACAAAAAAAGCAAGCAAACATATTTAATTTTGTTTAGCCTAGTTTATCCCAAACTTATTCAACCATGGATCCTTTTTTTTGTACAATATGTGTTAACATCTTGTGGACTTAACAATCCTTCTGAGCATAGTTTTGGAAACTCTGCCTTTACCTATGTGATTTCCAATTCTTACGTCCGTCCTGCAAACTTTTCCATATGTCAGAATTAAGGCTCAGAGAAGTGAAGTAGCTTGTGCACAGTAACTTAAACTCATGAGTTTCATAGCTGGAATTTGAGCCCAGGCCCGATGGATCGAAAGCCCGCATTTTTTCCTCCATCCTCTACTATTCCCAAGGTATAGTGAATTGCCTGGAATTTGTTTTAATTATTTGATAAAAATAATGTGTGATTAATCATTGATTGCCTGTCAGTGGATGCTATCCTGAAGAACTCAAAGACAGTTCATTCTCAGCTCCAACAGTCTGCTTTGCATTATCGATTTGTTAAGGAACTCTCTTCTTTGTAGAGCTGTGCAAAAGGAAACTTCCATCCAGACTGTCTGAATTATCCAAAAATTCTAAACTGATGGCATCCAAATGAATAAGACTTTACAGAACAGCATTTGGAGAGTTGATTGGATTTGTCAGTTTTCCTGTGGATATGAAGTCCTGGGTGACTTGCCCGAAAGTACGTTACAACATAAATAATCACCACGTTTTCAGGTGAATTCCACAGAGTGCATGGGAAAAGGAAAACTCTGGCTATTTGTTCAGGAATCTGCAGGCTATCTGAAAAAAACCTTCGTATAGTCCCAAAGTGTGAGCTCAGCAATGAGGGTGTTTGGAAAAAAACAGATTCATTTATTTTTGAAGCCAAAATACTTTCCAGCAATGAGTGTTAAGATTTAACAGCCAAGAAGGTCAGGGTGATGAACTTCCAAGTGTTCACGGACCCTAGGCGCCCAGTCAACTCCCCAAACTGAAAAGCTAGAGTGTCAGAAAGCAAGGAAAACAAGTTTTTATAACTAAAAAGATTATGTCTTGGATCGATTTATTTATTTCTTTATTTCCCACAAAGGGGTATTTAGGATGTCATGTCTCTTGGCTTTCTGATCTCTTCTTCTTCTATTTCAGGGCGGGTGAGATAGGGGGCAAGGCCTTGCAAAACCAGACTTGGACCTTTCTCGTTGATATTTTTCAGAGGCTGCATGCTGGTGATGAAAGATCTGACCCAGGAATTTGAAGTTCATAAGTGGGGTAGGGTTGTGAGGGGGAGCTGGGAGGCCTCCCATCCCCAGCTTCTGTCTGCCCCCATTGGCTGGACTCCAGCTACTCCCAGGAGGAGGGTTGGGTCAGTGCTGGAGTTCACTAGTGGATCCATCTTCCCTTACAAGGAAATGGCTTTTGCTTCTTTCTGGGATTTGGGGTGTGGGAGGTGTTTATGGTTTATTCTCAGCAGAGCTTTGAATGGGTGTCAGTATCCACTCATTCACCCAGTGGGTACTAATTGAGCATCTACTCTGTGCCTGGCACTCTGCTAAGCACTGAGGATGTTGGGAATAGCAACACCATCTCTCTCCTCTTGGGAATTCCTACATTTTTTGAATTATGTGACACTACTTCCGCTGTGGGTGGCTTAAACTCAGAGAAGGATCACCTCTTCCAATCCTCCTATTTTACAGATGGGATGACAAATGTCCAGAGAGGAGGAAGGGGCTTTCTCAAGGTCACATAGTGGGTTAGTTACAATACCTGGAGAAGGATCCAGTTTTCTTGCTGTCTAACCCAAAGCTCTTTCCTTTGTACCATGTTACCTCTTACAGTTCATTCAATTAGTCTTTGCTGAGCCATCACTAGGGGCCATAAACTGTGTTAGGTGCTGTATTAAACTCAAAGATGTGACTCAAGAAACTGAAAATCCAAGCTGGAGGTGATGGACCCTTCAGCCATTAATTGGGAAATGTGGAAGAGAAAGTGTAGACTTGGGAATCAGATAAGCTTGGATTCAAATTCTGGTGTTCCATTTACTCATGTTCTTTCGAGCAAGTTATTTAGCCTTTCTGAGCCTCAGTTTTCTCATTTTTAAAACAGGAATGGTGATAGTACCTACTGCCTATGAGTGTTGGGAAAAGAAGTAATAATATATGGAAAATATTTTGCAAAGTGCCTGGCACAAAATAGGGAAACCTGCATGGTTGTCACGAATAATAACTACTGTGATCAATGCTATAGACAGTTATATGTACAGAGTTCTGGAAATATGTAAGAAAGAGCAGCTAATAATGTCCCCAGGGAGGGATGAAAAAGGGGGTCTCTCTTTTGATTGGATTTTTCTGCCTGATTTGTGTGTGGGGAGGGTATATATTTTATGGCTGAAATCTTTCTACAGACATTTCTACTCTAAGAAGTTTATTGTCCTATAAGAAGTGACTACAAAGATAGAGCCACAAACTGATGTAAATGTAGAACAGGACTCTCCCGTGGCTGACCAGCCAGATGATGGGTTCTCTTGGTGGGTATGTCCACGTGCTCCAAGTACAGGGATAACCCATGTCCAGAGGATGATCCAAGACACAGGATCATCTCAAAACATCTTATGAATCATCAGAGATCAATGAGTTGAGTCATCCAGGATTATATACATATTTTTTGTGTGTTGGAATGCTTTGAAAATTGGTAATGGTGTAGAGTTCATTCTCTGATGATGCTCATAGCAGTGGGTCTTGACAAGCTTTTCCAAAAGCCTGCTTTGTGGAACACTAGACCCATGATATGCTCAGTAACTTTGGGCAAAACATATACTCAGATATTCCCAGTGTACCTTAGAGTTAATGTAATGTGTGATCCATAAGGAAAGGATCCCATTTACATTCTTTAACCCAGTGGAATTTTCTTTAATCCCTACTTTATAAGGTCCTCAAATGCAGGAATTTTACCTGTCTTTTTCTCTATTGTATCCCCGCAACTAGCACAGTCTAGGATGTAGTGTCCACTTAATACATATTCATTAAACATAATTATATATTTCCTAAACTTACTTGACCAGTGAAGCTCCCTTCTCTCCACAGAAGGGAGAAATAAAGGAAATTTTCCTTCAAACCAAAATTTGTTCCAGATGGGGCTACAAAGGTGCCTTTGAGTGGGACTGGGGTGGGGGGAAATGGATGGAGCTCCACACCTTGTCCCAACCAGAGCATCCTTGCCATCATGACAACTGCTTTATATATTAGGATTTCTTTTGAGTTAAGAATTATATGTTTATAACAAGTTTGAAATGTACTGTTTTCATAGGAATTGCATCCCTGGGGGATGTTGATATAATTGAAGGGAACAATCAAGGTTGGGCTTGACAGATTTAGCTAGATGTGTTTTAGGAAAAAATGTAACTCTAAAACTCATTTGATTATGGATTCATTCATTCATCTATTTTTATTGAATGTCTCTATATGCCAGATACTCTTCCAGACTTTAAAGATATCGGTACATATGAGAGACAAGGACTCTGACCTCAAGGAGCTTACAGTTTGGAGGGGGGAGAAAGACAATGGTTAATAAACTGGTAAACAATCATATAACAAGCATGATTTCATACAGAGACACACACTAGGGAGATGATATAATGAGATAAAAGTAAGAGTAGTGCTAAGGCAAGGGATGGTGAAAAAAGATCTCTACTGGGAGAAGCCATTTGAGTTGAGACCCAAAAGACATCTGGAGACTAGAAGGGAGGGCATCCTGGCTGGAGGGGACAGCAAGTGCAAAGATACTGAGGCAGGAACGAAATTGGTGTGCTCAAAGAACATAAGGCAAGCCAGTGTGGCCAGAGTATAGCAAGCGAGGGAGTGAAATGAAACTGAAAACGTTGGCAGAGGGCCGCGTCTGGCTCATCCATCTTGTCAGTGCCAAGAAGTGTGTCTGGCAAAGAGCTGGTACCGTGAATATTTGCTGAATGTGCAGATTAATACAATTAATTACATCCCTTGGTTCCTATTCTCTACAATCTTTGCCATTGTTTATGCATATTTTATAAAATAAAGCTAGTTTAAAAAAAACACAACTAGATACTGTTTTTGCTCTTTTGTTAAATATGACCATATCCATGGGGTCAGTGTAAGAGGTGATTTGACATTGATTGTCCCCCTAAAACCTAAGATTTAGGTGATAAGTACTGCCCCATTAACTGCCTGGAGATGCAGAGGAATTGCCATCTACTTCAGAAGGACTCCCTTTAAGGAAAGAGGCCTAGGAAGAGCCAGTGATGTGGCCAGTGTTACACAGGGCACTTGTCCAATACCAGGAGTGGGAACCCCCCTTCTCACCTTGTGATTGAGCTCGTGTCTGGAAGGATTAGCTGATCCATTTAACTCCATTTACTTTGACGTGCTCACACTTGAACCTTCCCCAGTACAATGTGCTCAGTTCCCAAAATATGGGATTTTAAGTGAAACCCTGACATTTAGCTCTAGGGCTAAACAGCAATACTTAAATCCCCCAATTAGAAGCAGAGATGGAGATGAAATGGTCCCAAGGAATCTGGAGACACAACAGTTTCAAAAGGCAGCAACAGGCTGGGGCAGAGAGAGTGAAGTTTTAGATCTCACAACAGGAATGCAAAGCTAAATGAGAACCATTCGAAAGCTCTGGGGGTTATAAAGTGGAATTCCCTCTTGTACAGTACACAAGAGTTATTAAGTGTGTATATGAGACTCCTGTTTTACTTCATGTACATGATTATTTTATACAGGCGAGTTTGGAAAGAATTATAGGCTGAGAGCTGGCCAAGATGCAAGATGAGCAGCAAGGAATGGGGGTGGTGGTTGCAATGTCATTGTTGGAAGCTTGGGCTACTTGGAGAAAGCAACGTGGGGTCCATCACTGGCCAAGGGGTTAGGGAGAAAGAGAATGAGGAGTTGGATTCTATATGGGCTTATCTCGTATAGGAGATCCTGGGCTTGGTTTTCATGGGAAAGGGCCAGATTTGAGAACTAAAGGAGCAGAACCTGGGACCAAGCCCAGCAAACTGGATTTGGTCCACTAATGTCTAGAGACCAAGATAAAGAATTGATTTGATTTGCCTGGCTTTAACTCATGAGAGAGACCACAGGCCATTCTCAACACACTCAATGGTTTCAAAAGTGAGAAATACACTATCTTTCTGAAAGAGGTCCAGGAGGCAGGGAGCTGGGAATAAAGGACTGCTTTTAGGAGAGACCCAATTACCAACAGCCTGGGCTGGTTGCGTCTTTCCTGAAAGTGGTGAGAGGCCACGGAATTGGTCTACCCAGCTCTTCCTGGGTTATGTTCCTGTATAAGGAGGCAGGGCTCTGGCAACAGAACAATTTGGATTCTTAGTTTTGCTTCTAACTCTGTGACCTTGAGAAGGTTAACTAATCCCTCTGAGCCTCAGTTTCACCACTTGTAAAATGGGGATTAAAACAGCTATTTATAACAACTATATAACATGGCAGAGGTCATGCAAAGTTGCGTCCCGTTAAGTAATAGCCATCAAATCAATAACAATGATTGTATTACTAATAATTTTAAAGAAGGATGATTGATTGGGCTGGGGTGTGGGGTAGTACTGGTGTTGTGCATGATATCTCTTGTATCATGAGTGGGGGTCTCTTATTGTCTGTTCTTTGTGACCTGGGCTCATTTTGGTACGGCTACAAAAGCCTTACAAAGTTCATTGAGTTGGCAAAGTGGTTTTATAACTTGAAAGAGGTTGTCTTCCTAGTGACTGACCTCTCAGTCCTGGATGATGGAGATTCTGTAGACTCTGGTCTGGCTAAATGCCAACCACATCAGAGCCCAAAGCTCTCCTCTTGGGTACCCCCAAGGTGTGCTTGAAGCTCTATTTCCTTGAAGCTACAATTTACCAAAGGGGAAAAAAATGCATTTATCATTTTGTGTTGTTAGGATATTGAGTCCACTTCTTTTATAGGGTTTAAACAAATAGACGTTTATTTCTCTCTCACTGCACGGCAGTTTCCACTCCATAAGGCCGTGCAGAGACACAGGCTTCTTCTATCCTTTTGTTCTGCAAGTTCTAAGACCTCGTCCTTAATCACACAGTCTAGGATGGTACATGACCACCTCCAGGTGGAAGACAGAGGACAAGAAGGAGGAGGCATGACTCTTCGTTTTAAGTGTATAACCATTGGTCAGACTGGAGTCATGTGACGGGCCCAGATGCAAGGGAGGCTGGGTAATATAGTCTTTATACTCAGTGTCCATGTGCTTAGCTAAGCATTGGGGGCTCCTAAGAAGAATGGGAGAGTAGATATTGGCAGCCAGCTAACTACCTAGGTCTTAGTTTCCTTCTTGACAAAGTTAAGCAGCACAGGTTCAAGTCTCAGCAAGACTTGGATTTGAATTCCAGCTCTGCTGCTTGCTAAATAGAGTAAACAGACAAACCTCATATGCTCTGTTTTCTTAGTTGTAAAGTAGGAATAATATCATAATCATCTCAACTTCACAGGACTGTTGTGAAGATGTATATAGAACATCTATTGCAGGGCCTGCAGCTGGTAGTAAAACCTTGGTTGGCTCCCTCCTCTCCTTGATCTCATTGTGCTCCACCCAGACAGTAGCAGCTCCTGGAATATTTCTTGCACTTAGCTTGCTACGTGACTGCCCCTCCCAGACTTCGAGGTCTTAAGAACAGGGACCATGCTTGTTACCATTTGGGCATTCTGAGTACATTGCATAGTGCCTGGAACACACTTTATTGTTACGTGCTGCCAAGTCGGCGCCCACTCTTGGTGACCCTATGAATGAGTGATGTCCACAATGTCCTGTCCTCAACGGCCTTACTCAGCTTCTGTAGACTCACGCCTATGGCTTCCTTTACGAAGTCAATCCATCTCATATTTGGTCTTCTTCTTTTCCTGCTGCCTTCTACTTTCCCCAGCATTATTGTCTTTTTCAAAGAATCCTTCCTTCTCACGATGTGCCAAGTTCTCCATAATGTTTGCTCTAATGAATGAATGGATGGAAAACCGCTATTGACGAAACCTGACCTAACCATAAATGTTCCATATATGCTGACCCAAAATGGCACTCTACATGCCACATACTGCACTACGTTTCTCACATGAGCTAACTTATTCATTCATCATTAGTAGATGCTATTATTATCACCATGCTTTTCAGCGAAGGCAACTGAAATACAGAGATGTAGCTTAATTTGCCCAAACCCACACAGATATTACATGGAAGAGCTGGGCTATGAACCCAGGAAGCCCAGTTTCAGGATCCATGCTCTTCATCACCATATCATACTAACTCTGCTTTGGGATGGATCAAAGATGCCTCAGTTTAAAGATAAATTAAATTGGGCCTTTTCATACTTGATTTCTAAGAAAAAACTCATCTCCATATTCTCAGGTATTAGAATAATCATTTCTTCTAGTCTGGTAGTTTTCCTTCTTTCCCCGCCTCCCTCCCTCCCTCCCTCCCTCCTTCATTCCCTTCCTTCCTCCCACCCTTCCTCCCTTCCTCTTTTTTCTTCTTTCACAGAACAACACATTTTTTTCCATAATAAGTCATTGTAACATATAAAACAGAACACAGTAATCCCAGGTCTCATCTACTAGGTTTCCCCATCACCTCTGCAAGGGTCCCTTAAACGAGTCCAAGATTCTATGAAGTACACTTTGTAAACCATCAATTTAGTTTACCCCCTTCTTATACATAGGGGAAAATTGAATTTAACACAGGAAGGGATTTGCCCAAGTCTAGATTGGAAATGTAGAAAGTGTCCCAGGGTCCAGTTCAGTAATATGGTATGAATCTCCAAGAAGTCCATCAGATACTTTCAAGACTCAGGCTAGGAGGTTACAGTTCAGTTATTGTGAATTACAGCTTCAGATAACTAAAGAGAATACGTTGATTATTTAAGACTGTTGTTGTTAAGCAAAAATATATGTGGCCAATATTTGGAGCCAGAACATTTGTTGTGATCCGTGCTTGAGAGGCGGATGTGTTGTTTATTCTACGGGTTTGCAAAGTGCCAGCTCCCCAGCAGTGAATAACTTAATGACTCAAATGCAAACCCCAAACTCCAAACTGGCTCAGGAGAGGTGGTGATTACGGAAAATCCTGTTTCATCTAGTCCAAGGAACTGACCACCCATGAGCTGGAAAACAGACCTCAAAGCAGGAAAGAAACAGAAGTGTCCAAAGAAGAAATGGAAAACACAATCCACAAACAAGTTGACCTTCGAGAAAAACCATGAGTTAGCTGAGTTGGGGGTAGTATTCCAGGGTGGTTTCTCAAGGAGTCTGGGCTTCTGCGTTCTCCATGAGGATGTGATGTGAAGACAAGAACTGTCTACTTTAAAAGGCCCCAGAGAATTTGGATCCCAGAAGCCTTAGACTATTGAATTAGATCCGGGGTTGCAAAGTCCATGTCCACCCAGGCTGGGCAGGAAATGTAAGTTAGTAAGTGAGCTGAGTGTAAGATGACAAAAGGCAGCTGACAGTCTGAGTGTGGGGAGGCAATGGGGACTTGTGGGGAGTGGAGGGATATGTCTCAATTAAAGAGAACAGCTGCCAACCCATAGCCAGCTGTTGCCTTGTGGAAATGGGGGTCCAGTGTTGACAGATGTTCTGATTTGTCAAAAGAATCTAAAAACCTTGGTTTTCATGAGGAATCTGCTTTTAAAAAGATTGTCAACTAATGCACAGTTTTAAAATGTTCTCTCCTTCTCCTCATTAATATGACCAGTAATGGTGGCCATGGACTATCTGCTGTGGTCCCCCATTGAAGACCCTTGGAGTAGAGAGAGGACATCTGGGCCGGCTCCGTGGCTTAGCGGTTAAGTGCGTGCGCTCCGCTGCTGGCGGCCCGGGTTCGGATCCTGGGCGCGCACCAATGCACTGCTTCTCCGGCCATGCTGAGGCCGCGTCCCACATACAGCAACTAGAAGGATGTGCAGCTATGACATACAACCACGGACTGGGGCTTTGAGGGGGGAAATAAATAAAATAAAAAAAAAAAAAGAGAGAGAGGACATCTAATTCTACCCCATTAATTCTATAGATGTGAAAAATGGACCTCGGGAGTCCTTAAGTCACACAACTGTGTTGGTGGCAGAGTTGGGACAAGAACCAGTTCTGAGTCCTATCTTTCTTTCTTTCGCAATACAGACTCTAGAACAGTTTCAGTTTTCCAGAATTGAACAGCTGTATGTACTGAGTAAGGTCAAAGCTGAGGCTCCTGCTTTCCATGGAGAAAAGCAAATCCTACCCTAGCACCTAATAATGAGGATATTGTTGGTGGTGACAATGATGATAAATATCAGGTAGAATGCTTTGGGTGGCAAGTAACAGAAAAATCCTGGTTCAAACTGACAAAAAAATCCGTGAAATTCTTATCATATTTGGAAGATCAGAGGAAGGACAGGCTCTAGGTCCACTGTGATCAATGATCTTTTCAAGAAGCTGTGTGCATTCTGTCTTTCTGCTCTGCTAGTCTCATTTTACTTCATCCCAAGATTCCTTCCTTCTCTTTCTCCCCTCCTCCTCCTTCTTCCTCTCTCTCTCTCTCCCCTTCTTTCTCTCTCTTCTTTTCTCTCTCCCTCTCTCTTTCTCCTCTTGGTTACAGCAAGGCTGCCAATAGCAGGTGAGTCTATGTCCTTCATTGTTCCATCTAGTAGGAGAGAATGAAAAACCTTGAAACTTCTCCTCAAGGCTTGGATTATAGATCTTCTGTTCCATCCAGTTGAGCCTACTATCCACTCCTGGACCGAGGCCAGTACACAAGGGAAAGCCGTGTGCTGATTGGCTGAACTGTGCAGTCTACTCCAGGAACTGAGATGGGACCCTGTGGGGGAAGGGTTTGCACGTGTGTGGCCACCTACCTGTTCACCTGGATACCTTGGCTTTTCACGGAGGCCAATGAGCTAACTTGTGAATCTTCAGAATATCCTCATGGTGGGTTGGACCCTGGGCTTTTCCACAAATACTCAGAAGCCTGGCTTTCTGTTTTCCTAGCAAACTCAGTTTAAAGCAGGACTCCCCAACCTTTAATTGCACCAGATCCCCTAAAGAGCCTGATAAAAATGGATATTGCCAGTCCACCATACCTGGAAGAGTCTGATCCAGTAGGTTGGAGAATCTACATGTTTTACAATCTTCCCACGCAATTTTGATTTGGGTGGTCAAATACCATATTTTAAGGGATGATTCTCTAGACTATGAAAACCGGATGGCCCACAACTCAAGAGTATTCAAGAAGTGGCCACCAGGCATCAGTGAAATGCTTAAATTCATGACAGGTAGAGTTTTAATCTAAAGTTTTAATCTAAAAAAAGAAAAGAAATTTCTTTTTTGTAACTATTTTTGTATTCTTGGAATGAGAAAACTGCATCTGAGTTTCCAATCATAGTTTTACGGAGTGCATGGAAGGAACTTTTGGAAAAGAGTGAGAAAGTATTGGGAAGGAGATAGAAGGAATGTCATTTGTTCCTCCAGCTTCTACCCATATCCAGAATTACCCTAAGTGCATAGGTCACAAGATACTGGATGGGGGGTTGTCCTGATACTAATTAACTAGTGTAACCCTATTTGTGAGATTTTAGCCACTGAATGATTTAGGTTGTATCTACATTAAATAAAGTTGAATCCCAAGTGAGAAAATTATTTGCTTTTAATGCTCATTTAATCATTCTGATAACCCCAGGGAGTTTGGTGCTAGCATTTAACTCCTCTCTATAACTTGCTATATCCATTTTTGACAAAACAAAAACAGAGCCTGGGTTCAGAGGTTTGAAATTAATATCAACATAATTATATTATATTTAATATAATTAAAAGCATCTAGCTATCATTTAATTATACTGTTTTGCTTTCATCATGTGTCAGACAAGATGCATGCTAGAGTATGCTGACCTAAAAAAAAATTCCGGCGGCCTAAAACAACACAGTCTTATTTGGTACTGACGCTATTTGTCTGTCATGGATCTCAGAGGCATTCTGCTCCTGGGATCACTCAAGAACCTGGCTGATGGAATGGCCACTATCTCAAACATGGTCAGTTCTCATAGCAGAGAGCCAGAGAATTTTGAAAGTTCTCACATTCGCTGTTAAGTATTGTGGCCTGGACATGACACATGGAACTTCTATTCAAAACCCCTTGGCCAGAACTAGTCATGTGGCCCCATCCAACATTGGGCCCAGGAAGTGAGAGCCTTCATGTGATTAGGAGGGGGGAAATGGAGATATTTGGTAATGATCACAGACACTCACTACACATTGTGCTTATTTGCTCTGTCTCCCAGCCAATGTTCTTCCAGATTCTGAGGGTAGGCACCTTCTCTAGGGTTGTGTTAACATAGAAAGTACAGCCAGATGTCCATGCAAAACTATAACAGAACAGCCTGGCTTTGCTCCTGGGTTCAGTCCTTTCCTGTCTATGTGAACTTGGGGAGTCACTTCATCTCATTGGTCCTCA
Source organism: Ceratotherium simum simum (assembly GCF_057802395.1). Classification (NCBI taxonomy): domain Eukaryota; kingdom Metazoa; phylum Chordata; class Mammalia; order Perissodactyla; family Rhinocerotidae; genus Ceratotherium; species Ceratotherium simum. Next base: position 19,779,517 of record NC_141934.1, on the reverse strand, counting down.
GTTTCCTCATCTGTAAAGAGGGATAATAATGGCAGCACCAACTTCAGAGGGTCGTTGAGAGATTGAAACAGTTAATATATGCAAAGAACATTGAATGTGGCACAGGGCGTGTGCTCAGTAAACGTTAGCCCCAGCTTTTAGAGCCCCAGAGTCAATTAGTTACATAAGCAATTGCAATTAAGTATAACGAGTGTCTGTATAGGGCAGCACAGGGTGTGGGAGTGCCTAGCAGTGGGAGGGAATCCAGTTTAGGGCTTTATGAGACAAAGTTCTCCCTGAAGACGCAGAGCCTTACAGGAGGATGTGTGCTTAGCCAGGTGAATAGGGTGGCAATATATGTTCCAGGCAGAAGGAATGGCAAAGTGTAGGATTGTGGTGAGCTTTAATGGACTTCCACCAGAAATTCTGGGTTGAGAGCCCTTTTGCATAAATGCTTTGATGCTTTTCCTTTGGTGCCTGTGTGAGTGATGTTGGGTTCTTGGCTATTGCAGAATTCCTGATTCTCAAGAATGGGCCCACCCTTCCAGGCAAGCCTTTGTTTTGCCCATTGGATGTTAATTCCCTATGGCCCAAGACTAGTTCATTGAGACCTTGAAACTACTCTCTCGGGGTGACCTTAACCCCTAAGTCCCTTAGGGAGGGACTTAGACAATTTTTGGAAACACAGGGGCTAAGAAATGAGGGTTTGGATTACTTTAGCAAGTGAGTGACTTTCAGAGCCTAGAGAGCTAGGGTGTTGATGTCTGTCTTGTGGCAGGGGATAAGGAGAGCTGGTGAGGAAGAGACAGGAAGAAATCCACAGGGAATTCCTACGAAAGACAGAAAAACACAGAGCTCTGTTTGGAAGAGATAGACATGACCTCGTTAATTTCACATCATAATTCCCCAGTCACTTTGGCCTGGATTTGCTCACCATGAACCCTCAACCAGGTGTGTGGGTTTCAGAAAACTGCTTTGAGCTCTAGTCTTGGCTTTATCAGCCACCCAACTTTGATGAGGTTGGTGGGTGGTATCATTTGGCTGGCACCCTGGCCAGAATGTCATTCACTGAGCAAACTTGACTTTCTGGAAAGAACTTCTACTTGACTGCCAGGCAAGAGCAAAGCTCCCAGTGCTAAGGTACAGTGGAAGATTCCTCTCTTCCATGAGCCATTAGTCAACAATTATGATGCTGATGAATTAACAAAAGCAACAATCACGGCGGGGGGATTTGCCACCATGACTTAACCCCCTACTATGCCTCGGGTGCAGCAGTAGCCCCTCTCCATAGATGATCTCATTTAATTCCCACAACAAGCTGGAAAGGGAAGTGTGATTTTAAGAAGCATCCTCTGCTATGTCTGATTTGACACAGCTCATTGAAGGGCATAGCCATGGTCAAATGCAAAATCACAGTTCTTATTACTAAGAAACATATGTCGTAGATGCCCCAGATCTCTACCCTACTCCTGACCCTGTGACCCATCTCCTCACTCATGAAAAAGTTTAAGGATTTAATATTTTACTGATTTGGCCATGTCATCCGAAAGATGTCCTATATGTTGGTACTGACATCCCCATTTTGAGATGAAGAAACTGAGGCTCAGAGAAGTCAAGGTATATGGAGTTTCGAAGTGGCAGATCTGACTTTTTTCTAAAAACTGCTTTTTTCTAAAGTTAGCTTTTCATTTTGACATAATTTCAGACTTGTGCAGAAGTTTCAAAGAATCCCTGTATATGATTTACCCAGTTCCCCCAATGTTAATACTTTATTTGTTGGCTTTATCCTCTTCTCTTCTTTTTTTTCTAAAACATTTGAGATTGAGTTGCAGGCTTAATGTCCCTTTACCTCTAAATATGTCAGTGTTTACTTCCTAAAGACAAGGACGATCTCTTATGTAATCACAGTAGTGCGATTAAGATCAGGGAATTGATATTGATACAGATACAGTATTAGTATCAGGTCTGCAGACTTTGTTTATATTTCACCAATTGACACATTGTCCCAACAATAGCCTTTATAGCAAAATGATAAGGAAGAAGAAAGAGCAGAGAGGGAGAGAGAGACAGAGAGAGAGAGCGAGAGAGAGAGAAGAAAATGAAAAAAAGCAAAAGACAAAAGAAAAAAGAAAACAATCCTGAATCACTCATTGCCTTCAATTGTCATGCTTCCTGCGTCTTGGTTAATCTGGAAGAATTCCTCAGTCTGTCTTTATGTTTTGTTATGTTTACAGTTTTAAAGAGTATAGGCCAATTATTTTGTAGAATCTTCATCAGCTTCGATTTGACATATTAGATTTATATCATGTACTTTTGACAGGAACACCCTAGAAGTGATGTTGTCTACTTCTCAGAGCATCATAGCGGGAGGCACATGCCGTCAAGATTTGTCCTGTGATTCGTGGTGTTAGCTTTGATCATTTGGTTAAGGTAGTATCTATTGTTTCCTTTGTACTTAGTAAATATCTTGTGGGGAAATACTTTGAAACTGTATGAAGATCAGAGCCAGGTCTTCAACCCAGCAATCTGACTCCAGAACTCACAATCATTTGCTACATTTACCATTTCCCCATATAGTTGGCATTTATCCAGAATTTACCAAGCACTGTGCTAAGTCAGTCAAACATGTTATTTCTTTTAACTCACAATTATTTTCAAAGCAACAAGTGTCCCATCTATCCCGCTCAGTCCCTCATCTCCATTACACAATATGTTCAGGATCCACCTCTTGCTAAAAGATTTCTGAGAAAGGTGAACTCCAGTTCCATCCTCTGGTCATAGACTTCAAACTGAGAGTTGAAATGGCTCTCACAGATTCCCAAGGAGCAGATGTCCCCAGAAGCATTATCCAAACAAAACCCTTGCCAGAGATGTGAACTAAGAGGGAAAATCCATGTGCGTGCGACTCAGAAAGGGCTGCAGGAATGGCTTTTTATGAGATTTAATATTCCCCTCGCTGGAGACACATTACTATCAAATAATAAACAGTGGAGTCCATGGTGTTGATCTTTAAAGTAAATCCTGTTGCTATTAGCTTATCTACCCAACTATTAAAACTAATAAAATAATAAACTTTATGACACAGACACTTAGCTCAATTCAATCCTCCCTTCTCACGGCAATTTTCTCCTTCCATGACTGTTGGTTTTTCCAGCGATTTCCTGCTTATCGCTAAACTATCTAGAACATTTTCATGTGTTTGGATGACAGATTTCAGTTGCCCTGGGATATTTTTATACTTCTGTCTCTCTCTCTTTTCCTGTAAACTGAACTTTATTCTTTTTTGACTTCAATCTGTGTTTAACTTTTGCAGCCTGTCATTCCAGCAGGCAAGAATGTCTCCCTCCATCATGTTCAAGATCACCTGCCTCTCAGGGTACGTGGGGAGCTCACTAAAGAAAAGGAAAAAAGGCAAAAAAGCACCCCAGCTTAATTGGTCGTGGTGATGGGGAGACCTAGTACTCATTCAGGCTTCCTCTGGTCTGTGGTCTCTGAAAGCCTGGCAAAGTCATGTTATAAGTTTGGGATAGATCAAAAGAAAGAGAAAAGAAAAGAAAAGAAAAACTACCTACGTAGGGGTTGCTTCTTATGTGGGGGTTAACTCCATGCAGAGTGAGGGCATAAGGCAGCGTGTGGATGGAAAAAAATACCCTTGAGCCTCTTATGGGCCGTTGTCTTATTAGAGACCGATATCTCATTTGTTCATAAGCCCAGCAGATTCAGTTTTGTTTCTACCTTTGAAGATCTCTTTCTATGTTTGAGAACCAGAAAAAGTAGCTGGCTGTGTTTAAGGGGCATGTTTTATGAAAAAAGTACATGTTGAAGGCCCAGAAGGACGTTCAGCATGGCCAGCGCTCATGCACTAGGAGGACATTGGAACTGGATCTGAGTGAGTGAGGACCAAATTTACGTCACTTCTCATGCTCACTTTGGGGCCTGCGCTCATAACCCTCACTATTTCTGTTCTCTCTCTCTCCTTCCTCCTCTTTATCCTAGAATGTGTAGTTGGATTTTCTTATAATAACTGTAGAGATTAGACCATCTCACTGTATTTAATTCTCCAACACCCAGATCTCAGCAGGACATGGATTTTACAGCTTCATTCGATTGATCTTGTTCTGGCTTTAGTCTTAAGAGCATCTCTAAAAGGCAGGTTGACAGGAGTGAGAGACTGTTTCCATGTCTCGGGGATCTTATATTCTATCTCCAGCATCCTTCTGAGCAGTGTTCTGCCAATGGTCAGGAAAGCATAGTATCGGGTAACAATTGACTGACTGAATGGTAATTTGACTCACTGCCAAAACCCCAAAGGTCTTACACCTTCCCCTTTCTTTTAAACTTAGTGGATTTGTGTATGTCTGTGTCTGAATGAGGTGAGAAATATGTTATTCAGGCAAGAAGAAAGACGTGCTTAGGAAGATTTTTAATTTAGCCTGAGTACTTTCGTACTTTAAAAATGATCTTTCTCCACACCCTGCCCCCACTCGCGTACAAAAGAAACATATATTCATTCCAGAGAATATGGAAAAAGCAGGGTATCGGTCCGGGGACATGACTGTTAAGAAACATAAGACAAATTCAACTGGCTTAAGCAAAACTTAATTTATTCGATGCATAGCCTGGATCTCTCAGAATTGGCAGGAGGTTTCGCAAACTAGGCTTAGAAAGTGGGAATGAATTATGGAGGCTAGAGGAGGCGGGGGAGTGGGCACCATAGCTACAGTGTTGTGTGAGGAAGATTCAGCTCAGCACACTTCTGCTGTGGTAGATGACCCGGAACTGCTCTTTCTAGCGTCTCATTCACTAAGTGTTATGGACTGAATTGTGTCCCCCAAAATTCATGTGTTGAAGTCCTAAGCACCAACACCTCAGAATATGATTGTATTTGAGATAGGGCCTTTAAAGAGGTAATTAAGTTAAAATGAGGTCACTAGGGTAGGCCCTAATCCAGTATGACTGGTGTCATTACAAGAAGAGGAAATTTGGACACACAGAGCAACACCAGGGATACACACACACAGAGAAAAAGCCACATGAGGATCCCGTGAGAAGACACCCATCTGCAAACCAAGGAGAGAGAAACCAACCCTGTGGACACCTTGCTCTTGGACTTCCAGCCTCCAGAAGTGTGAGAAAATAAATTTCTGCTGTTTAAGCCATCCATTCAGTGATATTTTGTTATGGTATCCCTAGCAAACTGGTACACTAAGGAGGCAAAGTCTTAGGAGAGGACATCGGATTGGCTGGACTGAGGTCACATGACTGTTTCCTGGTTATATCTCTTGACTTCCGTAGTAGAAGATGGCCTGGAATTACCTGGCCATCAATGCACAACAAGGCAGAGATAATCCCTCAAAATAAAATTTGGATGTGGAGCAGACACTATTGATGCCTGTGGCAGCCAGGCTCCTTGATGGCCCCCAGTGATCCACGATCTTCACCTCCTGGTGGTCACACCCTGGTGTAGTCTCCTACCATATTGAATCAGACCTGGTCTGTGTGACTAATAGATTGTGCCAGAGGAAACCGTGTCTGGCTTCTGAGTTAGGTCATAAATGGCGTTGTGCTTCTCCCTTGGCCTCCTGGCTTGCTTGCTCTGGGGGAAGTAGCTGTCATGTCATGAGAACACTCAAGCAGCATGCGGAGAGGCCCCTGAGGGGGCAAGCTGAGGCATCCTGCCAACAGCCAGCATCAGCTGCCCAGCCATGTGAGTGACCCGCCTTAGAGGCAGATCCTCCAGCCCCAGTCTAGCCTTCAGATGAGACCACAGCCCCAGCCAATCAAAACTGTGACCTCATGAGAGACTCTGAGCCAGAACCACCCAACTGGGCTTGACCCACAAAACTGTGAGGCAAAATAAATGTTTAGTATTGCTTTTGAGCAGTTGATTTTTGGAATGAGTCATTACACAACAATAGGCAACTAAAACAGTGTCACGCCCACCTGGCTACTGCAGGTACTGTTGAGGCGTCCGGGAGTTATGTCCTTCCCCACTCCCTCACCCCTAGGACGGCCTGCTGCCAACATTTGACTGGTTCATGGGTACAAAGGCCCTTCTCCCTTATCTCAAAGAGAGAATGACTCCCTGGTGAAATTTACGATCCAGAGCTCCCCACAGGCTCAGGCTGAGGCTCCACTGCACTTGAAAACTAATCTTTGCTGTTTTCCCCCTTCCCTACCTTGCTTCCCCGGCTCCCTTACAGGTTGAGAACACACCCTCAATAAATATCTTGCAACAAGAATTCTCATCTCAGGTTCTGCTTCTAGGAAAACTGGCCTCAGACAGAATGCGTCTAGGAAGGAGCAATGGATGCCGAGCAGTCAAAAACACTATGTGACTAATACAGTCCATCCTTTTGCTGGCCCAACTGGAGTTTTTTCCATATACACACTTTTAAGTATGCTCTATCCAAACATCCACACCTTCCTGTACAAACAGAGACACATTTGCCTTCTCCTTGAAGGGAAAGAATCCATATCTAGTCATTGAATGCAATTAACTAGACGTCTGTGCTTCTTGGATTGTGCTTCATCTTCTATTGTGATTCTATTTCAGTATCTTGCAACCTATGAAATGGTAAATTTAACCACTACTTTGTACCAAAGAGGGTGAAAGGGAGAAGAAAGAGAAGCAAAATTATTTAAAATAGATAAATATACATTTAACACACACAGACAAATATAACCAATTTCTGTCACTACTCACAAGGTTGTAGCTAATATTTACTAATCCTACACTGCCTACTCTGTATTTCTTGGTTGAGGTTGTTTTCCCAGTGAGGTGACCCAAGTCTTTATTTCTCAGGGGGCTAAATCTTTGGTGCCCTTGCATGGAAGAATTTGCCATAGTTTTCATTAACTTGGACCACGGGATGTGGCTCCATGCAGATGGGAGGCAGTCGGGACACCACTTGAGTTTCCATTCACACTCCTTTGGCTCATGTTGTGAATCAGAATTTCTATTTTCCTTTGATAGAGAGGGTCATCGATCCCAGCCTGCCACCACCAGAAACCTTTCTTTTTTATTGGGACATAACAAGTCTCAAAAGGCAAAAGGCAGCCTCACCTCCCAATTCAGTGGAATCATAATCGGGCTCTCCCTTAGAAGCATCTCACATGAGATTCAGAGTCAGAGATGTTAAAATCAATATGCTTTAGGTCACCTGATGGTGGCGTCTAGACTAGAACCCATGTCTGTATGATCCCTAAGCCAGAGCACTGAGCTCTTCAACCACTTCAGTGGCTGCAGAGACTCTTGCATTCTAGATGGTTCTTGGCGGAAGACAAGTATATGGGGATATTAGTAGAGAAATGGCTCCCAGGGTTGGGGGGAGGGCAGTGTGGTGCAGTAGAACAATCCATGGCTTGAATTCCAGCTCTGTACTTATATTTATTTAATGTATTAAAAATTATTTAATGAATCTCTTCTAGATGACAGGCGCTGTCTTAGTTACTGCAAACAGAGCAGCATTCATAAGCAATGTCCTACATTTTCCTTCTTGGCTATATGTTCACTGCCAAGTTATTTCACTTTGCTGAGCCTCACTTTCCTGACCTATAAAATGGGGCTACTAATACCTACCAGGTGAGAGAAGTCAATTGTTTTGTCAATAGGAAAATGGGGACCATAATACCTGATCTTGCTGGGAGAATTAAATCAGGCAAACACGTATGGATTCATTCATTCGACAAATAGTTATTGACCATCTACTATGTGCCAGTGATGGAGCTGAGCTCTCGGAACACATCACTAAATAAGGCTAATGTCGTTCCTTCCCACTTGGACCTTACATTGAGTGATGTTAGATATTATGCAAAAGATTACAGTTGTGAGTAAGGTTTCTAATGAATACGCAACCAACTATGGGCATTGCTGTATTTCTTTGTATGTCATTGCCCCGCTGGTTCTCAGCAAGTTCCTTCTTAAAGGTCTCCAGGGTTCGGAGAGCTTATAATGCCTTCCTTGTTTGTTTACTGAGTCCTGAAAAGGAGAGTAGCATGTTGGTGCTGGAGCAGCCAAGGCATGTAAGAGTTAAAAGTGAAAAGTTCCTCAAAGGAACAGCAACCACGCATCTGCTGCCATGTTGGCTGAGTCTCACTGTGACTTTGCCATGACTTTAGGTTTATGGAAAAAAAGTAAGTCCAGCAGAGAGGAAGGGAGGAAGTCGTTTTTCCTACAGCACAGCTGAAAATCCCATCTCTCCATGGAATTTTTTTCCCCTTAATGTGCACAGTTTTTGGATGGATTTTGCTCCTCTGTCAGCTTCCTTTAGACGTTTTATTGTAAGGTGTATTTATGGACTTTGAAACCAAATATAAATGGCTGAGGACTAATTCTGTGGTTCTTCAGTTCTAGCAGAGTGTGCCCAGCATGGTGGCTGATGTAGAGTAGATTCTTGGCGAATGTTGGCTGGATGAATTTTTGCCTGGAGACTGCAGGTCAATTACAATTTTCTGGAAGTTCTGTCCTGTTGACCCATCTTGTTTACAGAAGAAAATGGTGCCAGTCTGTCTTTCTGCATCAGTGAGTTTGTTTTCGACCTGTCAGGGTAGAAACACATCAGGGTTCTTAGGTAATTAATGTTGGAGGAGTACCTGCTAGGTGACAGCCATTGCATTGGTGTTTTACAGGTCGGATCCTTGAGATATTTAAGAAACAAGGAAATCGAGGCATCATGTCCATTGCCTCCTCCCACGAGAAGAGGTTATGAATTTATTCCAATCTGACCCCTAATTCATTTCCACGGGGATCAAGCTTACCAGTTGCTGCAAGTCTCTTGTAACCACTGAGATGAGTCTGTCTTCTTGTTGGCTAATGGTTTTGTCATTAGTCAGATGAATAGACTCGATCTAACATTCTTCAACTCCAGAGAAGGAGGGGATTCTCATAGCCACCATGCTGACTCTGTCATGATACAAGACAGAAATCTTCCAATTAAGCTTTTATAAGGAGACAGACTAAACGGGCAAAGTGTCTCTTTTTCTCTGGCCGAGTCATTTTGGATGGAGGGAGTACAAAAGTTGTGTTCTAGTTTGACGACTGCCCAAGAAAGTAAATTTCCTTTTTAGTGTAGTGGTTAGAATTGCTTTGCTAGAAGAAAGTTATAAAGAACTAGATATTTATCAGTGTGACTTGCATATCATAGTAACCCAAAGCACATGATCAGTATATTTATTGAATAAATAGTTATTGAATAAACTGAAAAAATAAATGAAAGGAAAAGGAAAAGACACAGTAGATACTGTACAAATATTGATGAATAAGTAAAGAAAGGAATAAAAAATTAAATAACTGAATAAATGAATGAAAGTAATTCCCAAGGCGAAATAACATTAAATGACTGAGTTTGAATGTGTGAGAGAATTGCGGAGTGTCTTCATGTGAATAATGGTGTCCTTGACTGCCTTGCCGAAATTTGCAGAGGTGGTTTCTCTGTACCCGCCTTTGTCCAATGCGACTCATTCCTTCTGACCACAATTGTCTGGATGAGGATTGGCATCCAGCCCAAGGCGACAAATCAAAATATCTTCCCCAGGAAGAGCTGAGGCTGAGATTCTCTCTGTCTGTGTTGTATTTACTGTAATATGCTCATGTGGCTACTATGGGGAGCCACGTTTCCCTCACCAGGAAGATACTGAAGAAGAGAAAGATGGTTTTCCACGAGGCAGAAGAATAAATACAGAGAGAGAGAGAGAGAGAGCGAGAGTGTGAGCGAGTGCTAGAGAAGAGAAATGGAGAAAGAGAAGTCCCTGGATTCCTGAGATTCTTCTAGTTCCTGGACATAATCCTGAATCTTTATAATTTCCCCAGCATTTTCCTTCGGTTAGCACAAATTGATCTATGTCATTACACCCCAAACAGTCTCAATGTGCATGCCCAGAGATGAGATGCTCTAGATGTCATGGCCTTTGTGCAAAGATAAAGACTGGATCTCTCAGCAGCCCTGCCACTTACGGCTCCCAGTTTCCTTCCTGTTTCTTCATCCCTTGGGATTTAAAGATGGAAAAAAAAAATAGAAGAAGAAGAAGAAAGATAGAATGCAACACCTCTCCCCTCATCACTTTAAGCTGGTTGGTGAGGAGTTGCTTGAATTGGTTTCCATTCAGCGCTCAGGCTTGTCTTTCCTGCTTTCGGCATGAGTCTCAGTTGCTTTATCTTGGCTCCTGGCTGCTCAGAAGGACTGAAAGGTGTCCAGGGCAGGGTTGTGGTATTTGCACTGGCTGTCAGAGCTGCTGGGATAGTAGAAGGGCCTGACCTCAGCCTTCAGTGCATCAGAAATTTCCTTTCTGGGGTTCGTTGTCCAGGGGATTAGGTCAAAATGCTCCCATAGTTGAGTCGCAGTAAGACCTGATCGGAATCTCCTAGAAGTGTTGTGTTTTGCCGGGCTACCACTGGGGATCATGGGAAACAAATGGTTCTTCTCTTCTCTCTTCTCCTCTCCAGCAAGGGAAGCTGGTGGTTTTGGCTGCCTCGGTGGAAAAACAAATACACTTCCACAAATAAGTTCTTCTCACAGCCTTGAATTAGTGTTGGCAAAAACACCTCCGAGTGGGGATTCCACAAAGGCGCAAGTCAACCACACCTTTGAGGAGAGAGGACCTCAAAGAGGTGGGGTGGATGGGTTGGGTGGAGCAGTTTTGGGGGAAAGGGGGCAAAGAGTGTCCCTAAATGGAAATGTTGTCAAAACGGAGAGCTGGGGGGGCACGGAGGGACGAGGTGTCCTGGCAGCTTTCTCTGGATCAGGCCAGATACTTTCATTTCAACCAGCTTCCTAGCTGTTGGCAAAGGCGTCGTGAATCCTAGCAGCCAGCAAATCTGTGGCTGCCTGGGAAAGCACAGTTGTAACAAAAAGAAGAAGAAAGGAACTTGTTTTGCAAATGAACTCACAGACCCTGGAAATTGCACATAAGGGAAAGTTTAAAATAATGGCGCTTTGGTGGAATCTCTCTCTTCAGCCTAAAAACACACCTCTTTTTTAACATCACTAAAAAGTCGCCCTTCCTCAGCATCATGCCACCCTTTGCCACCCTGACCCTCTTGGCTGGCCTTTTCTTCTTCGGGCCCTCACCAGTCAGCTGGGCCTGCCAATCTGAAGGCTAGGGCATGACATATTTGCACCATGCGTAAACACCGCTCACCATTAAGAGCTCCATCTAATGAGAAACAGAGCCACGGAGGGGAAGCTTCAAAGTGGTTAACGGAAGGAAGTGCCTGGAACGAAATCCGACTTGATGTCCCAATTAATACGTCCCCTAATTCTATTTCCTGCCGTGGCGGGCTTGCAGCCGCCTCCCTCTAATTTCTGTGGGAGACGGAGACTCGGCTGATGGGGAGGAAGGAACCTGGAAATGGGGCGGCTTCACGGATGACTTGATACGCAGGCAATGGGCATATTAGGACAAATTAGAGAATTAAGGAGGAGGAAAAAAAAGAGACAACGACAGTCAGAGGAAATGTCATCCCGAGTAATAGTATTAATGGAGACTGGGACTCTGCTGGAGAGGGTGGCTGGAGAAATTGAGAGCTGAGAGCGCCAGCCAAATAGTCTTTTATTTCAGCCTGAGAGAGAGGAACGTTTGCCAGACCCTTTCCTCGCTGCTCTAGGACCTTGGGGTAAAACCAGCCACGGGTCTGTTCGGGAGGATAAAGGGCAGGTCCAGACCTCAGCCAAAAGCCTGTTGAATTTAGATGAAGGCTTTGCATGCAAATACAGTTAAAGAAGACATTAGCCCAGGAATAGTCGAGTTAGAATAAGTGGTGGGCTCTGAAGGTGTTAAAAGCTCTTTGAAATAACTCTATATAATCAGCTTGAAAGTCCACCATTCAATCACTCTTTTCAGCTCAGCGTTGCCCTCTCTGTAGTGTCCCTTCCAAAGGCAGATGCTTGTGGAGGGTAAAGCATAGCCATCCCTGATGCCATAGGATGAAGAGCTTATCAGAGGCATCAGACAACCCAAGAGACGTGGTGACCCACATCTACTCCTCCAGGACAGTGTGAGCAATCTCTGGATGGGTTCCCTGACCCCAGTCTCTCCACCACTCTGGTCTGTCCTCAGCGCATTTTGCACACACCTGCCTCATGATCTTTCTAAAATACAGAGCCCATGTCATCATCGCCCTTCCTTAAATATCTGGTGTGGCTCCTTAGTGCCTGTGTGAGCAAGTGTGACCATGTTAGCATGGCATTCAAGGCCTGTCATTTTCCAAATGGGCTTTCCCTGGACCTGTGCCTTCCCTCTCTCTCCTCTTAGGCCACCATCCACCCACTGTTTCCCCAGCCTAGTACATTCCTTTCTTTTCCCCAGCTATGCACACGCTGTGCCTTCCTCCAGCTTTGCCTTCTTCCTCTTCTGTGCTCCCTCTTTATCCACCAAGTCTAAGTTTAAATGGCTTCTTCTTGCTTAAGTCTCTCCAGGCATCTAAGTCACCTCTTTCTGTTCCTGTGGGCATCTCTTTGAATCTCTGAGTCATCACACGTCCCTCTGCATTGTAATAGTTAGCTTTTGTGTCTGGCTTTCCTAAGAGAATGTCTCCCAGAAGATGCACAGAGGACAGGACCAATGGTATAAGTTTCTCAACATTTGCTGTGTCTGACATAACCTTTGTTCTTGGTGCCCTGGAGTCGATTCCAACTCCTAGAGACCCCTGTGGACAGCAGAGCGGTACCCTGCCTGGTCTTTTTGCGGCATCCTCTCACCTTCCAGTGCTGAATCAGACGATGCTCCACTGTTATTCACAGAGTTTTCATGGCCAATATTTCAGAAGTGGGTGGCCAGGTCTTTCTTCCCAGTCTGTCTAGCCTGGCAGCTCTGCTGAAACCTGTCCACTATGGGTGACCCTGCTGTATTTGAAATAGCAGTGGCATAGTTTTCAGCATCACACCAACATGCAGCCACCACAGTATGACAACTGGCAGATGGGTGGTGTGGTTCCCTGACCAGGAGATGAACCCGGGCTGCGGTGGCGAGAGAGCCGAATCTTAACCACTAGACCACCAGGGCTGGCTCTGATATAATATAGGGGATCTATAAATGGGTAGGGAAAGAAGGAAGGAGAAAAGGAAGGAAAGGAGAAGGCAAAAGATAGAGGAAAGAGGATTCAGAAGGAATAGGAAACATCCAGAGCTGCATTGTCCATGGCATAATTTTACATTATGTAACACAGACAGCCAATTGCACATAAGATCAAGCTGAGTTCAATTTAGAACTTATTCAATTTAAGCCAATTGGCCAGGCTACACAATGTAGCTGGTGATTAAGAGCCTATGCTTTGGAGACCTGGGTTCAAATCCTTTTGCAATCACTTGGTCATTGGGGAGGGCATGTCCCCTCTCTGAGCCTCAGTTCCCTCATCAGTCAAATGGGAAAAGGTGATCATGAAGACCAAACAGGGGAAAGTACTTAAAATGCTTTGCCCAGTGCCTGGTGTAGAGTAAGTGATCAATAAAATCTAAATCCATGAGAGTCAAGCCTGGGCACTCTGCCATCCTTTCAGACCATCTGTGGTTCTCTCTTCCTCCTCTTACTGGCCTCTTCTGCTCAGGACCTGCCCCGTAGTCTGAACTGTTCACTCTCCTTGATGCCAGGATAGACAAGCCAGGGAGTGGCCCTAGTATTCATGCCAACAACCACTGGCATCTTGGTTACTGGGGAACAATATGATTGCTGTGGCTTGGTTCCTTCAAGGATCCGATGTCTACCACAAACATACCCAAACAAAAACCTCCTGATTACATCATTTTCTTGGGAGAAGAAATGATAGCAAAAATTTGCAGGTCTGAGATTTGATGTCTCTTTTCTTCCACCGTGGTTTGCCAGCCAGTGGGAAACCAGGAGGAACTGCTGAGACCACGCTGGGGGTCTTTTCCAGCAAGATACACCTCTACACATTCCAGATTCCTTTCCCTATGTCCCCAGGATCTGGCTTTCCTGCCTGAAGCAGAAGTCACCACTCCCTGGCCAGACAGTGCCTGTTGATGTAAATATTGATGCAATGGCAGGAGAAATCCAGGTTGGAATTTCTCCTTAGGAAATCACTGAAGACAAGGAGAATGACACTGAGGTCCATGGAGGCTGGCGTCAGAGTTGACCAAAGCTTCATCCAAGTCATTTTCCAAAGGGTTGAACTGGGCACTGCTGTCATTGAGAACTCGCTCAAGACAAGGCCTTTCCATTTGGACAGTCCGTGGGTGTATTTGAGCCCCTAGATGTTTCATTATTGATAAACTTTGATCAGGATCAGAGAGTCTTCCTCTTCTGGATATCTTATGACATTTGTAGAGGTCTTCCTTCTTTTTATCTTCCTCTTCTTTTATCCTGTTCAAAGCAATTTCATATCCATTGTTTATTTTAGGTTCTTCCTTGGAGATTGAGGAGAGGATGTCATCATCTCCACGTGACTGATGACCAAAGGAGGCACGGAAAGGTTAAGGTTAAGTGTTGTGGATGCATGATGTGTTACTCAGATCCATTTCAGGACTGAAAATCTTATTCCCTCAGCTTTCAGGAGGGTGGCCAGCTGAATGCCTTCAGCTCCCAGTCCTCTCTGGTTATTGCACTCCGCTGAGGAGATCCATCTTACTTATGATTTTGGTTCCTTCTGAGGACAGCTCGCATCCAAAAACTGATGATGCAGAGGAATAAGAGTCTAGCCCCTTGGCCCCAGTAGAAGGGTCACCTCATCTTCAGAACTCCTGTGGGGTCAGCTGAGGCCTTTGTTGAGACTGCATCACATCTCAACTTCTCCCTCTATCCAGCCCTGATTCCTTTCCAGCCCTAATAAATGTCCTGCACATTAATCTTCAGCCCAGCATCTGCTTCCCAGGAAACCTGCAACACCAAGGTCACACAAGGTGAAAGGGGCCGAGGTGAGGCTGGAATCCAGGTGCCAAGACTCCTGCTCACTCAGGACATCCTTGGCCAGTTTCTGAGTGCTTGCTGTGTGCCAGGCACTGAGCCAAGAACTGGGGATGAAGTGATGAACAAGGCTCAAGAGATCCTTGCCCTCATTGGCCCATGCCTGGAAGAACCACAAACATTGAATTTACAGTTATTTACAAAGGTGATGAGTTTTAAGAAGGAGAGGTACCAGATGCTAGGGAAGTAAATAACAGGGGCCTTATACCAATTTAGAAGATCACATAAGGCTTCCCAGAAACAGAGATGGCTGAATTAGGAGCACAGGATGATGAGGACAAATTAGCCAGGCAAAGAACAACTTGTTCAAAGATCTAGATACTGGAGGGGGTGTGGCATGATAGTGGAATTCATAGAACTCTGGAAGAGACAGGGAGCATAGTATGAAAAGAGCCTGGAGGGCATGAGGCTGTGGCTTGGACCACTTGGATGATCAAGAAAGCTCTGGACTCTCTAGGGTGTGTGGCCTCCTTAGATGCCCACCATTGAGGACTTCATCTCTGACACCCGCTGCTCCATCCAAACTTTAAATCTAGGCTGGGCTTGAGACTGGCCTTGGCCAATAGGATGCCACAGAAGTGATGCTATGCTGGTTCTGGACCTAGTCCTGAAGAGGCCTGGTGGTTTCCACTTTCCCTCTGATAAGTCTGTCATCAGGCTGTAGAGAAACTCACACTACTACTGAACGATGACACCATGTAGAGAATGGGAGGCCACATGGAGAGCACCAGACATGGGAAGACTTCTTCTTGGACCTTTCAGCTCAGCCTGGCCACCAGCCGAATACCATGAATGAGCCCAGCCAACACCATGTGGAACTGAAGAACCACCCACCTGTGCCCTACCCGGGTTCTTGACCCACAGAATTGTGAGAAATAATAAATCGTTGTCATTTGCAGCCTTGAAGTTTGAATTGATTTATTACACAGCAATAGTTAACCTAAACATTCTCCTCTAGAAAAAAATCCCCAGAAAAAATCTCTAGAAAAAAGCCGGATACACATCCATCTCCAACAGCTCACATTTACTGAGTGCCAACAAGGTGCCAGGCTTTGTGTTACGGGCTTTGATACCTTATTTCATCTAAACCTCACCAAAAATCCAATCAATTAAGCGTTTATGTTCATTTCACAGATGAGAATAAGAAAGGCTCAGAGCAAATGTGACTTTCCCAATTTGCGTTGTGGGTAAAATGGTGGAACGTGGACTTGAACCCAGGCAGCATAGCCCCGATGCCTGCTCTTTCCATCATTGTATTGACTGTTCTTGAGCGAGCATGGGGTCAACAGACCTGAACTAAAGCCTGAATCTGTAGGAAGATCCATCTGTTGATGGCAGACGGTGCTGAGCGAAGACTCGCATTTTTCGGACTGTAATCCCCACATCTCAGACACTTCCACGGCTGTCCAATGCCTCTCCAGATACCTGGCTCCTCAATCAGCAGAATTTACTACATGGAAGTCAGGATAGGAGAGATGGGCCCCAACCAGCTGCTAGAAAGCCTGGCTTTCAGCCTCAGTTTCTGTCTCCAACTTGCCAGATGACCTTGGGGCGTGACTTCCCTACCCTGTACACCTACTTCTCCATCTGTAAAATGAGAACAGAGTTTTCCAGACATTTCCAGCTTTCTCATATCAGCAAATGACCAAATCTATTACACACTTGTTTTGTAAATCATCGCCCATTTGTAACTTAAATAAACCTTGTCCAAAGCTTTAAAATTTGTTAAATTAAAGATTTAAGGTGCTGGTTGTAGATTTTTTGAATACATCTGAAAACAAATATGTAATTTTTAAAAAACACCTATCTATTGCCACCAATAATTGTGCCATATGCTACCGTGATGTGCGTGCTACTTGGGAGGCCTGGGGGTAGGTGGTCCTGGTGGTCATATTGTTCTTGGTGAGGGCTAAGATCTGGGCAAGGGAGTGGGTTTCAGTTTGGGTCCCACTAGACTGGCCAACTGTCACCTCGTAAACAGAGATGCTCTCCAGGTCCTTTGCACCTCACCTGGCCTCGCCTTCCTCTGTGGGTGGGGTGGGAGCTGGGGGCTTCTCATGTCATCACACCACCTCATTATGGAATGGGAGAGTTCACACCAGAGTGAACATCAGGCTTGGGAGGAAGGCAGTAGGCAGGAAGGGAAAAAACAGTCTGAGAAGAGAGAGTTCAATTCCTCCTACAGTTCCTGGCCTGTAGGAAGTTTCTCTTCATCTTTCCTTCTAGAGCAGTTTGGCATTTTAAGAGTCCCTGGTCTGAGGCTTGGCTGCCCAGAGATGGAGAAGGTCCAGCTTGAGAATGGTCTGCTATTAACGGGGTAACTGAAGTTGGAGAACAAGGCTGCCAGGAGGGTTGGGTTTCATTTTCTCATTTCTGGCTGGGGTACTGGCATGTTACGTTATGTCTCAGGACCAACCAGCTGTGTGGAGTAGAGAGAGCACTGGATTAAGAGAGCATAATAATACCTAATAGCAGTATAATAATAATGATGTTAACCACAATTGTCATCATCATAGGTAGCATTCATTGAGTGCCTCTACTCTTGACTTAACTCACTTGATGGATCCCCACAACAACCCCCTGTGAGATGGGTCCTCTCTTCTCCCCATTTTACAGAGGAGGAAACTAAGTTTAAAGAGATGAAGTCACGTGCTCAAGATTTTACACCAGCAAGTGACAGGGATGAGATGTGGCTGCAAGATATGACATGCCACAAGTCCCTTCCTCTCTTGGAACTTGGTGGTCCCTTCTGTAAAATGAAGGCATTGGACCAGATTGATAGTGGTTTAGGGGTTTTATTTTTTTAATCACGCACTCTTTCTTCAAATGAAGGCTGTCAGAAAGCCTGATACATAACAAGAGGGAAGCGGGATTGCTGTGTTGATGCAGAGAGAAGCAGGAGGCACAAAGTCGTGCTAACAGAGCCAACCTTTGCTTCCTTGAGACACCTCCCGGCAATTTCCAGGATTCTGTGAAACTCGTTTACGAACCAGAGAGACAAGAGTGTCTCCCAAGTTGCTTCCTAGCTTTGTTTCTGGGAATTCAGTTCTTGGAGACCTCAGAGCTCTGTGGATGGCTTCACGTGTAGCTCTTGTGCTGCTGCTCAAATTAGCGAATGTCCTTGATTGCAGACTTATTCACCATTCATTCCTCCAACATTTTGGGCCCCTGTCTGCATACCTAGCCTGATGTTGAGTATATGGGACAGGAAGAGACAAGAGATGCTCTTTCTGCCTTCTCGGATGTTGTATCTTTTGGGAAAAGGAGAGAGGGGAGGGAGAAATCAGTTCATGGGCAGTTACAATGCTGAGTGATATGCGTTTTAACAGGAATGAGCACAGAGCACTGAGAGAAGGGGTTTTTAATTCAGACCATAGGTTAGGAAGACTTTCTGGCAGGAAAAGATAGGCGATAGAAAGACCAAAGGCAAGTGGGGGGATATGGGGCAAGGAAGGCATTTCAGGCAGAGAGAGACCCTTGTGCAAGGCTACAGAGGAGAGAGGCATTGAGGACTGTGTGCTGTATAATGTGACCGGGAATGTAGACAGGAGACAGGGGGTTGGAATCAACAGCTATCTCTTTTATGACCTCCTCCAATGCTTCTCTATTCCATTATGGGCACAGTGAGGGGTAGAGAGGTGGGAGGCCGATGTTCGCAGTTCCTTGGCCCTTGGATGAATACATTGCAAGAACCCGGGAGTAATTACTTTTTCCAAGAGGCTTGGCTCTTGCCTTCTTAACAAAAACAAGAAACAGGAAGCTGCTACCCACACGGACAGCAACCTGGACAATTTCAGATGGAGAGAATAAGATGAGGTGATGGGAGGAGGGGAGGCAGGAAAGCAGGGTATGTTTCAGTGCTGTGAAAAGCAGCCTTTTGGGGGAGAAGCTGGCCCGAACCCCTCAAACCTGTTCCCACCCACTTTTCTCTCAGGTGTTGAATTCTTTCTGCTGCCTCTGCAACTCAGCATTTCACAAGGTGGTTTTCTTGTATTTTCCCCTCTGGTGACACATCATTACTGAAAAATAGGTCTCAAAGCTCATGTGGGAAGCCAGAAAAGTGAGGGGTAGGGGAAAGTGGTTGCCCAAAGTGTGCCCCGTGAAGTTTGAGTCCAGAGCCCTGTCTGCAAGGTGCCTGGGGGTCTGACTAGGTGGCCACAGAGGCCTGGACACAAGTATCAATGGTAAGAGCCCATCCTTGGGTGTCAGAGGGAGCCCACTTGCCCCAAACTCTGTTTTGTCTGATATTCATATTACCACACCGGATTTCTCTTGGTTAGCATTTGCTTAGAATATCTTTTTTCTCATCTTTCATTTTCAACTTTTCTATTAATTTATGCATGCCTCGAAAAAAGAACATAGCTGATCTTTAAAAAAAATGATCCATTCCCAATGTCTCTGTCTTTTAACTGAGGAGTTTAATCCCATTACGATGAATGTAATTAGAGATTAGTTTGGGTTTATCTCTGTCTTCTGATTCTAAGATTTCTATTTATCATATTTTCATATTTTTTTCTTTTTGTCTTTGCTTCTTTCTTTCTCCTTTTTCTCAGAGTGATAGGATTCCCTTTACCCCCTCCTCTCCACTCACCTTCCCCTCTCCTTACCTAGCAGCTTTATGTTTCATTTCTGGTCTTTAATGTGTATATTAAATTCTCACTATACATTTGATTAATCACTGCGATCAATATCATAATTCATCTTGCCTTCTCCTGAACAAAATGAAGCTCCCAGAACAATGAACCTCCAACCTTTTCTCCTGTCTGGCATTCATATTATTTTTGTGCAAACCAGATTAGAATCCCGACCCTGCCCCTCTTTTCCGTGTTACCTTGTAAGTAATTTCACCCCCCTGATTCTCAGATTCTTTGACCGAAAAAAAGTGGGAGTCATAAAATCTTCCTTAAAAGGTTGTTGGATGGCCAGAAACAAGCTATGGGAGGTGAAGCCGTTCTGTCTGTGTGTTGATCCCCAAATCTCCTAGAAGTTGGAGAAGTCAGAGAACTATGGCGGTGGCCTTGAAGGACATTGAGTCCTTCATTCTGCTGTCCTGTCTCTTCTTTCTTTGGCTGCAATTGGATATGATCTTTATTTTATAATCAGTGTCTTTTTGGACCCTACTTTGTGTCAAGGTGATGGAGTATGATGGATGCGTTGAAACTTAACTCCCACGTGTGCGGAGGTGCTGCCTTCTTTTTCTGCCTTATTCTTTTTTCTCTGCCTCTTTATCCCCTTCTGTCTCCAGGTGTGTCTCTCCCACTGCCCGGTTCCTTCCTCCTCTTCTCCTCCTTCTGACAGTCAGGATTTCTGCCTCGCTCCATCCTTCTCTCTGTCTCTCCGTGTCTTTGTTTTTCTCGGTCTCCTCTCCCCACCTCTCTCTGTGTCCAGATCTCTTCTTCCTTATTCATCTCTCAGCCCATCCCAGCTCTATCCACCTTTCTGACTGTCTCCTGCATCCACCTCTTTGAACCTGTTAGAGACTCTCTCCTGCCTCTTCCTCTGTCTGCCTCCGCCAATTTTCCTTCCACCTCTCTCTGATTCTGCATCTGCCACTCTTTCTAGCATTTTCTCTGCATCTGGCTTCCTCCCTCTAGCATCTTCCTCTTCCTTGCTCATGCCTCTGCCCCCATCCAGCTCGTGATCTCTGATCCCCCTGCTCCATTTCTTTGCCTCTTGCCCGCATCACCACCTCCATCTCTGACTCTTTCTTACTGTCTCCCTGCCTCACCGCACACTCTTTGCACATCAGGCTGGGCCCCAGCCCGGGGTCTCTGGGCTCCAGGAAGCCAGCCAGAGACTGTGCAGGCTGCGCCATAACTCAGGAACTCCGCCAGCAATCATTTCATTAAGCAGGAATGGCGTTCCCATTACCAGATAGCAGGTCTGCTCCTTCCCCACCAGGGCCCCCTCCCTGCCACAAAGCCCCCTCACAACTTCCTGCTCAGAGCAGCCACACAAGGCCTCATTCTAATCCTCCGACTTGTCTGTTTAGTGTCTTTGGAGAGGGGAAAGGAGCAGAAAAGTAGCTTGTCTTTTATTTTTATTTGCCCTTTTTTTTCCTTCCTCCAGATATCCCCCTGGGGCACCGGCCTAGAACAGAGCAACAAATATTTACTAATTCCATTAACAGAAGAGGATTTTTTTTTTTTTGAGTGAATATCTGAGGCCCCAAGTTCACGGTGAGCCTCCTCCCCCACGTGACCCCTCCCCCTCCTCCCTCCATGCCCAGGACTTATACATAGTTCATACTCAGTACCATTTCCCCAATTTTTTCTGAAGTTCAAGACAAGTTGAAGGGTCAAAAAGGCAAAGCGTGTTTTAAAAGTTGAGCAGACAGCTTTTGGTACAAGGGAAAGAAAGAAAAGAGAGGCGAGAGAGGGAACGACAGCAAGGAGGCAGGGATCTGGCTCACATTAAGCTGGAAAGTTCCAACCATTGATTCGCTCTGGAATTATATCCCCTTTTTTTTTTTTTTAATCACAAAGTATGGTTTATTCATGAGTTGTTTTTTTTTTTTTTAATAGCAACCAAAAGTTACACTTTAGTTTACCAAGATGGAGACCCATCCTTCCTTTTTCTTTGCGTCTTTCAGGTGGGCCTGGGAGAAAAGGATGAACGTTGGAGACGATGGATTCCCAAGGCAGCAAGTCCTGAGAACACAGGATGATCTTCCAGGCAGGCCTTGCCAATGTCTTTATCCATCCCTGCCTCTTAGGGAAACCCAAGGACATGTCCTCGCATGGGGAGAGGAGATCTCTTAGAGGAAAGAGAGCCTGTTCTGAAATGGCAACTCCTGGTAAAGGAGAAAGGAGAGAGGAGAAAAGATTCATTAGGTCTTGCTGGCAAATGTCACACTGGGAATGAGTTTGCTGCCTGCATTAGCTTCCCAGGGCTGCCGCAACCAAGGCCCACAACCAAGGCTGAAAACAACGGGAATGTGTTCTCGCACCGTTCTGGAGGCCAGAAGTCCGAAATCAAGGTGTTGGCAGGGCCATGCTTCCTCTGAAGGCTCTAGGGAAGAATCCTTCCTTTCCTCTTCCAGCTTCTGAAGGCCTCAGGCATCCCTTTGCTTATGGCTACATAATTCCAATCTCTGCCACCGTTTTCACATGGCCTTCCTCGTGTGTATCCAATCTCCTTCTCCTTTCTCTTAGGACACTTGTCATTGGATTTAGGGACCACCCTAAATGCAGGATGCTCTCTTCCTGAGCTTCTCACATCTGCGCAGATCTTATTTCTGAATAAGGTCACATTCACAGGTACGGAGGGTTAGGACTTGGACACATCTTTTGGGAAGACACCCTTAAACCCACTATAATGATCATAGAGTATTTCTCAACAATGTCATGTGGGGAAGCCTACCTGGAGTGACACAGCTGTGTTCCCTTTCTCTTCTCTTTCAGTCTTGACTGGGGCAAGGAGAAAGGCCCAGCTGGTGCTGGTGTGTCTACTCGCTAATCCTCCTTTTTCGGGAACAGAGAGGGCAGCGTTTGGGCTCAGAGCCTTCAGCAGACAGCTCCACACAGTGTTTATCACATGTCTGACCCATGTGACCTTCTATTTATGAAAATAGACACTGGACTTTCATTTACGGTCATCATGTATAGCTTCCTTTCGGATTGAATTAAAATGCAAGCCAACGATAGGCGGCTGAGTTGATAAAAACATTAGGTAAATAAATAATGCAAGTGGTACACAGACACGGCCAGTGTTGGCGGGTTGCTGCGTAGACGCAGGAAGATTGGGAAACACTGGTTTCCCAGTGTTTCCCCAGCACTGGGGTGGTGGTTTCCCACTGTTCACAGGAGCCCAGCGCCTGAGGGCTTTACCAGAAAGAGGGTGAGTAAAAAGTTTCTAGTCTGTTGGAGTTTGTTGTTTCTCCTTGAACCCAAGATGCTATTTCTGTTTCCCCAGGATACTTTGTTTGCAGGGCGGGGGTGGGGGGGACTGCATAAAGGAAAGAAAACTTAAAGAATCAATTTCCTCTGCTACTTCACTTCTATTTTACAGATGAAGAAATTAAGGCTCAGAAAGGAAAAAAAAAAAAAGAGTTGTCCAAGGTCACCCAGGCGTTTGGACTCCCATATGTTGAGTTCCTACTATTTACGGGGCAGCTGCAAAACATGAATTCTTCAGTGCATGATTTATTGTATTAGATCTTTGCAGCAGCGCTGTGAAATTGCTTGAATTTTACAGGAGAGGAAACTGAGGCTCAGAGAGGTTAGGAGCTTGTCTAAAATGACAGAGCTGATAAGGGGGAGGAGCTGGGATTCCCGCCCACATCTGGCTGACTCTCCGTCTGGTATTGTTACTGCAGCAGCCTACTGCTTTCCCCCATTTGCAAATGTCTGCACGCCCTCGCCCACCACACACACACACACACACACACACATTTGTTTGGATGAGGACATTCTGAGCCTTGGCTGTTTATGCAGGCTCTCCATTCATACACCTTATCCGATTGACATTTCTTTGCTGGGTCCACTTGGAAATCCTTGCAGGCGGCAACATGTTTCTGGCTTCTTCTGAAGGGAATTGAGTGCAAGGGAGACATTCCTCCTTGGGGAAAGAAGAGAAGCTGTGTGCAGGGAGAGATTTAGGACCTAAGGGCGCCACATTATTTCTCTCTATTCTGGCAGTTCCTAGACATTGGAAGACAATTGAATGAAGCCAATTATATGGCTTTTCCTGTTTTTCAAACAACCAGATGTTGAACACCATCGAAGACCCTGGCACCAAGACCATAGGAGTGACCTGCCTCACGTTTGTTAGCTGTTGAGTGTCTTCACTCATGGCACTGTTGTAGTCTAGATACCTGGAGGGTCCCTTTTAGGAAACTGATGTGAACTATGTATCCCTTACCTCTGTGAACAAAATGCTCCCACACCACTTTTTTCATACAATTTCTTGGAATTTACATACTCTCTGAAGCTCTTTTCTGAGCTCTAGTTTAAGATTTCGCCATCCACTAATCAGAATAAGAACATCCCTGGATATTCCCATGGGTGACTCTCTCAATTCACAAATGGGGAAACTGAGACCCAAGACCCTAGAGTGGAGGGACTCGGAAGTCCCAGGGATGGTTAGGGCCAGAGCTGGGGTTTGGATGCTATGCCTTCTCAGACTGCATCAGGTCCCTTTTCTACCACGTCCCCCTCTCCCTCAAAGCTTGAGGCACTTCTGAACAGACCTAGGCAATGCTGGGAGAATAGCTCACTGGGAAACCACGAGGGAGGGGCCGAGGGATCCCACACCAAACTCCTAGGTTCGAATCCCAGCTCCACAACTTATGGGCCATGAGGCTTTGGGTAAATTATTTAACTTCTCTGTGCCTGTTTTCTTATCAGTACAATGGGAAGAATATTAGCACCTACTTCATAGAGTTACAGTGAGGACTGAGATAGAATCCAGGTAAAGTTTTTAACCAGTGCCTGGCACACAGTACACATTCAATGAGAAGTTATTACTGTTAACATCAACATTGTCATTATTGTTAGCTACAGAGGGAAAACCCCTCCTCTTGGTATGGTACAGACACCAGAGACAGGTGCCACCCCCCG
Source organism: Ceratotherium simum simum (assembly GCF_057802395.1). Classification (NCBI taxonomy): domain Eukaryota; kingdom Metazoa; phylum Chordata; class Mammalia; order Perissodactyla; family Rhinocerotidae; genus Ceratotherium; species Ceratotherium simum. The sequence continues at coordinate 19,755,062 of NC_141934.1, read as the reverse complement.
CCCCCCACTCTGAGCCAGAAGACATTCTACTCCAGGTAAAAACTGGTCTTGGTGTTGGGTTGGAACTGAGAGGCACTTGGAGCATAAGTGGCTTGATCTGATTTTTAGGCATAGAAACTAACATTTCATAACCAGCCTGGAGAAATTAAGGGACTTTTCTGAAGATCCCATAGCTACTTAGAGGCAGAGCCAGGTTTCCAGAACCTTCTCTTTCACCATCCTCCCACCGCTTGGGGCACATCCCTCTCAAGATGTAATACTGAAGAGGAGACGCTGGCTTCCATGACACTGAAGGGGTTAACTCTGAAGCCTGCAGCTGACTGCGTTGAGCTTCCTACACTCTGATTTTCATTTGCAAAACAAACAAACAAGAGGATCTCTAATAACTCCCAGGCCTCCTTCCTGTGGTAAGATGTGAATTTTGCAAGAAGCAGGCCGTCCAAAGATCCCTAATTGCTATGCTGTTGTTGAACAACTAAGGACTGTTTCAGGGCTCACAAAAGCTTTACATGCCCATTCATTCATTCATTCACCAACTGATTGCTAAAGACCTACTTGAAGCCTTCAGCTGTGGGTACAGATATCCACAGCCTCCCTGCCCTGAAGAAGTGCACAGTATACTTACAGCGTTCCCAGAGCTGCTCCTCAGAGAGGTCAGCATGACTATTCTCAGATAAGAGACGGGAACATGGAGGCGTTCACTAAATAAATGCCGATCCAAGAGGAACATGGGAATCTTTCGGCACAATAGAAGTCCAATTCTCCAGGCTGAATTTCTGGTTTGTTGCCTGGTTCAAAACCACATCAGCATCCCAGATTGGCCGTTCTTCTCTTCATCTCCTTGTCTTCCTCCTCATCCTCTTCCTTCCTCTTCTCCATTATGGCTAACACGAGTTGAAAGTTTACTATGTGCCAGTTTTTTTTAATTATTTTATTGGGGTCACATTTGTTTATAACATGGTGTAAATTTCAGGTGTACATCATTATATTCCAGCTTCTGTATAGACTGCATCGTGTTCACTACCATATGCCAGGTTTTGCACTAAGCACTTTATAATTACTATTTCATTCTGTCCTTGCAACAAATCAATGTGGTATTCTGAGTCACCCATTTTTTCCAGATGAGCATTGGAAGACAGAGAGATAAGACCACATGGTCAAAGACTCATTGATCATAAGAGGGGGACAGGGTTTGAACCCAAGTCTAAGGGTCTCCAGGTCTCAGGCTTTTCTCTTCTAGTTTATTTGTGTGATTTCCTCTCATTCATCACATCAAAGATGGAAGAGAGGAAGACTAATGTCCACAATGAATTTCCACATCAACTAATACCTGGAGGAAACTCCGATTCTAGGACTACAGCCACTTTAGGTTACAAGATAAATGTCCTTATTTAGAAACATATCTGGGGTTTTGGAAGAAGGGGTGGGAGAAATGCTAAGCATGCTTTCACTGACTTTGAGCAAATAGTGGCATCTACAAATGTGGCTGATACTGAGAATGGCCTACACAACATCCATTTCCCTGATTTTGCTATCAGATCCTTCAATTAACCAACCCACAATGGACAGGCATGTGAGAAAGAAATCTTTTTGCAATATTTTTGTGATAGTTTAAGTTATTGAGATTGAGAGCTTGTTTGTCACTGGAGCATGACCCAGCCTCTCCTGACAGAAACAAGTTCCCATCAGCTTGATTCCTGGGCTTGAGGATCCTCTCCACAAATACTCTCAAGAATCCCAGAGTTGCTTTCTCTTTGTCTCTTACTTTTTGCTGCTTACAGGGAATACGAGAGAGGAAACATAAGCTGTGACATCCCTGACCCCCAACTCACCATCCCCCAGCTCTGTCTGCTGGTCTCCCCAGGGCTTCATTCTGGTTCCCCATGGTGGACCCTGATGTGGAGGTTGAGTTCATGATGGAGAGAGGGAAGATTTGCTTTTCTTCCGTGGTGCACACAGCTAAAAGCATCCACTGCAGAAGTCCTGGGGCAGCCAGTATTACAGCTCTTTGAATTCTCGTGGAGGCTAGATCAGAGGTTTCCAGATGCTGCTGTGCAGGTACCCAGAGCACTTCCTCCCGCTGACCTAGGCATGGGGTGGAGGCTGGGACAATTGCTCTGACTCCCCCTTCCCTCCCCTAGGACAAGTTCTCCTTTGGACTCCATTGTACTTTCCCGCCACCTGACCATGCTAGAGCCCACCTCAGTCTGCTAGAACATGCTTTTACTGTCTTTGCAACTAGTAGGGGAGGAAGGCATGTCTATATCAGTTAAGTTCTACAATGCATATAAAAAACTCAATGGAGGCTGGCTTAAACCATAAGGAAATGCACTGACAAGCACACCTGGAAGCCAGAAGCAGAGCGAGCTTCAGAGTTGACTTCACATAGTATTTCTGGTTCTGCTTTTCTGAGCTGCTTCAGTCTTGCTATCCTCCATGAACCAGCACTTTTCTCAGCCACCAGTAAGGTGGCTGCCCCAGGTCTATTGTCTACACATGATCTTACTCAGAGGAATAAGAGTGGTCTTCTTCTGGAAACTCTGCTAGAAGATCAAAGAACTTTCATGCAAGTCCCCAGCAAACCTCTTCTTGCATCTCATTGTCCAGAATGGATCAAATGACCATGTCTGAACTATCACTCAGAGCAGAACCCAGCTACTCTTCGATTAATTGAGTTGAGCACTGGAGCTGGGAATGGTGTTGACATCCCTTGAGGAACACAGGCAGTGTGGAGGAGGGATGGACACATGGACAGAATTAAGATTCTATTAGGAAGAAGGATGGGGGAAACAGATGCTGGGTGGGCCACCACCCATAATTTTACAGATCCTTACTCTTCTTTTCCCAGGAGTCTTCTCTATCCCAGTGTAATTTTATAGATGTGACTAGATGCTGAGGGGAAGCTCAGGAACAGTGTCAACACCCCAAACCTAACACAGATGGTTATTTTAGGTAACATGTGACATCTAACTCTACCCACCAACCGTATAGACTCAGGATCTGGACAAGGCGAAGTCATTTGATTCTTCTCTTTTCTCAACCAAAGCTCTATCTCCCCAAATAGATATTTTCTTATGCAATCAAGTTCAATTTGATGAGCATCTTGCTTGTGTCAGTTCAGTCTAATGGAAAGCAGATGCTAAGATAGAGTGAGAAATGCAAGAGATTTATTAGGGGGAAATTCCTGTGAAAGATAAGGGGGGAAAGAAGCAGAATTAGGTAGGAAGAACATCAGACCACACTAAAGATCAGAGAAAGTCTCAGCCAACTCAAGGGGGAGGTCCAGAGCAAAGATCATCCATTAGACGAGTCCTGTGTGGGCAGAAATGGCCAGGCCCTGATCAGTGTTTGGATGGGGGCTTCCCAGGAAAGATGTGGCTTTGACTTAAGAGCTGAAGGGGATCCCAAAGGTACTGCAGCTGGAGGCTGTCTGATAACTGCACTCCTTGCAGCTGAATAGCAAGTTCTTTCTTGAAGGGAGATCTGAGGGTCACACCTTGGTGGCTACCATACCCTTCTATACCTACTATGCACTAGGATTGTACTAGGCCCTGGGAGGGGGGAAAGGAAGATAATACTCAATTCCTCCCTTATGTCATGTACATGGCTTAATATTGTCATTCCTTGATATGCAAACAAAATTGGATTGAAAATGTCCTTTTGCAGATAAAAAGTCCTTAGCAGTAGACATTAATTTCCATTACAACTAATGTAAAATCCAGAGCATTCTTCTTAGTGGAGCAGTAAGTTAAAGCAATAAGCTGGTGATACATAATATGGGTCATAATTATACGCCACAGATAGCTGTAAAATCTGTTATCATACTAATAATTTGTAAAAACTCTTGCAAGAACTTGTTGGCGGCTGCAGTGCAATACTTACCATTTTATCAGTCATTTGCAAGCTCTGCCAATGTGTGAATGTTGGTAAAGAAAAACCTGATATTTGCTTGAGAACACATATTTTCAGATTTGATACTGTATTACAGTGCAAACACTTGGTATGTAAGAATGCCTCCATGGACATCTCTGCCAAATGGTGCCCAGAACAAAAAGCTAAGATAATCATGAGGATGATTGTTGTTCCATTTATCTAGTGCTGCTTAGTAAACCATCCCAAACTTAGTGCCTGAAAATAAGAACCATTTTATTATGCCCATGGATTCTGTGGGTCAGGAAATGAATAGGGCGCAGTTTGTCACTGCTCTGTGATGACCAGATTTCAGCCAGGAAGATTCTTAAAGGCTGAGGGTTGGAAGCATCTGGAGGATCCTCCACTCATATGACTGATACCCCGGCTTGGCTGGGACTTTCCATCAGAGAGCTTTACTCATGGCCTCTTACTGTGGCTTGGGCTTCCTCACAACATGGTGGCCTCAGGGCAGTCATATTCTCTTTGTAGTCCAGGTGTCCAGTGTTCTAGAGAACAAGGCAGACACTGCATGGTTTTTTTATGATCTAGCCTTAGAAATAAGACAAGTCACAAGTCCACCCAGATTCAAGTGGGGAGGGCACAGACCCCACCTTTTGATGGGAGGAGGGTCAAAAAGTTTGTGGCTATTAAGAACTACCAAATTGGTACTAATAGTTATCGCTAGCTATGTGCCAAGCCTGATGCATTTATTCTTCACAATAACCTTGTAAATTAGATATTACAATCTTCATTTTACAGAGGGATTAGTGACTTGTCCAAAGTCAAACAGATAGAAAGAGACATAGCCACAATGAATTCCCAGATCTGTCAGATTCTATAACCCTTCATCCTAATCTTAATTTCATGCCTGAATGTCGCCTCATCCCTGAAACCCTATTCCTGGACTGGTATGGGGAGAGTAGGCAATTGAGAGAAGAGGCTCAAAGATAAATTAAAGGTATTTCTTGCTGGTGAAAGTAATTAAAACAAATAATTTCACTATTATTCCTCAGTCATATCCAAATTCCCGAGTTGGAAATACTATGCCACAGTGGCCAAGGCAGAACATTCCATTGCTTCCCAATAGGCTACGCTGCTTTGCCTTCCATGCCCAGCTCTAGATGGATAAACGACAGCATCAGGGAGTCCAGGAGTCAGTGGGGACAGCTCTGAGAGATGGGGAAGTTCCTCAGTCCAATCAGCCTGTCCCACCGCTGTCCACACCCGGCAGGTACCCAGGCATTTTACACGAAGTGGAAGATGTTCACCCATGATTCCTGCCACATTCCTGGAGTTTGAGGTGACTTCAGATAGCATAACTCGCCCGTTCCATTTCCCAAGGGTCATGCATGGGGTCTCCTGAAACCCCAGCCAAGACTCCCCCATTGTTACCATAATCTCCCATCCTCAAGATCCACCCACTATGTGCCTGGCACACAGTAGGTGATCAATTCATTTTGAAAGAATTGCACTTTGCATTCCACCAATTTTAAACCGGTCAATAGGTCTTCCTCACATATATTTCTGTTTCTCCCTCTGTCCATATTGGCCTCCTTGCCTTGAATTCTCTCCAACCGCCTCTTATCCTTCCCACTCCTAGGGATGCTTCAAGACTGAATTCTGTTCTCATTTTCCTCCAAGAGGCTTTCCTACAGCTAATCTCTGAAGTTTGGGTTAAAAGTCCCTCCCACTTAACCCCCTACTCATATGGCGGCATCTTTCACATTGGATTGTAATGAACTCATGTGTAGGAGGGTTCAATTTCATATGCTATGATTCAGATGTACCCAGAATTATTTAATAAATAAAATACAGCTTTCTTCATTTTCTAGAAGTGATTTCATTTGACCCTTGAGTCTCCATTTCCATTAATGGCAGAAAAATATTAAATTTGCCAATTAAAGGTAACGATTTCTTCGGTAAATATTCAGCCAATTCAGAATTCAAACTCCTGGTAAGGGTTGTGTCTCCTTTCTCAAGAGGTCCCTGCTTCTCTGCCTCATTTCCAAGGCAGTCTCTGGGTGTGGGGAAGCTGAAGGGCCCTCATGGTGACAGGGTGACCAGCTTCCATTGGGTCATCGCTCTGCTCTGCTGTGGGGTGGCTGGACTTGCCTGCCACTTAGATGCCAGGCTGCCACGTGGTCTTTAACCCTTATGATTGCCCACTTCTGATCCCAGGCTCTTTCTGATTTTCTAGCCTCTTAGCACTTCCCACTGGGACACATGGGGACTTCCAGATTCCTTAGATGCTCTGCTCAGACCCTGGGTAACCAAAGGCCCCCTCTTGAGTCATGCGACCAGCATGGGCAAGCTCTGAGCGACTTGCAGTCTCCATCCCAGTGAACTGGGGCCACAATCCCAGACGTGGTTAGATTTCCCCAAACCCATCTGGATGTTTCTACCTCCCCTGACTCCTACAGAGTACAGATTACTGTTGGGAGTTGACCAAAGACTCTTCCATTCCTGACCACTCAGCACTAAATGAACTTTCTCTTTCCCCTTCTTGTCTAACAAGAACTTACTTTATGTCATATTCTCCTTTACTCTTTTTGGAGTTCTTTATTCTGGGTAGCAGCCACCTGCTCATACTCTGGGGCGATCGCTCTGTGGCTCTGACTTAATGGAGGCTGAATTAAAAAAAGAGAATGAAGAAAAATACATCAGTAGACAGTAATACACACACAGATATTCTTCTTATTACACTGGTCTCTCTTTCTCTCCCATTGTGACTCCTTGAGAACAGGGACTGTGTCTGACTCATTCCTGCAGCCCCAGGGCCTTGAATGGTGCTTGACACAGAGAAACACTTAAGGAATGTCTCTTAAATGGGACCTTGATTTCCTAGTTGTTTTCCTTGACTTCTGGAACCCTGGTGGCTGGCACGAGATGCTCTGTACTGACAGCTGGCTTCATGTCCCACTGGGAAAAAATGGAAGGGACATAATAATAATGACAGGTACTAGATTTTGAGCATCTAATACAGATCAGATGTAGTACCAGCCACTTTAATTAGCTTACCTATAACTTCATGCAACCCTGTGGGTTGGGCTTGATAATATTCCTCTCGCAGATGCAGAAACTGGTGTTCAGAGAGATTAAATCTTTTATCTGAATATACTTTGCCAGTAAGTGAAAGGGTGAGGATTTGAACCCAGGAACCTGTTGCTCCAAAGCCCAGGGCCTTTTCACCACACCACATGAGAAGTAAGAGGCCTGCATGTGAGTCTTCCTTCAGAACTGCAGAAAGAACTCTGGTCTAAGATGGTCTTGGAATTCAACCCTTGCAAACCCACATCTCCAGAAGGGCAGGCTTTGCAACTGCAGGTTAGAGTTTGGAATTCATTGGTGCCAAATCTCTGTTATATGGGACACACCATATGGAGCCTAGAATTCATCACAGCCCTTGGCAGGCAGCCTGGCCTGGAAATAACCCCAGAAGGCTACATTTTGATCAGGAAGCTTGCAGCTGTTTTTCAAAGTCATTGTCGGAATTTTTAATTTTATTTTATTTTTAGTAAACCTCCGTGCCCCTCGTTTTTCAGCCAGTCTTATAATTTCCTTAGTGTTCTGGACCATCACGATGGGTACCCAGCATGTGTTCAGAGAGATGGTGGGAGGTTTGGATAGGTTAGCGCACCTCCTTGGGCCAAGCAAGGAATGGGGCCTCTGGAAAAAAAATCCCAAGTAAAGTTAAACACATAAACAGCTGTGGCCTCGTCTCAGAGTCTCAAGGTTGCAGTGGGAAAGAGAAGGAGTACAAAGGAGCTCTGAGCACTCCAAGAAATGGGCAATGCCTCTTTCCCTAAAGTGAGGCATCTGGAAGGCCAGGCAGATGCCCTCAGGATAGAGTCCAGCCGGTCAGGCCAGTATGCCACTGGGCCTGGGTGGGATGCATGGCCCTCTTAGAGCTCTCAATTTTTGATTTTCCAAGTGATTCACCAGATCCCTGTCACGCTGGGGCAGAATTCTTGAAAGTGAAGCCACATTTGAATTCTCCAAAGTAAAGCCACGTTTTAGGCTTTGGCTGCAAGGGGCTTGGAATCCAGCCACCCTGGGACTTGAGAGAACAGCAATTCCATTTTTGAGGTTTGAGGAATCCTAGAATTCAGAGGCTGGGCCCAGCCTGGGAGAGAAACTGATTTCAATCTGATTTAATCCCCCACTGTCACCCTCCATCACCCCTGCCCAGGTTTACAGGACAGCATAGCTTATGGCACGTTCTTATTTGTATGAACCGTGTTGTGCATCAATAAGGTGTCAGGCTTTTACTAACTGGGGGAAAACTTCAGGATCCCATGAACGCCCCAATGGAAATAATGTGTTTTTGTGTTTCTTCTTTTCTACCCCCAGAATGGCAATCCTTCTGTGGTTGTGTCTACATAACTGGTTGAGAAAGGGAAGAGGGTGAGAAACAAGAAGCCACATGTAAAATTCAGCGTTTTGTTATTCTCTTTTGCCTGCACAATACCACACAGATGGTGTGGTTGACTTATTTTTAACTGGGTGTTTGTGTGAATGAACCAAACTGGTCAGTCGCTTGGGCAATGTTGAGATCAGAGCAAGCTGATCAAAGGCACCAAATGCAACCACTAATTTGACCAAAAAAAAAAAAAAAATCCCTCCACAATAGCTAGACAAAGACATGTCAGTTTGGACTGTGTATAGACGAGGCCTGCCTTGAAGTCTGATGATTAGTGTGGAGAACTACCAAAATGAGCCATACTTCTGACCATCCAAGCAGCTGAGCCCTGACCATTCCATCCGCCAGTTTAGCTAGTCTGATCCAGTTTTCAAGAAAGCTTGGAGAAAATGGCATGTGTGTGCATGGGGTGGGGATGGGGGGATGGGAAGGGGGATTTGTTGGAAGTACAATTATGACCATTGACTTTAATGATCAATCCAATAAAGCAATCAGGAATCCAATGACTTGTTAGTCAATTGATGATGCAGTGGCCAGTCCAATCAGTTGTATGATCTTTTATTCCTCATTTCTTTGGAGTTGGGCAGCCTACTACATCTTCACACTCTGCTGAGCTATGGGTTGAATATGGGGTTAAGTTGTATTCTCCCCAAAAGATATGCTGAAGTCCTAACCCCCAATGTGATGGTGTTTGGAGGTGGGGCCTTTGGAAGGTAATTAGCTTTAGATGAGGGCATCAGGATGGGGTCTCCATGATGGGATTAGTGTCCTTCTAAGAAGAGGAGGAAATTGGAGCTCTCTTTCTCTGCCACGTGAGGACACACAAGAAGGTGGCTATTTGCAAACCAGGAAGAAGGTCCTCACTGGAACCTGACGATGCTGGTACCCTGATCTCAGATCTCCAGCTTCCAGAACTATGAGATAAATTTCTGCTGTTTAATCCACTCATCTATGGTATTTTGTTATGGCAGCCTAAGCAGACTAAGACAGCCATCTCTAAGATTCCTTCCAGTATGAAGATTATATGACTATTGATCTTGCCTGTATGTGGCTAAAAGATGTAATTTATCCTTGGATGGAAACCTCTATCTAAAGGGCCAAATTATTATTTTGGTCAATGATGTATTACACTTCCCTTGTCCATTTTTCGTCTTGGCCCTGTCAGCGAATTCAGTTCTGATGAGTTAATGTATGTGAAAGTGCTTTGTAAATGGCCAGGCATTGCCCCAAGAAAAGGACTGATTTTTATGCTATTTAGGCTGAGAGCATTGCAGCCGATCTGAAGCAAAGTGTATCTGATATCATGTGCTGGCAACGAGGTCATGGGTGGATGATATTTGTGTAAATGCATGAGGAGTGTAGTACATGTGTGTTTCCGTTTCAGTTTAAGTGAAAATTTAAGAAACAGCAGAGCAATATGTTTATAAGCACGCGATCTTGAGAAGACTCTCCAAAGCCACAACCAGACCTTAATATTTAACATCTGTGTGGTCTTGGATGAATAACTTATCTTCTCTGTGACTTGATTTCTTCTGAAAAATGGGTATAATATTAATTCTTATTTCATAGGGTTGATGGGAAGATTGAATGAGATAAAGCACGTAAAGAACAGGGCTATGTATGCTAGTTACCTATATGCATATCTATCTTATGTGTATTTTATGTATGAAGCATGCACAAATGTCACATGCCCATGTTGCCTTTCCTTCTATGTTTTGCAAATTGCTTTGTTCCCTGGGATTTGGCTTGTGATCCCCGAGGAAGCCATCAGAAAGAAGAAATAGAAGATGGCATCTCAGAAGCGTAACATTGGACAACCTGGCTCTGGAAGACAGTTGACGGATTGTCTTTCCCAACCTTCCAACGCCTGTATTCTCCTCTTCAACATCTTGTAGTCATACATTTGAGGCCAACACTTGGAGCTTTACAGCGCTACCCACAATGGCCTGGATTGCACATTTCAGCCAATGATCCAAAAGAGTGGCCTCACTTTGAGGAGGATGAAACCTTCCTCTGTGGTAGGAAAAATTAAGGACGTGAAGAAACAGCTGTGTTTCAGGCCACTTTAACCTCTCTGCCTTGGGATCTGTTCTTGGCATGCTGTTGGGGAGTTTGCTGGAGAAGGGAAACATTGAAGTCCATTATTTTAAAAGCAGCAGAAAATAGACTCTGGGAAAAAAAAAAAAAAGTGCATTGGCCACAGGAACTTAATGGGCCATTTTGATCTCTGCCTCCTGCTCGGCTGAGGGTGTCAGGAGCCATGCTCTCAGCTTGCAAAAAAATGTCATAATGAAGTGTTCGAGTAATGGAGAGTTAATGGAACTGGGAGCCAGAGTTATAACAAAAGGGCCTTAAAAGAGGGGACGGTGTAATTTATTAACAGCAATGTACGGAGCAGGGAGCCTGCAACATTTATGAGAAAAGGGAATGGGATTTTTCACAAGATCCAAGGTTTCTGCTCTCCACAGGATCAAGCGACGCTCATTGGAGAGACCCAGGCACCTCTCCTTTCTCTGTTAGCATCCCAGCCCCTCTTCACCAGGGAAGAGTGTGGCATCTCTGCTGAGTATTATGGATCAAAGGCGCCTCTCTGCTTCTCCTGTGGATGGAGAAGTTTCTATTTATGATGGATGTTGAGGTCCTTATCAGTGGAACACGGATCCAGTGACTCCAGGTGCCTAGGGTATCTCTTGTAACCTGGTATATTAGTCAGGGCTCTGTTGGGTGTGACATGCAGAAACACAGTTCACACTGGCCTAAGACTAAAAAAAAAAAATAAAGTGTGGATTTTCGACTCTTCCTGAAGCAGATTTTGAGAGAAGGAGATGAGTTATGATCTCAGGAGACCATGGTTAGGTAGTGGAAAAATGAGGCAGGAAAGAGAAGGAAGCCAATAAAGGGTGGTCATTATCAAGTTAGTTATAGTGTGGGCAATGGATCCTAACCCTTTTGCTCCAAACTCTGGGTGGGAACTCTGGGTGATATTGTAGAACACTTTTTTGAGTTATCTCAGTTGAGGGGAGAGGCTGGGGAAGTTATCCATTCAATCCCTGCTGTCATTGGTTGAGGGCTACTGCTAGAGTTTTAACTCTCTGGCATTCCTGGCTTTCCCTGAATGATGCCAAGGGTACTCCTGAGCCCAGGGACTTGGGGGAGGGACCTTCAGACAGAGAGTCACAGCTATTCTCTGTAAAGAACTGTCAGCATGCAAGGTGACTGCCCAAAAGATATGGTTGCATCATCCATAACATCCACCAAAGAGGGGTAGGTATTAATTGACTTAAATGATGGAAACTGTACTAGCTTCAGGCATAGTTGGATCCAGGGGCTAAAGGAGTGTTATCAGGACTTGGTCTGTATCAGTTTGTTATTGGTTTTTCTTTTCTCAACATCATCTCCATTCTTAGGCAGGGATGCCTATATGATGGTATGTTGACCACCAGTAACTATAAGCTTTTATCCAACTCAGTAATCTCAGTGAAAAAGAACACTCTCCCCACCCCAAACAATTTCAGTAGATGTCCTGGAATATATTCATGTTGCCTCAACTTGTTTAGTTAAGGATAAGATATTTAACAATTAATTTAATCTACCTACACCCCCTGAGTCTTCACCCTCACAAAGATGTTGTAACACTGTCTTCAAATAGAATCATTTGGTCTAAGTGACTCCCATCTACCTCCTTCAGGGAATCCTCTTTATTTTGATGGCACGTCTGTGCAAGCATTATTTCAAGTAATTTCTTCAACTAATCCTTTGACTAGTTCAGTTCTTCTTTCTATATAAGCTCTTCCTGAGTAACTCCTCCATTCCCTTGTTTAGCTTCCCCTTCTGAGTAGATGGCCTTCCAAATTGACCTCTTGAAGTTACTGCATCAGAACTGTTTTGATAACAAGTGACAGAAAATCCAATTAAAATTGTGTTAATATACGTATATATATACCTATATATACATACTTACATATACATATACCTACAGATACGTTTATATAACTGGAAAAGTCAGGGGCTAGCTGTGGTTTCTATCTTGGCTTGATTCCAGGTCTCACACAGGATCACCCATCCACCCACTTTGCTTTCCTTTTTTTCTTTACTCTCAGACATCATATCTCCTCATGATGACAAGATCCTCCAGTAGCTCCAGCCCCAGATTCTTTCACTTTCATTCAGAGGGAAGAGAGTTTGTTTTGCCAAAACAGAAGTGCCGGGATTCGATCTTTCCTGCTCTAATTGGTCTGACTTGAATCACATGATCATTCCTAAACCAACCACTGGTCTTGGAGGAAGCTGATGTTCTGATTGGCCAACCTTGGATCCCATATTCATTCTTGATTCTAAAGTGAGTTTAGTTTGACCAGAATCACATAGACTGAAAATAGGGAAGGGCCGCTGCCAGAAATAGGAAGACCAATGTCCCCCTCACTTTTCATTTGCAGCATTCATTGTATTTTCACTTACACACAATCACCACTAAATCAGTGTCTACAACACATTCACACCACTAAACTCATTGTCTCTGGCCAGCTGTCCTCTGACACATTACCTAACATGTTACATCACAGCATTCCCCCATCCTTCTCACCTTTGACTTTCATGTTAGTCTGTGAATTCCCTGAGGATACATATGCTCTTGTTCTCTTTGATATCTTCAGTGCCTAGCACAGAGGCTGGCATATATTGGGCATGCAAGCAAAGGTAAAAGAGAGAAACAAACGAAGGAATAAAGGATTCTGAACTGGCAGTCCCAGAATCCCTTCTGAGCTAGAGATTCAGACTTGGATGTTGCACTGCTAACATTTAACGTGTTAATGTCACACTTTCAACTCAAATGTCCCAAACTGAAATTACCCTCTTATTTTCCAAACCATACCCAGCACACCACATTTTGCTCCTTGGCTCTCTTTGACCTCAGGATGTCCTACCAGAGTTTTAATCTGGCGGCCATAGACTTTGTGTTGCAGAGGGTCCATGAATCCTCCGAAATCACATAAAATTTTCTATGCATGTGTCCCTGTGAATTGACTTGAGGTGTTGGGCCCATAGGCATCACAGTGACCTGGGGATCTAAAAGCCAAAACTATTAAGAACCAATGACTGAGGTCGTAAATGGAAATCATTTCAGTTTCAAGCGATCTAGCATTCGATGAAACACAATATGAGCATCTTCCCTTTCTTCAGCAGATACCCAAAGGGACAGTCAAATCTCAATGCACAATTTTGGTTTTCCATTGACTGTTTATCGCAGGGCTTAGTCACATTTATCAGAGAAAGGGAGTCATGTTTATCTCTCCTCCTACACACAGCTTTCTCTTATCTCAACTCCCTTTCAAGTCAGAGTGATCAGTCATGACAATTCATTGTACCTGCTTAACAATTTCCAGTTATTAAAACTTTTTCTCATAAATTGTTCAACTTAGTCTTCCCACATAATTCCACCTTTGGAGTAAAAATTGACTCAAGTAAGAATCCCCTTGGCTTCTAAATGACCTTCTGGTTATTGACTTTCTGAGGTCTGATTTTCTACTATGTCCATTAGGAAGATGTTCAGCTGCAAGTAAAAGAGAACCCAATGTGTGGCCTAAACACATATTTTCCTTACATCGCAAGAAGTTAGACAGCAGGTGGTTGTCTATGTTAGTTCAGCTACTTGGTGATGCCATCGTAGACAAGGATCTGTTCAGCTTCCTTTGCTGTATTGATTGACTTTTTATCCTGAAGCTTGTTGCCTTATGTTGCAAGATGGATGCTGGAGCACCAGACATATGCCTAAGCTGGAGGAAAAGAAGAGGGATGGCAGAAGGGCTGTGTCAGCTGTGTCTATCCCTTATTATTAGGAAAGCAAATGTTTTTCCAGAGATCCCCTCCCTTAGTAGACTTATGCTTATATCTTATTGGACTTTACTGGGTCGTCTTTTAACTTCTGCTAGCTGCTAGGAAGATTGTGAAAGTGGAGGGTAAGCTTGTCATGTTTGGTTTCAGCTTAGTCCATCTGGCACGGGGCAGTCACATCATGTCAGTCTTCTGGAATACCAGACCACGTCACTCAGAGTAGAAGCTAAAGTCTTTACAGTGGCCTGCAAGACCTACAAGATCTGGCTCCTGTGGCATTTCTGACCTCATTCCTTACCACTCGCTCTCTCCCTCCCTTCATTCCAGCCACACTGGCCTCCCAGGTCCCACTCCAGCCTGTTCCCTCTACATGGAATGTTCTTCCCCCTGATTCCCACAAGGTCACCTCACCTCCTTCATATTTGTTTAAATGTTACTTTCTCAATCGGGCCAACCCATAACACCCCACCCATTCCTTTTTTTTTTTTTTAAAGATTTTATTTATTCAGTTTTTTACCCCCAAAGCCCCAGTAGATAGTTGTATGTCATAGGTTCACATCCTTCTAGTTGCTGTACGTGGGACTCGGCCTCACGTTGGACGGAGAAGTGGTGCCTCGGGGCGCTCCCGGGATCCGAACCCGGGCCGCCAGCATCAGAGCGCGCACACTTAACCGCTAAGCCACGGAGCCGGCCCACCCCACCCATTCCTGATCTGCCTTACCAGTGTATTAATTTCCTGTGGCCGCTGTAAGAAAGTACCACAAACTGGGTGGCTTAAAACAACAGATATTTATTGTCTCACCATTCTAGAGGCCAAAAGTCTGGATTCAAGGTGTTGTCAGAGTTGTTTCCTTCTGGAAGCTGTGAGGAAGAACCTGTTCCATGCCCCTCACCTAGCTTCTGGTGCTTTCCAACAATCCTTGGCATTCCTTGGCTTGTAGATGCGTCACTCCACCCTCTGCCTCCATCTTCACATGGTCTTCTCCTAGTGTTCCTGGGTGTCTCTGTCCAAATTTTCCTCTTCTTATATGGCTACCAGTCATTGGAGTAGGGCCCACTCCAATCCAGTATGACATTATCTTAACTTAGTTACATCTGCAAAGTCTCTTTTTCCAATGAGGTCACATTCTGAGATTCCAGGTGGCATGAATTTGGGGGGATAGTGTTCATTCCAGGTGGCATGAATTTGGGGGGAAGCCAGTTCACCCAGCTTTACGTTTTTTTTTTCCTTCTAAAAACGCTGTATACCTTCTAACTTTCTACAAATCTACGAAACTATTGCTCATTGTTGTCTCCCTCCATGAAGACAAAGGGCATTTCCTTTTTGGTGATTTATCCTTTGACTTAGTAGGTGTGTTGAGTGAATGCCTAAATATGCATTGAGTGAATATATTGCCATTCTGAGCAAAACCAGGATTCTGGTGGCAAGAAAAAAGAGCAGAATTGATAACCGAGTCAATAACTCTCAGTGTCTGCCGTTGTCCTTCCAGTTCTCAGGTTCCTGTGGAAATCCTGTCTCCCTTACCGGCACGTGTGTCTATTATGGGTTGTATCCCCCCAAGAATTCATATGTTGAAGTCTTAACCCCTAGTACCTCAGAATGTACTAGGGTCTTTATTGCAGTAATCAAGTTAAAATGAGGTCATTAAGGTGGGTCCTAATCCAATATGACTGGTGTCCTTATAAAAAGAGGAAATTTGGACACAGGGAGAACGCCATGTGATCATGAAGCAGAGATGAGAGTAACACTCCTATAAACCAAGGAATGCCAAAGATTGCCAGCAAACCACCAGAAGCTAGGAGAGAGGGATCGAACAGATTCTCCCTCATAGCCCTCAGATGGAACCAACCCTCCCTACACCTTGATCTCAGATTTCTAGACTCCAGAACTGTGAGACAATACATTTCTGTTGTTTAAGCCACTCAGATTGTGGTACTTTTTTATGGCAGTCCTAACAAATTAATACAGTTTCCATACAAAATACTCTCACCTTTTAGGGAGGCCAAGGGACTTGTTTATTCTCATAGACCCAAGCCCTCAACAGACTCACGCACCAAAAGGGGCTCAGAGGCGGGAGGGAGGGTGGGGCCATGGATCCCAACCGCCTGAGCATCTTCTCCACACAGCATGAGAACCAGACATCGGCTTTTATCCCGTGCCCATCTCCAGGAGGCCCTTATGTGGCGCTCCCCACCCCGACAGAAAGCGAGGCCCAGGAATTCATACGTTTGCTGTTGCCTGTGTTACTGAATATCCATGAAATGCAAAATGGCACCGTGACCTAATGAGGTATTAACCCTGCCTCATTACTGCACATCAACCGTGAAAGCAGGCTCTTCTTGGCCAGGACTATTTCAAGGAGATTTAGGAAATATTTGAGGCTCCGGAAGAATGGCTGGAAATCAGGGACTCTTCAGATGGACCTCTCTGAGATATCAGGGCAGGAGACGTGGGCCAGGAGCCCCCTAATGCACCAGTGGATCTCCCCTGCAGTCTCTCTGCTCCTTCCTCCCACTCCTGCTAAGACCTACCCAATGGTGGGAAGAGCAAAGACTCAGTCTACAGATCTGGGTTTACGGCCCAGCTCTGCTACCATGAGACATGAGACAAGAGACTTATCCCTTCCGAGCCTCAGTTTCCACTTCTGCAAAATGGAAATAATTATGGTCAATGCCTCACAGTGCTGTGAAAACATAATGAGATGATATTTATAAAGCACCTGGCTCATGGAGGATGCCCACTAACGTGGGGCTATTCTCTTGTTGCTTTTCTTATTGTGATTTTTGGTAACATTGAAAGAAACCTTGGGTGGAGGAAACTGCAAATGGTCAGCCTGAACCACGTGAACCCTTTGCTCTTCAGAGAGAGGGGAAAGAGAAGTGCGTAATTCAAATAAGCACCATTTATTGCCTGTCTCTGTTAAGCGCTTTATGTGTCTTATCTCAGTATTTCTAGCATTGTCAGCCTCATTGAGGAAACGGAGGGTCAGAGAAGTTAAAAAGCTTGCCGATGTTCAACAGCTGCTGGGAAGTGGCAAATCTGGGATTTGAACCTTGTTCATGTGACATCAGCTGCCATGTTTGTCCCATAACACCAGCCCCGGACCCCCTGTTCTCTATGCACCTCTGTCTTTATCAGTCCTGGGGGTGGAAGGTCAGGGGTCCTGGTGTCCTAATCCAGACCTTGCTCTGGTTTCTCATGAGGGCTTTGATCGCCCTGTGTGTCCACCGAGTCTCAGCTCCAGTTGCTGGGAGGTCACCGTCCCCCACTACCTGGGGACTCCAGGGGCCAGGAGCAGTGTGGGCCGTGCTGTAAAGCAGTTTGATGATGTGTTAAGTGTCACTGCTTAATGAGCTGCAGGACCAAACACTCAGGGCAGGGGCAACGGAGGCCGACGCAGCCCCCGGACACATGCTCCTGCCCAAGTTCAATCGTAAACGTCACAACCAAGGGCAGGTCTGGAGCCACCCGCTCCGAGAACCCCGACTTCCGTTGCCCCACTGGCCTCTGACTAATCCACTCCCCACTCAACAGCTCGCCTGACTTCCTCTCCAGCCCTCCCGCCCCCCTGCCCATCCTCAAGGTTGTCGCCATGGGAGGTCTCTTCTCACAACAGGGCAAAGCAATTAAGGCCAGACGGGGTGAATTAAACCAGAAAGAATGAGTTTCCTCCAGAGCCGGAGAACTATCTGGGGCCTTGGAGGAGATGCGGGTGGGAGAGATGGACGATAGTTGAGTGTGAAGATGAAGACTGATGGAAGAGGAACTGAGAGCAGGGAGGAGAAAAGAGATGTGCATGTGCAAGGAGCGCCTGGCTTTCCTTGGGCTGTCTCTGGACAAAAGGTTAAAGTGGAAAGAGTAAGTGAAAGGAGAATGGCAGAACCATTCATTCATTCACTCACTCATTCATTCATTTATATGTCAAGAATTGACCTTGGTGCTTGGCATCCGAGGGCAAATTGGAGATGGCAGTGAATTAATCAAGAGCCAGGGCTTTGGGACAAAGTGGACGTGGCTGGTTCCATCACTCATTAGTGGGGCAACCCTGGGTGAGACCCAACCTCCCGAGCCTCAGTTTCTGTAAAATGAAAATAAAGTGCATTTGTCTTGCCAGGGCTTTGGGGGAAAATTAAATGGTATAAGTTATATAAATTAAACATTGCTTTGCACATAGTAGATATTCAAGAAAATTAATACATCATGTACAGAGTCCTCTACGTGTGTTTATTGAATGAATAATTAACAGCTTGCATGCATTTTTCTAAAAGTATTTTATGTAGGTGAACTTACTTGGTTCTCAAAAATACGTGAGGAAGCCATCATTACCATCTTCCTTTCTTTTGAAATAGAAACTGAGGCACCTAAAGGTGAATTTAAAAAGTCACACAGCTATTAAGTGGCGGAGGTGGGATTTGAACCCAGGGACTCTAGCTTCAGAAAGTAGGCATCTAAAGGCCAGACTCCACTGCTTTCTGATGAAGCTGGAAAAAAAAAAATAAAAGGAATTATACCTTATGCATTTAAGAAGTGAGGATTGGTCCGAGGGTCCTTGGAGATCTCTTAAAAGAGTTCTATTCATCTCTTAAAAGAGTTCTATTCAACGACTCCCCTGCCCGTGGCTGGGTGTGGACACACACAGGCAAGCACACAAACACACGCTTGTGTGTACATGCTTTGGCCTCTGCTGACCTCCAGCTGCTCCCCTCTGCATGCCCCGCAGCGATGGCTATTTCCTGGGAAGGGGTGGATGGAGTTGCCGTGTGGATGCCTAAAGCAAAGGCTGCTGACCCCGTAACCCCAATTCCATCCCACACTGCCCACCTCCTCCCCACTTCCCCCCTTCCTTCCCTCCCTCCAGGGCCTGGTGCAAACACAGCATCCAATTTGTTACCTACACAGGAAGGTCAGGGCCCTGTTGGCCCCTGCACTTTTCTCAGCGTGGGTCGCTTGGCTGTGGCTTGCTTGATTTTTGCTTTGTTATTTGAAAGGGTGAATGGGAGGTGGAGGGGGAATTGGGGCCAGACAGTGACCTTTGACTGTAAGAAATTCATTGGCAAAGGTGCTCTTCTGGAGTCCTAAATAGGTGTCAAAGTTTTCTAGGCAAGACTATGGTGGGAGGATTTTGATGGAGAACTTGAGGTCCACCATAGACTGCAAGACAGACAAATTGCACCTCCTAAGCTAATTGGGGTTCACAGACAAAGCACTATGTGATATTGTGTGTGTGTGTGTGTGTGTTGTATGTGTGTCCATACGTGTGTTTGTGTGCCTGTGCTCATATTGGCATTTTTCCGGCCAGAGGCTTCATAGATGTCATCAGAATTTCAAATACATATTGGCCTTCTACTCCTTGAAGTCTTTCAGAGATCCAGGTTGATATAGGGTTTATCTTGACATGTGCTTCCATGATCACCACAGCAATGGGAAATGAACATGGCGAATTGCTTATTCTGGCTCTTACAGCTTCTGCCTCAAAGTGACACGTCTCTTCTGCTCATGTTTCATTGGCTGAAGCCAGTCACGTGGCCATACCTAACTGTGGAAGGGACAGAGAAGTACAATTCTTCCAAGTGCCTGGAAAGCAGAGAACTAGAAATATTTGATGGGTAGCACTATTAGCTACTGCACCAAGGGAATTCAGCAATTTAAGAGAATCTTTGAATAAAAATATAAGCTAGAATATATTGATAGCCTAAGATTGGCCAAGGACTTCACTTGCATTATCCTACTTAATATGCAGCCTGCAGGGTAGATATGATTGTGCCCATTTCACAGAGTAAAAAACTGAAGATTGGAAAGACCATACGAATGCCCAACGTCTCCTGGCCAGTAAGTGATGGTTTTACCTTTGAACCTGGCTCTCTCTCTCTTTCCAATGTCCATACTCTTAACCCCCATGTTTTTCTTTCTTTCTTTTTTTTTTTTTTAAATCTATTCAACACTTTCTTTCAGAAGCAACATATATTTTCAAAACACCAGGAAGGGTAAAGCACTATTAAGAAAGATGACTCTTAGGGAATTCACTGTCTGGCCATTAAAATATTCATCATCTGTCTTTCATTGGATGAGAATTTCCATGTCAGGCTTTCCTTAAAACGGGGGACTCAGCAACAACACCAGTGAGCCAATATTAACACAGTACAGGGTTTAGCTTTCTCAGGGGTAAGCGTGGTGCACAGAAGCTTATCACCTTTCTTTAGTGAAAGCCTGGTGTGATCTGGCTGTCAAAAAAGGCTTCTGTTCATCTCAACTCTCACTGAAGGGTTTCTTTATAATTTTAAAAGCCATTTTTAATAGTCTGTATTATTGTTTAGCAAATATTCACTCCCCTCCCTCTCCCAGTCTGGGCAGAGAATACTTTCCCCATGCTGTTGAGTTTGGACTTGGTTACGGGACATACTTGGGTCAAGACAGTATTAGAAGGCACGGTGTAAGGAGAGTTCTTCAACATGCCTGCATGTTTTGGCTTGACTCTTGAGCTCTCTTAATCCACCACAAGAAAAGCATCACCCAGGTAGTCACTGCCCTTTTATCCAGGGCTCCAGAACAAACACATGTGGAGCAGACTTGGAGTCATGCAGCCAAGCCAAGCCTACGTCAGCGGAACCGCAGCTGACGGCAGATCTGTGAGTGTAAGAATAAATTTCCGTTGCTCCAAGCCACTGGATTGTGGAGTGGTTTGTTATGCAGCATTACCATGGCAATAGCTGTCTAATACAGCATTTATTTTGCATGCAGGTGGGAGACGAGAGCTGGCCACTGGGACATTTTAAGTGTCATTTATTTAGACCTATTTAATCTAGAGAGATGGGGTGGATCTCCAGAGACTTCAAGAGGAATGATGAACTCTTGTCATGGAAGGGCACAAAACTGGGAGATAGGAACTCTTGAGTTCTAATCTCAGCTCTGACTCACACATGCGATTTGAAGATGGGTGGACCATTTCTCTTCTCTGGCTTTTTGTTTTATTTTATGTTAAGGGGCTTCTCTAGACCAGAATAGCAAATAGGTCAAAGTGGTCCACTGAGATTTATTAGTGATGGTTGTTTTGAGTACTCTCACAACTTTAGAAGATGGATCCTGACCTGGAACAAAAGTTCTCTGATTGATTATTGATGTCTGCCATGGGCACTGATTTTTTTTTTTTAGTGTGTCCATTCCTTCCCGATGTATACATCTGAGACTCTAGGCATCTAAGAAGCCAGTCTGTTGTCCTTGTGGCTTGACAAAGATTGAGTCAGAGGGAAATCCAATCTCCTGTGAAAGATCAGGAAAGAACAGGAGGAACCAGAGTTCACAGACCATGTGAGGTTAGGGTGACTATTTTGTAAAATTCCTTGCATTTCCTCTGCAGAGCGTCTGTGGAAAGTTGCAGCTGTGATGGTGAAGTTGGCGGGCTGCTTGGAGCAAACACCCCTTTGCCCACCAAATGGTGGGGAATCTAAGCTGACAAAATCTGGGGCTTTAAGAATTAAAGCTGATCAGGAACATTCAAAAGGGATGAGGGGGGCTGGCCGCTTTGGTCCCTTTAAGAGCAGGTGCAAGTCCTCATAATGGGGTGATGGGTACCATTTGGTCAAGGAAAGAAAATTGCCAAATCTACGGCCAATCTGAGTTGAGCAAGAATCAAAGCAGAGGCACCCAGCCCTCCACTGGTCCATGCATTGTTCGTTGGGAAATTTAATTGGCTGTCCTCAGGGGTTAGTTTTGAAAGTATTCCCTTCTTTTAAAAAATATGCTTACACCTGGCATCAGAGTTCTTTCTACAGCCTTTGGGTTAATCACCAAGTTTCATATTTTAGAGCAGCTTAGAGAACACAGATTCAAAGATTACTCTGCACACAGGGCAACTGTTGAAAAAGTAAGAGCATCTTCCTGCAAGGGTGAGAAAAAATCAGTTAGAAGCTTGCTATAACGAGGAAATGCTTGTTGGTCCCACTCCCTCAGAGCCTTGTTCAGCCATCTGCTTGTTCACTGTTCTTGATGGTCTGGCCATACTGTTGTCTGCCAGGTCAGTGGCTGTCACTAGGCAGGCGTCCAGTCTGCCTTGTTTTCTCTTGTGAATCCAGATATATCATGATACCCAGCTCATGGATGGATAGTAATCATTCGCTGATGGATTGAATGACACACAGACTTTTGCATGTCAGGGAATAGCATTAAGCAGAACTATGCAAACTTTGTGACTGAGATTTGGCTCAATTTGATAAATAGTAACTAAAGTTTTCTGAGCACTTACTGTGCACCAGATGCTGTTTGAAGCCCTCCCCTTGATGATCTCCTTCAATGCTCACATCAAAGTCTGCGAGTTGGGTATTATGGTCATCCACTCCTTGGCATCCATGTCTGGTAATATATTGAGACACTAGGAAGTTAAGTAGCATGCCCAAGGTCACATAGCTTGTAAGTGCTAGGGCCAGGATCTGAACCCAGGAAATCAGACTCTAAATCTCACTGTCTGGCACTGTATTATCTAGGGTGGTAGTTCTCAGAATCCTTTGGAGGGTTGGTTAGAACACAGATTGCTGGACCCCACCTGGAGAGTTTCTGATTTAGCCCATCTGGAATGGGCCCCAGGGATTTGCAATTTTCACAGATTCCAGGCGATGCTGCTGTATCAGGAGTCACACTTCGGGAACTATTGATTTAGGATAATGCTAAATGTCGGTGGCTTAACACAATGTAAGTTTATATTTTGCTCGCACAACAGATGTGAACGTCCCCAGTTGGTGGGTAGTTTTCCTTCAAGTAGAGATTCAAGAATCCAGATTGCTTCCGTCTTGTAACTTTGCCTCTCCCTAGGCTCAGCTGGCAGAGTGAAACCACAGCCAGGAGAAAGCTTCTTAAAAGACATAGTCCAGAAGTGACATACATCACGTCTGCCCATCTTTCATTGGCAAGAACTAGTCACATGACCACCACGGGAGAGAGGTTTGCTGGGAAATGTAGTCTTTGTCCAGGGAATGGCTTGCTGACCACAACTTTATACCGTGGTAGAGGGAACACGAATTCTGGTGGATAGCTAGCAGCCTCTACCAGAGATAACATGGCTTACCACTGCTAAGTCTAAATATTCTGGCACCAGCTATTGGGAGTTCAGACAATTGCTTTTCCAGCTCAGAGAAGTGATATACATTGCTTAGTTGGACCAAAAAAATAGGCTGAATATTTCTCACTTGTGATTTGGCTCCCAGAATATCATGGTCAAATACAGGCCTTAGATGAATGCCTAATGCAGAGATCCATGAAAATCTGAACACTGAGTGTGAGCTTTGCGTGTACGTATTTTTTTCTGGAGAGAGAGTCCATAGACTCCATCAGGTTTTCAAGAGGGTGATGGAGACCCAATAAACGTTGAGACCCACAGCTCTGAGGGAACACAGACTTTTTCCTGGTCATTCAATCACGTTATCTCATCACTGTCTACTACATCCCTCTTTTAGTTTTCTTCCTAACAAAGATCAGTATTGAAATTTATTTTTGTTTTCTATCTGCTTCCCCAAGTTGAATGTCAACTGCCTTGTCTGACCTCCTCACGGCTGTGTCCTCAGTTCCCAGACCAGTGTCTGGTTCATTGAAAATGCTCAGTAAGAAACTGATGAACAGATTCATGGAGTAACAGATATGGATTAAAACATTCTAGTGTTACGCTTTGGGTTGCTTGTGCCCTAGATTTTTTTCCAGCTTTATTGAGATGTAATTGACATATAACATTGTGTAAGTTTAAGGTGTACAATGTATTGATGTGATACACTTACATATTGCAAAATGATTACCACTATAACATTAGCTAACACCTCCATCACATCGCATAATTACCATTTCTTTTTTGTGGTGAGAATATTTTAAGATGTACTCTTTTAGCAACTTTTGAGTGTATAATGCAGTATTAGTAGCTATAATCACCATGCCGTACATCATGCTGCACGTTGAATCCCAAGAACTTGTTAACCTTGTAACTGGAAGTTTATACCCTTTGATCAATATCTCCGCATTTCCCCCAGCCCCTGGTGGCCACCACTCTACTGTTTGCTTCTCTGAGTTTGGCTTTTTTAGATTCCATGTATAAGTGAGATCACACAGTATTTGTCTTTCTCCGTCTGACTTATTTTACTTAGCATAATACCCTCAAGATCCATCTAAGTTGTTACAAACGGCACACCCACACCCACCGTATATACACATTCAGATAAGAATAAAATAGACCAAAATAACAGTGGTTTTCTCTAAAGCACACAATTATGGTTGATTTTAATTTTTCTTCTTTAGTCTAGTCTTTTAAATGCCAGACTTTCTATAATAAACAAAACACTACCATTTATGAACATACCAAATAAGATGTGTTATTTTACAATAATCTGTCAAATACCACTAATTTTGAGTTATCTGAAAAGTACTTTCTATAGAGAAAAGTAGAGTCAGCAGCAAGGGCTTATGGAATATGAAGAGGAAAAAATGACAATATGTGGTGGTATAAATCGGGCGTTCAAAATAATCGAGCATCTTGTGACATAGAAATAATTCTGATTTATAATTTTACAAATGTCTGGACATAGACACACATAAATAATTTTGATTACATGGCACAATTATAAATGCAGATTTTGGAAGACTGAAATTGATCAACGTTATCTGGATTGACAATAAACCCATAACGTAGCATAATGGATTTTTAAAATGAAGCATAAATCTGCTTAAAAAAAACATCTGGGCAGCCCAACATCAAGACACATTAAAAACTTCCACCAGTTCCTGGACTGTGACTTCCGTGCCGGCACCTTTCAGACTCAGCAAATGCAGGAACTTAGCGAGTGCCTTGCTGTGGTGCAGAAGATAGGCTCATAGGAGCTTTTGCT
The DNA here is from genome assembly GCF_057802395.1 of Ceratotherium simum simum. Lineage (NCBI taxonomy): Eukaryota > Metazoa > Chordata > Mammalia > Perissodactyla > Rhinocerotidae > Ceratotherium > Ceratotherium simum. The sequence continues at coordinate 19,730,044 of NC_141934.1, read as the reverse complement.
AAAGTACATTTCTTTTCAAGTTGAGTGAGTGGGATGATTTTCTCTTTTTAAAACAAGAAAGAAGCCATTTGTGACAACATGGATGGACATTGAGGGTATAATGCAAAGTGAAATAAGTCAGAGGGAGAAGGCCAAATACCGTATGATTTCCTTCATTAAGTAGTAGATAATAACAACAATAAACAAACACATAGGGACAGAGATTGGATTGGTGGTTACCAGAGGGGAAGGGGGGAGGGTGGAGGGTGAAAGGGATAATTCGGTACATGTGTGTGGTGATGGGTTGTAATTAGTATTTTGGTGGTGAACATGATGTAGTCCATGCAGAAATAGAAGTACAATGATGTACACCTGAAATTTTTGCAATGTTATAAACCAATGTTACTGCAATAAAAAATAAATAAATAAATAAATAAATAAATAAAACAAGAAAGAAGATAAAAATGTTTAGCCAGACTCTTCCTCCCCAAATGTAAAGCCATTTCATGGAAAAAGTACAAAGGATGCGAGTTAAATGAAGTTTTTTTTTTTTTTTTTAAGCAAAGGCAGACAGATGGAGCTGCTGATGGACAGACAGATTTTGGATACATTAATTAGCCAGAGCTCTTCATTGCAGCAATTCTAAGGCTTTGTCCCTATGAAAAGTGGGGCTGCTTTTTGAGGCTAACACAAATAAATTGATGGATTAATCCCTGAATTGAAGGCTCAAGAAACAATGAAGTCAATGAAGGAGGGTTGGGGTGCGTTATTATTTAGCTCCTTGGCTCCCTACTCTTTTTAAAAGCCAACTTGGAATTTTGTTGAGTTATTCACCACCACTGCTCTCCTGCTCCAAGTGTCTAAAAATTGATAAAAGACAAAAATAGATATAGAAATTATAAAGCAGTTTCAAATCCCCCATTCATGCCTACACTGAATGTATACGGTACACACCTATTGTGTTTCAGGCCCAGGTGGAGGCCTGAAAAGTAATTTAAAATTACTTTTAAATTACAGTTTTAAAATTCTCAAGATCTCCCTAGAAGTGGAACTCATAAGAATCATTCAAGAATAGATAAAACAAAAACAGAAGACAAATGTCAGCAGAACCAAAGGTAGCTTAAAGATTCTGTACTGATGTATTTAGCACATTCAATTCAATTCAAGGAAATAAAGTTGGCAGTGTCTTTAAAGTTAACGAAGTCCAATATTTAATCTAGTACATATCTGTCGAGGAGTCCTGCCATATAAATATTTGGCTCTGTAATTGGTATTTGGGGAAGTTAGGAACAGGAGTGGATCTTTGGTAAATATTTTCTGAATTGAGTGAATGAATGAAGGGATAATAAAGGAATAAACACTGTTGATAAAGCCAGATCTCCTTAGTGAAGAGTCCAGACACATGACAACCCATGATGTGGAAATGATCTAATAATAACAAACAACAACAAACATTAACGTGCTTAGTATGCACTAAGTATTGCTCTAGTGCTTTACATGAGCTAACATTTCATTCTCATATAATAGATCTATAAAGTACATATGGTTACTATCACATCTCCATTTATTGTTAAGAAAGTGACACACAGAAAGATGAAGTAAATTTCCTAAAGTCACAAAGTTAAATGTGGCAGTTAAAGTTTAAAACCACATAGATTGTTGCCACAGTCCCCAGTCTTATCTATTATTCTCTGCTTCCTCTCACCATTTCAGTTAATTCTTACAATAACCATATGAAGTAGGATTTGACAGAATGGAAAACTAAGGCTCAGAGAAGTGATAAAGATGAGATTTGAACCCAGGACTAAATCATCTCTCTTCAATAAGGTTATCTTCATCCCATAGTCATCATCCTTTATGGAACTTTATGTAGCCAACCTAAAATGGTCCCTTTAGAAGAACTTTGTGCAAGAGATCACTGTCATCCTTGGTGCCCTTTGCATTCTTCACGCTAGAAATCCACAACACACCTGAATTCATCTAGAACCATGGACAGCACCCGGGTTTTAGAAATATCTTCCCCAGGCTTCAGGCATAAGGTGGTGGAGATTCTTTCCATCGTGAACCAAATCAATGATCACATAGCAGGCTTTGTGGGTGAGAAAACAAGTTGGTCCATCTGGAGGTTTATGCTGACTAACCATCGAGTCCTTGACTTTGAGTTGGTTTGCCAACCTCATCACCAGGCATCATCTAGTAAGTCATCAACTGTTTCCAGATAACTGGGTATTTTCAGTTTGCTAGAATCACACTGAAGGCTGAACTAAGTATATAATTCTGGGCTCCCAAATAATTCTTTCACTGATGCCCTAAGTCCTCTACCAGGAGGAATCTTAGCCTAGGAAACCTCTTTCAAAATACACAAATGCCTGGAAGAGGTAATATATTTAGCCAATCCCTTACACCTTAATGTTCCTTCATGAAGGGAGAGATAGGTCAACATGAAATCATACTCTTGACATGGATGAGGGGGAAACAAAAGGACCTCAGGGAGCATCCATATATTCTATTTTAAATTTGACCTAGGAACGGTCCCAAACAGACTCTTTGGGTTTCTCCTCCCAGTACGTACTTTGAGATTTATTAATTTATGATCTTAATTGATTATTTATTGGGCTTCAGTGAGAAGTCTCTGAAACTCATCCTTCCTCCTTGATTCTTGCAATATTGTATATGTCCTTATTATAAACTATCTTGTGACTTCTTATTGTTATATGCCCTTCTTTCTTTTTTGAGCTTTCAGTCCTTCATCTATCCATCCATCTGTCCGTTCACCCATCCATCCATCTATATACCCATTCTTCCCCTGATCTCATGCCATTAACAATTCAGACAAAGTAATCAGACAAATTCACTAGAAGACGTGACAATTGATGAGGATTTCCCATCCACCCTTCTTTCTTTTATCCTAATTTTCCTTCCTCTGCCATCTCTCCTTGTGCCATCCCACATCTTTTCCTCTTCCCTCAGGAGAGTTACAGGAACGAAAATGAGATGGCTTTTGGGGACTGGAGAAGAGAGTAAACTGCTTGGCGACAGCTTGGGTGCAGGGACAGATGAAAACCTTAGCCTTAAGCAAAGTTCACGGAAGCCAAGGAGCGAGCTGATGGACAGTCTGACTTGTCAGGGGTGAAATCAATTAAAGTACATCAAATCCAGAATTCATGCTTTCTCAGAGTGACAAATCTATGCTGGAAACTGAGAAAGACGAAGGGAGAAAAATGTCTTTGACCTCTTGGAGACCGGCTGTTCCTTCTGTCAGGGGAGCCAGGCCTGCAGTGAGATGCGTTCATGATGAATTATAACAGCCAGCCAGCCACCTTAAAAAAGAATGGGGTGAAAAGGTCACCAGAGAGACCCAAAATGTGAGGAATTCAACCAAACATCAAGCTAAATCAACTTGAGGCCGGGAGTATTTGTGCCATGCCTGTTCAGAACTACTGCGATAAGCTCAGTTTGTTAGATCAACTCTTTTAGGCACAGAATGCACCACACTTACAACCACACACACATTGTTTACCAAGACCCAGGAAGGTAGGCAGAAGAGAAGAGCCATGAGATTGTCAATCCAACGTCAGAAATCTGGAGATATAGCATTTCTGGGCAATGTTGTCCAGTAGAACTTTCTGCAATGATGAAAATGTTCTATAGCTGAGCTGTCCAATATGGTAGACGTTAGTCACATGTGACTACTGACCCCTTGAAATGTGGCTGGTGCATGTAAGGAACTAAATGTTTATTTTTAAAACTTTTATTATTTTAAATTTAAATAGCCAGATGTGGCTAGGAACTACTGTATTAGACAGTGAAGCTCCAAGACAAAGGACGTTTTTGCCTGCAATGATACATAAACAAGCAGGAGTGGATTTAACGTCTGATTGCAGTGGTTACTGCTCCAGGTGTTCTGAAGATTTAAAGCATACACAGGTTCATGAGCTCCATAGCACAATGACAATATCTTATCTATCTCCATATACCCATCATCTATCATAGCACCTGGCACATAATGGGTGTCTATACATGTGCAATAACTGATTAAACAAATGATAGTAGCTAACTTATTGAACACTTATTACATGTCAGATACTATACTAAAACTTTACGTGCATTCTCTCCTTGAATCTATCTAGGAAGACCGTTGGGTAGGCAGTAGCAGAAATAATTATAGCAACATTGCTTACTACGTGTCAGGCTCTCTTCTAAAAGGTTTGCATGTATTAACACATCTATTACAGAAATTCTATAAAGTAGATACTATTATTATCCATATGGTTTGGATGAAGAAACTGAGGCATAAGAGAGCCTGAGCAACATACAAGTAAGTCACACAGGTCGTAAGTGGCCTGGCCAAGATTTGAACCCAAGAAGTCCAGCTACAGAGCCCATCACTGCATCATACTGGGTTCCCTTGCTTTCCGCAATTTACAGAAGAAGAAACTGAAGCTGGGAAAGATTAAGTTACCTTTTCAGTTAGTAAGTGGCAAAACCATCACCCAAACTCAGATCTACGTGATGGAAAAAGCCCAGTGAGTAACTGAGTTGCTTCGTAACTGCTTGGGTTTTTGCAAAATTCTTGGCAGAAACTTATTATTCTCACTTGTAATACTCGATGGCAAATTTGATTCTCTCCTTAGAAGGTAGAGGTTGAATTTTGGTTGCCTCTCTGAGATCAGTTTCCCCATCAGTCAAATGCGCTTAACTTGCAACTTTTTTGAGAGGGCTCAGTGATGCAATCTATGTAATGTGTCTACCTTAGTGCCTGACACATGATAAGCACTCAATAAAAGGATGCTTCCATTGATGTTATTATTATTACTAACAATATTGTGATTAAAAAATAAACAGGCATGGAAAACAGAAATCCTTTGTTGACCAATTGTCCCAGTTTCTGACTGGTTCCTCACTGAGGTGAACTTTCCAAATAACTATGATTTGCATCCTTTAGCATCCAAATTAATATTACTTCCAAATTTGAGCCATTCTTCCTGGAAAACTTTCTTATGAGCTTTAATATTTCCTGTCTTTATAAAAAGAAGACGTGGAATAAACCTTAATCTTTGCTTTTTTTTGAAATATATATATATCAAACAAATATACAAACAACAAATATATATACATATGAAATTCCTATAGCATAAAATTAACCATTTAAAGTGAACAACTTAGTGGCCTTTAGTACATTCACACATTCACAGTGTTGTGCAGCCACCATCTCCATCTAGTTCCAAAACATTTCTATCATCGCTAAAGAAAACCTTGTATGAATTAAGCAGTCACTCCTTACTTACCCTCCTCCCAGCCCCTGGCACCCACAAATCTGCTTTTTGTCTCCATGGATTACCTGTTCTGGATATTTCATGTAAATGGAATCATACAACAGGTGATCATTTGTGTCTCGCTTTTTACACTTAGCTTAATGTTTTTGAGGTCCTTCCACATTGTACCATGTATCAGTACTTCATTCCTTTTTATGGCTGAGTAATATTCCACTGTATGGATGTACCACATTTTGTGCCATTTTGATATTTGTTTTCTGTATGGCTTACACCTATTTTATTCCTAAATTCCTCTATTACTGCTTTCTTTTGCGTTTAGTTCAAATTTTATAGTTTACCATTTTTTATTTCCTTCTTATTTCCTTTTCTGTATTTTTCCAGATATTTTCTTAGTGCTTATCATAGAGATTACAATTAACATTTTAAATTTATAACAATCCAGTTTGAATTTATATCAACTTAGCTTCAATAGCATACAAAAACTGGTCCTATACAGTTTTACCCCCTTTATGTTATTATTGTCACAATGTATTATCTTTACACATTTGGGAAATTAGGGTGCACCATTAATATAGACTTATATTTATTGTTTTATGCATTTGTCTTTTAACTCATATAGGAAATAGAAAGACAAGTTACAAACCAAAAAATATAATAATCCTGGCTTTTATATTTACTTATGTAGTTACTTATACTGGAATTCTTTATTTCTTCATATGGCTTTGAGTTACTATCTAGTATCTTCTCATTTTAGCCTGAAGGACTCTGTAAGCACTTTTTATTGGGCAGGTTTACTAGCAATGAGCTTTCTCAGCTTCGGTTTATCTTGAAATGTCTTAATTTCTCCTTCCTTTTTGAAGGATAGTTTTCCTTCAAAACTATTTCTTCTCATTGCCTTCTGGCCTCCTTGGTTTCTGGTGAGAAATTGAGTGTTAATCTTATTGAGGATCTCATGTAGTCATTTTTCTCCCGATGCTTTCAAGATTCTCTCTGTCTGGCTTTTGATGGGTTGATTATAATGTGTCTAGGTGTGGATCTCTTTGCATTCCTTCTTCTTGTTATTCATTAAGTTTCTTGGGTGTGTAGTTTCTTGTCTTTAATTAAATTTGGGAAGTTTGAGGCCATATTTTTTCCAATATTCTTTCTGCCCTTTTCTTTCTTTCTTCCTCCTTTTGGGACTCCCATTATGCTGTTGGTACACTTGACTGTGTTCCACAGGTCTCTTGGGCTCTGTTCATTCTTTTTCATTCTTTTTTCTTTGTGCACCTCAAATTGGATAATTTCAATTGACTTATTTTTAAGTTCACTTGATTCTTTCTTCTGACTGCTCGAATCTGCTATTGAAACCCTGCAGGAAATTTTTCATTTCCTTATTTTACTTTTAAACTCTAGAATTTCTTTTTGGTTCTTCTTTGTAATTTCTGTCTCCTTATTGATATTCTCTATTTGTTGAGACACCCTTCTTTTGGTTTCCTTTAGCTCTCTGTCCACGCTTTTCTGTAGCTGTTTAACTATATTTAAGATAGTTGATTTAAAGTCTTTGTCTAGTGTGACATAGACTTAAGTCCAATGTCTGTGCTTCCTCAGGGACAGTTTCTGTTACTTGATTTTGTGCAGAGTCCATGTTATTTTATTTCCTGCATGTTTGGATCTTTTCCGTTTGAAAAAAAATTTTTGTAAATCGCACGTTTTGAATATTACAATGTGGTTACTCTGGAAATCAGATTCTTGCCCACTTCAGCATTTATTTGTGTTGATTGCTTTGGGCTGTAGCTGTTTATTTGCTTAGTGAATTTTCTAAACTATTTTTGTAAGTTCTGTATTCTTTGTCACATGTGGTTTCTGAAGTCTCAGTTCCTTTAACTTGTGTTCAGCTAGCGTTTTGACAGACACTTTGTTAAACACTAGGAGTCATTCCTCCAAAAAAAGAAAGAAAGAAAAGAAAGAGAGAAAGAAAGAAAGAGAGAAAGAAAGAGAGAAAGAGAGAAAGAAAGAGAGAAAGAGAGAAAGAAGGAAAGAAGGAAAGAAGGAAGGAAGGAAGGAAGGAAGGAAAGAAAGAAAGAAGGAAAGAAAGAAAGAAAGGAGGGAGGGAGGAAGGAAGAAGGAAAGAAAATAAAGGAAGACAAAAGGAAAGAAAGAAAGGAAGAAAGGAAGGAAGGAAGAGAGAGAGAGAGAAAGAAAGAGAAAGGAAGGAAGGAAGGAAAGAAAGAAGGAGAGAAAGAAAAGAAAGAAGGAAAGAACAGATAAGGAAAGGAAAGCAAAAAACATTCTCCCAGTGTTTGCAGATTGGCTCTCTGTTGGGGCACACTTTCAGTGTGTAGTTGGGAGTTTACAGCTTTGCCTTAGCCTTCACTTCCTGTTTGTACTAAGCCTAGACATCCGATGGGGGTAAAAGTTTGTAATCTTCTGGGGGCTTTTCTGATTGTGCATCCTGCCCTGGGCGTGTGTGTGGCTTTCTAGATTTCCCACTGTATCTGGTGGCTTTTGAGCAACATAATTTCCCAAAGACTCTCTCTCTCTCTAGCTCCCTTCTCAGACTTGCATTGTTTGCCTCAACTGGGATCTTTTGTCCCAGGTGGCAGTGGGTTGTTCAATTACCCTGTAATATTTTGAAAGAATGCCCTCTGCGTGGCCACTCTTCTGCCCTGAGTGAGCTCCGAGGTGGGAAAACAGAGGCTAGAGCACCTTGTGTCATTTCCTCAGGTAACCCCCAGACAGGTTAGAACAGACAAATGCAATTCTCTGAGAATAAGGTCTACTCCTACTGTGGATTGAATTGTGACCCTCCAAAATTCATATGTTGAAGTTTAACGCCCAACATGACGGTGTTTGGACATGGGGTCCTTGGGAGGTAATTAGGTTAAGATGAGATTATGAGGCTGGAGCCCTTATAATGGGATTAGTGTCCTTATAAGAAGAGGAAGAGATCAGAGCCCTCTCTCTCTCTACCATGTGAGGCCCAGCAATGAAACAGCCACCTGCAGGCCAGGAAGAGGGCCCTTACCAGAACTTGACCGTGATGGACCTCTGATCTTGGACTTTCCAGCCTCGAGAACTGTGAGAAATAAGTCTCTGTTGTTTAAGCCACCCAGTCTACGGTATTTTGTCATGGCAGTCCGAGCAGACTAAAACAACTCTGCATCTTCCAGAACCGGGGATCAGGGTTCCACACTGGGAATACAGCTGTCATTTTCAAGACCATCATGAAGCAGAGTAAGAAGATGAGGCAGGGCAAGTCAAGAGGCACAAAGCTTTCCTATCTTATTATTATTATTATTTTTTTTGAGGAAGATTGGCCCTGAGCTAACATCTGTTGCCAATCTTCCTCTTTTTCTTTTTTCTCCCCAAAGCCCCAGTACATCGTTGTATATCCTAGTTGTTGGTCCTTCTGGTTCTTCTATGTGGGATGTCACCTCACCATGGCTTGAGGAGCAGTGAGTAGGTCTGCTCCCAGGATCCGAACCAGCAAACCCCAGGCCGCCAAAGCGGAACGTGTGAACTTAACCACTACACCACTGAGAAGGCCCCTTTCCTACCATTTTTAAGTTGCCTTTTAAAGAAAAAATTAACACTTGCTTGGTTGTTGTAAACCTTTGACTATTTCTCAGAGTTCAGAAAAAGATGGTTCTGTCAGTTCTTGCTTGCTTCTCAATGTTTCTATGGAAAGACCAGTCCTTGGAGCTACCTGCTGCATCATTTTCACTGACATCACTCCCAAGACTTAATATTTATTGTATGCTGAGGGACCCTTCTGGACCTCAGTTACTGTGTGGTGTAGAAACAAACTCAAGGATGCCCACAGTCCAGATAGATAAGGCTGCTTCCCTTACACTCAATGGCCCTGTACAGTTAAGCTTTGTGTGTCTTTGTGAGTGATTTTGGAGTTCACTATCATTTGTCTTTGTCAACAGCCACCTTTTAGAGCAGTACGTAAAGACTGCCTCTAAAAACTCTGTTTTTCTCCCACTAGGATGACCAACTGTTGGAGTTTGCTGGAGTCTAAAGCGTTTCACAAGATGTAGGATTTTCATTGCTAAAATCAGTCTCAGGCTAGCCAGGATGGTTGGTCATCCTATTGCCATCCTTCAAATTTCTCACCCCCCTCCTAACGCACACGCACACACACACACACTCACCATTACCATGTGTTGCTTTTGATCTAGGCAGTTCATCAAGATGATTAGATTTTTGGATAAACATAATCCACTTAGGCCCTGAGTGAGGTTTGAATGAAGACCTTCAGTGCATGGGCTTCATGACCATTCTTTTGCCTGCACAATGGTAAGTTAGCCAACTTCAGGCTCTTGCTTGTGTTTTCAACATTCGTGTGGGTTGGCTAAGAGGCCCTTCCACATTATTCTAGTGAAAGGGATATAATAGTGCAAATAATTTGCATGTGTTTTTCATAGAAATACAGAAACTAAGTTATTTTATCTTCCTATTAGAATTTAATTTTCTTTTCTTTTCCTAAAAGTCATCTATTCCCCTATTCTCATTCTCACTCCAACATTATTGACTCTAGAATACTCTAGATAAATGAACTGTGACTCTAGAAAAGTGATATTTTCAATGGGAAGAGGGAAGCAGTTTTGCCCCCGGGGGACATTTGGCACTTTTGATTATCACAGCTGGGGGAGGGCACAACTGTCACCTGGTGGCGAGGGGCCAGCGATGTTGCTCAGCATCCTACAATGCACAGGACAGCCCCCCCATAAGAATCATGGGGCCCAAACGTCAACAGTGCTGAGACTGAGAAACCCTGCTTTAGAAGAATAAATTAACTGTGATAGACGTGAAGTCAGCAAGACAGTTAGAACAGACTTAAAATTGTCCATGGAAATATTTTCCCTTAATTTTTTTTAGCTAGTTCAATAGGAGGCAACCTCTCTACTCTACTCGAAAAAAAAAAAAAATGCTCTGGCCTGCCATAAAAGCTACATTTTTGGACTTTGGAAACTCAAGTCCCAGATACAGTGAAACTCAAACCCCTCACCACTTCTACTTTCCTCTCTTGCCAGAACATTTTGGTGCAGCAGAAGAGTAGGAGGCACACACCGTATGTTTTTCATTCATTTATGCTGAAATCGTCTAAATGTTTCTTTTTTTATGAGCCATTTGATGTCCAAAAAGCCTTTTGAATTGCATTTATAACCCTTTAAAAAGCTCATTCCTCTTCAAAACAGGAAGCCACTTTGTGAACAGAGTAAACGCAGCCAAACCCTGGAAGACGGGAGAAGAGAGGCCACTCCCTCGGGGAACCTCTGCCCAGGGGGGAAGCTTTCACTGTCCCGGAGGGAACCTCCATGTGGCATGCTGGTGAGAGGGGTGACATGACCAAATCGGAAAGCAGGGGCCTGCTGCTAATGGAGCAGCTCTAAATGGGCCAGCGTCTGTGATTAGTAATCCTCTTTGTGACTCTATCATGGTATAGCAGAAAGGATGCTTGGCTGATTCTGGACCCATCGCTCTGTATTTCCTTGAGGGGCTCGCCCTCCGTTGTCTCCTTCTCCTCACATGTAAAATGTAGAGGATGGGCCAGATAATTTCCAAAACAGAGGCTTTTCCTCTGTTTTGAGCTATGCTTCTCTATAGATCTCAGATGCCTGCTTCAGACAGCGCAAATTCATGGCACACTTGACGTCATGCTTCCATTTAGCACCCATGACAGACATCACTAGCTGATAACAATAGCCTTTCCACTGGCCTCAGATACAAATTCAGAATTCCTTTCAAGAGAGTTCTCCAAGGCAGCCACTTCCAATGGTTTAGCATTGGCGAGCGCGCGCGCAGACACACACACACACACACACAAGAAAGACTAATAGGTCAACCCTGGCCCAAGGTTGGTGTGACATCAACAGAAGGTGTAACATCAATTCCTCTGGAGCAGAGAATTTAACCAAAAGCCAAGTGTACAAGCAGACACAGTGAAAAAATAAAATACAAAGTAAAATCAAATCAATAAACAAAACGAAGTCAAATAAAAGAAAATGAAAACTAGAGCTGAGAGTCACTTGCCGTGTGACCCAAGACAAGCGACTGACTTCTCTGGGTCTTTGTTTCACGACCCATCAAAGGGCATGATAAAGCCCACCTTTCCATTTTAGTTACTTTCTTTGCCTTCCTTGTTTTTTTTTTTTTGTTTGTTTGTTTTTATAGTTGACAAAGTACATTAACATTTATTGTGACAATAATATTCTCTAACCTTAATGCCAAGGCACATTACTTTTCATATTCTTGTTTCTGAAATCAAGATGTCTGACAACCGTCGTACAGAGTTAAAATGGCCAAGTCTCCTATTTGCCTGAATAAAACAAAAGCAGTTTTTAAAACCATGAAGTCTTGGAATAAAACAAAGATTGAGAATAGTTTTCTTTTGTTTAATACATAGAATATTCCTGACTGTGTCCTAAGTTGTTACAATGGCCTATAAAGCATGTATTATTAACATTATACATATTCATATCTAAACATTTGCCTCAGTGAGATGCAGAAATGGAGACTGTGGGAGGTTCTCTTGCTTAAGGTCACAAGGCAGGTCAAAGACAGAGTTGGGATTTGAACTATGGCCCTCTAAGACCAGGCTTACTCTTGTAACCAACTTTTGATTTTGGCCTCACATAACCCTGTAAGGGAGACTGGGCAGGTGTCACCCTGCTCCATTCCAGGTGCAAACATAGAGACCATGACCACAAAGTGACTTTGTTCTGGAGTCATGTCGAGAAAATATTATGGATCCTGGGGCTCTAAGCTGAATAGGAAAAGTAATCACAGTGTTCTATAACTTATGGATGTTAATCTCCCATTGATTGTTGGCTCTGGGACAGAGACCTTGCTTGAGGGCTGCTGCATCCTCCTGAAGTTTTAAGAGGCCCAAGGGAGCCAGGGAGGAAAGACGTTGCAACTCGTTAGAAAGTTGAAAAAGACGTATGTTCCCAGGGAGACTACAGCAGATGGTCTGTGACATTTGTTCATTCACTCAATAGGCAGTTATTGAAGGTGTTCTGCATGTCTGGTCGGGTTCAAGACACTTGGATGAGTCCTGGGTTGGTGGGTGGGGGTGGCGGGTGGATAGCCTGTGTACTTACAAAGCAGGAGTCACTTGAGAGGCAATGAAGCAAATTGGAAAGACACCAGCTTGGGAATCAGCCCCAGCTTGAGTTGAAGGCCAGTTCTGCCCCTCTGTAGCTATGTGATCATGGGCACGTGATATCACCTCTCTGAGACCTAATTTCCTTATTTATAAAATGAGAATAGTGATAGAAAACTACCCATGGGATGGTTGTGTGGCTTACTTAAGTTCACATGTGTAAGATGCTTAGCATATTGCCTGGCACACAATAAGCACTCCATAAGTGAAGTTTGAAACCATGTATTCATTCAACAAATATTTACTGAGCACCTACTCTGTACCGAGCACAGTTCTTAGCCCTGGACATCAACATGAATTGTTATTATTGTCTCATAGTGACCTGCAAACTTCATCTCCTTGGACTTCCCTGAGGTATCCTAAGACTTGAGTTGGTTCTCAGTCCAGGATGTGTGTGTGATGAAGCTACTGAGCAGAAGTGTCTGGGACTCTTGAATTCTCCTGGAGGTGGAGAAGGCAGGTCCATTGCTGAGGGGTAAATGGGTCTTGTGGATCTCTACAAAGGAGAAAGGAGATGAGGCAACTCGTCTTATTTCTAGGGCTGTTCAGATCTCTTGTTTCTCTTGGTTTTCTCTCCTTGGGTCATTTTTGACTGAAGTACAAAGAAGTGTCAGTGGATTGTGTGGGAAAAGGGCACGGCCTGGGGGAGGGGGACCTTCAATCCACCTCCAGCTCTGGTTTTGCCTCCTTAGTCTTCCATATCAACACCTGGCGCCATCTTCATGAAACGTATTCTTATCTTGAACCTGGACTAACTCCCCTCTGACGAATAATAGTGATCTTGATGTTGATGTTCCTGGAGATGGTGGTGATGATGATAATGATGATGATGTTGTTTAGAAGATGAGGGCAATGATGATGACCATCAATTACCATGGGCTGGGCACCTATCAATGGAGCTTTATATACATTCTCCCTAAACCTTGCAATAACTCTGCAAATTGGGCCTTATGATTGCATTTGATAATACAGGAATATGATGCTAAGAAAGCAGACATGAGTGCCCCAAGTCCACACCACTAGGAAGGGACAGAGCTAGTTGCAAACCTAAGATACCAACTTCAAGCCACATTTTGCCAGTAAAATTATAACATTGGGTGCATAGTATTTGTCAGACCTCTGTTAAGAGCATTACATGTCTTATCTCATTTAACCCCCACTACCCTGTGGGGTAGATACTAACCTCATTTCGATTTTACAGACTCAGAAAGAGAAGCACAAAGCTTGTGTAACTTGGCCATGGTCAGGGGGGTGGCTGTGGATCTGAGGTACATATCTAAGCAATCTGACTACAGAGCCTGCCCTCTTCTTATTTTTATTTTAAAAATATTATTATGGAAGTTTTTATTGTTCATGGAGGTATAATGTATGCATAGAAAAGTGCACACATGTTAATGGGTTGCAATGAATTTTGATGCCTATATAGAGCACCACTAGATAAGCCTGAGCTACTAACTCCCTCAGCCATGCTGATCTAATTCCTAGTTTGATGTTGTCAGAATTATCTGATGCCACTTGACACTTCTGGATTTATCTTCCCCATATAGTCACTGTGTTAATACTAATTGGAAACCCACATGATATTTATTATGGTCCAGACACTGTTCTAAGCACCTCACATAAATTAACTCATGTGAGCCCTATGAGGTTGGTACTATTGCTATGATTATTCCCATTTTCCAGATGTGACAATTGAGACCCAGAGAAGTTAAGTGACCTACCTAAGGTTACACAGCTGATGAGTCCTGGTGCTGTTGAATGAAACCCGGACAGTCTGGGTCTAGAGTCCTTCACGTGCTCCATTTCCTTAAATGCACACATCATCCCTGCAAAGAAAGTGCAATTATCCATCCCAGTTCCCAGCAGAGGGAAACTAAGGCTCAACAAGGTTAAAATAACCTGCTTAAATGTCTTTACTAAAAGCCACACAGTGAAGACTCTACTGATTTCCAAATATATAGTTTCATCACGGTCCTAAGAGAAGTCTAAGACATCTTTGCTTTGGATTGGAATTATTGAGGTACCTGTTTATCCCCGTGCAGGAATCCCAAGTTTATGGAAAGCAGGAGCTCTGACTTATCGCTCTTTTGTCATCTGCAGCCCCCAGTCCTGACCCCATGCTCTAGCGGAGCCTGTGGAGGAAAGAAGGCTCTGGAAGAAACGTGCTTGCTGTCGAGGATGGCAGAGACTCACGCCTCACCTTGACGAGGCTGTGACCACATGAACGCTTCTCTCCCCAACTCACCTCTGTACCCCGCTCAAGCTCCTGGGTCCACGTCTTCCTAGCTCTTCCCAGGGGGATAGTAAATCTTGAGTTTCCCATTTTCCTCCAGCTCGAAAGGATATGAATTCCGTAAATCTTGGCCTGAGTGACCAGCGGGATGCATGAAATATGACAGGAAAGAGGCCAGAGAGGCAGAGTTTACTCAGAGCACAGCATCCAGTGGTGGGGATGGGCAGATGGGGGGCCCTTAGGGACCCCTTGGGCTGCAGAGAGAAGCCTCGGCAGTCCCTGGCTGTCATCGACAGTTATGGTCACTGCTGTGCCAAGGCCCTAAGAGCATTGCCACTGCACGGGGAGAAGTGACACACTGCAGAAAAGTGATACGGCCCCATCCTGCTCCTCACTCTTGGCCCCTGACTCCAAAAAGCTGGGGAGGGAAAGGAGACCCATCTATTAGGGCTGACAGGACAGCAGGAAGGACTTAGCTGTGATGAGAGGAAGGACTTCCTGCAAGGAAAGGTTATTAAGCCCAGGAATGAGTTATTGAGAGAGGTGGTGGAAGTGACTTCCTGACTTGGAGACCAAGATGGATAGTTATTGGTCTGCTAGAGTCGGCCCAGCCTGTCTGCTCGGATCCTTGACCCCTTCGGGGAGACCGCACATCAGCTGTGTCTGCCTCCGAGGTCATTCGCGAATGCTCAGTGATTATAAAACTCCCCTTTGACAGCAGGTTTTGTGTTTTTACTTCTTCTTCTTTTTCTTTTTTTTTTTTGTACTGTAGAATTACTATATGTTCATTTTAATTTTTTTAAAAAATCCAAATAATCTAGATGAGACTAAAGTCAAAAAGAAAACTTTGCTCTTACTTCTTTCTGCAAATCCCACTCCCCTTTCTATAGATAAATACTGTTAACATTCGGGGTAAATCTTAATAGACTTTTTGAATGTGCATCCACACAGGCACATGTGCACACAGCAGCCCTTGTACGATTCTTATTTTTAAACATAGACAGGCACATACTACGCTCATTGTTCTGATATTTGCGTTTTCCCCTGTTAACATCACGGGCATCTTTCCATGTCAATATACATATTTCATTTTCATTTTTGAGACAGTAACTTCATATTCCATAATATGGATATACCATAATTTATGGAACCAATCCTCAATTGATTTATTTTTGGGTTGTTTTCCAAATTTTGTCATGCAAAAATGCTGCAGTAAATCTTACATCCCTCTGTACACAGAAGGGCGTGTCTTTAGAACAGATTTCTAGAAATGAAACTTCCAAAGCAGAGAGGATGTTAGATGTTGCCAGGTAAGGTGTAGCTAGCTGCTCTCTGAAAAGATGTAAAGGGCTTATTCTTAATTTTGGTGAAGGCATAGAGAAAAATGATTCAACCTTCATTAACACTGGTTATAAGCACATTTGAAATGTTTATCAATGGGTTATCCCATTTGGATTAATTTCTCTTATTTCTAATAAGGTGGACCATCTTCATCTTTATTAACTATTTGTATCTTTTACCCATTTATTTCTATCAGCTTTTTGTCTTTTTAAATTTATTTGTAAACCTTTCTACAGATTATGGCCTCTGTCCTTTTGACTATCTTATATGTTGCAAATATTTTCACCCGACCTATTTCTTTATTTTTCTTTGTATTCCTATTATTAGCCATTTCTTCTGCTTTAAAAACTGTATTCATTGCAGCGTTATTCACAATAGCCAAGACTTGGAAGCAACCTAAGTGCCCATCAAGGGACGAATGGATAAAGAAGCTGTGGTATATATACACAATGGAATACTACTCAGCCATAAGAAATGATGAAATCCAGCCATTTGTGACATCATGGATGGACATTGAGGGTATAATGCAAAGTGAAATAAGTCAGAGGGAGAAGGTCAAATACCGCATGATTTCCTTCATTAAGTAGTAGATAATAACAACAATAAACAAACACATAGGGACAGAGATTGGATTGGTGGTTACCAGAGGGGAAGGGGGGAGGGAGGAGGGTGAAAGGGATAATTCAGTACATGTGTGTGGTGATGGGTTGTAATTAGTATTTTGGTGGTGAACATGATGTAATCTATGCAGAAATAGAAGTACAATGATGTACACCTGAAGTTTTTACAATGTTATAAACCAATGTTACTGCAATAAACAAAAAATTAAAAAAAAAGATATAAGAGTAATGAGATAAGCATAGAATAGATCATTAGAGAGAATATCAAGGAAAAAAGAAAATCCTGGAAAAAATGATTAATCATTGCAATAAAAAAATTCAAAAAAAAATTAATATAAAAAAACATGTTTTATTGTCATATGTTAACAAAAGTAATTTGTGTTCATTGTAGGAAAATGTGGAAAATAAAAATGAAAAAAGGGACAAAAGACGCACTGTGAATGGACCTAACATTATTGAATGGCAAACTGAAAAATGATTAAGATGGTAAATTTTATGTTATGTGTATTTTACCACAATTAAAAAAAAAAAGAACAAAAGAAAAAAATCATAATTTCCTCTCTCAGAGAAAACAGTTCTTTTCCCTGGAGATGTTTTTCTCTGCATTAGTACACTTAGTACATTTAGCACATTAGTACATTTCTGATCTACTTGTCCACTTAATATGTCATGACTAATTTTTAGCTTAAAAAAGCCAACATGATTGTTTATGGCTATGTGGTGTTATGTGGTAATAATAAAATTGGTAATAACAGCGTATCACTGAGGGTTTACTATATAGCGTATACTCAGCTAGGTTCTTTTTATGTATAATCTCATTTAATCCTTACAACAACCGTATGAGGTGGTAACTATTATTAGGCCACTTTCTCAGATGAGGAAACTGAGGCTTCTAGAGGTAAAGTTACTTGTCCAAAGCCTTATAGCTGGCTAGAGGTGGGAGCTGAACTTGAATGCAGTGCCCATGTGCTTCACTATACTCTTCATATTGTCGTTAGTGTCAGGGGCCATGAATATCCAACCCATCTTCAATTCTTGGATATTTAGGCTGCTTCCAGTGCTGCACCCATCCTTCCAATTGTAAATCACCTTCTAATCTCATTCCTTCTTGCTACCATCTCACCCATTCTATACTTCTTGACCAGGTCCCCATCCCCAACACTCACAAACACTGAGAGGGGCAGCATGGTGTGGATAAGTGTAGATGCTGGAGCGAGATTCCTCAGGTCTGAGCCCTGGGTTCACCCCTGTCTAGCTGTGTGGCCTGAAGCCAAATATCAAAACCCTCCTTTTCTTAATATTCCCACCTGCATAATAAAGTTAATAATAAGAGTCTCTATTATAAGGCTGTTGTGTGCAAACACAGACACACACACACATTCCTTCACAGAACACCTTCTGAAACCAGTGACCCTTGGATCACCTTTTGGGAAGTGCCGAGTTGTAGACTTCCCGAATGGAATTCCTAGCAAGGCCTTCACTGTTCCCTCTAATGCTTTGCTGAGCTCTTGGAGCTCCAGGGGAGACCACAAACTGAGCAGGTGTCATGTGCCAGCCATGTTATGTCACGGTCACCCTAGATGTAACAACTTTATGCAGTCCCCATCTTACAGATCAAAAAAGGGAGCTTGGAGCTTAAGTCATTTGTCTCTGGTTAAATCAACAGTGCGGGGCAGAGTTGGGGTTTGAACCAACGTCTTGACGAATCCAGAGTCCGTGGTCTAAACCACTCCATTTCTCTCCTAGAAGCATAAAAGCCAAAGGCTACACTTTTATCTTTCACTAAAGAGACCTCACGTCCCAGCTACTTTCTTCAGAGAATACCAGTTTCCTAAAATCCTACCTGTCTTAGCTCATGGAGAGCTGAAGGTATGTTTTAAATACAGAGGGAAAGACCCTCAGCCCCTCTTCTTTGGTGGCACGTTCATAAACAGATGCAAGACAGGAAGTAGGTGCCCTCCACCCCTGCCCCAGGGCATCTGAGGACAGAACAAAGAGCAGGGTTCTGTGCCCGGCCAGCGAGCAGAGCCTATCACGTGGTTGCTGCCTGACGGTGCGAAATGGATTCAAGGCCCAGGTCCATCTGGTTTGTGTATCGTGAACGAGCTGTTAAAGTGTCAGGACTTAACTTCTCTGGATTTGAGGAAGTCTTGTGGGGTTTTATTGAGCAGTTAAGATGGGTGTGAACCTCACTGGGGGAACCGCTTCTCTGCTATGATCTGAGAGACACACAGCGTTCACAGGTTGGAGAAGCACAAGATTAGAAATAAGAGGATGGACCCTCCCCCACCCCCAAATCAAAGCAACAAGGACTTGGAGTCCAGGGTCCATTGATTCTGCACCATCACGAGCAATTCGTTCTTCCTCTAAGCCTCAGTACCTCCTCTGGGACATGGGGACAATTAGCTTGCCCAACTCACAGAGCTGTTTAGACATGAAAGATGATAAGAACGGTAAAGGTGTCTACAAATGGGAGAGGTAGCCACTAGCTTCTTTTCATTTCCTCTCTCCGAAGGAACCAGAAAGAGCTACAGGGACTTCGTCTCTTGTTTCTATTCTCTCTCTCTCATGGTCGGAATTGGGCATTACTTCTACATACAGTACTTAAAGATTCTCAAGAATGACTTGCAACTGCTCTGGGTTCTGTGGTATTGGCTGCTTCTGACGGTCCATCAGCTCTGGAAAGAATATAAGAGCATAACTCTGGGTGGAGGAAGGGGCAATGAGAGGTGTGGTAGTTTTAAAATGTGTTTGCAAATTCTTTGACACACCGCTCATCAAAAGATGGAGCCTAGAGGCCGGTCCAGTGGCGTAGTGGTTAAGCTTGTGCACTCTGCTCCAGTGGCCGAGGGTCTGCAGGTTTGTATCCCTGGCATGGACCTATGCACTGCTCATCAAGCCATGCTGTGGTGTCATCCCATATACAAAATAGAGGAGGGTGGGCACAAATGTTAGCTCAGGGCTGATCTTCCCCAGCAAAAAAGAGGAAGATTGGCAATGGATGTTAGCTCAGGGCCAATCTTCCTCACCAAAAAAAAAAAAAAAAAGATAGAGTCTAATTCCCCTCTCCTTGAACATGGGCCAGGCTCAGCGAGTCGCTTCTAATGAATGGAATATGGAGGAAGTGATGCTCTTACTTTTCAGGTTGGCGAGGAAGGCACCACAGCTTCCACTGGCTCTCTTGCTTGGAGCACTTGCCCTTGGACCTCCAACCTTGAAGCTTCTCTCTCTCTGCCCCTCTATCACATCTTGTGTAGTGACCCCATTTCTCCTCCTGAAAATGGGTCTTCTGTGTATGGCTGGGGTTGAAGGAGATGTGTCTGCAGACAGATAGTCCCACAACTACATCCTTACCATTTCCCTTCTAGTGTCCTCAGGTAAATCTCCAGGAATGAGCTCCAACTGGCTCTGTTGGGGTCATGTGTCCATTCTTGAACCAATCACTGTAGCCAGAGGGATTAATGACTATGATTGGCCAGCATGGGTCACGCATCCAGCCTTTGGACTTAGGGAATGTCAGACTATCAAATATAGTTAACAGAACTACATGGCATGGAGAAGGGATAGTTTCCCTAAATCGTGGGTGCTTTGTGCTTAAAGAGGTGAAAGAGAGATGCTGAGCAATGAAAAAGAGCAGATATCTACGTCAGCAGACCCCACACATAGAATTACCTAGTTGTCTCCCCCACTCAGCTATAAGCTCCATGTGTCACAGGCCTGAATCCCCAGGCCTGGCAGAGTGTCTGGCACACAGTAGGTGCTTAAGAAAACCTTCAGTGCAATTTCCACCATGTCAAGCTAGGATTGTCATGAGCCCTATAAGAACAGGGGAAGATTTCATTGGTGGTGTTGGCATTGCTAGGGTACCTAGAGGAGTAGGAACCACTTACCGGGTACAAGACTTTAGCTTTTTACTTATTTTCTCTCAGCTTCAGTTTTCTCACCTGTAAAATGGGCTCAGTAATGAAACTTATCTCAAAGGAGTATGGAAAGGATCCGGAGAGAAAGTGTATGAATGGGCTAGAATGCTATATCAAAAATGTATTCTCATCCTCAGAGGACTCTGGGCAACATTTTTCATCGTTTTCCTGGAACTCAGTTAATGGACCAGCTTTTGGCAACTAAAAGCCATCCAGAAATGCTTGCTGAAATTCATTCAGTTTTTCTCAACGTTCCCATCTGTCAAATGGGAATAATAATTCCTTTTCTCGCAACAGGCCATTAGTCAAGGCAGGATGCCCTCCGGATGGAGAGCGCTGAGTGGAGCCATCTTCTCTGCTCCTGGCAGTTATGATTCATTATCTTGCAATGTGGCTCTGGGGTTCAACATCAGCTGGCTGACAGGTAAATGGGTTTTGGGGGAAAGGACATGGGAGAGTAATGTGCTTTTTTATTTCCAATGGCGTTTTCCTAGCCACTGCTTCCTCCTCACTCCAAGGCACCGGGGAATCCAACCTAAATGGAGAAGCAAGCTTGTTACTCAGGGAGAGAGGAGATTACAGAGGCGGTGAGGCCGGGTTCATGGGTCTACATGGCATTTGTCAGAGGTGGTGAGCTCTAGCTTTGGCCTGCAAGTCCCACATTTTGCCTTAATTTTTTTGGAGTGAAATTTCAGCTTCAATCATGACTCTGCTGCTTACCAGCTGCGTGACCCTAGGCAAGTCAGTCTACCTCTCTGAGCCTCAGTTTCCTCTTCTGCAAAATGGGACTAATAATCCCCACTCCACCTGTGTTAATGAGACCATGAGAGGGAGAGCCCCAAGGACAAGTTCCATCCCCTCTCTCCCAAATGTCTCCAGACACGGTGCTCCCAAGTCTTCTGGCTTTATTCCTTTAAATGCTTTTTGTTTTTGGTAAGGAAGATTCGCCCTGAGCTAACATCTGTACCAGTCTTTCTCTATTTTGTATGTGGGTCGCTTCCAGACTTAACCACTACACCATGGGGCTGGCCCTTTTAAACGCCTTTTTTAAAGCCTCAACCTTCCATAATGTACATGATAAAAAAGCTCAAAGCCCCCTCCAATATCTCTGAGGGTTTTATTGAGCACCTACTGTGTGCCAGACACTGGGTTAGGCACGGACAATGTAGCCTTCTGTCACATGGACAATTGTCCCTGCCCCCATGGGACAATAAGTGGGGGAGAAAAAGGTCAATATACCATCACTCAGATAATTATAGACACGATAGCTGCCGACGTGGATATCTGCTCTTTTTTGTTGTTCAATATCTTTCTCCCTCTTCTTTAGCCCAAAGCACACCCCTTTCTTTCAGCGAGCTGCTCCTTCTCCAAACCAGGCGGTTCTTCTAGGCCTGCTGATTGTGTCAGTATCCTTATATATGATCCCGATGGTGGACATGTGACCCACGCTGATCGATCACAGCTGTTCATCCCTCTGTCTGCAGTGATTGGCTAAGGGATGAGCACATGACCCACACAGAGCCAATCAAGTTCCTTCCTGGAAATTTACATGGGCAAAAGGAAATGGGAAGGATGTAAGCATGGGTGGAGCTCTGCACACACACCCTCCCCAACTCCTGCCACGTGGAGAAGAACCATTTCTCAGGGGGAAAAAATGCGATCAGCACATAAGAAGGCAGCAGAACCAAGATCTGAGCAGGAGAGAGAGAGAGAGAGATACTTCAAGTCCCAGAGTCCTGTGTGTAGCTCCATCTCTGCGACTCAGTTGTCAAATGAGCCGATAACGCGTCTTTTTTGATTGGGCTGGTTTGACTTCAGTTTCTGTTACTCACAAAATAGAAGAGTTCTGACCCAAGCATGTGCTTTGCAGGGAACGCACATCGAGCTAGAGAGGATATAAGAGGAAGAACTGCTAATGTCCACAGGGGTCGAGAAGTGTCCCCGGAGGACGTGAAATCTGGCTGAAATGAGCAAGACGAGTAAGAGTTGATCAGACCACGGGTAGGGTCAGGGGCTAGGAAGAGTATTTTCCAGGTAGAGGATGTGACACATGCTAAGGACCTGAGTCAGGAGAGAAGCCAGGCCCATTCGAGGAAATAAATGAAAGTGGGTGTGGCTGGAAGGGAGAGAACAGAGGCACTGGTGGTTTTCAGCAAGGCTGGAGAGGTGCGCAGGGTCGGATCACAGTGGGCCGAGTCTGTGCCAAGGATTTTAGATTTTGTCCCAACAACAATGGGGGAGTTTCAGAGTATTGACCCTATTTTATTATTATTACTTTTTAATGTAATTCTCCATCAAGGCTGATATATATATATATATTTATATATATATATGTTTACATGTATATATATATAAAGTCCTAGTATATATATGGTAGAACTTTACCAAGAGTCATTATAGTCTGAAACAAGAAACAACCTCAAGCTCATTGTCCAACATGGCTGTTTCTAAGCATTTATCAATCACACGCTGGCCCAGGAAGTTTCTCTCTAACTATGTCTCCCCATCATCTCCTGCATCCAGCCATGTCCTCGGGGCGGCTTCTTTCCAAACCCTTCTCTCTTCTCACCTCTTCAAACAGTCCTTGGTACTTCACCTCCCATCTCTGGTCTGCCTGCAGAACTAGAACCCCCTTCATTTATCATGTAGTTCAGGGGGTTCTTAAACTTGAATGTGCCCCAGAATCAGAATCACCCGGAGAGCCTGTGAAGATGCAGAGTGATGGCCCCACCCCCAGCATTCCTGATTCATAGGTCTGCGTTGGGCCTGAGAATCTGCATTTCTAACAAGTTCCCAGGTGACACTGATGCTGCTGGTTCGGGGACCACACTTTGGGAAGTCCCCATGGAGAGGAATTTGTCTCTCTCCTGCCATCTGTCCCTCACATTATGGCCTCCCTTTCCTCAACCAAAAGGGCCATTCTACTCCATCACAAACCATGAAGCTCCCTTTGCCTCAGTTTACTGATCTGTAGAATGCAGACGATAGTGGCACCTGATTGATAGGATCAGTTCCTGTGAAGTGGTTAGAACAGTGACTGACACATAGCACTAATTAGGCATTAGACTATATTGTTTCAACGTTTTTGCTTTTCCAAAGATGGCCATACAGTGTCCCTCATCCCATATGTTTGTCTTATAATGCAACCTTGATACTCTTCCCGTTGAATGTGGAGACTACATCTCCTCAAACTTGGGTGGACCTTTGCAATTGCTGTGCCCAGCAGTATAGAGGCAGTGATGTTATATGACTTCTGAGGCTAGTTCACAGAAATGCGCTTCCTCCTTGTTCTCCTGTATGGCTCACTCACGGAGCCCAGCTGCCATACTGCGAGGAAGCCCAGACTAGCCCACGTGGAGATGCCTCGTGTGGACGTTCTGGCCAACAGCTCAGTTGTGGTCCCAGCCAACAGCCAGCATCAACCGCCAGACATGTGAGTGAAGACACCTCCAGATAATTCCAGCCCCTAGCCATTGGATCACCCCCAGCTGTCAAATCTCCCAGCTGAGGCTCCAGACATCATGGGCAGAGACAAGCTGTTCCCACTTTGCCCTGTGCAAATTCCTGACCCATAGAATGAGTGAGTATAAATGAAACGGTCATATTCTATGCCACTAAATCTTGGTGTGATTTGTCCTACATCAATAACAACTGGAACAATTATTATTATTATTATTAATTGCCATTATGTATTATGTATTCCAAGAGATAAATTGTCAAACAACGCCACTCCCCAAGAAAGGAGAAAAAGTTATAGCTGATTTTTATTTTAAAAGCTCTTTCCCTCTTTCTTCCATTCTATTTTCTTCCCTGTGCTACCTGAGGCAAGTCATACAACCTCTCTGTGCCCCAGGATCCTAACATAAGAATGAAGAATAATAGTTGATCTTAGGAAAGAAAGGACCGTGGAGATGAGAGATAAGAGGATGCTTTGGGTGAAAGCTTCTTTCTTGACCTTGGCACTGACAGCTCATGAAGGAGCAGCCCCAGGACCCCTCCAATGTCCCCCAGAATCAGGGTTGCAATGGGAGGCTAGAGCCAGCTCCTATGTAGAGACTCAGTCACTGCCCAGCTCACACAGGAGCATTCTCCAGGTGAGGTGGGGATGGGGAGGCAGCTGCTGAAAGCACCCCCCTCAGCGCCCCTCAGCTTGTTTTAGGAGACTAGACCTCATCTATTCCTTCTCCCTGGGCGTGCCTGGGCTGCTCTCTGCCTCCCTTACCAGACCTCACTCCTCCGGGCTTGAGCTAGCACCCAAGAAAACGTGGCCTGCCTTGCTTCTGCCCTAAAGACTCCCCCACTTCAGCTCAGCTCCCAGGGAGGAGGGGCAAGGACTTGGTCAGCGGGCAGAAGAGTTTGTATGACTCTGCTTGGGGGGTTTCAAGATTTCCATCTGCCGTTTCACCTCTGTGGAGTGACCGGGGCATCATTCCTGGTGCCCTCTCTCTGCCCGTACCTCGCTCTCTCCCTCTCACCTGCCGCCAGGTGTCCAGCCAGCCTTGTCCTCTCCTCCCTGCCTGTCTCCTGTCTCTTTGTCCCTCCTCCAGAGTCCTGTCCTGAATCTCCTTGATGGGCATGGCCATGGACGGTGACTGCCTAGTGCAGGACTGTGAAACCCAAACCAGAGCTTCACTTACCAGCCAACGGGACCTGCTGCTCTGAGTTGGTGACAAGCCAGCTTAAAACCCTCCGAGGGCTCCCTGTGGCTCTCAGGACCCCTCATGGAGCCCACAAGGCCCTGGGGGTCTTGCCCACCCCTCTACCCTCATCATGTGCCCCGAGCCTCCGTGTTCTCAGGAGTCTGGCTGTATTGACTGCCTTTCAGTTCCTTGAATGCCATGTGCCTCAGACACCAGGACTTTGCCTCTGCTGTTCCTTCTGCTTGGGTTGCTTTTCCCTCCCTGAGTTCACTCCTACACCTCCTCCAGATCTGTCAAGTGTCCCTTCTGCAAGGAAGGCCTCCGGCCTCCCCCAGGTGCAGGGCCTCACGGTGCCACATCCCTCCCTCTTGTCAAGTTTACAATCGCGCACCGAGCGCTGGATGGGTGTCTCTTTGCACCATCAGCTTGTAAGCTCCCTGAGAGCGGGAAGCTTCCTCGGCCTTCCCCTCACCTCCCCAGTAAATACAGCCTGGTGCTAGGTGTATCGGAGGTACTCACTAAATATTTGTGGAATAAATGCATGCACAAACAAGCAGAACCCTTTCTGGTGCTTCATTTTCCCTTCAGACTTTTGTAAGCAGTGGAACTTTCCAGAAGAGACAGAACAAAATGCAGTTGGACAGCGGGGTTAGGGCATGCAGACTTCTACCTACTGCACTTTGCTCGTCTGCATCCTCACCAGGAACCTGCTGCACTGGAGAGAAGCAGCACGAGTGGCCGTTCAGGGTCCAGCTGCCTGGGCTCGCATGTTGATTTTGCTCCTTACTCTCTGTGTGGCCGTGGACCAAGCACTTACCTCTCTATTTTTCTGTAAAACGGGACAATAGCAGTCCTACCTCATAAGGTTCTTATGAGATGTAAGTGTTAATATATGCAAAGCACTGGGAGCTGAGTCTGCCCACAGTAAGGACGCTGAGTTTGTTATTATTATTATTGTCATCATTATTATTAGGAAAGACTCCACTTCGCGAGTCTGTTCTGTCTCCATCCCACTGCCCTGTCCAGGTGGCTGGACAGAACTGTTCCTTGTCCTGCTCATGACAAATGGCTGCCTGGTAAAATCTCCCTCATCCCCACTCCTCTGGATTCCAGGCCTTCCTACACAGGAGCCCAGCCCTGGATGGTGATGGTGACCCGTGGAGAATGCCTCACGCCTGTCAGGGTCCTATTACTTCAGCGGCTGGAGAGGCAGCGTCCTGCTGGGAGAGATAACTTCCCATGAAGATGGATGGCCTTCCACTTCTTGACAGCACTCCAACCGGGGGAGATCAAGGATGCTGCTGTGGGAGGGAAGGGGCACGAGTATTAAGTGGCCATTGGGCTCAGTAGGGGAGGACAAGGAGGCATGGAAGCCCAGTTCACTTTGTTTTAATAACACCCAGCCTTGCAGACTGACAAGCCCTCTCTCCTCGGAGACGGAGCTGCTCAGCTGCCCAAGCATTTCTCTGCACACTGTGAAGCCCAGGGTTTACGGCACGTGTTTGCGGGTCAATTGCCTTGAGTCCTTGAGTCAATCGGGTCCTGGCTTTGCCATTACCTTGACTGCTAAACTTGGACCCACTACTACACTTCCCTAAGGTCTCAGTGTCTTCATCCACGGAATGGAAATAATAATACCCACTTCATTAAATTATTCTGTGAATTCTAAGAGATAACGCATGTGAAAGCCAAGAGAGGGCCATAGAGCCAGATTGCCAAATGTATTCTGTTTAGGGTCAGCTAGGAAATATTTTGGGCTTTGTGGTCCATAAGGTTTCTATTGCAACTTCTCAACTCAACCACTGTAGCAGGAAAGTAGCCACAGATAATATGTAAATGAGTGGGTGTGTTCCAATAAACTTTGAATAAAACTTTATTGACAAAAGGAGGCTGCGGCAGTGGGATTTGGCCCACGGGCCATCGTGTGCGAGCCCCGGTCTGAAGCGTAGTCCAGCTCTGTGGCTCACCAGCTGTGGGACCTTTCTTCACCTAATGGCAGTTGTAAGAATTTGATGAGTTATACACTTCTAGACAAAGCACTGGCAGTGGTGTCTGGTAAATATTAACCACAATATTAGTGTTTACTCTCACCTTTGTTATTACAAAGATGAGTAAAACATGGCCCCTGTCCTCTGGGATAAACAAGTCCAGGAAAAAAAGAAAGCAGCATGAAGCAAATCACGGTTCCAGCTGCCGTGAGAAGACTGGAGGCCAAGCTTTGAGGGAGTACTGCGGAGTGGATGGCTTATTGTTCCCATTGGTTTGCAGGGAAGACTTTAGGGAAGGGCACATTTGAGTTGGGTCTTGAAGGATGAAGAGGAGTTTACCAAGTAGAGAAGAGAAGAAAGGAATACCAGGTAGGGAGAAGAGAATGGGCAAATCCACAGAGACTGGAAGGATCGCGGTGCAGTCTAAGTTGAGATACAGGTTTTGGGGAAGTGGAGGGTGACATGACTGGAAAACTAGGAGGGTGTCAAATTATGCCAAGTCTTGAACGCCTTGAAAGAGATCCAATGCCCTACCTAATCTCCTAATATTGCAGAAGATCAGACCCCTCTCCTTTTCTCCAACCTCCTTCCACTTGAGTAAATATTTCATTTTGTTTCCTGATTGATTTTCCTAAAGCAATGATTCATTCTTGCCTTTCCAAGTTGGGGTTCCCCAGAAGCAGACCCTGAGATGAAACTTGAGTTCAGGTAATTTATCCAGGAAGTGCTCCCAGGAGAGCAGGAAAAGCACAAGGAAGGAGAAGAAACCAACCCAGTGGGCGAAGTCCAGCGGAAGATGGCTTCGTCCTGATGCCCTGGGGGAGCTGTGGGGGTAAGCTGCATCTCTGAGTTTGTCCCTACCTGAGGCAAGGACTTTCATCCTCCCAGAGCAGATAATCAAAGCCTGGCTGAGGGGCTATGCCCCAGGGACAAAGCTCCCAGGCGCATCCTGCTCTCTCCTCCGTGTAGACCTGGGGGTTCTAGGAACACGTGGGCCAGTCTTGCTAGGAAGGCCAGAAGGGCAGTCCTTAGAAACAGAAGTCCAGAGAAGCTGGGGGAAAGGCATAGAAAACAAACAGACCAGATTGGAGAGGCTCTGGGTGGTGCGCTGGCAGCGTCCACTGCTCTACCATTGACAGACAAGAAAGCCTGATGTTCTCCTGCATTTGGCACGATTCCACTCTGTGATAACACAACACTCCAGACCTCCTAACTGAAGATCACATGACCACATTCTCCAATCCACCACGGTTTGCAGAACAAAGTCGAAGCCCTTAGGCGAGTCCTCGAGCCCAGCAACAAATTGGTACCCGTCCTCTCTTCCATGATGCTCCCAGGAAGCTTCCACTTGATTCCTTGTTATCCCAAAATACCATGCACGATGAGCCTCTCTACACCCCAGGCCCCCTCCCAGAACAGTGCTCCTTCTCCTGTCTAATGACACTCAAGCCACTGGTCTCCTTTCTGACTTCAGAGCTAACCTCTAGCTATGAGGCTTTCCATCGCCCCTTCCCACTCTTCAGTAACACGGTAGCTCAATGAATGTGTTTCGAGTGAGTTAATGAGAGCATGACTTTAAAAACGTTCTTATCGTTTCTCATGTAGCAGAGGCATCTGGAAGCTAGGGAAGAAATAGAAAGGCTGTGAGTATGTCACAGTATCCACTACTGTTTTATCCACACCAGATATTGTTACCCCTATTTATAAGTGAGGAAAATGAGGCACAGGGAGCTGATATAATTGGCCCGAGGTCTCTTAGTAAGCAACAGTGCTGAGATTCAAGTCCAAGTCTATTTGACTCCGAATCAACTCTGTTCTTGTTATGCTCAGAACTTACTATCCATGGATGCAAATTCAGAGTTGGACAGCAGGGAAATCTTGATGTTGGGTGCTCTTGTCGTCTAATTCAGCACTCAGACACCTCCACATATCCCTTACTGTTTTCCCATAAGGGTTTCTTCTGCAGGCCTATCATCTAACGCTCTTTTATTTGGCTAGTATAAAGAAAATGCAGAACAAGAAGTTTGTGGGTTGTGTGACTTAATGGTTAAGAGAGGGGCCCCGCAGCCTGGCCAACCTGGGTTTGAATCCCAGCTCTCTTTATTTAGCTGTGTGACTTTGGTTGTGTAGCCTCTTTAGGCATCTGCTTTCTCAACTCTAAAAGGGTGTTAACAATGTCATAGATTGTTGGGAGGATTATATGAGATGATAAAGTGATTACTCAATAAATGATAGAGATGATGAGCTATTGATGACCTCAGTGATAATGATGTTGGTGGTGATGATGATGGTGAAGGTGAGGATGATGGTGATGGTGATGGTGATGTTGATGGTGAGGATGATGGTGATGGTGATGATGTTGATAGTGATGATGATGATGATGATGATGATGATAGTGGTGGTGATGATGATGGTGAATGTGGTGATGGTGATGATGTTGATGGTGATGATGACGATGGTGATGGTGATGATGGAGAAAGAAGACATCTTGAACTTGGCAAAATTCACCCTCAGTCACCCGTCATTGGTTGCTGGAATACTGGTGATGAAGCATCATTTTTGGCACAGTCATCCTTGGTAGGCCATGGGAGGAACTTCATTAGGACATCCAGAAAAGGCTGAAGACTGCACACAAGGAGAATAGGCTTGGGAAGTAGAGGACTTGATTCTCTTTTTGTACAACCAGCCCCATTTCTGTGTGTTCCTGGGCAAGTCAACACCTACTATCTTGTCTGAGTCTGTACTTTGTTCTCCCTAAGCTGAATGGGTCAGACAAATGGAAGGAGCCCAGATTCAGTGCATCCTATGTGTGGAGTCTGTCAGCACAGGTTTCACTGAAGAGACCACGACTACATTTTTGCTCATTTGAGCCACTCTTTCAAGAACTTTCAATCTTCTAAACCTTGTCTTTTACCATTGGTGCCTAGTGCTCTACCCAACATGTAGAAGGTGGCTAAGTGTATATTTTCCAAAATGAATACTAATAACAGCTAACAATGAATTAGGACTTACCTTAAGGGCTTCTGTCCCGGGTCAGATTCCCCAAGAAACAGACTCTGAGATGGAGATTAGCAAGAAGCACGTTCATGAGGAGGTTTTCAGAATCTATACCTGGAGAAGTGACTGGAAGGGAGCAGGAAGGGGCAGAGGGAGAAGCTGGGTTGACACAGTCTGAACAAAGGCCTCCATCTACTCCACAGGGAGCCCTGAAGTCAGGATAACCCTTCAGAGCTTCTCCCATTGGGGTAAGGGACACAGCTGCCCAGAGAAGGTGGGCGCCCTTGGGTGAGGCAGCTCTTTTCATAGCTGAGGCAACTCCCAAAGAGACTGACAGCTGAGGTCTGACAGCTCTCCTGGCAGCTGAAGGAACAGGTCCTTCATTCCTGAGCTGGACAGCACATCACAACATCCAGCACAGACATTGTTATTTGTATTAAATGAGGAAACTGAGGCACAGAGAGATGATCTAAATCACTCAAGATCTCATAATTCGTAAAGGAAAGAGTGAGGATTTAAATCCAAGTCTGCTGGACTATAAATCAACTCTGTTCTCATTACACTCAGAACTTGCCAGAAAACATACTTCAGGGGACAAATCTGCCCACTCTACTGGGGGATGAGGGCTGCAGGGTGGGTCAGAGAGCCATGGAGGGGAGAGGAAACAGATAGAGAAACTCATCAGACCGGAGGAGACATTTTAGTGAATAACAATTGTTTCAGCCGTTAAAATAATTAGCTGGTTAGGAGAGATTTTCCCCCCAGAGGAATGGTAATACCATCATGTACTTTTTCCTCAGGAACAGCCATCCTTTGTTCCCTTCAAAGAGTAAATTCAGAGGGAGTAGCAGTTCAGAACATTGACTCCGGAATTCAAAAGACCTGGCTAGGAAGCTCTGTGTCTAGTCTTTCAAGCTGTGTGACAACGTGCTGAATACTTACTCTCTCTGAGCTTCCACCTCCTCATCAGGTTAATGAGAGTCGTAACTGCATCTACCTGTGGCTGTTGTTGAGACTAAGTGAGATAAAGTCTTTAAAGTGCCTTGCAGGTTGTAGATGCTACATAAAATTGATTATCTCTAGACTCCATAACTTCAAATTCTGTACCTGGACCCATTCTTTTGTCTTTTTTGGGTACAGTCTCCAGAAAATTGTTCTGAAAATCATATCTTTCTATGGGGAAAACAGAGCAGTTATTGCTTTAGGGGATTCATAGATGTTTTGATTGCAACAATATTTATAGAGAGAGGTGGCATTGTTCTAGCAATCAAAAAGATCAAACGAACCTGTTATGATCCCGTGTACATTTTCAAGAAAATTGTTTCTATTTATGTATTTAAAAGGCACTCAGTGAAAGCAATGCCTCATTTGAAATCATAAAAAAAAAAAAACTGAAAAAAAACAACTTTTGTTCAACATAACCATCTGCTTTCTTTTATGGCTTGAACAGTTAGGGAATCTCTTGGCATTAAATCTCTCAGTTTCCCACCCATCAACCAACGTGGTTCTTTCATAATTCTTGATTGGTGTATGGTGCCCAACGCTTGGCTCAGACTCCAACCTCAGGAAGTGTAGATGCCTGCCAAGGAGGGGTTTCAAACATGAACTAATCATTACACCTACGGTTAGTTCATTTCATTTCCCTTCAAATCAACCGGCACTCATTGAAGACCTCCTGGGTGTGGGAAGGAAGAGAGAGGGAGGGAGAGGGAGGGAGAGAGGGAGGGCAGATGGAATGAAGAAAGGAGACGGGATAGGGTGGGAGAAAGGGAAGCACACGTCCCCTGGATGGACCAGGTTTCACCTGGAACCATCTCTTCCCGGCTGTGTGATCCTAAGCCTGTGACTTAGTTCTTCCAAACCTCAGTTCCTTCATCTATAAAATGAGAATAAAATACCCACTTTAGTAAACCTCCAACAAGTCTTCAGCGAGATGATACACGGGACACCAGGTGTGATTTCCACACTTAGTCCGTGTTCCCACCTTCTTTATAATCATTTCAAAAATATGAGCACAGCTCCTTTACATACAGTGTCCTCCAAGACCACTTTCTCTGTACAGGACCAGCTGCATAATTTGCAGGGCTGGGTGCACAATGAAAATGTGGGGTCCCTTGTTCTTAAAAACCAGCCCAGATATTGCAAACGTACAGCAAATGCAGAAACAAGAAACGGTGGGGGATATGCATATTATGACGTGCCTATCTCTTCTGGTCATTGTCCCATCAGACTTCACGTACAAAACACAAAGATAAAGTTACTAAGAATTTTAAGGTGCCGACAGTAGTGCATTGAACCAAGCGAGGACCCTTCAGAGCACAGACCCTGGACGACTGCACAGGTTGCACACACATGAAGCTGGCCCAGACTCTGTAACATAGTTGAGGTACAAAGCCTCCTTAATAGACTGGTAGAGGGAAGCTTTTTCCTGACTTTCTATTGCTTTCTCACTTCCTTGGAATCAACCTCTGACTCCTGAGATGGGGAAGATGGTGCCATCTTTATCTCCAATCTCCCATAAGCTTTGTACTCGGCACCTGCAGTTGCAGAATGCTCACAAGCTTCTAATGAGTTACAATTATTATCCATGATTTACAAAAGGGGAAAGTGAGGCAGAAAGAGGTGACAGGGCTTGCCCCAAATCAAGCCGTTATTGAGCGTTCAAGCCGGGATTTGAACCCGGGTCTCTTTGTTTCCAACCTCTGGGCAGCTTCCCCTGTTTTACTTGAGCATAGATGCTCCCAGACCCACACAGACCTGCACACACGTGTACACACCCAGTCCCTGTGTCCCCACCAGCCCCGCTCTAACCTGCCTTTGAACTTTTCAAAGACAATAAGCCTGAACAGCAATACATTCAATGGGTTCCAAAAATAAAATGGATACTCGTGGATCTGTCTACGATTGACACAACCTATTGGCTGGTTTCACTGTTAATTAATGCAGAGAGGAATCATTAAATCAGATCAAATTCATTTTTAAAATGTTCATTTCTGCTCAGCTGTCCTCTCCTTCCCATTGTGAGGGTTGTATGGATGGCCGGGGGGAGGGGAAAGGGAACCGATACCACGATTTAATTTTTCAAGTAACACTGTTCAAATAAAAATACATTTGTTCGAATGAGATTGCCCTGAAACAGCGTTTGCATTGATGGCTCTGGGAGTAATTCTATTAAGTCGGAGCATATTTTTCATCGGGAGGCAGGAAAAGAGGGTGAAAGAGAGAGGGAGGAAAAGAAAGACTAAAAGCTGAGTGCAACCTGATGGAGCTGCAAAAATAAAATATTTTAACCCATTTTATCTCGGGTTTCTCCACTGAAGTTGTTAAGCATTCTCTCGCCTGCTGTGGGATGCAGAGGGCTCCGCTTTATCTCAGGCGTGTCTGGGCTCTGGTGTTCGGCCAGGCAGGCTGCCATAGCTGGGCACTTACACCAAGGATCTGCTGTGCCAGGTGAGTTGGAAATTATACAGACCATAGGAATTTATTTCTTCATCGCTCTGGAGAGAAAGGCAGCTTGAGAGAGAACTTTGTGTGTAGGTGCATGCACGCACACACACATGCATGCATGCATACATGCATGTACATACACGCATGCATTATACAGTGGACATACACATGACCATACATATGTGCTTATATATTTCACTTTTGGATGAGAACATAGGTACATAATATACACATATCCATATGCAACATACATGCACATTTACATATGTCTGCAACACACACACACACACCCATTTATATAACTATAGATATATCATCTTGGGATGAGAATATGTGTATATATGCACCCGCACATCCACACATTTACATATAGATGCAACATACATACACAACATGCATGCATATATACATATGCATGCAACATGAATATACATACATGCATATGCACATTCGCATGCATACATATATAATTACCTTTGGATGAGACTCTATACAGACATACACATACATATATGATATACATACACACGTACGTATGTATGCAATATGTATATACATGTGTGTGTATATATTATGTGAACACCTTTATTAGATGAGACTATGTGTATACACATACACACATACATACATCTTCATGTGTACATTTGTCAGAGGCTGAACTAGGCAATGAGTCCGAAAAAAGTCATTTGTGGAGTGATGGCTCTACACAGGACACTGTGCTAAGTGCCACACAACCTGAGCTCGCTAGACCCTTGTGCTAGCCTGTAAGGCGTGTACATGTAGGTATCATCATCCCCATTTTACAGGTGAAGAAACTGAGACTCACAGAGGCGAAGTGATTTTCCCAAGCTACAATTGGTAAGTGATGGATCAGCGATACACTGAAAACTCAGGTTCTTCATCTACTTTACGTTTCTGAGTCAGTTGACAAACCCCCAGGAGGTCTTTGACGAAATCATGATTTGCCCATTTTCTCAGCTTTCCCGTCTGTTCAGTGGAAGAGGTGATCCCTGCCCCCTCGCTATGTCAGGAGGCTGAGGGAGCATCAGTCAGGGGCCCAGGAACAATCTCCCGATTCGTCCCCCCGGAGAAGAGCAGTGCGCTTTCTCTTCGCTCCCTGTTAGTTTCCTGGGGCTGCCCTAACAAATTGCGGCAACTATGTGGCTTGAAACAACAACAATGTATCCTCTCCCAGTTCTGCAGGGCCCACGTCTTTGGCATCAGCAGGGCCGGGCTCCCTCTGGAGGCTCTGGGGGAGGGTCCTTCCTTGTCTCTTCCAGCTTCTGGTGGCTCCAGGCGTGCCTTGACTTCTGGCTGCATCATTCGGGTCTCTGCCCCCGTCTTCACGTGGCCTCTCCTCTCTGTGTCTTCCTCCCTTCTCTTCCCTTATAAGGACACTTGTCATTGGATTTAGGGCCCATCTGGATGACGGAGAATGATCTCATCTTGAGAACATTAACTAAATTACATCTACAAAGACCTTTTTTCCAAATAAGGTCCTGGGTGGACATATCTTCTCAGAGGCTAGCATTCAACCCACTCTACTCACAGAGACTCTTATTCTCTATTGTCCAATCTTCCTTTTCCCATCACGCTTAATCACCTTGTAACATATTACATGTTTTATCCATTTATGTTTCTCATTGAATGTCTATCTCTCTCTGCTAAAACAGAAACTCCTGGAAGGCAAGGAAGTCTGTCTGTTTTGCTCACTAACGTGTCTCAAGATCTTCTAACAGTGCCAGCACACAGTAGACCCTTAATAAATATCAGCTGACCTCTGTTGTTATTATCTCTTTATGCACCTATCTCCTTGACTACATCAAGGCAAAGCTGGGGCCTCTGTCTTCTTCCTCATTGTACCTCTCGGGTCTACCTGTTGTCTGACACGCAGGAGGCATCCAGTTAAAACGTGTTAAATAATAACAATAATAATCACTGTCTTTGTGGAGATCCAACTACGTACCAGACTTTACTCTTAGCACTTTATGTGTGGTAAATCATTTAATCCTCACAACCACACTCTGCAAGAGGTATGATCAATATGCCCATTTTACAGATGAAGAAACTGAGGTTCAGAAAGGCCAAGTAACCCGCCCAAGTCCACAGGGAAAGCCATAAATATAAATATCAATATCAGGCCATAAATCACGATATCATTGTTCAAGCACGTCAATGAGTTTTAATTTCCACTCTAAAAAATCTCTGAGATGAGATAAATAAAATAGAAAGTCAGCACCTGGCTCTTTGGTAGACTGTCTGGAGTGTGTGCAACACCTCTTTGCGTGAATGTCACCGTCGTTTTTTGCAGTTTTGTCCAGTAAGGACTTTTCTCCAGTCGCCCACCTAACGCAGCTGGGTGACTCAGGTTCCCATGGCAGGGCTGTAGTGACATCCAGAGAAGAACTGGAGGCTCTTGGTGCCGTAAGTGACATTTGATGTCAGCAGCTTCTTCAGGATACGTCAAAAAATGGTGCTGAGAGAGGACCACACAGGATTACAGAAAAGGCTGGGGTGGAACGGTCTTTGGGGAGGAAAGAGAAAGTGGATCCCACTCGTAACTCAGCAACGGAAGTCCTCGAGATTAAGACTGTGCTGGAACTCTCTTTCCTGGATGGTTTGGAGACAGCTGCTCCATGTCGTGTCCCGTGTGCTTCCCTTAAGGCAGGTACAAGGGAGGCTTAGAGACACAGAGGCCAGAGTATTGGAGAAGAGGGGAGATGATCAATCTTCATGAAGCCCCTACTGTGTGCAGCCCTGGGAAAGCCCACTAGTCAATTAATGTCCTTCAGTCTGGTGATGTTTAGCCCTGCCTGCACATGAGACTCATCCAAGGAGGTTAAAAACCACACAGGGTGCCCAAGACCTAACCCGGAGATTCTGAGTCAATTGGCCTTGCTGGGCTCAGACAAAGGTGTGTCCCAGAAGCACCTCGGATGGTTCTAACATGAGCCAAGGTCTTAACCCTCGACCACTTTAATTATTACAGCAACTCTTCAAGGTTGACACTATCCACACCTGCCTGTTGGAGATGACGAAACAAAGGCTCAGAGTGTCTAAGGAACTAAGCCAAGGACACACAGCTAGCACGTGACAGAGGTGGGATCCGTGCCCAGGGGTGTCTGACTCCAAGTTTGGTGCTTTTTCTGCCGCCAAGGCGGCCAGAGTGAGCTGGCCCCACGGATGCCTTCACTCTCACTCCCGATGGCCCTCGGTCACGTAGACCTGGGGGCGATCAAGGCCACAGCGTCCCAGTGGCCGCCATCCAGACACTCCTCCCCGAGGAAGCTGTGGGGACTCTACTTTGCACAACTCGGATTGAAGTCCTGAAAACTGAAATAGTGATGGAGGTGGGGCTGGATGAGTAGCGGGAGATGAAGCGAGTGTCTGGAGTTTATCCTCTTCTCTTTTCTGATCCCAGGGTTGGCTGAGACCTTTCCCAATACCTTCTCGAACTTCCAGGAAGAAGGGAAGCATGCAGGTTCCTACAAGAGGTCTCAGGCTCCCAGGGGCAAAGCGGCCACTTAGCCTTCCTGTCTCTTTATTGCTTTAATTAGCTGTTTGGTGACCTGACAGTCTCTTTGATACACATCCAACGCCGACCTGTGAAATGTGGGTAATGTCAGCCTGCCGAACAAGGTTCAGCCAGACTGTCAATACCATCGTCCATCAGGCTGGTCCAGGCTGGGTGTTGACCCGCAATGAAACGATTGAGCCATCTGTCCCCTCCCCCTGGCCAAAGTGTTGGTGGCGTGTGCAGCACAGCCGGTGGCTGGAGGTGAGGTGACGGTGTCGAGGCCGTTGGGCGGCCGACTTCAAACCAGAGACCCCAGGGCAGCAAACAACGGGGAGAAAACAGAGAAAGCACAGTCCAAGTTAAACAAATGACAGCAAAGCCAGGGGAAGATGGAAAGTCAACAAGTCAGGACGAGAGGAGGATCTCTGGGACACCCAGGGGGTGGTGAGGCCTAGGGTTAAACCTGTGCTGTTGGCTTCTGGGAGCACAGAAATTTTCCCTGAGTCATTACAATGGTATGTAACACACACAGAGAAACAAAAACCATAAGGTTTGAGACAACTAGAACATCAGTGTACGCTAATATTGTGACATGGCTAAAAAATATATCAAAATGATCTTTGGATGCATTAATAAAGGTATCTTGGCTACAATAAAGCAGGTGATCCCGTCACTTCCCAAGTATTAATTGAGCATCTATAATGCACCATGGATTATCTGAGTTGCTGGAAATGTTACAGTAAACAAAACAGACACAAATCCTTGCTCTCACGGAGCTTTCAAGATAATGGAAATAAATTTTAAAAGAATAACGATTAAATTGTTTTGTATGTTAAAACGTGATAAAAATATATAAGAAAGGAAGGAATTAAGGAGTTGGGAGGCAATTTGCAGCGTTAAGTGGTGTTATGAGAGAAGGTATCTATGAGAAGGCGACATTTGAGTGCAGTCCTGAAAGAGGTAAGAAAGCAAGAGAGAGAGAGTCACACAGATACCTGTGGGGAGGGTCCTCTAGGCAGAGGGAACAGCTGGTGCAAAGGTCCTGAGGCGAGTGTGTGTGTGGAACATTTGAGGAATTGCAAGGAGGCTACTGAAAGCGGAGCGGAGTGAGATGAGGGAGAGGCCGGTGAGATCTGAAGTTGCAGGAATGACACA
This sequence comes from Ceratotherium simum simum, assembly GCF_057802395.1. Taxonomy (NCBI): domain Eukaryota; kingdom Metazoa; phylum Chordata; class Mammalia; order Perissodactyla; family Rhinocerotidae; genus Ceratotherium; species Ceratotherium simum. The sequence continues at coordinate 19,691,781 of NC_141934.1, read as the reverse complement.
GGTGGGGCCTTGTTGGCCATGGGACAGGTTTTATTAGCTTCCATTCTGAGTGAGACAGAGGGTGATGGGAAGGTTTTGACCAGAGCAGTGACTTCGTCTGACCAGGTTTTAATAGGAGCCCTATGGCGACTTTTTGGAGAATATACTGTAGGAGGCAAAGGCGGAAGCTGGAGGCCAGTGAGCAGGTTTCTAGGTGGCCTTCCCTGAACCGAGGTAACTTGAAGTGTATGTCTCTATCTCTAACTGCGTCTACGTCTATACCTGTATCTAACCTATGTCCATATCTACATCTGTATCTGGATCTATATCTGCATCCATAGCTGCACTTCTCTCTGTATGCAAACACCATATGCACCTATACATGGAAATCCTATAGATAAACAGATGATAGATGCATGATAGGTAGGCAGACGTTACATATAGAGAGAAGTATCTATATAGCGTCAACTTGGAGATTGATCTACTATCTACCTATCTATCTATCATCTGTCTGTCTGTCTATCTTTCTATCTATCTACCTATCTACCTATCTATCTATCATCTGTCTGTCTATCTTTCTATCTATGTCTGTCTGTCTATCTATCTCTCTCTCTATCTCTCCTGTCTGTCTGTCTATCTATCTATCTATCTATCTATCTATCTATCTATCTATCTATCTATCTATCACCTGTCTGTCTATCTTTCTATCTCTGTCTGTCTGTCTATCTATCTATCTATCTATCTATCATCTGTCTGTCTGTCTATCTTTCTATGTCTGTCTGTCTGTCTGTCTGTCTGTCTATCTATCTATCTATCTATGTCTACCTATCTATCATCTGTCTGTCTATCTTTCTATCTATGTCTGTCTGTCTATCTATCTCTCTCTCTATCTCTCATGTCTGTCTATCTATCTATCTATCTATCTATCTATCTATCTATCTATCTATCTATCTAGCTAGCTATCTATCACCTGTCTGTCTGTCTATCTTTCTATCTCTGTCTATCTATCTATCTATCTATCTATCTATCTATCTATCTATCTATCTATCTATCTATCTATCTATCTATCATCTGTCTGTCTATCTTTCTATCTCTGTCTATCTATCTATCTATCTATCTATCTATCTATCTATCTATCTATCTATCATGTCTGTCTATCTACCTATCTACCTATCTCTCTCTCTCTCTCTCTCTCTCTCTCTGTCATCTCTATCTATCTGGATCTATATATGTGAAAGAACAGAAGCAGAAATTCCAGTGTGTGAGGAGATAAAATAAGAGAAAATAAAGGAGCGTCTGGGGAAGCATTTGGGGACGGGAAAGGGAAGCAGAGATTGTGCCAGGAGCCCAAGCCGCTGAGTTTGGGCTTGGTCTGTGAGCACAGAGGAGCCATGGGAGGTGTTAGAGCGAGGGAGCGTCATGAGCAGACTGGCTTCAGAAGACCCCTCTGGATGCAGAGCAGAGGAGCCATGGATGTGGGCCACGGAGACGGCGCTGGCGGTGGTGCAGGTGGGAGGCCTCGCTGGCCTGGTCTAGAGGGTGGGGTGGGGGTGGAGAGGAGGGAGCAGATTCGCATCCGGTCAGAATATAAAACTGAGGGGAGCTGACAAGGTGAAGGTGTTCTGAAACTACTCTGCTAGAAATGTACGCCGTAGCCACATTGTTCTTTGCAGCAGCAGAACCCACCAGACCCCTCCCACCCTCATCCCCACCCCCTCTCCACTCGCACGCTCCTCTCCACGTAAGCAGGCCTTCCCTGTCCCCTGCGCTGTCCCCTGTTATCCCCCTGTCCCCGTTCTCCTTTCAAGACGCAGCTCCCCTTCCTTCCTCCACGCAGCCTCATCTGACTCCTCTACACTGGTTCCCTCCCTGGTGTTGCTTGCCCCCCTCAGGTCCCACATGCACACTGTAGTGATTGCTCTCAGGGCTGCCACACAAGGTTGTGCAGGTTTCGCACTGCACAAATGGCCTGGCCAAAGTGGCAAATGGGAGCGGAGATCCATCGGTTTGCCAAACCTTGACTTCTACGATGGGGCGCCTTTTTCTAATTCACACAAAGCGTGATGTGGGCTAGCCCACATTGCTCTCGACTTCTGCCACGTGGAATTATCATTCTTCACTCACTGTCCACTCCTCTCGTTAGACTTAGCTCATTTCTCCATCCCTCGCAATTAGTACAGTGTCCCAACGTTTACTGAATGAACAGATGAGTGGATGGATGTACAGATGGATGGAGGGAAGAAAGGACGTTGTTCTTCCCAGCAGGATCAATCAATCAACACAGCAAAATAATAATTCATTTACGTCAGATGGCTCGTTAGCATCCCCTGGGGACATTGTTCAGGATGCCATCGTTCCTCCACACGAGGGGATGACAAACCTTTCTTAAAGGGCCAGAGAGTGCTCGGCTCTGCTGTTGTGTATGAAGGCAGCAGAGCCCACGCATGAATGGATGGGTGTGGCTGTGATCCAGTAACTTTGTTTACAAAAACAGGCAGCAGGGAGTTCTCCTACCCCTGGCCTAAATATCTGTCTCACCAAGAAATTCTCCGCTTGTTTCATTTCTTCCCGAGGGCTTCCTTTCTGGATGTCCAGTTTGCAATGATGTATATAACGATGATGACGGCGATGATGGTAATGGTTACTGCGAACATTTATTGTATGTTTGCTCTGGGTCAGGCTCTGGCCGAAGCCCTTCTCACATATAATCTCAATTAATGCCCACAACCGCCCTCCAAGCTTCTAATGCCATCCCAGAGCACAGTAGAGAAACTGAGGCACGAAGAGAGAAGGCAGGTCACATAATTTATTTTATTTTATTTATTTTAAATTTATTTTTATTATTATCTTTTTATAATTTTACTTATTTATTTTTCCCCCAAAGCCCCAGTGGATAGTTGTATGTCATAGCTGCACATCCTTCTAGTTGCTGTATGTGGGACATGGCCCCAGCATGGCCGGAGAAGTGGTGTGTCGGTGTGGCGCCCGAGATCCGAACCCGGGCCCCGAACCTGGGCCGCAAGCAGCGGAGTGGGCACACTTAACCGCTAAGCCACAGGGCTGGCCCTAATTTTATTTTTTTAATGCCTAAAAATACTTAAAAAAATGTGTAATGTAATCACGGTACAAAATTATTTTATTGAGATATAACTTACAGTAAAGGGCATAAATCTTAGGTGTACAGCTTGATTAATTTTCACATATGCGTACACCTGTAACCACCATCCAGATCAAGATAGCGAACATTCCAGAAGCTCGGTCCCATAATTTTAATCGGCAAAGCAGGCACTGTGATCATCGAGTCTGGGAGATCAACAGGGAGGCTCTATCCCAGGATAATGATGTTGGCAGGAAGAGTGATGAGAGCGACATTTCTTGAAGTTCGCTTCTGTTCCAAGCACAGGTGAAGAGCTTTACAGTGATCGCTCTGAATTTTCTCAGCCACACGGGAAGGTTAGCATCTTGCTGTCATAGCTACTCAGGGTCACACAGCGACAAGGCTAAGTTTATACCTACTCTCTGCACCGTGCCCTGAATGTCGGGAACTTTCTAGAATACGGACTGTTTGACTCGACGGCCTTGCTCCTCTGACGCCACTCTCGGTCCTGACTTCTTCCTCCCTGCACTAGCCGTGCCTTTGGACTCCGGGGGTGCCTTTTATCTTATCGGGCCCTTTCCCCCCGCACTTTGCTAGCTGTCACGTTTGTTATTCTAGGATAAACTTTCGGCCGAGGTAGCACATACTCTGGGGTCAATGCCCCATGTTAGCCCAAGGATAGTGCAAATATTTGTGGCCTTGTCAACCTCCATCTCACTGGACGTGTGTTGTGGCAGAGTGGGAGGGGCATTTTATTTCTGGAGGCCGGAGTGAGCCAGCCTCGGCCCAGAGGTCCTTCACGGGAGGCCACGGGAGGCGGGTAGTAAAGACACCAGCTCTTGCCCCAGATTGTTTGGGGGCGACTGTTGAGCAGAAAGAGGAAGGCCAGTGTTGACTGAATCCCCTACACGCCCGTTGTTGTCACACACGTTGGAAGATGTGAGCTTCACAAATGTGCTAAGAGAAAGGGATTTTTATGACCATTTCATTGACAGGAAAACTGAGGCTGAGAGTTTAATGGCTGTGACAGGGGTTGTTAGCATTGTGTGTGTGTGTGTGTGTGTACATACACCATAGACTCTTCGGCAGTGTGCTGAAGCCTGAGAACCCTTCTCAGAATAGTGCTTTAAAATCCATCAAATAAAATACACAGGATTTCTAAGGAAACCAACTACAAATAGAAAAAAAATCGAGACGGTGATGTTCGTGCTTCTTGATCAACTCTTGACAAGACAAGTCGCAGCGGCAGTTCTAATAACAAGCACGGTGGCAGAGGTGTCATGAGACTAAGCGATGCTGAGTTCTCTCTGACACCTGTCATGTGACACGCCAATGGCTGTGATTTCTATTGGCGACAAAGTCGCAGAGGCTGCCGATCCCACCACGTGTCTGTGGCCGGCAAGCATAACGGAAAGAGAAGCTAAATTTCAGTTTAAGGCTCGTGACCACAAAGACGTGATGTATTTTCCTCCCTACCAAGTTCACAGAGGCCCTGAATTCCGTCCACGCGGCCCTGGAGGGTCTGGGGCCCAGAGTGAGGACCCCTGGGCTGTGAAGCGGCTGTGCCAGCCTCCAGAGCCACACCCTTGACCACCGCGAGTCTCGTGCCGCGAGACCCCCAGCACCTCGCACGGCCCCCTGTGCTGTGTCCGCTTGTGGGCCAGGTGGCGGGAGGGCAGCATAGAGGGCCTGCCTTTGAGGCCCGGGGCTTCCTTTGATGTGCAGACTTCACCAAGGTCCTCCCTCAAGTTGGGCAAATCTCAGCTGCCCCCTCAGACCCTCCCTTCATGAACATTCCCCTATAGTCCAAAGATCTCTCCACACGGTTTCTGTTAGTTTTTTGACTTCGACTTTTTGGCGGGGTAAACTGGTGGCCCGGTGGGCTGGGCGTGACTTTCAGACAGAACTTTAGAATCTGAAGACGAGATCATTTTCAAGCAGTCTTCCTTCCAGGCTGGGGTGAAGAAACCTAGGGCCTCACTTAAGGAAAATATAAATGTGGTCAAAATGACGCTGCAAAACGGTTAAGCAGTGAGGGCTCTTGGACTTATGGAAGTTTGGGTTGAAATTCCTTACTGAGATGGTGACTTTGGGGAAGTCCTGTAAACTTTCTGAACCTTTTTTACACATGGGGAAACTGAGGCAGGCTCAGAGAAGCTAAGTAACTTGCAAGGCCATACAGCTATGAGATGCTGGGATTAGAATGCAGGTCTATCTGACTAGAGAGGCAATGAGGGACTGAGGAAAGAAGGGCGGCAGCTCCTTAGCACCAACAACAGCAACAGTAATAGTAACCAGAACGACAGCAATACCCCGTTAGGAAGCGTGGCCTCTGTGCCAGGCATGACATTAGGCATTTACACATGTTTTCTTGAATCTTCCCAACAGCCCCGCGAGGTAGAGGTGACTCCCTACTTTCTACCAATAAGAAGCCTACGATCAGAGAGGTGATGTGACTTTTCCAAAGTCACACAGCTGTGGATGGCCTAACCCAGGTCTGGCTCAGCCAGAGCCCTTTCCTCAACCGTATCTGGAAGCAAAGCCTCTGAGGTCTCTCTTGGAGTCAGGGAATTATTATTTCCAAGACAGAACTCCAAACAGCTCCATTCTGAGTGGGCTGATGGTGGCAAAAGGTCTCTGGGCTAAAAGTCAGCATTGGCTGCTCTGAAGATACGGCATGCGGGAAGGGATGCTGAATTTTGGAACAGGCTGAAGAAGGAGGAGGCAGTCAGAGGAGCGAGGGCCTGTGAGCTCTTGGAAGAAGAGGCCGTTCAGTAACCTCGCAGGCTTTCCAGGGCTGGCCAGAGCTTACACTCAAGCTGACCCAAAGGCTGCAGGATCAGAGGTCTGTGTCCGAGATGTTTTCTGACAGGCAGCTACCAGCATCGCCTTCCTGTTCCCAAATCTCTGTAAACTTGAACTCGGGGAGAGCCAGGGACCCCAGCCTGATGCTCCTACGGTATCACGGGATCCGGGCTTCGGGCTTGACATCCGTGCAAGCAGGTTAGTGTTGCCTATTCCCCCCACATCCTCGCAACCCAGAGCTCACATCTGCAGCCCATCTGGCTGGGCTGAGAAGCCCAGTCCACAGTCAGGGGAAAAGAAGTCTCTCTGGGGTATTTCAGGCCTGACCTGGACAGCCTGACTCTCCTCCCAGGCCAAGATCAGCGGAGAAACTCAGCCCAGTGGGCTGCATGTCAGAGAAGCTTCTGGCCTTGACTGTCAGATTCCTGAGTCATCTCTCCTTGGTCCCATCCTCTGCTTGACTTCCTTGCAGGGCCTTTGATGAACAGATGAGATAATGGACATGCTTTGAAAAAGATAAAACGCTGAATAGAAGGTTGTGCTGGCCGCGGCAACGGGCGCAACAGATTGGTTAAACCTTGAACTTCCTTCCTGTCCGAGGGCAAAGTCGGCTCCCAGTCTCTGCATCTCTAGGTCAACCAGCTTGCTCAGGGGCCCCTCCTCCCCCCACCCCCTTAGAGAGTCATACAACTAGCCAGCCATAGAGCATGTGACGTCCTTCAACTGGCGGAGCCATCAGAGCAGTCGTGAGACAGGGGTATGGACTTGCCCATTGTACAGACGAGGAAACTGAGGTGTGGAGAGGTTAAACACCAAGCCCCAAATCAGGCAGCTACTTGGTACAGACCCTGGATTTGGACCCAGGCCTACTCATTCCAAACTCTGACGAAACACAAGGGATTCAGTTAAGATGTCTTCAGCTAGAATAAAATATAACATGACCATAGGAACAAGAAACATGTGGTTTTACAAAAATGTCCCTGACAGTTCCTCCAAACCTGTAGAAAGGATGACTGTTCCTCTTCTTTGCAGCTGGGGCTCTTGGCAGTAATTCTATCAAGTGGAGGGTCTCACTGCAGGGAGACGAGAGACCGTAGGATCGCACAGTTGGAAGGGACCTTAGCGGCTAGTTAAGGCCAGCATCCCCTCCACTATAGCCATGCCAAGAGGCTTTCCAGCCAATGCTTGGACACTTGCGGAGATGAGGAACAGCCCACAGTTACCTAGTAGTCCTTTGGGAAAATGGACAGAATCTCTTAAAATAGAAAATGTGCTCTTCTACCACCCAGAGAAGAGTGAGGATGTATGGACAGGGCTATCTACATCTATGTTGTAACAGAAAAAATGTGAACCAATCTATTTGTCCCCCAGTAGGGGAGTGGATGCACAAAATGTAATATGTTCCTTCAATGGAACATTATGCAGTCATGAAAAAGAATACACTAAGCCTAAACATATCTCTATGGATAAATCTCAGAAACACAATGGTGAATGGAAAGAGCTTGCTGCTGAACATTTCATACGGTTTAGTCCTATGCACGTTTAAAAAAATCAACACAAAACTAAGCTGCACATTTTCTGTAGTAAAAACATGTGTGCAAAGTATTTGAAAGGTCAGCAGAGGTAATTAACAAACTGACAACAGTGGTTGTCTCTGGGGAGAGGGGAGAGGGGACTGAATTTATTTGTGGTGTTAAATGATATTAAGAATGGTATATTACCATATAGTTCAAGTAATTAACATTTATTTATTTTTTTAAAGTTTTTTTTTTTTTTTAATTTTTCCCCCAAAGCCCCAGTAGATAGTTGTATGCCATAGTTGCACATCCTTCTAGTTGCTGTATGTGGGACGCCATCTCAGCATGGCCAGAGAAGCGGTGCGTTGGTGCGCACCCGGGATCCGAACCCGGGCCGCCAGCAGTGGACTGCGCGCACTTAACCGCCAAGCCATGGGGCCGGCCCTTAACATTTATTTGAAAGCCTTTAGTGAGAAATTCTTATTACATTATGTTGAAATCTGCCTTATCTCAAGCTTCTTCAATTTGCCCTATTTTTTTACCCTGAAAATACGTGAAAGTGGGGTTTGCATTTTTCCTGGATCAAAACCCTCCGTTCCTACCACCATTGCTTCTTTGCCTGTTTTCCAGCTCCTTACCTCCCGCGTCTTCTGCTCTGTACACGTTCCTGTCTCTCTTCCCTCCATCCTTCCCTCCTTCCTTCCCTCTCACTCTCCCTCTCTCCCTTCCTCCTATGCTCTCTGAAATCAAAGAATTTTTTTAAAAAGTGGAAAGAAGAAAGTAAGACCCACCCATATTCCCGCCATCCGCAATTAACCATTATGAACGTGTTGGCATATTTTATAACCGTCCCTCTTTTACATTTATAGATTTTAAAATTACTCAATAATACACAAATTCATGATTCTTACACACAGTTGGAGCACCTCAGTCAAGTTAAATTCCCCTCCCTGGTCCCAACTCCACGTGCCCCATCTCCACCCACACGCACACTATCAGGAACTCAGAATATATACTCCCATTTTAGTATGATTTTTATATACTTATAAATGAATTATTAGAAATACATAGAGCCACTTGGGTGTTTTTAATTTCTTAAATGGGATATGAATCACCGGAATTTTCTCTCCATTTCATGTTTTTGAGAAATCCCCCTGTTTACACACGGAGCTCTGGTTTATCCACTTTGATCGCAGTCTTAAAATCTGTGCGTGTACGGAGTTACATGCATCAAGTCCCATTTGGTGGACATAAAAATTGATTCCAACTTCTTCTATCACAAATAATTCTGTAATGTGTATACTTGTATATGTCTCCCTGTGCACGAGTGTAAGAGTGTCTCCAAGGATGACCCCTTGCCCAAGAAGTGACATGCACTTTTTCCCCTAATGAACAAGGGTGCCTATAATTGAATCCAAACTTCTGAATGTCATCTCATCAGACTAGCAGTCAATGAACATTCCTTGGAGAATCTGCTCTGTGCCAGTGTTCTAGGCATAGTGAATACAAGACGAGCGTCTCCCCCTTCCTGCTCAGAGCTTGTAATCTCAGGTAGGAGACCAACAGTAAGCAAATATTTCAGGCTGGTAAGTAAATATAAGTGTGCAATGTTCTGTGAAGAAGGATAGGGACAATGAGAGCAATGACGGGACCCAACCTAGCTTAGGGTCAGGGAAGGCTTCTTGGAGGAAGTGACACTTAACAGTGTTCCAAAGGATGGGTGAGTGGAGAATGGGATGGTAAATGAACATTCCAGCAGAGGGGACGTGAATGAGAACAAGATGAGTATGTTCCTACCTCAGGGCCTTTGCACCTGCTGTGCCCTCTGGCTGAAATGCTTTCCAACCAATTCTTTTGTGAGATCCTGGAAGCTTTACAACTTCCCCACATTTGTGATCTGTGTGACCCTGGCTGCCTTCTCACATGGATTAGTCCTATATCCTGACTGCCCAATGTCACCTCCTTGGTTCCTACAAGGAAGAGCAGAGGAGGGGAGGCTGTTCTGGCTTGGCCTCAGGCTGGCCAAGAGAACCCCTTTTAAAGCGTACGAAGATCATAGCTTCATGCATGGACTCTGGAACCAGACAGCTTGGGTTCAAATCCCAGGCTTTCTACTTTCCAGCTGTGTGACATCAGAGAAACGAACTCCATTCTGAGCAGGCTGTAAAATAGGGAGAAAAATACTCTTTAACGCTCAGAGTCATGGAGAGGATTCAATGAGGAAATGCACGTAAAACCCTTAGCATGAGGCCCTGAACACAGTGAGCACTTAATCGATGGTGGCAAAAATAAGAACAGTAACAATGATAACGTGTGGTTGCCACTCAAAAAAACACAAGGAAGCAGATGTTCCCCCGGGGGAAGGAGAAGGAAAATGTCCCAGAGAGAGCTCCAGACTGTCCTCAGAGACGAGATGGGCGGTTGTGGAATGACTGATGGCCCCAGGCTCAGCCACATTTCCTGGAAGCCCTCAGCCTTGAACCCAAGGGTGCCTCTCCAGCTGGACAGTGGGCGTGGGGCTGAGCAAACATTCCATCACTGATCGGGCCCCTGTGGTCCAGATGCTTCCCCAGAGGCCTGCGTGTGGGTGAGTGGGAGGTCCCCTCGGGGTCTCGTCAGCTGTGCAGAGGAGGAGCGTGGGGGTGGGATACATCCCTTGGCCTCTGTGGTCAGGACTGGACCTTTTTTAACTCCTGACGGATGTAGGAGACAGTCTGGCCTTTAACTTCCTGCAGGAAGAGGTGAGATGATAGATCTTTGGGACCTCAAAATCCATAATAACAAAAGTTTACTGTTTATGGTGCGTTTAATAAACACTAATGCATTGTACTAATCGTATATTGTCTTGTTAAAACCTTTCTGCAAGTCTGTGATGGGGGGCTTGGTTTTGAGAATGGGGAAACTGAGGCTCAGAGAGGTGAAGTCACTTGCCCAAGGCCAGGCTCTTATCAGTTAGATAAGATCAGCCATCCTCTTTCCTCCACAGTCTGCCACTTAGCAGCTCGGATCTTGGACAAGGAACTTAACCCCTATGTGCCTTGGTTTCTTGGACTGTATTGTGACACAGAGAAAACACCTCTTAGGGTTGTCAAAAGGATTAAAATGAGTTAGTGGATGTCCAAGGCTCATGGCAGTATCCACCTTTTGCCACAACAATGCAGTGATGGGTTATTTGAGTTATTACATTTTTTTCCTTGGTCTTTGTTGGCCATTTTGTGAGTGGCCTCTTCACGGATTTTCTTCACGAGATTTTTATTTCGCTAGTGGGTCTTTTTTGCAGACTGGAGAAATTGCGTGCTTCCCCAGAGGGACAAGGGACATACTGGTACCCAGCACTGTGGCCCCCACCTGCCATGAGTATGGGATGCAGATTGATCACGGGGTTGGGTCGGCCCGTCTGGCCTGTAACTTCCTGCAGCCTTCAAGGGCAAGGCGGAGCTGCAGAGTGGTGCCCTTCAGAGGTCAGCATGGCGGCCCACAAGCTGGGAGACCAGCAGAAAGACTCCAGGGGGAACAGCCAACCGAGAGCTCACACAAGAGTTAAATGAGATCCCCATCCCAGTGGAGCACCCAGAAACACACCAGCCTCATTAAGAAGATCCAAGGTCTTGGAAGAGAAGATCCATCTCCCCTCTGCGACTGAAGAGACCCGAACCCCCAAGGGGCCTCTTCCCAGGCTGACTTCCCGCCTGGAACCTCTCCAGCCTCCTGCCTTAAACCCTGGCTGGCGAGCTCTCCCATTCCAGTATCTGTTCCCTCCATGCCTCCCTGCCCTTGGCCCTGCCCCGGATCCTGGCAACATCCTGTTCTTCCCCTGAACTGAACTCCCCCTCCAGCTTCTCAGGGAGATAGGAATCTTAAATAAATGCTTCCTGTCTCTTGATCACCTTATCGCCCATTCCTCCCGAATGGCTGAAGTTCAAGAACCACAAGCAGCTTTGCACTCCCTTCTAATTTTAAACCTGCCCTCTGAGGCTCTCTCCCCTTCCTTCTCAAGGTTCCGGGAAAGGCCAGGGGGTGTCAGAGGTCCCTGTTGGCCAGCTGAGTCAGCAGAGGCTGAAGGCGTCTTTCTTAAGTTCCCAGGGAGGGAGCTGGAGCTAGGATCCTGGGTGAGGCCATGTTGCACAGCTTACCCCAGTGAGAACTGTGTTCTGCATAAAGTAGATGCTTAGCGCCTCTTTATCCAACTCATAAATGAGTAAAAGAAGGATGGAGTGGAAGTAAACCCAAACGTGTCTACGAAACAAGGAGCCAGGAAGAATTCCTGCACACACATACCGAATTGTCCTTCATAGAGGGTACAGGCCCAAAGTCCAGGCCTTTGTCTTCTTTTCACAGAACCTGATTCTCTCTGGAAGTGACCCACCTTGCCCACTCTGGTCCTTGGGAGGTTGAGTCCTGGGGATGTCATGTGACCCACTCTGGCACAGCCAATCAGAGCACTGCTGGCCAGTGATTGGTTGTGGATGAGCAAATGACTCAGGTCAGACCATTTGGAACCAGTGGAGACTGGTGCTGAGATTTCCTTTTTGAACGACTGAGAGAGAGAGATGGTCTTTCAGGTGGATGTTGCTCAGAGGACGAGAAGTCAGCTGAGAGCCACAGGTGGCTGTTTTGACAAGGGGAAGCCAAGCAGGGATAGAGAAAGAACAAGTAGGTTTGACCTTATCTCACTCCCTGAATCCAGCTCTTTCTGAACCCAGTTCTTCTCCTGGAATTTTGAGTCGCCTGAGCCCATAAAAATCCCTTTGCTTTTAGTTTTCCGTCACTTGTGTTTTCTGTCCACACACAAACTCACACACCATACACATACAAACATAGACAGTCAAGTTGGGAGGAAAAGGAAAAATATATACTGAGAATGTGTCACATGCCAAAATGTCACTTTAAAACAGCTTTCTGAGCTAAAGATCATTAGTCCTGTTTTACGGATCATAATACTGAAGTTCAGAGAGGTAAATGGGCTTACCTAAAGTCACACAGCTAGGACATTGTAGAGCTAAGATTTAAATCCAGGTCTGCCTAAGTCCAAGTCCTTGCTTTTTGCAAAACTGAGCTGTCTGGAAGAGCAGCTGAAGGAGGTCTTCCAGTCTAGATAATGAGAAGGGACCTTGGATACTGTAATGAGCTACAAGGCTCCTGAGGTCTTCCATGAACCATGACCCACACAGGCCCTTCTTAACCACGCCACCATTTGGTGAAACAGTCAAGTCCCTTCTTTCTCTTTCTTCTGAGACTTTTTCACTCGCGTCTCTTCCTCTGCTCATCTCTTCAGCATGAGTGTGCCCCAGAGTTCCCCCTTAGTTCACTCCTTGGCTTTTAACGTGCCTCTTCCCTGAACCTCAGACCCATAAACACCCACCCCTCACATCCGCTCCTGGGTGTCCCCCGGGCACCTCAAGCTTGGAATGTCCAAGACGGGGCTTATCATCCTCCGCCAAACCCTCTCTGCTGCTCTATTCTCCAGCTATTCCACCCCGTGATCAGCCCTCCATCCCCTCAATCGAACTAGAAAAATCTTGGAGTCCTGTTCAACTTCATCTCATTCCACGCTCACCCCACCTAATCAGTCTTCCAGTCCTGTGACTTTTACTTCCCATGTAATCCCCAAGCTCATCCTTGCTCTCCAACCCAGTGAGCCCCGCACGTGAGAGAGGATGCATGAATAAAGGATGGTGTGCGTTCGGCTTCTGGAAACCAGTCCTGGGCTGTGCCTTGTGTGCCTCTTTTTATCTAGGTGCAAACTAAGACACAACACACAAAGCTATGTGTTGTTGTGTTGTTGTCTTCTAGCGCTAGTGATATCTTATAACCCAAATTATTACAAGCTCATCAATTTTACACTTTATTAAATGCAAATAGTCTCTTTCTTGACCTGACCGTGTTGTATGTTTGTGTGTGTGTGTATCTGCACACGTGTGTCTGTGCACATATGTATTTGTAGGTTTCCCTCTAATCCTTATTCCTATCATCCTGCCCCACGTACAGAATCCACGAGATAAGGAGAATTCCACAAGACGTTTCTTTCTCCAAAACCTCAAACTTGCTTCTTCAACTAGATTATGCTTACTGTCATTTTCACAGTCCATCATTAGTTTGTTGTAAAACTAGTTACCTCATCTGAAAGTTGAACATAACATAGATATTTACCAGAGAAGACTGTTGAGAGGATTAAATAAAGATATGCCTGCAAAGCTCTCGGCTCGTACCTGGCACATAGAAGCATCCAGTACATTCTAGAATTGTTATTATCATTATTACTATTATTATAAGGAAAATAGTTTTTTTTTTTATTACCATGTTCTTTCTGGGTCATGTCCTTAAAATTTCACTTCTTGATAAATTATTACAGACAGCTAAGACAGCACAGTTCCCTTTTCGTCCTGAAAATGAGCAGCACCTCCTTAATTAGCAGCCACTGGGAACATCATTGTGCCAGTGCTCTCACTGTTTATATTAACAGCTTTCATTAATCACACATGAGATAATAGGCATCACCATCCCACCACACCATGTGTTAAAAAAATAGTCAAGTTAATTGTGTCTGAATAGATGTCTGTGCCCTCAGAGAAAATGTTCAGGGCGGAAAGGTTTAAGCATCACTTTCTTCATACTCTTTTAGTTGAACAGTGGCTCACCGAAAAAAGTTTGAGAGATGGGAACTAACTTTAATTGTGTTTCCATGATGTAACAGCGACTGAACCAACGTTAGCATGCTTTATATAAAACAGCAGCCATCCTCTTTTGCCTCAGTTTTACCAGTTTGGAAACTGAGGCTCAGAGAGACTAAACCGCCTGCCCAAGTTGGCAGAGCTGGTCACACTCCATACCAAGCAATAGGTGCAATGGTTAAGTGGTTGTATGTGGGGATTAAATAAAATGACAGGTAAAGTGCTTAAAACAGAATCATTCACATAGGATGCACTATGTATGTGCTAGTTACATTGCTCTGCAAATTAAAACAATTGTGGACATTCTCACAAGTCTTTTGTTAAGAGTTGTACAGTATTCTAAGGCACGGGTCAGCAAATTATGACTTACTGGCTCAATCCAGCCCCCTGCTTGTTTTTGTAAATAAAGTTTTATTGGCACACAGCCATATCCATTCATTTACGCCTTGTCTGTGGCTGCTGTCACAACACGGAGGCAGAGTTCAGTCATTGTCGAAGCAACAGACAAGCTGTATGTCTCAAAAAGCCTAAAATATTTACTCTCTGGCCCTTTACAAATACTTTGCAGACCTTGGTTCTAAAGGATAATGGCATCTACTGACAGACATTCAGATTGAGTCCAATCTTTTTTGCTATTACGTCTGTATCCATGTGTTTTTGTACATTCATACTGATGTATCTGCAGGACAAATGCTTAGGTGCTGGATTGCTGAGACAAATAAAAAGCAGGAAGTTTCTGAGAGTAAGAAGTAGTAGCTATTTAAAGTGTTGGAGTTCTTCAGAGAATAGGTACCTGACCTTCATGGTTTCAAGAGGAGGGCTAGCTGTGAGTCAGATTTGGAGCTTTTCAAGTTCTTCACTTGTAACTACAATGATTCAAATACAAAATCAAAGCAACTCAGACTCTGCTGAGCACATTTCCATCAAAGTTTTATGCAACAATGCAGCAACAGATAATTTCGTGTGTCTGTGTTGGGCCAGGTTCTATGCCAGGCGATGGCAATATAAAAACTTGGAGAATTTCATTTTTAGTGCAGTGGATTTTAAATGTGGTTGAGTCTTGAAGTTCTTTGAAAGCTCATCAAAGCTATGGAGTTTCTATCCCCCAAGTTGCACATTCACATAAAATTTTGCAAAGAGTTTTAAGAGATTGACAGCTTTCTTGGAAGTCCTTCCATTAACTCTCCATAAGCTCTTGGGTTAAGAACCCATTATCTAAAGGGAGAGACTAACCCATAAAGAATCAAATAATATAAAGCATCATAAATGGTGTATTTGAGGTGCATACAAACTAAAATGTGTGTACAAGGAGTGAGATAATTGAAATTGCTCTGTGGGAGAGCATAAAGTTGGGAGGGTCAGGGACGGGTTCTCATAGGAATTGGGACTTGAAGGATGTGTAGGATTTCTCTGGATTGTCTAGAAAGAGGGGAGGCAATTTCATCACGGAAAAATCAGTTGGAGTAAGAGGAACTCTGAGAAGACCCTGATGTCCATGCCCAGAGGTCAGGACTATTTCTGGTTTGTCCATTGACTCCGGAAAATGAGGGCGAATGTCTTGACCTCAGTTCTCCCTCCCTCTCTCAACCCCGCATGGCCACATCAAATGAGGACCAGAACGGCACTCACTCTCTTTTTAAAGTTGTCTGGAATCCAGGGATAAAGGCTCCATGTTAATAAAATATCATCATGGATGCTCAAGAGGTCCAACTCTCTGGTTTCCCACTGCATGACCTAAAGTTTTTTCCCCCACAGCCTGCTTGATCAGATTTGCAGTAGCAATTTGGATGTCTCTTTCTTTATGTTCTTTTCTTGAGAGTTAGCAGTCATATCAGGAAATTACTAAGAAGGCTTCTTGGTCATTCCACCTCTTTGAAGTACACGTGTGTCTGGCTGTGTGTGAGTGTACGTGTGTGAGTGTGTGTACACGTGCACTTTTTCTGAAAACTAGAGTAGTCTGGGTCATTGAATTTGGGAGTAGGAAGAAGTTGAGTTGACACACTGGAAAGCACGGAGCTAGTTCTAAACGTGTGACTCGTAGGTTACTGGTATGACCTGGGCTGACCCTTGGGTTCAAACCCTGCTTCAAGCACTGCATTAGTTTCCTAGGACTTCCATAGTAAATTACCACAAACTGGGTCATTGAATACAACAACAATTCTCTCTCAGTTCTAGAGTGCAGAAGTCTGAGATCAAGGTGTTGGCAAGGTTGGCTCCTCCTGGAGGCTCTAAGGGAGAATCTGTTCCATGCCTCTCTCTTAGCTTTTGGTGGTTGCTGGCATCCTTGGTGTTTCTTGGCCTGTAGACACATCAACTCCAACTTCTACCTCCATCTTCACATGGTGTTCCCCTGTGTGTGTCTGTCCCTCAAATCTCCCTCTGCTTATCTCTTTATAAGGACAACAGTCGTTGGATTTAAGGCCCCCCTAAATCCAGGGTGATCCCATCTTGAGATCCTTAATCACACCTGCAAAGACCCTATTTCCAAATAAGGTCACATTCACAGGTTCTGGGTGGGCATGGTTTTGGGGGGCCACCACGCAACCACTATAGCCACATCCTACCACAGTGTCCTTGGAGATGTCTCTTACCCACTACTGAGCCTCAGTGGGGATCTTACCTGGAAATTAGGGCTGCTAATAGAACCTCAATTCACATAATAAGATAATGCACATAAAACCCTCTGCACCAAGCCTAGCACATCAATGTATACACATAAAAGGGCGGTGCTGCTATTTGTAGTAGCAAGAATGATATCAGTGTTGCTGTCTCTCAGCCAGGAACTCTGACACATGGAGGGTGGGGCAACACGACCTCAAACATCTGGATAAGAAGACCATAGTGCTTTCCAGTTTGAGCTGTTTGACATCCTGTAGACCCCAGAAGCAGATGGCAGAATGTCAAGATGATTGACTACCCTCTTCCCTTTCCCCAGACACTGTTTGGCGGTTGATGAAGCCCAAATGTCATGGACACTTGCCAATGGAGACACTTCCCAAAGTCAATAGTCAACAATTCCCAAGAACTGTAGGATGGGGTGGCTGCCCCAGGATGGCGTCAAATACATACATAATCAAGAGGCCCGTCAAGGTCTATTACTCATGTGGAGTGGCTGGGAAGTGTCATGAGCTTTGGGATCACACAGATCTATGGATTCAAATCTCAGCAGTGTTACTTGGGAGCTGGGAGACTCTGAGCAAATCATTGCACCTCTTTGAGCTTCACCTCCCTCATCCTTCAAGTGGAGCCAATTATGCCTCTCCCAAGATTATTCTGATGATTAACTAAAGTCAGATATTTATAATGTATGTCTACTGCATCATGAGTATATACTGCAAGAGCTCAGTAATCTTTGCCATTATCATTGTTATCATTATTCATAATAAAACATACAGTATATTGGTTCTGATGACTTATAGCGAAGGATAATTGATTGAATATCACCACAATTGTGTCGTGTTTTATTTGGCAAGTGAATTGACAGTCCCAAAGCACTTGTTGCTGGAAAATACGGGTTCAAATCCTGATTCCCCTCTTCCCAGCTATGTGACTTCACATCTTTAAGCCTCAGTTACTGCCTCTGTAAAACAGAAATGCTTTTTCTAAGAAATGGGGACACTCTGGGGCTCAAACAAAAGACTATGTGCTTATTTGTTCAGTCAACAATTATTTATTGAGTCCTTACTAGGTCTCAGCCCTCTGAAAGGCATGGGAGAGATATGGCGATGAACTAGATAAATTTATTGTTGCTCTCAAGGAGCTGGTAGTTTAGAAAGACAGTGTACTGTATTGTAAGTGAGAAAGAAATGTATCAATATAGTAGCTTCTTATTCTCATTCATCATTATCATGCCTTTCCCTCTCATAGCTGAATACACGTTGGTGGAATACATTTTACAAAACTTATTCCAATTTGGCCTGACTGTGGGAAGTCCTCGTGTCCCACTGGATACAAGTGTGCAGTAGGCCAATGCTTTCTTCTACGTGCCCCTCCTGCTGGCTCGTCCCTTCCCCATCCAATCAGCAGAATTTGTGGTTCCAGGGGCATTTTACAGAGGCTGGAAAATCGTTGCTGAACCCAGAGTTCTTGCTTTGTAGGATCTGGGTCTCTGGGTTTCAAAGATCTAAGCTCTCTGAATTGCACTCTTAAAAATGATTAAAATGGCAAATTTTATGTTACATATATATTATCAGAATAAAAAAATGTTAAAAAAAAATCTAAGCCCTGAAATACTCTGGTTGTAATGTGTTTGCCATAAACAGAAGATTGGAAGAATGGGAGACGATGGAAGAGACGGCACGCCTTGCTTCAAGGAGAGGGTCTCGGCTGGAGAATGTGGGGAGACCAGAAAGAGAAGAAGGAGCGTTAGATAATGGCTTGTGTCCCTGACATGGGTCCTGGGCTCGCTCTGTGCTTGCTGGATGGAAATCGAACCTCCAGAGGGGTTGAGAGAACTGAGAGAAGGGAAGACCTATGCCCCCTTCACGGTTGGCACTAGGGTCAGGCAAATAAAGCATCACCCTCAGCTGCCCAGCCTCCACTTGCATGACTCCAAGAATGACTGCCTCCCTCAGTTTTATGCCCTAGGCATCTGTTTATTTTTGTGTGTGTGTGTGGTAAAATACATATATATAACATAAAATTAGCCATTTTAACCATTTTTAAGATTTTTTTTTTTATTTATTCATTTTTTCCCCCCAAAGCCCCAGTAGATAGTTGTATGTCATAGGTTCACATCCTTCTAGTTGCTGCACGTGGGACTCGGCCTCGCGTTGGACGGAGAAGTGGCGCCTTGGGGCTTGCCCGGGATCCGAACCCGGGCCGCCAGCATCAGAGCGCGCGCACTTAACCGCTAAGCCACGGAGCCGGCCCCATTTTAACCATTTTTAAGCATCCAATTCAGTAGCATCAATTACATTCACAACATTGTGCAACCATCACGACTATCTATTTCCAAAACTTTTCATCACCCCAGACAGAAATTCTGTGCCCATTAAGCAATAACTCCTCACGCCCCCCTTCCTCTAGCCCCTGGTAACCACTTATCTACTTTGTGTCTGTATGAATTTTCCTATTCTAGATATTTCAAATAAGTGGAATCATACAAAATTTGACCTTTTAGGTCTGGTTTCTTTCTTTTTTTTCTTTTTATTTTTTTTATTTTTATTTTTTTTAAATTTTTTGTTTATTGCAGTAACATTGGTTTATAACATTGTAAAAATTTCAGGTGTACATCATTGTACTTCTATTTCTGCATAGATTACATCATGTTCACCACCAAAATACTAATTACAACCCATCACCACACACATGTACTGAATTATCCCTTTCACCCTCCTCCCTCCCCCCTTCCCCTCTGGTAACCACCAATCCAATCTCTGTCCCTATGTGTTTGTTTATTGTTGTTATTATCTACTACTTAATGAAGGAAATCATGCGGTATTTGACCTTCTCCCTCTGACTTATTTCACTTTGCATTATACCCTCAATGTCCATTCATGATGTCACAAATGGCTGGATTTCATCATTTCTTATGGCTGAGTAGTATTCCATTGTGTATATATACCACATCTTCTTTATCCATTCGTCCCTTGATGGGCACTTAGGTTGCTTTCAAGTCTTGGCTATTGTGAATAACGCTGCAATGAACACATGGGTGCATGTACCTTTACAAATTGGTGTTTTCAAGTTCTTTGGATAAATACCCAGCAGTGGGATGGCTGGATCATATGGTAGTTCTATCCTTGATTTTTTGAGGAATCTCCATACTGTTTTCCAAAGTGGCTGCACCAGTTTGCACTCCCACCAGCAGTGTATGAGAGTTCCCTTCTCTCCACATCCTCTCCAACACTTGTTGTTTCCTGTCTTGTTAATTATAGCCATTCTGACGGGCGTCAGGTGATATCTCATTGTAGTTTTGATTTGCATTTCCCTGATAGTTAATGATTTTGAACATCTTTTCATGTGTCTGTGGGCCATCTGTATATCTTCTTTGGAGAAATGTCTGTTCAGGTCCTTTGCCCATTTTTTAATTGGGTTGGTAGTTTTTTTGTTGTGGAGATGCATGAGTTCTTTATATATTTTGGAGATTAAGCCCTTATCGGAAGTATGGTTTGCAAATATCTTCTCCCAATTGTTAGCTTGTCTTTTCGTTTTGCTGATGATTTCCTTTGCTGTGCAGAAGCTTTTCAGTTTGATGTAGTCCCATTTGTTTATTTTTTCTATTGTTTCTCTTGCCCGGTCAGACGTGGTGTTTGAGAAGATGTTGCTAAGACTGATGTTGAAGAGCGTACTGCCTATGTTTTCTTCTAGAAGTTTCACAGTTTCAGGTCTTACATTCAAGTCTTTAATCCATTTGGAGTTAATTTTTGTGTATGGTGTAAGGTAAGGGTCTACTTTCATTTTTTTGCCTGTGGCTAGCCAGTTTTCCCAACACCATTTGTTGAAGAGACTTTCTTTTCCCCATTGTATGTTCTTGGCTCCTTTGTCAAAGATTAGCTGTCCATAGATGTGTGGGTTTATTTCTGGGCTTTTGATTCTATTCCATTGATCTGTGTGTCTGTTTTTGTGCCAGTACCATGCTGTTTTGGTTACTACAGCTTTGTAGTATATTTTGAAATCAGGGAGTGTGATACCTCCAGCTTTGTTCTTTTTTCTCAGGATTCCTTTAGCTATTCGGGGTCTTTTGTTGTTCCATATAAATTTTAGGATTCTTTGTTCTATTTCTGTGAAAACTGTTGTTGGAACTTTGATAGGGATTGCATTGAATCTATAGATGGCTTTAGGAAGTATGGACATCTTAACTATGTTAATTCTTCCAATCCAAGAGCACGGAATATCTTTCCATTTCTTTGTGTCTTCTTCAATTTCTTTCAGAAATGTTTTATAGTTTTCGGTGTACAGATCTTTCACCTCTTTGGTTAAGTTTATTCCTAGGTATTTTATTCTTTTTGTTGCAATTGTAAATGGGATGGTATTCTTAATTTCTCTTTCTGCTACTTCGTTGTTAGTGTACAGAAATGCAACTGATTTTTGTACGTTGATTTTGTATCCTGCAACTTTACCATATTCGTTTATTACTTCTAAAAGTTTTCTGGTGGATTCTTTGGGGTTTTCCATATATAAAATCATGTCATCTGCAAATAGTGACAGTTTCACTTCTTCCTTTCCAATTTGGATCCCTTTTATTTCTTTCTCTTGCCTGATTGCTCTGGCTAGGACTTCCAGTACTATGTTAAATAGGAGTGGTGACAGGGGGCATCCTTGTCTGGTTCCTGTTCTTAGAGGGATGGCTTTCAGTTTTTCACCATTGAGGATGATATTAGCTGTGGGTTTCTCATATATGGTCTTTATTATGTTGAGGTACTTTCCTTCTATACCCATTTTATTCAGAGTTTTTATCATAAATGGATGCTGTATCTTGTCAAATGCTTTCTCTGCATCTATTGAGATGATCATGTGATTTTTATTCTTCATTTTATTAATGTGGTGTATTACGTTGATTGATTTGTGAATGTTAAACCATCCCTGCATCCCTGGAATAAATCCCACTTGATCATGGTGTATAATCTTTTTAACGTATTGTTGTATGCGATTTGCTAGTATTTTATTGAGGATTTTTGCATCAATGTTCATCAGTGATATTGGCCTGTAATTTTCTTTTTTTGTGTTGTCCTTGTCTGGTTTTGGTATCAGGGTAATGTCAGCTTCGTAGAATGAGTTAGGGAGCTTCCCCCCCTCCTCAATTTTTTGGAAGAGTTTGAGAAGGATAGGTATTAAGTCTTCTTTGAATGTTTGGTAGAATTGACCAGGGAAGCTGTCTGGTCCTGGACTTTTATTTTTGGGGAGGTTTTTGATTACTGTTTCGATCTCCTTACTGGTGATTGGTCTATTCAAATTCTCTACTTCTTCTTGATCCAGTTTTGGCAGGTTGTATGATTCTAAGAATTTATCCATTTCTTCCAGATTGTCGAATTGGTTGGCATATAGCTTTTCATAGTATTCTCTTATAATCTTTTGTATTTCTGAGGTGTCTGTTGTAACCTCTCCTCTTTCATTTCTGATTTTACTTATTTGTGCCTTCTCTCTTTTTTTCTTGGTGAGTCTAGCTAAAGGTTTGTCAATTTTGTTGATCTTTTCAAAGAACCAGCTCTTGGTTTTATTAATTTTTTCTATTGTTTTTTTGGTCTCTATTTCATTTATTTCTGCTCTGATTTTTATTATTTCCCTTCTTCTACTGATTTTGGGCTTTGTTTGTTCTTCTTTTTCCAGTTCCTTCAGGTGCATTGTTAGATTGTTTATTTGAGATTTTTCTTGTTTGTTGAGATAGGCCTGTATCGCTATAAACTTCCCTCTTAGAACTGCTTTTTTTGTATCCCATAAATTCTGGCATGTCGTATTTTCATTTTCATTTGTCTCCAGGTATTTTTTGATTTCTTCTTTGATTTCTTTGTTAACCCAGTCGTTGTTCAGTAGCATTTTGTTTAATCTCCACGTATTTGTGGCTTTTCTGATTTTCTTCCTATAGTTGATTTCTAGTTTCATACCATTGTGGTCAGAAAAGATGTTTGGTATTATTTCAATCTTCTTAAATTTACGGAGACTTGTTTTGTGGCCTAATATGTGATCAATCCTGGAGAATGTTCCATGTGCCTTTGAAAAGAATGTGTATTCTTCGGTTTTTGGATGGAATGCTCTGTATATATCTACTAGGTCCATCTGTTGTAGTGTGTCGTTTAAGGCCAATGTTCCCTTATTGATCTTCTGTTTGGATGATCTATCCATTGGTGTAAGTGGAGTGTTAAAGTCCCCTACTATTATTGTGTTACTGTCTATTTCTGTTTTTATGTCTGTTAATAATTGCTTTATATATTTAGGTGCACCTACATTGGGTGCGTAGATATTTACAAGTGTTATATCCTCTTGTTGGATTGTTCCCTTGATCATTATGTAATGCCCTTCTTTGTCTCTTTTTACAGTTTTTGTTTTAAAGTCTATTTTGTCTGATATGAGTACTGCTACCCCAGCTTTCTTTTCATTGCCATTTGCATGGAGTATCTTTTTCCATCCCTTCACTTTCAGTTTGTGAGTGTCTTTAGGACTGAAGTGTGTCTCTTGTATGCAGCATATATATGGGTCTTGTTTTTTTATCCAGTCAGCCACCCTATGCCTTTTAATTGGAGCATTTAGTCCATTGACGTTTAAAGTAGCTATTGATAAGTATCTACTTACTGCCATTTTTTAACTTCTTTTTTTCTCAGTGTTTTAGTAGTCCTTCTCTGTTCCTTTCTCCTTCTATACAGAATTGATGGTCTCTTTAGTTTGACCTCTGTCTGAAAGCTGTACTCTTTAACTCCCCTCCTCCCTCATGTTTTTGATATCATATCTAACCTCTTTGTTGTGCATTTGTATCCATTACGTTCTAATCATGGAAATAGATAATTTTTCCTACTTGTGGTCTTTTCTTTTCCCCTTAAATCAGTCCCTTTAACATTTCTTGTAGCACTGGTTTCTTGGTGACAAACTCCTTTAATTTTTGCTTATCTGGGAAAATTTTGATCTCTCCTTCCATTTTGAATGATAACCTTGCTGGGTAGAGTATTCTTGGCTGTAAGTTTTTTCCTTTTAGCACTTTAAATATATCGTGCCATTCTCTTCTAGCCTGTAAGGTTTCTGCAGAGAAGTCAGCTGATAGCCTTATGGGGTTTCCTTTGTATGTAACTTGACATTCTCTTGCAGCTTTCAGGATTCTCTCTTTATCTTTAATTCTGGACATTTTGATTATGATGTGTCTTGGTGTGGGCCTCTTTGGGTTTATCTTGTTTGGGGCTCTCTTTGATTCCTGTACCTGGATGTCTGTTTCCTTCCTTAGGTTAGGGAAGTTTTCATCTATTATTTCTTGAAATAGATTCTCTGCCCCCTTGTCTCGCTCTTCTCCTTCCGGGACACCTATAACACAGATGTTAGTGCGCTTGATGTTGTCCCAGAGGTCCCTTAGACTGTCCTCAGTCTTTTTAATTCTTTTCTCTTTTACCTGTTCACCTCGGGTAATTTCTTCTAGTCTTTCATCCAGCTCACAGATCCGTTCTTCTGTATCCTCTACTCTGCTTTTGAGTCCCTCTAATGAGTTTTTCATTTCCAGTATTGTATTCTTCATTTCTGATTGGTTCTTTTTTATATCTTCCATTTCTTTGTTGACATTCTCACTGAGTTCATCTATTCTTCTCCCCAGATCAGTGAGCATCCTTAACACTCTTAGTTTGAACTCTCTGTCGGGTAGGTTGCTCATTTCTGTTTCACTTAGTTCCTTTTCTGGGGTTTTGTCCTGTTCCCTTAGTTGGAATGTATTCTTTTGCCTCTTCATTTTGCCTCTTTCCCTGTGCTTGTGTCTACGTATTAGGTAGGTCAGCTACGTCTCCTGCTCTTGGATAGGTGACCTTATGTAAGTGATGGCTTAGGAGGCTTCCAGTGTGCTTCCCTCAGTTCTCAATGTTCCAGGGGTGTCCCCTATGTGGGCTACGTGTGTCCTTCTGTTGTGGCCTGTTTGCTCTCCCTGTAGGCGCCCAGGGAGGCTGAGTTATGCTCCTGGCCAGCTGTTGTAATGCTCAGCTGCTTGTAGTTGTTGTGGGCCCTTCAGTCTCTTTATCAGGTGTGGGGAGCCCCAGCACAGTTGGCTGCAAGTTCTAATACCACATTTGTGTTTCAGTATTTCTTTTAAGTGAGTAGGCCCCCACCGTGGCAGGTTGTTAGGCTCAGGGCCTTACAATTGCTGTAAGCCTCTAGCCTATTATGTCTCTTGTCAGCTCTCTGAGGATTGCAGCTGGGTGGGGCTGGCCTCAGGCACAGGAGCACCCAATTGTTTCAGGTTTTGGAAGGTGGGGCAAACCTCCTATGTGGGTCTTTGAGAAGCACAAGTCTTCTGCAGCTGACAAGCCCTGCCACCCACAGGTCCACACACACAGTCAACACAGTCCTGCCCTGTGTGCGCGCCCCCACCTCCAGAAGCGGACCCAGTCTCTCCACAGCTGGAGCCCCACACACTCCACCACCGCCCCACGCTCTCCATCCGCTCCTTGTGCACGCCCTGCCCCGCTCAAGTCGGCTCAGTTGCCAGGCTGCAGAGAATCCAGTCACCAATCTATGCAGGCCCACAAGTTGCCTGAGGGCTTGTTGTTGGGTGGGGCCAGTCTCTAGGGTGGGCTGCCTGCCCTGGCTGAGCTGGATTAAATCGGTGCTCTAGCGGGTGGGGCAGACCCTGGGCTAGCAGGCCTCAGGGAGAACTCCAATGGTGTCTGTGTCAGCACGCCCACACCAGGCCACAACAATGGCCGCCGCCAATGTCCCAGTCCCTGTAGAGGTCTCACCCCTCACCGAGATGCACTCAGGGCCTATTAGGTGAGTCTCTTGTCACCAAAGCACTGTACACCTTTCTTTCTGGTGATTTTAGGGTGCTTTCTGGAACGGGTGAGTTTGCGCGCGGGCCCTTTAAGAGCCAGTTTTAGTTTCTTTGTGAACCGGGTTTTCTGGGTGTACTCCCCAATGTTTTAGTAGCAGGCACAGTCAGATATTATGCCGCTAGTCTCGATTGTGCTGGGTCCACAATATGCCCGCAGCGGGGGTGCTCCCCGGCTCAGGGCCCCGCATCTCCAGGGAGGCTGCATACCTGTGAGCTGCTCCCGGCGGCCGTGAAGCTGGCGGCTTGTGAAGGCAGCGTTTTTCCTCTCTGGAAGGGAGTCTCTGCCTCTTCCACTTCAGTTAGGATTGTCCGTTGTTGCAGGAGTTCCTCTCATCCAGTTTTCAGTTCTGTCTCAGGGGTAATTTTTCCACGAGTAGTTGTAAATTGGCTGTGTCCACGGGAGGAGGTGAGTTCTGAGTCTGCCTACGCCGCCATCTTGACTCCTCTCCATCCTGGTTTATTTCACTTAACATAATGTTTTCCAAGTTCATCCATGTTGTAACATGTATCAGAATTTCATTCCTTTTTATGGCTGAATAATATTCCATTGTGTGGATGGACCACATTTTCTTTATCCATTCTTTTGTTGATGGACACTTAGGTTGTTACTAGCTTTTGACTATGGTGAATAACGCTGCAAGGAACATGGATGCACAAGTATCTGTTTGTGTCTCTATTTTCAGTTCTTCTAGGCATTAATCTAGGAGTGGAAATGCCAGGTATTTGGTATTTCTATATGGTAATTATGGTAATTCATACGGTAATTCTATATTTAGCTTTTTGAGGAAGTGCCAAACTGTTTTCCATAGCAGCTGCACTATTTTATATTCCCACTAGTGACATGTAAGGGTTCCAATTTCTCCACATCCTCATCAACACTTGTTATTCCCCCCACCTTTTTGTAAAATTATAGCCATCCTAGTAGGTGTGAAGTGGTCTCTCATTGTGGTTTTGATTTGCGTTTCCCTAATGACTAATGACGTTGAGGATCTTATTGAGTGCTTTTTGGCCATTTGTATATCTTTGGAGAAATATCTACTCAAGTTCTTTGCCCATTTTTAAATTGGGTTGTTTATCTTTTTGTTGACGTTTACGAGTTCTTTATATATTCTGGATATTAGGCCTTTACCAGATATATGGTTTGCAAATATTTTTTCCCGTTTTGCAGGTAGTCTTTTCACTTTCTTGATAATGTTCTTTGATGCACAAAAGTTTTTAATCTTGATAAGGTTCAATTTATTTATTTTTTCTTTGTTCATGCTTTTGATGTCATATTCAAGAATCTATTGCCAAATCCAAGGTCATGAAGATTTACCCCCATTTTCTTCTGAGAGTCTCTTAACTCTCATGTGTAAGTCATTGATCCATTTTCCTATGTGCCTCACTCTTAAGAGGACACTCACTCTCAGGGTCGTGCAAACGAGAGCTGGTGTCTGAAAGTGAGTTCTTCCTTGAATTTTTCACTGTAGGTGCCTCACCTCCCTTCCTCAGGGGAGCCCAGGTAGGTGGCGAGCCTCCCACAGTTCTCCTGAACCAGGCACAGTGAGGGAGCAGAAGAGGAGAGATGTGTAATTGGGTTGCCTTGGCTAATGGGTCCAAGATAGTAAACTCATAGAGTTGGGCCTGGGATGTGCCAAAGTTCTGCCATGGTCTCAAGAGTGGCAGAGAAGTAACTAAGGAAGATGGCAAGGCCCACAGAAGCCCTGATGATCGGATGATGCAGAAGTGATCCTTATGGTCTGATCCAGAAGACATGACAGGTACTGAGAACAACTCAGCATTTGCTCGGATGGATGAATGACAATGGCTGAGGCGCCAATGCACCCTTACCACCAGGCCTGGGCCCAGGGGGCCTGTAGATCTTAGCCACCACCCCAGAGAAGTGTGGGGTTGAGAAGGTTCCAAACAGACTAAGAAAACTCTGAAGTGACTGTAATTGGCCTCAAGAGACGAAGCCTTATGACCTAGTGGGATCAACACTCTCACAGGAATTAAGTTCCATCATAGATAAAGCAAGAAAAACCATGGTGGTGTGACATTCACACCATCCCTAAATATGATCTCCATATGTGAACAGAGCACAGGAAAGTGATGTGTTTTACCTTCATTTCATCTCACATGCTGTGTCACTCATCTCCCCCGGGAACAGAGAACTGCTTTCTAGCCTACATTTCCATTTCAGAGAACTATATGCAAGCAAAACTTTTACAAACAGACAGAAATCTCTACAGCAGTGGTTTTCATCGGGGGGTGATTTTTGTCCACGGGGGGACATTTGAAAATGTGTGGAGACATTTCTTGGTTGTCAAAACTGGGGAGGAGATGCTACTGGCATCTAGTGGGTAGGGACCATGGATGCTGCTAAACATCCTACAATGCATAGGGCAGCCCTCTATTTCAAAGTCCATCCCAAAATGTCAGTAGCGTGGGGCTGGAGCAGCCCTGGTGTGCAGTGATATACATCATGCTCTCTGTGCAGGCAGATGCAGCACGTCATCGCACTTCTCCTGCAGCACATCATCATATTGTAGAAAGAGCACCAAGCTGTGAGATGTAAGCTCCTAACACCTGGCTCTTGGGGAACAGACCTAGAGGTGATGGGTACCACCCCTTCTTGTTCCCCATTGGCCAGATCTCAGTCACATGACCCCACTTGACTGCAGAGGAGGCTGGGAAACGTAGTCAAACTGTGTGCTGAGGACAAAAAAGAAAATGAATTTGGTGAGCACATAGCTAGAAGCCTTGTGTAGACCACTCCAACGTCAAGAGAGATTCATTTCCACATTTTATAATGTGCGTCGTGAGCTCTGCCCTGCCTTCCCCTCAGAGGTTGAAACAAGAGCTACAAACTGTGAAATTCCAAAATGCATCTTTATGATAGTTATCAAGAATGAGAATGAGCTACTGTTGAAACAACAGTGGAAAATTCCCCAAATTCCCCAAACTCTTCCAAACTGGGCTCTCTAGCAGGAGCCTAGTTTCGCAGCCCAGATTGACTTTCTTCTAGATGTTTGCGTTACTCAAGGTGAGTAACTAGCTGCTGTAACAACACCAAAAATTAGTGATTTAACACCATAACAGTTTATATTTTGCTGATTCAACAATCCAACTTGGTTGGGTGGCTCTCCTATATGATTCTTACTGAGTAGCAACTCAGAGACTCAGGTGCGTGCCTTCCTCCCTTCCTTCCTTCCTCCCTCCCTCCCTCCCTCCCTCCATTCCTTCCTTCCTTCCTTCCTTCCTCTATTTATTCATCCATTCAACCTTCCTCCCATCCTTCATCCTTTCTTTCCTCCTTCCATCCATCCATCCATCCATCCATCCATCCATCCATCCATCCTTCCATCATCCCATGACCCTCTCTCCCTCCCTCCTTCCCTCCTTCTCTCCTTCCCTCCCTCCCTCCCTCCCTCGCTTCCCTCCTTCCTTCCTTCCTTCCTTCCTTCCTTCCTTCCTTCCTTCCTTCCTTCCTTCCTCTCCTCCATCCCCAGAGCCTTGGAGTATTTTGCTTCCAGCTTCACAGACAGGGAGAGAGAGTGTGGAGTTCCTGAGGGAGATTTTCTTGGGGGCAGACCTAGAGGTGACAGGTACCACCTATTCTTGTTTTTCATTGACCAGACCTCAGTCACATGACCCCACTAGACTGCAGAGGAGGCTAGGAAATGTAGTCGGGCTGTGTTCTGAGGAAAAAAAGAAAAGGGATTATGGTGAGCACATAGCATCTTCTGCCACAAGACCCTCTTTTTTACCAACACAAATATACACAGATTTGGTCTGGATAAGGTTCCTAGTCATGGAGATTTGGAAGTTTAATCTTCCATGAGGAACCCATGTTCCTCCTGAGGACATTACACCTCCCCCAAGTCAGAGTATAAAGTGTATCAACCCCAGAGCTTGTCCTGCCTGAGAGCAAGTCTTTTCTTTCACTCAGTGAGGATTTATGGAGTGCCTGCTGCATACCAGGAACCATCCTAGATATTGTAGATACAGTGGTGAACAAACAGACAAAAAAAAAAAAACCCTCTACTTATGGTGCTTGCATTCTGGTTGGGGAGACAGAGAATGAGCACATTATAAACCAACCAACCAACCAACAAGCCAATGTCCTAAAAGGCATTCAGCAGTATAGCCATGAGCCTGTCTTCATTTTAAGAGAGTTTGGACCAGATGTCAACATCTAGGTCCAGCTAAGCTGGGCCAATCAGATTTATCTCTCCTGGGAATTTGAAGTGGGGATTTAGAGATGCTAAATTTTTGACATGGTTTAGAGGTCAGAAGTCTAAGAGAAAGGTGTTGGCTGGTGTGGTTTCTTCTGAGGTCTCTCTCCTTGGCATGCAGATGGCCACCCTCTTGCTACTTCTTCTGATGGTCATCTCTCCACGCATGTGTCCCTTTCTCTTCTTATAAGGGCACCAGTCATAATGGATTAGGCTCCCACCTTAACAGTCTCATTTTAGCTTGATTACCTCTTTAAAGATCTTATTTCCAAATACTATGACATCTGGGGTACTCGGGGTTGGGACATCAACATCTAAATCTGGGGAGGCCATGAGTCAGCCCATAATACCTGGCTAGTTTTTCTGTCTTCCCGTTCTATGAGAACCCTTATGTCCTTCCACCAACTCTTCCCATTTTTGCTTTAGCAAGTTTGACTGGCATCTTTTCTTTTCAATTGAAATCCCTGCCTATTTCTTCCTTCTCCTGTGTTGTAAGCATCAATCATTGATTCTGCAGCAACATGACTGATCATATTCTTTGGGACACACCCAGGGACACAGAAATAAACAAGACTTGGTTGCTGCCTTCAAGGGTTAGCATTGCAGCCTTCTGTCAATTGCAGGCTAAGAATTTCAGGTAATAATCTCGAGGTCAAGGCATGTATGGTCTGTGACCAACCACATCACCTGCTAATGTGATACGGGTCTCTCCAGAGGGAGTGTTTCTCTTGACTAAAGGACAGATAACACAGTACCAGATAGGTCTATAGCTTGGTCATTGAGTAAAAAGTACATACACAGAGAGTTTGAAACGATGCAATTTTGTAAAGGGAGACTTCAATTTGCTATGTCCTACGGTTTATATTCAACTGATGAGCCTTGCTCGGCCTAACCTTTACGCTAACATACATTATTACTGCTATATTAGGAGACCAGTCTGCTATAAAATTACAGATCTCAAATGGACAGATCAGATACATGATGAAATATTCAACTTCCCCAGCAAGAAAATAAAAACAACGTAATAATGACTTATCATGTTTCACCTAGCAAATTAGCAATTTTTGTGTCTTTGTTTTTAAAGAATTAAAATATCCAGTTTGGGACCAGGGATTGGGAAAATGGATCACATGGTAAGCTGTGATAGAAGCAGCATATTGTGCAAGCTTTATCTGCCAAAGAATCAAGCATCTGCAAAAGCTTCAAAGCGGCAAATTTACAGCAAGGAATCTTCTTAGAGAAATCACAGGAGAACACAAAAGGTCAACTACAAAGATGTTCATTGCAATGATATATTAGTAGTAAAAATGGGAAAAGTCAAATGTCCAACAATAAGGAATTATTGAACAAATTACGATGCTTCCAGAAAATGGAATGTTCAATCACTGCAAATCGATGCCATAAAAGACTGTTTAATGACATGGAAAGACGTTCATAATGTATTTTTGAGTGAGAAAATGAGACCATAGTGCACTATAGAGAGTATGATCCCATTAAAAAAAAGTAAACACACATGAAAAACACACAAAGAATGGACATTGAAATAGAAATAGTGGTTATCTTCAGGTAGCAGACGTAAGATTGGTTTTCATTTTGCTCTTTTTTACTTCAACGAGACAATGGACAATGCTTAGCACCACCTGACATGGAGAAATCACCAAATAGTGGATTACTCTTGATATTTTTATTCACCCCATTGTTCAAATGGAGTAAATATCAACTTCTCAGGTTTGTTGTTAGAAGTAAACAAGATCATGTAGCACCTAGTATACGGTAGGTTTTCAATAGATAATGTTGTATTTATTCTTTTTTTTTTTTTTTCCAGGAGAGAGGGTTATATACCACAGGGAGATCTACTCAGATTCAAATCCTGCTACTTGGCCATTTGCAAGCTGATCAAGAATGTAGGCAAGTAAATTACATCTTCTGAGCCTCAATTTCTTCATTTGAAGATGGAGACAGCAATAGCTATATCATAAGATTATTGTGAGCATGAAAGATTATGTATATAAATCATGTGTCACATGGTGTGGTCTAAGAACTAGTCTATGTTGTCGACCATATAGTGTGAAAAGAATATGTACTAGATTTGTAAAACAAAAAGTGCAATTTTAAACATAAGAAATACATAGATCTTAAAGCATTCAAAGTTCTGCCTTGAGCTCACTGCTACTCAGTCCAATGGAAATGCACCTGGCATAGAGTGAGATGATCACTGGTTTCAGTAAAGAAAACGGGTGCAAAAGAATATTAGAAGAGCCGGAAGTGGACAGTGGAGGGAGAAAGAAAGGAAAGAAGCTCTTGTGAACTGAAAGAATCTGGCTCAAAGCTTCTATTTCAGCCAGGCTTCAACCTAAGCATGAGAGCTGTTGGAAGCATAAGTCTCACCAAGTTTACTGGGATCATCTGCTTTTGTTATCTCTCAAACCCCCTGTGCTCTCAAAAACAAGGCTAGTTCAACTAGTAAGCTGCCTTCATTTGATTGGTAAGGGAGTTATTTGCAAGCAAAATGTACAAATAGGTGAAGATGTATTGTTAAAATGGGCATCATGTATTATGGATACACATGTATCTCTAAAATATCATCATTTCTTTGTTTTCCTGTTGAATTGACCTCTTCATGTTTTTCTGGCTTTATTGAAATATAATTGACATATAACATTGTGTAAGTTTAAGGTGTACATGTGATGATTTTATATACATATATATTGCGAGCTAATGACCACAATAAGGTTAGTTAACACATCCATCCTCTGACAGAGTTAACATTTTTGTGTGTGTGATAAGAACTTTTAAGATCATCTCTTTTAGCAACTTTCAAGTACACAATACAGTATTATCAAATAGTCACCATGTTGTACATTAGATCCCCAGAACTTATTCACCTGATAACTGGAAGTTTATATCCTTTGACCATGTTCACTCATTTCCCCCATCCCCCAGCCACTGGCAAGCACCAATCTACTCTCTTTTTCTATGAGTTAGAATATTTTAGGTTCCAGATATAAATCTTATGCAGTATTTGTCTTTATCTGTCTGATTTATTTCACTTAGCATAATGCCCTCAAGTTTCATTCATTTGAAGCAAATGACAGGATTTCCCTCTTTTTATGGCTGAATAATAGTCCTATCTGTGAAATAATGTGATATCTGTCTGTCCGTCTTACATTTTCTTTATCCAGCCATACATCGATGAGCACTTAGGTTGTTTCCATGTCTGGGCTATTGCAAATAATGCTGTAGCTTCGGCACAATCCATCAGGCCTGGGGAGGTGGTGAAGGCAGAGACCCAAGGCAGCTGAGTTTGACCCAGACAAGCCCAGAAGAGCGGCCAGATGGGGACAGACTTCCCAAAATTAGAGCATTTATCATTTAAACATTGATCTGTTTAAATCATACAAGTGGAAAAGGCTTTCCATTTGTAAATGTCATATTTTTAATGGGAGATCAAAGTCTGCCGACATTTTGCTGGACCATGAGTTCTTGAGGGTGCTGAAGAGGTGTGTGTCCAGCCTGCCAGAGCAGGATTAGGAAGAACCAATACGGGACAATGCTGAGCCCCACTTTCCCATCTGGAAAATGGAAATAACAAGCTTCATTAGCTCCCTGGATCAGTCAGTGTCCTGCCAGGAAAATAGAAACCATTCTAGGTCTTTCACATGGAGAGAATTTAACATAGAGAATGAATTATCCAGGTGAGAGAAGAACAAAATTCCTGTTTGCAGAAGCCAAACAGTCAATGGCGAGCCAACTCAGAGATGAGCAACAAAAGTGAGATGCTAGCATTCTCAGGCTGGAGGAATGGCTTAAGGAGACAGGGCTGACAGGCAGGAGTTCAATCCATGCCAAGGGCTGCTCTGCAAGACTTGGAACCCAGAGGAGAAGCTTGGTCAAGTTGTGTCACAGCACAGCTCAGATTCAAGGGAAGGAGAAACAGACTCCGCCTCCTGACACATGGAGTGACGTGCACACACAAGGAAGGAATTGATGGTGGCCATCTTTGGAGACTTTACCACAATCAGCATTTAGGATTACTGTGTTGTCTTGGTGAACTGATATTTTTGACCCCTTCATCATTATTATATGTTCCTATTTATCTCTAATAATACTCCTTGTTTTGAATTCTACCTCATCTGATACTAATATAGCCAACCTAGGTTTTCTTATAGTTAGGACTTGCGTGGTATGTCTTTTCTATCTTTTTCACTTTTTACCTATCTGTGTCCTTACATTTATGGTACATCTCTTGTATACACAATATAGTTGGGTCTTGCTTTTTTATCCAAACAATCTCTGTCTTATAATTGGAATATTTAGTCCATTAATTAGTCAATGTAAATATTCATATGGCTGGGTTTGTCTACTATCTTGTTATTATTTTTCTATTTATCCCAGCTGTTTTTTTATTTCCCCCCTTTTCTACATTCTTTTGTACTAACTGAATATTTTTAGTATACTATTTTAATATTCTTTGTTGTGTTTTTAGCACTTGCATTGAGGATTATAATATGCCTCCTTAGCCTATCACAGTGTAATTTGAATTAATATTTTACTTATCACCATACACCCTGAATTAATTTTAATGGACCACTTCTCATATGGTGTAAGAACCTTACAGCAAGACACTTGCATTTGTCTTTTCCATCCTTTATTTTACTATTATCATTTATTTTACTTTTATAATTGTTATAAACCCCACAGCATATTGTTACTATGTTTTGCTATAAATAATTGTCTTTTAAAGAAATTAAGAAATATATATATTTTTAAAGTCATTTATGTTTATTCATATATTTACCATTTCTGGCCTGTTTCATCCTCTTATATAGATCTAATTTTCTGTTAAAAGAACTTCCCGTAACATTTCTTGTGGACAAGACTGCTGGTGATGAATTCTTTCAGTTTGTTTATATTTCTTTTGTCTTTACTTTGTCTGCATTTTTGAAGGATATTCTCAATGGATACAGAATTTTAAGTTAACCATTTTTCTACTCTTTAAAAATGTCATTCCATCGCCTCTGGTTTCCATTGCTTTTTTACGAACAGTAAGCAGTGGTTCTTACATTATTCTCTGTATGTCGTGTGTCTTTTTTTTCTGGTTCCTTTTAAGATTTTTTTTCTTTATTTTTTGTTTTCAATAATTTGACTATTATGTAACTAGGTGTGTTTTTCTCTATGTTCATCTTTTTTGGGGTTTGTCGAGATTCTTAGATCAGCGAGTTGAGATTTTCAATCAAATTTGGAGTATTTTTAGTCATTATTTCCTCAGATATTTTTTCTACCCCAGTGTCTTTGTCCTCTTCTTCTGGGGTGCCCATCACATATGTGTAAGTCTGTTTGATATCGTCTTTATGTCACCAAGGATCTGTCAAATTTTTTCAGGTTTTTCTAAATGTGCTTCAGTTTGGATGGTTTGTATTGAGGTGTCTTCAAGTTCAGTAATCTTTTCTTTTGCAGTGTCTGATCTGATGTTAAATCCACCTCGTGAATTTTTTTTAATTTAGAAACTGTATTTTTCAGTTCTCGTATTTCCTTTTGCTTTTTAAAAAACATAGTTTCCATTCCTCTCTTGAGATTCTCCATCTCTTCACTCACTATTTTTATCTTTTCTCTATTTCTTTGAACATATTTAAAATCGATATTTTAATATCCACCAGCGGCTGTTCCTTATTAAATTTCAGAGTCTTGTGTTGCACAGGCACCACTTAGTATTTGGCCGAGATGTAAGGGGACCTCCATGCCAATTTCTGGAGCTTTTTGTCAGTGCAGCTTCTTGTCTTTTCTGTCCTATTCCACAAATTCCAGCTGCATCCATAGCACCAAACTCTAATCTGTCTTCTCTGCCCAGCAAGGTCACTGCTGTCTGTTTTGGCTCCTTTTCTCTATCCTTGGGTGAATGTGGAGCTAGTCTCAAGTGTTCCCTTCTCTGAAAAATCACAGCACTTCACTGTCTGCTATCCCATTTCTCAAAACAGTTACTTCATATAATTTGTTTACGAGGGAGGGTGAGTCTGGTATCAGTTACTGCACCATGGCTGGAACCAAAAGTCTCACAGCATTTTAAGAATGAAATTATATAATGCTTATGAAGTTTCAGGTATAGAGTAAATGATTAATAAATAGTAGCTAGTATAACTTTAATATTTTATTACACATTTAACTCTCTCACTAGACTATAGATTCTTCAAGTTAAAGACTGTGTCCTAATAATTTTTAAATTCGCAATATCTAGCACAATGTCTGGCATACAGTGTCTGTCAACAAACATTTTTTGAACTCAAGTAACCTGAATTGAGAAGTGGGTTGATCAAGCACCTCTTTAGATATAAAGATAAGAGTTCATGAAGCGTAATTGTCAGTCAGCTGTTGATACTCATTTTTAACCCATTCTGGTGTTAATTCCAAACCAAGTACTTCATTATCCAGGAATCTTTCTTACAGAAAGGAAATTTAATTATTTCCCCATTTTGAGTATATTCAATAATATATAGCCTCCTCCTCCATGTCAAGCCCTTTGCCAAGGATGGAGTGGAGAGATGAAATAACATATAAATTGTAATCCCAACAATCTCAATACCTGTATCAGAAGTGATGCAAATATGTGCACAATACTCTAATGAAAAGCCAACTTTGATAGGTCTCTTGAGTGATCGAAATACTATTGGATTTCCAGAAATGGGAAATAATGCATATATTTGGAAGTGTGACAGGATTGGTGAGGGGTGGGAGATAAGTCTGGATAAGCTGTTGATTGGGTGAGCTTGTGTTGGGTCTTGAATTTCACACTAACCCTAAAACTCAAAAGTTTAGAATTTTGGGAGGATGTCAATGGGGTAAACTTGGAAGAATTTTTGTGCAGCAAAGTGATTTACTCTGATGTTCTCCTATATGTTTATTTATTTTTACCTGAAGGTACTACCCCCAAAATGTAAAGGGTTGAGGGAGAAAGCTGGAGAAAGAGAACCCAGAAGAGGAAAGTTCAGGTGGCACAAATGTCTACTCCAGAATCTATACGAATCTGCCACAGGCATCCAAATCTCTGATTCCCTATTGTGAAGATCCTGGCTTACTCTCATCTCTTCCTTTTCTGAGTGCCTATCTCAAAATAGGACCATGACATTCAACAGGGCAAGTTTGGTGTTTGGAGTCATCAGAAGCTACCGCCTGATTTTTTTATTGGTCTTGTGTAGACGCTTTATATGGTCAGATTTACTCTCAGAATACCCAAAATTAAGATGAAGGTCCCTCTCATTTCCCATGGTCTTAATGATGAACAGTCTTCCTTGAACACCAAACTTTGATTTGCTGTTAAACTCTGGGACTTCTAAGCTGCAACTTGCTTTCTTGTCTTGACCTTACCTGAAAGATCTCTTCTTAGGTCCCTTCCTCATATCAATTCAGTCTCCCTCTCTCTCACTTGATCTCCCTACAGTACCCTTCCTTTTAGTATGGCTTTGACCTAGGTACTTTATTCTAGATCTTTAAGTAGAATCCAGCTGACTTCTTTCAGTGAGGCAAGAGAGCACTTTGGTTAAAAATCATGGGTTTCTGAGTTAGGCTTGGATTTGAATCCTGGCTCTGAAATTTTTGTAGATGAATGATCTTGCCTAGTGGGCTCCCCTTCTCTTAGCCTCAGTTTCTGCATCTGAAAGGTGCTCTTATGAGGATTAAATGAGATATTGAATACAAAACACCTAATTCAGGATTAAGCCACTGTTGTCATTCTTCAAAAGCTCCTCCTTTCTTTTGCATCTTCAGTATCAAAATAACAATGTCAGCTGCATCTTCTACTTAGCTAGGATTTTGGGATTTTTAATCAATGCTTAGAAAATCTAGACATGGTATCTATGTTGGTCCATCTATTGTCCAAATGAATGGCTTATTACCAAACTTTTCTCATTGAAGTTTCTTGAGAACTCATTCCCTCCCCCTTAGGCCTCTGCCTCTAGTTGGTAGAAACCAAAATGAACCACAAAAACAACAGAATCCTTTTCCAGAATTGCTCAATAACATCCGATTGTGCCCAAGGCCCCAGGCGGCGTAACTGATGCAGCAGCAAACATGCAACATCGCTCCATCAAGGGGAAGATGATTTATAGGAACTTCCTGGGATCGTTCTGAATTTTTCCATGAAATAGTTCCCTAAATCCACTATGCTCTAGATGAATTATCAACATTTCCCAAACCATCTCCTATGGATAATCTACATGGTAGGAATTAACATTCTCTTTTGTGCTAGACATTGGACTATGCACCTTAGGTAGATTATCTCTTTGATTCTTCACTCTAGTCCTGTGAGGTTTTCCTTAGCCGCATTTTGCATCTGAGGAACCTGAAGTTCAGAAAATGTAGGTTATTTGCCCAAAGTCAATTGCTGATAGGTGGGTGGAGCCAGATTCAAACTCAGTTCCGTTTATTTCATCCAGCCTCTGCTGCCTCCTTGCAGAGACCTTCACCTTCCAGTCTCCACTGCACTGGGAATGAGTCTACTACACAGTAATATTTTTCTTTTTTAAAGCAGTTAGTTTTCCTAGCCTCTTTCCCCTTTCCCACCACCTACATTAATTCTTTTATTGGATATTCAATACATGTAGCATTTGAAAGGAAAAACAAACCTGAAAGTCCAGTGAGATGAAAATGCTAGGCTTCTTCAAACGTAAGCAGCATTAGAAGCAATTACATTTGTGCAAATGTAGGAAGGCTGTGGCTATTTCTGACTCTCCCACACCCCAAGGCAGTAAACTGGAAGGAAGTCTGTTAACCATTTCAGAGCCCAGATCTCTAGGCAGCAAATACCCCTACTGCATTTTTTTCACCCTCTACTGCCAGCGTAACGTGATGATGCCTCTCGTTTCAAAGTGAA
Organism: Ceratotherium simum simum; assembly: GCF_057802395.1. Lineage (NCBI taxonomy): Eukaryota > Metazoa > Chordata > Mammalia > Perissodactyla > Rhinocerotidae > Ceratotherium > Ceratotherium simum. Next base: position 19,653,177 of record NC_141934.1, on the reverse strand, counting down.
ACCGATGTCTGTTTACTCAAATAAACAAATGTTTTTTATCTCAAAATATGTTTTCGTGGGAACAGGATTACTGGCCATTCCAGTGGAGATCTACATGATTCATCCATTGGAAAAAAGGCACACTAATAAAACGTAACTTTAAATCTTTGCATTTAGTGACAGATTTTATTTCTTTTCCTTTCTTTTTCTTTCATGGTGGCTTTTATTGACCTAAACCCAGTATTTTTTTCACATACACGTACAAGTATATGGCTAAAAGGAGAGTAGGAGGGGATGATGAAAAGTGAGGCGATGTGAAAGGCACTTAAAAATGTATGAAGGGCTGGCCCCGTGGCTTAGCGGTTAAGTGTGCATGCTCTGCTACTGGCAGCTGGAGTTCAGATCCCAGGCGCGCACTGACGCACCGTTTCTCCAGCCATGCTGAGGTCGTGTCCCACGTACAGCAACTAGAAGGATGTGCAACTATGACATATAACTATCTACTGGGGCTTTGGGGGAAAAAAAATGGAGGAGGATTGGCAATAGATGTTAGCTCAGAACCGGTCTTCCTCAGCAAAAAGAGGAGGATTAGCATGGATGTTAGCTCAGGGCTGATCTTCCTAACAAACACAAAAAAAATGTATGAAGATGTAAATAATATCACTTGCAAAGTGCAAAGATGTACAACTTGCAGATGTATGCTGTTAGGTCTGAAGGAGAGAGAAAAAAATTGTGCCCAGCTAACAGCTTAGGAGTACGTACTTTCAGTTATCTGTTGCTGCATTATAAACCACCCCAAAATTTAGGGGCATAAGAGGACAATTTATTCTTTCTGACAGTTCTGCAATCTGGGCTGGGCTCAGCTGAGCAGTTCTCCTGCTCCATGTGGTGTCAGCTGAAATGTCCAAGATAGATGTGAGAACTTGCATGACCGCTGCTTCTGCTGGAATTGCTGGAGAAGCTGGGGTCTACTTGGGCATCGCTCTCTTTCCCCACGTGGCCTGTCTCGTGGGTTCCTTGAGCTTTCTCACAGCACATTGAGCTCGGGGTCACCGGACTTCTTAATTGGTGCTGGCTTCACAGAGGCAGAAGCTGCCAATGCCTTAATAAGGCCTGGATTCAAAAGCCCTAGGACTTTATTCCTCCATATTTTATTGGCCAAGCCAAGTCACAAGACTATCCCAGGTTTGAGGGGAAGGAAACAGACTCTACTTTGGAGGTGGTGCCAAGTACGTAGAGATGGGAAAGGATTCACGGTGACCATTGTTGGAGACTCTCCACACAGGAGCTAACAGGCCACTTGATAATAACTCTTTCAAATATAAGTCTGATTAATGGAATATTCTACTGCAATGAAAATGAATGAACTACAGCTACATGCAAAAGTGTTGACAAATCTTCCCAACATCATGACGATAGAAAAAAGACACAAAATAATGCATATAGTATGACTCATTTTGTAAAGTTTAAAAGCAAGCAAAGTAAACTATTTTGTTCATTGATGCATGTATAGGCAGCAAAATTACTAAGGAAAGCAGGAAAATAATTATCGTAAAAGTCAGATTCATGATTAGTTCTAGGTAGGATGCAGTTGGTTATAATCAGGAAGTGAGGTTGGAAGCTTCTGGGTGCTGGTAATATTGTTTTCCCTTGACCTGACTGATGATCATAAGTGTGTTTGATTTAATTGTTAAATTGATCATTTATGCACATTTTCTGCTTGTAAGTTATATTTATAAATTTAAAAAATTGTAAAAAGTTACATGTTGGCTGAATTTAAATTTGGCGTATGTACACTTGAAGTGTGCAGCTCAAAATTCTGACTAGCATCTGTGTGATAAAACAGAAAAGTGAAGGTAGACATGCTGGCCTGCCTAAAATCTCAGGTTCACCCTGGGAAGGAGAGCTAGTGATTTTTGAACTGGTCATATGTCCCAGAGTTTCACTAGATTCTTTGATAGATTATTGTACATAATCCAAAGAAAGCCCTCAGAAGTAGGTGTTATGCCCATTTTCCAGAGAAAGATACAGTGGCTGGTTAAGTGCAGCTCAAAGTCACACTACATTTGAACCCAGTCTGTCTGACTCTGAACTTCCTCCATAAAAAAGCTGTTGGCATAGGGGTCTTGAGAATTAGCAAATTTCACCCGTCTCCCGTGCCCTAGCCGGTCAAATCCAGAACGGGCAGCATCCAGGTCACCACCAGCACAAAAGCGTAATTGTTCAGGCCCTGTTCTCACCGGGGAAGTGGCCCATCGCAACCACCAGGGACTTGGCTGAGTGTCAGGCCCTGATGGAAGCCTCTCCTTTTGGCTGCTGGCTGTTGACAAGCTGAGTGGCTGCCTTGGCCGTGCCAGGTTGTAATAAAGCCGCCCGGCAACCAGGATCTGCCGATGAAGGGAGTGCAAGGGCAGTGGAAAGAGTTGGCCTCCAAATTCCAGGAATCACATGGTGTTTATTCCGAGGCCAACCTCCCATCACCCACTCCCCTGGAAGCCGCCACTGCCTGGAAGGGCCGAGTCTGGAGAGAATCCAGGTTAAATAATAGTGTAATGAGGAGCACGTCTCTGTTTTGGTTTTACAGATTGCCCCATTTCAAAGGGACAAGAGCAAAGTCTCCTGGGGCCCTTAGTGGGGTCTACTGAACCATGACCTAATTAAATCTACTGGAGAAAAATCGCTTGTTGAAAAAAAGGGGGGAGGTGTTTACATTGTTTCCGCTGAGAAATTATTTCGCCTTATGGTGACACTTATTTTAATGGCTCCTAGCAAAGCAGACTGAAAACTGTGTTGTCCTTAGTGACTTCAAGGGGGTGGGAACAGAGGGGGAGGGTCTCGGTAATGACAATGCTCACATTGTCAAATCTCTTTCAAATCCATTATTGTCCTCCAACTGCTCCACGAGGCGAGTGGCTCAGATATCACCAGACTAATTTTAGAGATGAAATTAAGAATTAAAGAGGCTCTTTTCTAAAACTCATGTTTAGAGAGTAAATTATTTTCTCTTTTCTTCACATTCAAAATTGAGGAAGAATTTTTCAGGAACGATGATTACGCTAATACCAATACCACTGATAGTAATACTAAGATGAAGAAAAAGGAGCTGAAGGATAATGGGAAAGAGAAAAAGAGAGAGAGGGAGAAGGAGAGAGACAAGAAGAAGAGGAGGAGGGAGAAATGGAGGACGAGGAGGAGGGAATAGAGGAGAACAAATATTAATGGTGTTTCTTGAGCACCTACTATGCCCAATTTATTGTGTGAGGTTCTTTCTTACCTACTCCACCCTTGGAAGAGTTGTCGCTCCACAGTCCAGGAAGGGACTGTCATATCTCTCCTATGCAATCGTATGTTGGACACCTGGCCTAAGTGGGGCCAATCCAATTTCTCTGTCCTGGGAATTTGGTATAGGAGGCTCTGAGATACTGACTTGTCTCTGCTGAAGCTTGATCCATGTAAAGCTGAGACTACGACTGCCGTGTTTAGGGAGAATGTTAACAGAGCAAAGAATACCCATCTACAAAGAAAGAAAAAAGAAGCGGTGATTAGAGATCTCCTGAGCACCAGAGGAAAGGATGGTGGGAATCCAGGCCCTTGTGAGACCCAATTATATTTCCTACTTGGATCAATTTGAGGGCTTCCTGGACCCTTCCAATAAATCCCCTTCCACCTCAGTTACTTTCAGTGGGTTTCTATTTCTCAAAACCAAATGATCAATGTATCATCTCTGAGCCTTTAACCATCTTAGCCAAGTTTGCCTATTTGATAGAAAAAGGAACTGAAGCACAGAGTGGGTAAACTGCCTGCTCGGAGCCACATCATAAGTGCTGCAGAACTGAGACAAGAATCGAGGTCCCCTGTAGCCTGAAATCTTTCCCTTCTAATGGTAGCGGCTGAGGAAAGCTATGGGTGTTTGCATTCACATCCCTATTAGTTGGCCACTCGATTCAGGACTCCTTTGGATGCAAATGACAAAAAAAATTCCTATTCGAGGTCATGTGAATTTTTTTAAGGAATTATTTTCTCGTATAAACTAGGAAGTCTATTCACAAGATATAATTGGCTTTAGCCAGGGCCACTTTCAGAGGCTCAAGCCATGTTGTCAGAACCTATTCTTCTCCATCTCTCAGCTCTATTTCCTCTTAGTTGGCTTCGTTCAGAAACAGACTTCTTCATTCTGTGACAGAGATGGCTACATATAGGCTCCAGGTTTACATCTTTCCAGTTTATCAATTCTGGCTGGACAAAGACAGCCGCTTCATTCATTATTCCAGCATATCTCCTAGGAATGACTCTCATTGGGCTGATTTGAGTCACATGTCTGTTCCTGAGCCAATCACTAGCCAGGAGGAAGGAATGCTGTGATTGGCCAGAACTAGGTCATGTGCCCACTCTCCATCCAGTGGCATAGTCAGCCCACATTTACCATATGGCCTGAAAATGGGAGAGGTGATAGTTCAGAGGAAGCACAGGGTGGTGTTATGCAGAGAAAGGAAAGTGGATAGGGGGTGGATAAAAGCGATACCCAATACACACTTGTTCAATTAGTCCTGTCATGGATCCTATCATTGTACAAAATTTTCTAGAATTCTCCTTTGGGTCAGCAGGCGTGGTGGGGGATTTTAGGAATTAGGCAATGGTTTTGAAATCGATTAGCTCATATTTCTCATTTTACAGCTAAGAAGTTAAGTGACTTGCCCCAGGCACACATCTGTTGAGAAAGAGGCAGGCCTGTTCCTGATACCCAGGCTGGGACACCAGGTTGGCCCTGCACCCTGGCGTCTTTCTTCCCAGGCCGGCCTTCACTAAGCCAGCAACCAAGCATCTGGCAGGTTCACGGCTTCTCACCATTTCCCAACAAGACTTTTGGCATTGCCTTGACCAAAGAGGATATTCCAGATGGTGTAACGAGATGATATCAGGAATCTAAATGCAAAACAGGCATTCCCACATCCCCATTAGCCAATATGACTGTATATGACAAATCATTTTTTCACATTTATAGACATTTCATTGTTACAAACTAGTTCTCTAAAAAAAACAAAAAACATGTATAAATAAGGAAAGGGACAGACATAGTATTGGTGCAATTACTCTTTTGGATGTAAAAGGTAGGAAGTCATCCAAATGTGTTATCAACTGAGATCTTGAACTTTTTTCTAAGGAACTTCAAAATAATTCAACTACTGTTTGCTTTGAATGGTTGTTTGCAGGCTTACGTAGAGAGTGGTCTATTACTTAGAGCAGGGGTCAATAAAGTGTGGCCCATGGGCCAAGTCCAGCCCACCACCTTTTTTTCCTAAAGTTTTATTGGAACAGAGCACACCCATCTGTAAATATAGTCTATGGCTGCTTTTGTACAATGACAGAGTTGAGAAGTTGCAGCAGAGAACTTATGGCCTGCAAAACCAAAGGTATTTACTATCTGGCCCCTTCCAGAACAATTTGCTGACCCCTGGCTTAGAATACTAGATTTTCAGAGCTAAAAGTAATCTTAGAGTTCATTTCATCTAGAGGCCTCTAACTAGGGGTCCATGGGTAGAATCCAACACTCAGACATTAGGCTTTTATGGGCTAATGTATTATTTAATTCTCTCTTTGTTTTTTAAATGCTAGATAACTAAATGGGACTGGAGTATATCTTGCAATATTGGGTAAGATCATTGAGGAGAGGAACATTTGAGAAAAGCTAACTAACTTCTTTTTTTTTTTTTTTGAGGAAGATTGGCCCTGAGCCAACATCTGTTGCCCATCTTCCTCTTTTTCTTTTTTCTCCCCCAAACCCCAGTGCATAGTTGTATATCCTAGTTGTAGGTCCTTCTAGTTCTTCTATGTGGGACGTCGCCCCAGCATGGCTTGACGAGCAGTGAGTAGGTCCACAGCCAGGATCCGAACCGGCAGACCCTGGGGCCACCAAAGTGGAGTGCATGAACTTAACCGCTAGGCTACTGGGCTGGCCCCTTTCATGCTCTTTCCATTGAAACAATTTTTAAACATAAGGGGATTTTTTTTTGTTTTGTTTTGTTTTGTTTTCCTAAATTTTACCTTCCCGTAAGCACATAAGCTTTATTTTTTTATTATTTTTTTAATTTTTTGTTTATTGCAGTAACATTGGTTTATAACATTGTAAAAATTTCAGGTGTACATCATTGTACTTCTATTTCTGCATGGACTACATCATGTTCACCACCAAAATACTAATTACAACCCATCACCACACACATGTACCGAATTATCCCTTTCACCCTCCTCCCTCCCCCCTTCCCCTCTGGTAACCACCAATCCAATCTCTGTCCCTATGTGTTTGTTTATTGTTGTGAAACTGTCACTATTTGCAGATGACATGATTTTGTATATAGAATACCATAAAGAATCCACCAGAAAACTTTTAGAAGTAATAAACGAATATGGTAAAGTTGCAGGCTACAAAATCAACATACAAAAATCAGTTGCATTTCTGTACACTAACAACGAAGTAGCAGAAAGAGAAATTAAGAATACCATCCCATTTACAATTGCAACAAAAAGAATAAAATACCTAGGAATAAACTTAACCAAAGAGGTGAAAGATCTGTACACCGAAAACCATAAAGGGATGTTTTAAACTTCAGGTTTTTGGCTTCTCTTAGATGATTCAAAGATCTGGAGACATGAAAACATACATATTTAGCAACCATTGGCAGGAATTGAGCCGTGGATCCTCCTTTCTTGACAAGGAATAGGTGATGTATTTTTCCACATCTCTCTCTCTCTCACCCCTTTATCATTGATGCTGAGTCTCAGCTGTCATGAATCATTGCACTTTACTCTCAAAGTCTAGAGAAATTCATCTGTGGTGATATCCTCGTACAAAGAGGCAAAATAAAACATCACCTCTAATGGTTACCAGTACTATGAAAAATGGTAGAGGGCACATTCCACTATGGAATATAGTGAAGACTATTTTTCTGAGTTTAATAGGCAGACATACGGCCCTTTTCACTCACTATAGTTGAAGAATTTAAGTTTGTGATCCAATGACCAAGTCCAGCGTTCTCATGGTTGAGGTGGGGAAACTGAGGCTCAGAGAGGAAATGAGACTTGTTCAAGATCATACAAGCTAGTGGGAGACATAAAAGAGAACACAGGGTTACTAACTCCTGGTTCTGTGTTACTTCACTATTTCACGCTATGGGTCTTATCCGGGAGTTCTCTATCATATCAAAATTAATGTCATCATTTCTAACAAATATTTTGTGGCCTCCCTTTACTATATTGAAATGAAAAATAAAGATAATAAAACCTACACACACAATTTGTAGGTAATGTGATCTACCAACGTACACAACTTATACTCACACCTCCATAACTGCAGTATAAGTGAGAAGTAGGACCAGGAGGAAGCGTGACAAATCATCCGTGTTGCATCTACGTGTAGAATTGCGGTGAATGCGGCAGCTACTGATGCCGATGCAAATGGGTGTGCTGTTCTCCACTGTGCTGGCAACTCAAACCCTATTCATGGCATTGCCAAGAGTGACACGTTTTTCCGTCTTGTCCTGAGCACAGCCCAGGCCAATCTTCCCTTGGATTGCAGGGTAGCAGCGTACATGGAAAATCCAGGATACACGGAAATTGAGAAAAAGGGACTTGTGTCCATCTATATAAAACGGGAGGAGGGTCTGGGCTCAGATAATTACTAACAGGTTTTTCACCTACAGGAATGTCTAGACGTGCATTCGAAAGTTCTCCGGGATACAGGGCAACTTTTCATAGGGTGAGAGTGTCCTGTTTATTACAAGAAATCTCACATCCCTGGCCTTTGCCCACTAAATGCCGGCAGTGCCCACCAATCATTGAGACACTTAAAGATGCCCCCACAAATTTCTGACGCTCCCCTTAGGGAGTGACATTACTGCTTCTGGAAACTACTGTTCTAGACCTTTCCGAGCTCTGTTCTGGACTGTTTGGTTGAATCCGTGCAGCTGGAGGAAGACCCCAAAGGGCTATGGGATATTCTGAACCATTGGAAGCTGTGCCCAATGACCCCGATTCCTGGGAATTTGCCCAGTCTGCTTAATGGGGAGCATCCTGCAGCGACTACTTGGAAATGGGTTCAGAGGAAATTCTGCGCAGACCTGGGAATAATATTCCAAATGCCCACATGTGTAGTCTCGAGCAAAAGCAAACCTCCCAACGGAAACCAGTAAGAGTGGGGAATGGAAGGGTAGCCCCCAAAGGCTTCAGCGTGAAGAGAAAAGATGACCGCAGAGGTACCAGGGCCCAAGAAACAGATAAACTAGAGCAGGCCAGGCCCTGCTCTGTGCAACAAGAAGCAAGGGAGAAATCTGGGCCTGTGGCCATTGTTATGCAAATTAAATGCACCAAAAAAACTCCAAACTCGGAGCACTTCCTTGAACAGTGGCTTAAGAGTCCTCAAAGATGTTTTTCCCACATGTGCAAGAAATTAAAATTAGGCTTAAGCTCATCTGAAGAGCCACTTTGACATCGCCATATGGTGGGAGCAAAGCTGCTCTTTGGATTTAGCAAACATCTTAAACTATTTTCCAAATGATTTAGGTTCAGTAAGACCCAAAATGTCTTTTTTTTTTCTCCCAGTACCTTTTCCCCCCTCATTTTAAACCCTAGGGTATTTTGAACGGAATTCAAGCCACATGGTTCTGATTCATTTACACTTAACTCATCAACATGTTGTTTTGCAAGAGTCATTTGATGTCCAAAAAGAGTTTTTGAAATATATATTAAATGTATGTACACACACACACACACATTTAACAATTTCTTCTCCTAAAGAACAAGGAGCTACATTTTGCTAAATTTTGCTAAAAATGAACCATCTGTAAATAACAAAGAAATCAAATCAGACGATGAAAAAAGCATCCTTTAAGTTCTTAACTTGCCAAACAGATTTCTGTGTTCCGGCCAAAGGCAGGCACACCAAAGGTTTGTGTGTCATAATAGTTAAGTCCCACAAGGAGGGAGGGGGAGGTCCATAGAACTGTAGGACCATGAGAAAAAGATGTGGGTGACTCATTGAGGATGGGAGGCAGGAAGCCAGCAGAATGTGTACAGTGCCAGCTTTGCAAATAGGGGTTAACAAAGGGCTTGGAACTGTGCTTTTATGGAAATCTGTCTCGTTCATGCTGGTAGGTTGCTTTGAAGTTTCTCTCTAGATAGATAGATAGATGATAGACAGATAGATAGATAGATAGATAGATAGATAGATAGATAGATAGATAGATAGATAGATAGATGATGGATAGGTAGATAGGATAGAGAGAGAGAGAGATAGTAATACATACGTGTATATGCATATGTGTATATATACATGTATGTGTGGTATGTGTGATATATATATATATATATATATTTTTTTTTTTTAAGAGAAATGACTTCAGGGAAGTCCGTGTAGAAACCATTATTGCTTCTGGGTTAATAATGTATGAATTATTTAGTTTTTCCGAGTTGCCTTTCTCCACACCAGTTTTAGCAGATCTGGGGCCTGTGGGAGCCCATTTCTCCCTCTTGTGCCCATGGCAGACAGCACCAATTGATGTCTGAGCTCTTTCCTGGTAAGCCTGGACTAAGCCTCAAATGCCTTTTACAGATAATTCTCCAGGAAGCCTCCACTAAAGAGTCAGAGTTGGTCAAAAGGTGTGACCTCTTTGTCATTCCCCCAACAACACAGAGAAGTAGTGAAAGTTATTTCTATTTTATGATGAGGAAATTGAGGCTCAGAAAGTTTAGCTCACTTGTTCAAGGTCATGTAGCTGGTAGATGTCAGATGCAAGATTTGAACCCAGGCCTGAACGACCTATCAATATTCACTGATGTGTTTCCAGACTTTCTTATCATCACCATCACTATCACCATCATTGTTATTGTCATCATCTAGTAGAAAAATCCTTCAAAAAATGCTTATAGGGAACATCAGTATAGAAAGTAGATAAAATTAATTTTTTTCACAGTTTAAATTTAAGACATTCAAAAGTTAATATATACCAAACATAAAATCAGACACTAGAGAAATGAGGCTGTTGTGATGAACACAAAAATGTGAAATCAGGTATTACCTATGACACTTGGAGTCTTGTACACGTTATTCAACTTCTTACTGTTTAGTTCTTGGTTGTCACAACATCAAGACACTGTGGATTAAGAGACATTTAGTAACTTCAAATGGTAACATTTTAAAAAAAAGGATACTTTAGAGGTTATCCTGGTGGCGTAGTGGTTGGGTTTGCATGCTCTGCTTTGGCGGCCCGGGGTTTGCAGGTTCGGATCCCAGGCGCAGACATACACACTGCTTATCAAGCCATGCTGTGGTGTCGTCCCATACACAAAATAGAGGAAGATTGGCACAGATGTTAGCTCAGTGGCAATATTCCTCAACAAAAAGAGGAAGATTGACAATGGATGTTAGCTCAGGGCCAATCTTCCTCACAAAAAAAAAAAAAAGAAAAGAGGGATACTTTAGAGTCTCAGGATAGTCTTTAGTCAACCTGATCTAGTTTCTTTAAAGGATAATAAGAAATTTCAGGTTTTAGGATTGCATCCCTAAAATATTTAGTAACAATTTCTTATTGCACATGCAAGTCAGCTAAGAAGTACCTTCATTTACTTTCGGAGCAATAAACATCCAAAATAAAATGTTATCCCAACATAATATGGTCCACATTCAATTTGTATTGTAACCCAGTGTCTTAAGGCAAATCCTAGCCAGAAAGTTATCTCTACCCACAAGACAAAGAAAACAAATCGAACAGAGATAAACTAATAGTACCATTTATCCATCAGGATAAATTTGATAAAAGTCGCACAAAACTTGACCAGTAGCAGCATAAGCAATACAGATATTTAATTATCTCACATGTTATTACTAAGACAACAAGAAGAAACATATAGCGATTCTTGTCTTTAGAAGAGCTCCATTTCTGCTTTCTGCATTATGAGTGAGTTTATGAGTGTCTTGCACACCCGAAACGTTTCACCAAAGTGTGGATGGATTTGATTTGACAAGAGGATGACCAGGTGTGAAGATAGAGAGACAGAAAGGCAAGAAAACATTATCATAACCTCCAAGGTGCCCCAGGATCTGGCATTTCCAATTTAAATCTCCCTCTCTCCCCTTGCCTCTCCTCCCATCTGATTCAGAGCTTCACTCTAGGGACCAAAGCCAACAGAGAGAGGATACAACTGCACCAACATAGCTCCAAGCCTTTGCCTGGGCTGTTCTGCCTGCTGACTGTCCTTGTGTAGAGGCTGAAATTTGACCCGTCCTTCTATCTATTAAGAACTAGCTCAAATGCGTCATCCCCAATGCTTTCCCCAACCCTCCACACCAGAATTAATCACTCTCTGAGCCTCTCCTTAGTAACACCACCATAACTACTAGGGCTACTCTTATTAATCATTGCCTTGGGTGATTTGATGACGTGTGTCAAATCCTGTGCTGAACACTACACACATTATCTCATTTAGTCTCCACAACAATCCATTGAAATTGTTTTCTTCCTCTCCTCCTCTCCCACTTCCTCCTCCTTCTCCTCCCCCTCCTCTTCTCCTCCTCCTTCCTCTCCTTTTTCTTTGTCATTATTATTCTCACTTTGTAATTAAGGAAACTGAAGTCTAGAGAGGTTTAACCATGTATTTAAGCTCACACATCAAGTGAGTGAATGAACCAGGCTTTGAGCTCTAGTCTGTTGACTTGAACCCCCGTCTGTCAACTTCTCTGTCATCCATTCAGCTCCACAGCATCTCTGCCCTCTGCTCATTAGCCGTGCTTCACAGCTACTGGTATACCTGCCACCTCCCCTGCCAGCCTCAAAGATATCTACAGGCAGTGATTTTGTATTATCATCTCTAAATCTCAGTTTTGAGCACTGTGCCTGGCACACAGTAGGCCTTGGTAAATATTAACGCTTATTCGAAAAACTGGTTTTGAATGGGAAAAACATTCAGATGGTTGAAAATCACAAAGTTATAAGGAGAATAGAGTGAAGTCTCCCAAGCCTGGCCCCCAGCGACCCACTTCTCCTCTCCTCTGAACCAATCAGTTATATGGGTTTCTTATTTATCCTTTTAGAAATAGTTTTTGCACATACAAGGCAGTATGTGAATACATTCTCTTTCCTCCTTTTTAAATATAAATGCTAGTGCACTATAAATACTATTCTGTGCTTTTATGTTAGCTATTTGTTGTTGCTGTTATTATTATTATTATTAGCTATTATTCAACATACCAAAAAAGTTATCTTAAAAAAAACCTGTTACCTTTCCTTCTACACTCAACATACAAATTTATTGAGGTCTGACTCAGGTTGGAAGAAAAAGATTAATTCGTTCCTCCCAGCATCTCTATATGTTTGTTGTTCTCCCTCCCAATTAGACAGAAGTCCCCCTGGGGCAGGCCTGGGGTCTAGTTTCCTGTGCCTTCTACCTGACCAGGAATCCTTAGTGCCCGCAGATCTGGCCTAAGCCCCAGAGGAAGGGGCGGAGGGACCCGGCTCTGGGATTCTGAACATCAGCCAGCAGCACTAACACATGATGTCCGCACATTTCAGCAGGTAGGTCTGGGCAGGGCACATGGATTCAGGAGTGAAACTACACAGAGGCTCTTGGTCAATACCCAACTGCTTCTGGGTCTCCATATGGAATTCCAGCATTCACTTTCTTTAATCTTGTACGTTCTCTCCGGTTTTATCTGTGATTGGCAGTCTCGCTTCTGCTTTCTCTTCTGGTTGTATGAAAGCAAACCAGAGGGTCTCTGAGCAAAAGAGTAGCTTTCTGCCCCCTCCATCAGATGGTTCCATCAACACCACTCGGGTTGGGGTAAGGGGCACGTGGTATGCCATCATTTTCTGTTTCTGGTAGAACATTCTCCTCTCTCGTTCCCACGGTGGCATCCCACCATCCTTAGAATTTATGGGGGTTAAAATGAAGGGTGAGGTGGAGGTGACTGGAGTCCACAGGTCCAGACAACAGGCTGTTGTTTCTATAAATGGGAGTGCTTCCTTGGGCATGCCTTTGAACTGTGCTTTTCTCCATTCTCCAAATCTCTTTTCTGTTTCTCCTTTGATTTTTATATCTTATGCCCTGGCTCTACCACCCAAGATGCCTGGCATGGTACTTGCAGTCTCTGACTCAGAGTTCATTTTTTCACACTCCTTCTGCCTTCAGAGTCTAGCTGCCTGCCCACACTAAAAACTGATTTTACCATCAGCCGCCTACTCGAGCTTACATTTTCCGGTGCAATTTCCTTCAAATAATCCCTCTCTCCCCCAAGCAATCCCCACAACTAGAGTTTACACCTCTTCTTTTCCCACTCCATCCCCCTAGGTCCCTCTCAGCCTAATTCCCCATTTCCCCTCCCCACGATGACCCTATTTTTCCGAGGAGGATTTCCAACTTGTAACTGTTTGGGAGAGCTGATGTCTAAGCTAGCAGCTTCTGTTGAGCTGGTTTCAGGGGCCCAGACATTTTTATATGAATTCAGATTGCTGGAACACCCAGCCACGAAGGGTTTTATGTACTGTTGGCATAGACTTCTCTGCCAACTAAGCTTCGAGAAGTTTATAGGTTTGGTAGAGTTACACAGCAAGTCTTGGAAGGCTTTCTTGGAGTTATGTAATCATTGGAAGAGAAAAGAGTGGTGTGCGGTGTATGTGTGTGCGCGCGTGTGTGTTTCCTGCTGCTTTGCTGTTCTTCTTTAAGAAAAAAAAAATCTTAATACAAAGGAATGTGTGAAAGGTACAAATGTAAAAGCTCTGGGGCCTTTGGATGACTACTAAGGAGTGAAAGGCCAAAATGTGTTCAGTGCAATTGTCTCCGTTCAAGCGCTAACAAGATGGAACTAGTCTTCCCAGTTCCCTGGGGATTCTGGCAGAACAGTGTGCTGGATCATTCCTTCTCCTGAACTTCCTTATAACACGCATCCCCATTAGTATTAATAAACTAATTGTGTAATTATTTGCTTATTAGCTGTCTTCCCTGCAAAAATAAAAGGTCCGTGAGAGTAAGATGCTTATCGTCATGTTTAATCACTATAAACCAGTCAAGGAGAGTATCTGACATGCAGGGAGAGCTTCACAACTCTCTGCTAATGAGTGAACAAATCTGGGTTCATCATTGCTTCCTCAGGATCTAGCACGCTTGACACATAGGAGGAGCCCAATAGATATTTGTGAAATAAACGAATGACTCAAGGCTTATTTCAGCCAAACTGCTCATTTATCTTTTGAGGGATTTTGGATGGTATCCTGGACGCTGCAAATGTCATGTTACAGAAATTCTGAAGTCTCTTATATTCCGCTGACTGCAAGTACAGTAGGCAGCAGCTCAAGTCTCAGTTGATTTCTTGCAGTCTTTGCTAGACTGCTTGGAGTCTGTCCCTGGATGTGCGGCTCAGGGGTCAGCCCAGAGATTTGGGCACAGTTGATACACACAATTGGGGGTGCTCCCTCTCTGAGTTTGTTCTTTCTGAGGTTGGTGCAGCCTGGCGATGGCTCTCAGTCTAGAAGCAACGAGAATAAGAAGCTCATCCAATAGAGTTCCTTTCTTCCCAGTATCAACTCTCTTCCAGAATCTGCCTCTTTCTGTCACTTTACAGTGCCTGTAGGTAGTTACCTTTCTAAATATTTTATCCAGAGTTAATTATTATCTGCCAGAGGGTAAATCTATTGATGTCTTCAACTATCTGTCTGTCTATCTGTCTATCTATCTCTATCTGTCTACCTATCTAACTATCTATCTATCTATCTATCTATCTATCTATCTACCTATCTACCTATCTACCTACCTATCTCTCTCTCTATCTATCTATATCTATCTATGTCTTTCTCACTATCTAATTAGCGTTCTTAGTTGCAAACTACCGAGCTCAATTTAGCTAGTCTAAGCAGAATATAAATTGGTTAAAAGACACTAGATGACTCACAGCATTTCCAGGAGGGTCAAGCTTACAGTGTAGACAACCAAGAATAACACGCAAAGCACACAGTGATGGCTGCCCCAGTCAAACTTGCAATTCCTCTCTTGGCACCAACGTTGCAGCTCATGCAAACACACTGTGGTTCTCTCCAATGACACTGGGAACCAGTTATCAGAGACCCTGCTCACCTTAAAATTGGGACACCTTCACCTCCACCCGCACCAAATGATGGATTTTATGCAAGCCTGCTTTTTTATGTTGAGAGTGTCTGATTGGCAGAGCCTAGGCCAAATACCCAGCTGTGACGGAGGCTGGAAAAATGAGTCTAGCGTACATCTTGGGAAGAAGGGGCTCATCACGGGGAATGTTCTCTAAATAGAGGAAAGTTTTTCAAATAGTGCTAGGTGGCCAAAACCATGAGATAAAAATCTACTATACTAACTATTAGTTTGTCTGTATGTCCATCTCACTATTCTTCATCTATCCGTCCATATACTTTTCCATCTTTTGAAGGCAGAAACTCTGCCTTATTCGTCAACTCATCCCGAGCATTTAATCCAGAGCCAATTAGTAAACAGTCAACACAATAATTATAAAAACACACATTTGCAAAGTGATTTACAGCTACAAAGATTTTTCACAATTTCCGAATTACATTTTATTTAATTCTCACAATGACACCACAGAGTAGGTTTTATTGTTGTCTCTTTTGAATGGATCAGAGAACTGTTGTCCAGAGAGTTAGAGGGAACTGTCAAAGATCACAGGGGTACATAGAGTGCTGGTACTAAGCGTTAGCCTGGGACATCCAACCTTTAAGCACTCAGTTTTTCCTATGGTATTAGTTTGGAGAGACTAGGCCTTACTGCTGTACCATTAACCTAAAGATCTATAAGGCTTAACAGAATGCAACTTCATTTTTTGCTCATCTAAGTGACCAACTTGTCCTAGTTTTCCTCAGGGCTGTCAGTTTTTAGAACTGAAAGTCCGGAGACGCAGAACTCCTTCAGTCCCGGGCAAACCAGGATGTTGGTCATCCTGCCCAGTCAATGATGATACAAATCAGGCAGCCCTCCACCATTATGTAGGTATGACTTCTGGAACACATGGCCCCTGAGATCATAACAGAGGAAGAGAGGACTAGAGAGCTACATGGAATATTTTTAGGGGCCATATGTGGAATGGCCTACATGACTTCCTTTCACATTCCATTGGCTGAAACTCAGTCACATGACTCCAACCTAGGTGCAAAGGAAGTTGGGAAGTATAGTTTTACTGTGTGCATAGGATGTGTGTTTCCTGTGAACACACACCACTATCTTCCACCTCATTATGCTCTGTTATCTCTCTCATCTTGGTGTTTCCTACAGGGTCCAATATGGTCTCTTGTAATCTGGTGGGCAAGAACTGTACTTTTTAAATATAACTTTTATTGTATTTTGTTCTCTCTAATAATTAAGCAATTCACATTATTATGGGAAACACAGAAAATATAGATAATGAAAGAGAATAAAAATAAAATCACCCCAAATCTCACTATTACCACAATATAACATTAACATTTTTGTGTGTTCTTTTTATGTTTTTTTCTATAAATGTAGCCATAATTTTTCCATGAAAGTGTCATAATATCCTTACAATTTTATATCCTGCTTCCTCAGCACCTATAAGATTTTTGGAATATCTTTCTATAGCTATATATACACTTTTTAGGGGTGGAATAGTATTTTATTTTATAGAAGTATCAAATTTATTAAGAGAATCTCATTTTCAGGGGCACTTTGGTAAGGTGGACAGGCTCTGGGTCCAGGTAGCCTGGGTCCAAATTCTGGCTCTAATATCATTGTTACACTTGGCTAAAAGAAGTACATACTCTGGATCCACCCTCTGGAGGGTCCTGCTCTCCCACCCCATCCTTCCCGTGGGGTGAGGAGTCTGTGGGGTACAAAGATACTTTTTCAGAACCTGTGTCCCCTTCTGAACTACACTCCAGATACCTGGGGCCCTGGAATTTCCTGCCTTCGCAGCCCTGGATGTGCTTCCAGGGCCTGTGCTGGCTTTTCTCTGGGTGGGTTCTTCCTCTTCTCGAGGAAGAACTCTGTTTCCAGTGTGTGCCCCCCAAGACCTGAGAGGTGTCAAGGGTCATTGTTTAGAGGGAGGGGTCTTGATGGAGCTTGGATGTGCTGGCTGGTCTGTCCACACGCGCCTGCATGTGGCCCCTCACAGTGTGGGGTAGAGCCGGGGGAGGCTGTTGGCTGTGAGCTGTGGGCTGACTTACCCCACGCCACGCCACCCAGGCACAGAAATCCAAGGGGTCTGAGGATTCGACATTCAGATTTGGCCTCCCAGGTCATAATGAAAGTGTATTTGTCCAGACCAGACGATAGAAAACATATGACTTAACAGTTGACTAGCTTGACTTACAACTTTTCAAATGGCCTGTAGGCCTCCATTTCTCTTGCCCTGGGCCTGGCAAACGTTAAACGTGAACTTACATGGCTCCGTGAACCCAAGCTGTGTAACTTTGGGCAAGTTTCTTAACCTCTCTGTGCCTCAGTGTTAGCTCTAACATGGGCCAGATAATAGTACCAATCTCATAGGATTATTGTGGGGATGAAACGAGCTAACACAAGCAAAACGCTTAAAATAGCACCTGGGCATATGGGAACCACTGACTACTTAACATGATAATTGTTATTGTTGTTATTGTTACTATTTATTATTTTTTAAAATATTACATTGTTCCCAGTCTTTGCTGACCTAAACAATAATTGAGTGAGCACTTTCTTAACTGAATATCAGTGCACACACATAATTATTTCTTTAGGGCAAAAAAACCCATGGGCTAGACAGGAAATTTTAGGGTCAAAGAGGGTGCCCATTTTAAAGTCTTTTGATATGTTAATGAGCTGCCTCTAGCATTAAATTGGTTGAACATATTATTCATTAGTTATAATTCCCTGACCATTGAGGGTTTGGACACTAAGTTATCTAGTTGTTAGTGACATTTCAAACCTAAACTCTTAGGGAGAGAAAAGAAGTCGGTGAATGAAAAGCTGGATTAGCCTGAGCAAAAACCAATTAATGGCAGTCTGCAAGGCCAGGAAATCAAAAAGCCCATAATGCAGTCAAATGCAAAGCCTGGAAGTTCTTTAGTTGACTGTTGACTGTGTTCAGTACAGAGAGCATTCTTTAGATCTTTTCCTTTCCTTGGAAGAGGCTGTGGCTGCAAGGTTGTAGCCCTCCCTCCCACCCCCTTTCCAGCTGACTGCATTTGCCTTCACACGCAAGGGTTTTCATCCTGTGTGCACAGGAATTCCGCATTCACTTCGCTCATCGGCCTCTTGAGAAATCAGCACGCTTCTGTGACTTGCTGTCAGCCCCTGGCAGCTGGAGGTTCAGAGGGGTGGCCACGGCAGGTGGAGCTTCTGGCCAGGTGTTATTTCCTCTTGGAAATGAGCTCTGGGAAGGTGACAGAAGCCAATGGAGTTGATTTTGGGGTTTAGTTACTCCAGAAGCCCCAGGAGGACAATATATCTCATGTATTTTCATCTGAGTTTTGGAATGTCTAATTTCCACCTGTACCAAGTGTGGGAAATAGGAAAAACATGGATTGCACTGTGCTGTTTGCCCAGGTCTCTGCTCTGGGTCCTTCCCCACCCTGCTCTGTGCCCGAAATACTAACCTGCACGGGCTGCCTCCTTGGGCCCCCTGGCCCACTCGCTTCCGTTTGGGTTTAGCCAAGGGGAGGCACCAGCTGGAGAGGTGGAGGGAGGAAGGAGAGAGAGGTTGGAGTATTTCTTCCTCTGGCTCCCTCCTTTCCAGGCAGCAAGTTGGCCCTGCCTGCTTTTTTGTAAGAAACGGCACATCTCTTGTTGTGGCTCTCCTACAGCTTCAGCTCCTGCCAAGTTCTGATAACCTTGCAGGCTTAAGAGGCGTAGATAGCATTTTCCTGATTTTCCAGAAGGTTCTGCACCATCACTAGTTAGTGTCTCTTAGCTTTATCTGTAGAGTTATGAATCAACTCTCCCCTTTGGAGTATGCCAGGTCCTGCCAGGGCTCTGTTGAAGACAGAAACTCTGTGGATTTGGCCAAATTCCAGAAGGTCAGCCTGCTGCTTCTCACAGCATAATCAAGGGGCAATAGAATGTGGTGGTGAAGAGTCTGAGCTCTGAAATCCAAGAGGTTGAAGTCCTGATTCTATTTCCTCCTAGCTGTGTGACCTTGTGCCTATGACTTCACCTCTTTGGTCCTCAGTTTCCTCATCTCTAAAATGAGGATAGTAGCAGTACTTACCTCCTTGGGTTGCTTTGGTGAATCAATGAGATGATGTCTCTTAAGTACCTACCTGGCACATAGAAACCACCGAGGAGAGGTTTACTGCTATTATTACCTGCTCCATTTATCTATTGCTGCATAACCAACCACCCTAAAACTCAGGGGCATGTGAGCCTGCCTATGAGCCTGTTAGTTGGACAGGGTTTGGTGGGAATGACTCGTCTTTGTTTCACACATTGCCTGAGGTCTCCACTGGGGTGGCTGAATTGCCTCTGGGGGCTGGAACATCTGGGGGCTGGTTGGGCATTGCTCTCTTTTCATGTCATCTCAAGGCTTCCCTGTGTGGGCTCTCCAGCACAGAAGTCTCAGGATAGTCAGACTTCTTACAGAGCAGTGGGCTGGGCAGAAGATCAAGGCTTCTTATGCTCAAGTCTAAGAAGTCCCAGAACATCCCTTTCACTACATTCTAGTAGTCAAACAAGTCAGCAAGTCAGCGTAGGTTCCTATGTAGAGGAATTAGACCCCACTTCTCAGTAGACAAAGAGAAAAGAATCTGTAGCTATCCACATTATTATTCACTGAAGGGAACAGTGTGGGTGGTTGTGGGCTACAAACAAAAAGGGAAATTTGGGCATTTTAAGCCTCCTCTTCCTGTTTCAGTAATGTAGCTACCGTCAATGAATATTTACTATATATGGGTCATGATATTAGGCACTATATTAATCAGGAATCCTGTTTGTAATTGACAGAAAGCCAATTTTATACTTTTAGCAAAAAAAGAAAATGGTAAAGGTGAATTTATTGGCTCATGTAATTGGGAACTTCCCAAAGTACTGCTTGATCTAGGACGCGTGGATTCATCAGGCCCTCTTTCTCTCCAGCTCTCAACAGACTCCTCCACATGGCAGACATGATGGAGGCCCACAGCTCACATTCTCCAGCTAAGAGCTGCCATCTTTCATAGAGAAAAGTCCTCGAAGAGTTTGAGTAATTTGGTTTCAGTTAAATGTCCACTAGCGTGGTAATGGGGAGAGGTGGTTGTCAACTCTACCAAAACCACATGAAATGGGTTGCCAATAGAGAAGAGGGGGTTCTGAGACCACCATAGGGAAGAAATGCTGCAGAGACAAAACCACTGTGGCCACAGTCTATTTATGGGCACCTCATGTGCTGCTATAGGGTTGCAGTTCTGATGCTAACCACCTGGAA
Organism: Ceratotherium simum simum; assembly: GCF_057802395.1. Classification (NCBI taxonomy): domain Eukaryota; kingdom Metazoa; phylum Chordata; class Mammalia; order Perissodactyla; family Rhinocerotidae; genus Ceratotherium; species Ceratotherium simum. The sequence continues at coordinate 19,632,785 of NC_141934.1, read as the reverse complement.
TTAGTGCACACCCCACGAGTTAAGGGCACTCTTCCCAACAAGACCGTCTTCATTTTGGATGCCAATCACAAGCTCGGGGGTCCCCAGACCACCCACACTTCTGAACAACTGGCTGAAAACTTGAGAATTCCCATGACTTCCTTAGGTTTGATAATTCACTGGAATGATTCACAGAACTCAGGAAAGTGCTATACACATGATTACAGTTTTATTCTAAAGGGTTCAAATCAAGACCAGCCAAATGAAGAGACACACAGAGTGAGATATGGAAGGATTCCAAACGCAGAATTTTGGTGTCCTCTCCCTATGGAATCAGGGTGCATCATTCTCCTAGCGTATTGATGTGTTCATCAAAGAGGAAGTTCCAACAGGATTTGGTGTCTAGAGTTTTTATCTGGGTTTTTCAAGATAGGCATGATTGATTGAGTCACTGGACATGTGTTTGAACTCAATCTCCAACTGCCCTCCTCTTCCATCAGGTCTGGCTGGCTCAAAGCCCCAGCCCACTAATGGTCTTTCTGGTTGACCAGTCCCCATTCTGGTCATCTCAACTCTTACCATAAACTCAGGTGTGATCCAAGGAGCTCATGAATAACAAAGACTCCCATGACTCAGGAAATTCCAAAGATTTAGAGTCGAGTCTTCTACCCAGGAACAAAGATCAACCAAATTCTTTATTATACAATGCATGCATTATTCCATATAAAATAAAAGTTCCTGTAAGAGACATCATTGCACGCACTTAAGAATGAAGACATTGTGGATATCCTGGGATATACAGGATTTGAGCCTGTGTTTTCCTGAGCACGTGTTTTAATTTTTTTCTTACTATAATAGCCTGCCTCAAATGAGAAACCTACTTTGTCTCAATTAACTGTCTCAATGCCCTTCATGTCTATTGAGGGAGCCCTAATTATTCCGTGCTAAATGAATAATAGACTTTAATGAGAAAATTCAACTTACTGTTTTTTTTTTTCTTGCGAAGGATTCTTGGAGTTAAAAGATCTGAGTTCTAGTCCCAGCTCTGCCCACTAAGTACAGTCAGGTGAGTGGCTTTACCTCTCTAGCCTCAGTTTCTCCATCTGAAAAACAAAGAGACTGGACTAGCTATCTCGGGCGGTCTTGTCAGCTCTAAAAATTTCAGAACTCATTGTTACTAAACTTTGCAAGATGGAGGTGTCGTTTACCACTGGGATGACCTGAGAAAATTAATAATACCTTCAACGGGGGAAATGCACATCCAGAAATCCTCTCTTTTATTCATCCATTCATAAAGATTTTTTGAGTACTTTTATGTGCCAGGCACTACATTAGATGTGGGGGATATAGACAAAGAAAGGCAGATATGGAGCTTACCCTTAAGGAAATGAAGAACTCTGAAGTCAGACACAAAACCAACCATTCAAAACATGATAGAGGAAGTGAGATGTTCGGAGCATAAGTCAGGGGGACCTAACTTAACCCAGGATTGGGAATGGCTTCTAAGAAGAAGTGGCATTTAAGTTGAGACCTAAAGGATTTGAAAATGTCAGCAGGCTGAAAAGGAAGTAACAGTGTCCCAGGATGTTCCAAGCAGAGAAAGGAATCCTCATGTAGGCTGAAGCTTGGCCCCTTAAAGCTTTCCCTATAATAGAGGGAATAACTGCCCAGCCTATATTTAGCCCTCAAATCTTCAGATCAAATGACTGACTGGATGAATATTTATTAATTCTTTAATTAAAATTTAAGCATCTTAGGGGCAAGGCCAGTGGGTGCTTCTAAATCCTAGTACCTAAAGTTGGGTACACTTAGTTTTTCAATAAATTCTATTTAACAAATAGTTATTGGTACCCATGGAAGCTGGTGGAGGGGTGAGGCACAAATTAAAACTAACACTTACTGAGAACTTACTGTGTTCCAAGCTCTATTCTAATTGCTAATATGATAACTCACTTAATTCTAATAATAAATATCTGTAAAATGTCCTTATTTCACAAATGAGGAAAGTTGGGTACAGGGAAGCTAAGCAACTTCCCAGTGTTCACACAGTTATTAAATGGTAAAGCTAGGATTTAAATGCTGGTGATCTGCTCTTGGCTACTAGATCATGACGACCATGTTGGCAAAGGAAGATAAGTGAGAGCTCATTCTTCAACTCAAAGCTTAAAATTGGGCAAAATTAATATTTGTGGAAAGAATATCACATAATCAGAAATTTTGACTCTAAAGCCCACCTAGACCAGATGTATTGAGCCAGACAGTAAGGGAAAACATCAGCTAATGTTCTTTCAATGAGCTTATGTTCTAGACATTATGGAAAGGAAATGGCTAGTTTGTATAATCTCATTTAATTCCCAAATTAACCCTAGATATAGGGGCCATTATTATAATACTCATTGAAACTGAGGTTCAGAGAGGTTAAGTAATTTGCCCAAGCTCACCTAGCCAGAAGGTGCAAGGTCTACCTAGTTCATCTGAGTGCAAGGATCTATCCACTCAACTATTCAACGTTAAAGCCAGTGTAGACACAACCCTAGATGGGATACCATTGGAAAAATCGTAATGTGCCTTCACATTTCATATATTTTTAAGGACTGATGTTCACTGGAGATTTTTGGCTGGGTCCAGACATAGCCTGGAGCCACGAAGGTGTCTGCCTCAGTCAATAAGTTCCTCCCAGCTCTCCTACAGACAGCCAAATGCCTCACACCCTCCCCTGGCTCCTGGAGGAATCACTTTCACACTGAAGGGAGGTGGAGACTGGTCTTATCTTGACACTTCAAAGAAAGCCTTCCCCCTTGACATCTTCCTGCCCTAAAGAGTGCTGATGTGAAAACCTGGTGATGAAGGGTCTGCCTCGTCCCTTTGATCCTGGGACAAGCTGGGTAATTCCAGCTCTTCCAGGCCCGAGGAACTGTGGGCCCCACTGGCTTGGCTTCTTGCTTCCTATAATATTTTCAGCTTCAAATGGCTCCTTTACTTATTCAGTTTTGTCCAAAGGAAATTGCCAAGAGGTAAGGACTGAATTTCAAAAATGAAAAGAACTCTGTATCTGGTGGTACAGTATGAGTTGGTTTAACTAGCTGGATGGTTCTGATATTGTTAAATGCTTCTTACTACCCACGTTTTAATTCTGATCTTGCTCTAACTTGTGGTTCACAATTTGGGTATCGTGGACCCCCTTGATAATCTATTGATAGATATGAATTCCCTTTCGAAAACATTGCATGCAAATAGGGAAATTTGTGAGTGCAATTTCAAAGGGCTCACAAGTCCTCCAAAGCCTATCCCTGGGTTTCTTAGGGATCCATGGATTCAAGTTCAGAACCCCCTACCACTCAGAACAGGGGAGTGATTAAACCTGCTGACCTGGGGTTAGGCAGACCTAAGTTGGAATCTTTGCTATGACTACTTCTCCCTACCTTAGTCAAATAACTCAATCACTCTGACCCTCGGTTTCCCTGTCTGTAACTTCCAACCCACATCTTGTACAGTTGTAAGGATTATAGCAGTTCACGCATGTAAAATGTTCAGCATGTGTTATTGGGAGAAATAGTTCCATTGGTGATAACCATTATTACCATATGATTTCCTGCCTCCTGTGATCCTGGCCCAGGAAAGAGACTCTCAGGGGAAGAGCCACTTTGTATACTCAGATCTCAGTTTTCTTATCTGACAAATGAGATGGCCCTAACAGATAGCCCTGTCCTGCCAACACACAACCTTGATCAGGAGGCACAACCAAGCTAAAAGAAAGGAGAGTGCTGGTAACTACAGATGGCATAAATGTGTGTCTCTGATATCATGGAAAGTTTTTTGGTCTTTAGCTGAGCGGCTTCCAAATCCGTACACTTGGCGGAGGTCCCTTTATATTCCAGAAAGAGCAAGACCAAGAGAGCTAGATTCTTAATGGATGATTAATCCCAAATATTTGTATGGGGCTAATTAATATTTCACAAAACGCTAGTCAAACTCATATTCAAGGATTCTCTCCCTCGACTTCCCTGAAGGAGAAGATAACACAGATATAAAGGAATTCCCTCAAATTTCAGAGAGTGGAGAGGGACTTAAGTATTCATTGAGCCCGTACATTTATCTGACCCCAACTCAGCAGACCTAAGCAGCTCCAGAGAAGGTTACGAGGCAAAGACACTGATGGAGAAGGAAAAAATGATTCGTAGAAGGAAGAAACTCTGATCCCCAGAATGCACCCAGCATCTCTCCATGCCCCAGTGGATTGATAGCCTTTTGAATGACAGGCACTGTCATAGACTCTGGAGAAAGCGGGATGGGTAAGGCCCTGGCTTAGCCTTAAGAAGCTCCCAGAATAATGAGAAGAATAACCACAATCAAAGCAGGCATCAAGCCCTGCTCTTTCTATACATCAATTCATCTAACAAACATGGACAGAACACCTATTATGTGTCAGGGACTGAAGTCAAGCCCCTTCCCTTTTCTGGCTTCCTGGCCCCTGGTGGAGTCCTTTTATCTTTGGTATGAATGCTTGAGGGAAGATAAAGATGAAACCAGACAGAGAGGTACAGAAAAGCCAGCCAGGTGACGAGGAGAGAGGGAGCTGTCAGCTGACAAAATTTAGAGGACTCTTGTCCGTCCAGTTCCATGAAGACCTTGTTTCACGATCCACATCATTAGCAGACAGTTGCATGGGATTGCGGGCTAATTTATGACTTGGAGATGGCTGCCTGTGGCATAATTCACCCAGGGAAGTAAGGCCTAGGTCAATATATGTTTAAGTAAAAAGGTTCTGGAAAGCCCCCAGGGTTCAAGCTGGGAAAACAGTTTCCGATTGCCAAGAACAGAAAAGCTGGAAGAAACAAGGGTGCACGGGACGGCAGGGAGGGAGCGAGGGAGACGAGAATCACTAAGACTAAGGAAATATAACTATTTTATGCCCAACTGCAGCTCTGAACCAGAGAGGCCAACGGAATGAACTTGCAGTTCATCTGCATGCTTCCTTTCATTTAATCTATCTAATGCACTTAGTAATTCAATGTGTTTAAATATATACGGATTTAATATACTTCCTAAACTTATTAAGTGTATCAAAGGACAAATGACAATTATCATATACATATGCAAGCATATGTATTTATATCCTCATCTATCTACAAAGAGATACATAGTACATTGATACAAATAAATAGTACAATAGAGTTTCAATTTCTACTATTTTATTTGACAGATTCTTTAACAGTTCAGTTTTTAAAAGCATCTTAGAAAGTTATAATATTGATCTATTTACACATGCATTCTAGTTATTGCTAATTAAATCACTTAAGCACTGCATTAAGGGCTATACGTGTAGCATCTCATTTAATTGCTGAGAACAGCCCTGCAAAAGGCAGAGAGTTAGCCCCATTCTGTAGATGAGGAAACTGAGGCTCAGAGAGGAGATTTTCCCACGTACACTCTCTGCCTCCATTTTCCCATCAGCAGTATGGGTGTAATGCTGTCTGCCCTCAGGTATATTGTAGCTCCTCTCAGATTCTTAGCTTCATCTTCTTTAAAATGAGAGTTTGAAAGGTGGTAGAGAGAGATAGGCAAGTACAACCAGGCTCTAGACTGGGGTGGGGAGTATATGACTTTCCCAAGAACTCATGGCTCCTTGTTCAAGGAGCCATATGATACAATAAACCATTTGACTTTGGGGCATGCTCAGAAAATTCTCTAAGGGTGGTTAACTGGGGTATAATAGTAGCTAAAAGTTATCCTGTGCCTACTATGTTCCAGAAACAGAAAACAGTAATTTTAACTCCCAGCCTAGAGATCTATTTTTTCAAGGTGAATTAGAGAAGTGGGGAGATAAGGGTGAAGTGTGCAGGTAGTATTTCCCCATTTGACAGAACAATACATTAACGTATTTCAGCATCCCTAATTTGCAAGCCAGTTTACCTTCCAGACCTAGCGACTTAGCTTCATCCCCCGGAATTTAAACATCTACAGATCTTCTCTTCATCTCTTATCAGTATGAATCTCGGCGTCCTTACAATTTCCAGGTAGTTCTGGCATCACATCTTTGATGTTCTTTATCTGGATTCTCTTCCCAGAAGTTTCTCGAACTAGGGCTCAAATGTCATGCCTATAAACCAAAATAATCATTTATGTTACAAATTCCCTTCCTTCCTCTATTCCAATCTATTGTGCTGGTAAAATTTGGGAACCTGAACCCCTGGATGGCTGAGGTGTGAGGGGGTGTTGCTGCCTTCATTCCCCACTGCATGAAAAAATTCAGAGCCACAAATTAAATCCCAGATGCTTTAACTCTTCAGATGGAGCATGAAAGATGGGGCAAACATTTTTCCAGCACCAGCTTTTGAGATACAAACCTGGGTCAGTGCTAGAGTTTCCAGATTTAGCAAATAAAAGTGCAAGATGCTAGGTAAATTTAAATGCAAATAAGCAATGACTACAATTTTAGTATAAGTATATACCATGTCATTGGGGGATATACTTATACTAAACAAATTAAGTTGTCATTTATCTGAAATTCAAATTTAGCTGGGTGTTCTGTAGTTTATCTGGCAACCCTAGTTGGATCCAAAGCTTAAACATATAGAAGAATGGTAAATTACGGAAGATGAGTAGACTCAGCTCAAAATATTTCAAGTTTGACTGTCTGAGCAAAATTCTCCCGTGGCTACCTCAAGTATGAAAGTAGCCAACACTGATGGAGTAATCCCAGGCGTGAGTCTCTAAGATAAGCACATTATGTGGAGGTGGTCTATGGCTCACCACTACTCCATGAGGTGGATACTCTCAGTGCCCGCATTTTGCAGAATGGAAAACCGAGGTCTGGATATCTTGCAACCAATAAGCAGATTTTACTAAGGCTAGAGTGTTTTATGGATCCATGAGCCCAGATCCCTTGGTTTTCTTGTAGATCACAGAGGTGCAGAGACTGAAGGTCACTCGCCCCGGGTCCCACACTAGTCATCAACGGAGCCAGGATTCTGACGGAATCTGTGTGTTTCAACACTCCTTTCTAATTCCTTCCAAATCCACACCAGTCTGATCCAACTCAAGTTCCACTGAGCCAGCTTTAGAGAAATTGAATTTCCTTAATAGGTTTTCCTCGACAAATCACTTGAAAGCCAGGAAAACTCCAAGAGAGAATTAGGTGGAAGTCAGGAACCCTCTGTCCTACTTCTAGCTCTGCCACAAACAAGCTGTGCGGACTTGGGCACGTCACTTGCCCTCTCAGAGCCTCGGTGTGGGGTCTGGAAAACAAAGGAGGCTGTACTTAGGGACCCCCAAAGTCCCTTCCGTGGTAGCACTCTGATTCTAAGATGCCCTGGCTCCTGCAAGCTCCAGCATTGGAGCCCAGCCCTCACACACCCAGCGTCTTAGTCTGATACAATAGACAGCAGACAAATCCCATTACCGACCACTCTGTGAGTCTCCACTTTGTCACTGACTGTTATGTGACCTTAAATAGGCATTCTCCCCTAATCTCCCTGGGCCTGGCCTCTCCTATTAGCAGCTGGAGACAAGGATATTTACCTGTAATAAAGCTCTTTGAGCTCCTCAGATAAAGAGCTTTGCATTAACAAAGCTCAAAGAAGATTCTTTTTTTTTTTTTTTAATGGACCAGCACACCAGTTTTGTTTTGTGTTTTTGTGTTTCTTTCCTCCCTTACACTCCAGAGAAGTGCAAAGTAATGTTTGCCCTCCAAATTCTCTCGGGTTAATTCATTTGTTTGCTTCCGGGTTCGAATAGGTCTTTTTTCTAGGCTAGAAGTTCCCAGACTCACTTGGTTCCTGTGACTTTAGTGTCTTTGTAATGTTTTCATTATGCCCCAACAGTTCTGTTTATGGTCATTAGCTCCAAAATACATAGTATTTACACCCTCACAAGTTAGTAATGTTTGAAAAAATAATACACATAAACTTAAAGAAAAAATATGATTTTATACTTAAGGAAGCCCAATTACTTACTAATGGGATGTGTGTGCCTGTGGGACACTGCACAGTTCCCCAAACCTTGGAATCAGATTGGTCTCTGTCACTTTCATTTCATGTTCCACACTGATTTTCACGAGATACTTGTTTTTTAACGCAGCCATCCTCAAGAACTCAGCTTCTCAAAGATATGGAATTATTGAAATGAATGTAGTGAGACAAGATGGAGTAAACTCATTCCACTTTATTCCTCCTGCTAATTACAACTAAAATCCCTGGACAATGTACAATCAGCCCTCTGTATCTGAGATTTCCATATCGAGATTCAAGCAGCTGGCGATTGAAAGGCCTATGATGATTGCTTTACATCTGTTCTGAACATGTACAGACTTTGGTTTTCTTGGCATTACTCCCTAAAGAATATAGTATAACAACTATTTACATAGCATATGCATTGTATCAGGTATTATAAGGAATATAGAGATGATTTAAAGTATACGGGAAGATGTGTGCAGGTTATATGCAAATACTGTGCCATTTTATGTAAAGGACTTGAGCATCCCCTGATGACTGTACATAAAGCAACTATCAGAAGACTCTAAAGAGTCTTAGAGAGTCTAAAGAGAAAAGAAAATGGACTGGCGGGGCTGGCCTGGTGGCGTAGCAGTTAAGTGGCGCGCTCTGCTTCTGCGGCCCGGGGTTCGCAGATTCAGATCCCGGGCGCACCGGCACACTGCTTGTCAAGCCATGCTGTGGCAGCGTCCCATATAAAGTAGAGGAAGATGGTCACGGATGTTAGCCTAGGGCCAATCTTCCTCAGCAAAAAGAGGAGGATTGGCGTCGGATGCTAGCTCGGGGATAATCTTCCTCACAAAAAAAAAAAACAAAAAAAGTGGACTGGCTAGAAACCTGAGCCTCCTATATTCCATATTGGGCATTAGAGTAACTCACAACTGGGAAACACCAATGGATATAGTCAAAAATTACCCCAAGAAAAGCCTGTTCTCTCAAGTCAAAGGACTGGGAAGAAGACAGCTCTACAGGATAGAGCCCATTTAATAATACCTGCTCTAGTCTAGGTGAATACCGTGAAAGAAGCCCCATCCTCCCTCTTCCCTCTTCTCACCAGGTGTTGCAGAGATGAAGGAGTGGAGCCCTGTTGACCATCCCCATCCTGTACCAATGTGGAAGCACTCCTTCCCCTTCTTATCAAATGTTGCAGTGACTGTGAGGTAGACCCCTGTTGACCATCCCCAAATAATAACAAGGATGTGGTACATCATCCTCTCCCAATTAAAGATTAAACAGGGGTGAGGATTACAGAGAGAAAGGACCTGAAGAAAGGGATTCTTTAAATCTATGTATGAAGTCCTGGGCATGTCCCCAAGCAATCCATGAATGAAACAAAACAGAATCAACACATAAAAAACTTTAAGAACTAAATTATAGTGGGGAATATCACTCAGATTTTAGAATGGCTTTTAGTTAGCACACAGGTATGGCATAACAAAATAGTGTTGCAAAGGCTTTGGAAACTAGATTTATATTAAAACCAGAGCCCCCAAAAGTGAGCAAGAATGTACCTTCTGAAGCTCAACATTTTGACTGCTTGCTAAAATATAAGATTTAAGTAGGAACCAGAGTCATATACCACTCAAACTGTCTAGGATACAATACAACATCACCTATCATATCAAGAACCAGGAAAATCTCAATTCAAATGAGAAAAAACAATCAGCGGATGGCAACACCAAGATGATACAGATGCTAGAATTATCTGACAAGAATTTTAAAGCAGTGATCATACAGCATGCTGCAACAAACAATTACAAATAATCTTGAAACAAAAGGAAGACTAGAAAGTCTCAGCAAAGAAATAGAAAAGATAAAGAAGAACAAAATGAAAATCTTGGAACTGAAAAATACACTAGACAGCAAAAAACTCATGGGATGGGCTCAATAGCAGAAGAGAGAGGACAGAGGAAAGAATCAATGAACTACAAGATAAATCATTAGAAACTAGCAAATCTGAACAAGAGAGAGAAAAATAGACTTAAAAAAAAGAAAAAGGAACAAAGCTTCAGGGACCTGTGGGATAATAACAAACAAACAAATCTAACACTTGTTTTACCAAAGTTCCCTTAGAACAGAGTGTGGGATTGAAAAATATTTGAAGAAATAATGGACAAAAACTTCCCAAATTTTGCAAAAGACATAAACCTACATATTCAAGAAACTGAGTGAAACCAATACAGGATAAACCTAGAAAAATACATACCCAGATACATCATAATCAATTTTCTGAAACTTAAAAATTTTCTTTTAAAAATTAAAATCAGTCAAGGTGAAATGATGCATTGCCTATATGGGAACAATAATTCAAATGATAGTGGATTTCTCATCAGAAATCGTGAAGGCCAGAAGGAGACGTGATATTTGTAAAGGGCCAAAAGGAGAGACATGTCAACTCTAAATTCCGTATCCAGAGAAAATATCCTTCAAGGGTGAACGTGAAAGAAAACTTTCTCAGATGAAGGAAGACTGAGAAAATTTATCACCAGCAGATCTGCTCTAAGGGAGTTGCTAAGGGGAGCTCTTCACATAGAAAAAATGATACCTGAAAGAAACTTGGAGCAACAGCAATGAAGAAACAGCAACGGAAATGGTAAGTGTCTGCATAAACACAGTAGATTATTCTCCTCTGAGTTTTCAAAACTGCGTTTGATGATTGAAAGCAAAAATTATAACATGGTCTGCTGTGGTTCTCAATGTAAGTCGAGGTAATATTTACAAAAACTATATCACAAAAGGAGAAGGTTAAAGAGACATAATTGGTGAGATTTCTGTGTTCTACTGAAAGCAGTAAAATGTTGATATTAGTAGACTAGTTTATATATATATTATATTATATAACATGTGATATATAACACAATATATGAATGCAATGTAATGAATAATATATATTAACAATGTATATAATATTATATATTGGTTATATATTATATATTAACATAATTATATTATTTTAAATTTTTATTTATATTTTTTATATATTATATAAATAATATAATATATTAACATTTATAACATAACATAATATGTTATATGAATATTGAATATGACATGTATTAATTCCTAGATCAAACACTAAAAATTTAGCAAAGAGATATAATAAAAAAAAATATAGATAAAATAGACTACAAAAATATGTTCAGATAACCTACAGTAAGGTAGGAAAGGGAAAACACAGGAATGAAAAATAGAGGGAATAAATAGAAAACAAATAATAAAATGACAGGCTTAAATCTCAGTATATCAATAATTACATTAAATGTAAATGGTCTAAACACATCAAGTAAAAGATAGAGACTTACTTTAAATATAATGAGATAGATTAAAAGTAAAAGAATGGAGCAAGATATACCATGACAAGACTAATAAAAAGAAAGCAGGAGTGACTATGTTAATATCAGAGAAGGTAGACTTCAGAACAAAATGAATGTAGTGCAATCTAATTTAAAATCTAAGTTAAAACTATGTATCTCTTTAATAGATATAGTTCATGTGGTGTCCAACAGATTTTGAGTGTCTCTGTGTTTCCTTCAAAAATTTAAAATATTTTGTGCCAACTTTTGGGTTCTATGAATCATCCCAGAAAGCCTTGATGCACAGTTTGGTAACCACAATTCTACACCCAAGTAAGCTAGACAATTTTCATTTATAAGCTGACTCATTTGGCCTCCATTCCTGGGGGAAGCATGAGGAGGAGTTGAGGAGGTGGAGTCTTACCGTAAATGAACAACTGGGGCCCATTAGCAGGACAATGCTGGCGACATTCTCCAGGGCACCTTATGAATACATCTCCTTCCCCTCTCCCCTCTGATTACTCTGCTCCAGCCCCAGTGTCCTCCTTGTAGTCCTCAAATATGCCAGGCATGCTCCCATCTAGTGGCCTTTGCCTTTGCTGTTCTCTCTGCCTGGAATGCTCTTCCTCTAAATATCTGCATGGCTAATTCTTCAACCTCCTTAAGGTTTTGGCTTAAGCTCATCTACTAGTGAGGCTTTGCTTTGTCACCTTGTTTAAAATTGCCACACACCCCTCACCAAAGCCCTCCATCTGTGCTTTCCATTCTTTATTTTTCTCCACAGCACTTATCACCATGTGACAATCAATACATTTGCTTGCTTATTTGTTTAGTGTCTCTCTCTCCCTCTGCTAATGTAATATCCACAAAGTCAGAATTTTAAAAATTTATTTTGTTCATTGTTCTGTCCCTGGTAGATAGAATAGTCTCTTCTACCTACTAGGGACTTAATAAATATTTGTTGAGTATATGTTAAAAATGGTAATTGAGGGGCTGGCCTGGTGGTGTAGTAGTTAAGTTCGTACACTCTGCTTCAGTGGCCCGGGGTTCGCAGGTTTGGATCCCAGGCACAGACCTACACACCACTTGTCAGGCCATGCTGTGGCGGCGTCCCATATAAGTAGAGGAAGATGGGCACAGATGTTAGCCCAGGGCCAATCTTCCTCAGCAAAAAGAGGAGGATTGACAATGAATGTTAGCTCAGGGCTAATCATCCTCAATAAATAAATAAATAAATAAATAAATAAATAAATAAATAAATAAATAAATAAATAAATAAATAAATAAAATAAATTGGTAATTGAGCCTCAAAGAAGGTCTTTGGCTCATGTTATAATTCCACACTTAGATTGAAGATTTAAATGAAAGGAAAGTATTGGAGACTCAGTGGTAAGGGAAAATGAAGTGAAACTAATTGTTTTTGATGATTTGTTTCCTTCCTATCATGATTAATAGCAATAATAATAACCACCCTTTATGGAGTACAGACTAAGCACTCAGCATTTTCCATACATGATAATCAGTTCACCTACCTTATTGCTTTTGCTGCAGTGTACACTTCACCTGGAATAGTTCCTGACATAGAGTGGGCACTCAACAAGTGTTAGTTGAATAGATGAATGAATGATTGTTCACATGTTTCAGTTAATTGGGAGACTGTTTGCTCTTAAGAAAGGAAGGCACTTTATATGCTATAATACTAACCACGTTCCTATATCACTTGCATTTCTAAAAGGCGCTTTTACCAACACCTACATTTGTGTGTGGACATCACTCCAACCTGGGGTGTATTCAATGTCATCAACACATTAATGGATAAAGGAAGTGAGACAAAAGAAGACAAATGACTTACTTAAGGTCATACAACTTCTAAGCGATAGCGGCTAGAACTTGTTCTAGCAAAACGTTCTTTTCCAGTGGAAAGTATGGCATATTTTAGATGTTTACACCTAAAAAATGAAAATATTTACACAAAAATGCAACACAAAACAACCATGTCATATACAAAATAATCAATCCTTATGTACAGCAAATGTTTAGAGAAGGCACACCTGTTTAAGGCTACATGAAGTCAGTGTGTCTATGCTAGTCTGTTGAACCTCATTTGAAGATAATGTTAAAAGCCCAATTAGAGGCCTCTTTTTTTACTGAAGTATAATTGCACCAATAAAATGCACAGATCTTCAGTTTATGGTTCAATGGCTTTTGACAAATGTATACACCCATGTAGCTATATCCCAATCAACATTTAAATCATTGCCGTTACCCCACAAAGTTTCTTCATGTCTTTTTCCAAGCTATCCACTCGCTCCCGCTTCCCAAAGGCAACCATTATTCTGATTTCTATCCTTATGGACTAGTTTGCCTGATCTTGAACTTCATACAAATGGAATCACACAGTAAGCACTCTCTTGTGCCGATTTTTTGTGCTCAACACATAGTATTGTATAAAGAGTGCTTATTTGAATAGTTATACGCTATTTTAGTGTTCATGGATTTCTGGATATTTATCACATTGTTATTCAGGATAAGTCTAAATGGACTTAATCAAAGACAACATTAAGTAAATCACAGTGTAGGTGGTGTACACAATGGTCTGCTGTTTGGGAAATGTTGAATTCTGGCATGGTAGTTAAGAGCATACATCTCAGGGTCACAGATCCCTGGGTCCCTGGGTCTCTGCCACTCACTAGATGAGTGACTGGATGATAAACTAAAGTCTCAGTTTCTCATTTGTAAAATGGATATGATTTTACTAATCCTCAGAGGATTGCTGTGAGAATAAAATAATATAATAGATTTAAAGCTTTTAACTCAATGCTTGGCGCAGACCAATGGCTCAATACACAGCAGTTTGTATTAGATTCAGGATGGTAAGAGGTTCAATTATTAGGATGTTCTTTTTAGCCTTAGACTTGGAACCGGTCTCGTATAACAACTACAGAGTACAACTTTCTTGGCTCCCTCTTCCTGCTTCCTTTCGGCATGAGCTCGTAACACCCTCAACTGGAAAGTTAGAGGAGCATTAGAGGAGGGTGGTCCCTCCAATCTTTCCAAGGATATAGAAATTCTGGTTTCCTCAAATTGTAGGCATTATTTTCACACCCACCTTGTGAATTAAGGAGATAATTGCTTATAATGTATTTGTCTGGTATTTTACTGTGTAAGTCAAATTCTCACTCTGGCTGGAAGCTGGAAATCCAGTTCCTCCTCCCCTGTGCACCACAAAATCCTCTCTTAGCTATTCTTTTGTGTACACCCTGACCTCTACTGCCTCAAATCCCAGTCTTGCCATCTGAAATAATGTAAAAGTCTGTCTCGGTCTTAACCTGGCCTCTCATCTGCCCAACTGCAACAATCTGGACTTGGTCCACATGCAAAACTCTTTGGGCCCTTCCTCTGCTGCGACCTGTTTTAGGGTCCCAGAAAGAGGCATGTCCACATGCGGTATCCGAAACCTCTGAGGATCTTTCTCTCTGGCCTCGTCTCCCACGACTCTGTCCCTAGAACTTCAAACCCCATTCCACTCTCCATCAGCATTGAACTGCTTGGAGCTCCCTTCAATTCCTGCATTTTTTTCCTTTGTCTCCTTACATATGCTGTTCCCTCTGCCTAGAAGCCTTTCCCCCTTATCTGTTTGGCAAACTCCTCTTCATCTGTCACAACCCTCCTGAGCTATAACTTCTAGAAAGCTTTCCCCACTGTCACTCCCTTCCATCCCTTACTATGTCTCTAAAACTTCTGTGGATTCCATTATTGCAGCATTTGGTGTGTCTGTACGTCTGCCTCTCCACTAATATTAATGAAAGGTAACAGTGAGCAATTACCATGGATCAGGGACTGTTCTAAGCATGTTGTAATTTTACATCATTTCTTTACTATATCCCTTTGGGTTAAATTGCTATTGTTATCATCGCCATTTTACAGATGAGAAAACTGAGTTAAGTCACTTCTCCAGGGCTACAGGACTTGACAATGAGCACCATGACTGGATACACGTAATGAATATTAGACACCCACCCTTAGCGACGGGATCAAGACGGTTGGGAGGTTGAGAAGCCTTTAGACGTCTGTTTTTTCCCACCTCTGCTTCTTTCTTGACATGACTGGAGGAAGGAGAACTTCAAGTCTGAACAGACTGTATATGGCATCTAATTCAAGTTTCAGATTCAATCTTCCTTGGCTCTGTGGCCAAAGGCTGAAATCAAAATTCTTCATTTCAGGTCATCCATCTACATGCTGGTAGGTTTATAGGATTACCAGATTTAGCAAACAAAAAATACGATTTCCAATTAAATTTGAATTTTACGTAAACAACAAGTACTTTTTAATGTATGTCCCAAATATTGCGTGAGACACACCTACACTAAAAATTATTCATTGTTTATCTGAAACACAAATTTAACTGGATGTCTTGTACTTTTTCTGGCAACCTGACACTTGAGATACTGCTGCCTCCCGGGCTGGGTGTCCCAGTAGTCACTAAAGGGAGGGAACTTGCATTCAATCTGCACCTGCTTTTTGCCAAGTATCTGACATTGTACTTGATATTCATTCATTGAATCCTCCCAACAACGTGGGGTGGGTAGGCGGATATTAGCTACTCCATTTTATAGACTTTTTTTTCCTAAGTCAAAGCTACCATTTATTGGCTTCTTATTATGTATCAGTGAGATAGATTAAAGATGGCTGCACAGTCTTTGACATTCCTTCTATCGAGAGGTGGGGTCTATGCCTTCTTCTCTTGAATCAAGAGCAGATGGTAGTCTGTGATTGCTTTGACCAACAGATGATGGTGGAAGGGACGCTGCCCCTTCCTGACTCCCAGAACATTCATTTTGGGGCAAGCCAGCTACCATATAAAGAGTCCAACTACACCACACCACCATGTTGTGAGGAAGCCCAAGCCACACGAAGAGGCCCTGGAGGATGAGGTGCCAGTTGGAGAAGGAGAAGCACATGTGAGTGAAAATGACATCTGGGAAGTGGATCCTCAGCTAACTCTGTGTGGATCCCAGGTGAACTGCACAGCTGAGCCTTTCTCAAATTCTTGACCTCCAATACCATATGCAAAATGAAATGGCTATTTTAAACTGCTAAATTCTGGAGTTATCATACAGCAATAAGTAAATGGACCAAATCCGAGATCATTAAATGAGTTCTGTCTCCACTGTTTATTAGGCCTGTCACTTTGGGTCTCAAATTCCTCACCTGTAAAATGGGGATAATCTTCAGGTCATAAAAAGGGAAACTGAGACTCTGAAAGGGTTAGTAACTTGTTCGAGGCCACATAGCTAATAAAAAGATCTGGAAAAGCCCTCATCTGCCTGACTCCAAGGCCTGGCTAGTATTTCTCCATTCCTTCCTCATTCTCACTAGCTTTGAAATCCAAGCCTTAGTTTCCCCACCTGTAGAACAGGAATGCTAATAGTGCCTCCTTTATAGAGTTATGTGTGCATTTTAAAAACCATGTAAACCTCTTAGTATAGAACCTGGTACATAGTGAGCACCTAGTAAACACCCATGATTATTATTATTTTATTATCTCCCCTGCCGAGGCTGACAGCGAACATCCATCCTCTGCCTGCCTGCTTTCTCCAGGTCTCTAACTGCGGGAAACCTCATCAGGAGGGCATCTTTAACTGAACAATCCGGAGCACTACCTTTTAATATTTAATGAATTCCTGAGGCTCTCGGAGAACAATGTGAGAAATATCCTGTAAAAATCTATTAGTGTTAATAAAATACCACCCAACAGGTTGGCCATTACCAGAAATTAAAGTTTGCAATCAGGTCAAATAACTCTTTGTGATGATTCGTGTGGCTCCCTTTTCTGCTCGTCTTTCTCCGTTTTTATGGGGGTATGTATTATTTCTCTGTTTAAGGTCCCAGACTTTGGCTTGTCCTCCCTCCCAATTCTAACCAGTGGTTTCAAACACCAAGGAGGTATTTATATTCCCTGCTCATCCATCACAGACGTGTGAATGCCAAGCTCCAAATGATAGCTGAGAAATTCAAAGTTGCTGCCAAAAAGTAGAACCCTTTCAAAAGGAGCTCTCCCACCTTTTCTGGGCTTCTTAAGGCCAAGGAAGGTGAGGGAAGAGGGAGGAAAGTTGCTCTCTCACCTTTCTTTCCTGATGGGAGGAGAGAAGAGAATTCATGTTTCCCTGATGGTTAATACATGCCAGGACCTGTCATAGGGGCCTTCCCGTACGTCCCTTATAAAATCTTCATGATAAGACAAAATGGCTTTATGGGCTCATTTGCCAAATGGAAAAATAGAGGCTCAGAGAAGAGAAGCTACTGGCCTAAGGTCACACAGCTAGCCAGGGGGGATGTCAGGACTGGAACCTAGGTTTTTAAGGACCTGAAGCCTCCAGTGGTCATTAATAAGAGGTGTTCTTCAGAATCCCCTGGGGAGCATTTTTGAAATTGGTGTGTCCAGGTACTCTGCCAGCCAGACCTACTGAATCAGAAGCAGTGAGGTAGGCGTTTGCAGACTGAACAGTGATTCTCGTGATTCCGATGTCCTCCTCGCAGCTTAAGAACAGCTGAACTGCATCGAGCGTGTCCTGTCAATTGTTTGAGTTTGCATCCTTTCTTCCCGACGCTGAGCTGCACGTGCCCCATGACCTGTTTCTTTAAGGACTCCTCCCCTGCTCTCCTTGGGAGCCGGTCCCAGAGCAGAAACATTGGTGAAGGGGTTTGAACTTCAGACAAGCCTGGGTTTGAACTTACTTCCAGACAACCAAGATTCAAGAAAGGAAGGGATAAGGGCAGCTCTAGAGTCTTCGGTAGGGAGGGTTCCTGGGCCTTCGCTCTACCATGCTGCCATTAACCTGCGTCGCCTCTCACCTTACCATTTACCAACTTCCAAGACACACTCTGATTGGCTCAGCTTTAGTCAAGTGACTGCCCCTGGACCAATCAGCTATGGTCAGGTGGGCAGGGTCAAGTCAGGCATCACTTAGGGTGTATCTGGAAGTAATGCCGGATGTTTCCACTGAGAAGAGAGTTACCAGGAGCCTAGAATTCACCTTTAAAGGTGCCCACAGGCGTATACTGGGATGCTGGGATTGAAATGAAAGGTCCGCCCTCAGCCTAACGAGTGTCCGGCATGGAGGCAGCCACAAGGTTGGGTCTTTAGCAGCCGTGGTCACTCTTAATTCATTCAAGCACAAGAACATGCAGTCCCAAAACTGCAAGCTCCTTGAAGTCCATAAATATGACTCTGGCTCCAGACTGTCACTACAGGGCCTGGCACAGAGCCCTGAGCATGGTTGGTACTTGTGTTAGTTAAAGCAGGCTAGATTCTGCTGCAGTAACAAACCTATCCCTTAATCTCCGTGTCTTAAATGAACATTTATTTCTCACACACATTTCCTTTCCAATGCAGTCACTCAATGATCTATACAGGCACTCAGGGATCCAAGCTGAAGGAGGTTCACCATGTGGAGTCCATCGGTCCCCGCTGCAGAGCAAGACAGGTATGGAGTGTTATCTAAGGAATTTCCCTATCCCAGCCTCGTAGTGACACATGCCACTTCTGTTAATGTTTCTTTGTTCACCACAAGTCACATGGTTCTTCCTAACTGCAAAGGGGCTGGGAAGTGTAGTCTCCTAAAGGAGCACCAGCCACCAGTGATATTAGTAATGTCTACCACAGTACTCAATTAATATTTATTCAATGAAAAACTAATAATAGCTGGTATTTTTGAGTCCTTCCTATGCCCAAGGCATTGTGCTAAATGGGTGACTTATCCATTATCTCCTTTAATACTCACAGCTACCCTATGAGATGGCATGGTTATGGTTCCTATTTTACAGATGAGCAATTGGAGGTGCAGACAAGCTAAGCTGATTGCCCAAGTTCACACAGATAAAAGTAAGAAATGAGGCTTCAAACCCAGGCCGTCAGACCCTGGAGTCCGCCCTCCCAATAGCAAGTTACTCATACTAACACTGGGCAGGCACATCAGCTGCTCACTATACTGCAAGGTGGAATGTTGCAAGCACAAAAGAGGCCATAGAAACAAGTGTTAAGCAGAATGGAGTTGGTTTTGCCAAGAAGGGTCATGGAACGATTTGGGGGGACAGCCAAGGTCTTTGAGCTGGATCTTGGGTTCTTGAAGGAAGAACCCATCAAGCCCATAAATGAAGGAAGTATAACTGGTCTGAGAATGTCCACTCCACAAGGTCAGGGCTTTGCCTTGCTCACTGCTGTATCCTCAGTGCCTAGACAGTGGCTGGCACCTAGTGCGTTCTCATTAGACACTTGCTGTCAATGAGCCCCGGATGAAATGACGTGAGCCATGATACGGCATAAGCTCTTCAGTGATCCAGGCTGCAGTTGTCAGCAAGAGAAGGGGGAGATCAAACCGTGACTAAGAAGGGGGCCGGGGGATGTCTTTCCGGAAGAGGTGCAATTTGCAAGGATGGCGGTCTCGGATTCTGAGTGCGCTCATGGAGGCATCCATATTCCCGGGCTGGCGTCTTTTGGAAAAAAACAAGAGCTAGAAGAAAGCGAGTCAGACAGTCCCCAGTGGCCTCCTGCTCTGAAGGTGCAGTGTCTGAGGAGCACCCAGCTGTTTCTGATCGTGAGTGAGCCATGCCTCGGCCCCGTCAGTGTCCTCCTGTTGGGGAGACAAGAACAGATGAACGGAATGTGGAGGATGGACATGAGCACATGTCATGCTTGCAGAGCAATTGCTGGAGGGTCGCTGAGACGGGAGACTGGAACTTTATCTCAGTTAAATCCCACTGAGTTTTCCCAGATTAGAAAGAAGGCTTCCTTTTCTTTGGAGGGCTTGTTTTTTTTAAATTTTGCCTTCTCTGTCTGTGACATTCTATAATAATAGTAATAAAAACAGAGCGGTGATGTTTATTTCCTGTCCTCTTTTTCAATAGGGAATTTCCCAACACCCTTTTAAAATATGATCTGGTAATTGGGTCACCGGTCTTTGAGATTCTTCCCAGGAAAATCAGTTGTTTTCCTGTTGGTATCATGGTGTACAATCGTCTTTTGGCAGGTCGTTTACAGATGATGTAACAGATAAGAAATGTGTCTGAGGCCCATGCACACCATCTTTTGAGCTGATTTCTCAGGATCATGAACCCTTCAGACCCGCAGCCCCCGAGGATCTGGTTCCAACCGGGATTATGCCCAATAGCCCACCAACTGGACACTAAACTTTTGTTTAAGCTGTTCTTTTTGCCTGAAATTCCCCTTTTCTGTCTCTACATAGGCTGCCTGGCGAAATCATTACCATCATTCAATGTGTGACTCAGCAGCCATCTCCTATGAAGAGGTGCTTCACTAAAGGTAGGCTGGCAGAACCAAGACCTTTGACCATCAAAACTCGAGCTCCTTCCACCACTCCGTGTCGCAGAGAAGAAAGAGCGAAGCAGAACGTTGACTGTGGTCCTCTCATGACGTTAGCTCGCGGTACTGAGCCCTGAGGGCCAGGCCATGTTCTAGATGCTTTGGTGACCAGATGGCCCGGTTGCTCAGGACCATCCCAGCTTACATTCAACGTCCCAGAGCAATTACTGAGTGTCACCTCTCACTCAAAATTTCCCTGGTTTACAAAATAAATTGCGGGTTCACCTGATTTCATCATCACAATAGCTTTGTGAGATTGATAACTATTATTAGCCCCATTTTACAAGCGAGGAAACTGAGACTCAGAGAAGTGAGGTGACTTGCCTAAGGTCACACAGCTTGTAAGAGATAGAACTGGGATTTGAATCTAGACAGATTGAATCCATATCATTGAAGGTAAAATAGGAGGAAATATTCTTCTTTTTTTTTTTATAATTTATTTATTTTTCCCCCCAAAGCCCCAGTAGATAGTTGTATGTCATAGTTGCACATCCTTCCAGTTGCTGTATGTGGGACGTGGCCCCAGCATGACCGGAGAAGCGGTGCGTCGGTGCGCGCCCGGGATCCGAACCTGGGCCGCCAGCAGCAGAGCGTGCGCACTTAACCGCTAAGCCACGGGGCCGGCCCAGAGGAAATATTCTTTATCTCCAAGAATTAAAGAAGAGAGGGTGATGTGTCATTAAAAGCTGGGAAACATTTGGGCACCCTGAAATGGCTTTATAGAAGTTAGGGTGGGATTTGATCCATTCATCTATTCATTTAACGTGTATCTGTTGAGCGTGAGTGTGTGCTAGGCATGCAGGTACTGGGCGCAGGGTCATGAGTGCACAAACACACAGTCACACACACTCTCTGCCCTCAGCGAGTGTGAGGTCTGGTGGGGAAGACAGATGGGGGATGATGCTGACCACCACTGCCAGAGCTTTCCCCCATACCCCCAGTTTACTCTAAAAGAGAGGCCCCAACTGGACAAATCCAAGATATTTGGGGGCCTACAGAATGATTTTTAAAAACAAAGAATTTTTGGCAACAGTAAAAATCACGAGATTTCACGTTTTGAAAAACCACTCACATTTCTGATTTCTCTTGAAAATAAATGAACTGGTGTATGTGCTAATATCCAGCCAATCTTTTTCCATGGCATTAATCGGTTGAGCTAAGGAGCAACTCCCCTCTTTAAATGAGAGCTACACTCTGGAGCTCAGCAGAGGCCCCATCTGGGCCACCTTAATCATTATGTCACCTTCCTGGCTCCTAAAGGCATTTGAGTTAATTCCTGTTTTATGTGTAGCTTCAAGTTTTCATATGCACTTATTTTTTTAGGTTTTAAATATACTTATTTACCGAGTTTTCTATTTATTTTTAAGCTGCTGAATTAGAGGTATTTCTCTTTTTTTTAAATAGCTTTATTGATGCATCAACTGCCCATGTCTTTCCAAAGCAGACATTGCTAATGGATCATGACCCTCCTGCCCACTGAGTCTGAAGATGCCTCCCTTGCTCCTTGCTTTCCGACACAGCTCCAGGCAGCCACTGCTAATCCATCAGCAACGGCATATACAATGAAACCCATTTGTTTTTCAAATTTGCATCTGTCGAAGCTCCTTAAAGGCTGAGGTGTATATTTTATTCTTCTTTACTTATCCCCTGTCCCTCAAGGCAAGTCTAATTCTGAGACTTCCCAAACGCAGTGGGGGAATTAAGTGCTCCAGGGTGGGCCACCTCTGAGCCCATCTGTCTGCCCACGAGGGTCTGGAAAGGGGGCCAAGTGCTCTGAAAGGAGGAGAAGAGAAAGAAGACAGCAGCTCTAGGAAAGAGTGTCCCTTTCTCCCTTTTTTCCTCTCCTTTTTGCAAAAAGGACAACAGGAAAAACAGTACAAGCCAGTCGAAATCTCATTAATGCACTTGACCTTCCAAAAGAAAATTAATTCCAACTTCACACCTACTGGCTGTGTTGCTCAGCTTTGTCAAAACGTTGGCATCATTAGAGAGGAGATGACATGACTTGAGGGCATAAAGAGTCTGCCGCCTCCCCACGCAGGCTGAGTTAGCAGGAGCTGGCAGGAAGCACGCGGAGGCGCCGGCCCTGTCAGCTTTTCACTGTGGATTGAGCTCCCTTCTGTCGGCTCTGGAAATTGTTATCACTGTCGAGCCGCCCGGATGAGTCTTACCAGGCTCCCTCACAGCGCAGGCCTGCAGAGGGGCGGCCTTCCCAGGGTCTTATGCTGGAGGGTTGGCAGACCGTGTGTGTGTGTGTGTGTGTGTGTGTGTGTGTGTGAGAGAGAGAGAGAGAGAGACAGACAGACAGACAGACAGAGGAAGGGAGGGAGAGATTGCAGGAGAATGTATGTCTGCACGTGTCTGTGTGTCTATGTGTATGAATACGGGCACGTAAGTACCTGTGTGTGAGAATATGGGCATCTGAGTATGTGTGTGTGTGTGTGTGTGTGTGAGAGAGAGAGAAACAGACAGACAGACAGACAGAGGAAGGGAGGGAGAGATTGCAGGAGAATGTATGTCTGCACGTGTCTGTGTGTCTGTGCGTATGAATACGGGCATGTCAGTACCTGTGTGTGAGAATAGGGGCATCTGAGTGTGTGTGTGTGGGTGTGTGGCAGAGTATGTGTGAGAACTGAGGACTGGGCCAGTGTGTGCAGATGCACGTGTATGAGCAAATGGATATATGTGCACACACGTGCATGTTTGCATAGGTGTGAGTGGGCATATATGTGCACCTGTGTGTACAGACACACTCATGTGGGGACCTAAGAGGGTGTGATTGCATATCCGTATCTGTGCATGTACACTTGAGTGATGTACACTGCACATTTGTGGATGTGTGTGCTTTGCCACGTGTGTACATGCATATGTGTAAGGGGACACACGTGCACACATGTTTAGAATGTGTGCGCTCACGTGTATGTGTATGAACAATGCATGAGGATTCTGTGTGCAGGTCTAAGTGAATCTTTGTGCACATGTGAGGATATGCATGTTTGTATGTGTACACGTCCAGGTTCACGTGTGTATGAGACTCTTTCCAGCGCTACATGACCCCAAAAAACATCTCAAGACATGCCTGGGCACCAGCAGACCACAGAGACCAGACTCTCTCCCCACTTTTTTAATGACCTTGATATTTGATATTGAAAACGTTAAGGTAGTTATTGTGACAAACCCCAGAACATTTTGGACTTCTGGACTCTTATTATTTTGATTTTAAATTATTATTTTGAAGTTTACGGGAGTTGGAGGGAACATCATCTTTTCATTGTTTGGGGTCTAATCTGGTCCGCGTTTACATGTTGGCCACGATACATTGTGTATGGAATTGTGTGTGTGTGTGCGCACGCACACACACATCCACATTTGTGTGTGTGTTCATATGAGCAAGTAGTTCTCCATGCACATTCTTGGTCAAGGTTCAGTTTAATTTGAAAATATAAGCAGGGCTTTATCTGAATCAGACACCATTTTAGGTGCTGCAGAGAGAGAGAGGAGTAAAACCCAGCTCCTGCCCTCAGAGAGGTTGCCTCTTATTTGTGACTAGATATTTGGCAGTAGATCCCCATGGCTCTGTGTGGAGTTGGATTCTGAGGACACGTTCAGGCTCAGCAAGAAGCAGCCATGGTCGATTAGTGATGTCTGCCACAGACATGGGACGTGGGGCTTGTAGCAAGAGGGTCATTTACTTTCCAGAAGCAGAATATCACACTCAAAATGGCTCTTTGTGATCTTGGATTTAATTTCATCATTTTACAGCTGGCGAAGCCATGGCAAGAAAGAAAAGGGGAGTTGTTTCAGCAGGACCCAGTCTAGAGTGAAGGAAGCCAGGAGCCTAGGGCACACGATTTAAGGAAGCACTCGCTATCAGGTCTGTGCAAATGCCCCCTCACTTGCAGAACCCTGAAGTGAGTGCCTCCTTAAACCGTGTGCCCTGGGCGTTTCTGTTTTCTCACCTTAATCCTGGCCCTGGCTCAAAGTCACTTTTTCAAAAATCACCACTTACTCTGTGATGAGGAATAACCTCCTCTCTACAGAAATATCGGTGACTCTGTTAACATTCCTCTGATTGAGAGTAATAGAAATCAACTGAAGCTTAAGAAACATGGGAATGGGTTGTCTCATAGAACCCAAGGGCAGGGATTCAGGCAGGGTGAAGAGAGGCCTAGAACTAGGAGGACCCTGGAAAGAATTTCTTCTCTGTTTCTCACACTTGCTTTTATTATTCTTTCTGGGCTGAATGGCTTTCCCTGCTCCATCAGTCACCAATTCTGTGCATTTGGAAAATTTCCTTTCTTTTCTCATCTATACAATAAGAATAACATTCCTCACGTCCTTATCTCCATACCTCCTAGGGTTGTAAGGGGTAATGTATGTAAACCACTCAAGTGGCTGCAGAGAGTAATTGCTCAACACTTCTTGATTATCATCATCATCACCACCACCACCACCATCCTCATTGTCATCATCATCCAAATCCTTGGAAAGTCACTCTGATTGGCCCATATTGGGCTAATTCTGATTCAATTAATTACGACATGTTAGGTGTGGACCTTCTGGGAGCTGATCCCTGTTTATTGGGGCAATTGAAAGTTAAGAGTGTGAGCCAGGCAGATACCACCAAAGTTGCCTAAGTTCCGGAATATTCCCTGGTTTGGTTTTGTTGGAACAGCACTGAGGATAGCAGAGGGGTTCTCTTCTGCTCCATTTTGATCTGTTATTCAACCCATCTCCTCACCTGTTGAGGCCCCCAATGATGGTTCTGTCTGCTCTACAACCATCTCTGCCTAGCCCCAGGTTTTGAGTTTTGAGCTCACTAATTGAGGGCTGCAATTAATCCATAATTTGTCCTGATTTAGAAGATGCCACTGAGCCCTTGGATCCAGGATCAGTAGGTTTTTGTGTACAGGAGTGGCAGGGGTGAAGGGACAGCAGGATCAGGGTAAGTCTGAAGTTTTGAGTACTGCTGAGTCATGATGGAGGTGGGGGAGAGGAGAAACCCAAAACCCCAAGTAGAGTGAGGGCCCAGGAAGGGAAGATGGCCACAGAATGTCGAAAGGAGTCTGGAGCACAGGGGCATTGTGTAAGGGTGAAGAAGAAGGAGAAGGAGGAGGAGAAGGAAGAAGAAGATGAGTGAAAAGAAAAAGAAGCAACAGTAGTCGCTGATGAAAAAAAAGAGATGATGATGAAGACGCTACTGCTGCTAATATAAGGATGAAAATGATAACGATGATGACGAAGACGAAGATGTTTCTGAGGGACACCCAGCTACAGGGAAGCCAAGTTGTAATTAACACAGACTTCTGGAAATGGCCTCCTTCTCCCTCATTATGCCTCAACCTGTAATGCACACCTGCTCTCTTTCCCATCCCCCAGGTTCCCCGGGACAAGAAGAAAAGAAAAGGCACTGGGACCCCCCAACTACAATTCCAGAGTTCTGGTTCACAGGAGGGTGCTCGGGCTTGGAGAGCTCTGCCCCGAGGTGGAAAAAGCGGTTAAGAGCAGCTGGTAAATAATTTCCCCAGGTGGCTGGGTGGAGGAAATTGCTGATCCCATATCACCAAGCCCAGGAGGTAGGGATGGGGCCCCTGTGACACAGGCTTGCCCAGGAGTGGAAAATATGCTCATAGCTTTGCTTCCAACGCTGATCTGAGTATATCTCGCTTCTTCTTTTATCCAGGAAAGCCACGGGGATGATAACTAAGCTAACTCTCAGGTATTGCGGGATTACCATCAGCCAGGTGCTATGTTCAGCTTCTATATATCTCTCAGTTCTCACGTGAACACTATGAGGCAGTTATTTTTACTAAATTGAAGCTTATGAAATTGCTGACATTCAAACATGGCTAAAGTGAAATTAGCAATTTCCTATGATTTAACCTAGTATTATTATTAATTGGATCAGAAGCTGTGTGTCCTGGATACTCCCTCCCTCCCCAGTCTCCATTCGTGGCCTGTTTCCTCCCTCCCTTTCTCCAAGCCTCAGTTTCCTCCCTTGTAAACTGAGCATGATAACGAAGAAGCTGCCACTCATTAAGCATTTAGTATGCACCAGGCACCGTGCTGAGCGCTCTATCCCCATCACCTGATTTTCTGCTCTCCGCTCTTCTCTGATGTGGGAGTTATTCAGAGCATCGTCCTTCCGGAGGCGGAGGAGAGCCAAGCAAGCAGGTGCACGCACAGGTCCGAGCTCAGTATCTGCACGTGGTAGAAGCCCAGCTGATGCTGCTCTTATTATCGTATCCTCCCCTGCCACGATCCACAGCATCAAAACAGGAGGGCAGAGTACACTCAGTTACCAGGACTTAAGCCACCTCCCTCCTGGCCCATTGGGAACACACGCAAGTCAAGAAGAGGTCCCTCCCGTGGCTCATTCCTAAGAAATCAAAGGCAGGAGAGGAACTTAAGTCTTCCAGATGTCTTCTTGTGGATCATCAACGTGTATCTCTTGCAAATATGGATTCCCCTTCACCATGAGTTTGGTGAGCTGTTATGCCAGACCCTCTCCCTACAGCATGTGCCAGGGAACAAAGAGAGGGGCCAGAGGAAGCAAACGCTTGTCCTGCACATTAGTGTTATTCTGATCCCTTTGTTCTGTTGTTGGTTCTTTGGCCAGATCACTCATTCACTAACCATTCATTGAGCACACATTATATGCCAGGCTCTGTTCTAGGTGCATCCAGCCGCCCCGATCTCACCTTTTGTGCATTCGTGTGTCTGATGCATTGAATGCTGTGGTCTGAGACAGTCAGCCTAGGAATCGCTCCTTCATCAGCAGCTGGTCCAGCTCCTGGCATGCAGTAGGTGCTTAAACATTGATGGTTGAATTCAATTAAATTGCACAGAGAAGAATTGTATTGACCTCTGTAAGCTCTTATCTGGGCACATGGTAGGCACATTGCAAATACCCAGAAAACATTTGTCAGATGGAAGGGAATTGGAGCACAGAAGTTCACACTTATTCCCGAGTCTGGCTGGGGTTTGGGGAGGGAAGCGGGAGGGCCTGTTTTTATTTGCTGTCGCTTTGGTTTGATTTTCACTGTATCGACTTCCCTGCCAGGGAAGGGGCCCCTCAGGTGAATGGCGAGGAACCCCAGATCAGGCCTGGCTAATATTCTCATAACTTTCTCATATTACCAACTCTGGATACCACTGCACAGGCCGCCTCATTGTGTAAAAGTCCCCCAAGAATCCTGGTGGACCCTCCGACCATCCCAACTCCCCCTGAAACGAACCCCCCAAGCATAACAGCCAGGAATTCCCTAAAGTGAGTGACCCCAAGCACACAAAAGGCACACGACAGGCAAAAAATAATAGCTTTCCTTCATTCCGCCCAAGGCCCACGATGCAACGCCGTAAAGCATTTGATTTAGGATATTAAATGCCATTGGTGATGAGAACGTCATGTAAGATTTGCTTTGCGACTTCTTTCTTCTCAAACTGTCATTAAAAATGATTTAAAGGGGAGCCCAAGTCTAAGGAACAACATGATTAGAATTGAGGGTTTGCGAGATCGAGTTTCCAGGGCAGCCTCGCCCATGCTGTCCAGAGGCCCGGAGACAGAAACGGCTGCGTGTGAGACTGCGGCCAAGTGTTTCAGAGCCAAGTGCACGGGACAGAAACACGTGTTCCTTGCCGAGGTGAAAACAATGAGGCCTTGTCGGACACTGTTAACTGCCGTTTTCCAAAGGTGGATTCCAGAAGGCCAGGCTGGAGGACGCGCCTTCTGCAGAAGCCCACAGAGGTGAGGTTTCACCCCATGCCAGACTGGCTGGTTCCAAGCCAGACTTGAAATTAGGTGATGCTGTCAGATTTTTACATCATAAGGACATAAAGGTCTCATCTGTATTTTAGCTTTATTATGTGCCTGGCGCTTGTCACAGTGACCCTAGGAATCAAATACTACTGTTATTATTCCTGTTTTACAGATGAGAAAACAGACGCTCAGCAAAGTCAAGTAGTATGTTGCTCGTCTTTAGCTAGAGTGACAGATGGAGCCAGGATTTGAACCCAGGTGCCACGCTGTAGAGTCCACAGGCTTAATTCATTATCCTACACTGGGTCCTAACTTCTTATTTAATGTGACTCTCAATACCCCTTTGCTTCACCTTGCCCATATCTCTCTCCCCAAAAAAGTCACCATTAATTAAGCACTAACTATGGGCCACTCTCCTGGGTGCTTGCTGTATGTTATGCCTAATCCTCATTACGACTCTGCCAAGTTGGAGGTGCACTTTACCTCATTCAACAGAAAATTGAGGCCTGAGGTCACACAGCTAGCAAGCGGCTGAGCAGGGAATGGAATCTCGATGGCCAGATTCCAAAGCCAACCTGCTTGCAAGGAGGCTGTGTTATGCAAAATGACACACAGGCATCTTTCTGAGATCTGAGAGAAGGCATGATCCTTATGGAGCAGAGTCTTCTGGAAACCATGAAAGGATTTGGAAGTTAGGCTGGGTTGAAGGTTGTGGGCCACTCTGGGGGCTGACTCTTTTGAGGGCTGGATGGCCTCTGCATATTGGACAAAGGAGGGTGAGCTGTTCTGGATGAGCTGGTGTCTGAGGATAGCATCCTCAGCTATTATAATTACTGTTGTTGTTGTTATTGCTGTGGTGTGGCCGCTCTGGTATGGTCAGAGCAGTCTTCCCTTGTAGAAGTCTCCATAAATGTTTGAAACGGAGAAAGAGAAAAAGAGGAGAAAAATGATTAATCTGAAATTGCAAATCAGAGAATCTGGCCACAGACTTGTTTCACCATGTGTATAGTGTTTGTATCAGTCATGATAAGTTTGAGTATGCTTCAGTAACAAACAGCCCCCACCTTTTAGAAGTGTAAATAACCAACATTGATTTCTTGCTCTTGGAACATGTTCATTGTGCCGGTGGGATCAGTGGGGGTTACTTTGCTCGTCTGTTATTATAATAACTCAAGAACTGAGCCAGAGTCCTCGTCTCTTCCCATGCTTGCATAGGCACTGAGGCAATGAGAAGAGTCTGGGTGTATGGTGCACTGGCTTTTAGAGTTTCTTCCTGGAAGTGATGTGTGTCACCTCTGCTGGCATTTCATTGGACAAGGTAAGTCACATGCCATGCCTAACTTCAAGGGGACAAGGAAAGTGCAAGTCCACCTTGTACCTGGGCAGGGGCAGTTCTAGAAATATTTGGTAAATAGCACCAGTGAGGACCACACTGTTTAAAGAGTTTTTAATTAGCTGCAAATATTTATAACCAAATATTTTACAGGAATATAGATATCTGGCTTCTCTGTACAGAATTGGAAGATCTGACAACACTGACCCATTGGAGTCAAGCTGTGGTTGCCCTTTAGAAGGAGCATGTACTCTTAGTTTTGCCACTGGCCGCACCTGGCCCACTTCACTCATTTTGGTTAGGTGCCTGGCTCCTGGGAGCATTTGGTGTGCAGACTTCTGGTTCTGAAGGATGAAAGTCACCACTCCATGCTTGCTCCAGCGTTTTGTTTCCATCACCAGATGCGCTTGTAATCTATTCTCATCCCAGAGATGAGTAATGCTAATGCCCTAGAAGTGCCTTGTGCAGCCCAGGGATCAGGCTCGTTGGCTGTAGCACACAGGCCTGTTGGCAACAGTGGGATTGCACAAGCCCACTAAGGGAGTATTCAAGGGATTCATGAAGTTGGCAGAGGGAGTGTGGGCATGTAGGAGGAATTGCAGAGCCCGTGCCCCTGGTGAGCAGATGCCCGGGCTGGTGGAGCCGAGGCAAGCAGCCGCTTCTCCTGGGAATCTCCTATTTCACTTGAGCCGCCTCTGTCCACACAAGTGCTGGGTTCCCAGCATCCCTGTCTGAAAGAGGTGTGGGAACCTGCCTGTGCAACTAGCATCTTGGGTGGAGATGACATTTTGTTCTCACTTGTGACCTAAACCCAGTAGGGTGTAGGAGGACTGCAGTGGGAAGGTGTAAGGCTGCACTCAGCAAAAGTGAGTATATCAGTCAGGGTAGGTTAGATCATGTTGCAGTGACAAACTATCCTAGAATCTCAGTGATTTAAAACAACTAGAGATTATTCTCACTCACTGTTTTCACTCACTCGCCATGTCAATCTTGGGTCAGTAGGGTGGCTCTACTCATGGTAGCCACTCAGGTTCCTAGGATAATGGATTAGCCACCATCTTTAAAATTGTCAGTCTCCATCCCAGAGCAAGAGAGTTCTAGAGGATGCTACATCAGTAATCTAATGCTTCTACCCATAGTAACACATCTCTTCTGCTCTTCATGTGCCCCACTCAAGTACCAGGGGGCCAGGAAATGCAGAGAAACAGAAACATTTAGCAAACAAAGTAGTGAATGACCACCACATTGAGAGAGGAGACTACTGCTTTTATAAACACCATCTATAAACACAAAGATGCTACTAGACAAGGGCATCATTGTCATCAACAATTCAATGCATCCATCTTTAATGCCACAAGGCCTCTGTACTTGCTGTTCCCTTTGCATAAGACACCATTCTCTCTGCTCTTTGGCATGCTTCTTCTCATCATGCAGGTCTCAGCTTAACTGCCATCACCTTGTAGAGGTCTTCTCTAACCATCCTATCCAAAGTGACCCCATTCTATAGTCCATCTGTAGAAAATGGACTTCTACAGATGGAAAATGCTCTTCCTAGCCATTAGCACTGGAATGATGTTTTCAAAAAATGTATGTGTTTGTGTTTATATTTATTTATTGTCTGTGTTCATTCTCCCACACTACAAAATAAACGCCATCAGAGCAGGCACCACTGATCTTCATGGCTATATCCCACCATCCTGGACAGTGACTGACACATAGTAGATGCTCAATAAATCTATGTTAAATCTATGTGAAATAAACATGTACCTATTCAATATGCATGGATGAACATATCAATGACGACAAGTAGTTTAATGCATACTGTATGCAGCTAGTACTCCTACTTTGCTACTTTCCCCCAGCACTAGGATCAGCCCCATTTTGCAGAGGAGACTGAAGCTCAAAGAAGTGAAATGACTTACCTGAAGCCAGAGCTAGAAAATGGCAGAGTCAATATTTAAACCAGGGTTTGCCAAAGCTTATGCCATTTCTACTGGGCTGCACTTGTCCTCAAGGGGCAGCTACTTATGAGGCCTCCCGGGTGTCAGGCATGGGGCCATGTGCTAAGGAGAGGGGACAAGTTCTAATTCATGGTCTCTGACTTCTCCTCAACAGAATCTCACTTTACTAGTCTAAGGTTTCAGCGATTCTGTTTATTTGATCTTCGGTTTACAGGCTGTAGTGGGTTGAATGGTGGCTCACCAAGAAGACATGTCCACATCATAACCCTTAGAACCTGTGAGTGTGACTTTATTTGGGAAAAGGGTCTTTACAGATGTAATTAACTTAAAGATCTTGAGGTGGAATCATCCTGGATTACCAGGTGGGCCCTAACCCCAATGACAAGCGTCTTTATAAGAGAAGGAAAATGACACACAGAGGAGAAGACCATGTGGAGATGGAAAAAGAGATTAGAGCGTCATAGCCAAGAGCCAAGGAAGCCTGCAGCCATCAGGAGCTGGACGAAGCCAGCAAGGGTCCTCTAGAGCCTTTGGGGGGAGTACAGCCCTGCTGACATGTTGATTTTGGACTTCTGGCCTCCAGACTATGAGAGAATGAATTTGGGGTAATTTGTTACAGCAGCAACAGAAAACTAATACACAGGTTCATACCTGGGACACTTTAAAGTTGTGCATTTTGGGCATTGGATTGTACTAGTTAGAAATATCAGAGCCGCAATCCTTTGCCCACCTCCTTAACTGCCCCTGCCCTGTGCTCACCCATGTTCTGACGTCATGTGTCTCCATCCAAGGCCAGAACCCAATGGCCAGGCAGTCTGATAATGGACTTGGTATCTATTTATTACAAAGACCTGTCTCAGCTTCCCTGACAGTGTGCACATGCTCCCTCCTGAGTGTCTGTCCTGTGTTAGAGGTCTAGCACCCTGACCAACAGTACAAGATACAAGTGAAGTGCCAGGCACTTTGTAAACGGGAATTGCTTCCAATCCCAGTTATGCCACCTGCTGAGTCTTGGTTGCCTCTTCTGTAAAATGGGCCCAATCGTAATTTCCTAGGGTTGAGATGTGACTTAAATGGGAAAGTGTGTTTAAAGCTCTAAGCAGAGTGCTGGCATTCAATACATGCCAGCAATTACTGCTATTATGGGATCAATTTGAGAAATATAATTACTGAAAAGCTACATTAACTCATCTGGCTCAATTTAGTTTAATAAACTCTACTGTGATGCCGTGGGGATGCATAGCTAGGTGGAACACTGTGCGTGCTCTGGAAGAAATAGCTAAGATGTTCATCATAAAGTGATTATGCTGGGTTAAATGGTACTGCTTAAGGAAGGGCAAGAACCTTGCCAAAATATCCAAATGGGCTGTTTAGGGGGAAAATCTGGCTTTTCCTGAGTCCAGTTCAGTAACATGGAAAAGCCCACATCTTAGACTAAGCCCCATAAGAAGCATGTAGGGAGTAAAAGGACTTGCATATTTCTGTTCAACAAACCAGATGGCAAGAAATATAAAATCAAACCTACTACGAGAAGACAGAAGAAACACATTTAAATGGATGTTTTCATCTATGCGCAGCATGACATTGATGAAAATGCGAATTATAGTTGCTAAAAGGAGGATCTTTCACCAAGAGATGTCTTTGGTTACATGGTTCCACATTCTTATTTTGGTCCAACACTTGGAGAAAGTCCCTCTGACATGTTGGTGTCTTGATGAGTCTTTAAAAATTGATGACTGAATCAAAGGCTGTCAAAAGGCCCTCCTCACCTCTTGGCCTGTAAAAGAAATATATTAATTTGCACATCATGTCAGTTCTCAGCATTCCAGCTGCCATCTACCATTCTCCCTCAGAAAAAGAATTCTCTAGAACGCCCACAAGTGTGAGCATCACTGTCATTTCTTGTTGATTTTTTTTTTGGTCCCCGTTGGGACATGTCCAGGATGTGTAATATGGATTTAGTGCTTTCTCATTAATAAAGCCAGCCCTCAACATGTGGCAGCTTCAATTCTTGCCACCCTCTGCACTCTTCAAAGATGCCTGCCACTCTTCCGATTGGTTCACACTGACCCCCAACCTAATTAACCTGAATTCCGTTTCTCTTCCCCCCAGAGGGAGGAGAAGCACTCCAGTCCTTCATCTTCCCCATTCCTCTTCCCCTCCACAGTCTGGGACAAACTCTCTGGAGAAATCCTCTTGTGTCAGGCGCTGTAATCACCGGTTTCCTCAAGCAGAGTTCTGCCTGAGATGATGGGATGTGTTTTTCATTTGAAACGAGTCCACATCTGGGACTCACTTAACTTGATTTGGGAAGTCCTGTGTTTCTGATCCAAAAAACAAAACAAAACAAAAATTTGTGAAAATAAGCCTGATTTTTTTTTCTTTTGGTGTGGATTGATTTTTCTTCTGTTGGATGTAGCTTTCAAGGAAGAAAAGAGCGGAAGGGAGAGAGAACAATGAATACTGAATCGACTCGTCTTCGTGGCTGCCTT
Organism: Ceratotherium simum simum; assembly: GCF_057802395.1. Taxonomy (NCBI): domain Eukaryota; kingdom Metazoa; phylum Chordata; class Mammalia; order Perissodactyla; family Rhinocerotidae; genus Ceratotherium; species Ceratotherium simum. The sequence goes on along the minus strand of NC_141934.1, from coordinate 19,598,595 downwards.
CCCTAGTTGGATGGCGAGGCCTTACGTATGTGGATTGATTGAATTATTCCACTTGCATCGAGAGGGAGAAGGCAAGGGTGGAATCCTCTTCCTGATTGCTGTCCCTTTGGGTTTCCCTGCCCAGGAAAAATGGTGCAGGATGAAGGGAAGGCTTTTAGAAACCACAAAGAAGCAAAATCTACTGTGTATTTGGCTGGCCTGAATTACCAGGGTAAATACTTGGGACTTTATTCCACAATGCTGGTGAGCCCTGGGGGATATCTGGGTATAGAAAATTTACAGTGAGCCTCCACTTCCTAACTCATCTATTTACTGGGATAAATGTAGGTGATGGACCCAATAGGAAAAAATCCAAACCTAAAAATCAGATGTATGGGGAGTTTTGGGGTGACATATAGATATGATTATTTACATTATAAAAAATTCATTTTTCCCCTCAGGAATACACTAATTAAAAAAAAAATAAAGAGCTAACCCTTCTACTTAAAATTTTATCTAATTTACAAAAAAATGAGTGGTACATATTTTTTCACTATAGTTTTTTAATAGCTAAACCCTCGATTTACATTTTCATGTTATTTTAATATAGTTTTTAAAATAGCTAAATCCTCCACTTAAAATTTTAATCTAATTTTCAAAAAAAATGAATGATGCATAGTTTTCAAAGAAACGTGCCCGCAGTGTAGATGTATCTGTGATTCACAGCAATGGAGTCTAGCCTCTGATTTTTAAAAAATTGGAAATATTGTACATGTGAAAAAAGAAACACACACATTTTTGGGTATAATCTGCCTGAACTGTGCACAGTGAAATCCCTACTTTCCAACAAATCACAGATAACTTTGGGTATGACGTTTATGTATTGTTATTGCACACAATAATTATTTACATTTTTTTTTTTATTGTTGAATAAACAGGGCAGAGTTGGGAGTGCTGGAAATACACTGCAGGCTCTGCCATCAGCCAGACTCGAATTCAAATCACAATTGGACCAGTTAGTCCCTCTGTAATCTTGGGAAAGTTAATCAATCTCACACGTAATAATAATATATTATTTATAGGGCCCTTCCAAGGGTTAAATGAGCCAAGATACTTAATACAATAACTGGTGCTTGATACATTTTTAAAAATTATTATTTCAGAATCAAGAGTATGATTAAACGTGATGACATAAAATAATGTATTTAAGAATTTAGTAGCATTCCTGGAACTCAATAAATATTCAATAATTTCTTAAGGACCTAGCCAAAGATATAATCAACCCAGACATTCTTGAGTACATTTAATGGAAAACAAGCGTTACATCAGCTGCAACAAGCCTATAATTAGGACAGGAAATAGCAGAGTTTAAGTTCCTTCACCAAGAGAACTGAATTTGACTTTTGTGGCACAACCAAAATTTCAAACTGAGATCAGCTTTGGGAAGAAAATCAACCAGTCATCATGTCACAAGGACTCTTCAAACGCTCCAATACTGCTTTCAGTGAGCATTTGTTAAGCGCTTCCTGTACACCAGGCATTGTTCTAAGCTCTCAACAGGTATCACCTCTGTTAAAGCTCACAAGTGCCCTATGAAGCAGGTACTGTTATGAGCCCCATTTTGCAGATGAAGACACTGGGGCACAAAGAAGTTCCTTTACTTGCCTGAGACCACAGACTTAGCAGCAGAGCTGGCACAAACCCAGCTGCCTGCATTAACCCTGACTTTTACTTCCTCTTATGGATCTGCTCTGTGATAGAGTCCCACAAAAGAAAGCCTTTTATCTAAAGATAAAATATGCAAATACCATAAAATCAGCATTCTAGGCAACCAAAGGTGGAGAAAGACAATAAAACCCACGCCCTAAGCCATTACCGGGGAGTTGGTTGGATGCACCTTGAAGAGGCTCAGACCCTTACCTGTCACCGCAGCCAATAGGAAAGCTCCATGCTGAATGGTGGCAAAAACATCCAATGGGAGCACTGCATACTAAATGGGGCAAATCAAGCCAATCCAATGATCTCTTGTAGAACTTGACTTGGAAATCCTAGATGCCTAATACTAAGGCTGCTGATCTATGCTCAAATCTTTGTTGCTAACCTTGCTGAGTTACTGTTTCTTCCAGGCCATAGTTTTTTAATATAAAAATAAATAAATGAAAATAATTAATAAATAACAAAATAAAATAATAATAAATATGTACTGGAGCCTGCTGTATGCCAGGCATGGGGTAGGCAGTGGGGAGAGAGCAGTGAACCAGACTGTCTTGGTACCAACCCTCATGGAATTTGTAGGCTAGTGGGTGAGACATATTTGAAAACTTTTTCAATCATATAATGGAATTTTTAAAAAGTGCATTTGAAGGAGGAGTCTAGGTTACCATAAAAGTATAAATATCTAGAGATGATATTCAAAATATTTAACAACCAGTATAGCCCACTAACTATTATTAGTGATGTGGGGCTTAAATAACTGGTACCCCCGTTCAGGGTAGGTCCCTTCTGGGTGCGACTAATCTAGGCAGCAGAGGACAAAGAGAGTTCTCTTCAGGAAGTGAGTTTAATTTTTTTTTTAATTAAGCTTTTTATTTTGAGATAATCATAGAGTCACAGATAGTTGTAAGAAATAATACAGAGAGATCCTCTGTACTCTTTGCCCTGTTTCACTTAATGGTAACATCTTGCAAAACTATAGTACAGATCACAATCAGGGAGTTTAAATATTTTTTAAAATAAAATTTGTGTCTGAGTTTTGACTAGGTTATCCATGCTCACAGAACAGAAGTTAAAATTTACAAAAGGGGAGACAGGGAAAAAGTGAGTCTCATTTCTTCTGTGCCTTTCAGACACCCAGTTCTCTTTGGAGTCGAATATCGTTACAATTTTGTTGCATATCCTTTCTCAAATATTTGATGAATTTACAAACATTATAACCTTGTGTGTGTATACATTTTTCCTCCATGCAGGTGAGAGCATATTATATCTACAATAATGCTCCTGCTCATTTTACCTAATATCTTGGAGAGCTGTTTCACTAAGAAGTGAACCTTCAAGATAAATTTGAAGAACCTGAAAAACAGTGGAAAGGCATTCCCGGCAGAGGGAACAGCCTGAGCCAAGGCCCAGAAACAAGAAGGACACTGATCCTTTGAGAAAGGAAGGCCACAGTGGATGGAAGGAAGAGAAGGAGAGGATGGTGGGCAGATGGAATGTTGGTTCTTGGACCATTCTCTGAGGGACCTTGAGCTAACACTCATGTTCTCCATGTGGCCTGTACCTTGAGGTCCAAAGTCACCCTATGGCTCATGAGGACACTTCCCATCTCCTATGGCAAACTTCTGTCTCTGCAGATCAGCTCCTCACTAATGCAGTGGCTGCTCGCCTCCCCACGCCTGGAGAAGCAGGCTGTCATGACCAAGGGAACTGCTGGTTTCCTCAGAAGGCCTGCATTCTTTCTCCAGCCCCTCCTCAGGACTTCCCCCAGCCTCTGCAGTGCTTCTCAGACAGCCAAGAACAAGGAAAAAAACACAGCGGGAGACAACAATTCTTGACTTTTTTTGTTCCAATTTGCAAAAGACAGCAATACGGAAAACTACGCCTCTGATTATGACCCCTCTGTGCTTCCTAAAAGCTTCTTTCTGAACTTTTAAGTCTCCTCAAGTTTCAAGTTCTCTCTTTTTCTTTGCCCTGTTCTTTTTTCCTCTATTTAAACTAATCTAAAAAAGCTATAAAAAGCCTCTGACACTATAAATTCCCCTGTAAACCCTGGTTTTATAGGTTTAATTGCCCCTTTTTACAACGCTGCATGCCTGGGTCCTGAAACACTTTAGTTTTGCAGGACAAGTTCAAATTCATAGCAAGAGTCTGGGCCACCCCGGGATGGGGTTTTGAACTCTGGGAGCCCACAAGGCACCTGGTTCTGGCCTCGGCTGGACAATTTCTTTGCAGGCAGCTCCGGTTGTCCAAGTTGTCAAATTGAGACTGGTTCCTGAGTGAGAAAGTTGCCACATTCGTAGAGAGTGCGAAGTCCTCTGAAGTCCCCTGAAGGCCCAGAATTAGATCTAGTTTGAGAGAACTCTTTTATAAGCAACATCGACACTAACACAATATTTATTATAGCCATGCAAGCAATCACCATTTATCGAGTGCTAGTAACTGGGCAAATGCATTTTATCCCCTTAATCCTCACTACAACCCTGTAGGTTGGCACCACCATTATTGCATTTATTACAAGGGAAGACATGTAGGCTCAGAGATTGAAGTCATTTTCCTGAGCTCACACAGCAGACTGGGACTATAGTGGGACGAGCAAGGCACTCTTGTTTAGATGCAAAATTTAAGGGGCCCCCAAAACCTCAGTAATTGAGACAAATGACAGTTTAATGCAATATTTTAACAAAATCAAACTGAGAAACTATGTCCTACAGGCCAGCCACATGAATTTTGTAAATAAAGTTTTATTGAAACGAGGGCCAGGATGAGGGTGAGGCAAGTGAGGCTGAATTGTACAAATGCAGGGTTGGATACTGTCTTTGTTTAAACTTTTGGAATTTTCTTCGTCGTGGATTCTTTGCATTCATTTTGATTTTTGAAATACTGCAATAAAATATTATTTGTCTCGATTTTGAAGTTTTTTTGGTGCTCCCTTAAATGTCACACCCAAGGTGAGTGGCTCACTTGCCTCCCCCTCATCCTGGCCCTGTCACACAGTGAGGAGCACTGAGCCCAGTGTGGTGATTGGTCCATCCAGCTGACTTTCAGGGTGATCAGGAGTTGTCTCCAGGAGGTCACAGTTCCCCCCAAGTGTAGTCACTGTCTTGTCGTGCAGTAGTGGCAGATTGGGGCAAGGTTTCCCTGGAGACCTCATCTGCTCAGGCTGGAGAGAGGACAGCTGCTTCATAAAGTTGCCTTGAGAATATTTAGTGGCCTCAAGTGTGATTACCCTGATACTCCCTTATAAGACTATGCACACATCAATACCTCCAGTCTTGAAAAAGGAAGACCTTCAAGGCCAACTTTATCACCTTGAACCTTGGCAGGGGCCAGATTTTTTCCCTCTGTCATGAATTGTATTCCATAGAGGATCCAGGAACCCTGGATTTCAGTTCTGGAATGGCTGCTGTTTTCTCCTCTGGCCTCATCTGTCAACTTCTCTCCTCCAACCATGCAGGTCGTCTGGTTCCTCACCCGTTGTGCCCCTTCCTGCCTCTGGATCTTTGCACAGGCCCTTCCCTTGACCTTGAATGCCTTTTCTCCCCGCTCAGTCACCTGGCTCCCTCTCCTTCTTCACATTTCTGCTCACGCATCTTCCCCTCAGGAAGGCTTTCCTTAAAGGCTCCTCACCTACACCCCAGACATGGCTCCCTAGGCTCTGCAACCTCTCCTTTGCTACCCTGTGCACACTGATTTGTATTTACTTCATTATTTACAATGGTTGGGTTAATGTCTGTGCTTCCTACCACCCATAAGCTCCAAGTGGCAGGTCCAGGGTCACACCTGTCCTCCACGTCATCACCAATGCCCACCATGGACCTGGAGCCCAGCGGGAACTCAATAAATATTTGTTAATTGAACAAGCGACTCTATGGCCTATTATATTGCTTTTAACCTCCCTGAGCTGAAGGGATCCCGAATGTAGAATGAGTGCAATTTGATTTCAAAGGGCCTCTGACATTCTATTGTGATTCTGCGATACCATCTGGGGCCTAGTTAGGGAGGACACAGTACATTGGAGTTTGTCCAAGGCCTGGGGCTCCCATGGCTCCTGTGAGATGAGATGCATTCTTACTGACCACTGAGCCAGGGAAATGGAGACCGGTCTGGTCTTTTCATCTCGGTCAAGAGATCGGAATCTCCGACAATACGAGAGATTATCCACCCTCCCTGATTAGTCTGCCTTCGACTTGGGGGCCAAGAGAACAGCTTGAATATTACCCAAATCCATCGAGGTTTCCCTGGGAGTCGCTTTCCAACTCAGAGCTCGATTCCGCTTTGAGAAAGAGGATGATGTCATTGTTAGGAATTAAACGCATTGAAAGATATTCCCTGACATACATTAATGGTTGGAAAGAAACTAAGCAACATGTGTTTAACAATGTTTCAATATGGAGTCAACCAGGCTGGTAAACTTCTGTGTAGCCTGAAATTTCACAAAGACTTACCTGCAAAGCTAGTTTATGAGGAATGGAGCATAATAGTGTGAGAACACTGGGTAAAAGATGTTTAGGCTGGGCCCGAGTCTCCCACCACTGTCTTCCTGTTCTGTCTGAATCTCAGTGGATGAAAACAAACAAACAGTCCCAAACACTCTGTGGGGTGGGAAGAGGCAGCTTACCAAGGGGGGCCCAGATCTCACTCAGATCTGAGAGATTTTGGTCAAGACCTTTACCATCTTCTGGCTTCCCATGTGACACCATTTGTGAAGTCCTTGGGAAGGTCTATGGGGGGAAATTCCATATTAATTCCTTATAAAAGTTCAAAAATGATGATCATTCTTATTTTACCTTTAGAGATGAGGCAATACTCTAACCATGCTCCATGACTTGTTCTCATGCCAGAAGACTGACCTGGGAACACCTTTTGCCTTTTTAATACCATTTGGGAACTCCCCATTGCCTCCCCTGCAGAAGAAAGCGAAAATGGCGCCCTAGCCTCTCACACTAGGGTCCTGTGGCTCAGTGAGTGGGTTCTAGAAGCAGGCAGCCTTGGGGTGAGTTCTGGTTGGCTGCTTGCTGACCGGGCAGTGTTGATCAGGTTACTTACGTCTCAGAGTCTGTTTCTTCAACTACCCAACAGGTGTGATGATGACAATGGTACCTACATCCTCGTGTCGGCTGTGAGAGTTAGGGGAGATGCTATATGTCAGAGGATGGCCCCTGCTTCCCTGATTCACACATATCAGCCATTATAATTTCTCTTTCCACTGTCTGGGTCTTACTTTCATGCCCTACTACCGTTTTCTTTCCTTCCTGCTCCAGCCCCCCCACCTCATAAGCCTTTCTCCCCTGTGACTCCATTCCTATACAAGAGCTGTAGCCTTCTCAGAGAGCGCCTCTCCCCATTCTGTAAACCCTTCCTTATTTCTCAAGGCCCAGTTCTGAGGTTGCTGTGAGGAACGAGCAAAATGGCACTTGTTCAAGCACCTGGCATGTATTAAGAGCTTAATAAATGGCTTTCTGAAACTGTTGACTCTGAAACAAATGCCTTACAAGAAATCTGTAGCTGTAAAAGTCTGCATTTCCTGTGTCTTCCCACAGCAAAACCTCTATTCTGGAAATTCTCAATTAAAGATCAGTTTCCCTAGGAGTAAATAAGGGATTAAATGCAAATGCTGGTTTATGCTTGATTACTAATTTTGAAAAGTGCATTAGGCTACAGTTACTCGCTTGCACCCTCGTGTGAGTTAGTTTCTCCATTCCTACTTACACTGACAATTAGCTGAGACTCAACTTTTAAATTGTGGGATATGCGGTAGGGGGAGGTAGGGCAGGAGAGGATTGAGAAGTTGGTGAGGTGAGAGGGAAAGAAATCAGGAGGCAATGAAAACATACTGACAGAGGATGTAGGAAAGCCATAAGGATGATCTTTTCCCATTTCACAGTATGGCTAAGACTTAACTCATGTGTTTGTTGCATGAATAACTGATTGCTCTCAAACTTATCCCTATGCTCTCTCTTCGGCTTTGAACTTGGTGGCTGGACTTTTTCATTGACTTGTCAATTTGTACTTTCCTGGGCTTTCTATGGGGTTGTTCAAGTTCCAGTGTCCTCCGGATTTCTGTAACTGATATAGGCTCCCAAGAGCAAGGGAGAATATGTGTTCTGTTTACTGTCATGAACTCAGCCTGTCACACAGTGATTGTCATATACACGTTGGCACTCACTCCACATTTGTTGAGTTGAGTATTCAGCCTGTTCTGCTACCAACTTCTGTGGGTGTTTTCTACTTTAAAACTCTGGTCTTCCTCCTTCTGTTGTCTTTGTACCAGACCTCCCAAATCAACCCTCCTGGCCTCTTGCATCTCAAGTCTAGAATCTGTAGGCTTGAAAGTGAATGATGCTCCTTCACGTGTTTTCTGCAATGTCTTCCAAAACTTCTGCTTGCTGTTGTCACTCTCTCTTTGGTTTTACAAATAATTTCATGAATGTGGACTCCCTTTGTTAACTTAGATATTTGGTCCAACCTCTCGCACGAGTTTATTATTCATGAGGAGTTCACATCTAGTCTCTTTCAAGAAGAAGAAAAGAGACAGTGACGGAGGTCCTGTTTAAGCAATTTCTGTGGGAATATTTGTTTTCGCCACTCAGATCTAAGTGGGGTCCACGTCCCCGCTCTTCAACCTCCTCCCTTTTTTTGTCCTTTATATGAGTTCTTTTCCTGCAAAGCTCTGAATATCTGACCAGGTGAGGGATTGGAAAGATGAAGGGGAGCTTTGGTGAGGCTGCGGGTAAGGAACTGGCTTGCTACCAGTTTGGAATCCATTCGTTTGTTCCCTTCGTTCAATAAACATTTATGCAGCATCTGCTCCAGGCCAAGACCTGGGCTGGGTTCTGAGGACAAGATGAATGGTGGACACAATCCCTGTCCTCCCAGAGCTTACTGTGTATGGGGAAGGTCAGACAGTTAAATGAGCCATGGCAATAGATAATGATGAATGGGAGGGGTCAGAATCTTAGAGATCATCTGATATATTGAGTGCCCACTGGGTGCCAGGAATTGTACATGGTACTTTTTACAGTTTTGCTGACCGATGTTTTCTCATCTGTCAAATGGGGACCACCATAGGACTTATTTCATAGAATCATTATGAGGAGTGCAGGAGTTTCAATTACAAAGTGCTTAGAATAGTGCCTGCCACATTAACGTGCTAGCTCACTTAATTTATGTATGACACCTCCCCATTTGACAGATGAAGAAACTGAGGCTTAGAGCACTTAAATTGTTGAGTCCTAAAGGCATCTAAAAACATGGAGAAATCTGGGAGATTTCCAAGACCTGCCTTTACGTGATACAAGGCCGAGAGAATTCGTTAGGCTCACAGTTTGTGTCCAAAGATCTAACTTCCTCAGATCAGACTTGTGGAAAACTACTACAGAGCTCGCTCTTCAGGAACTGTGGAAAAAGTCAAATTGAGTCCAAGGGGAAAAAGTAACCATACACAAGCTAAATTCAACACCAGCTATGTTTTTTTTTTCCCTTCTCCTGAGCTCTCTTAACTCTGAAAAACCAGAAAACCCATTGACTAATAATAGGTTTTCTTCTATAATTTCTGGATTCAAGGTAGGTAAGAAATAGGAGAGAGATAAATGATTCAGAGTCCCCCAACACAGTCATTTGGCCTGTGGTTTGGAGAGGATTTAACAGCTGTAAGTGAGACCTCAGACCAGAGCCAAACCCGAATGCTGCATGCAGTTTGGCAAGACCACAAGTGCAATTTATCTGAAAACACGGGAAGAATCCTCTTCTTCCTACAGCCAGCTGGGACCCCAGCAATGGAAATGTTGAGAACTGGCCTGATCTGGCTGCACTTCCAATTACACTGACCGTGCCTCGAAAAACAAACAAACAAGAAAATAAAGATCATCCTCTGACATTTTCTGCTCTCAAACAAAGCAACCGCACCAAAGAAACCCAATTCTCTTAGGATATAGAAGCTCTGATTCCAAATACTAAAATGTGGGGCAAAAATAAATATCCAGCTTAGGGGAGGGGATGTTATTAGGCAAAATATTACATCCATATGGCAGAATATTGAGCTGCTACTGAACTGATCTTTAAAAAGAGCTTCTGGTATAATGTTAAGTTAAAAAAAAGGCAGACACTTGGGAGAGCCTAACCATGTCAAGAAAATAAAGACAGATGGGAAAAATGACCGGAGGGAAATATCCCAAACCATCACTCCAGAGCACTGGTCTTGGGTGGGACGAGTGTTGGGGATTGCTTTATTTCTCACCAATTGGATGAACTGCTCTGTCCAGCCCTTCTGCTGGCAGAAACGTTCTGGGAGTAAATCCCTACAAGAATAGAATCACTCTAACTCTTAGCAGAATATCAGTAATGATAGCTGAGCTCTGGGAGTGGTGCAGACAAGAAAGAACTTCTTGTTAAGACTCCCCTTGTATCCTTCCCACAGAAAGACATATGTGATGCAAATTAGCATGAGTTATGCTATCATAGTGGAATTTCCCACAATGCATTTCACAGCACATGAAGTCTGGGAGATGTTCTCTCCAAAAGCACCATCCATTTGGGAATTTGGAAATCACCTGGACTGCCTGCTATCTCCCACTCTCGAAGGCTCACTAGACACCTTGGTGACTGATGGCTCTGAGAAGTCCTGCGTTAAAGCTTATTTACATTCTTGAGCCAATTTTTCACAAATGCTTCGATCGCACACTCCTTTATTTCCTGTAATCTCCAAGATCCTTTCACGGGGCTAGAGCTCTGGGGAACAGCAATGGGCAATAACTGTGTTCTATTGCAAAATGACCACAGTCTTTCCCCTTTCCCAGAGTCCATGCTCTCTGTAGTGTGACTGCAGCATCTCCCATCATGCACTGGAGAGTATTTCCCCTTCCTTGACTCTAGGCTGGCCATGTGGTTTGCTCTGGCCAAGAAAATATAACAGATGTGACGGGGTGGCAGTTCCGGGCCCAGTCTTCAAGAGGCCTTGCACGTTCTCATTTTCTCTTAAAATGCTACCACCACTGTGAGCATGAGCTCTTTTGCCGGAGGACGAAAGACTCCTTGAAGCACTAGCAAGAAGTCCAGCAAGAGGCTCCCCTGGATCAGCCAGTGCCCAGCCAACCCCAGAGCTGACTGTAGACATATTTGTGAGTCCAGCCAAGACCAGAAGAACAGCCCAGCCAAACTCAGCTCGAAAGCTGATGGGAAGAATCACAAACTAAATAAATGGTGGTTTTGTTAGCCACTAAATTTGAGAGTTGCTTGTCACGCAGCAAAAGCTGCTGTCTATATATTCTATAATCGGGATCACCTTGAATCAAGTATATTATATTTTTAAAAAGTAAATAATCTGGGGCCGGCTCGGTGGCATAGCAGTTAAGTTCACGCACTCCGCCTCGGTGGCCCAGAGTCCACGGGTTCAGATCCTGGGCACGGATATACACACCGCTCATCAAGCCATGCTGTGGAGGCATCCCACATACAGAGTACAGGGCGATGGGCACGGACATTAGCCCGGGGCCAATCTTCCTCAGCAAAAAGAGGAGGATTGGCAACAGATCTTAGCTCAGGGCTGATCTTCCTCACACACACACACACACACACGAAGTAAATAATCAGCAACTTTTAGGACTTTATTATTCATAACAAATAATGATTCTGATGCATATGTGTGTGTCAACTAGGCTGATGGAGAATCTTGAAGACACAAGCATGGAGTTTTGGCCATATCTATGCTTTTTCAAGGAGAAAAAAACCCTGCTCCCCATGAATTCCTGAGAACCACGCTCTGTGTCCTCAGATGGCAAATTCACTTTGCTTCGTCTGTAGCTTCATGGAATGGGGAAAAGGAGCAAGAAGGGAGGAAAGTGAGGCTTTGCCAAGGGCAGGGGCTGGGGCTGGAGCTGCGAGTGGGAACAGAGACTGTCCAGAGCTGTGGGAAGCCGGGGCAGAAAGTGAGATCTGGAAGGAAAGTCTGTTAACAGGCAAAGGAACTCACAGATGAACTGGTTGTTGATGGAGTCGGTCTCGCACGCAGCCCTGCCATCTTATAAAGAGGGTTTTATTTGTCCTTTTTTGTGAGAGTCCTGGGAAGCCATCATTAAAGGAACAGACCCGAGGCGGTCAGGCAGATCTTGGGAGCGTGTGTGCCTGTGTGTGCTCCTGCCTTGCCTCCCTCCAACAACCACCCCTTTTACAAGGGCCACGTGGGTTGCAGGGTTAAAGCCAGAGGGGACCAACTGGTGTGGTGAGGCTTTTTGCAAAGTGCAAAGGATCAAAGTAATTAGCAAAGGGCAAGAGACCAGGCCTGCTAGCGAAGGAGGCCAGCCACCCAGGGCCTTCCACACACGAGGCTAATCTTCTCCAGGCCTGCTGCTCATGCCTCCAGGCGGGGCAGGTAAATGGCGCATTGGGGGGCGCAGGGGGCCAGAAGGGTCTCCTTCTGTATCAGGCAGGAAGTGAACCCGGAAAGCCAACTCTGAGCCAGGAGGGCTCTGGGGGGATCTCTAGGTAGCCCAAAAGGAAGACGTGGTCCTTGAGTGAAAACTTCTTGGGGAGTCTGAGAGATTTCATTGCTTCCTTCCCGTTTCAGATGGAGGCCCACAAGGCCTGACCCAGACTTGGTGACCAGGGTGAGAGAATAATGGACTCCTATTGAGAATTTCCAAAGCTTATCAACTGTGATAATGGCAGGACAAGACTTACGATTGAGCAAGGCGTGCTCCAGGGAATTATTTTAAGTGGCCCGTAGACAGGACTTTACATTATGTAGAATCACTCAGTGAACAGATTCTTTCCTTCCTTCCTTCCTTCCTGCCTGCCTTCTTTCCTTCCTTCCTTCCTCTTTCCTTCCTTCTCTCCCTCCCTCTCTCCCTCCTTCTCAGACTGTCGCTTTCTGATTCTACCAAGAAGAAAGACTCTGTTTGGTGCTAGTGTGCTGTGGCAGGCAGAATAACGGCCCGCAAAGATGTCCATGCCTCTGAACATGTTACCTTACCTGGCAGAAGGGACTTTGCAGATGTGGTTAAGGTTAAGGTCTTTGACATGGAGAGAGTGTCCTGGATTATCCAGGTGGGACCAATCTGATTACAGGAGACCTTAAAATCTGAGAACCTGCCTTGGCTGCAGAGAACCAGAAAGAAGGCAGCATGACAAGGATTGCATGATGTGTGGCTGGTCCTGAGAGGTAGGGGGACATGTGCAAGGATCAGAGAGAGGCCTCCAGGAGAGAAGAGCCATCTCCATCTGACAACCAGCAAGGGAATGGAGATCCCAGTCCTATAACCATGTGGAACTGAATTCTGCCAACACCTGAATGAGCAGGGAAAGGATTGTCCCCAGAGTCTCCAGAAAGGAGCATAGCCCTGCTCCACTGAGACTTCTGACTTGAAGGTCACAATATGTCCTTTTAAATATTTATATTTATGGTAATTAACACTCATTCCCTTTATTAGGGGGAAAAAAAAGAGAGAGAGAGCCAGAGAAGATCCCTCACTCAAAGTTTCAGGAAGGCCACAATGTACAGCTAAGATTTAGTTTCATCCTAGGGTTTTCATGGTGTTTATTTCCAGGTTTCATTTCTATTTGTGGTAAGTGGTAATGGTTTTCAATTTGTGGTAGTGATTTCAATTTTCCTTTTTTTGGATGAATTTATTTAAGTTAAGAAAAATAAATTGATTTTAAAGAAAGAAATATTAGTAAGCAATAATGCAGATTTTATGAATTGACAAGTGTTATTTAAATATCTAAAGTTTGGGAAACACTCATTTAGAGTTTTCTGGAGGGCCCCTTTGGGGTACAAAAACTGACAGACAATTCTGCATATGATTTGCATGTATTAGCGTTCATTATATGACCCTCAGGCACAAGGGCCAGTGAGAGGCAGGGCAAGATGGCCTTGGCTTTCTTTCCATGGCTGTGCTGAGTGACTGTTCATTTCTCAGCTGACCCCTGGTATTGGAACCAATTGCATGAAACAGGAAGAAAAAAACATTTAGAACGACCACCAGGTAAGACTTGGTAGCATGCAGTATCAACCAGACTTCGGAACCAAGCAGAACGGGCTCTGATTCTTGGCTCTGCCACTTCAAACTGTGTGACTTGGGTCAAATACTTGGACCTCTCTGAGCCTCAGTTTCTTCCTCGACAAAAAGGAAGCAATAAGAAAGTCCTCCCTGGGAGGAAGTGAGGATTAAACAAGGTACTATTTGTAGAGCGGAGCCCAGTTCCCAACGTGCAGTAAACAACGTTAATTCGTTATTATTACTCTTAGCTGCCCTGCCGGTGGCCGGCCCATTCGCTTATTGCTTGTGCTCTCTGCCTCCGGCGTTGGAGGACTGCCCTGGGGGTGTTCTGGGCAAGGCTGGGGCAGACAGTCTCCAGGCACGCCAGGCCTGGGCTGGTCTCTGTCACCCTGACATGCGGAGGAAAGCAGAGAGGAAGGAATCCCGCAGAGCCCCGTGAGGCTGGGTGGCCAAGCCTGCCTGCAGACCCTCTTTCCCCCAACGGAGAGGTTCTGGCCCTTTTCAAGGATGGGGACTGAAGAAAGAACATGCCCGGCTGGGAACACAGCCAGGCAAGGCTTCTCAGCCCTGTCCCAGGAGGTGGTGTGTAGGGACTCATGCCTGGGGTCACTTGGGGAGAGGAAAAGGGGGCAGAGAAAGAAAGGACGTCTTTCCATCTCTGTTGCTTGGGTTGTGCTTAACAAAAGTGTGGCTTTGGGGATCAGACAGGCTTGCACTGGAGTCCTGGCTCTGCTGGTTACCAGCTGTGTGGCTCCGGACAAGTTACTTCCCCTCTCTGATAATAACCGTAGCTAATATTTATTATACCCTGACTTTGTGGCAGGCTGTATTCTAAACACTTCACAAGTACATATTAAATAATTTAATCTTCACAACAACCCAATGAGCTAGGTATGATTATTATCTCCATTTTACGGATGAAAAGACTGAGGCACAGAGCGGTTCTCCAACTTGTCCAGAGTCACACAGCTAATACATGGCAGAGCCAGGATTCAATCCAAGGCGGTCTGGATCCAGAGTCTATACTTTGCTAGAATGTGGTGATTTGTTATCTTCCAGACTCTCGTATTTGTTATTGACTGCTTGAATCTTTAACAGCTGTGTTTTCTGAACCCGGTTTTCCATTCCAGATGTGATCATCAGACTCTGAGGTCACGCAAGCGTGCTTACCACGTAACAGAGCTAGGCTACAGACCCACGGACCCTGACTTACAGCCAGAGCGCTTTTCTGCCTTCCTCCCTCTTTTCCTCTATTCATTCAACCAGCACACACTTATTCATCACCTACTGCATACCAGATACCACACACGTTATCTTCCTGCCCTCACACCTTCTTTGTCCTGTCCCATACCCTGGTCATTGGCATGCTCTCAGTCCCCACTCCCACCCCTGTGCTCAGGTGGCCAAGCCCTTCCCAGACCAGAAACCCAAGCCGATGAAACTGCTGGCAGATTTCCCACTGTCATTTGCGACCCTGTCAGCAGCCATGTCCCTGCTGAGAGCTGCATTCTTGGCCTGAAGCGGTGGCAGGAACAGCCGCTGCTTGAAGGAGGCCTCGCTGAGACCCACACTGTTCCCGGACACCCGCCAGACTTCCAGGGCCTTCAGCTCAAAGGGCAGACCCCACCCAGGCGCGGCTCCTGGGCCTCCACGCTGTCTTAGAAGAAATCCAGTAGGCGAGGAGCCAAGGAGGAGGCTGCAGGAGAGGGACTGACCCCCAGACAGGGAGTGGGGGGAGCCATTCCCAGAGCAAGTTTTGCCAATAAAGCTCTGAGAGGGAGGAGGGCCCAGTGCTGGGGGCCTGCTAAGCGGAGGGCAGTGGCTGCAAGCCCTAGCCAGCCTGTGGATTTGTCAGGGTCTGCAGGACACAATGGTGACGTCGTCTGCTCTTCCTCCATCCCCTCCCCTTCCCGTGTGTACCTGGCTGTCCTCCTTCCCATCTGAGACTCTATGACTTTGTGTTTCCAAGCCCCTCCTTTCAAAAGAAAAGTGATCAATGAGGTTGAGGCCATTTGGAGGGTGTGATGGTTGAATGGCAACTCAACCACTTAACTCAATGCAGGACTCCGGGCTTGTTACTTAACTCCTCTGAGCCTCAGTCTTTGCACCTGTAAAATGGGCATGCTGATGGTGGTCTGGTCACTGCTAAGTGTCTTTGAAGAGGATGCTGTGCTCCCGTTTTTGGCCTCTGCATGCTGCTCTCAATCCTCATCTTCCTTGGATCTGGTTTCCCCAGACCCCCTGACCCTCCCATAGGCTGACTTTTCTCAGGTCTCAGTCTCTTCCCTCCTTTTTCATTATTTGCTTCTCCCATGACGACCTCCTTTTGAACTGCCCTACTTCCCTGGACCTCCTCCCTCCCACTGCTATTGATATGTGAGCGTCTCCTGGCTTTTCCCCACCTTGCTGCTCTTTCCACCTGGAATGCTTTCCTTTCCTCTGTGCTTCCTGCCTAAATTCAAAATCTTGCTTGGCCTTCAAGGCCCTGATGAAATGATTTTTCTTGTGAGAAGCTTCCTTTGCTTCTGTCTCCTCTGTGCTTTCGTAGCACCTTCTGTTAATAATAATCATGACAGTGACCACCACTGGTAAGAACAATGACAGGTGCCTATGCATAATAACTGCCCATAAGTGTCCATTATCGCTAAACGGTGGCTTGGTTGCGCTAACGGCCTCCCTATAGCCGTGCTCCTTGCCCTGTCACTTGTCCTCTCCTCTGACTCTGGACTCAGCCTTATGTCTTGCTTTGGCCAACAGAATAGTAGCAAACTGGATATGATACAGGCCTGAAAACACTCAGACATTTCTTTCCATGCATTCTCTGGGAGCCCTGTGATGCCACAAGAGCATGCCTGGGCTAGCCTGCTGGAGGATGAGACAAGTCTTTGTCTCCTCTCTAAGGAGAGGAGCTAGTTATTACAGCCGAGGCCATCCAAGGCCAGCCAACAGCCAGCCAATGATGAGACCTATGGGTGAGCCCCAACTGAGGCCAGAAGAACCACACAGCACACCCAGTCGAGACCAACAGAAGCACCCAGCCAACTCCAGGACTCACGAGTAAAATAAATGCTTTAGTCGGGATGATTTGTTACGCAGCAATAGCTAACTGATACGTCATCATCACTTTTGTTATTGCTAAGAACTTCCTGTGTATCAGAAAACCCTACTAAACCCTTTACAAACATCATATGGTTTGGTCCTCACCTGAGTTTAGGCACGATTCTCATTTTAAAGATGAGGAAACCAAGGTTCAGGGAGCTTGCCACTTATCCAAGCCTGTGAGACTAGAAAGCAGCTCAGTACATTTCCTAGGAGTCTGGTCCTGGCTTCTGTACTTTCTGGCAATGTGACCTTGGGCAAATTTCTTTTACTTTTTATGCCTCAGTGTTGTAATCTGTAAAATAAAGAGAGTAACAGTTCCTACAGTTATGGAGTTGTTATATTGAGATTGACATAATGGTTGCACATGGCTAAACTCAGCGCCTAGCACATAGTAAGCACTCAATGAAATGTTAGACCTTCTGTTTCTGTTTCTCTTCCTTTTCTTGTTGTCTGATAATCTGGTATCTTTATAGTTCATCTCCTACATAGGTGAAGGCTCCTTGAAGGCTGGGTCCGTGTCTAGCTGTTCTGGGTGCCCCATCACAGTGCCTGCCCAGGGTAGTTGCCTAGCAACTATACATTGAAAGGCTATTTTGACTCAATTTTCTGGAAAATAAGAGTGAATTTAGTGTCCTCAGAAGAGGAGGAGGCCAAGAGGACATGGGAGAGAATGATGAGATATGGCTGTAACATGAGGGCTTTAAGTTAGACTCAGAAAAGAACTTCCAGGGAGGGTAGAGAAACCACAGCTTTTCTTTTGCTGAAGAAGATGTCCAGCCTTTCCCTAGAGCTCTCTGAGCAGGTTTATACACTCTCAACTAGGCATAATTTTAAGTCTATTTGGAGACGACTGGGTGGTACAGAGGGCAGTGACCCCTCAATGCCCCTGCCTGCTCCAGAGATCCTTCTGAGACTCGAGGCGAAAGCAGACAGCTCTCCAGCCTGTTCCTTTCCACTATTTTTCTTTGCAGCTGTCTCTGCATTTCAGAGTTCATGTCTCTGCCAGGGACTCTATTTTGGGATTTGTGGGAACAGGCTGGTTTCAGCAAATAGGAAGCTCTAGAAATCTCAGTGAGCCGGTTCCCCTGGGCCTTCCAGCTGAGGGCAGGAGAGATTCAAAGAGGCTGCCCAGGGCCCTGTGTCCCAGACATGGGCATCCTGGAGGGCAGGATGCCCTTTCCCAGCAAACCCCAGCAGCTGGAGGCGACCTGCATCTCGGCTTAAATCAGCACTCTTCAGGCTGGCTGCCCTGTGCTCTGAGGGCCAAGGTGGCCCAAGCGTTCCCCTACAAGTCTGCAGATGCTGAGCTGGGCTTCTGTGAAAACCAACACCGAATTCCCAGCACATCCCCAGTCTCTTTCCACATGGAGAGAAGTGGCAGGTTGCAGTGTGCGGGAGCCTGGCTCTGACACTCAGAGGAGCACCGGGCCAAAAGCCTTAGGTTGTGTGCGTGTGTCTGGCCACACGTAGGTGAGTCTGAGGGGTTGTGTGTCTGTGTGTGAATATTTGAAGATCCGTATTTGCAACGGCACGTGGCTGTGTGTTCACATGGGTGTGCCTATAATGTGCATATCTGGGTTTCATCGAGATGAGCGTGAATCTATTGATGTGTCTGTCTGTATGTATTGTGTTTACATGTCTGTTTTCGTCATATCCTGGAGGCCATTACCTTCAAACTTTTAATTCACTCAATGTGTAACAGTAATATTTTTTTTGTTTATAAAAGCTATAAATCAGACAAGCAACATATATACATATATACGTCTGTAAAAGCTAGAAATCAGAGACACAATATATAAATATACATATTTGGTTATATATAACATAATAACATACGATGTAATATATAATCATATAATTATATCTAATACATATATAAGGAGAATACTATATAATTTGTGTGGACAATGATTCATGAAGCTACCACCCAGAGATAACCACCGTTAATGCATTGTGCATTGTTTTCTGGTCTTTTCCTATTCAATTAGATGTCCTAAAACGTAAGCTCCGTGAAAGCAAGAATGGAGTTGGTATTAGCCCCCACTGTGTGCTCTATACCCAGCAAATACACACACACACACACACACACGTGTATATACTATATATTATATACATAATATATTGTAATGAGTGACTGTATAATGAAGAGATTGCATACAAATGAATGAGTATTTGAATATATTTCAAAATTTACCAAAAGTAAATTTACCAGAGTGGGATTATAAATTTTCAAAGTATAAAATTTACCAAAGTAGAGCCATAAATTGCATACAATTCTATACTCTTTTTTTTTTTTTCTATGTATGTTGTAAATCTTTCCCCTGTCTTTAGATAACAGCGCCAATCTCACGTGCTCGCTGGCAGTGGCTACATAATTTTCCATTGTACGGGCAAACGATGGATGATTTAACCTATTGCCCATTGGAGGATATTTAGATCATTTCTGTCCATTGCAAACAAAATTGTAATAAGCATCCTTTCAGCCAAAGTTGTAAGCACATTTCTCTGCGTGAAGGAAGAGAAGGAGTTACCAGGTCAAAGGGTCTTCACATTTTGATGGGTTTTACGCACCATTTGTGTTTGCACACAGTAGGCGCTCAATGAATTATCGCTGAATGAATGGAAAGGCGATTGAGCATCTTCCCAGCTCTAGAAAGACAAACACTCTCACACTCAGTATCTACTTCCTTCTAGCTATCAAAGTCTCAGACGAAGTTGTGGGGCTTAGGAAGGAAGAACGAGAATGGAATGGCCAACTGAGGACCTCTTTCTACTGATGTGGAGGGGAGAGTCAGCCTCTGAGAGCAAGTTCCCTCTCCAGGCACCTGCCCCTCAGCTGGCTCCATCAGAGCAGGAGGAAGAGGAAGGGGAACTCCAGGTGTGGCGTCCTGGCTCCTGCGACCATCCATCAAAGGCCTCCTAATGAGCTAATAGCCCTAATGTGTGAACATTGATTTCTGGGGTGACGGCAGAGCCGAGATGATTTACATTCTATTTCCCATCGGTGATGCACCATTGATCTCCATGGGCACTAAAATATTTACTAGGAGAGCAGAACTGGAAGGGGACGGGCCAGGGGAAGTGAGCAAGTGACCCGTGAGTGAGAGATTCAGGAAATGAAGTGTCTCGCAGTGGAAGAAAAGCCCAGGAAGAAGGTAGGGGCAGCCCAGGGATGTTCTGGAGCAGGCTGGGCTCCAGCCAGAGAAGAAAATGCCAACCTGAGCCTGACCATGGAGCTAGCACCAAAGGACACCTCCTTAGAGAAGACTTGCAGGACCATCCCACCTAAAGTAACCCCAGTCACTCTGTGTCACTTCACACTAATGTCTCCCTCTTTTTTAGTTCATTGAGGTATTATTTACACACAATAAAATCCACCCATTTTAAGTGTACCACTGGATGAATTTTGGTTCTAGCTCCCAATCCCCTAAGGACCACCACAATAGAAATATCAAATAGTTCCCTCACCCTAAAAGTTTCCTCCTGTCCCTCCACCCCAAGCTTAGCAGCCACTAACCTTCTCTCTGCGAGTAGAGTTTTGCTTTTTCTGGAGTTTTGCATAAATAGAATCACACGGTGCATCGTCTTTTGTGTTTGACTTTTAGCATGATGTTCTCAAGATGTATCCATGTAGTTATGTGTTAGGGCTGGGGTCAGGGGTGGGTCACGTGTCTGTTCCATGTGATTGCTGAGCAGAATTCCAGGGTATGAATTTATACAATCTCTTTATCCACTCACCAGTTGATGCTCATTGGGGTTGCTTTCCATTTGGAGCTATTACGAATAAAGCTGCTATGAGCATCCACATCCGGGTCTTTGTATGGACACACGTTTTCATTTCTCTTGGGTAGAAACTTGAGGTGGGACTGCTGGGTCGTATGGTAGATGCACCTGTGTAAGGAACAGTCAAACTGTTTTCCGGAGTGGCTGCACCATTTTACATTCTCATCTGCAACGTACAACCGTCTCGATTGCTCCACGTGCTCGTCAACACTGACATCACCTCATTTTACTTCTCTGCATAGCATTTCTTATCTCCTTTACTTTTCTCTATCATGTGTGTGTGTCTGCCTCTCCCCACCAGGCTCTAAGCCCCCTGAGAGCAGGGACACATCTTCCTTGCTCCTCACCATGTCTGCACGCTTGGGAAGGTGGTTGGTGGAGATTAGGTGTCCCCTAATTTTGTACAATGAATGGATACACCCCTCTGGGCTGGCATTCCTCAGCGACCACGTGGTTATCTTCAGCTCTGGAAGCCAACATTGTCTCTCCTAGACTTGCCAACACGTTCTCTCAGTGGTAGGAGCCACTTCCTGCCCCAGGTGATGGTCCTCCCGCCCAGCACTCCCAGATCTCCAAAACCAGGATGCCTGGGGAGCTCACTCCTTCTGAAAACTCTCCTTGACTTCCCATTTTCTTAACTTTGCAGACCAGACTCCTGAACCTGCTTCTAGGGCTTCATGACGTTGGTCTTAACCCTGTCCCGTAGCCTCTCTCAGCCCTCCTCCCTTCCCTAATGGAATCTATCCTTGTTTGACTGTTTCATGATTTTCCTTTTTCTCCTTGTGTCTGGGCCTTTGCAAATGCTGTTCCTTGTACCTGGAACTCTCGCCACCACTGACAGAATCTGGAAAGGGAGAAATAGTGATATTAACAGTGACAACCATAGCAAGTTCAAACCTTTACTGAGCCCCTACTGTATCTCAGAAACTGCTCTAGGTGTTTAAACACATAGATGAGAGAAATAATAATACAAATAGCAGTAACTCTCGTTTACCGGGTGCTATGCACGTTACATACATTCTCTTATTTATTCCTCATCAAAATGCTGTGGAATAAGTACCATTATTGACCCATTTCATAAATTAGGAAACTGAGGCACAGAGAGATGAAGATACTTGCTCAAGACCAAACAGCTCACAAGTGAAAGAGCTGAATTTTGCACCCAGCTCTGTCTGAATCCAAAGCCTGACTGTGCTGGTTTTAGGGAATTTATCGGCTCCAGCAAGCAGAGGTTATTTGGAAGGTGAAATGAGAGTATATATTCTAATCAATACTATTTGTTGAGTGACTGGCATTGTGCTAGAGAAGATGTTGTACTGGCTACCCTCCTAGCGGCCCAACAGATCCACCTACTGTCCCCAAGTTACAGGTGAGATCAGCAAGACCAGGAGGGATGAAGTATCCCACCAAGGTCACACAGCCCGAGAGTGGCAGAGTCAGAATTTGAACCCTGGTCTGATTGTCCATCCATCCCCACCTCCCACTTTCTACCATGCAGCACAGGCTTCCAACTAATGGACGGCCCCTGCCCAGCCCTCTGGGCCTCCCCCTCCAGGTTTCTCCCTCCTCAGAAGGAAGCTGTCATACGTCCATACACACATATGTACACACACATCTAAACATGCCTTACATGCGTGCCCTGCCAGGTGTGTCTATACATACAAAACCATATGTATGCACGTGTATACCCATATGCAATATACACATATTCCATCCAAACAGGCCCAGCAGCTATGTTATGTCCCCTAGTCCCCTTCTTTTATTTGGCCCCGAATTCTGCAATTCTTCAACTTGGTTTGCTCAACCCAGAATCTTTCTGGACCTAATCTTCTCCCAATACATAGTCCCTGTTGAAACTCTCATTTCCTGCTTGGAATATCCTAGGGAAATGTCCCATCGTGACACACTTCATTTTTTGAAGACACTTGATACTCTTCAGAGACACGCCGAGGGCCCTCGCGTATCCGCTGGAGACGCTAAGGGGCCAGAGTCGGTAAGGTCTGGAGGTTGATGACATCCATTCAGCAGCCTCCAATGAGACGGATAGGTGTTTTATTTATTTGGAGACACAATCACACCTTCTCTTAGAGCTTTTCTTCCCCTGGTCAGAAATTCTCTCTCCCTTTCTGACCTTACACTGCACGTTATTTATACTTGTGCTTTACAGGCCAGCTCCTTTGCCCTGTTTTAGAGTCTTCTGGAGACTTTGAGCTCCCAGAGTGCAGAAAACATGTCTAAATTGCTTTTTGTCCCCAAGACTGGCCTGCCCAATCCCCAGTCCTTGTAGGTGTTCAATAAAAACAAACGGAAATGACTATTGTTTAGATGCATCAATGAACGAGCCTAGATTGGTGACAAGACGTCAATCAACCTTCAGGCAGGCAGGCTGGCCAACCAGCACCTTCCAGGAGATAGCAAACTACCGCATTTCATGGACTCTAAGATGCCACTGGCAACAGATGCGCCATTATTTCAAGTCCTGCTAAGGACGGAGGAACAACGCTGTCCTTCAACGTCAGCACACGCTTCCTTAATCACGTAGCGTTTTTATTTTATACTCATTGAAAGAGCTCTTTTAGACTTCTTTAGACATGTATTTTCATCACATATTATTCTGGTGCCTACTAAAAAGGGAAATCTAAGCGACTTAAATCAGTTAAGCATTTCCTAAAGCTTCTCTAATTCTGAGTCCAAGTCTTTCAGAGCACTCTTTAAATCAGAGTTGTTGATGCCTTTATTTTTCATATGATTCTGTCCTTGATGGACACATCAAGGGCATAGATGCTGCAGCATGTCTTAGGAAAATTTTCTCCCAACGTTCTCACACCCATTCTGCGAGTTTGGGTGCTAGTACTTTCTTGATCTTACCAGAAGGTGCCAAAGGAAGGTTCTCAGACCACAACCAGGGCACCGCTGGATCAGAATTGCCTGTTTTCCTGCAGGTCTGCCTGTGTAGACAGGACAGGGACCGCCTTATTTGCTGTACTTGGCACATCACAGGTACTCAAAATAGAAAATGTGCAGAGGACAAAATAGGGGAAGTGGTGGAGTGTCTTTGGACTCTCTCACACATTCTGAGGGGTTTCCTGGGCTGGCTGGCACCTTCTCTCACCCACGAGACTGTGAAGGCCACAGGAATGGAGCTGGCATCTTCTCAGACTCTTCCCGGCCGCTGCTTGGCTCAGAAAAGCAAGTGAAGAGGAAACAATTGGTGTTCTGGCATAGCGGTCAAAGACCCAGAATCCGCTTAGCTTCAGATCCGAGCTCCTCGCCGTTCCCAGCAGGTGGCTGGATGGGGACAGGTTACCGCATCTTGATTTATTTGTCTGTTGGAGGGATATAGAAATACCCACCTCACAGGAGCCCCGTCAGGGTCAGCTGTGTTTTCTTTCCTTTCTTTTCTTTGACAAATGTTCTGTCCATCACCTACTGTGAGCCAGGAATGAGAGATACAGGGATGAACAAAAATATGCATTGTCTCCCTACATGGGGTGTAGCGAGCAGGATAGCAGGTCCCAACCCCCAGTGGGCATCAGAATAGTGGGAGAGATGATGCTGGCTCCCCACCCGCACCCTAGAGAGTCTGAAGCAATTGCGCTTCAGTAGGACCACTTTAGGGGCATTTTTTCAAGGCTCAGGTGGTTCTGCAATGCATCGGTGTTTAGAATCATTGATTCTAAGTAGCTAGTGAACGTGAAACACCTAATAAAAATACACAACATCATTATTATCTGTTTGCTTCACCAATGTTTATTCTCTCACCCCCCCCAAACTCCTGCACCCCAAATATGTTAGTGAAAAAGAGATTCAGCACAAGATCATGTTAATTGGCAGAGCTGGGATTTGAAACCAGGCCTGTCTGGCTCTCTCCCTCCCCTCCCTCCTTCCCCACAGAAATACTGCAAGCAAATAAAATTATAGAGAAAAATGTAAGGGCACCATGTATCCAACACCCAGATTTTTCAAGTTTGTCATGCATTCATTCAACAAATATTTCTTAAGCACCTTCTCTGTACTAGCCTCTGAGCTAGGCATTGAGGGTAGAGAAGTGGACAAAACAGATGGTGTTGGCTTCATGGAACTTCCATTCTACCATATTTGCTTTAGATTTAATTTTTCCCTAAGAATGACATCATTACTAACATAATGTAAACTCCCTATGTCCCTTCTTCCTCAGCTGGGACATAAACGCCATTCCAATTTTTGCAATTATTTTCCCACACGTTTATCTCACATTTATTCATTAGCACCACATAGCATTGCTTTGTATGTTCTAGAACTTTTTATACATAGTGTCGTGTATACATAGTCATCTATACACAGTGTTGATGAAGGATATATATATATATATATATATATATATATATATGTTCATATAGCTTTGTTGTTGCACTGTTGTGTGCTATTTCATTAAACGATGCCACGATGGTGGTCTTACTCATTCTCTTCATGATGGACACCTAATATAAACAATACTTTGATGGACATCTTCATATGTGTCACTGGTACATGTGCATGAGATTCCTGTGCATGTATACTTAGGAGAGCGATTGCTGAGTCATACAACACTCATACTGTAGCTTCACATGATAATTCTGAATTGCTTTTCAAATTGGGTTGAAGCCCACTTACTCTCCCAGTAGCAGAGTCTGAGACTATCTGTTGCTCCAACAAACTTGTGCTTCCATTTCTGCCAATAGATGGGTATGGGAAAAAAATCTCTCCTTTTGGTTATAATTGACACTTGCTTGATTATTAGTGAGGATGGACATCTCTACTTATATTTATTGGCTATTTGGATTTCTTTTTGCTGCGAAATGCCTGTTCTTGCCCTTGTTCTGTATTTAAAAATTGGTTTATTTATCATTAGGGCTGAGCTCTTACCCGCTACACATGGTGGGAAACAAATGCATCTGATAAAGGAAGCGGGAGGCATTGCCCCCTTCCCCCCAGTGCTGAGAGAGCAACCCTTATTGACTGGCTGCTATCACTCATTTGATTAAAGGTACCACTTACCTCCAAATGCTTAGAGCTGGGGCTGGGAGCCATTCATAAAACTCATATTGAACGATCGGCTTTCACAAAGTTTGCCTTAATGTTTTTGCACGGTATTGATCTGTAGGGGGAACTATAAAAATTGACACCAGAATAAACTTTGAAAGACGGCTCTCGCTCAGCCGAACTGGGATCAATGCAAATCGACCGAGGCAACGAGGGAGGGGAAGGAACAACCCTTTCTCCATTAGCTGGTCCCCGCTTGGCCAGCAAAACTCTTCTAGGTCTTTCCTGGCCGTGCTTAGGGGACTCGGATACAGATTGAGTGGTGTTTAGGGTCAGTGCTGAGGCAGAGGAGAAACACTGCATCCTGGGATCAGGGACTCCTATGTTCTTAGTTATCAGAAAGTTAGTTTCTGATAACTAAGAAGTTCTTAGTTATGAGAAAATCAGTTTTCCCTTAGAAGTCTCTTTTCCCCCTGGGGAGTTGTCAGTGAAGGAGCCATGGAGACGAAGGAGCAGGGTGAGCGCTTACTGAGCACTTACTATGTCCCAGGTGTCCGGGCTGGGCACTTTGCAAATACTCGGAAGGCAGTGCAGGGTTGGCTCCACTGATAACTGGCTGACGACCTCAGCCAAGTGGCTCAACCTGTCTAACTTCCATTTTCTCCCGTAAAGTGCAGAGCATTGTAGCACCTACCATGCAGGATGGTCTTCCAGGTTGGAGGGGCAATATGGTGCCTAAAGCAGAGTACGAAGCTGTGAAATTGTTACGAACCTTATTACCTCAGCACTCCTAACAGCAACCCTGTGATTCGAACATCATCATCCCCGTGTTGAAGAAGCAGAGAGTGAAGCTCAGAGAGGTTAAACGATTTTCCCAAGATCACACAGCTAGTAAATGATAGGGTCTGAACTCAGGGCTTTCCAACTCCCAAGCCCATGCTCTCCCCCTGAGAGCACCCTGCATGATTATTAATCTCAGGGTTGTAGGGGGAGCAGGATGGCTCAGATCAAAGACACGATAGCTTCCATGACATGCGTGAACTGTGGGTGACTTGAGGTCTCCTCTGCCACACTTAGATGCCCCTTCCTGCATTCTGTGACCCTGAGATGAACATTGTTGGCCAGTCCTGGAAGCATCACCTCCAAGGGACCTCAGACAGAGGACACTGCATTTGGGAAAGCTTGGAAGTAGACTCGGGGTAGCTGGCTGCAATATGGGAAGCGCGTGTGGGGAGATAAAGGAGTCCTAGCCAATGACTCCTTCCAAGAGTAGTTGCTGGGGCCTCACTATGTGTCAGGCGCTGGGCTGGGGGCCGAGGAAATAATGCCGAACATCAGCGACATGAAGAGACGTACGGACAAATGGTTATGACCCAGAGTAAGGGATGAACCGTGACTGGGGGCCATGCAGGGGGAACCTGGGGGCAGAGGAGAGGACTCCCCAATCTTGGGACACCAGGGAAACTTTTCCAGAAGAAAGGCCATCTCAGTTGAAATTAGGATGTCTCAAAGAACATCTTAAAACGCAGATTCAACAGCACTTGCTGTATGGATTCTTGTTCCGTACATAGAAGGTGGGGAGGAGGAACCTGCCCCCAGGTGAACAGCCAGCCAGGTGAAAAGTCATCTAGGCTAGATGACTTCTTAAGAAAGTCTTTCTCAAGCCTGGCTGCACATTAGAATCACCTGGGATGCTTTGAAGACATCCCAGAGGCCGGGCCCTTCTCCACATCAAGTGAACCGGAATCAGCGGGGGCAGAGCCTGGGCCTCAGCATTTACAAGGTCCTTGGTTGATTCCGATTCGCAGAGAAGGTAGGAAAACACTGCTTGAGGAGGCAGATGCACGGTTTGGACAGCAAGTTTGCAGGGGAGAAATCAGGCTGTCCTGAATTTTCTTTGAGCAGGCAAGAAGGTTAACAGCATGTATTAGGCACTTAGTGCATACCAGCCCCTTTTCCACCTGCCAGCCAGTTCACTTAATGTTTACAACATCTGGGCATTGATGTTCATTCCTGTTGCCAAGATGAGGCCATCAAGACTCAGAGAGGTTGAGTTACAGCCCCGAGTCACGCAGCAAAGGTTAATCCCACGCAGTGCATTCCTCCAACTGTGCCCAGACATGCGTGGCCACAGAGGCTGTAAGAACACCATGGAGCAAGCGAGAAGTGTGCAGTGGCTTCATCAAAACATGCCTGGGCCACTGGCCAAGGATGACAATGAATATTTTGCTCTGGAAATGTGGAGCATCTTGGAGCAGGCCGGGGGAAGCTGGGGCGCCAGGAGGGAGTTTCCTGGGTGCTGATGGATGCCACGTGAGCTGAAAAACCCCGAGGTTAAGAGCGGCGTTTATCCCCATCTCGCACTCCAGAAAATTTATGGCTGCTTCCAGTTCTAAGACTTCAAAGCACAGCACAAAATCAGCAGAGACTGCTTCCCTCCCCCTTTTCCTATCTGTCTATCTATCTATCTATCTATCTATCTATCTTTCATCTATCTATTTTCCTTTTCTCTTGGGTTCATGAAGTTTGCTTTCTTCAAATACCCTTGTTTGGTGGAAGCAAGTCCAAATGCTAGGAGAGAAAACTCCGCTTGGGCTGGTCGTCACTTACTGGGGAGAATCAAGAGCTGAAAGTTCCTCCCACCCCACACTGTAAATAACGTCTCTCCCTTCCCAACCCACAAATCACTCCAGATTTTTGGAGTAAATAGTAATTGCTGTGTTTTCCCCCATGGGCATGGCTGGGGGTGTATGTATGTGCGTGTGTGCGTTTAATTTAAAAATTTTTTTGAGCCTTGTATAAATCACCTTCTGCCCCACCCACCACTTCTAAACACTCTTTTAAAGGGATTACCGCTCGTGGCCCCTGGAGTCAGGGGCTTGGAAAGGCACTGTAGGTTGGAGATTTACTGTGGCTCCAGGCTGCCGAGAGACACACCAGCTCAGTTCAGGGCCAGAGGAAAGTTTTTCCATCGTTTTGTTTTGGGGACAGACACTTCAGCACCCTTAATACCCTCTGCTCTACCCACCACCACTGTCCTGGCTCTGGCCTGGGTTATCGTTCTTCAAGACACTCCCAATAGCCTCCTGGCTTGTCCCCCTCACTCAGGCCACAACGATCTTCCCTCTAATCCATCTTCCATACCAGCCACCCCTGGAATGACCTTTGTGAGCTTCTGATCCAATCATCATCAAATGCTAATCATTCTTTCTGCTCCCTGCCTCAAAACCTCCCAGCATCTCCTGTCTTAGTTTGGGTTCTTCTTCAAAGCAGATCTTGAGTCAGGGATCTGTTTGAAGGTAGTTTATGGGAGAGATGCTCGCAGGAAGCCAGAGTGATGGAGGAGGACAGTGAGCTAGGGAGGGGAGGGGAGGTAATAGATTGTGTATTAAAGAGCTGGTTATTCTTGTGGGCACTGGGGCTCAGTCCTGCTGGGGAGCTCAGGGAATCTTCGTAGAACATGCCTCATGCTGCAGAATTTTCCCACTGGAGGAGACAGAGACTAGAGCATTTATCCACTGGTAAATTCATCCCAAGCTGTATTCATTTAGAGTCGCCTCCAAGGGTGCTCACCTCTCTGCCCTTCTGCATTGTGCCTGTGCATGGCCAAGCAATCCTTGCAGCTTTGGAGAATGCAAAGCAGAGAAAAGGCAATGCTTGGTGGATGTGGGGCGTTGACACTGGATCCCGGGATGTGGCGCAGGGCGTGCCAAGCATCTGCCACACCTCCTGTCCCTCTTGGGACAAAGCCCAAACTCTTTAGCATGACTCAGAGCATCTCCAGGAAGTGACCCTGTCTTATTTTTGAAGACTGATTTCTTTCTTTGTCCCTCTCCTCCATCTGGCACCTTCCACTCCGGCTGCATTAAACTCTTACTACCCCCGAGGGGATCTAGACATTTCAAGTCTTCACGCCTGTGCCACGCTGCTCCCTTTGTCTGGAACGCCCTTCCCAACCAGGTCCACCTTGAGAACAGCCCCACTTGTATCTGGACTCAGTTTGAGCATCATCTCCTCCAGGACGCCCTTTCTGACCCCCTGGAAGGTGTGTCTGCCTCTCTTTTGGGGCTTCCCCCTCTAGACACTGTCTACACTTGTATCATAGGAGTTATTCATTTTAAATATACACATGTGCTTGCCTGTCTCTCTCCTCTACCAGAGTCGAATCCTTGGAGATGAGACTCATGCTCTTTTCATCATAACTCAGGAGGTACTCAATAAATGTTGACTAAAGGGATGGATTGAAATGGGCCGTCTTTCATGAAAGGGCTCTTTGGAGGGGGCTTTTCTTTCCCAGCTGGAACACCAATCCTTTACCCATGGACTCAGCCCACCCCCCGCCTGGGTGAGGAATAACAGCGGGGTATGGTGGCAAATGCATAGAGTGTGGGGTCAGAAGACCTGGGTTCCAGAATTTTCTGGAAGGAGAACTTGCCACTTGTGGGCTCTGTGACCTGGAAAGTGCCCTTCCCTTTCGCGTCTCTCTGAAAGGGTCAGACTAGACTTGTCTGGACCATCACCCCACTACATCTTCCTTCTGCTCCCACAGCAGAAACAGTGGCTGCACGTTGTGCAGGAAGTTATCTTGGTCCCACCTGCCGCTACTGTGCTCTGGGAGGCTGACCTGCGTGGCCTGCCTGGACGGGCGCCCACGCCCTGTGGGTTCTGGGGGGACTCAGCCAATGGAGAGCGACGGCAGGGAATCAGAAAGAGTGAGAGAACACGGCTGGGTTGTTTGGTCCCCCAGCTCCCTCACTGGGTTGGCTGTGTCCCAAGGACGGCGGCTCCTATCAGGTGCCCCTTCCCAGAGCCACACTCTCTCTGTGTTCTGATAACCTCTCTCCTCTCATCTCTTCTGGCCCAAGAGGGTAACAGCACCCCACTTTACTAGTCTCGTGGTACTGCACCATCTCCTGTGAGCTCCTAAACCCTTCCCGCACCTCTGCACATATCCCTTTATTCACCTCTTCTTGAATCATTCTGTTTGAAGGTACCATCTCTTTCCAACCAGGATCCCAATTGGTGGTCCAGGCGGTGACTCTCACATATGTAGAACTGACCCACGAGATGAAGATCACTTGGTATCACGAGCACTAGCAGGCCCATTCTAGCTGAAATACTCGAGGGGACTAAGATATCTTTAGGGGAGGAAAGAGTGTGTACGGAGGTGATGCAATGGAGAACCGTATAGCATGCTGGTTAAGAGCACGGGGCTGGAGTCAGACAAACACTCGCTGTATGACAAGGAGCTGCAGTTTCCACACCTGTAGTGTGTGGATAAGCATCGTATCTCCATTGCAAGGTTATGGTGGGGATGAGTGTGTGTATAAAGCAATCAGCGCTGAGCTGGCACGTGGAAGGTACTCCTTATGGGACGTGTGAGATTATTGTTCTGTTCACAATGCCACTTACCTGATTATGGTTGCAGATCTCTTTGTCTGCCTTTGCCCTCCCAAGTTATAAACTCCATGAGGGTAGGGATTATGCCCTCTCTATTTCTGTATCTCTCCCAGTGCCTATCTCAGACCTGGGCAAAGAGGAGATTCTCAGGACAGGGGGAAGGAAACCAGTATGTATTGACCTCCTACCTGAGAATCAGCTATTCTCATTTTGAAGATAAATAAATGGGGACTAGAATGGTTAGTGAACTTGACCAAGATCACATACTTGAATTTAGGACTGATGTGAACTGACCGACTCCAACACCTACACATGCTTGTTAACACCGAGCCACTTGCTGAGGGTTCAACCCAGAAGAGCAAATACCAGCCAAATGTTAGAGATGACATATTACCAACCTCACGGCTAAGAGGTGATGGAAAAAGGCAAATGATAAAGGCGTGAGAGTATCAAGGGAAAAAACAAACCCCAGTGGTCAGGACAAAGGCAGCAGTGATGGATATCTTTGCCAGGTTATTTGGTTGTAGGCAACAGAAACCTGTTCTGGCTAATGCATGCAAAAACTGTTTTATTGGGAGAGTATCAGGTAGCTCAGAAAGTAGAAGAAGCAGATGTCAGAAGGGACAGGGAACGTGTCAAGCATGGGATCTGAGTAGCAGGAAGTAATGGACAGTCCCTGGGGATGAATGATCTTTGGTCCGTGAGTCACTTTCCCGAAGATTCAGATTCCAGGGAGAAAATGTCTGATTGGCTCATCGTGGGTCACGTGATGATCTCTTGGCTAAAGGCAGGCTGGGATTGATTGACTGTCCCACTGAGACTGCAGGTAATGGGAGTGGGTGGGGATGGTTCCAAAAGGAGATATTAGGGTGATGTGACCAGAAGGAAAAGGAATAGATTCCAGGTTGGCCCAAATAGCTGATGCCCACTGCAGTGATGGTATTAGCTGTTTTTCACAATCGATAACATTTACTAGGTCTTTCCATGTGTTAGGCAGGGCTGCTGTGTACAGTTGCGTAGGATGCGTCGTGCTCAAGGGCATCTGGCCAAGGCTGCACAGGGTATTTGGTCCCAGCCCAATCTCTGCTAGCCAAATAGCTGTATCTACCCAGAGGAAGGGATGTCTTCTTTATGTGCAAACAGACACAAGGCACCTTGTATAAATCATCATATTTAATCCTCTTAACAGCCCTGAAGGGAAGATGTGGCAGATTCAAGATGGTAACAAGTCCTTTTCTTGTCCTCCCATTGAGGAGATAATGAAATCCTTGGGGAATGGGCCTCATGCTTTATACACGAGAGGTGAAGCCCATCTCCTCTCCCCTTTAACCTGGAATGGCCTCAATGACTCACGGACCAATAGAACTTGGTGGAAGGAACCTCCTCAGAATTCCAAGGCTAGGTCACGAGAATCCTTGCTGCTGTTTTCTGGGTTTCTTGGAGCCTTGAGCCGCCATAGATGAAGTCTAACCGCTGTATTCTCTTGAACAGTTGCTGAGCTCAGATTCAGGAGAAGGAATGAAGACACAGCCTCTTAATGAGAGGAGTGTCAAACAGTTTACAGTCATCCTCAGCCTACCAAAATGTTGGTTGAATACATTCAACAGATACTTATTTGTTGAGCACCTACTCTGTGCTAGTAGACACGAATCTAGGCACTGGGGAATATAGTGATGAACAAAACAAAAAAACTTTCTGCTTTCAAGGAGCCTGTATTCCAGTAAGAGTTTCCGTTCTAGGTTGAATAAATGGGTTAATGAGCTGGAAAGGAAAACTGAGAATGTCTAGTCTCTAACTTTCAACCTAACACATGTGTCCCATAAAATGATCTATGGCACAAAGTTTGATTCTTCCTTTCTGAGTCAGTTCTCCAATCATTAATCATCTGCATGCATCCTCAAGGCAGCATTTGAAAAATTCTGAAATAGCAAGAGGCAGCTTTTCTGTCTCCTACTTTCCGCGAGATGCCCGCTACCTTGTAGGGCTCAGGAATTAGGTGCTGCCTGAAGCTCTAGTGGTTGACTCAGATCCTTCACCAGCTCCGAGTTCAGGAACTTGACTAGTGGGACTGAGATGGAAGGAGGGCAGAAGGGAGAATGATGAAGCTGGGGTTGCATCATCTTGACTCAGACCAGCCAGTGTCCACATTGGAACCCAACTGTGAGCTTCGGGATGGGTATGACAAGGTTGCTTGGACCGGGCCTGAGGGCTGGGGCTGGGTAGTACTGAGGAATTTCACATGTGGTGAAGCCAACCTGGGTTCTGTTCTAGAATAACACATGTGAGTGGCAGGGTAAGCTGGTGAGTCATGGAGCTAATCTGAGCTCTTTCAACCTGGGTTCCTGGGAGATGAGTGAAGCCCTGACTTCAGCACCATCAAAGAGGTTATATGGCCAAGTCAACAGTTTCAACAGGGAGTAAAAGGCTGAATCACCCAGGCCGTTGCCTTCCACTTGCCTGAGTCAGGCATAAAGGATTAAGTGTGCTATTTTGGGGAGTTCTTAAGTGCTCCCTCGGAGGGCTTCCAACAGAGGTGTGTGGGTTCCCACTAACTCCCCAACACACCTTTCAAGCCAGAATCCATTTATTTTTCATTTCCATGATTGGGCAACCAACCAATTACTATTTAGTGAGCTCAAATCCTGACCCCCACAAATGTATTTTATATTAATCACCTAGACTTATTTTTCTCAAAATGTGTTCTGCAGAACACTAATTTTCTAGCTTGCTTCCTAGGTGGCCAGGGGTGAGGAGGTGGGAAGAGGTGGAGGTGAGGTGGTGATATTCATAAAAAAGAAATTTTCCATCATCAAATACAAGACACACTTGGGAAATACTCCGTTAAATTTTCCTTCAACAGATTTCTCTACTACAAGAATTTCAAAGTCTTTAATATGCTAATGTACATTGCAAATCTCCGAAAGGGATTTAAATGATTAACCTTTCCCAACCTGTTTTGGCCATGGGCTCCCCTTTTGTACAGCAAAGCAATTGTTTTTTGACAAATGTGCTTTGAGAAATGTTGTCCTCGAATTACCAATTTAGAACAACTCTTTCAAATTATGGGTGTAACAAATTAACAAATTAACTTTCAAATTACAGTTGGACAAATTATGGGTGTACAGATTAAATTTAACTAATTAACTTGTTAAAATGCAAATTCCTATCCCAGATGTTAAAATTGAGTAGTTTTTTAGGTGAAGTTCAGAAATATTTATTTAATACACATTTCAGGTGATTCTAATGTGGATGACCCATGGCACCCACTTTGGGAAACACTGCTTTACAGCAGGTCAGAGCTGGAAGGCATATAAGTTTAACCTGTTGTTTTATAGATGGAGAAACTGAAGTGCTCAGAAGTGACTTGTCACAGTGAGTTCTTTGTAGAGTTGGAGATTGGCCTGGACTCCCAGTTCAGAAGAACTCTCCCCACCATCTAATGAGACATGCAATGCTTCATATGCATCAGGGATTTCCATAAATAATATTAAGTGTTAAGGGTTCGTTGAATTCATGGATAGATAAGTAATGAATGGATGAATACATTAATGAACATATGTCCCTTATTTTACTCTCTTATATCTCTTTTGATGCAACACAAGAGCATCACATTTGTTTTGGTCGGTTCCTTTATGGCAAGGACAACTGAGGTCCAGAGAAGTTAAGTAATTTGCTCAAGATCACACAGCAAGTTAATGGTAGAGTCATAGCTGTAAGTCAATTTTTTCCGAGTCTAGATAACCAACCTGATTCCAGGATTGCCACTCCATAGTTAATCTTGGACTCTTGAGTCAAATGCAGGTTTGTTTCTCAGCTCTTCTACTTGCTAACAGTGTAACATTGATCAAGTCACATGACCTCTCTGAGCCTTAGGTATGAAATGGAGATAATAATAACTCGCTTTGTTGCATTGTTGAAAGGATTAAATGAGAGAAAGTATGTATACCTTTGGCATGGTGCCCAACATGTAGTAAGCTCTTTATAAATATTAACTACCACCAATAATAATATTGATAACCATTAATAGTATCTAAAAGAGAAGACCAATGCATGTTGAAATGGAAAATGATTCCTTTTGTTGGATAACAAAGCAACAGTCATAAGCTCATAAGGTTTGGCTTTCCTTGTGTGTCTGGTTGAGCGTGTATCACAGAGTCTAGAATCCCAGAGTTAGAATGGGCTTTGGAATTCACCTATTACAACATCCGCCTCTCAATACAGATCCCCCAGGAGGAAGCCCCAGGGGCCCCGTCACCTCTACAAACCGTGAGCTCACCAGCTCCTCACAAAGCCTAGTCCCTTTCTAGAAAAATAGCAGTGACTCTTAGTGCCGAGTTCCCCAAAGTGTTGTCCAAGTATCACTACTTCCAGAAGATGCTCCTCAAGAAAAAGAGCTCTGGATTCAAATAAGCTTGAACAACGTCACATGCTCTAACCATCCCCTTCCTTAGAGATACTCTAATGCCTATTGTCATGTCAAAGGCTCTGACAAGTCCTGCAATTGAAAAAGAAAAAAAATAAGTTGATATTTATTGAACCCAAGACTCTCTCCAAACTCATTCGCCTAAAAGAAAACAAAAAAAACCTATTGACAGCCGGTTGAGCATTTTTTTTTCTGTGAAATCACTTTAGGGACTCTTCCATTAGAAAGTTTTCTCATCTAGTAGTTCTTAAGTAATTTTTTTTTGCAATCATGGTGATGTGACTTTATTCTAAATTCATTTGAGTCCAAATACTGCCCATGTCCCTTTAGAAAGTAAATACATCGCCACATACAGTCCTGGTTGTAGCTGGTATGCACAGGGACAGTGGTACTGATGGTTGACAACTGACCTCTATTCTGATTGGCCTGTGTCTGTAGTGTACTGCTTGTTAAATATTTTGAATATCACTTCTGCTAACAACTCCTTATTTCTCAAGACTGTCCTCTCCTGAAGCCCATCACTCTCCCCTCGGCACCATAAACCAGCTTCCCGGTGCCAGAGCCCATCTCTTCTCCATGGGTCTCTCCACTCCGCGCAGACCCTGTCTCAGCCCTCAACTCACTTCTCATCCTAAAAAGCGACTTGAGTTTCTCTCTCCAGTCCCCCAAAAACGTGCCTGAGAGGTTGGGGACAAGCCACAGGTCCCAGCACAGTGCTAGGTGTTCCCAAATTGCTATTTGACCTTGAGATTCAAGCATGCATGCGCGCACACACAGACAGACACACACACACACACACACACACACACACACACCCCGCTCCCAAACTCCCCCACAGCAAATACCCCACCACCACCATCGCCCCTTCCCCGTTGCAGTGGCGGTCTCCATCTCTCCATGAGGCGATCCACTAAGAGAACTTCCAGAGCCCTTTCTTAGGGAGGGGAGGAAGGTGAAAAGTGTACATGGAGCATTCTTTCTGGCTCCGTCCGCTCAGAAGCCGTCAGGGCAAAAGGAGTGGGGTCTCTGGTTTCAAAGGGAGGCCGAGCGAAGCTGCTTCTTTCAGAAAATTGCAGCCCCCCTTAGGAAAATGGAGGGCCCTTTTTTTCCTTCTCCTGCAAGCAGAGTCATAAATCACATGCACTCCTCCGGTTCTGAGAGCGGGGGTGGGATTAAGGTTGTTGGGCTGGATTTGTTGGAGTGTGTGTCTTTGGGGCTTCATCGCCCTCCCCCTTCATAAACATCAGCTTGTAAGTTTCCGTCCTCTAGAGGACACACCAAAGGCATCACGTTAAATATTTAGAACAGGAAACCACCTTACGTGGCTGGATGGGGAAGCGATCTCAGGAAAGGCACGCATATGGGCCCCTCATCTCTCTCCTGACCTCGCAAATGAGAAGGCGCCCTTATTTTTGATACCCAGGTGTCACCCCCAAACTCTTCCTGGGAAAAGAGGCAGGCTTGGCTTGCCAGCAGGCGAGGGCTTGGCTGGGAAACTGTTTTTCCTTGGAGCAAGGTTTTGTAGGCCAAGGATAATCAATAAGATACATTTTTAATAGCGTTTTTCTTGTGAGTAAGGAGGTTATGTGGCTCAGTGAAGGGAGAAAAACATGATAGGAGGAAGAGGGCTGCCAAACCATCTGCCAGAGCACCACCCACATCCAGGTGCCTGTTTGTGCTGAAATGCAACACTGCTCGTGGTACTCTCCTGCACAGAACCTTATATGGCTCCCTATTGCCTAGGGAAGAAAGGTCAAGTTGCTACATAGGGAATCAGAACTCGGCTCGAGTCTATTTATTTTTTTTCTCCTGCTTGTCCTTTCTTTTATTCTTGGCTCTAATTTCAACAAAGCTCTCATCTCTCCTTTTACTATTCATGTATTTTCACATCTTATATCCTCTTTAGACTTGTTGCTCTCTGTGCCTAAAATGATGTTTATTCCATCTCCCCTTCATATCCTTGAAAGAGTTCAGTCTACCTGTTATTAGTTTAGAATATTTTAACAGTAAAGAAGATATTTTGGTTCATGTAACTGAGAAGTCAAGTTACACATGGGCTTCAAGTAAGGCTTGATCCAGCAGCTCAAAAGTTGGATAATGATAACCCAATGGAGGTCCCAGTTTCTCTCCACCCTGTATGTCAGACACCACACAACAAATCCTTGATAACTCTTATATCTCCTTTAATGGGAGTAGAATAGCTATAGTAGTTCATCTCACGTATTCACTCTACCATCCAGGAGAAAAGATACTCTCTTTAGGCAATTCCTGCTCACGTCTTGGGATTCACTCTTTCAATGGCCCCAATTAGATCTTGTATCCATCCCTGCACCTATAGCTGAGACTGGGAAAATCATATCTGTTTGCCTTTGTACATGTTGTTCCCTCTGCATAGAATGCTCCTCCTTTCAAAACTCCTATTCAACCCTCAAAACCAGGGTCAGATATCCCATAACTCTATTAGGCTTCCCATTCCATTCCAACCTCTCCCTAGTGAGTTAGTGACTCTTTTTGCCATGTTCCCAACACACTCTGTTTATTTCTCTTTGTGTACACAGCACGAAGACTTATAGTTACATTTTTTAATTTGTGACTTCCCCACTAGGCTGTGAATTCTTCTAGGATACTGACCACATTGGATTCATATCAAGTAGCTCATATGCTGACTCACATACTGCCAGACATGCAGAAGGTCTAGAAATATCTGTTGAATGAATGCATGTGCAATGTGCATGGGCATCTGGTGTCGTCACACCTGGATTCTGAGTCATCAAGATAGAGGTCCTTGAACTCTCAGAATCAGCTTTGGCTTGGAGCTTGAGCAGGTCTTAAGAAATGACACTTCCCTGCTGAGGACCACCTCACTTTTGCAAAACATACACACGCCAACCAAGGATCATCTTAGGATATATTCAGGCCTGAGAGAGTCATCTCAGTCTCGTTCTAAAAATGGATGTAATACAGGTCAGACTCTCAGCAGGATGCAGGTGAGCCACCCAAATGGGGTAATTGAAGGAGAGTTTAATAGAGGAGCATTTACAAAGGCGTGACTGGATATAGGGAAACCAACAAGGGATGGTGAAGAATTGAAGATAATAGCAACAGCGGGAAGGTGTTACGACCTTGAGCAAAGCCAGGAGGAGAGGGAGCTGAATGGAGACTGCCGTCTCACAGAAGCCGGGGCTTTGGGAGAGAACGACAGACAAACCCAGCACCCCGGCAGAGAGGAAACCAGAGAATAAATACCTGACCTCACTCTTCTCCTGTGGGTGCCTCCCGTTGCCAAACCCAACTGGACACCGGGAAGCAAGGGAGCTGCTGATGTAGTCCCCATGGATCAGCCTCCTGGGACAGAGAGCAGAGTGGAGAAGGGTGAGAGGCACACACCGCATATCCACAGTGTGGGGTGAGGCAGGTCCTGGAAGATGAAGCAGGGACTAGCAGAGGCCAAAGGGGCTTTCTCCATTCTGCTAGAGTGGCGTCATTTCTTCTTTTTGGATCAGGGAAAATGGTAGAATGGCTTTAACTGGATATTTGGTATGGGTTTTCATAACACGTTTTGGGAAAGATGGATAAAGGTGGCTACATGTCTGAATCCATGATCCACGGGCTTTCTTGTAGGGTGGATAATGATGACCCAACGGCAATGACTGAAGAATCAGAGACAGTCAGGAGGGTGGTTGAGAATCTGGACCTTGGGGCTCCATCAAAGGTCTTTCCTGCTCACCATTGTTATCAATGAATTGGTTAAAAACAGACTATACCTGTTTATTACATTTCCTGGTGACCAAAAGTTGGGAGAACTAG
The DNA here is from genome assembly GCF_057802395.1 of Ceratotherium simum simum. Classification (NCBI taxonomy): domain Eukaryota; kingdom Metazoa; phylum Chordata; class Mammalia; order Perissodactyla; family Rhinocerotidae; genus Ceratotherium; species Ceratotherium simum. Next base: position 19,559,391 of record NC_141934.1, on the reverse strand, counting down.
CTGGCAGTTCAGAAGACAGACCAGCATGCCAACTGGATGAACTGAGTTAAGTGGCGTACGTTGAGTGAAGTTTTGATATCCGAAATGCCAAATGCAAAAAGCCAAGGCCAGCAGTAGTTTTTAAGGGATGAGCGTAAGTTGATTAGGGGAAGGGGGCCAGGGAGAGAGTAGGGCATCCCAGTTGGAGGATGTAGCATGAGCAAAACAGCTTAGGCGGGAAGCAGCCTACAAGTAGGGCTTGGAGGAATCTGCAAGCACATTGGGGCTGCTAATGGATGCGTCAAGAGCAGAAAGTGAAAAAGAGGTGATGCAGAAGAGACAGAAAGAACTCTGCCCGTGCGGGGCTTGGTAAGGAGCGTCAAATTCACCCTGCAGGGGATCGGAATTCATGCAGGGGTTTTTAGCAGGTGAGCAAACAGACTAGATTATATATGTACTCCCTCATGTATGTATATGCACATTTATTTATGTATTTTTAATTTAATCAGTTGAGTGGTTCAGTTTTACATCCTCAAAGTTTCATCATGGGAATTTTCAAATGCACAGAAAAGTTGAAAGAATCGTGCCGTGAACGTCTGCATACCCACCCCCAGATGCTGCAGTTCACGTTTTGCCGCCTTTGCTTCATCACGCACCCATCCGTTCTTTCATACTTCTAAGCATCCACCAATTCACCTTATCTTTTGTTGTTGTTGCACTTTGATATAAGTTGTAGACGTTGGTACACTTTCCCCCTAAACCCTTCAGCTCTCATAGCCTTAACTGCAGTTCATACTTTGTTAACACAGATTTGATTTTCAATAGGAAATCACTGCCTATCCCAGCTAGTTGGCAAATCCAAACCACGGAATATGATTCTAGAACCGGTGCTCGTGTCTATCATTACACAGCATCTGGATGGACCCACCCAAGTGTCTTAAGCTGAGGACTGAGCTCAGAGGTGATGGATGGATTATTGGAGGGAGGCATATAAAGGAATGAGCTGTCCATATAGGTAGCTGGGCAGAGCCCAGATGGAGTGAAACCAAGACCATGGAGGAGAGATGCTCAAAGATGAGCAAGCAAGTTTTTCCACCAACCCACTGGCCCATGTCTTGGGCTTTCTGAGCCATGACACTGGACTCAGAGAAGTCTTTGAAGACATTTGAGCTTTTGCATGGACCCTGTTTCCTCTAGTCTCCCGGAGGCCCTTGACTCAGCACAGCACACTTGCCTTGGGGGAGAATGAGCCGGGCTGAGTCATATGTCAGTGTGAACAAACTTCCTGAACATGTTGAACAAAATGAGATAAACTTCAGGAATGTTGGTCCCAGAAATACTAGAAAACCACAGTGGAAGCTGTGAGGGTTGAGCGTTAACACTCGGGGTTGGAGTGCACATGCTTTCGTGTTTGGCTGCGTGATCAAACCCAAACCAGTATCCCCAGTTTACTCACTGGTGTGTTTTTGGAAAACTTAGAAATGCTCATTTCCTTTTGTGTTGGCCCAGATTTCTCAAGGCCTACGGGGTTTTCCCTGGGGCTCATGGGAATTCAGATAGGGCTCCCATCAAAGTTCTCTTAGCAATGAATTAGGCCATTTAGTACATCATCTGCCATCAATACATGATTAAGTGGAAACTTCATAGGATTCTAGTCAATGAATAAAGATCAGCTAATTGGAAAAAAAAAGCAATTAGTTAATTCCTGAATTAATATTATCTTTACCTATCAGTTATTAATACCAGTTTTTTTGAGGGCATTATATTTTCGGATCTAGGGTAAAGCTATCTTGCCCAATGATAACTAAGGCTGTGTTTGAATTTCCATAGGCATTTTTGCATTACCTGGTGCAGAGTATAGCTGGACACAGACCCAACAAAATGTTAAGACAAACCTCTGCAATCAACATGTAAATTCTCACTTAAATGTGGGAGGATTCAGAGCAAAGAATCTGAAGGAAAAATTTCATTAGTTTTCTTCCTGGCCTGGCCTTAATAGTAGAATGTAATTTGGCTAATGGAGCTTGTGTTTTTCATTAAATTATACAGGCATTAAAGATATCTCTAAAACAATAGAAATATTCCAGGAGTTAATTACTTTTGGAGTTATTCAGTCATCCTTGCTCTGTTAAGCAAAACCCCATAGATTCTCTCTGGTATGAATAAGAAAAATGAAGGTGAACGTTTGTTATCATCATAGGAGCTGTAATGTGGGCCTTTGAAACATTCCTGGAACGTTATTTTTGGAAGGTTCTTAGGAGAACAGTGCTTAACACTTTTATTTTAGAGATGTGTCTGAAATACAGACACATTGAGGTAAGGAGGTTTTATTTTTACCTAGAAGGAGCCCAAGTGTAGAGAGAAAACACTGAAGAAGGTATCAGTGGCTATTGATCACTTCTTCATTTGTTTACTCCAGAGGTTTATTTTGAGAACCTACTGAATGCCACAGACTCTGCAATCCGAGTTTCTCCTGGAAGTGAGCGAGTGTTCTGTCATGTTTCTGAAGCCAGGCCCACCTGATACCAAAATAGTTCAGGGTCCTAGAGGAATTCGGCCTGTTCACTATGAAAACTTCGAATGAGCTATTCGATGTTCTGGAGTTGAATCAGGCGATGGACCCATGAAGTGTTTTCTGCCCCTGCCTGTTTTTAGGCAGTTGGTTTGATCTACAACAGAGTTTTTGCAACTGCAGAAATCTAATTTGATGAGTCATTAATAGATGTTTAATAGATGTTCCAAAAACACCAGTGTCCCACAGCCAACTCAGTCTGGAATCCTTGCACACTCTGTCTGCCTCCTGGAGATTTCCAATGCACTTTAGCTTATTAAAGCCCCTGAGAAGTCTTGCACTAAAGACGTCTGTTTAACTTGGTTAAATCAAGACTTCTCAAACATACGTGAACGCACACACACACACACATACACACCTCATACACAAACCTTTTTATTTTTTCCTGTATGTCACTTCTGGAGAAGGATGATGCTCAATTGAATATACCAGTGAACTCATCAGGAAAAAGCAAACACAGTAATTCAGGAATTTCCAAACACAGTTTCTGCAGCATCACTTGGTATTCCGTGGGGTGTCTGCCTTCAGAGCTTAACAAGGATACGGCTGTGTAACATCATAGATGTTGCTTCCTGGTTATTGGATGTTTGGCTCTTGTCTAGCTAATGCTTAATTCTTTTGGATTCCTCTGAAGAGGAGGGCAAAATCTAGGACAGTGAAATTCAAGATGAGCAGTGGGAGTAGAGCCAGAATCATGACGGCGATGACAACTAAATTTATTGAGTACTTACTGTGTGTCTGTCGAGTGCTCTTCTAAGTATTTCACATGTATTGAACCGCTTAATTCTTAAAATAATCTGATGAGTTGAGTGGGTATTATTATTATGTCTATTTTAGAGATGAGGAAACTGAGTCACAGAGAGATTAAGCCACTTGCCCTGGGCCCCCAGTTAGTGAACGTCCAGATGGAATTGAAACCAGACAAGCTGGCCCCAGAGTGTATGCGCTTAATTCCTCTCTATTCTGCCTCACTTTCATAACAGCCACTAATAGTTTTGAGGGCTTACTGTGTGTCAGGCACTGTGCTCAGGACTTTACAAGCATTGTCTCGTGTAGACACCTGGTGTGATAATAATATCATTATCTCTGTTTTACAAATGACGACACTGAGGTTGGGAGAGGGTTAGCCACTTGTCTAAAGTTGTGTAGCTAAGTGAGTGGCAGAGCCAGTATTAAAACTCAAATCTAGCAAAAGCTGGAGTCCACATGCTTAGATAAACTGTGAAAATAAAATAAAATGATGGACTTCCTCAAGAAGCAGCTTCTGAGTCATCGTAAGAGAGACCTTTCCAACAGTCAAGGTTGTCCCATCATGGAACGCCTGTGTGCTAAGCTAAGAGTTGTCCACGGCTTGGTGGTGTCCAAGCAGAGGAGTGCTCATCTGCCAGGGTTGTTGCAGTGGAGTACCTATTCCAGGAGGGAGGACCACTTGGATTCCTTCCCAGTTAAGATCCTACAACTCTGGGTGCATCTTTGATAGGATCAAGGATGAGAGGGTTTCTGGTCTTCAGAGATTGAGAGTATCACAGGAGATGGCACATAGTTTTTGGATGCCCGGGCACTATTTTGGGATCATAAATGGTTGCCTTATTCATTCATTTATTTATTCTCGTAATAACTAATATTTATTGAGCACCTCCTGTGTGCCAAGCCTTATGCTAGGCACTAGTGAAGATCTTATAGAGTTTACAATCTGTGGTGGAGTCTGAATTTTAAAACAAAGGAAGTAAGAAAATAAAGAAACCATTGGCAAATGACAGAAGAGCTACAAAGAAGGAAATCAAAATCCAATGATGGAGAATAGCAGGGTGTGGAGGGCAACCTGCTCGAGATCGAGTGGTCAAGGGAAGACTCTTCAAGGAAGGGACATTTAATGCTCAGGATTCAATTATGAGAAGGGGCTGGTCATGGGAGGATCTGGAGGAAGGGCGTCCCTAGAAGAGGGAAGAGCCTGTGCAATGAGCTGATGCAGGAAAAGCTTGCTCAAGCAGCGTCACGAAGACCAGTGAGGCTGGAGTTGTGAGAGAGAGAGACTCTTGTGTGAGATGGTGAAGAGGGAGTTTGTACACCAGACAAAATAGTTCACGCCAATTGCAATGGAAAGCCATTTAAGGGTTTTCGAAAATGGGGGTGATGTTGTCTGATTCAAGTTTTTTAGAATATACTTATGGCTGCTGGGTGGAGAATGGATTAGAAGGGACAACAATAGAAGCAAAAAGATCCGGAAGGACGCGGTGGCAGTCACCCAAATGGGACACAGTGGTGGTAGCTTAGAGCAGAATAAGGGTGGCAAAAAGAGAGAGATAGCAGAAAATGTCATATGTATCTATATTCATTGGCGGTAGAGACAAGAGGATTTGTTGATTGATTAGAAGAGCATAGGCTAGATTGTAGAGGAAGGAAAAAGCAAAATATAAACGGTAGCCCCCAGGTATCTCGCTGGATGATAGTATTGTTCACTAGGATATAGGGAAACCCTCTGATGAATGTCTCGGCCTACAATTATCTGTCCTTTTGACTTGATTGCCAAATTGTTGGCACAGAGAGTATTGGGAGGAGCACTTATGTATTTGTAGTAGTTGAATCTGAAGGGACACAGGCCAAGGATTGTACACCAAGCTCTCGTGAACAGCAAAATCCTCGCATCCATTGGGGTCCATGGTCATCCCCATAGACAAGGCAGCTTAACACACACGTACTCCTAAGACATCAGGCCTCTGTCAATTACCGATAGTAAACCACAGGCTGGATCTCGACCAATCCCAGGCTCCCACAAAAGCCAACAATTAAAAGGTGTATCCTCGGTGGATGACCAGCCACTCCGGAGACCCCAGTCTCCCTAAGGGTTGTCTAACAGCTTTCAAGACTACGCCCCAGCCCTATCTCCCGAAAACCTGGCCCAGGCTCTAGGAAGTGGTTCAATAATGGATGATCACCAATAAACAGCCAGCGATTTGCTGGAAATTATGAGCGATAAATAATTGAGAGGTAGGGAGCCTCACCAGTGGTACCCCTGCCTCCTGCTGATTCTCCTTAATGCATTTCCTTGATGCAACTCCCTGCAGTGTAGGGTGCAGACAGCTACGCGTCCTTTGGAAGATGCTGACCAGCAACCTCGGAGAGTTATAAATAGAGAGGCCTCTCGCGTTTAACAGCAGGCAACAATCAACTCAGCAAGGACGTGGCTTGGCTGCCCCTCTTCAATCCATTTGGACCCCACTTGCTGTGGTGTGAGGCACAGTCATCCCCAGCAGGCAGCCAACTTCTGAGACCCTGAGAACGGCTGCAGGTTGAAAACATAAATGAGTGTAGGGAGAGATGGGAGGGATTGAGTCATCCATGAAAAGGAGTAGAAAGAAGTTTTGAGATTAGCTCAGTTGCCCAGATCATAAAGAAGTCAAGCTATGTTTTCTCATCAAGCCTCAAGTCCTGCCTCCTCTGTCCTTGGTCCCTATGGGTCCATCATTCCAATGTCCACATGGTTCTCACTATTTCTTATAACCTCTGCTGTTCTGATCTGGTGCAGGCCATGATCATCTCTCACCTGTGTTATTGCAATAGCCTCAAACAGCAGTCCCTCCACCCCTCAAGTCTACTTTTACTAGAACAGCCAGAGATGTTCTGTTAATGTGTAAATCACATCACATTTCTCATCTACACAAAGCTGTCCAATGGCTTCCATCGGAGTCAGAGTAAAGGTCAATGTCCTTCCTGACCTGGGCATCCCATCAGCCCTCTGGAATTGACTCCCAGGGCTCTCTCCATTGCCCCCGCTGTTCCCACCACCCCAGGCTCCCTGCTCTTCCTTGAACACACTAGACACACTCCCACCTCTGAGTCATTGTGCTTACCACTCCCTTTTCCTGAAGGCTCTTCCTCCAGATATCAACGTGGCTTCCTACATCACTTTATTCAGGTCACTGTTCAAATATCGCCTTCTTGGAGAGGACTTTTCTGACCACCATTTTTAACACTGAATTCTCCCCTGCCTGCTACATGCAGTACCTAGCTAGCTCCCTTTCTGATTTTATTTTTCCATCGGCACTTATCACCATATAGATTTGTTTCCTATTGCCCTGTAACAAATTACCATAAGTCTAGCAGCTTAAACAACACTAATTTATTTTCTTACAGTTCTGGAGATCAGAAGTCCAACACTGGTCTCACTGGTCTCAAATCAAGGTGTCAGCAGGGCTGTGTTCCTTCTGGAGGTTCTAGGGGAGAATCCATCCCTTGCCTTTTCCAGATTCTAGAGGCTGTCCATATTCCTTGGTCTGTGGCCCCTTCCTCCGTCTTCAAAGCCAGCCAATGTTGCATCTCTTTGACTGTTCTTCTGTAGTCACATTTCCCTCTGAACTCTCTTTTCCTGCCTTCTTCTTTCACTTTTAAGGACACCTGTGAATACACTGGGCCCACCCAAAGACCCCAGAATAATCTCCCTACGTCAGCTGCTTTGCAAACATAATTCCATCTGCAACTTTAACTTGCCATTGCCATGTAGCCTAACACACCCACAGATTACAGGAATGAGGGTGTGGACATCTGTGGGGGCCATTATTTGGCCCACTACACCATCCAACTGTCAACTTTGATTATTTATTTGACTATTGTCTGTCTCTGACAATGAGAATGTAAGCTTCAGGAGGGCTGGCATTTTTGTCGGACTGGTTCATTGCTTTATTCCCACCGAGCACCTAAAGCCATGCCTGGCACGTAGCAATTGGCCAAAAAATATTTGTTTTCTGAATGAATGCACGAACACATGGTGTCTCAGATCATTCTCCGCCCTTCTCCGCCCACCTTTGGGTCCTGGGAGGCTGACCTGTATGCACTGTGGCAATTAGGCATCTTTACCTGTGTGCTTGCTGTCCTGTCTGGACAGGCAAGGAATGTTCTCTGTCCTGTCCTGTAAGCTTTTAACTCTTAGTCATCCTTAACATCTAAGTCTTTGACATCCCTTCTGTGAAGTTTTCTGATTCTCCCAGGAAGAATGAGAATTCCTCTCTCCCCTACATCTCACAGAACTTTTTTGCATTTTTGAACAGTATCTATCTCCTCCTCTAGAATACTGTAAGAAGATTGCAACAATGTCTTTTGTTTTTTAGTCTTTGTATTCTTGTATCTAACATATATTAAGTATTTGATAATTTTTTATCAGATACATTTGTTTATTTTAGTGGGAAGGTCCAGTTTTAGTGGTAAGGAACTCTAGATATTAGAATTCAACGGCGCCTGGGGCATGAGGATCTGGAGACAGAGTGTGTATTACACTTTGGAAAGTAATAATAATAAAATTGCTTTGAGTGCTTACAACTTGCCAGGAACTGTGTTGAGTATTTTGCATACACTATCTTAGTTGATTCTTGCAACAAAGCTACTCTGATGCCAAAGTCCATGCTCTTAACCATGGGGCTAAAATGTCTAGGACAGTTGTCTTAGGTGTGGCAGAAAGGGAGAGAGGGTGTAAGTGTGAACACCTACATTTATATAGTCATTTCTAAATACAGAGAGAGACAGAGAGAGTGGGATGGAGAGAGAGAGAGATGGAGAACAGAGATGGAGAGAGAGATAGAGACAGAGACGAGACAGAGAGACAGGCATAAGCAAGTTTAAATGCCAAAGATAAACAGAGAAAAAAAGTAAGTAGAAATAAGAGACCCAGAAGGCAAGAAGTAACGGGTGTTTCCAGCTCAACGTGACATTTTAGGATGTTCCTTTGGTGGCAAATCTGCTAAATACAGCCTAACCCGGACATTGATTTCTGGTCTAAACATTATCGAGGGTAATAAGGTTAGATAAGACTGATACTCGTGTTTTATGAAGTTGACTTTCAAGTCAGGGAGTGACGTGGGAACTCCAGACACACGGGCAAGTTCAGTGGAGGGAGCTACCGTGAATCCTGAAATGACCTGGGAATATTTGGTTCACGTCCATGCAAACCCTTTTTGTAGGGCTATTTGGAGCTTAACCCCAAGGGGCAAGGGAGCTGCTAAGAAGTGGAGACCCTGGCCTGCCACCCCTGTTTGAAGCCGAGCAGACTATTTTTCTATGTTCTGTATGTTGATAGTCCGCATATCATCCTTTAAACAGAACAGATTCAGCTGCTAGGACAAGGGTTTGAAACCATTTCTTCATTAATAAGAGGTGGGGATGGAGGACCAGAGAGGAGAGGTTTGTGTCCTACATCTTCTGTTTCCCCCTCCCAGTCCACAGTCCACCCTTCTCCACTCAACTTTTTTCCCTGAGAAATGTACTTATGGAAATGGTATTGGGGGACCTCCTGTGCCTTCTGGTTTCTGGTCGGATTTGGCCAGTGGGCTCACTGGCAATCAGAGCTGGATGGAGGAAGGAGAGAAAGGTTGGCATGTTGAGTCCCCCTGCTTTCTTCCTGCAGGGTCGTCACCCACCGTGGGTCCCTCCACCCAAGGTCATGGCTCCTGCTGGGTGACCCTCTCGGCACAGCCATTTGACCCTTCTTCTCTTCTCTTCTCTTCTCTTCTTTTACCCCTGCAGGCCTGGGCATGGTACTGTCCCCTTCTTCCTAGCTCCCTGCTGGGGTTCTGCCAGCTTTTGCTATTTTCCCCACACACCCTGCCCACAACTTTGCAAATAGGCTCTTCGTTAAATTCTCCCCAAATTATCCTGACTTGAGCGTGCTCTTTGCTTCTTGCCAGGACCCTGACAGATATGTGACTTGCCCAAGATTGTGTGAGGGGATCATCTAGAACTCCGCCCTCATAGATAAGTGGCCTTCTGCTCAAGCAGGTTGCAGTGGGCACTGCCTGTCTTTCCTGGGGAAGCAGTTTGGGGGTCTCTGACAACAGCCAGGCCAGAGAGAGAGGTGGGAGAATCCCATGGATCATGCCAGGATGCCACAGTGTCAACTTTGAGTCATATTGGAAAAGAAGAATAAAAAATTAAGATGCCCAGGACCCTCCACTGGCCCCAGGACCTGTGAAGACCTAATCTCCCCAAAGTCAACAGACTAAATATCAGCTAACACTTGTAGAGCGGGTACTCTGCGATGTACAGACATGACCTAGTTGGATCCTCATAACAATCCTACAAGGAACTTAACCTCTTCAAATCTAAGACAACATTCATTGTAAGGCACTCTGTGCCCAGAGCTTTTTAAATGAACATTTCGACATCAATAAAATAGGTATTATTTCCATTTTGCTAATGATGCCATTTTGCTCCTCCTCATTAATTTTATTATAATTATCTGTATTATGATTGTCATTAGTATTATTTTTATACTCAGACCATACAGCAGACCCCAGGGCACCACAGTCTCATAGACTCCACAGGAAGGGGGCGTGGTGAGGACAGGAGCCTCCTCCCCACAATGTAAGCTCCATGCAGGTGGAGGCCGTGCCTGACTCGTTCTTGTTAGGGAGCCTTGTGTCTGAGTGTGGTCCTGGCACACAGGAGACACTCAGTAATCAAGCCTCCACTGAATGAGTGGAGAGAGGGAGGCGGGGAGAGAGAAACGAAGGAAAGAAGGAAGGAAGAAAAGAAGGGAGGAAGAAAGGGAGGGATGAAGGAAGGGAGGCAGGAATGAAGGAAGGAAGGAAAGAAGGGAGGGAGGAAAGGAGAAAAGAGGGAAGGGAAGAAAGGGAGGGAGGAATGAACGAATTTGTGAGACCCTGGCTTTGGGATGCCAAGGTCAGCTCCAGCATCCTTAGTCTAGCTCTCTGAATTCAGATCCCTCATCTGTACACGGGGAATGACAGCGGTGCCTGTCTTGCAGGATTTTTGTGACACACACAAAGTACCCGACCCTGAGCCTGGCACAGAGCAGGTACTCGACAAATGCCAGTCCCCTCTTCTCCTCCACTGCTGGTGAGGAAAGCCGCCGGCGCTCCCTGCGCGGGAGGGATGAGTTCACCGCCTCCGGATGCTTTCCCGGGGCCACTGCCTATGAGCCGCACGCACACGGCCCCAGGTGGCGGTGGTTGGGAAGAGGGGCACGGGGTGAAGTTTAAGGAGATTCATGACCTTGACCGTCCTCTGCAGCCTGATTTATGGGGCAGCGCCGTCTCCTGGATGAGATGTAGACGCTGTGAATGAAAGAGCTGTAGAAAACCTTAATCCCCAAATGGCAGAAAGAGATACTCTGGGGTCCGGGATGTGTTTGATCAAATACATCAGGTGGGGCATGATTTTCCCACATGGAATCCAGTCAGCGGTCAGGCCTCTGCTGGCATTTCTGAAGTGGGAATGAAGTATTTTCCCCACTTCGCTGACAAAATCCTTGGCTGATTTTGCTCAAAAAAAAAAAAAAAATCTGGCCTCAGAATATTACAGACCTAGTCATGTCATTGAACCAATGCCAGCAGAGGGGGGTAGGAGCAAGGAGAATGGGGCAGCGGAGGAAAACTCCCCCTCCCCCCAAAAAAAGTTCCCAATCTCTTTAGGGTTGGAGAAGGGGGCTTGGCAGAGTCTGAATGTGAGTGGCTTGTTAGGGACCAGGATTCTGGGATGCTAACTGGGAGAACTGAAGAGAAGGTGCTTTTCGCCTTGTTCTTATGTGAGGATGGTGGCTGAGCCGTCTAACAGTTCCTAGGAGCAGTGGGAAGTGGCTTTGTTGGCAGAACCAGCTGTGTTCTGTAGCTTCCCTGGGTCTGTGCTCCCGGCCGTCCGGGATGTCAGAACTGTTAAACACCCAGGGAGGATAATGGGATTCCCATCAGCAAAAGGTGGCTGGATTTCAAGGCTCTGATGAGGGCGCAGCGGCTGTGGGGAGAAATTCTGACTTCCTAATTCTCAGATCTGCCTCTGCTCATCCTGCCTCTTGGGCAGCTCCTCTGAAAGCATTTGGCTCTCAGGAAATAATTCCTTGTAGTCTTCCCCTTGGTCTTCAGTTGGCACTTCCTTAAAGGAAGGAAGGCAGGATGGCAATTTAGATGCAGAACAAATGGCAACATATTCCCAAACCTCTAGATCCAGGGTCCTTTGGCTGCACTGGCGTTCTGAACTTCAGCGCACAGTAGGTCTAGCTGTGGTTGGTTTCCTACACACTCCAAGCCTTCCAAGCTTGGCTTGTGCTGCTGCAGGATGTCCCAGTATTTCTGTTTGGTAAACACGAGTTCATCCTAAGAGCCAGTTAAAATATCATGGCCACTGTGAAGCCTGATGCATCTCTCCATTTCCCCCAGAGTGCTTTGCACATCCCTTTACTTCCACTGTATGCACACCATGTTTAGTTGTTCCCATTCCCACTAAACCAGAGGTGTTATGGGCTGAGTTGTGTCTCCCCCAAAATTCAAATGTTGAAATCCTAACCCCCAGTACTTCAAAATGTGACAGTATTCAGAGATAGGATCCTTAAAGAGCTAATTAAGTTAAAATGAGGTCATTAGGGTGGGCCTTAATCCAATATGACTGATGTCCTCATAGGAAGAGGAAATTTGGACACAGACACACACAGAGGGAAAATGATGTGAAGACAAAAGGAAGAAGATGGCCATCTATAAGCCAAGGAGAGAAGCGTCAGAAGAAATCAATCCTGCCAACACCTTGATCTTAGACTTCTAGCCTCCATAACAGTAAGACAATAAATTTCTGTTGCTTAAGCCCCCCTGGGTCTGTGGTACTTGGTTATGGCAGCCCAAGCAGACGAATTCAAGGGGTCAGCAAACTTTTATTGTAAAGGGCCAGGGAGTAAATATGTTCAGCTTTGCTAGTCACACAGCAACTGTTGCAACTACTCAATTCTGCCGTTGTGTGAAAGCCGCCATAGACAATACGTTCACAAACGGGCATGGCTGCGCACCAACGAAACTCACAAACAGGCGGCTGGGTGGATCTGGCCCCCGGGCCCCAGTTTGCTGACCCTTGTGTTAGATGAAGGTTCCATGAACTTTCTTTTCATTGTATTCCTAAGTGTATAGTATAGGATTGGGCGCAAAGTAGGTGTTCCATTGATATATCTTTTCATTAATTTTTAAAAACGTTTTATATTGAAATAATATAGAAGTTGCAAAAATGGGACAAAGCATTCCGTGTCCCCTTTACTCAGTTTCACCCATGACGTGTCCTACATCAAATCAATATACATGAACTTATATAGCGGCATTCAAGCCAGAAAGCTTGACTCTGCCTGTTTCCAGCTACATCTCCCTGAGCATGAACTCCTCGGAACCTCAATTTCCTCATCTGCAAAACTGTGCTGAAGCACTCTAGATGAATATTATTATCCTTTTGATTTTTATTCATTGATTTAAAAACATACAACTGTTCCTAGGGGCCGGATGTGGCAGTGCCTACTGCAATCTGAGGCTGGACCAGGAGCTCTCAGAGGAAAGAGCATTTCGTTATTGTCTCCTCCAGCTCATCTTCCCCGCCAGCCGCCCCTTCCCTCACCCTCCCCTCTTAGCCAAGCTCGGAGACTGGATGCAAAAGCCATTATTAAAAAATGAACATGAGTTGTTTTTTCCCCTTTTTGATCAAATAATCCAGTTTGCTGCCTCAGACAAATCATTATTCATGTGGAACCTGCCCGCACCGCCCCTGGGGAGGAAGGCCAAATTGATTTAACATCTAATCCAGTTTGTACCTTCTGCTAACCCCAGTGGTATGCTAACTTCATCCCTGCAGGGTGGGGGGAAGGGGGTGGGAGGGAGCAGCGGGGCAGAGAGAGACATGAGGAAATTAACCCAAGGCATAGGTCGGAGACCAGCTCGCTACAAAAGTGGGATGGAGACGCGGTGTGTCATTAGAGCGCCCATCTTCCCGTCTTGGGCTTGCTCATCCTCGGAGATAGTCTTTCTTCTTCCTTCAGCTCGTTGTAAGAATAACAACGCCATCAAAATGACAGCTGCTGACTCCGTGTTGAGTGAAATCGCTGACAACACCCTGTCCAAGAGACATCATGGCGCCCTTTTACAGCTGGGGAAGCTGGAGTTCAGAGAGGTTGGAGAACACACATAAGAGCATAGAAAGTTCTAGAACTGGGAGTCAAAGTCAGTTCCATCTGCCCCCAAAGCCATAACCACCATATTAATGGGCTCCCAGATATAGGAAGGTGTTTGGAAGAGTTCTACAGCTTTTTTTCCATAAAGGTCACCTGAGTGACAGTCCCAACACATTTGGGCTGCCTGTGTGTGATGGCGGACGGGTCAGCTGACCCAGGTTATCACCCCATCTCTGATATTTCTGCTCCTCACTACCAAGCCTACCCATCCATCCTCTCTCAGCTTCAGGGTGGAGGGGAGGATGTAAAAACGGCTTCAGACAGCCTCTGGCTGGGAAGGTGGTACCCTAGGGCACTGGGCAGGGTCCTCTGGCCTCCAATCAAGGCCGGGGGGTAAATGAGATGGACACATCTCTGTGTCCTTCCTTCACATAGTGGCACATTCTAGGACTGTCCCCCTGTGCCGGCAAGTGACAGATTCAGGATCCAACTCCAGGTCTATCTGGCTCCGAGTTGGGGTGCTCTTTCTGTTGGGAGGCACTGCACCACTTCCCCAGCATCCCATGTCCTGTCCTGATCCCCATCAAAGCTTCCTCTTAGGAAGGGGTGTCTGTGCTGGAGGCAAGCTTCAGGGAGAGAGGTGGGAAGGACAGAGGGATGCGGCAGGCAGGAGGGTGTCCATGCCTTAGGTCAGATGAAGAGAGAGGGGAGAGGGGAGAGAGGAAGGGAGAGAGAGACAGAGACAGAGAGACAGAGACAGATGGGTAGAGAGTGAGAGAGAGGTGAAAGAGGAGGGGAGAGGTGAGGAGAGAAGAGGAGACATTTTCATAAGGACTTTGGGAGAGGGGCAAATGCAGCAATGAGAGGGTCCAGGCATCAGATGAAGGCAGGGAATGGTCACCTCCCAGCTTTGACCAGCCCAGCAGAGCTCTGACGAAGAGGGTCCAGGCTGATGCAGCACTGTTCTGCACTTCGAGGGGCTGGCAGCTTTGGGAGGACCAAGAAAGAGTACCAGCATGGAATTAGCGTTTTTGTGATGGACTCCAACCTCCCGGCCATGTGAGAGCCCCCCTCAACCACTCGCTAGCAGATCACCTTAATGGAAAGACAGATTATTCTTCATGAGTGCACGTGAGGCACCCTCTGAGGATTCTGGAATAACTCAGGGACAGTAAACATGGGGACCCCAGGCTATGTGGGTAGGAACTCATAGATGGAGGCATTTGAGAATCAGTGTTAATGGAAATAACATCATGAAGCACTTGTTACATATCAAGCCCTCGTCCAAGCCATAGTATGTTCTTGTTCACGTATTTAGTCCTCATGAGAAGGGGAGTCTCAACACCCCTCTTTCGTGGAAAGAGAAATGGAGGTCCGGCCCATGTCTTTGCTTAGTGGCACAGCTGGGATTTGAACCCTCGTAGGCTAGCTGCAGTGGATGCTCTGACCCCAGCTCTCCTCTGCCCGCTATGCCCATGGCCTCACGGGGCTTGAGGACACAGGCATCACATTTGTTCTTTGAAGGAATCGTACCTTCCTTCAATGGCATCAGCAGGGCTGGAGGATGCAAGTTCTGTGCGTGAAGCCATGTAGTAGGGTGTGTGTGTGCGCGTTCTGTATGTGTGGTTGTCTGTGTTTTTGTGTCTGTGTATTTGTATGTGCTTATATGTGTGTTTTGTGTTTCTGTGTTTGTACGTGTATTTGTGTGTGTGTGTGTGTGTGTGTTGGTGTGTGTTTATATATGGGTGTTTCTGTGTACATGTGTTTTGTGTTTGCATTTCTGGCTGTGTGTTTCTCTGTGTGTGTGTCTTGTGTTTGTGCTTCTGTGGTGGTGGGGGGTGTGTGTGTGTGTCTTTTGCACAGTTGAGGCCGTAAGACAGAAGAGATCACGGCTAACACAGGAAGAGACAGCCCATGAAGCCTAAACAGCATCGCCAAAGCGTGAAGCAAACAAGCCCTGAACAAAAGCTTCGTCCTGGCGCCCTGTCCTCTCGAGTGTGGGGCGTGGACAGCCCTAGGCTCCCTCTTGTCCCCCTTACAGCAGCCCCTCCCTGTCGGCCTCGTCACCGCCAGGGCCTGTGTCCATCCCACCGGGTTGATGCTGGCTGCGCGGCCGCCGCCTCCTCTCCCTGCACGCTGCCTCTCCTCCACCCAGAACTGCTAATTGTCACCGCGCAGGGCTGCACCACACAGCCCCGGGGAGATCGACTCACCCCGCAGCCTGCGTGGACGGTGTCTCCAGGCCTGTGACATGCACAGCCTGCCAGGACAGCACGTATTGCCCACCTCCAAGCCTCCCGCCCACGCCCAGACTCCAGGCTTGCACCTCCCCTTGGGCCTGTGAATAATTCAGAGAGGAGAGTCACACTGCAGGCCCAGCAAGTCAAGCGACGCAGGGACGAGGAGGGGGGTGGGGTGCACCATATGGGACGTGTCCCTCGAGCTCTGGGTGACAGAGCCCCCAACACAAGCCTGAGTCTTGTAGCAAAAATCGTCAACTCTGCCTGGGACGTCACTTGTCGATTCAGGCAGCAGATGGGCTCTCTGACCCCTGACACGCCCCCAGAGCACAGGATCCGAGTGGGGACAGAGTGGAGCTGACAGAACTAACTCTCGGAGCTGGGGGCATTTTGCAAAGAAAGCGAGAACCACTTGCAGCAAGATATTTCTCCATCTGCCTCCCGATCTGCGCGACTGGATGGTCCCTGGAAATGTCCAAACGAGAAACGAGGTTGCCCTCTTGGCACGTGATGTGGCAGGCCACATAGTCGCTGACCTCCCCTTGAGAGGGTGATTTCTGGATAAAAATATACAGGGATAGCCCAGTGCCAGCTGTCTGCCCACTGGGGGCCGTAACCAGAGTCAGAGTCGTAGGAAAACTGCACCAGCTGGATTTGGGTTCATCCCAAAGCAGACCCCGAGATAAGATTTGGGGCCAAGGAATTTATTTGGGAGGTGACCCCAGAAGCAGTGATGGGAGAGTGGGAACATAGACAAGGACGGAGAAAGGCTAATAACAGGCGTGTCATCGAGCAGGTGACTGCTGTGGACCACTGGCGACCTCTGGGAGACTGCAGAGCACAGCCCGCGAGGCAAAGAGCTGGGGCATTTCCCGCCAATTCCCATCCGTCACGGGCACTTCCAGGGGGCTGAGCAGGTGTCAGTGACATGCAGAGAGAGGCAGACACAAGGTGAGATGCCATGGGCACAAGGGGAGTTGTTCTCTGAAGCTGCAGGTGGCCTTGCAGTGGCCAGGGGGACACGGAAGGACACTGATGGTGGATGGACCATTAGCAGATCCCCTCTCGCATTTGTTGTCCTGTTGTCCTGTGAAACACCCTCTTGCCCTTATCTCAGGGTCTTCGCTCTTGCTGTTCCCTGTGACTGGAGCGTCTGGGCCTCAGCTCAGAGAATTTTCCATCCCCTCCAGCTCCCGCAGGTCCCTACTCGAGTAGGATTTCTCAACTCTACTCCTGTTGGCGTTGGGGGCCGGATGATTCCTTGTGGTGGATGGGGGGCTGTCCTGGGCACTATAGGATGTTAAGCAGTATCCTTGACCCCCACCCGCTAGATGCCACAAGCACCCACCTCCGGTTGTGACAATCAAAAGCGTCCTCAGACATGAGTAAGTGTCCTCTGTGGAGCAGAATCAACCCTAGTTGAGAACTGTCACCTTGATTGTTTTCCTCAAAGCACTTATGCCTCCCTGGACTTCCCTTTTTTAGGTATCCATCCACTTGTTTCCCATCTGTGCCCCCCTCCACCCAGCATGTCACCCCCTTGAGAGCTATCTCTTCTCTATCCTCTTGCACGATGTTTCTTTTCTCCCTAAATCATGCTTGGCCCAGAGGAGGCCCTGGATAAATAGCTGCTCCACTGAAGCCAATCATCCCAATCGGTCAAGGGGCTCTTTCATCAATTTTATTTTCAGGTTATTTGCAGGTTAAAGTGAAACTCCGCTTGATTTGGGCCGCTATGGAATCGCCCGTTGCAGTTGCCCAAGTCCATCCTCTGCCTTAGCAGGTAGAATCTTGCCAACCAAATGGGACTTTGATGGACACCAGAGAGGGCTGCAGGGGCTCAGGACTACTTTCTAGAACATCATCCGTTCCGACCGTCAGGGGGCTGGGAGTGGAGGTGGAGACGGTGCGTGAAGTCAGGAAAGCCGAGAGAGTGGACCTGGGAATGGACCCTGGACGCTGTTGCTCTGAGGAAACTATGAGACAACACCTTGTTTTCTTTGAATTGTATCTTTCTTCCAAAAGCAGTTCTAGGAGAAAAAGCAAAAAAAGGAAGGAAAGACGAGAAGAAGGAAGGGAGGGAGGGGGGAGTTGATGCAGATCATTTGGAATCTCCTGGTCCCTTTTTTGATGTGTTCTAAAGTATTTTAAAACATAATTTTTTTTTTTTGAGGAAGACTGGCCCTGGGCTAACATCTGTCCCCATCTTCCTCTACTTTATATGGGACGCCGCCACAGCATGGCTTGATAAGCAGTGTGTCGGTCCCCGCCCGGGATCCAAAGCTCTGAACCCGGGCTGCCGAAGCAGAGCGCGAACTTAACTGCTATGCTACCAGCCTGGCCCCTAAAATGTAATTTTTAAAATGGGCTTTATCATATATAGGTTTATCACCTGGTTTACAATGGAATATATTGTGAACATTGCCCGTTGTCTTCTACGGTAGTTGAAATAATTTCATAGTATGGCAGACACATAATTTATTAAGCAATTTTTGTTGGGGAAATTTAGAATGTTTTCTAAAACAGTAGGAGGATGACTTTGCCACCGTGCATGTAGGTGTTTGCAAATGTGAGGGTGTGTGTAAAAGAGCTAATGTTTAGAGAGCACTTACTGTGCGTCAGGCCTGGATTGCAGCGTCCTATCTATTGCTCATAACAACCCTAGGATCCACATTCTACACGGGAGGAAAATACTGCTCAGAGTGGAAATGATTTGCCCAAGGCCACACACTTGCAAGTGTGGGAGCAAACATCAAACCCTGATGTCTTTCTCTGATCCCCCTGCATTTTCTACAGGTCCTGCCGGTGCTCATGCCTGCAGGCACGCGTGTCTGTGCAAGTGTATGCACACATTTGGTGTTTGCGATGCATATATTTAGGATCATGTTCCTACACTGCACAGCCTCTCTTCCAATAACAATGATAGTGTCTTAGTCTGTTTGGGCTGCTGTAACAAAGTACCGAAGACTGGGTGTCTTATAACCATAGAAACATATTTCTCACAGTTTTGGAGGCTGGAAGTCTGAGATGAGGGTGCCAGTGTGGTTGGGTGACAGACCTCTTCCAGGTCGCAGATGGCTGTCTTCTCATTGTATCACATGATAAAAAAGAGCAGGAGAGCTCTCTGGGGTCCCTTTTATAAGGGCACTAATCCCATTCATGGGGGTTCTACCCTCATGACCTAATTATCTTCCAAAGGCCCCACCTCCTAACACCATCACATGGGGAGTTAGGATTTCAACATACGGATTTGGGGGCAACACAACATTCAGTTCATCATGTATGGGTGTAGCTAACACTTGCTAGGAAATATGCATAATTTCGTTTAATTCTTACATGAACTTTATGTGATTGATAAGATAATTTCTCTCTAGTTACAGCTGAAAAACCAAAGCTTAGAGATCATAACTTCCCCACAGAAGGACTGAACGATTGAATGACTGAATGAATGAATGAATTCAAGAGACATCTCAGTGCAGATATGATGACCTCTTGATTCACCTTCATCAGGGGTTCGTGAACTTTTTCTGCAAAGGACGATAGAAGATAAATATTTTAGACTTTGTGGACCAAGACGCAAAATTGAGATTGTGACGTAGGGACTGATATAAGCATTTAAAGTCTAACTACTTAAAAATGTAGAAACCGTTCTCAGCTTCCTGGCTGTGCAAAAACAGACAGCAGGCTGGAATTGGCCCATGGGCCCTCGTTTCCCCATCCCTACCTAGCGTGGAAGTAGTTAGAGAAATGTTTGTTGGCTAGAAGGCACTCAACTGGGATCTGGAAAAAGAGATGGATTTTGGATAAGAGGTGCTAAAAGGAGGGCATAGCATCCTTTTACGTACTGGAGGCTGCCTGCTGCCTCTGGCCTGTCCATTTCTAACCCTCTCACCCCTGCCCAGAGCTTCTAATGTTCTGACTTAGAAATGAACAGGCAGCCAGGTAGGGGCCATGACTGAGATAGCTTTGGGTTCTAGTCCCTTTCATGCCTGCGTGCTGGGGGCAACGTGGGGAAGCTTCGGGGCATTGCTCGCATCAGGTATCGAGAGGCAGCACCCCTCCACTAACGCTGGCAAACCTGGCAGCAGACTCAATCATCAGCAACTTTGTTTCCTTTTTGACGCTTTATTTTTTTCCCCAGGTCCACTCTTTGGTGGTGGATGCTCTGGGATTGAAACAGCGAAGGAGACATTTACAAATACAGGCAATGCAGAGGCCCAGACTGTGCATGTTTTATTTGTTGTCTGATGATGCTCGTGGAGAGGCCCTTTGGGTGCCAGAGTCCCTCAAGATACGGAATATATTGAATCAACGCCGTGCTGCTCATCCGGATTTCAATCCTGCAGCAGCACCAATGGCAGACAGAGGCCAAATGCAGCTTCGCCAATTTTCTGCCTTTGGGGAATCCAGAGCCAGCTAGATACAGAAGGGCAGGCTTCCTGGTTTATTTTGACTGTAGATGGAGTCACTGGGCAGACAGAACTGTCTTGGCACCAGCAAACCCTGAATGAGCTGGTCATTTGGAGGAACAGTATCCGTCCCCCTTTTCCTTGGGATTTCCTGGGATAATGAAAAGCAACCAGGCAGAGTGTCAGAAGACCTGGCTCACAGGCACCTGATTCCTACCTTCAGGGTGACCTCGGGGCAGTGACCAGACCTCTCTTCTCCTTGCTCTTTTCATCTGCAAAATGGGGGAAAAACACCATCTCGTATCAGGTGCTGTTTTTCAGTTGGAAAACTGCCGATACACCCTTATTGATTGTGATCGGCACAAACCCTCCACTGATGTGGGACAGAGATGAGTTTAAACTCAAGGTTGGAATGGTTTAAAGCCTGCTAAAGGCCATGCAACTAAGGGTTGGCAGAGATGGGAGAAGATTCTGGTTTTTGGACTCCAACTCCAATGCTCTTTCCACGCCAAGAAGAAGAAGAATGGCTGTAGTTCTCTTGCCTGCCAGGGCCGTGTTGAGTTTCAAAAGCGTGTGCAAGTAGGTTGAGCCGTGCAGAGCTGTGGCATGTCCAGTGTTGTTGCACTAGATAGACGGTGTAGAAACCTTCAGAGGCAGAAGCTGAGAATGGACTTTGCAGCGTCACTGCCTTCGTTCAAATTTAAGCTCCACGAATGACTAGCTGGGTGAGCTTGGCCAAGTGAATTAACCTCTCTGTGCACCAGCTTCAGCATCTATAAAAAGAGATGTTAAGAGCTGCCTACCCTCCAGGGTTGTGCTAAGGACTAAATGAATTTGTATATGCAAAGCCAGGCACGAGGCATTCTGTAAGTATGGTCAGCACGGCTGCTGTTATTATTCTTTATCAAGTGGGGATTTCTTTGGTGACTGAAGAAAGCATTCACCCTGCAGAGGCCAGGACTGCATGTCACTGTTCTAGTAAAACATGCAGAGAAAGATTTAGATCGCAAACCCCTCAAATGCTAAACTCCTCTCCCATGCCCTCTTCCATCCCCGTGAAGCCCCAAAGACTTGGCGTCTTTTACAGACGCAAAAATCTCAGCCTCGAATCCAAACAAAAAAAAATTCTAACAGTCACATGAATACTGACAAGCAACTGACCTGGAGGGGAGGCCCATCTCACCCCCGCAGAGACTGAGCACTGTCAGAGCCACCTTTTACTGCAAGAAAAAGATCATTTTTTACTTTTTAATAAGATGTCATTGCTCAACCTACGTAAAGATGGTTTTCTTCTGATTGACTCATACTACAAAAGAACTTGGCATCTTAGGTCCTCCAGGTTTTCTATAAGGAACAAGAAGGTGGCAGAGAGGATGAGAGAGGATGCTCCAGGCTAGGTGCAATCGGCTGCCGTAACCCAGTCCATGCAGGCTGAAAGTCTCACCAGTGGCCAGTGGGAGAGAAAGCAGTAGAAGGGCCTGCCTTGTCTAAAAAGGGCAGCATTTCACCCAATAGCCCCACCACCTGCACATCATACTCTGAATTACATGCTCAAATCACCCTGCATGATATGCACTTAGGTTTGGATAAAACCATCAGGCTTTTCCTTTCTCCAAGTCACTTACCGTGTTACATTTTCACTTCCAGGCAAATGATTTCTTGGGGAAATCAGTGATGGAGTAGCCCTACACAGGCTGAGAGAGGCTTGTTAGGAGGAGAATGGAAAGGAGTCTATGTAAACCAATCCAGAAATTGTCATGCTAAGTACAAAAAGAGAAAAGTACAAACAACCTAAATGTCCAACACCAGAGGATCAGTGTAGGGGATCATTTTAGTCAGTGTGTTCCAATATGTGCTCAGAACAGTTCCCCTGGAAGAATTATGCAATGAGATCGTAAGTCGGTAAATAAATAAATTATAGAATTTTTTGTTGAAATATGTCAGTAATACCTAAACATATGTCTTGGTTTGGCTGCACATAGTACTTAACACGCTAATGTGTCAGCCACTCATTGGCCCACTTACTTTCAGATCCATTCCCCATCCTTCCTCTCCTCTGTTCTATATTGCAAGGAACTGATCCCTACGAACTACATTTCCCAGTCTCCCTTGCTCCATTTCCCAGTCTCCCTTGCTCCATTTCCCAGTCACCCTTGCTCCATTTCCCAGTCACCCTTGGTTTCCAGGTAGTTTCAGCCAATGGGGGGCAGTTGTGAATTAGTGGAGAGATGGAATAAGGGAAGAGCCAGGGTATTTCCCCCCTGATCCTCCATGTTTTGGGAGGCATCTCTGGGAGGCAGCGGCTTTGTCTTCGTGATTCTAGCTCCCCCAGCACAGCTTCTCCCTTCATGGCCCCACTTCCCTCGAGGCAGCTCCTGCTCTAGTGCCGGATCCTGACTCTTGATAACCAAGCCATGAGGTTTGCTGCTGACAGGAAAAGGTGGCATGGAAGAAGAGGGAATAGTTCCCTCCGTCAGTCCCAGGGGATTTTGAGTGAAGGTGGGAAGAGAAGTAGGAGAAGGAAGCAATCAGAATGTGAGTTTTTAGAAGGGAGAAAGCAGAGCGAGGGAATGTCTGGCCCTGTTGCAAGTTAGGTTCCCTGGGAAATAGACTCTGAGACAGAGTTGAGCATAAAGATATCTATTCAGGAGTGCCTTTAGAATCAACACCTGTGGAAGGGTGGGGGTGGGAGCAGGATTGGGCAGAGGGAAAAGCTGAGCTGTGATACAATCCCAACATAGGTCTCAGCTGATCCCATGAGAGGCTCTGCAGCTAGGATGGGTCTCCAGAGTTGTCCCAAAACGGGATGGGCACTCTGGGCCTCTGTACCCCAAGTTGATCAGTCATTGGATGCAAGTGACCCTGGAGAGGGGTATGACCTTGGGCAGTTAGTTTTTTCAGTCCTTTGACAACTGGAGGAATAAATCTTGCATCCCTGAAGGGAATCTGAGCAGCACAGCACAGTGTCCATCAAAGTCACTATTTCCGTTTGGGATTCTAGGAAGAGATGTTTTGGGGGCTACTTAGGACCAACTGAGGACAAAGCTACATACAAGTAGACTCCATGACAAGCAGAATTGGGCTAATATAGACCTAGAGATTGGGCTTCTGCAAGCTGCTCTTGGTTCTAGTATGGAGAGATCAGGACCAAAGTCCTTGAGGGCAAAGAAACGGATGAATCTCGAGCCAATAGAGTGGGAATGAACTTCCTGCTGGAGAGAGAGGGGTGGAGAAATCTGCAAAGGTAGAGATTCAGCAAGTCTGCTATGGGGCCTTGTCTGGGGACCAGGTTCTGATCAAGTCCCAGCTCATGCTAGGACTGGCGGCAGGCTTCAGCTATAAATGTAAGCAAGGCAAACAGCAATCCAGCAGTGCTAGGCCAACATAGGACTCTGACTTTCTTTTCCTCCAGGAAGTCATACAAGCCACACCCCTCTGCTCACTCAGCTAGATATCACCTTGGGATGGAAATAGGAAGGGGAAAGACGGGGTATTTTTCTTTCCAAGGAATTGAACACTACCTAGAGGGATTAATATGAGAAAAGGTATTTTAGCAATAGACAAAATAAAAATGCTGAATTTTAGTGTAAGCTAAATTTGTGGCTCTTCTACAAGACCTAGCTGTGTTGAGTATGCCAAATTCTATGTGAATAAACCATTTAACAGCGGCTTTAAAGGAAAGAATGAGACCCAGAAGAATAGGTGTGCACACTACAGTGTCAGAGACCCAGGCTCCTTCTATCTCTTTGCTCCTCCATACACAACCCTCGTTCATAGGTCCATCTCATAATTCAAGATGGCGGCACCTATGCTCCAGGTAGCATGACGGAGGAAAGGACAAAGGCAGGGCAAAGGTCGTGCACCAGTTGTCTGGAAAGGATGGGTCCTGGAAGCCGCTCCAAGGCACTTCCTCTGACATCTCAGTGGCCACAACATAGTCATATGATCACCTCTAGCTACAGAGGCAGCTGGAAAAAGTGACATTTATCCTAGGAAGTTGTGTGCTTAGGTGCAACTCATAATACAGAGCTATTCAAGAGGGTGAAAATGGATATCAGGAAGCAGCTAGCAATCCTTGCTACAGTACATAGAGCATATTATATGCACTATCTAACTTAATTCTCACAATAATCCTAAAATGTGGATTATTCCCATTATACAGATAATCAAATAGGACCCAGAAGCAGCAGGCTGATAGAGTTGATTACTCATAGCACCAGTTTTCAGCCTCCTTTCTCAAGGCGTCTACTAACTACAAGTAATGTATTTAGCTTTGGGGGGACTCATTTTTCCATTTCTTTGGAGTTTTAAAACAATATGTAGGCAAAAGAGCCAGCCCCTTCTGGCTGACCTTGCTCTTTCCCCATAGCAGGCCCGGCTTTATAAGAACTCTGAGCTCTGTTTATTTTGCAATTACCATGGTTCAGGGACCCTCTGACATTTTCACAGGGGAGGCTCAAGTCCTCACCCCTCCTCTTGATTCCTTGATTGTTATTTCCTCTACCTTTAAAAGAAAATTGCATAATGGCTATCACTTAGACACCTTCCCAAAGTACTTAACCTACATTAATGAAGAAGGGCCATGTGAGGAAATAGCCCTGGATGCCACATGCCAAGTTACAAAGAGAAAGAGGATTCAGAGCTCAGTTTATGGGGATCCTTTCACTGAACAGTGCCACATGGGCGTATGAATTGTGTCATTACCCATTCTCCAGACCCAGGGCCAACTCAAACAGTATCAAAGTCATTATTGAGATTTGGCCCCTTTAGGCTCATGTAAACATTTGTAACAAGTCTTTGAAGCGTCTGTTAAAAAAACATATACATGTGCATGTGTGCATGTGTGTGTGTGTGTGTGTACTCCATGAGCATTTGAGCAAGTGAAAGTGACTAACCACACTCGCTTTTACATCTGTCCACCATGGGCTGCTCTGGGGCCAGAAATGGTCCTGCCCTTCCAAAAGGAAAGGTATTGGTCTAAATTAGAGATGGAGGGTGACAATGTCAGTCAGTGTTGTCCCTTGTGGAGTGACAAGTCAACCTCTGCTGCTTTTGTAGGACTGACATTCTGTCAGCTTTCTTTGGTAAAGACACCTCGTTTTGCCCTGGGGAACCACCCCGCCCTGCTCTCAGCCTGTGTGATTTGGGCAGGTTGACCTCCTTTCCTTGAGTTTGGCTAATTGGCATCACCCATTCCCCTGGGTGTGGCGTTTTTTTCAAGGAAGGGCTTTTGACCCAAGTTAGTTCAATAAGATTCAGTGCCAGAGCTTCTGCTGTGACGATAGGGAAAGACGGTGAAGCCAGGTGCCACTGTGTCTCGCCACATCCCCCTCAGTGCGGACTATTCCCATGCTTGCCCACGCCTCCTACTCCAAGCACTTGAGACTCTCACCCAAAGGTTTTCTCTGATGCTCTTGGCGCTTGCGTGGGGCAGACAGAAGTGCTGTAGAGTTAATGCCCTGGGAGCACTGTCAGCCAGTCACGGATGGGGGTTAGAGAATCATTACCCCAGCTCCCTTGTCCCTGCAATGGGACATGTGTCTATACCATCCCCAGTGGCATGTGGTCTGTATTGTCTCACAGAGGTCCTGGTGGGATTGAACATCAATTGTCTATAGTGGTAACTGCCCATTAATGCATTTCCCCATTCTCTACCAGAGTTTTCTGGGGCCATTTCCTAAATAAACCACTTGCACTTGAATCCTTGTCTCAGCATCTGCTTCTGAGGGAATGCAGCCTAATAGAGAGAGCCATCTTGACACGATAGGGCAAGAACCTGCCTGAGAATACAGTCAACGCAGAAGAGGTAGTGCAGAGAAAGAGAGTAGGACAAACAGTCTTGATGGCATCACCTTGGGCATCTGGAACCAGCCATGCCCGAAGGTTGCATTACCCTTAGATTTGCCCTAAGACAAAGCATGTAAGAGCTGGAATTCCAAGGTATTTGTTTTGACTGTTTTCATGTCTCCTTCCCATGATTCTTGCATGGCCCCAGATATTCATTCCCACTGTGCTCATGTCAGCTCCTATGATCCAATGATACGAATTCATTCCAAGGGTTGTTGGACCTTGCTTTAACTGAGAGAGGGTTAAAGCCATCAGGGTGGCAGACAGTTCAAATCCTTCTCTGCAATTTCATGCAAATAACCTTCTGGCAGCTTCCTTTTCACTGCTGTGCTCTTGTCTGCCAGCCAATCTCAGGCCTGGGTATCCCCCGGGAGATGTTAACTCATCTCCCTTATCTGCTTGACTGACTGTCATCTTGACACATCATTGAGCTGGTGACGAAGCCCTTAATTAGTGCATGTCTCCAGGCCTTCAGTTTTGCCAACTCTTCTTCTATTGGCCCTCCCTGAGCCTCTCTCTTCCCATCTCTTTACCATCCCCAAAGAGGATGATATCTGTTATTTAATAATGCTGTTTCTTTGACTCTCCATCCCTCACTCTGCCGTCTTCTTCCCGAGTCACATGTTCAGAGCCAACTGCACTCACCGTGGACCAGGTTCCAAGCTGCTCATTTTGAGATATTATTCCATTTAATCCTCTCATCCAGCCTCTGCGGTTGCAACTATGATCCCCTGTTTGCAGTCCAGGATACAGGCTCAGAGAAATTACACTCACTCGTTTTGGCCCCGGACAAGGCCTGGTTTAAGTCCCAACTCTGTTGCTTGCGGCTGTGTGAGTTAACCAACATTTTTCACTCTCATTTTCCTGTACTAAAAAGGTAAGAATACTGACTTTATGGGCTTGCAGCAATGATTAAGTGAAATAATTCTTACATAGCAGTTTGTTTAGTGTCTGGTACGTAGTAGATTCTTAGAAACATAGTCATTATTGTTATCATCATCAGCATCATCGTTCATAATTGAATCCAAAAATATTATCCATACAATATGTGTGTCTATCTGTGTACACATTCATTCATTTGGGAGATAAGAAATCTGATTCAAAATAACAATAATAATCGTTCTATTTTAAGTGCTTTATAAATATTAAATCATGTAATATAAATATTAAATAGTTTAATCCTCACAACCTATTGAAGTGGTTCTGCCATTATCCCCATCCCGTCTCAAATAGTCATTAGCAGGAAATAGAACAAGATAGGCCTTTGACAGAAAGAAAAGGCAGACCTGCTTTTGGAGACTGGACCACAGGAACCCTGCAGAGGCCAGTTTGCCCTGAGCCTGGCATGGTCCATATAGACTGATATGACTGTTCCCAATATCCAAGGAGATGTGGGAGAGGAGGTGAGGTTGCATATCCCACCCCACTGTCACGTCTGCCTAGGAGAATAACCGCCTCCCATCTGATGGAGACTGAGTCGCTGGTGAGGCCATTTTCCAAGGCTGCCTGGGGCTATTCTGCATCTGGGGAAAACAAAGAACCTCCAAGGAAGGTCCCGGAAGACCTGGCTTCTTTTTTTTTCCCCCTAGCTTTATTGAGGTATAATTAACAGAATTATATATATTTAAAGTGTCCAATGTGATGATTTGATATATGTATACATTGAGAAATAATTACCACAATCAAGTTAATTAACACATCCATCACCTCACATAGTTACCATTATTATTATTTTTTGAGAAATAATAAGAGAGAATGCTTACGATCTACTCCCAGCAAATGTCAAGTATACAACACAGTATTATTAACTATTAGATAAAGAAAATGTGATGTATATGTGTATATGTACACACACACACACACACTCACACACACACAAACAATGGAATATCAAGGAAATCCTGCCATTTGCAACAACATGGATGAGCCTACAGAATATTATCCTAAGTGAACTAAGCCAGACAGAGAAAGACAAAACTGTATGATCTCATTTATATGTGGAATCTTAAAAAAAAAAAAAAAAGTTGAAGTCATAAAGACAGAGAGGGGTGGGGGAAATAGGGAGATATTGGTCAAAGGGTCCAGTTATAAGAGGAATAAGTCCTAATCTAATGTACAGCCTGGAGACCTGGCTTCTTTTAATGACCCCCAGTTTCCAAAGGAGAAAGTCCACTCTCTTCTGTGCTGTTGGTAATGGAGGAATCACAGAAAATGTAGGATTGTAATGGGCATTATCTCATTCAGTTGAGGGACCAGTAAATGAGATATTCCATATAAAGAGATTCGCACAAAGAGTTCATGTAGTAAATGCTCAACAAATGCTTATTATTATTGTCATATTATAATTGTTGCTGTTGTTGAATGGGTCATACCTTGTAATTTATCAATAAATACATTAATAAATATGTATTTAGTATCAACTAAGGACTAAACATTGAGGATTCTGGGGTAAATAAGCTGGATCAAGTCCCTGCCATGATGGTGTTTACATTCTAGTACAGAACTATGCGATAGAACTTTCTATGAGGATGGAGATGTTCTATATCTGCACTGTCCAATATAGTAGCCACTAGCATCTTGTGACTGCCGAGCTGTTGAAATGGTGCTGGTGCAACTGAGGAACTGGACTTTAAAATTTTTATTTGATTTTAATTAATTTTAGTTAGACTTAAATACCCACATCTGGCCAGTGGCTACTGTATTGGATGGTGCAAGTCTAGTGGATAGAAAGAGATAATTATTTGTGAGTTTAAAACTAACATTCTAATTTAGTAATCAATTGATTAACAATGATCTGTTGAGTATCAACAAAGGGATAAGCATTAAGGATTCAGTGTTAAGTACGTCGGACAAAGTGTCTGCTCTGAAGATAGGATATTTAAACTAAAACGCAGACGGGGTGGTCATGTCTTGTCTTGTGATGGTCGTGTCTTGTGATGAGCAGAAGGAAGGTATTCCAGGCAGAGGGAACAATAAGCACAAAGGCTGTGAGGTAGAAGTGAGCTCGGGATGTAAGAGGAACATAAAAAAAAGGCAAAAGAGGGTGAAGCCAAGTAAGAGAGGGAGCAAGAGTGTAGAATGATGTCAGAACAGGCAGGGACAGATCATGGCCAGGCTTTGGATTCTATTCCAGCTCTGTGGGAATCCACTGGAGGGGTTAACGTAGGGGAGTCACATGATGAGAACCGTATTTTTTTTTTTTTTTTGCTGAGGAAGACCAGCCCTGAGCTAACATCTATTGCCAATCCTCCTCCTTTTGTTTCCCCCAAAGCCCCAGCAGATAGTTGTATGTCATAGTTGCACGTCCTTCTAGTTGCTGTATGTGGGAAGCGGCCTCAGCATGGCCGGAGAAGCAGTGCATCGGTGCGTGCCCAGGATCCGAACCCCGGGCCGCCAGTAGCGGAGCGCGTGCATTTAACCGCTAAGCCACGGGGCCGGCCCCCGAGAACTGTATTTTTAAGAAGTCACTTGGCTGCTCCATCAATGAGTGGACCGTCCAAAGACCAGAGGATATAGAGAGCAGCAGTTGAGAAATTATTAGAGTCATCGAGATAAGACGTGATGGCTTAGACTAACATGCTTATAAATACATTAATAAATATGTATTTAGTATCAACTAAGGACTAAACATTGAGGATTCTGGGGTCAACGTCTGGCTCAAAACAAGCATTTGAAAAATAACTGTTATTATTTTGGAGGTTACTTGTTTCCCATGATGAAAACTATAGGTTACTTTAGGCAGCCAATCCATTGAAATGTATTCACGGAACACTACTATGGACATTAAGAGTTCCAAGGCTTCTATAGTCAAGTTAGATGGAGTCTCCTCCTCTAAGTAATTCCGACATTACTGGAGAGAGAAGTCTGATGCTCTAGAAACGACTAAAGAAAGTCCCAAGCTAGGGGGCTGGATGGCATGCCCCCTCTGTGAGAGCTCTCCTAGCTCAAGGAAAAGAAGCCGCTAAGAAAGACAGTCCACTATTCATTCCCCCCAAGAATCCTCATTTTGGAAACTGTTTCTGAGCTTTGTCCATTTGGAAAACACTGACACATCTTCCAGGAGAAGACGAAGTCTGAACACACACAGATGGCAGCCCCACCATTCCTTTGCAGGGAGGAGATGGGCATGGACGTGAACCAAATACAAGGCATGGAAAGGATTTTTTTGTGGGCAGAGAGTGGGGGCACACTGGGACTTGGTTGCTGGAAGTCGTGAAGCCGTCCTTGAGCTAAGGAGCCATGTGCAGTGTGAAGTGCCACATCCTTTCCTGGAAGGACTGAGTGGCTAGAGGTTACACCCAACAACCTACCTCCTACCCCTCTACCCAACACCACCATCTTGGGCTCTACTCCTTCCAGAAGTTAGAAGTCTTCCTCCTTGACACTGGCTGAATCCAATAACTTCTCCAGTTAAACCATAAAACCAGACACCAAATACGTAATACAAACGGGCGGAAAAAACAAGGGAGAGACCATTTGGCTGTTGCATGACTCTGGGGAACTGGAAACCCATACTTTGCCGCGTTCAACCTCCATTCATTATCCTCCATGTGTTGGTTTTTTTTAAAGCTATCCCTGACTGTGAATGGCAAATGAAGACTTTTTCTCCATTTCCCACATCGAAACAGTGGCATTGTGAGTCCCATTGGACTGTGTGACTCTGGGCAACCAAGGTTTGTAATGTCTTGCAGCCTCAGCAACCTCTTTGGGAAATGAGGGGAAATAACATTTATTTTACAGGTCTGTTGAAAGATCCATGAGAAAATATATGTAGAAAGTTTAGCACAGTGCTGACTCACAGTGGGATCAGTAAGGGTTGAGCACTATATGCTTCGTGCACAGTAAAATATCAGAGAAGCAAATGCAGCATCAGTAACCAGGGCAGTATCTGTTGCATCCCAGACCATGGTGCATGGGCTACTGGACTGAATGCTTACAGTTGCCCAGAGACCAGCCTGTGGCGGGTAATGGATTTTCAGATGAGAGAACAGAGTCTCAGGGAGTTTGCTCAGCTGAAATGGGCAACCTTGCATTTGTGCAATGCTGTCTTAACTGGAGTCACACAGATCTGGGTTGGAACCAAGGCTCGGCCGTTTAGGATCTGGACAGTGTCAGACAACTTCCCTTCTCGAGAGTCCAGGTTTTACATCGCTAAAATCGGCATAACAATACATCCTATCTTGTACTGCTGCATCTCACTCCTGAATCTGGTGCTTTATAGCCGAGTAGAACATTGGCTACCACAGTCATTATTATTAATACAAAATCCACATTGCAACAATATAATTATCAGTGTCAACAGTAATAGCAATGCCCACTTGTATATTTAGTTAGTATTGATGCAACTTGGTGCAAGATCCAAGAATAAGGGATATTTGAGTAAAAGATTACTACCAGCTGTATGCATTCATCCATTCAAAAAATATTTATTTATTCTCCTGTGTGCCAGACATCAGTCTAGGAACTGGGAACACAGCAGTAAATATGACAAAAAAGGTCCCTGGCCCCATGGAACTTCATGAGGGGAGGGTTTGAGGAAGGAAACAATAAATAAATAAACCGTTAAGCATATAAATATTGAACATGTCAGGTAGTGATCAGTTCTAAGAAGGAAAATTGTGCAGGGTGGGGAAAAACAGTGATGGAGAGAGAAATGGAGGTGTGACTTAAATGGGTGGTCAGAAAGATCTTTTTGATAAGATGGCATTTGAGCAGAGACCTGGAGGAAGTGAGGAATGGCCGTGTGGATACCTGAGGGTTAGAGCATCCTTCTGGTAGAGGGAATAGCAAGTGCAAAGGCCCTGAGGTTGGAGGAAATACAATGGAAACCTAGTGGAGGCGAGGATGTCTGGGGAAGGGCCCTCACATAGCACAGCATGTGTTGCAGAGCAGTGCACAATCCATTGTTTTTAGGATCAGTCTCAGAACCCTGCATGGTACCGCCATCCACCTGAGCCATGGTATTGAGAGGACTCAGTTCTCATTTTGCTACAATTTAGAGATTCCAACCAGTGGGCCTTCTGGTACCTTTGGAAGTCATACCCTTGGCATCTGCTAGAAATGGTCATGTCGAGACAGAAGGCACCAGAAACCCAGCCACAGCCCTCACCACATGGCCTGGCTGCGAAGCGTGTTAGGCAGATCCTTGGAATGGTTTTCTCTCCATTCTCTGGGCGTGGATGCCAACAACTCCCAGGGCTCAGTCCTTGGGTTGCATCACTGGTGACGTCCAGGGCCAGAGCGCCCCAATTAGCAGCCCTCTGCTGCCCAGATGGTCAGGGGACACAGGAAGACAGAGAGGTCAGCAGCTTGGGTGGCTTTCCTGGAGTACAGCCCCTCTCTCTGCTCAGCGGGCCTCGGAGTCACTGCCTCCATCCCAGTGCCACAACTCACCACCTTCCAGAAGCTGGAATTCCCCTAGAAGACCAAAGGTCTGGGATGTGCAGAAAAGGATAATTCGGTGGAATGTGTCCCTGACTCACGCTAATTCTCATTTGTGGGTGATTCGAGAGGCTCGGGGCCCAGAATCACCAGAATGTGCTCAGTTATGTTCAGGGTGCAGCTGGGCAGCCGCGTTCCTAACTCGTGTCCCATTCGGGACTCTGGAGGATGCCTTCTCCGCACAGTGACAGAGCCGAGTGTCCTGAGCATTTGCAAAGTGCCAACCACTATGCTGAGTTACTTAGACGGATCCCTTGAAGGTTCCCGAGAGCCCTGTGAGGGGGAGACTGTTGTCATGATGCCTCTTTTCTGTGGAGAAGGACAGCAAGGCCCAGAGAGGTTAAGTAATGGCCTGTAAGTCACGTATCTATTAAAGACGCAGCCAAGTCTTGAACTTCCGTGGTCTGAAGTCAGGGCCCATCACGCTTATAGACTCCAACACTGCTCCCTACTCTCTCTTTGTCCCAGCCGTGTAGACCAGAGGTCAGTAAACTTTTTATGCAAAGGGCCAGATAGTACTTATTTTTGGCTTTGTGGGCCATGCGGTCTCTGTCACAGCTGCTCCTCTCTGCCATCGTGGTGCGAAAGCAGCTGTGGGTAATAGGTAGAGGGATGTGCGTGGCTGTGTTCCAATGGAACTGTGTTTACAAAGACAGGCAGAAGGCTGGGTATGGCCCGTGGGCCGTAGTTTGCCGACCCCTGGTGTAGATGGTCCCACTGTGTCTTTCCTGGAGCTTTTGATGGTCCCCTTCATTGGAAGGCAGTTCCAGGGCTGACTCAGTGTCTCAACAATGTCGTCAAGGACCCGGGCTCACTTCACATCTTGCTCAGCCATCCTCAGTAATATTGGCTTCCCATTACCATACTTGTTGTCTCATGGTCACAAGATGGCTGCAGTAGCTTCAGGTATAATATCCCAAACTGCAGGAAGCAGGGCCAGGAGCTACACAACCATTTCATAAGGTTTTGTCTTTCATTTTTTCACTGGAAAGGGACGCTTCCTATCTACACCAGGCTTCTTTCATTTCACTGGCCATCACTGAGTTCCGTGTTCACCGCAAAATCAATCATGGGAAAATAGGGAATATGAACGCGTTATGCTCATCCCTGAGGCTCAGGGAGGGTCCCACATCCCCTCCAAATCTAGGGACCACCGACGGTTACAAAATCAGGATATGCTGGCATGGGAGAAGGGAGGGGAAGGTTTTGGGTAGGTGACAGCAACATCTACGATGCTCACAAGCATCATTTTTAGGAGCAATTCAGAGTGGAGGGCCAGCCCAAGGCAGCTCCACAAACACCTTGGGACTTGCGCTAAGCCGGTGAGGTGTGAGGCGCGGTCAGAGCTGGGAGCTGAGACCACAGTCGGGAGCCAGCCACTCACTCTTCATACCCAGCTTCAGAGGAGCAGGCGTCAGCCACAGAGCTGAGGCGGGAGGGCGCCTGGGGAGGAGGATGTGAGGCGACAGGTGTGAAAGGGAAGGAGGGTTTAGCAAACGGGTCTGGCCCCCTCCCAGGCTCGGGCGGAGAGATTCCCGTGGTTTCAAAGCGCTGGGATCTCTCCTGCTGAAACCACAGAGGATGGAGGAATGCTTTTCAGAGCTGGCCCCCAAAGTCATTCTGGGGCATGATCTGCCTGACTCGAATTGCCTCAACACTCACATCCAGACTAGGTCTTCTGCTGCAAGAAATTGGGTGTGGAAAAATCAGAAGGCTTGAGAGCTAAATTAAGCCTACATTGCTCACACATTCCCTGGGGTGGGGCAGGAACACAAGACCCATTTCATAATATTTCATTGTACAGGAGACCCAAAGCAAGATATTTATTTGGTTTAGATAAAGGCGTTTTGAGATCTAGAAATGAAAAAAAAAATAGATAAGAAAAGTGAATTAGATAATTACCATTCATTCATTCATTCCTTCATTCAATAGCTGTTTACTGAATGCCTACCATGTGCCAGGAACTATTCTAGTTGGTAGGGATTCAGCAGTGAAAAAATAGGTAAAAATCACATTGCTCATGAAGCCTGCTTTCTGGTGGAGGAGACAGGCAATAAGACAAATAAGTAAACTTTATAGCTCTTTCTTTGACCGAACCATTTAACTTCCCTTGACCCATTTCCCGCTTATAAAATTGTTTCCCATTACTCACTATTTATCATGGACCAGGCTGTGATGGTTAATTTTATGCGTCAACTTGGCTGGGCCACGGCGTCCAGATATTTGGTCAAACATTATTCTGGATGTTTCTGTGTGGGTGATTTTTGGATGAGATTAACATTTTAATCAGTGGACTTTGAGTAAACAACATTACTCTCTACAACATGGGTGGGCCTCATCTAATCAGTTGAAGGCCTCCACAGACCAAAGACTGACCCTCCCAGAGCAAGAAGCAATTCTGTCAGCTGACAGCCTTTAGACTTGGACTGCAACATCAGCTCTTCTCTGGGCCTCCAGCCTGCCAGCCCACCCTGAGGATTTGGACTCACCAGCCTCCATAGTCATGTGAGCCAATTCCTTAAAATAAATTTCTCTCTCTTTCTCTCTCTCTCTCTATATATATACATCCTATTGGTTCTGTTTCCTCTTGAGAACTCTAAATAATACACGCACATTGTGCAAAGGGCTTCACAGTAATTATCCTCATTTACTTTTCACTCAACCCTGTGAGGTAAGTCTTTCCATCCCCACTTTACAGATGAGCAAAGTGAGGCTCCAAAAGTCGGAATAAATTGCCAGCGGATAAGCAGCAAAGTCAGGATTTGAAACCTGGGCTGGGTGACATCAAGGTCTACACTGCAAACCCAATAAACCCAACTCAGTCCCAGCAACAACCACGTGTTCACCAAGGAGTTCTGTGTGTGAAAGTGGAGGGTCTCCTGCATAGCTGGTGCCCAATGATAATGGTCCTTACCTTTTTTTGGTAACAGAGGAGTCATGTAGCTTGAATTGCATTCCATATGTTGAGATGACAAGGACTGCCTGATAAAGATCCCTCCACATGGCCCACTGGGAATTTCTCTGGCTCTAAGGGTCAGGCAGAACAGAATGTCAATGAGTCAAAAGCTTCTCTGATCTGCTTTGGGGAAGTCCTGTGATGAGCTTCTCCTAAAGGCATGTACTGGGATGTGCTTTATATAATTTTGTGGTGAAATCATAGCCTAGGGATTGTATTGCCTGGGTCCAGATCCTAGCTTCCCCACCTACTGGCTGTGTGATCTTGGCCAACTCCCTTACTCACTCTGAGCTCTAGTTTCTTCTTGGTAACTCTGTCATGTCAGGAGGCATGACAAAGCTTAAATTCAGTAGCACACTAAACTCTAAGTACAGTTTCTGGCAAAATGTGTGTGTTTAATGAATATCAGCTCTTGTTTCAGAGGTAGCAGGGATGGGTCCAGGTTTTATGGTATGTGAGGCTGATGCAGTGTGTGTATTTGGGGGGGGAGGCGGGGGAGGTGTTATTTAAGGAAAAGAACACAAATAACTTAGAAAATGGGGGGCAGTGCCATTGAGGGGCCTTGGAGCCTAGGGTCTGTCGCTCTGTCTAGCCGTTCTCTGGAGCAGGAATATTTCTTCTTCAGCATCTCTAAGTCCCCAAAGAAACAAATGCCTTATCATAGGGATCCTTTAATTTCCAAATCCTGCTTGGTTATTTTTCTGACGGTGAGAAATCTCGGAGGATTAGGCCACGTGTCTTGCACTGGTGTGACGCTTAGAGAACGAAATTCCTGCCAGCACCTTCTCAGAAATGAGGCTTCAAGACCTCCTCTTTCTAGGTCCTCAGAGCAAACAGCACCTGCGATCTCTCCTCTCAGCACCCAGGGTTCTCCCACCCGGGAATTACACAGGCTTCAAAGACCATTCCTGAAGGGCCGGGGTTGGGCTGGAAGCTGGCGGTTGTGGCTGGGGTTGGATTTTTCAAAGAGCTGGTTTCAATTTTGTAATATTGTTCTCTCAATATTGTAATATTGCAGAAGTGTGTCCTTCTGTGCTGTATTCTCAACAGGGATGGAGGCAGGGGAAAAATATAAGAAAATGGAACAGCACTTTCAATCCCGTGCGCAAATGAGGATTTACAGTCATACGGGATCGTTTTCACTTTTTGATGTTTTCATTCCTATCTCCTTGTTTGATCTTCGCCACAGCTCCATGACATAGACAAGCCTGTTTTACAGATGGGGGGACTGAGGTCCACGGGTCCCTGGGGCTCCACAGAGCGAGAAGTGGAGCAGAACTCACATCTCTTAATGCCCAATCGTATGCATTTTCCATTAAATCACAGAGATCCTTGGGATGTCTGGGTATTTTTAGCTCCATTTTACAGATGAGAAAACTGAGCCCCAGAAAGGTGAAATGACTTGTCTAAGATGATCTCGGTTATCATTGTCCTCATCATCACCATCTCCATCATCATCATCACCATGACTACTTGAGCTAGAATAACAATAACAACAACAATAATGATAATGACTGTGGGCTATGTGCTAGGTAGGCACTATTCTACTTGCTTTAAGTACATGAATTGGTTTACTTCTTACAAGGATGGATCTTACCATATCCCCATTTTATAGATCAGGAACTGAGGCAGACAGAAGTGAAGTTACTCGCTAGTGAGTGGCACAGCCAGGATTCGAACCCTGGCAGTCTGACTCTGGAATGCCCTCTCGGTCCCCCCACTAAGCTGGTAAGTGTTGAGCCAGTAAATGAACAGCTGGGGTCTCCAGATCTCCAATGCAGGGTATGTCCCACTACTTCACAAGCTCACCTTCTCCTTCTCCCTCTTGGTGCTTGCTCTGGACCCAACAGAGCCCCCTTGCCTGCCCCTCTGCCCATCTCACCTCTTGCCAAGTGAACACCCTTTTTGATAGGAGAATATGTTCCTGCCCACGGGCTTGATATCCAGCTCTACAACTCACTAGCTAATTGACATTAGGAAAGCTGTTAAATGTCTCTGGACCTTGGTGGCTTCGTCTGTAAAAGGAGGATCATGATGGCAACCAGCTCCTTGGCTGTTGTCAGTATCACAAGAGAGGAAGTGGGTAAAGCCAGCACTTCAGCACCAGGCGTGGAGGAAATGTTCATTATGTGCTCATTCAACCACAGATCCAGGACGCAGGGCTTTGAGAATGAAAATGTGTATCAGTTAGCTTAGGCAATGTTATGCTGTGGCAACAAGCAAGTCCCAAATCTTAGGGGCACGTAACAGTATTCCTCAAATGTGCTATGGCCACCGTGGGTCAGTTTCAGCTCAGCTCCACATCATTTGTATTCTGGACTCAGCCTGAAGGAGCAGGCTCTAGCTAGGATATTCTCAATTGTGTGGCATAGGGAATAGACAGGCACGATGGACCACTCAGGGGCTCTTAAAGCTTGAGCTCAAAAGTGGAATGCATCACTTCCACTCACATTTCACTGGCCAAAGGAAGCCAGATGGACAAGTCTGGCATCAGTGGGGCAGGCAGCTATAACTCTCCCATAGGGAGGGTCCCTTTAGGAAAGGTCCCATAAGGAGAGGTACCACACAGAAGAATCCACAACAGCAAAGGCCGGGTGGGTGGATGTAACAGAATTGGGGAGCAATGGGGCCAGTCTGGCTGGAGGAGAAGGTCACGTCAGGCTATTTGACTATAGGTCAGGGACTGCTCGATGGATTGGGGGTATTAGCCAGTGATGGAAGTCTACAGTGGGGACATGTCTTAACTACAACACACTTACTACATCTGGAAGAGATCAGCCGCCAAGTTCCCTTAGATTGGCTGTTATAAGCCCCTCGTGTTAAACTCATTCGTGGCTCTCCATATCTCTTGGGGGTTCCGCAAATTTAGTTATTCCATTATCACCTTCAAGAATTTTACTGTAGGCTCATGTTTCATGTATCACTTTCGTGAGTTTTGCCTTATCCTCATTCCACTGATAAGATGACTTAACAGTAGTCATTTAAAGGTACTTGTTTTTATAACATAAATGGATTTATGTTCTGTATTCATTTGCTAGGGCTGCCATAACAACGAACCACAGACTGGGTGGTTTAAACATGGATTCATTTGCTCACAGTTCTGGAGGCTAGATGTCCAAGACCAAGGTGTTGGCAAGGTTAGCTTCTTCTGAATCCTCTCTCCTTGGCTTGCAGATGGCCGTCTTCCCCCTGTGTTCACATGTGTTTATGTGTGTCTGTGTCCTAATCTCTTCTTCTTGTAAGGAACCAGTCGTATTGGATTAGGGCCCACCCTAACGACCTCATTTTTAACTTACTTACCTCTTTTTTGTTTGTTTGTTTTCTGCTGAGAAAGGTTCATCCTGAGCTGACATCTGTTGCCGATCTTCCTCTTTTTTTTCCCTCCCCAAAGCCCCAGTACATAGTTGTATATTCTAGTTGTAGGTCCTTCTAGTTCTTCTACGTGAGCCGCTGCCACAGCACGGCTACTGACAGAGGAGTGGTGTGGTTCCGCGCCTGGGAACTGGACCTGGGCCACCAAAGCAGAGCGTGTTGAACTTTAACCTGTAGGCCACCAGGGCTGGCTCTTTAAAGACCTCTTTAAAGAAATTATTTCCAAATATAGTCACAGTCTGAGGTACTAGGGGTTAGTACTTTAACATACGAATTTGGAGGAAGATAATTCAGCCCATAACATGTTCTAGAGATATATCATATCATAATTATAGCATGCCATAATACCAATATCACCATAAATGGAAACCACTCTAACTTGCCATAACTAGAAGCACCTAGAACAGTGCCTGGCACATAGGTGGTATTCAATATGTGTGGAATGCATGCTTGAATGATAGTAAAATAAGTACAATTAAGATAAAATTATTTTTATAACATTCTAAGTAGATGCTGTTGTTTGTTAAAGCCTCTGAGCCTGGGGTTCCTCTCTTTTTTGCAGTAGGGAGATCATGAGTTCTAGAGCGGCATTAAAGACACATTAGTGACTGAGACTTTCTGTTTGATTCAATTAGAAGGACTGAGAAAGAATGAGAAAGAGAAGAACTTTCATGTTCTTCTCTTGTGATTCAGGGCTATTTTGTTACCTTCTAAAACCTTCTCCCATCCCACCGGCGGCTTGCGTTCCACACTTGAGGAAACCTTGGCCCGCCCACAGGACAATGCCACACTCTTACTGGAGCACAGAATCTTCCTGGTCTCTCTCTTACCTCCCTTTCTAGCCTCATCCTCTGCCTGTTTTCCCATCACCTTACACTCCAGCTGGCTCAGACATGACAAGTTGTCCCATCCTTCTCCGCGTCTTCAAACATCCCCGTACCTCTGTTAGGAGCATCTGCCCCTACCCTGCCTGCCTGGTGAACTCCTGTTCATCCCTCAGGACCCATCCAAGGATGCCCCTGGGAGATGGGTAATTTGAAAAAGACAAATACAAGCTAGGATTTGTGGTACAGTTCCATATTAAAGGGGGAAAAAAAAAGTACAAACATAGTTCTGGAAATCACACACATGAACATATTAAAAAGTGACAGGAGTAAGATGATTTATTTTCTTTTTGCTTATCTGTGGTTTTTGATATTTTGACAGCCAACATGTATTCTTCTGTAATCGTAATAAAAAGTTACCGTTGATGTTTTAAAAGAGCAAGTGTCTACATGCTTTCTTTTGGGAACTTTTCTTGACTATTATCCTGCTCCGCGAGGCACACACACACACACACACACACACACACATGCGCCTGCACACACACGCCCCAGGGAGGCACAGACAATCACATTCTGGTAACTTTGCATTTTGCACGTAACTCTGTTATTTCATTAATCACTTTGTTCTGAAATTATCTATTTACTCATCTCCTTCCCGCCCCAATCTGTGAGGCAGTATCGTTTTGATGTTAATAGCGTGGATCTCAGATCCACAATTCCTGGGGTTGAATCCTGGACCCAGCCCCTCATCCATCCTCTCACTGACTATTAAGTCTTTACCCTACACCAGGCACTATACTTGGCAGTCTGGACACACTCGTATTCAGAGCGGACAATGGCCCATGCCTTCAGGGAGCTGCCTTTGCTGTGACTGGACGAACCACCAAGAGAGTGACCAGAGAGTCTAATCAATTATCAAACTCAATAGTATATTAGCAGGTGTAAGTGCTGCACAAAGATGAAAATGCAGAGCTCAATGAGAGACCAAGAGTGCGGAAGGAGATGTGAGAGGGGAGGGATAAAAATGCAACTGGAGTGGTCACCCTAGGCACTGTACAGAAGGGAACTTTTGAGTAAGAACTTGCAAAAAGTGAAAGTGTTATCCATGCAGGTCAGCGGTAGAAGGGCTTTCCAAGGGCAGGGAACAGCCAGTGCAAATGCACAAAAGTGGGAGCATGCCTGGTACTAAGCACTGAATTATGACCACAAATCCATATAATTGAAGCCCTAACCCCCAATGTGACTGCGTTTGGAGATAAGACTTTTAAGGAATTAAGGTTAAATGGGGTTTTAAAGGCGGGTCTCTGATTCAATAGGACTGGTGTCCTTATAAGAAGAGGAAGAGACAGTAGGAAAGTGGTCACACCGAGGAAGGGCCACAGGAGGACACAGTGAGAAGGTGGCCATCTACAAGCCAGGAAGAGAGGCTTCACCAGAAACCAAGGCTGATGGCACCTTGAGCTTGGACTTCCAGCCTCCAGAACTGTGAGAAAATCAATTTCTGTTGCTTACGCCCCCCAGTCTGGGGTATTTTGTTCTGGTGGCCTGAGCAGACCAACACCTCCGGTGTTTTGGAGAAACGGGAAGGAAGCCAGTGTAACTCGGGGCGGATTGGGTGCTGGGGAGTGCAGTGGTTGGTGAGGGAAGAGACGCCCCTCTTCAGGGGGCCTGAGGAGATGAGGGGGCAGGTCCTGCAGGGCCTTGTGGGCCGTCCTAGAGATTTGGCTTTTTTTTCTGAGGGAACTGTGGAGCCATGGCAGGGTTTTGAGCTGAAGAGTGTCACACTCTGAACCACACTTCAGAAACATCGATTGCATTGCTGTGCTGAGAATACACTGTAGAGAGAAGGGTAGAATTGGGACGAGCAGTCTGAGGCTGATGAAACAACTCAGGAGGAGATGATGGCAGCTTGGGCCGGGGTGGAAGAGAGAGCAGTTGTCAGATTCCTAATGGATTGGATGTGGGGGTGTGAGAAAAAGAGAAGAGTCAGGGTGACACCAAGGTTAATGAGGTGAGCAACTGGACTGAGGTGGGAAGGCTGTAGTTCAGTGGTTCTCAACCATGGGTGGTGTTGCCCCCAGGGGACATTGAGTGATACCTGGAGACCGTTTGGGTTGTCACAAATTGGGAAGTGCTGCTGGCATCTGGTGAGTGGAGGCCAGGGCTACAGTTAAACGAGCTTGCACAGGACAGCCTCCCGTAAAAGGAATGATCCAGCCCAAATGTCAATAGTTCTGAGGTTGAGAAATCCCCGTGTGGCAGGTGGAGCAGGGTTGGGCTGGGAGCGAGACATATCACGGGGAAGATCAGTAGTTCAGTTCTGGACATATTCATTTCCTCTATTGACTCTCTGTCTACTGGTTGTAATGTTGGGAAATCGTTTTACCTCGCTGGACCTCAGTTTTCTCGTCTGTAATATGAGGATAAAAATTCTCCCTTCTTCCTAGGGGTTTCGTGGAGTATAAATGGAAAGCATTTGAAATGGTGCCCAAGAGAGTAAGTGTGCGATACATTCCAGCCGTGATTCCTGGAGGGGAGACTGTGCCTGTTCATTGTGTGAAATGGAATTTCGTTCTGTCCAGCACCAAGAACAAGGCCTGGCATGCGGTCGGTACTTAATTAATGCTTATTGATTGCAGCAACAAATGGATCACAGGGTTGTGTCTGACTATAGGTGGGTTTTCTCCAGGGCCTATCCAAGCCAAAAGTTAAAGGCGAACGATGGAAGTCAGATTCGTCAGGCTGTGTCCTTGGACGTTGCAATTGAAACCTACTAGCAGGAAAGCACAGAGAATGAGGAACCAAGTGTAACCAAACCCTTACTGTCCATTCAGACAGGCCTTCCAAGAACCTCCCACTGGCTCTCCCTGAAGCCTGGACACTTTTTAAAATCCAGTTTCATTTATTTACAGTTTTATGGTTTATATTCAAGTGGCTTTGCATATCAAATTTTGTTATCTTGTTAGTTAACAGACAAAAGTTTTATTAGGTCCCATCAAGAAAGGGATCACATGTTGTCATCATGACATATGCAATGATAAGCTGTCCTTTGTGAGTGGAGCTCATGAACTTGTCTCTGTCCAGCGACCTGAGAGAATTTCTCTTGGACTCAATCACTCCTGCGTGGTCATCTTCTGGAGCCTTCTATAAGTGGTTCCACAGCTCTCCTGTTGCCACACCTTGTAAACCATAGCGATGCTCTCACATGCACCAAGCTTCAACTTGCTGATGTATGACGAGATGTCAGACACATGGCGGGGATCACTCCATGAGCCAAGCAAACAAAACCCCTGTCCTCACGTTGCTCGCATTCCAAAGGCTCATGTCTGTTAGTGTGACTTCAGTTGCCAGCAACAGAAAGAGTCAACTCAAACTTGACGTCCAATGTTAGCATGTTCATCTCTGTGTGCATCCATAAAACATAAAATCTGGCATCACAGGTCACCCCGAGGTAGAGCAACCCAGTGTTGATTCATTCAGTGGCTCAAACATATCACCAAAAGCCCCGAGGTTACTCATTATTGTTTTCTTGAAGCCAGCCCAATGCTGGGCACATAGGAGCTCACAGAATGCTTATTAAATCAATGATGAAAAAGAGCAGATTTGACTCCAGCTTAGCACTCTCTTATACTTGCAAGATGGCTGTCGTACTTCCCAGCATCCCATCCAGACACAATCATGTCCAGGTAAAACAGAGATTATTTTGTCCTGTGTTTGGGATTTTCTCATAGTTTTATTTTGAAGTATTTCATATGAACAAGTATAAACATGCACACACATACATATACATATATATGATTTTATTTCAGTATATGTAATTTATATATAAGGTATATATTAGATTTAAAGAAGAACAAAATTAATGTTCATGTAACTTACTAATCTGTGTAAGAAACAGAACTTAATTAAATTACTGAATCTTTCTGTGTGTCCATCTCCAATCACTTTCCTCTCCCTTCGTGCTCACTCCACAGAGCTAAGTATTAATTAGAGCTTTGTATCATTACCTCATTATTATTCTCTCTGTATTTCTTTCTAAGAGCAAGACACCATTCCCATGAACACTCAAAAGACTCTCTGTCCTGTTCCATTGGCCAGAACAGGGTCATATGCCTGTCCATTGACTGACCACAGGCAAAAGACACTGGGTTTGGCTGTGATCTGCTTGAACTCATCAGGATTTCTGGTTTCTTACTCTAGAGAGAAAAATTATAAAATTCCAAAGGTTGTCATAAAGATTAAATCAGAACACATATTTTACCCTAATACGGTGTTGAGTTACTCAATAAAAATCTGTAGCTGTTTCTTCCAATCTGTAGCTTACACCTCCAACTGCCATCCTGCAAGTACACACACACACATACTTGCACGCACACACACACACTCTGGAACTGGATAGTCCTGAGTACACGAGCGTGTGTCCCAGCTCCATAACCAGGCGTGTTTCTTTACCTCTCTTTGCCCTCATTCTGTTGACAACGATTTTTATACAGCTGCCACGTGCCAGACACTCAGGTCTCCAGAATAAGATGAGGAGGAAAAAGCAAAAACTGAATCTCGCCCAGTGGAAAGCACAAACATTATTCAAAGACTCATACAAATAAACGCAAAATCATAATTCTACTAAACTCCGTGAAGGCAAGTTACGCGCTCTGAGAACGCGTGATGGGGGCTCTATGGGGACTCCCCTAGAAAGTGACTGAAATGGGATCTAGTAGAAGAACAAGCACCAATGCGGGCGGTGGCAGCTGTGGCGTGCAGAGCTGGCCCACACGCTGCATGAGAACTGACAGCTCGATTTTCAGAAAGTTTGCAAGCTGTTTATTAAGCACAGTCATTATGAACAATTAAGTTATATAAACATAAAGTTAAATGTGTTATCTTAAAAAAGTAATACATTCTCAAAACTCATCACCTCCTAATTGTCATACTACGTTTTACTATTTTCTGTGCTCTCAAGATTATTTATGACTGTTACACACAATGCTTCTCTTCCCGACTCCGTGTTCAGCGACATCCTGTTAGTAGCTTGAAAATGGCCACCGTGGGAGTATTTACACCACAGAAGTTGGCAAATACTACAGATCAAGTTTGGGGGTTTGTTGTTCTTCCAGCCCCACCCCAAAGAGACAGTTGTTAAACGTTTACCAGCACACCACTGGGCAAAGAGACTTGAGGGAGAACATTCCAGGCAGTGGGGACAGCTTGTGAAAACACCCCACGATAGAGAGTAACATGACGTATTTCAGAAATTGAAATGAGGTCCCTGAGAATATGAAGAATCCCTACCTCAAAATGTTTTATGGACTAAATGGAATAATCCATGTAAAAATCCATTTAACACCATGCCTAGCACATATTAAGTCCTAAATCATGTTAGCTAATCTTTAAAAATGTTCAGCGGTGCCCAGTGTCTTCAAAAGGTATCTGTGTATGCTTA
This sequence comes from Ceratotherium simum simum, assembly GCF_057802395.1. NCBI lineage: Eukaryota > Metazoa > Chordata > Mammalia > Perissodactyla > Rhinocerotidae > Ceratotherium > Ceratotherium simum. The sequence continues at coordinate 19,514,393 of NC_141934.1, read as the reverse complement.
GTCCCAGCGGCCTAGGAAGTAGACGGCAGATACTACTGGCTGCCTACCTATATCCACCCCACATCTTCTTCCTTGGCTTCCCATAACTGCAATATTGTTCATAGCAGCAGGTGTTCAGTTAAAAATATTTGTGATCTCAGGCTCCGTGGAGCTACGGGCAGCTATGTCACTCAGTGTTGACCAATGTGACATAAGCTGAGGGTCTTTGGAAAAGTTTGCTATTTGCTCCTACTTCCTGGATGCTTCTTCATACCTGGAGTGTGGACTTGTGGCTTGAAGGTATGACAGATATTTTTCATTCATGGGCTTACAAGCATGAGGATGAATGGAGGAGAAGGAAAAACAGAAGACCCTGGATCACTGATGCTAACAGGGAGCGAGTGGAATTGCCTTCCTCCGGACTTTTTATATATTAGCTTTGAAATTGCCTACCTGTTTAAGCCACTGCGGTAGATGTTCTGTTGCTTGCAGCTGAACACATTCCTCACTGATGCAAATGAATTTTCCGGCCAGATAGTATAATAAGCAACATGGCTATGGTCAGTCAGAAGACTCTAGAAACTTGCTACTGAAAGTTTGGGCATGGACCAACAGGATCAGCGCCATGTGGGAGTTTGCTACAAGTGTAGAGTCAGGTCTCACCCCTAACCTCCTCATCAGATTTACTTTTTAACCAGCTATCCAGGTATTCATCACATGACCATTAAAATTTGAGAAGGATTTCATTAGGAGATTGTCATGGAACAGTTAGAATTTCTAAACTTTTGGTTTGAGGACTCCTGCCTGAAGATGCCCTAACGATGCAAAGCCAGAACCTACCCATGTAAGCAGATTTTTTGAGGCTATGCTGGACCCTATCCCAGACCACATAAGGCAATACGCGTTTGCTCTGGGCAGCCATCAAAGTGATTTCAAGATTACCCAACACCCAGAAATGAAGCCTAAACATCCATCCCTTGATAAACACACTCAGGCCCTTAAAAGTTCAAACTCTGTGTTGGGTCCTGACCTCTGAAATATTTATACACAGTGATGCACCTTCCAGATAACATCTCCTGGAATCTGCTTAGCAGCCGAGCTGCAACTGGGAGGGAGTTAATAAATGCTCTCGTTGTCTATAATTCAGCAAGAAAGCTTTCGCTGAGCCCCCAGACGCAGCTAAGAATAGCCAGGTTCCTTCTCGTCTTTGAGAGCTCCAAGATCAAAAATAAGTTTCCCACTCTTTCTTCTCTAGAATACATGTTAGAGGCTCTTGGAGTTGGTGCCACACTGGCCCATGCCCAAGAAATACCCTTGTTTGTTGGAATGGATTCAGCTCTTGGCTGATTTCTTCCTTGTACTACTCCTTGCCAGACTAGTTCAATCTTGGGTCATCGGTGTTTGGGTTTCTCGATTAACTCCAAGCCTCCCAGGGAAAGGACGAGACAAGACGCATTGTTAGTGCAACAAGACCATGCGCCAAGCCAGCCTCAGCTTATCCTCTCTCCCCAGCCAGACTCTTGAAAAGCTACCCTCTACTGTGAGAATTCTACTCTTTTCCATCAGTTTCAGAGCTAGGTTTCCCCACCTGCCTCCAGACTGAAGGAGAGTCTGGATGGCAGGAGCTTCAGAATGTAGCCAAGCAAAATCAAATCCCAGCTTGGCCTCTCCCCAGTTGTGTGACCAACCTCCCTGAGCTTCCCCCCTGTCTGTGACATCAGAATGATGATTCCTGCCAACAGCTCATGCCAAGAACTTGGTCCACACCCACTAGAATGTGAGTCCTGAGAGGGCAGGATTTTTGCTCGTTGGCCACTGTTGCATCTTGAGAACCTAGAACAATGCCTGACCCATTGAAGTTCCTCAATAAATGTTTTTTAGATAATCAACCCTCACAACAATCCTATGAGGTAGGGGCTAAAACTCTCCCCATTTTGCAGATGTGGAAACTGAGGCTCAGAATGGTTAAGTCAATTGCCCAAGGTTATACAGCCTGTATGCGACAGACTCAAGATTGGAACACAGACCCCCTTGGCTCCAAAGCCTGTGCCAGTCATCCTACGGAGCTGTAGACGTCAGATACTCAAGCTGATGTACATAACACATTTCATACACCATGGGTGGTCCACAGTGGTGGCCCCCTTTCTCTTGACCTCTCATACCACCTCTCCTCCCCACCCCGCTTTCTATCCCCCTACCCTGCCCCAAACACTACTTCACATGGGAGAACATCACAAAGGGTAAACATAAGCTTCCTTGGCTTGACCTCTTCAGGCCCCATTAGCTGATAGAAAGCAGGTCTTCAGACCCAAGGGTGGGTACAAAGGGGGCATATTCGCCTCCAGTAACATCCCAATGACACAGGGCATTTCTGCTCAAGAACACAGCCTTCTCTTATTTAACCTCAGCTCTCCCATCACAGGTGAGTTATGGCCACATGTCAGCATATTACAATCTTTTAATAGCGTGGTTCATAGGCTACCTGCTAGTTAGAATTCAGATTCCTGGGCCCTGCCCCCAACCTACTGAATCCAAATCTCCGGTGGGGCTCTAGACTGTGCATTTTTAACAGCCTCCTGGAAGTCCCTGACATAGAACCTTGGGAAGTAGAGAGAAGAAAAGCGAGACCTTCCTAAACCTGAGCATATAGAACCTTGCACTCCAAGTTGAGTTCGGGAAACTGAGTCACTGAAGAGGATGACTTCCCGTGTCAATCATCCACCAGGCACCTGTGAGGTATCTCCCTCAGTAGCCACTGCAGACAGACATGGCAGCTCTGCTTGACTCCTCCCCACCTTATTTCTGCACGTCCTGCATCTGCTCAGCTCTGCCCCGGTTTTCCTTGGGTGTAGCTTGGCTTAGAAAACACAGTGTTGCCTGCAGCTTTCAACCAGGAATGAAATTTCCTCTGAGCAAGAGCATAGAGAGGGAGAAATTAACATATTAGTTACTAAGATAAAGAAATAATGCAAAAAAGGAAGGAAGGAAAGGAGGGAGGGAGAGAAAAAGAGAGAGAGAGAGAAACTAAGGAATGAAGGGAGAAAGATGGGGGAAAAAAAAAAAGTCACCTACAGCCTTGAACATGGCACAAGGTTCCTAGGGAAGAAAATACACTCATTCTGATGGTTAATTTTATGTGTCAACTTGGCTGGGCTGAGGAATGTCCTGAGAGCTGGGAAGGCACTATTTCTGGGTGTGTCTGTGAAGGTGTTTCCGGAAGAGATGAGCTTTTGAATCTGTAGACTGGGTAAAGAAGATGGCCCTCATCAATACCCGTGGGCATCATGCCCTCCACTGAGGGATTGAATAGAATAAAAAGGAGGAGGAAGGGCGAATTCACTCCCTTTGCTTGAACTGGGGCATCTATCATCTCCTGCCCTTCGGCATTGGCACTCCTGGTTCTCAGGCCTTCAGACTCAGGACTCAGATAGGGGTTTACACCATCGGCCCCCTGATTCTCAGGTCTTGGGACTTGGACTGAATTATACCACTGGCTTTCCTGGGTCTCCAGCTTGCAGACAGCAGATGGTGGGACTCAGCCTCCAAAATTGCATGAGCCAATTCCTATAGTGAATCTCCTCTTATATATATCTCTACATGCCCAATTGGTTCTGTTGCTTTGGAGAACCCTGCCTGATACACACACGCACACACATACACACACACACACGTTTATGTTTGTCTTTCACTGTAACTCTTCATCTACTTTTCCAAGCCCTTTCAAAAATCAACATGATCTCAGTTTTCCTTGGTGGCTCTGGGCCTGTCCCTGAACCTCTCTGAGCCTCTGGAGCTATAAAACTGGGATAACAACCGGCTTTATCTGCCCCAGAGGGTGGTGAGGTAATTAAGGGGCGGCCACTTTCTTTGAAAAGACTCAAGGGTTGTACAAATATCACAGATTATTACGACCATCATCGCAGGCAGGCAGCAGTTCCAGGGCCCCCAAGACACCCATGCCAATGTCCCAAGCCCCTCTGATGCATATGCATGAGTCCACTCTACAGCTGGGTGAGCTGACTCACTCTGAGCTTTGACAACACGACATGGGGAACCAAGGGCAGAGGCCGTTGAAGACATCAAACAGGGCTCCCGCAGTCTGTCGTAGTCCCTGTTAGCTTTTGCATGTAACTCAACACGCCTTTGTGGAGGGGACAAAGGGAGCTGGTGTGGAAGAATTCACGTCCTTTGCTCCCGGAAGCTCCGAGGACTGCTCCTTCCTGAAACGCACTTTGCTGCTTCTAGGCACTAATAGGATCAAATGAGCGTATGCTCATTGGTCCAGGATTCTGGATCGCAAGATCCCACTGGATCTTATAAAATGTTGGGTCAAGCTTCTCCACTTCCTCCAGTGCAGAGACAATGTCTGTTGTTCTAAAGGCCATATCCCCAGAGCTCTGCCCAGAGACCTGACACCCAGTAGGCGCTCAATAAATGTTTGTTGGATACACGAACAAGTGATTCAACTAAAGAATAAACAAAAGAATGAATAGATGTCTCCTTGGGAGACCGGAGAAGTGATATGTGCCCCATACGTTCCTGTCCTACACCCACTAGCGACGTTAACCCATCCCTATGCTTTTTCCCTGTGAGTTCAGATGCAGCCCCAATGTTGGCGACGACCACTTCCAATCTCTCACGCAATGATCAATCAAGGATGTCAGACGCGCTAGGCGCTGATCTAGGTACTGGGGAATACAGCATAGGAAAAAAGGCAAAATTGCTACCCTCTGGACACTTACATTCTATTGGAGTTGGCAGAAAACATGAAACCCATTTGCCACCTGGGTTGGCAGGACCCACCTGGGTCTTCCTGGAGTGGCTAGAGTAGAGGTCCTGGCAGAAACACTTTCTCCCTGGGAGTCAAGCATTGTTTTTCTTATCTCTATAATGGGCACATCACTCTCCGCTCATACCCGGTGTGTCGGTATCTGAGCAATTGCTAAGTCGTATCACTTGTACATCCTAATGTGTTTTGAATCTGGTCACGTCTCCTCACTGCCATTGACTAGTCCAGAACTGCTCTCATGGACCAGTTGGAACAGCCCCCACTCCCACCATCCTTCAACTCGTTATCCACACAGCGGCCTTTAAAAAGGCGCCTGACACATAGGGCGTTCGGTAAGCACTGCACAGTGTTCTTGTTTTGAGAGCGAGGGCCAGTACAAGGTGGCCAATACAACAGTTTCTGCTATTTCAACTGAGACGCAGTATAGAGAGAGGAGAAGCATTCAGACTCTGGAGTCAGATTCCAACATCAGATGTTGGTCTTCGCTGCTCACTCGATGTGTGTTCTTTTTTTGTATAATTTTATTTATTTATTTATTTTTCCCCAAAGCCCCAGTAGATAGTTGTATGTCATAGCTGCACATCCTTCTAGTTGCTGTATGTGGGACGCCGCCTCAGCGTGGCCAGAGAAGCGGTGCGTGGGTGCGCTCCCGGGATCCGAACCCGGGCCGCCAGCAGCGGAGCGCGCGCACTTAACCGCTAAGCCACGGGGCCGGCCTCGATGTGTGTTCTTAACCTTAACCTCTCTGTGCCTCAGTTCCCTTATCTGCAAAACAAATAAAAATTATACTCACCATATAGGCTGATTGCAAAGTCTCTGCACATTAATATCTGTAAAAGGTTGAGAACCGCATGAACAGGTAGTGTAAGCACTATATAAGTGTTATCCATTATGGATTTCTTTATCTGGCAAAGTGTTGTGAGGGCAATTAAACACGACAAAGTACATGAAGTACAGTACATAGCATTCTCGCTTCTGAACAAATGTAATTGTTATTTCCCCTGGTCAGGCCATTTGGCATTTTTTTTAATGAATTACTCACACGTGGAACATTTTGAGTGCTCCTGGGCACAACGGGGAAATTCCGTAAAGACACGGCCCCCCAAAGGCATTCTCTTCCCATCTGTGCACCCAAGCTAACACACAGCCCTGGGGCGCTCTCCCTTTTAATCACAGGAAGGATGTTGCTTCTAGCTCACCCACCACAAGCTTGACAAATACTTAAGCTCCTTCTCTCTGTTCAGGAACGTCATGGCCCCTGACAATTCTCTTTGCACTAGGAGAAGGTCCCTGGCTGCTCATCTCCCCCTCCAACTGCTGGCCGATAAATTCTGGTACCTCTCCCGCCTCCCCCAATGCCTTTTATTCCCTCTTTGACTGTTCCCAAATCCTCTGTCAGTCTCTGTTACATTTTCATGGGAGAAAAAAAAACTACTTCCTAAAATGTTCAAAAGTCTTCCTCAGTTTGTTATTACAGCAATTATCTAGCCTAACACACCAAAATCACCAAAGGTATTCTAATGGGAAACAAATGCTCCAGACAAGCGACCGGGCGGACTCAGAATCTTTATTGAATAATGAGGAGAAGGTGATTAGCGAGAAGCGGTAGAGGGGAGGAAAGATTTTCCACCTGGCCTTGGACAGTACATCAAACGGCCGTCCACAGGATGCTATTTATAACCATTATTGCTCTGTCTTTGGAGCCCTGTTGGTCTGGCGGCTCATCCTGCCTGTTTCTTCCTTCCCTACCCGCTCTCTCCTCCCCACCTCTGCGTGAAGCCTGGTTCCCGTGGCTGCCATCTTTTAGAGCTAGGTCACAAGGGGCCAGGTCCTGGAGAAAGCTTGTGTGGTTTGAGGTCCACATGCCAGGCAGACAGGTTCCCATGTGTCTTCATATGTTCCCTGATATTTTTACAAACTCATTTCAACTTTCCGGTAGGTAACTGCCAACAACAAAACTCAACACCGAAAAGAGATGCTGGACTGCCCGAATGCCCACTGGAAACTCTAGTTTTCTGGGGATGTGGGCTGGAGCAGAGTGAATGCCACAGGAGAGAAACCAAGGGGGAGATACAGGCATTCCACGAACTTTTATCAGGGGCCTACGATGTGCTCATCACCACGCTCAGCACTGGAAAGATACAGGTGAATGTAGAAGTGTCACAGAGCTCTTCTCACACGTTGACACTTAGTGTAGGTGGCAGGTTTAATCTCGGGCCAACTCCCACTGATTGGCCAATGCTGCCTGGAACCATGACTTGAGAAGGTTCTGAGCTCAGAAGGAAACAACTCTGTGATTGTTTATTGATGCCTGCCACAGTCACAATAGGGAGGAACGGCAGCACTCCGCGTATTTGACAAAACTTGTCTAGCATTGCTCTTCTCATTGCTCTTCTCGAATGTGCATGCAAATTAAATCTTGTTAAAACTGCAGATTCTGATTTAGTAGGTCTGGGGTGGAACCTGAGACTCTGCATTTCTAATGCTGATGCTTCTGGTCCACGAACCACTCTTTGAGTAGCAAGTGTCGCGTGGAACCTACAAATGAAACCACCACATTCCCAGATCAGTCATTTGCATGGTCAAATAACTCTGTCTAAATCTGTGCTGGAGAACAAGAGATTCCAGGGTATATTCTGAACAGGGCAATTCAACATCTGGTCTCTGAGGTTCCCAAAATTGAAGGTGGTGGTCCAGCCAGCTCAGACCTCCAACGGGCGGCTTCCATTGATTGTCTGAGACAAACGTAGGCTCCCAGAGGGCCGCGTCCTCAGCTCAAAAGCCCAACCAGAAGTTCAGATGTGTTTCCAAATCAACTCCAAGGTTTCCACATGTCTCTGGGGGCCTCCTGGGCGTTCTGTCTAAAGCTCCAGGAGGTTACATTCCTGGGTGAGCCTTTGGGCAACACCGTCTCCCCCTCGGCTGAACAGATGATCACTTCAAAGGTCTCCTTTCTTGTGGTATTTTAGTACCTCTGACCTTGGCCAAGAATCATCATGCCAGAGGAGTATGAAAGTGAAAAAGAAGAGAAAAGGAGAAACGGCGTTGATTGACTCCCCCACTCCCACTCAAACAAATCTTGCCGAAGGTTTTTGCTTGGGCTAAGTTTGAGTTTGGATGAAGAGATCCAATGAGAACTTATGGAGTTAGTTAACCCTTGATTTGGTTCTGCACTCGAATCCTATTATTCGCGTAGGAGCAGAAGGCATCCACTGGGTAGGGGGTGTGGTATTTTAAATATTCCAATTGCTCAAAGAAAATCTTCTAGCCATGCAGTGAGAGGAGTGACAGAGTGTATAGGAGATCTGTTCTTGGGGACGAGATAGGCCTCCCCTGAGCTGGGGTGACAGAGAAGCGGTAAAGAGCAGAGGACTTGGGGTTGAGATCCTGGCTTCATTGCTCATGTGCTACATTTCATACTCTCTTCTGCTTATGTGCTGCAGTCTAGCTGCACTGCCCACCTTTCTGTTCCTCTAAGCTCATCCCTAACCCAGGGCCTTTGCACCTGCTGTTTTTTCTGTTTGGATGGATCTTCCACAAATCTTCATATGACTGCTTCCCTCTCGTCATTTGAGTTATCAATGATCAAGAGGCCTTCACTGATCCTACTGATTGAAAGAGCCCTCACCTCTCTGGTCATTATTTAGCACAGTGCCCTAATTAATGTGTTCCATAGCACTTGTCTCTATCTGAAATGGAACTGTAATTTTTTATCTGTTTATATGTTCATTGTCTGTATTTTCCTCTAGAATATAAGCTCCTGAGGGTAAGAATTTGTCTTATGTTCACTGGTGTATTTCCATACACCTTGAGGAGTTCCTGATGCATAGAATGTACTCAACATATATTATTGCTATTGAATAGGTGATCTTTCTGGCCGTGGTGACTAGTTCAAGGATGGTCGTGTGATTAAGACAGAGCCAATGAGAGTGTTCTTGGGGCTGTTTCTCCTGAGTTAATGGAAAGGGAAGTCTCTTTCCACTGACGAAACTAGAAGGACGTGGGTGTTGGGCTGTCAGATATTGTCTCAGCTGTTGGGGGAAGCAATCCGGTCCAAGAGATGGACTGAGCCCTGACCACAAAGCATGAGCTGTGCCTGGACCCAGTAGGTCTACCTTTGGCCTTTTCAGTCACAGGGACAATGCATCACCCACCTCATCCCTCCTCCTGCCCCACCACCACCCATGAAGCTTAAACTGAGCTGGACTTCTGCCGTTTCAAACTGACACAGTCCTGAGAAATACATGCGGGATTGCGGCAAGATCTATTTTGAGTCTCAACTCTGCTACTTTCTAGCCACGGGGCCCTGTAGTCGATACCGTGCTGGTCCCTCCAAAAATAGGTCCACCGAGAATCTGTAAATGTGACATTTGGTCAAAGGTTTTGCAGGTGTAATTAAGTTAGGGATCTTGAGAGGAAATCATCCTGGACTATCCACGTGGGCCCTGAATCCAATGAGAAGAACCCTTAGCAGGGAAAGGCAGAGGGAGATTTGACACACACAGGGGGAGGCCGTGTGAAGACGGAGGAGGTCAGAGTGACGCAGCCACAAGCCAGGGACCCCCTGGAGCCCTCAGGAGCTGGAAGAGGCGAGGAACAGACTCTCCTCCAGAGCCTTCGGAGGAAGTCTGGCCCCGCCCACATCTCGATTTTGGCCTGGTGATACTGATATCAGACTTCTGGCCTCCATAACTACGAGAAAAATTTCTGTTGCTTTAAACTACCATGTTGGTAGTAAATTGTTACAGCAGCCCCAGGAAACTAACACGGACCTCCAAACCCCTCTCAGACTCAGTTTCCATTTCAGGAAAATCAGAATAGCAATTTCTGCCCTGTTTCCATCAGAGGAGGGATCAAATGAAGTCAAATTAGTGGACCCAAATCCCAGCTCTCTCACTCACCACCTCTGTGATCTCAGACAGCCACTGTTCTCTCTGAGCCACAATTTCTTGGTTTGTGAAATGAACGCATTTGCAACACTCTCTCCATAGATTTGTCAGAGGATTAAATGAAGCAATGCATCTAAAGCTCTTTGCATGGTGCCTGGTACACAATAAATGCTTAATAAATGGCTAGACTATTTTGACGAAACTATGCTTGCATTTCCTTGCAATGGCATTGCCCTCTTCGAGGAGTCACTGTCAAAGAAAACTGTGAATTATTATTTCAGGAAACTTTCTGGAAGGCTAATGAACAGCGCATTGTCATTTTTAGATCACTGATTTTTGAACACAGCGATTAGTTGCCAAGGTGGCTGAATAAGAATTATTTGGAGAGAAGATTAAATGCACAGATTAATGGATTCCACCAGACACTCCTTCATGGAGAATTCAGGAAGTTAAACTTGGATCTCAAATAAGCAGAGCTACATGTGGGAGCCAGTGTTTTAGATCATTACTCCTATTATTATTATTACTTAGAGAATCGTTGCAGAAAATGTGCCAGATGCGACCTACCCTGCTGCGTGCTCTCCGAGAGGCTGTGCCTGGGGGTCCTCTCTCATGCCTGGGATCTACAGCCAAGCGCACTGGAGGGATCGCCGGAGACAGCCTCTCCCCGAGGGTGGGTCCCACGGGGACCATTTTCAGGGAGTCAGTGAGAGTTTTCTTCAACTCCCACAAACCCTGTGATGTGGTGTTCCCTGCCGGGCGAGGCAGAGGGAACACATGGGAGGAATAAACAGTATCCAGAGCAATGGAATCCATAAATCTCGGGCGTGTTGTCTGGTTCCTTAATTCTGGTTGCAGAACAACAGCCAGAATGAGGAATCACAGCCAGATCCACGAGCCGCCCCATCTGCCTTCCGAAGGCCATTTGCTGGAAGGAGAGCCTCACGTTTGGAAAAGCTTTGTATCGATTCATTATTTATCATCCTCTTAACTTTTTTTTTTTTAATGGAAGAAGCAAAAACTTAGGAAGTTAAAAGAGAGTATCTAACATTCTTGCACGTAGCCTTGGGAAGCACAGGTCATGGGCAATGCTGAGCCTGATGGCAGAAACCCCAAGGGTTTTCCAAAGGGAAACTGTTCAGAATAGAAGCTGTTCCCTGAATTCAAATTCAGCCTCTGTGTTGTAGACATTTATTTGTTTTCTGGCTTACTCAGAGCTGAATTAAGAAGAGATTAAGATATTTCTGGTACTCATGTCTCTAACTGTAAAGAACAACTAAAGATACACTGAACATGTCCCCATCTCAGAACAATAGAAAGTTTTCATCCTCTTAGCCTGCGTCATTCATTTGCATGCCAGATCACTGGAAAGTTTGTTTGTAAAACCTGTTCAACTGCGCTCCGGGTACTGGGACCTGGGGGGGCTAGATGGGGGGGGGCGACGCAAGCCCCAGCCTCGGGTTTGAGTGCGTCGGCTCTGCTGCCGACTGATTGACTTTGAATTCTGGCTGTATGGATTCCTGAATAAACTGCACCTCAGTTTCCCAATCTATAAAATGGGTACAGGGATATGACCTCTGACTTTGGATTATGGTGAGAAGTAAATAAGTTGGCACAGAAAATCATTTTTAGAAAGGGCCATCCTAGCACGTAGTCAGCCAGCCCAGGTGGTCTAGCGGTTAAGTTTCAGTGCTCTCACCACTGCGGCCCTGGTTTATTTCCCAGTCAGAGAACCACACCACCCATCCGTCGGTTGTTATACTGTGGTGGCTGCGTGTTGCCGTGATGCTGAAAGCTATGCCACCAGTATGTCAAATACTGGGAGAGTCATCCATGCTGGACAGGTTTCCATGGAACTTCCAGACTAAGATAGACTAGGAAGAAGACCTGGCCACCCACTTCTGAAAAAATTGGCCATGAAAACCCTATAAATAGCAGCGGAGCATTGTCTGATACAGCAGGAAGGTAAGAAAATGGGGCAAAAAGACCAGGTAGGGTTCTACTCTGCTGTCCACAGAGTCACTCAGAGTCGGAACCCACTCGACGGCACTAACAACAAAGCATGTGGTAAGTTCTCAATGTGTATCCGCTAGTAGTTTTATCTTGGGAAGTTTTCCCGATTTCTTTGAGGCTAAAATGGGGTGAATTCCTCCTGATTCACAGGAGTGGCGGGTGTAGGTGAGACAGCACATGTCCAGCGTGTAACACGGCCCCTGGGACATCACAGGTGCTCCCTCCAAGTCAGCCGTGTTGTCCTGGGAGCGAGTAGAAGCTTCACTTGCAAATGCTTTTTGCAGGAGCCGTACTTGTCACTGAGCCGCTACAAGTAGAAGCGAAAGAGATCTCCGTCCCTGGATAGAAAGACACTGCATTCAATCAATGATCCCTCGTCACCGTGAGGCTGTGATGGGAGGAGGAGCACGCGACAGAATGAAATCTGCAGTGGACCCTGCAGTCCTGAGCCCCAGGCCACCCGTACCCACGCCAGGCACTGTCCCCCCAGGTTGTTCTCCTGGTGCCAGATCGCAATTCTTGCTGGCTGGAGGGTCCCGCTGTCTACTTGTTCTCTCATAACAGGCTGTCCTCAGCTTTCTCAAGCAATGATTTAATGCTTCAAGCCTCTGAGACTGGAGCCACAGCGGCAGGAGAATCAGACACATAACTAGACACAGCAATGTATTTAGGGAACAGGAGCATTTGTTCTGTCCATTTTAAGAGTTCCCTTGGTTTCTTTAGGGGCCTTGTGCCAACAGCTGGCTGAGAAATAGAAGCTTCAGAGTATTTCCAGGGTGGCAAGAAGGTGTGTTCGTGGGTAACCCTGCAAATGATTCGTTTTGCTTTTTGATCAATGGGAATACAGCAGCGAATAAAACAGACAATCACCTACCCTCTTGGAGGTGACATTCCAGTGGGGTGGGGGATTGGGCAGAAGAACGAGGAAAGATGGAATGGCACTTGTCACTCCTTCCTGTCCTGGTTTTTCTCTAATGAGAGGCACTGAGCAGCGGGTCTGTGGATGGTTGTGTCAGTTGTGCACTGCACAACCCCAGGAAGTGCAACTCACACTGTAGGCTGCCAATGGTCCTCCCTAGAGTCATTCAGTGCCTAACTTGTTTGGGCATAAGCTGCAACCCTGGAGAATGGGGAGGGTAACAGTGTTGGGTTATATTTAGATGGAGACCCAATGTGTCAAGCACAAAAAATAAATACATACAACAAAAGAGTTTCCAGTGGGTCCTGCTACTCTTCTGCATGGGTTTGTCTGAATATCTAATAACAGCTACAAGAGCAACATCCATTATCCATGGGGAAGTGACAATTCATCAGACTTTGCGTTTGGTTTTTAAAATAATGACCTCATTTAAGGTCAGTACATTGGTTCTGGAAGTGCTATAACAAATAAATCCCAACATCTTAGTGGCTCCACACAGTACAAATTTGCTTCTCACTCATGCAGGATTCCACACAGGTATTCCTGGTGGTTTTATCCACCTGGACTCCTTCCATGTTGATGCTCTGCCATGTCTTGGGCGTCATCATGCCTGAATCCATCCAACAGAAAGGGAAAGAGAGAGCATGAGGAGGCACAGATGCTCACAAGAGCCTTGCTCTGGAAATGGTCCATATCAGTTCTGCTCACATTCCATTGGCTAGAACTCAGTCACACGGCCACATCTTCCTGCAAGAGACGCTGGGAAATGTAGTCTGGCTGTGCGCCCAGGAAGAGGAGGAGAGCACACCCAGTAGTCTCTGCCTCAGCTGGTTTCATTACTCCCACTTTACAGATGGAAACAGAGGTTCAGAGATGTTAAGTGACTTGACCAAAGTCACACAGATAAGAGAAACTGGGAGTAAAATGCACATGATTAAGCAATCAAGGAGACTCTTTTATTAAATGAGGACCTGAGATATTAAAATTGAGGAAAGTACTTTTCCACTTACGTCCTTGGGTCTAACTATTAACTCTGCAAGGAGCACTGCTTCCTACTCTGCTTCCTCTCTCCCAGTCTCTCTCCCTCTCTCTCTCAAATTCTCCTCATGTTCTTGTGTCCATTTCAAACACTGTTTCCTCTATGAGTCAAAAAGCCTCATCTGATACATGAAACAAACCCTTGTGCATTTACCTCATCCCCAAAATTATAAAAAAGGAGAGTCTGCATTTCACTCATCCCTGGATTTTTGTAGCATCCAGCACAGCACATGACACCCAGTGAGACTCAAAGACTCTTCTTAGTTTGAGCTCATAACAAGCAGGAAACTTTTATGAACATATCTTACTTATCTATATATCTTTCAAAAACCTGTGACTTCAAATTATGATTCTAAACCCTAATATTAAAAAAAGGGTTCCTAGTCCTCTGTATCAGTTAGATTTAGGTTTAGTTGTGAGTAACAGAGTTCAAAACTAATAGCGGCTTATACAAAGTAGAAATGTGTTTCTCTTTTCCACATAAATCCAAAGGGAAGAAGTCCGGGCTCATCTGAACCTTCTGCCTCACAATGTACCCGGAGGCCCAAGCTCGCTCCATGTTTTTGCTCTGCCTTCCATAGGATGTGGCCCAGGTTTGCATAATCCAAATTAGCTGACAGGATAGCACTCTTTTATTCACATTGCAGCCAGCAGGAAGGAGAAAGGGACAAAAATGGAAAACAAACCAACACACACAGATCTGGGCTGTTTAGGAAGGTTCTTACAACCTACTGGGCAAAATGTAGACATATGGCCAAACCTAGTGGCAAGGGAGGGTGTAGTCTCGACTCTCGGTGACTGTGTGTCTGACTGAAGTGGCGTATACGTACACTTGGGGAAGAGGCGGCTGTTGGGAGCTGATGATTAGAGTAGACGGAAAAGAGAATGGATGTTGGAAGAAAGGTGCAGCCTTTCAACACTTGCTGAGCTGACCTTAGTGGAGATGCCACCCTCTCGTTCTGGGTATCTTTTTCTGACTCTTCTTAGGGCAAGAGTTTCCACCTCTCTCTCTATGCTTCTTACCCTCATTAACTCCTCTGTCCCACTCACCTTAACTATATGCACGAGTTTCTAATCTACACAATCTGATCCCTAGACCTTTTAGTTGGGTGATATTTACTAGTGCATGGTGCCACTCTACCCACAGGGGCTCCCTCCTGTACTTGCTGTCTCCATACAAGAAGATGAAGACAGCGTCAGGCTCTGTGGGGTGGCCTTAGCTATGTCGTTTCCTTTTTTGTTGTTCTGATACCTCCTTACCTAAAAGAGGAAGCAAGTCTGGCTGGGAGCTTATCATAAGGGTATAGGAGCAGGAAGCTCGTTTACATGCCAAGCCCAAGTCCAACTCTACCAGAGAGCTGAGCGTTGGATGTCATTGAGTGCTGGCTTGGTTAGTAATTACCATCAGTTATTAGTAAAGTAGTGCCCTCTTTCCTCCTTGGCTATCACTCCTGTGTGAACAGCTTCCTCTGTCAAGAACCTTTTCAGGAGGAGAGGTGAATGGCCATGTACTGTGGTCTCAGGCTCAGGACCATAAGCGTACCGTGGAAACCTCACCCCCACCTCTGATAACTGCCTGCAACGTATAAGGTGCTTTGTAGCGCTGCTCTCATTCATTCAGCACAAAATCCCCAGGCAATTGTCATTATCCCCATTGTACAGATGAGGAAGCAGAAAGGCAGACTACCTTTCCCAAGCTCATGATGCTCGGAAGAGGCAGACCCAGGACTCCAAAGCCAGTGTCTTGATTCTGGCCACTAATTTAACCCTCTGGCCACATCTTTTCCCCATTCTCTCATTTTCCCCTTGTTTCATCCTCTTCATGCATTTACATATTTTACTTTTACACTTCATTCAATCTCACTTAATTGTTTTTGTTTTTATTGTTCTTTTTTATAATCCCATTAAATTCTTACCAGAACAATAAACAAATGAATAGTCCCACGTAATTGTCTGTGGTTTTTGTGTCTTCCTCCACTGGATGTCAAGTTCTTTGAATTCCGTGACTGGATCTTCGTTTGTGCAACCTTTGTACCTCTCCCCAACCTTGGCACATTGTCAGTCCTCAATCCATTTTGGAGGAAAGAATGTTGTCCCATCTCCCCCCTCTCCAGAGCTAATCAGCAAATTGGAATTCCATTCCCTGGTGGAACAGTTACTGGCCTCTTGAGAAATCTCTGGTTGAACAAAGATGGGTTTTCTTTGATCTCTCTGAGTGATCTTGGGAGATTAATGAAGCCAAGCTGGGCCAGCAGATTTGGTCAGCATCTGGGTCTACAGTCCCATGTGGTATTTGGAACATGATTCCAAAAGAACTGTGTCCACGTGCCTGAGTCTATCATTTCGTGATGGCAACTGAGGTTCCAGATTATTACAGGAGCTGTCATCTCACACCATCCCTCCTGTAGAACAGACTCGAATAACTGTCTCCCCTGCTGTTTCGTCTGGGTGGCTCAAAATAACTGCATTTATTGAATATTTTTCAGTAAGTCCTTAACATGCATTAATTCATTTGATCTTCACTTTGACCCCTTGAGCTAGAAATTAACATCATCTGCATATTACAGAGGAGAAAACTGACACATTTAACTGGGGTGGTTAGCTTTCTCGAGGTCACACAGTGGTAGAGATGGGGCTCAGATCCAGGCATTCTGGCTCCAGAGACCATCCTCTTAATCACTCCGCTCTATGAAGACAACAAACGTGGTAGCCACATGGATGTGGAGCATCCACCCCCTGCTAGGAAGGCTTCCTGGAAATGCAGAGTTGACCACATGGAAGGCACAGATGACCGAGTTTGGGGGCTTCCTTGGCCAGCGTTGTGCTACTCAGAAATGATACAAGGTGAGAAGTTGGTTGTCCACTGTGGTGTTTTGAGTTAGGCACACTTGGATCTGATTTCCGGCTCTGTCTGTTACTGGGTGGAGTAGGATCTTCTATACCAGCCTTCCCCCTTCTAATGGCCACCTTAACTGAGTCCTTCATCCATAGTGATCAGCTCCCAGAAGCCACATGGTACGATGTGAGGCCATCCACCCCAGCCCCTGATGTTCGATCAGAGTTAAACTCTTGACTCAAGCTGAGCCGATAGAATTTCTTGTCCAGGAATCTGGGCTTGGGGTTGAGAGAGAAAGAGTTGCTCTATTTGAGTGTCTTAATCTATAAGAGTTTGGTAGTGCTCATCTTTGATCACCATATAGATGGGGAAAAGAGAGCCATGAAGCTAAGGGGTGGAGAAGATAGAAAACGTAAGCCACACTTTTCTAGCTTCTCATTCGTTTCCCTTCCCCAAACCCACGTGCATCTTTGCATTTGGGGGACAACATAGAACTTTATTTTTCCCTTAAGGTAGCTTCTCAGTTCCAGTACTTGCAATCCAAAAGACACATGCTCTGTTTCCACCACCTGGAACATAATTTTCCCAACTTGTTGCACTGCTGGCTCCTTCTTTATATCACCTTTTAAGATGTTGTCTGTAATTCACCATTTACACGGAGCTCTTGGCACACCATAAAGGCATAATAATATTTAATAAGTGAATGAATAAATGAAAAGAATTTGACAAATATCTAGTGTCACTTTCTTTTTTTTTTTTTCCTAGTGTCACTTTCATTCACTTTCCTGAGCCTCAGTTTCCCCAGCTGTGAAATGGAAGAGTAGAAGGATAACCTCACCAGGTAGCTGTGAAGACTAGAGATAACCTGTGCAAGGTGACTGGCACACAGGAGGTACTCAATGAATGGCGGCCACTCTGGGCGGGGGTCGTGCAGGCATCCATAGTTCTAGCATCTCCAGCGGTAGGCATTTGCTTTCTGTTTCAGGTAATGTCCCATTTCTATGTTTTGACTCAAACACCCAGCAGGGTGAGACTGTGGAAATGGAGTAATCTGAAATTAGATTTGCCACTGCGATTCCCTAATCAGAATCCGTTTTCATTTAATGTGTCTCTATGCCCTGAGCAGTGCAGCTGCTGGGGATTAAGTAAGGAGGGCAGATCCATCTTCTAAAGGAGGGAGAATTTCCTGTACTGGTCTGTCAAGATGTTTGCTTTCCCACCATTTGTCTGGGTTGGATCCCAGATGCCCCCTCCCTCGCAATAACCAGAGATCATATTCAGCATCAACTCATGAAATTAAGAAGAGTGATAGAAAGACATTAATGTCAAGATCTCCAGGGTGCATCGAAAAGAAGTATAATTCCTCTCTTCCCACTCCTCACACCATATGCCAGGGACACCCAGTATTTATTTGTCAGCTGTGCTGGCAGGTCTGGGAGAGGATACCACGGAAGATAATGCATCAGGGCCGTGTAACATATCACTGGGGAGGAATTTAGAGCCCATCACTCAACAAACAACAAGTCAACAACTCCTGTCTCTTGGCTCTCCCCTGTGAAAACCCCATCACCCTATTTCACAATAATCTTAATCCAACTGTGTAAATTCAGGAAGTTCCCATGGCTTGTAAAAGACGGGTGCAAAGTGGCCCATTAAAATAATTCAGGCATTGAGGCCATTTGCAAAGAAAAAGAAATGGAGGCAGCTTTAGAAGAAACCACCTTGTGTAAGTCACCATACGTCAGATGTTGGTGGACACTGCATAACTGAACTCACATTGTGCACGTGTATGCAATCTTTTTCTTTAATCAGTGTGCTTTTCTCTCATGGGTGATGAGAGCTGAATCTTATGATGTGATGAAAAATGCACTGGATTGGAGTTCACTAGTAACTTATTATATAATTTGAGGCAAGTAACTTTTATTTGGAACCCAGGTTACCCATTCGGGAAAAAACGTAATTGGATTGGAGGTAGGAGAGTATTATTTGGCTCACAGGTCACCACCTTCTACTGCCCCACCCATAGCAGACATCACTAATCAATCCTTGTATTCTTTCCTGTTGATCCCAGATGTGGTCTCAGGATCTATCTCAGCCCAGAATTTCCGTGAGCCACCACCAATCGATCAAAGATAGACTTTGGAAGAACCTTCCCCATCATTCCTGTAGCAGATGATCTTAAAGTTCTTCATATTGTGCAAGCACTATATTCATGTAGAACAATTATACATGTCACTACCACCCTAAATAAGTTTCTAGGGGAAATTCTGACTTTCATCCCTTCAGCCAAATCCTGTAAGCTGCGTTCAAAAGAATATCACTGGGGTTAAGGTTTCCAAATAGTAATCTACACTCAAGTTTTTCAAAAAATTTGTTAAATCTCTCCTCCCATAAAAGCTTCAGGGGGAGATGCAACTAATTACAGGGAAGAACTAAATGGAAACAACATCAAAGTGATCCAGAGGACTGTTCTGAATCGTCAGCAAGATCTGCCTTAGAACCAGAAACTTTGGAGCAAGGAATCTTCACTGAAGTCTTAAGTGAGGTTTCTCTGCAGACCCAAACTCAGTTCTACCCACTTGGTAGTGACTCACTTTTCCTTCAGATTACGGCTGATGAAGGCATTTGTCTGCCTCTCAGAAGTCTTCAGAAGGATCATATGGAATTGTGGCTAGCTCTGAGAAGGTTTTTACACAACGTCATGGAAGCCATAAGTCCATCTTGGACTTGGCTCATCTGTTGAGGCTGACGTATGGCAGGGTAATGCTCCCTAAAGCAATTCCACTTTGATCAATGAGAAACTCTGGTCCAGATGAGAAAAGAAGTTGGGCCTGACCCCCATTCATATGCTGGTGTTATTGGGCATAGCTGCTTCTGGCTTCAGGGCCATCAAACACTTCCATGAGATTTTCCTCCACCAACGCCAGTGTTAAAGGTGATGAAACTAGAATCCCATAGAAGGATGGCATCTGGCACTATTTCTGGGGGACACAGGCCCTGAAACTCACAGTGGCCCATCATCCAAGGTTCCATGGTACAGAAACTTCTCTGGTTTGGGCCAATGCTTCACAAGGTAGGGATACCAGAATAGGCTCAAGGTAGTGACAGAAGCAGGTTTTTGATTGCAGTGGGGGAAACTGTTTTGAGTTCCGCTTGCTTTCACTCTTGTCTGATGCACATGTAAGTCTCAGAGTGATGTTACCTGAGATATTGCACAGCAAGCACTTAGCACAGCGCCTGGCAGGTGGAAAGGGCTCAGTAATGGGAGGTCCTGAGTGGATAATTACAACAGCTTCGTAAGTAGGCTCCTGCCTCTAACTTGATCTTCTCTGGCCCTCTGTCCACTCTAAGCAAGAGGGATGATGATGAGGAGGATGGAGATGGTAAGTGTCATAATGGTTTTCCATTATCAAGCGCCCACTGCATGGCACGTAAGTGTTTGCCTACATCACCTCATTCAATATTTTTAGGGACTATAAATATTATTATGTCAATTTTGAAGTTATGGAAAATGAGACTCAGAGAGTTTAACTTGCTAAAATCTTAACAGCTAGTGACTGTAGGAGGCAAGATTTGAACTCCACTCCCTTCTCTTAAACTGTCTTTAAGTTTGCTATAGTGTCTCCCATCCACTCACCCACTTATGGTCTACTGAGGACCTACTACCACAGTCTAGGTGCACCATTTCTGATTCTGGTGACACAGCAGGGAACAAGGCAAAGAAGGCCCCTGCCTGCATGAAACTTACATTTTAGTCAAGGAAGACAGACAATAAAAAAGGGAAAACTGAACTTTTAGATTTTTAGTGCTTTTAGATAGCAGTAAGGACTCCAGGGTAAAGACGACTGTGAGATATGATATAGACTAATGGACGGAGGAAGAACAATTAAATTGGGTGCTAGGGAAGGCCCCTCTAAGGAGGACACATTGAGATCTGAACATAAGAAGTTGTTCTCATGCAAGGGTCTCCAGGAAAATCATACCAGACATGTGCAAAGGCCCTGAGGTAGGAATGAATTTGGCATGCTTAGGGAAACTCAAGGCAACTAGAATGGGTGGAGCTGACAGAAGTGATGGTTCCAGCAATAGATGAGACTGAAGAGGTAAGCAAGGGTCAGTTTACTAAACCATCCCTACCATTTGACACAGAACTTGGCACATATGAGATGGTCAATGACTGGTATTGAATGGGTAACTTCTCCTTTTCATTAAACCGGTTCCTGATCAGACTTTTTTTCTCTTTACCATGAGGAATGCTTTCCCGTATTTTCTCTTATTCAAAAAGCAGTTTGGACTGGGAACATCAGGAAAGAGTTCACGGTTAAGCAGAAAGGACTGGAAAGAACTTTCCAAGCTGGGCTCAACTGAACCCATTCACACAACAAACATTTCTTCAATGCCTGCTCTGTTCCTGCCCTGGGTCGCTCCAGCAGCTTGTTCCCATTTGGAAGGTAAAACTGGTCCTGCTATTCCCCAGAGACGAGGAAGCTAAGTCCTACCCGTGAGTCACCCTGAGCTCAGGCAAGAAGTCCAAATCTCCAAATGGATTATAAACACGCATGAGTCAGCAGTCCTCAGAGTCACTAGATTAGTGGTCGAGGAGGTCAGCTCAAGAGTCTCTCAGAATTAGGTTTGAATCCTGTGTCTGCCACTTTCTAGCTAAATTATCCTGGGCCAACTTCTTCACCACTCTGAGTCTCAACTTCCTCATCTGTATTGTGGGGATAATAATATCTCACTCATGTGAGGTTACATGCACTCTTAGTATATGTATGGTCCACCTTGTCTGAGCCTGGTATAGACTGGGTAATAATGAGATGGTAAATATTGGGATTATTAATTATTACTATTATTTAGATAATGTTTCCTCATAAAACAACCTGAAATAACTATTTGCCCCAAAAAGTGTAGCCAGAGTGTGATATTGAAGGAAAGACATTGCATTAGAAGCCATGAATCCCGCCTTCTAGTTCCAGCTCTGATCTCTACTTGCTGTGTTATCTTAGGCGGGTCATTTCCCCAATCTGGGCTCTGGGTACCGTGGTTTGCCTCTCAGATGTTACAAATCCCTTTCCACCTAGAACAGAGCATTAAAGCAAGCAAAGGCTATGCTTCCTCGACCTACAGCGTCTTCTCTGGTAGAGCCAAAATCCACGCAGCAAACCTATCACCTTGCGCCTGTGTATATTGGCACATGCACAGCTTCCGCGTGGGGATGACTCTGTCAAAACAAGCTTCCTCAGCTCCACGGGGTCAACATTGCTTCTGAAAATCAAGCATCCAACTGAGTCCAGGTCCAAGCATCGTGGGAGTTAGAACACGGAGCAAAGCGTGCACTCACATTCCACGATGATTATGTTCAGTAATGAACGGACCAGCTCCTTGATAGGGAGGAACTTCCTACAGGTTGGGGTGACCTTCCTAGCAACGTGTTTATTTGACAGCCCAAGGTGACAAATTCACAGAGAGGAAAGGAAGGAAAGAGGAAGGGAAGGGAAAGAAAGGTTATTTCAGCACAAGAGCATCCACTTTGGTCTGCCAAAAATGTGTAAAACTGTAACAACAGGAGATCAAGTATGCATCTTGAGAAAAAAGAAGATAATCAGAGATCTTAAAGTCCTAAAGAGGTATTGAAGCCGGGAAATAACGTACTTTGTCTGTCTTAGTACTTAGGTGCATTAATTGTTATTGAATCCACTTGGCACTTAATAAATACTCAAGAATTATTTGTGAGGTAAATGAATGACAGGAAGACATTGTTGTTGGCTAGAGCTAGCAATGAAGGTGTTACAGGTTAAATAGGATGTGAGAGATGGGTAGGATTTGGATTGCCAGAGGAGGGAAGTAATTTAGCAAGAACATCAGCTTTAACAAAGATCCTCATGAGAGAATGAGCTTGGCTTGGTGTGTTGGGAGATGTATTAGTCAGGTGAGACTAGGCTACACTGAAGTCAATTTCCTGGAATTTCAGTGGCTGAAAATAATAAAGGTTGATTTCTCACACATGTTGTATGCCCAGTGCAGGTTGTCAAGGGGCTGTGCTCCACACAGTCATTCGAGGACTCAGGCTGATGTCAGCGCTGACAGCTGTTAGCTGTACCATCTGCAAAATGAGTTCTTTACGGTCACCAGAGAAGTGCAAGACAGCTCACGGAGCACTCACACCTGCTCTTTTGTGCTTTGGCATGGAAGTGACACAGGGCCCCTCTGCGCACGTCCCATTGGACAGAACTGGAGACATGGCCCCACCTGACTCTAGGGGGCTGGGAAATGTAGTGAGCACACAGGTATCTGTGAGCCATAAATGGCTCTGCTTCTTGGCAACAGTAAGAACAACCTACTGAAGTGGTGAATGCACTTTAGGTAAGGTAGAGAAGAATTAAGTATTTGTAGCCTTGCTGTGGACAATGTATGTCCTGAAAGCGTCTCCAATAAAATAGGAAAGCCCCTTTTACGGGGTCCTAAAATTTGCCAAGATACTAGGAAAAGAAGTCTCCATTCTTTTCCAAGTTGTTAGAACAGGACTTCATCATTTGACTCTGTAGGCTTTTCTCAACAACATATGAATGAATTCAGTTGCCTGCAGAAATGAATTCTGTGGAAGGGCAAAGATTCTAGATTTACCTAGATCTGGGTCCAAATCCAGCTTTACCATCTTACTCACAGCCCTTAATCCCCAATTCTGCATTCATTCATTCAGTTAATACTTACTGAGTATCTACTTTGCACCTGTATCTTTCCTACTTAGGCAGGAAAGATACAATGGGAGTATATTGATGTGATTCTTGCCATCAGTAAGCTTCCAGACTAGTGGATGAGGCTTGGATTAAATGGACTGACAATAAAGCAGGAAGGACAGAGGTGACATTTAAGGGAAAAATTCCTGGCCCTCAGATGGGAGAAGGCAGTGAGTCTCCCTCTTTGGAACTATCAAGGCCCAATAAGGATATTTCCTTGTATCCTCAATTTTTTTCCAAAAATGTAAGGAGGGGAGTGGCTGAGAATAGCTAACAGAACCTCAGAACTCTATTCCCAACATTGGTCCATCCAATCTCCTTGCCCATTGGGCAGATCCCCACTTCTGGAAAGATACCTGTTATTCTTAAAATACCCAACAATTGACCAGAGATCTCTGATAGCACCATTAATTAAAGTTAATTTAAAGTTCTAGACCATTAATCTCAGAAAAAAATGACTCTAAAATCATTAGAAAGGCACTGGGCATGGTAATCGTATTTAGGGAACAAAAATGAATAAAACATAACTTACCTCACTGGTTGGAGGTGAGCATTAAGCATAATCATAGATCCCAGACTTTCCAACATACTATAGCTATTATGGCCGATGATCGTGTTTTCCAAAAATAGCTGCAATACCATCTCCAGCCTATCAATTATTCTTGCAATGTGACTTTGACACTCCTCCCATTGAAACGAGGTGGTGTGATCCCTCTGTTCGGGTCTTGTGACTGTAGTGGAAACGGCATCATATAACTTCCAAGAATAGATCACAAAAGGAAGCACAGCGTCTGTCTGCTTCTCTCAGGACACTCATTTTTGGAACCCAGCCACCATGCAGTAAGGAAGTCCAAGCAGCTATGCCACTGAGTCACACGCAGGTCTAGGCTCCTGGAACACAGCTTCCGTGCTGTGCGGAAGCCCACTCTCCATTCCCACACGGGGAGACTGCATGGAGAAGCCACGTGCACGGGTTCTGGCTAACAGTCCTGCTGAGGTCCCTGACAACAGCCAGCATCAACCACCAGACGTGTGAGTAAACATGCTTCTAGATTCTTCTAGTCCCAGCTATTGAGTCACCCTTAGCCTTTGAACATCCCTGCTGAAGCCCAGGCACCTTGGAACAAGGACAAGCAATTCCCACGTTGCCCTATCTGAATTCCTAACCTCCAGAATGATCCAATGGCTGTTTTACATCACTCAGATTTGGGGTGGTTTGTTACACAGCAACAGTGACTAGAACAGTTACTCACTATAGCTGAATCTTCAAAGCACTTAGCTGCATGGTAACATTCTGATCACCAGAGCATTCTAGTTAGGTGAGCAGCTATTTATGAAGACACTCTAATGCTAGGATTTCAGAGTTGAGCTGAAAGTTCATTTTTTCTTAGTAGTAAAGTTTTCCTGGTTTTGCTACATCTAAGGGCATCATTCCCTGAAAGATCACCCCAGAATATAATGTGTGGACTGAGTTTCCCCAGGACTCTGCCAAGGGGGATAGAGTTTAGGTCACATTCAGAGTAATAAGTCTAATTTCAATAGCTTGTGCTACTATTTATATAAAATTAG
This sequence comes from Ceratotherium simum simum, assembly GCF_057802395.1. Taxonomy (NCBI): domain Eukaryota; kingdom Metazoa; phylum Chordata; class Mammalia; order Perissodactyla; family Rhinocerotidae; genus Ceratotherium; species Ceratotherium simum. The sequence continues at coordinate 19,489,624 of NC_141934.1, read as the reverse complement.
ATCTTCCATTAACTGGTCTTATTATTTCTGGGAGTCTCTGGGAATGTCTTGGATATATTTATAAAGAGTCTTCTTGTGTTCTTCCAGATCTAAGCACCTTCATTGATACGATATTGAATTATTATTCATACTATTTGTTGTTCTTCATTTCAGACCCCACTCAATGGGAGAATTATACATTCCTATCACAGTGATATCAGACTCGGCCATGTGACTTGTGTTGGCCAATGGCGTGTAGATAGAAGTGGTCCATGCCACTTCTGAGCATCAGCTCTAAGATCCTTTAAGAGCCACTTAGTGGTTTTACCATATTCTTTTTTCCCCTCTACCATAAAGCCATCAGGGTCCAAGATAGAGTTTATTCCATTAACCCTTGATCCCAAAATAAAGACACACAGCCAACACACAACGAACATATAACTTGAGCAAGAAATAAATCTTTGTTGTTGTAAGGCCTTGGGAGTGGGGGCATTTCTCACTGCAGCGTAATTTCACCTAACTGATTAATAGACCATCAATGCCTCACCACTGATGCTGATGTCAAGAGCTAGCTTCTTGAAGCTTCCAGAGCTGATACCTCAATGGTGTCAGTATGGCTCCTCTGTTCCTTGCTCTCTCCCTCAAATCAGATCCATGCCGAGTTCCAGGAAGAATAAGAAGAAAACCTTTCGCCTCTACATAGTGCCACGTCTTCACACCTAGGACCCAAATGAGAACCGCTTGTGCGTAGGAGATCACAAACACTTTGTGGTACTAATTCCTGTAGTTTTTGCCTCTAGTCCCTCTGCCCCAAGGGTGCAAAAATAGATTCCAAGGAGCTATTCTGAGAGATGGGCTTTCCGCCGTGTTTGCCATTCTTTTCCCTGAGATGTTCCACTTCCTCCTCAAATCTCCCTTTCTCCCACGCAAATCAAGACACGCAGAATCACTTGTGTGGGCTTCAGGCACTATCCCTTGATCAGACACTCCCAGACATGTCTGATTCCTAGATTAGTGAGATAAGACACACTTTCTCTCCTTCAAGGGGAGTCCATAGCTCCTTCCCCAGATATCCCCCTGGGGAGCTCCCTGGCTGTCTTTGGTAAGATTCCCTTATCAAGGAGATGGAGGCTTTTGCCACCACCCTTTATAAGCAGCAACTTCCATACCCACTTCAGTCCATTTCACTCCCTTATTTTTATTTCTATTCTAAGCACGTACCATCATCTGACATGTTATTCATTTGTTTATGCCCTGTATCCCCCACTGGAATGTGTTTATCGCTCTATTACTAGCACGCAGCACAGTGCTTGGTCCATAGTATGTGTTTAACAGAAAATTTTTGAATAAAATAATGAAATCCCTATAGATTTAAAATGTGTATTATTAGATGGAGCCTTGGGTTTTCAAAGTGGACCCCGTGGAGAACTAAGGCTACATGTGGAGAGCATGTTAGGTCCTTCTACGTACAGAACAATTGGAGCAACTCTGATTTTATTTACTGTGTCAAATAGGGGTTAGAGGCAAGATTTTATTTGAAAAACAGGTTCAACTTAAAAAGAGTTTGGAAATCACGGATACAGGCCAAATTGCTCATTGAGTGGATACCTAAACTGAGATCTAGCAAAGCGAAGACTGTTTACCAGATCACTCAGCCAGTTAATGAAAGAATCAGGCCCAGAACGCAGCTTATGTGTTGATTTACTTTGCATTCTCGGGACGTAGAGATTGGGCAAGATGACTCAATCAGATGCTGCCGTTTCTTGAACTATGAGTCAGAACACTGATATGAAACTGGATTTGATGACAGCAGCAGCGCCTTGTTCATAAATCTTTCCTTGTGAAACCAAGGTGGAAAATTCTGAGAGCCAACCCTTGACAGCTGCAAAAGTTCATTAACCTGCCTGGTTTTGCGCACACGTGAGTGTATTTATACGACCTCTAAGTATTATAGACTAGACGGCAGAATCCGTCCAGTTGTGACAAACTCTTATTAGATAGTCAGCCACATGTGGGTTGGGTCCTTGTATCAATAGAGGTTCCCTCTGCTATGAATAAGAACCACCCAAAGGGTATTTATTATTTCACAGAAGAAGGACTGGGTAAGGGAAATCCCAGGGCTGGTAGATTCAGCAGTTCAATGACATTATCAAACTCCCAGGTGCTATTTATCTTTCTCTACCATCATCTCTCAGCACGTCAGTCTTGGTCAGGCTTCCTCATGGCCCTGAGATGGCTCCCAGCTCATGAAGACGTCCATGAGCGGAGGCAGAAAAGGGAACATCTCCTTCCTTGTGTTCCCTTTCATGAGCAAGGAATAATTACCCAGAGGCTCCCCTCTGAACTTCTCCCCACATGCCCATGCTGGGACCAATTTGCATGACACGCCTTGAAGGATACGGCTAAAATCAGAATTCTGTCAGTGTGATGATTTGTGGTAGTTTTATGTGTCAACTTGGCTAAGCTATAGCACCCACTTATTCACTTAAACACTAATCTGGGTGTTGCTATGAAGGTATTTTGTAAGCGTGGCTACTATCTATAATCAGTTGCCTTGAGGCAAGAAGATTATCTTTGATCTGGGTTGGTCTCACCCAATCAGTTGAAAGGCATTAACAGAAGCGAGATTTCCCTGAAGAAGAAGGGATTCTGCCTCAAAAGTGCAGCATCAGCTCCTGCCCTTGACTTCCCAGCCTGCCAGTCTGCCCTAGAGATTTTGGACCTATATACATGCTCAAATATGGGTGTGTGTGTGTGTGTGTGTACATAATATAAATATTGATTCTGTTCCCCCTCTGGTAGAACCCTAACTGATACAGGTCTCTAGAAAGAAATTGGGAACAGCTATTGGGTAGACAGGCAACATTCTTTTTTTTTTAAAACAAAAGATTGGATTTTCAAGAACACGTCATTCATTCATTATTGATTCATTTATTCAACAAATATATTTGGCACTCGCTTTTCATTTATTCATAAATGTTTTTGAGTACCTTATAGGGTACTTGAGAGATATTCCTGAACAAAACAGACAAAACATCCTGCCCTAGATTAGCACGCTCTGATATATGCTTCATGTCATCCTAAAATTTCCCATCACTGCACTATCACAATGCGTTTATACAGCTATTTGGTGATTTGAAAAAATATAAGTATGTGGCTCTACCACTACACCTTCAGCTTTCTTTTGGAAAAAAGCAAACATTAAGAGGTATAAGGAGAATTAAACACTGGAGTAGACGTGATAGACTTCTAGTGCTCATGTGTACCCGGCTCTCCTCTCCTTCCTGGGCACTCGGGAGGATGACAGCTTCCAATCCCCTTGAAGTTAGGTGGGGCCTTATGACTAGCTCTGTTCAATGGCCTATGAATGGAAATAAAAGCCACTAGGAGTTATTCCTGTCTGTCTTTCTGATGTGTCAACCCAGGGAGCCATGTATTAAGTTATGCAGTGATAAGACAGAAGGAACCTGGGTCACTGAGTCACTTCATGGAGAGCTGCTGGCCTGGAAAGTTGTCCAATCTGATATAGGACTTGCATGAAGGAGAAATAAACCTTGTCTGTGTTATGGAACTGAGGTTTCAGCGTTTATTTGTTACTGCAGCATAGCATAACTTATCCTGACTAATCTGTTAAGGATCCAGACTTGGGGCCAATAGGGGTCGTGTTGTTCTTATTCACTATGTATCTTCAGTGTCTAGCTCATTTCCTAGCACAAAGTAAATGCTCAATAAGTATTTTTTAAAATATTATTGTTGAACCCCATCCATTAAAGGTGTATATGAGAGAATTTACACCTTAATGGGTAGATCACCTTGCAAGTGACTTTGGTTTTTAAAGAAATACTTTTGACCTAGGTGTCAATATGAATAAATTGCTGTGGATAAAGACAACACAATTCACGCAGACGTTAACTCATCAGCCAGCAACCTGTCCTACTGGTTCAAAATCAAATGAATTAAATCCTAACTTTTTCAGGTTTAAGGCACTGCACTGGGCCTCATGAGTCATTTTAAATTGTTCTGTAAAGTGTAGGTTTATTAGAATATAGTTATAAGACAAGAAAAACACGAAAACTCAATAGAAGAGCTATATTATATTTTATGAAACCATCTATGGCCATCCGATGGCGTAGGATGACAACTACCAAACTCCGATACACAGAAACTTACACTGGACCTCGTAAACTAGATGGGATTTAGAGGAGAAAAGAAGAGAGAGCACAGTATTATAGATAGAGGGTCTGGCATGAGAAAAACTTAGAGAGACAAGACTATAGGGTGAGGGTTGCAGGAGAGGCAACCCAGAGATGATAAGTTTGGTGAGATTGAACCAAACTATTGATTCAATCTCTTTGTTAGAGAGAGTTTGGAGATGAGACTGAGAAGGAAGTATCACAGATTGGGGTCCCTGAGGAGTCGACTCTGAAACAGATTCTTGTCCAGGAGGTTTACTAGGGTGTGTCCTGGAATAACAGCTGTGGAAAGGAAGGGAAGGGAAGGGAAGGGGAGAGAAGGAAGCAGGACTGAGCAGCAGGAGAAATCGACTCATGATACAGTCTCAGTGAAGGCTCAGAGGTCCCCATGGGGAAGCTCTAAAGCTGGGATGGCCCTTCCAAGCTATCCTAAATTGGGGCAAGAGGGCTGGGTCTTCACCGCCCATGCTGACCAGCCATCATGAGTGGGCTGCCTCTGGGAAGGAGGCATAGCAATGGCCTAGGTGGCTGTCTTAGTCCATTCCAGCTGCTACAATAAAGAACCACAGACTGGATGGTTTATAAAAAACAGAAATTTCTTTCTCACAGATGTGGAGGCTGGGAAGTCCAAGATTAAATTGCAGACAGATTTGGTGTCTGATGGCCCAATTCCTGGTTCATGGACGGCTGACTTCTCGCTGCGCCTTCATATGGCAGAAGGGCTAGGGAGTTCTGTGGGGTCTTTTTTATAAGGGTACTTATTCCCTTCACAAGGGGACCTATGACCTTACGACATAATCACCTCCCAAAGGCCCCACCTCCAAACACCATCATCTTTGGGGGTTAGTATTTCAACATATGAATTTAGGGGGGTACAAACATTCAGATCATAGTAAAGACTCTTCCTACCTCGGGAGCAATCCCCAGAGAGGGCTGACAGCTAAGAGCAACTGTCAATTACCATCCTTGACATGGAGGCTCAGGCCAGATATCTCTCCTATCATTCATTCAACACCTTTTTATAGAGCCCCTACTCTGTGCTAGGTATTTTCTGGATCGGTGAGTATACAGATGTGACCACTGAGCTCAAAGTTTGGGAAGATAGATGCATAAACAGGCAACTGCAATATACAAGATGCTCTAAAGAAGCATCTTGTGCTAATAATAATAATGACAATAATAATAAGTGGTACAATGTAAGGAACACTTATTCTGTGCTAGGCACTCTTTTTAGGTTTTACACGTACTATGTTACTCAATCCTTACCACAAACTTGTAAGGCAAGTACTAGCATTATTCCCATTTTACAGGTCAGAAAAATGAGGCTCAGAGAATAAAATGATCTTCCTTGTTAAAAAGCTAGAAAACCTAAGCTGGGATTCACAACACATCTTCCATATTTTAGCTCTTGCTGCCAACAGCTACACAGCTCTGCCTCCTACATTGTGCCCAGTACAGACCCTGGACCATGGTGAGTGTTCTCAGTAAATAATGGCTGATTGAATAAGTAACTGCTACAATAAGGGCGGCTCAGGAGCTCTGAGAGGGCAATGAAGGGGCATTATGGAAGCAGTCTATGCAATTGGTTCTCAAAGTGTGGTCCCCGGACCAGCAGCAAAGGAATCATCTGGGAAATTGCTAGAAATGTAAATTTTCAGGCCCCAAATTCAGATCCACTGAAGCAGAAATTCTGAGGATGGAGCCCAAGAATCCATTTTATCAAGTCTTCTGGGAGGTTCTGTGGCACAACAAGGTTTGAGAACCATAGCTCTAGGATCTTGCTTCTCAAAGTGTAGTCTGTGGACCAGCTGCATCCTCATTCTCGGAGATCAAATGAGAAATGCAGAAGCTCAGCTCTCAACCCGGACCTAGTGAATCCGAATCTCCATTTTAATGACATCTCCAGAGGATCGATTTGCAAGTTAAAGTCTGAGAAGCCCTGGTCTGGACCACTGGTTTTCAAACTTAGCTGCTCACTGGAATCACCAGTGATTTTTACAAAGGACGAACGCCTGGGTCCTGCCTCTAGAGATTTTAGCTTAGTTGTCTGGGGTGCGGCCTGGACATCAGGAATTTTAAAAACTCCCCAGATGATCTAATGTGCAGGGAAGTTTGAGAATCACGGGTCTCCATGATTCTAAAAAGTCTTCCCAGAAGAGGTGGCATCTAAGTTCAGCCGTGACCCCAAGGTTGTGTGTTTCCCAGACCGGGAGAGAGAAAACCAGAGTGTTTTTGGTGCAGCTGCTCCCACTGTCTCTGCCTGTCTTCAGTCAAAGAGGGAGGCCTCCCAAATCAAGGGCTGTCAATCAACCCCCTGTCAACAGCCTTAAATTCTCTAAGATGCTCGAGGCAAGGGTTCAGAGGCAGGGCAGAATGAGGGAGAGGTTTTATTACATAAAGCCTGCATTCTCCAAGCTGTGCATTAATTAATTTCAAAGTAGGCTGAGTGATGCGGGAGGTTTGGGGCAGCAGCCTGGGTAATAAAAGGACTTTCAAAAAGTCCCTCCTTGCTTCTTGGAATGCCCCCCCGGCCCCCCACCTCCCAATCACAGCCTGTGAGCATCACGCCTCTGTTGAGGCCGGCCGGGGATGCTGCAGAGAAGTAGATAAATCATTTTCTGTTTTGTTTGGAAAGAAGAAATAGGAGGTAGTGAAAGCACAGAGCTCAAGTGGAGAAGCATTCAAGAGGGCCAGAGATAGCAGAGAAGGGGAGTTTGGAGGGGGTGCTGGAGAGGGCAGAGGAAAGAAGGATGTGCAGAGAATATTTGAGGAAAGAAGGGTCTAGATGCTTCCGAGTTGGCCTCCTGGTCTCCACTCCTGGAACTGTGTCCGACGCACCCACTTCCCCACCTCCTCCTCCTCGCATCTCCTATGACTAATGATGTTGACCCTTTCCCAACCCGATCTGCAATATCTCAGGCCTCTGTCATAGTCGGCTTCCGGCCATCCGCAGGTCAGATGGCTCTGAGCACAGGAGAGCCAGCCTTGCTGCAGCCAAATGGCAGAGGAACATGGCCCAAGGCAGGTTCCTGACTTCCCCCCAGGGCCCAATTTTCACTCTCTTTCCTTCCTTTCCCTTTCCCCCATCTTCTTACAATTAATAATCTTAATTGCCCATTCTTCTCTCACTCTTTTGGGTCTCTCTTTTCCAGGCCCCAGCTGAGGGGGAACTATGAGGCACGATAAAGTGACAATGTAGGTTTTTAGTTACATCAGCAAAAGGACTTCATCACACGACAACTTCTCAAGAGAGATCTCTTCAAAGAGTATTTTCTCGGAACAAATATGGCACCATCACCCCAAAGGCTCTGAAATTCCTCTTTGGGAATGGCCTTTGGAAATGGCTAAATGGACATTTAAAAGCAAAGTATGAAAAGCATTATTATTATGCTATTCATTCATTTTTTTAAAAAAAATCATGCTGGTTTCTTTGACCCAAAATTAGTGTAACCAAGAGAATTGCCCATTTTATTCCTAACTGTTATCCCTGAGTGATATCTGACTCTCTCCCCAAGTTAAGGCTACCCTCAAAGTTTGCAGATCTGGCTGCCAGGAAAGAAATTGTTCAAAAAAATCAAGCAAGAATTTAAAGATTACATTCCCCTTCCCCCGCCACCAAAAAAAAATAACTTCTAAGAATACTCCAAATAATGACAGAATCTTCGGGAGAAGTGTCCAGCCTCTGAAAGGGAATTTTTGGCAGGGCAGTCCTGATTGGAGGGGATGCTCGCTGAAAAATCACAAACTGAAAAAAGTGTTAAGGGTTTTCTTAGTCATGATTAATGAACTCAGTTCCACTTCCTCTTTTATCTTCATAATAGTATTTGGGACAGTCCCAGCTCCTAGCAACTCAAAATTTCCAGACATCTTTCCTCCTCGGGATAAGCAACAAAAGGAACAAGCACATACTTGACTCAATCGTAGAGGATGTGGTTTTCTCTTCTGTTTTATTTTTCCTCTTTGAATCTTCCCCTCTTCTACCTTGAAAGAAAAGACTGTTTTAACGCCAAGTTAAATCAATTCAATAAATATTTTCTGCACTTATCGCCCTGTTTCACATGGTGTATGGAAATCCCTGGCCACCTAAGATGTTCTTTCTCATTTATTTTCCCCTGGAGTGTCAACAGAGAGAAATGGGTTAACGCTGCCCAGGACACTGTGTTGAGAAGGATTCTGAGGTCCAGATTCAGTAGGAAAGTGCACGTGTTTTTTTTTTCTCTTTACACTTAATAGACATTCAAATATTTTGAATGCATAAATAGAAAAGAAAGAAAGGGGGGGTAAAGTGAGTAAATGCATCCGTGAGCAATGAGACCCACCACTTTGGCAACAGGAAATGAATCACATCATGTCCATGGATTCGAGTGATCTTTTAGAGCAATATCCATCCCAGATGGTTGCCAGAACAAGCTCCTTTCCTATTTCCATCCAGAGTTGTAAGTCACGATGTAGGTGGGATCCCCACTGAAATTGTTTATTTTGAAGTATATTTTGCTCCATTCTGCTGAAATAGACTGGCCACACATGAAAGTCAAGGAAAGACTGAGGAATTGCTCCAGACTGAAGGAGAATGAGAGAGACATGAAAACTAAATGCAACAAGTGATTCTGAACTGAATACTTTGGCTACAAACACATCATCGGGCGGAACTTGAATGGGATCTAAGAACTATCTGGCAACAATATATCAATGTCCATTTCCTGATATCGATGGTTATATTTTGGTGATATTGGGAAATGCCTTTGATTTAGGGAATAAACATTAAGAATTCAGGGCTAAAAAAAATTACTTTGTCTACAAATGTAAATAACCTCTTCCCCATTGCTGCTAATATGAAGATAGAATTTACCTCCAGGAAATATACTCCGAGTTTCCTAAAGCACTCTGGCCATAAAAAAAATAATAAACAGAAGGATATAGGAGGGCTGAATTAATATATTTAGGCCTAGCTTGATGTCCTTTGTGGCTTGTGCTAAAGAGAAACTTTTTAACTCCCACGAAATATGCTCCAAAGGGAGAGTGTACTATTTAAATGGCCGTCAAGCAAAGAATGGACTTAGAATATTATGAGGTCTTAGGTCTTATAATATTACGAGTTGTCACATCCTGGAGCAGTCAGAAAGATTTCATGGTCTGACCCCAGAAGAGCAAGAATTCCAGGCACGTTTCTAAAATAGTATCTGATCATGGAACACACCTGTCAAAGTTCCTGATTCTTTGAAAGATGTGCTTTAAAAAAAAAAAATACCCCAATGGAAGAAACATTCTCAAATCATAGTTCTCAGGGTAAGGTTTGTGTAAGAACGTTTTGGTGACAAATAAGTGAACAGACGCCGGAAAATCTAAAACTTTCGTTGGAATAGAGGAGAGGGATTTATTAGACCGCTAGATTAAAATTCCTGTATTTAAGACATATTTCACAAACACTTAATGGGGTTTTCCCACCCGTTAAGAGCAAACTAAGGGTACAATGTTCCATTTTAATAGGGGCAGTAACTTCATTTCATTTATAGACTAAACTGACAGAAAAAAAAAATATGAGTAGTTCTCGCCAGAGAAAACATGACTTAATACAAGCACTCAGGCAACGTATTAGAAATAAAGATCTGTTTGTAGACTTGGCAATTGCTTTTCCTTTTTCTATTTTTGGGAGGGGGTGGTGATTTGGAAGAAAAAAACCCTGTGGTTCGTATCCAATGAAGTTAACACTTCTGGGGCAAGACCTCTATTACATTCAAACACCATGAATTATAATTAGAGAACAACCTATTTACACATGAAGGTACACAGGGTCAAACAGAAAACACTGCCAAGAGTCTCAGATTTTGGCTGGGAAATATTGGCAATTGGCATAATGCAAATGGTCCTGGGATGGGGCAAAGCCAGGAGAAGAAATGAGATCTAGTTTTAAATCCATATGATGTTTAGCAAACGCACAGAAAGAGATCCATCATGGAGAACCATGGAGACTTATCATTTCAATAAAAGAGGCCTCAAAAGAGCAAGAGATATCCCCACATCTATCACATAGGACTGGGCACATCTAAACTATGGTACAGGTATAATATAGGTATACCACTTTTTTCAGAGAAATTTGGAAAAATTTGTATTAAAACTTTAAAAACTGAGGGTGCTCATCTCTAGTAGTACATCCTAAGGAAATTTGTTGTTAGAGCCAACTCCTAGCACCTTGTGTCCACCAGACCAGAACCCTGCCAGGTCTTTTTACACCATCCTCTCACCTTCCGGTGCTATGGCAGACAATGCTCTGATGCTATTCATAGGGTTTCCATGGCCAGTTTTTTCAGAAGAGGGTGGCCAGGTCCTTCTTCCTAGTCTGTCTAGTCTGGAAGCTCCACTGAAACCTGTCCAGTTTTCAGTGGAAATACCAGTGGCATAGTTTTCAGCATCACAGCAACACGCAGCCACCACAGTATGACAACCGACAGACTGGTGGTGTGGTTCCCTGATCAGGAAACGAACCCAGGCCTCAGCGGTGAGAGCACCCAGTCTTAACCACTAGACCACCAGGGCTGGCCCTAAGGTAATAACTAAACAATATTCCAAAACAATACATATTTAGGTGCAAAGATATTTATTGTAGACTGTCTACCAAGTGTAAGTATTGGAAATGATCTAAACATTCACTAACAGGAAATTGGTTAAATCAATTGGATACCACATAGCCTTTGAGAAGGATGAAATATATTTACGCGTATTGACATGGAAAGATGCCCCCGATGTGTTAAGTTAAAATGGCAGGACATTAAGAAATGTAAAGTAAGATTTAATGTTTTGTTAAGGAAAAAAATGAACGTGTGTGAACATGCGTATTAAAAAAAGATCAGACTAATACTTACAGGACTCCCAAAAGCAGAATTCTTGGTAGGTAGAATTACTAGAAAATGTCCACTTGCTATACATGTCACATTTCTATATTGTTTGGATTTGTAAACAAATCTAGATCACGTTATAATTAGAAAATTAAAGGAATTTGCAGTAAAGGAAAAGGCAGTCTATCTTAGAGAGTTGATCTCCTTTTCCCTACGGGAAACCTAGATGTTGAATTTGGACATGGCTGCTTTCTAATCCTGGTTCTGCCATTTGCCAGCTGTTGATACTGGGGATGTCACCGAGCGTCTCTGAGTCTATCCTCCACTCTATTATGTAAGGACATTCCTTTCTTCCTAGCTGGTGATGAGGCTTAGGTGAGGTAATGTTTGTACAAGGCCTGGCCTGCTGCCTGGCACACATAGGTGTTCAGTTAAATAATAAGTGAGCGCCTTGTCTATTTTTTTTTTTTAAAGATTTTATTTATTTTATTTTTCCCCCCAAAGCCCCAGTGGATAGTTGTATGTCGTAGCTGCACATCCTTCTAGTTGCTGTATGCGGGACTCGGCCTCAGGGTGAACGGAGAAGTGGTGCCTCGATGCGCACCTGGGATCCGAACCCGGGCCTCCAGCATCGCAGCGCGCGCACTTAACCACCAAGCCACAGGGCCGGCCCCGCCTTGTCTATTTAACAGGTGCAGAGCACATGATCTAAACTTGAGCCACGAACGGCCATAATCAAGGGGATGCAGCAGGATGCCTCCTCGGTATCTTGCCTGCTGCTTGGCACTGTCTGGATGATAAGCAACCAAGATGACATATCTCTACCTAATGCACTTGTCCTCCAGCTAGGAGACAAGTGACCATGATTTGGAACATGTCTAAAGTACCTACTATGTGCCAGGCACTATTCAGTAACATGATTAGTCATTTAATCATTATAACCACCATTGTAGATGGCCGTTATTATGATTACTCCCATTTTATAGGTTAAGAAACCAAGGTACAAATAAGTTACATGACTTGGATATGGTCACCCGGCTGCTTAGGAATAAAGCTGACACTAGAACCCAGAACTCTGGCTTCCGAGCCTGAGCTCTGACCCACCAAGGCACACTTGTGCCAAATAATTTAGAGTGAGGTCAAAGCTAGAGAGTGGAATTCATGGAAAAGGGGTGGGGGGGCCTCTGTGGCATAGAGTCAGCCACTGAAACCTTAGAAAAGGTTGCTCAAAGTTGAGTGGGCATTCGATTCTATCCCATTGATCTGTGTGTCTGTTTTTGTGCCAGTACCATGCTGTTTTGGTTACTATAGCTTTGTAGTATATTTTGAAATCAGGGAGTGTGATGCCTCCAGCTTTGTTCTTTTTTCTCAGGATTCCCTTAGTTATTCGGGGTCTTTTCTTGTTCCATATAAATTTTAGGATTCTTTGTTCTATTTCTGTGAAAAATGTTGTTGGAATTTTGATAGGGATTGCATTGAATCTATAGATTGTTTTAGCAAGTATGGACATCTTAACTATGCTAATTCTTCCAATCCAAGAGCAGAGAATATCTTTCCATTTCTTTGTGTCTTCTTCAATTTCTTTCAGTAATGTTTTATAGTTTTCCGTGTACAGATCTTTCACGTACAGATCTTTCACCTCTTTGGTTAAGTTTATTCCTAGGTATTTTAATCTTTTTGTTGCAATTGTAAATGGGATGGCATTCTTAATTTCTCTTTCTGCTATTTCGTTGTTAGTGTATAGAAATGCAACTGGTTACCAGAGGGGAAGGGGGGAGGGAGGAGGGCGAAAGGGATAATTCGGCACAAGTGTGTGGTGATGGGCTGTAGTTAGTATTTGGGTGGTGAACGTGATGTAATCTATGCAGAAATAGAAGTATAATGATGTACACCTGTAATTTATACAATGTTATAAACCAATGTTACTGCAATAAACAAAAAATTAAAAAAAAAAAAAAGTTGAGTGGGCATCAGGATGCCCTGGAGGGCTTGTTAGAACACGGATGGCTGAACTTCTGATTGAGTAGTCCTGCATTTGGGATCTACATCACACAGCCCAAGGATCTGCATTTCTAACAAGCTCCCAGGTGCTGCTGATGGTCCAGGGACCCCACTTTGAGAACCACTCGGTCCTTGGGGTTGTACAGCATTCAGACTGACAGGGAGCAAGGGCAAGGCAGGCTGGAAACTGAGCAGCATCTAAATATGCAGCCCCCTCCCTAGTTCTGGTTTAACCAATCGTCAAATCATAGAGCGTTTTTAAAGAAATGTAGTAAAAACACTTGCTTATAAACATGGCTCTATTGCCCTTTGATTCCCACCTCTGAGCAGTGCAGCATTCAAGAAGTGTCTGTCAACAGCCAATCGATGACCTGAAAAGGGATTCCATCCTTTCTCTGGGTCTTTCGAGAGACATCACTGAGGACCTAATGTATCACTCGCCCAATGTCACTTCCTGCAAACCCTTTCCCGTCCTTCTCAATTCCCTCTCCTCACACGGGGACTTCCCTCCTCCAAACTCGCCCCGAAAGGCTCTCTTCAGCCCTTTGGGAAACACGCATCTCATTATCTTCCTATGTCCCTCCCAAATTCTCTATCAATAAAGCTCAAAATACCAGGGTAGCAAGAAAAACAGCTAGGAAGTCAACCCACGTTATCTTGGCCATTATTACTACTAAAAATACTACCAGTAATGAAGCCACGTGGTATGTTTTTTCTATTTTTGTCAGTTGATATTGTCAGATAATTCTACCCTAGCAACTTATTTTTGCAAGACATACCCTAAGTCTATTTTTTGGTTGCTGTAGTCTTTTGGGAGTGAGACAAGGGGGCATAAACTTTACCAAATTCCAGAAAAACAGAATGAAGAAGTCTCCATGGAAGTTTAAAAGATGTAAATTAAAGGCAATTCAAAAAATTAAAGAGAATTTTTCTATGCAATTTCTAGTAATCTCAATTCATTAAAATAAATGTAGTCTGAGATTTGATATCGTGTTGAAAAATTTTAAAGCTGACGCCATGTTGTGACTAATCAAATCTTCTTGACTAAAAACATTTTGGAAGGGGGATTTTCCCTTCCAAAATTTTCTCATTCTCAATTTTCTCATTGACTTTTGGGGGTGGGGGTCCAGAAAGTAGGTTATGAGTTTCCCACTCTGTTCCCAAGAAATGCTTTATTGCCTCCAAATATCGATGGGAAAATGGGCCACTTATTTAAGTTTCAGATGTCCCATCTACTCTTCAACCAGAGTGACCTTTCTTTAATATGTTATACACTGGAGTTTGAATATAAGACTTCCCTTGAGAAAAGATTTCTACTGCTAAAAGCAGATTAAAGACCACTGACAGAGGTCATTTCAATTATAAATACAGACATTTCCCCTTGTGGGACTCAACAAAAGTATTTTCAATTTTAATGAAAAAATAGGAGGTAAACATTTTTATTTTTCCTGAATTATCTCCTGTGAAGGAAAGAAGAGGATTATTTGGCACTGAATTAGATCACAATTTTGTATCTTTTAGGTTTATAGGAAAATAGGAAGCTCTGTCTCTGCCCTTACCTCCATGTCAGCACCCCCAGACGAATCCACAGTCCTTCTGCCCTTGTTGAGGGCTGCAAGGATGATGTTATAGAAAGGAGCTAGCTGTCTTTCCTTATGTCTTTTCAAGGATTGTAGACAAAGCTCTGGTTTCCATATTTCTCTGAATATACCATTACATAAACACCATGCATGGATTCATATAAACCAGTGGCTCTCAACCATCATCGTACATCCAAAGCTCCTGGGAGCTTTTAAAAAATCTAGATTCCCAGCACTCATGCCAGATCTACTAAATCAGCAGCTCCAGGGGTAAGTTCTGGGCATATTTAAGAAACAGCAGCATGAACACAGCTTTCTCATCCTTTATCCTGAAATTGGACCACAGTCAACATCGTGGAGTCAAGCTGGCTGCACAGAGTCTAAAGACTAAAGACGGCTCATCACCCATTTAGATGCCAACAGGGAGGCACACTGGGAGCCCGGGAGCTACCAAGCACACCCTTACCCTTTGTGTGTAGGTCCTTTCAGGGTCAACATAGTCTACTGAACACCATCTTGGCTCCTTCACTCCAGGCCATATGCTGCCAAAGACAGATGAGGCTCCTGGGGAGAAAGGTCATGGTCTCCTAAGCAGTATTTCTCAAGTGTGCTCATTCTGTGCAATGCCTAGTGGAAAATGGAGTTCTGTGGTCAAGTTCAAGACACACTACTAACACTGATCTCACTTTAAGAGCCGCCATGCACTTGGGCTCTGAAAAGTCACACAATAAAGAAATCTGTTTACTCAGCATTCCCCACCCATATTCAACCACGGAATCCTTTCCCCATCAATATCCCTATCAATATCAGCGGAATACACTTTGGCAAATGCCCATCCAAACTGTGAACCGCTGGACGTAAGATCCAATGTCCTCCTGATCTTTGTACCCCTTAAAGCAGCCAGAGAGGGAGAGGAATGGAGGCAGAATGCAGGCACAGGAAAGACGTGGGTTGGCCGAAGGGATTTAGAAGCATGATAGTAATCAGAGAACTTGAGTGTAATTGCTTATGTTGTTCCTGAAAGCATCTCAGCCAGGCTGGTGGTCCAATGTCCTAATTAGCTAATGGGTAGAGGAGGGTTTTACATGTTTAGAAATGAGGGCTTATTGGATCAGCACTCAAAGATACTCATTTTTTTTTAATTGCCCTTTTCCTCTAAGACTGTGATTCTCAAACTTTAGCCTGCATCAAATCCCCTGGAGGGCTTATTAAAACACAGATTGCTGGGCCTCACCCCCAGATCGTGTGACGCAGCAGGTCCAGGGTGGGATCTGAGAATGCGTATTTCTAACGAGTTCCCAGGTGATGCTTATGATGCTGGTCCTGGGACCACACATTGAGAATGACTGTTCTAGAAGGAGAAGAAGAACAACAGAAGAGAAGAGGATGGAAAGTGATGGAGAAAGAGGAAAGAGAACAAAAAGAAGAGGGATGATATAAATGAGAAGGAGAGGGAAGGAAGATGGGGAGAATGAGAGGTGAATGGGAGAAAGAGGAAACGGAAAGATTGAGAAAGGAGAGCTAGAAAAAGGGATGACAACAAAAGACGGGAGGTGAATAAAAGGAGAGGGGGAGAGAGAGAGAGAGATGGAGCTGCTTGAACAAATGCATAATGATTGCCAAGGTGTCACTGCTGGAATCTGGGCAAAGGACCAGTGGGAGCTGAGCCTCGAATGCTTGTGGGGACACCTACTGTGTACACAGATAGAAGCTTCTTGGGCCGGCTCCGTGGCTTAGCGGTTGAGTGCGCGCGCTCTGATGCTGGCGGCCCGGGTTCGGATCCCGGGAGCGCCCCGAGGCACCACTTCTCTGTCCAACGCGAGGCCGAGTCCCACGTACAGCAACTAGAAGGATGTGAACCTATGACATACAACTATCTACTGGGGCTTTGGGGGGAAAAAACTGAATAAATAAAATCTTAAAAAAAAAAAAAAAAAGAAGCTTCTCATCCATACTGTTGGCAGATATGTCTGGGTTTCGAGTTGCCCTGTCTCAGCTTGGTGACATCAGCTGATCAGGAAGCAAATCTGACTCAAGCTAAAGGAGAAAACCACCAGAAAGGAGGATGGAGTTCTCCAGTGGCCTAATTCTTCCATCCTACACCCCTCCTCCTGAGTCTTGTTGGATCCTGGATCTCCTTCCCAACTCTCCCTCTGACCCAGAAGGACGGCTAACTCAAGCTGGAACCCACCCTCCCCCTCCAAGCATTTCTGCTCCCTGCTGCTGGCCTGGACACGTCCTCCAGCCTTCCATGCCCAAGACTTCTCAGAGCTCTACTTTGAGGCCATGCTGGTCCCCAACCCCCAAGTCCGGCAAACAAATGAGACCCTGAGGGTCAGAGGTGCCCCACTAGGAGCTGCCCGTGAAATTCGCATGTTGTTCCTGGGGCTGCCTTCCCGGTGCATCATCAGACCCTGGGGCCACCTCCACATGAGGAAATCCAAGTGGGTGGAGAGGACCCCGGGCTTGGCTATGTCACCTCCTTCAAAAGAGGCACGCCATGGCCCGTGGAGATGGACTGTGTTGTAATGACGGGGGAGGTAAACAGGCTGAGGAATTGTGGGAAGCCGACAAGGATGGCAGTGCCTCTCTCCCCTGGAGGTGCGAGAAATCCTCGCTATAAATCAAGGAAATTAAATAGAGTGCAGGGCTTAGGGGCATTGCTCAAACGCCTAATCCGGATCCCAGCGTTGCAGCAGGGCTGCCACGCCCAGCAGCCCAGAAAGAGGGAAGCTCTGTTTCAGGAGTTTTGCTCTCTCTGGGAGACCAGAGAGGAGGCCAGACCTGGTGGGAACTTCAACTGTTTAAGCCGATTTGCAACCTCAGGGCAGAGGAATGTGAAAGTTGGAAAGGGACCCTTTCCACCCACTGTCTCCTTTCTGCAGGCAGAGAAGCTGAGGCCAGATGAACTTGTACAAAAACACAGAGAGATTAGTCGTCAACTCAATCCACAGGCAAATAAAGTCGCGATTGCAGGTGGCAGCTGGAGATTGTGTCAGGGAGCAATTCACAAGTGGTTTGCTTTGAGAATCTTGAGGCCCTGCAGAACAATAAATGGCCTGAGGAGAGAAAGTCCCAACTTGAGGGGCACCCATCTTTGAAACAAACAAGCAATCAGCAAACACACGCCTTTCCTATTGTAAAGTTATGCAAGCTACATGCACAACTTTTTCTAAAATTTGGTAAAACATTTAGAACAAGCAGGCAAGCAAAGAGAAGAGAACAAAAACCTTCCCACACAGATCGAAGATTGGCTTCGGATTTTTGTGCATTTAGAACGTGTCAGACAGGGACCAAAAGCATCTCACTTAATCCTCGTAAATGCCAAAAGGAAGTACTTCAGTGGCAGCCATTTTTCAGATAAGGAAAGTGAGGCATGGAGAGATTAAGATAATTGCTGGACATCTAAATCTGGCCTTTCTTAAGTGTTTTTCACTTAATTATCCAATACGAGTGTTTTTCAGTGGCAGGAATCACTCTTCTATGACATGGCTTCAATGGCTGCCCACAATTCCACGACAGAGTGGACAGAGTATATTTGACAGCCGGGACTACGGCTCATCCCTGTGGCAGAGGTCTGCAAACTTTTCCTTAAAAGGCCAGAGAGTAAATGTCCTTTACGTTGCTGCCCCTATGGTCCTCTCCCACCCACTCGACTCGCGCTACTCATTGTCCTGATAAGCAATCATAAACCGATGGGTGTGGCTGTGTTCCAGTGAAATTTCGTTCAATAAAACAGGAGTTGAGTGGGACTGGCCTGAGGGCTGCAGTTTGCTGACCCGTATCCTACAGTGTTGCCAGCTCCTTGTTATGAGACACGCTGTTGTTGTTACGTATCAAAACAGCTGTAACGAGATATGGTAACGTAGCTGTGAGCCAGCTCATCAGGCACAGACACTAAATCTTGGAGAGCAGTGATACTCAAGCTTTGCTGTGTGTGAGAATCCATGGAGCTTGTTAAAAATGCAGAAGTGGACCTCGCCCTGGGGAATCTCTTGCAGACGGTCTGAGTGAGGGCCCAAGGATCTGCGACTTCAGTGAGCACTCTCAGGTGGCCCCGCTGAGGGGCCTGGGGGACCACGTTAAGAAAACACCACTGAACGGATCACAGGCTGGAAAGCAAGAAGGGAGGTTGTAGGGGAGGCTGGCAGGCGTTTTATGAGTAGAGGGGAGCAGGGTGGCACCCTGAGCAGAATAGCGCTTAGAGCCATGTTGGGAAGTCCCTGGGAGGGACAGTGACTATGTAAGCCTGAGACCTCATTAGAAAAGCACCTACTATGTTCCTGGCAATTTCCACGGGTTAATTTGATTCTCCCAGCAACTCTTAAATTGCTCTCCCCTACATTAGAATGGCGAAGGAGGGAGCAGAGCTTGCCTACACATGCTCAGCCTGTGGACATCGGTTTGCAATCTGGCCACTTAATCACAGAACCTGAGTAAAGATTTAGGAGTTGGAAAGAATGGGAAACTGGGACACAGGGATGAACTGGGCTCAGGAAGAAGGAGGGACTTCATAGCTCAAACAGGTCTGTAGGCGAGAGCTGGGCCGGCCCCTTAAGGAGCTCTCAATCCTGTTGACTGGCTGATTTCCCAAGAGCCTCTAGGGTAAGTTCTAAGATTTCCAATTCCAGGCAAGGGAGTAATGGTTCTCAGAATCAAGGTCACATGACCCACTCTACCCACAATGCACCTGCATCAGATTCATGCTCCTGATGCCTGGCTTTTCTGCTATGTTTGGCAAAAGGATCCCAGGTACCTCACTGAGTGGCTACCCTCAGCATACAGTCGGCACTCAATAAATGCTTACTGAGTTCCCCTGGTGCCCAAATCATTTTCCTTTCTCTCTTACAGTATTTTAGCACTGAGAGTAATAAAAGCAAAGATTTATCGTAGGCTTACTATGTACGAACACTTTCTGTACTAAACAGGCTACATTCATTGAATCTAATCTTTACAGCATCCCCGTGGTAACCAAGAGATAATTCATGTATATTTCACAGAAATTCCATGTCTGTAAAATGGTATACCCATTTTGGAGATGTGGAAACTAAGGCTCAGGAAGGTTAACTGATTTTTTTTCCCTGAATCGTAGGGCTAGTAAGTAGAAGATGTAGGATTTGAATGATATGTTTGCCACCATGCCACAGGCCTCTCTAGTTTCAAACTATTCTCTCATGCATGATCTCCCTTCCTCCTTACAGCAATCTGTGGTTTGTTATGGTAAGATCGTCATTCTCAAAAGTGTGGTTCCTAGACCAGTGATATCCACCGCCCCTGAAGTTGTTAGAAATGCAAATTCTCAGACTCTTCCTCAGAAACAATGACTCAGAAACCTGTGAGGAGGGGGACCCGGCAATCTGTGTCTTAGCAAGTTCTCCAGGCGATTCTGATGCACACTCAAGTTTGAGAGCTAGTGTATAAGGGATTCTTTTTCTCTGATCATAAATGAGGGAACAAAGGAACAGAGAGGTCCAGTGGCTTGTCCAATGATGCACAGGAAGTGGTTGTAGGGCTGGACCTTAGCCCCGTTGTTTAGCGTCTCTCAGACACCTTAAATGCCGTTTCCCCGGCACTGCCTAAACCTGATAACCCAGGACTCCAGGGCTGGAGCCCCAGGATTTGCATTAACAAACTCCTGGGTTATTCCGGAGTTTGAAATTACCTCCAGAGCTCCCATTGGACCAGAATCACATAGTTCTTTCCTCCTCCCACTGCCAAGTTTCTTTCCTTCCTTCCTCCCCACACTGCCTCAGTTTCCTCTTTTTCTCCTACACCTTTGTTGTAGATAACTAGTTTGTTGCAGAGAAACCAGAAGAACTCAGGGACCCTGCCTTATACCTCTGAGTTCTTAAGCTGTTTAATTAAAAGAAGTCAGAAGTCATCCACCAATATGTTTATTGTATTCTTTCAAACACTTATCCAGTCTATATGGTGAAAGCTGTTTTTCTTCTGACTCTCCCCTGCAAATCCAGACCACCCTCAATTACTGTTAACAGTTTGGGGTGTAACTTTCCAGACATTTAAAACTCTCATTTAAATACATATATACACTCAGATGATAATTCAAAACAGAAATGGGACTACATTATTCTTATTATACTGTGGCAAGACCCACTTAATAGGATATGGGGTACATCTCTGTGTGTGGTGTGTTTTCCAGAACATAAATATATAGCCCATTCTTGCTAACAGTTATAGAGTATTTTGCTCTAGAAGTATCTTAATTGATTTAACTAGTCACCAGTAGATGGAGATTTTTGTAACATCTTATTTTTCACTATTACAATGTGACCCTTAACATCCTCATAGGTACACTTGTTGATACGTGTCTGTACAGAATGTTGATGGCCTTAAAGAGGAGGTACTGGGATCCTTCCTTCTGTCCACTTGAGGATTCTATTCTATCCTTTTCCAACCAGATTTTTCTATGCCTATGAGGAAAATTGACACAGAATGACAGCCATTTGTTGCCATTGCTGTTTTTGCTTTCTACCTGCTTCTGGAGGGTGGAGTAGGGTTGAAAACTGAAACGAGTATATTTTTTTTGGCCAAGGTGGGAAGATTGTCATGAGTGCCAATTTGAGTGTCAAGATGCAAACTACGGGATGCCGGTCCCCACACTATTCCTGGAGGGAGGGAAGGTACCCTTCCTGATAGAAAAACGCGGCAGTTTGCAGAGACAGGGAAACTGGGGGAATTTTCCCAGGCTGAGTGTGGATTCTGAGAGCTTGGGTTAGCTGTTCTCTCTGTCTCTCTGTTGCTTGGTGCTATTTTCTGAGGCGCCCCAATCCTGTGTGGTTGCAGTATAAGCACCACACTGCCACTTCTAGCTCCCGATGACTCAGTCACATACACATCCCTGAGTCATTAGAGAATGGAAATCGTGAGTGAAGCCTGGCTCGCACCCAGGGAGTGACAGAGCACGTCCAGAAAATCAGAGATTCCCCGTTCTGCCAAGGAGGCGAGAGTGGAGACGGCTGATTCTCCACGGTCGGCGGCTGGGGAGATGTTTCAAAGCTCCGGGCCGCTGGGCGTTGGCAGAAGTGCCTGTTGTTTTGGGAAACTGCGCATTGCAGCAATTGTGAGAGAACAGAACTGTCTTGAGGCAAGAGATAAAACAGAGCTGAAATATACTATGCAACAATGGGGAACTGTTATCGCATGTCTCCTTGGGGTCATCCTCTTAATTATACACAGTATTTAAAACCCATTTCTCTCCCTCATTAATGATAATAGCTAATTTTTTTTTTGTTAAAAAGCCACTCTGTTTTGGGCAGTGTCCTAGGCACTTAGAGTACTTTATTCCCTCTAATCCTTAGGACAACCCATTATTGTGATCTTTATCGTAAATTGAAGAAACTGAGACTCAGAGAGACAGTTAAGAGAGTATGGACCCCAGGCTTGATTGTGATAAATAAAGACTAAAAGGCCCTGATGCACAGTAATATTCATTACTGAAAAGTAGCAAATGCTTCTGACCTCAAAGATTGTGTTATTTAACTGCTGCTGTGTTACAAACGGCCCCAAATACTAGCGGCTGAAAACTACAAACATCTATTATCTCACAGTTTCAGAAGGTCAAGAATCTGGGAGCAGTTTAACTGGGTGGTTCGGGCGCAGGGTCTCTCATGGAGTTGTAGTCAAATTGCCAGCTAGGCTGCGGTCTCATCTGAAGGCTTGGCTGGGGGGAAATCCATTTCCAAGCTCACTCATGTGGCTGTTGGCAGGAGGCTTAGCTCCTCACCACAGGGGTTTCTCTATTGGGCTGCTTCCAAAATGGCTTCTCCCAGAGCAAGCCATAAGGAAAGAGAGAGCAAGGAACAGAGAGAGAGAGAGAGATGCTGCAATCTCTTTTATGACCTAATCTCGGAACTGACGCACCATCGCTTCTGCTGTGCGCCATTGGCCACACAGACCAATGCTGGCACAACCTGGGAGGGGACCATAGAAGGGTAGGGCCATTGGGGACATCTCGGAGGCTGGCTGCCACATAAAGATGCATCTCTTCACTAGAAAAATCTTTGCGGTCTTCATGTGATACAACATACTGATGGACCCAGTATCGTTTGTTTATTTTTCCTCTCTATCCACCACTCAGAGCAAATTCAGATGTGTAACACAGAAGGGGACACTTCTCACCAAAGTGTGGGGAGATTCGGTCTTGATTCTGCACAAGAATATCACCCAACAAACTTTGCTCCCATCAAGTCAGTGTGCTCAACAATTGAGCAGGTTGTACTGTCCTGTCCTTCACGATCTTGAATCCAGGATGCTGGGTATTCCAACTTTGCCCCTCATCTCAACTTCAACTCTCCACCCTGCTGGACAGCTCTATGTCCCAGAAGGCTGAACCATGCAGACTATAAGATCCTCATTCCCTTGGTGCCGGCTTTCAGCTGAATTTGGCCAACGGGAGGTTGGAAGATGGCAAGAGAGAGGAATTGTGGTGTTAGTGCCCCCATGCCCTCTCTGCTTCTGCATCCCGATTCTGAGGATGGTTGTGGTCCTCCTCGTCGAGACCTCTTACTGGGTGGCCCACCTCCATGGCTCCAGCTCTCACGGGATCCTGAGAACTCCATTCCTCCCATTGCCCCTTCAGTCCCAGGATGGGTAACAACTTCCTGCTGTTGGACGTCCCTGAGTGCTTTACTATCCTTTTCTGATTCTTTCAATCTGGCTTACACCTCTGCAAATAACCCCTTTACAAATGTCTCTGAGTTTAACCATCTCAATGGAATTCTTTTTTCTGCTGGGATCCAGGCTCCACAGAGAACGAAATGGCCTCTGACTTCCAACCCTTTGTTTCTTCACACTTTGAGACATTCTTTAAACATGTAGAAGTGTAGAGAAGGGCACAGAGCCCACTTTGTAAACATGGGATTTGAGAAATCCCTTGAGACATATTAGGGAGTATGAGTACCTTGGATTTATATGGACACATCACCCCATGGTACCCTTTTGAGTCATCAAGAATTTTGTAAATTTTTAACTTGGAATGCATGACTGTGGGCTTTCAAAGGATTTCCAGCGATGATTACCTACAACACTGTGGTTTGAGGACACTGAGGAAGTCCCTCCTCACCCCTAAAATACTCTCTCTCTACCAAAATCCAACACTGTTCGCTGTTTGGGTTATAGGATGCTGTGTATGGCTTCTTCTTTACTATAATTTTTTATACAAATCTTTACTGGCTTTTCTTTCTGGGGAAGATAGCAAATATAGATTTTAAAGCTTCCTTTCCCCAAATTAATGAAATGTATTGGTCATCTATTACTGAGAAGAGAGAGAGCAACGCTGGCAACGATTTTGCAAATCGCTCATGCATTCATTCATCCATTCACTCAGTCATTCTGAAATCCTTCCGTTGTGTCATGGAAGGTTCTGAGAGTGCAGCAATAAATCAGACAGGGCCGCTTCCCTCGAGAAGCCCAAAATTTAGCGATGAAGCAGACAAGACAAAAACAGCCCAGAGGGGAGTGGACCTTTTTGCTGTTGTGTTTTGTTTTTTTGATCTAGACTTTATCTCTTTTCCTCGACCTCCAAGGGTCAAACCAAGGGAGCATCCCCCATGGTTGTGCTCCACAGAAAGCAGATTAAACAATTAGGGTAATTTTGCTTCTTCATATTTGAGAAGCCGTATCTCAGGCAGTTTCTTTGGAGGAGGAGTGGAGAGAGGAGGCAAAAGAGCCAGGAGAAAAGCCTTCTAATTAAACTATATCTCCAAGCTAAAGGAAATTGTTTTTTAAGTTTTTTAATGAAAAGAGAAAAAACGTTGCCTCACCTCACCACTTTGAGGAGTCCTCGTTCTGAAGCGACTCTTGGAGTTGTCACGGTCCCCAGGACCATTAGTCCGATCACCAGCTATCAGTTCACGTTGGAGAACGACAATGAAGTTCGCTCTTGTGGTTCTGACACACCTTAAGCAGCGTAATCACAGATACACGCATCCAGGGAGAAAGGACCCTCTGATTGTTGCTGTTGTTTGTATTCAGAGAGAGGTTCTTTTATTTTTTTCTTGTCATTTAAAAGATCTAAAGGAGTTGACCCGGAAAGATGTTTGCACTTCGAGTCAGAAAATTTAGAGTTGGTTACCAAAGGTGTATACAGTTTCATGTCACACACACACAGACACATACATATTTATATTTATACTAATATCTATGTATACACATATGTACGGAAAAAATTTGAAAGGATAGAAAAAGTCAAACAGTTTTCATTTTAAGTAACAAATTCCTGGTGATTTTTATTTTCTTCTTTGCGTCCACATGTATCTTTTCAAAATTTTTTCTTTTTTTTTTTCCAAATTATCCAAAGCTCCCGTAGACGAAAGAAAGAAAAGAAGGAGGGAAGGAGGGGAGGAGGGAAGGAAGGAAAGAAGGGAAGAGAGAGAGAAAGAGAGAGAGAGAGAAAGCGAGAAAGGAAGGAAGGAAGGGAGGAAGGGAGGGAGGGAGGAAGGAAGAGAAAGAAAGAAAGAAAAAAGAAAACAAAGGAATACTGGGTTAAAGGGATGTAAACAGATTCTTTTATTATAGGACTTATCAGAGCTTTTATTGTTCTAACATTCACTGGGACTCTGGATTAGCCATTCATATACAAGAATGTAGCTAACATCTACTGAGTATGCTGGGCACTGTTTCGATATTTTTTCAAATTTTTAACCATTTATTTTTGCTACCATTTACGGAACACTTTCTATATGTCAGGGGCTCTAATGAGGGCTCTTTACATCACGCACCTCGTATAATCCTTTCTATTTTCCCACAAAGAAAGTTCTGTTATTATTCCCAATATACAGATCAAGAAAGTGAAGTCCAGAAATTTTAAAATTCTTGCCTAAGTCCACATAATTAATAAGCTGTGAATACAAGATTTGATCATATTTTGTGTGTGAATATATTTGTAAAAAATATTATCTAGAAAAGGGACTATGGAATTAATTCTCAAGAAACTAATTTGGAAGGTTAGAGGGATGGGTAAAACTCACAATAATTTCAAAACTACCTACCGCATCTTCCAGAAGCCAAGTTCTTTAGCCAAAGTGAAAAAAATCAGACCTAGAGCAAAAGGTATGATGTCATTTTTGTAAGTGTGTGTGTGTTATAATTTTTAAATTCTAAGATAATTTTCATCGTAAGATTCAATATGAATTTGATGTCAGCTCTTAGACGGGTGTGGGATGGGGGCTGTGAAATAGTAAATATATGTACTTATCATTTATTTTAATATGCACTCCGGTCTCAGAAATCAGAAGAGTGTGTGCACCTCACAATCAAGGAAATGCTTCGGATAGATTATCTTTGCAAAAACAAGGAGCTAAATATCTCTCATTTTTCTCTGTATCTCCCATGTTTCCTACATTGAGGATATATTACTTTTGGAATAATTGAAAGAAAATTAATAAATCTTATTTTAAAAAGAAAGTAATTGCATTTGAAACATCGTTCTGCATCGTACCCTTTCTCTCCGTATACCCTGTGTGAACCCATAGAGGTGGAGATCTGGAGACCTCCACGCTGTGGGGGCTCAGTGATGCTCTGGGGGCATTAGCATCTTACCTACAGCTGACCCATTTTACAGATGAGAGAAGAATCAACTGAGACTCAATTTAGAACTCCCAGCCCTTATGTTTGAGCGAGGGTCTTTTCATTGCCTAACAACCTTTCTGTGACCCCAAGGGGTGGCGAATGGAGAGACAGATATGGGAGAGGATCTCATGGAAATCCCAAAACAAGAACAGGGCAGGGCAAACCTCTTGGGAGGAGATGCTAGACACAAGGCAGCTCGAGGAAGTACCCATGGCCCGTGGTCGGGTGTCTTTCCTCTCTTCTTATGCAACTCAGGTCCACTTAACTTTCATTTTGAAGTGTCTCCCTCACTTCCTTGCCTGTATCTTCCCTCCCCTCATAGAATCTTCTTTTTACAGCTTCCAATTCTGGCCTCAGCTGTGCCTCAGGCCTTCTCCGTACCATCTCTCGGTTCTCAAGTCTCACTGTCACCTCAGCTCAGAGCTCTCCAACTGGGTTCCAGAAGACAGAGAGCATTACGTTGGCCCGACTCATCTCCGTCTGCACCAAGTAACATCACAGGCTGACGACTCTCATGGGATAATCCCCACTCCTGGTGGGTCCCTGGTGTAAAATACGGCTGGCCCAGGGGGCGAGGGGCCTGAGGGCTGGCCAGTCCCTGACACTGGCTGCCATCATGATTGACATATCTCGAACACACTGGATCCTCACAGATAGATGACTTCCCTTGAGTCCATATGATCCTCATTTCCTTGCATATTGACTCCATTCACTTTTTTATTTGTTCATTCATGTATTTATTCAACCATTATTTATTGAGCACTGACCCTCCAGTCATTCTGTGCACTGGAGATATAGCAGTAGACAAAACAGACGGCAAAGACATTATAGGGACACTAAATATAACATATAAGTAAATTATGTAGCACGTTTGATAGGGATGAATAAAGCAGGGTGCAGTGGAGTGGGAGCTATTGGAGAGGTTGGAATTTTAAATGGGACGATCAGGATAGGCCTCCTTGAGGTGACATTGGAGCAAACAGTTGGGAGTGAGAGAGCATTTTCATGCTGCTATCTGGGGAAGAGTGTTTCAGGCAGAAGGACAGCCAGTGCAAAGGCCCTGAGGTAGGAACCAGCCTGGTATGTTTGAGGAACAGCAAGGAGGCCTGTGTGTCTGGAGGGGAGTGAGGGAAGGAGCCATGTAGGAGATGAAATCGCAGACAAAACAGTAAGTGGAGGGTGAGGAATAGGGTAGAACATTTGGGTCATAGTAAGAAATTTGGTTTTTACAATCTTTAGTCTAATGAAAAAGAATATTTCACCAAAACACTTTCAGACACCCTCCTTGTACATTAATGCATGTGCTGAAAGCAGAAAATGGCTACAGCAACTTTTCATTTTGGGGAGAAGAGCAAAAATCGTTATGTAGATCAAGCGAATAGGAAGTCTCAGCTTGTCCATGCACACCCATGCACACACATATGCGTGTGTACGAACGCACACGTGTGAGCGTGGACACTCCAGTGTCCTCTCCTAGAAACAGGAGCGATATAAATAGAGAAATGCGACAGTGGCAGCCTGGAGCCTTGGGCTGCTGTGGTGGAAAGCGGCACACTAATGCTAATGAATTCTGATGATCTGGAGTGGTCATTAAACTAATAAGCCCATCTCCAAATTAGCAGAGCGGCTGCAGCCACAGAACATTTAATCAGGCGCCTTCATTATTTTAGACACGGCACACTTGGTGAAGGTGACTGTGGGAGAGGGGACCGGGGACCCTCATCTGATGATTTTATCACTTGCCCGCCAGAGCGTAAAGGGCTCGGTGTGATGAAGTTGCTCTGTTGGTTTTTTCCCTGCCAGAAGGCAACGCCAGCGGAGGGCAAACCTTCTTTTCCTCTCTGATTACATGATGCCCCTCTTTTAAAAATTATCTGGTGATGCATTTATTATTTACGATTTTGAGTTTATTTTTAAAGTTGTCTTATTTGACGCCCATCTTCTAAAGAGGCTTTTCTGTTCTGCCTCCTCTCGTTTTCTCCTTACCTCTCCTACCACATATCGACCCCCTCTTTCCCAGCACCCCAGTCCTTAAATCCTCCGCTCAGGCAGTTCGCATGTGTGGGGGAGACGGTGGGTGCCCCCAGGAGGTTCCTGATTCCTCTCTTGAAACATCCGGCCAAATCTGTCCTTGTCACCTGTCCCCTCGTTCCCCGAGGCACCACCCGTTCTGGCCAGTTTGTATTACTATCTACTGCCTAACCAGATTAGGGCGACCAACTGGTCCCGGGTTTCCTGGGACTTCTACTTGTAGCAATGAAAGTCGCACATCCAGGAAACTCCTTAGCTCCTGGCAAATTGGGACAGCGGGTCACTATGTCAGAGATTCACCATCATTTCCGTTTCCTGTTGGGCTTCTGCTTCCCAGGTGTAATTTGGCTTTTTTTTAGGTATAATTTTTATTATTGGTAAAGGATGAAATGCTAACTGTTCTTGGTAAGCAGTTCTCCCTCTCTCTCTCTCTGTCTGTCTCTCTCCCTCTGTTTCTCTCTCTCTCTCCCTCTCTCTCTTTCTGTCTTTCTCTGTCTCAGTCTCTCTCTCTCACAGACACACACACACTCACGCAATCACACGGAGTGATAGACTCTAAGGCACTGTGTGTTAAAGTAGATGGGCTTTGGCTGGGGATTATGGATGGCTTTAGTCAGTTTCTGAATTGTCTGAAATTGTGCAGGAGGTGTTGGGGGGCAGAGAGAGGGAAAGATATTGCATATATATTTTTCTAAGAGGGTCAGACTTTCACTAGGTTCTCAAATGGCTTTGTAACCCACGAAGGTTAAGAACCACAGCTCGAGGACATCCTGAAGTAAGGACGGGGGCTAAAGAGAACAGGGTCAGAAACAGAATCGCAGCCTCCCTTACCTCTCTGTCTGTCCTCCTTTGCTTCCTGTCTCCTCTTTCTCTTTCCGTCTCCTTTCATCTGCCGTTTTTTCTCTTGCCCTCTCTTCCTCTTTTCTCTCTCTCCTTCTCTCTCTCTGTCTCTCTTTCTCTGTACCAGTCTCCTCCTTTGCCCTTTTTTCTGCTCTGTTTCTGTTTCTCTCATCAGGAGGATTCAGTGAGTTGATGTACAATGCCTAGTTAATGCTCAATCAAGTGTTTGTTATTGTTATTGGAAAGTTCCATAAAGATAATTGCATCCAACATCCTAATTTCAAAAAGATTCTAAATTGACTTTCCTGAGTGCATGAGGGGAAAGATGGGTTCCCAGCTGGGAGGACCTGCTGTGCCACTGTTCAAATGTGGAAACCGAGGCTCAGAGAGGTTAAATACACATTCAGGATGATGCCCCAGGGCTCGTCCTCGGTGGTCCCTGGCCTCATACCCAGGCCTGCCTGGCCCCAAATGCTTCTTTCTGAGGCTCTATCCCATATGGCCGTAGGGGAGCTGCTAACTTTGGTTATTCCATATTACAAAAAGACAAATAATCCCTGCCTTTTCTTCCTCTCAGGAAGATTTATGATGGAATGAACAAACATTCCATGGAGCATTCTCGAGAGAGAAAGAGAGTGGTGAACAGTCTGATCATCACCAGCCTCACCCTCAGGTATTTCCTTCTCTCTGCCTTGGGTAGAAATGGAAAGTGTGTGTGTGCGTGTGTGTTTCCTTCTCCTGAAGGATCTCACCACAGTTCTCAGAGGCGGAGGCCCTATGGAGGCATGAGAAGGATAATTGAAGAGGCAACCTTAATCCTACAAAAAAGAATTCAAAACTAATAGCTGTTCTTACCTTTGCAAACACTTCTGTCAGGGCTAGGGAGGTCTCACATTTGGAGGATCAGGGAATCAGGCCAGGAGGCTGCAGAAACAGGATAGAAGAGGAATTAAGTAAATAAACACACCGTTTGAAGGTGAAGTGGTTGACAGGAATCTCACTGTGGGTGGGTTAGTTGATCAATATTTGCTGAACTCATATTAAATGCCATGCTGAGTCTTTAGATGTCGTTCTTGCTGAATGGTAATGGAAAAGATCTTTAGAAAGCCACACTTCCAGTCCAGGCATGTGGCAATTTATTCCCTTTCTGAGATGATAACACCAGCTCTCACGTCATGCACCGCATAACAATATTTCAATCAATGAGGGACCGCATATATGATGAAGGTCCCATAAGACGAGTACCATATGGTCTAGTTGTGTGGTAAGCTATACCACTTAGGTTTGTGTAAGTACACTCTATTATGTTCGAACAACGATGACAAAATTGCCTAATGGTACATTTCTGAGAACGTACCTCTATCGTTAAGAGATGCGTGACTGTATTACATTGAATCCTCACATCAGTCTCAATGAGAAAACGGAGACTCAGCGAGGTGAAGTGACTTACCTGCTGGAACTCAGACTTTCATACACACATTCTTGACCTCGGTGCTATACAGCCTCCCTGACCTGAGTACCAGTCAGGATGGGCCACGGCAGCAATCTGAGATCTTTACCATGCGTGCACACAGATCACCTAAGGGACAGTGTCAAAGTGCAGATTCTGACTCAGTAGGTCCGAGGGGAGCCCAAGATACTGCATTTCTAAGAAGCTCCCAGGTGAGGTGGCACAGCTGGTCTGCAGGTCACACTTTGAGTGTGAAGGGGCTGGGTAACAAACATCCCCGGAATCTCAGTGGGTTAAAATAACAAGGGCTCCTTTCTTATTCACGCTACATGCTCTTCACAGGTTGGCAGAGGGCTCTGCTCCACGTCATCCTCACTTTAAGGATAATGGAGGAGCTGGCATGTGGAATGTTGATGCTCACAATGGCCGGAGAAAAAGGTCTCTGTGGGGTCTCACGCCAGCTCCGGTGAGGAAGTGATTCGTATCACTTCTGTTCACTGCTCATTGGCTAGAATTAGTCACGTGATCCCACCGAATCACAGGTCGGGCAGGGATTGCCTCCTACAAGTTTGGGAAAGATTGAGAGCCAGAAATGTTTGGTCAGTATCAGCATCTGTGTACAAAGCCATCCATCAAGGGTTTAACCAGTACTTCTTAAGCAACCAACCCTCAGTGAGACACCGTGGGGGGTATGCAAAAACTCTTCACTCCCTTTCGTGTGAACCCCAGCTACTTCAACAATAAAAAGGAAAATATTTGAATGAAAGTTCGTGCATGCACACAAAAGGCGCATCAAAAGTTTTGCAACTTTAAAATATGCAGTGATTACAAATGAGCGTTTTTGACTTATGCAAAATTGGAATTGCACAAGACTTTCCAAAATAGAACTATTGCACAAGCTGGGAGTGTCTGTGTGTTATACAGAGTGATCATTCTCTATGCACAGTTTTGCGTACTGCTCTTCTTTTCCTATCACTTTATGCTAAGTTTTCTGTATGTTGGGTTTTGCAGACGGTGTCATTTTCTCAGGCTATAATAGTCTACAATGTATTTAACCAATCATTTTTGTTGAATATTTAGTTTGGTTCCAACTTTGTTTTTGGCTATTATTCTCAACAGTACAATGAATAAGTTGGTAGCTAAATATTTCTGCACGTCCATGTTTATTTCTTTAAGAAAAAATTCCCAGATGTGGAATTATTGAGTCAAAGAATATGAATATTTTTAAGGATTTTGACGCAGACTGTCAAATGCTATCATAAAGCGACACCAATCCAGAATCCCATCAGCATTATATGAATGTCCGTTTCATCAAACCCTCACAAGAATGATAAATAGGATTTAATTGTAAATTTGAGAGTAAAATATGTTACTGCCGTTATAGCTGGCGTTTCTTTGGTAACTAATGTGGGTGAATTCTTTTTTTAAATATTCATTAGTGAAGTTTTCATTCTCTATCATTTATTAGTCCATGGCCCTATTCCATTTTATTTTCCTTTTGAGTTTTGAGCTTTGCTTATTCTGTGACACTTTACGTAAAAGGGCACTTAACCCTTTGTTTAACACATACGTAGCTAAAATTCTTTCCAATGTGTCTCTCATCTTGTAGTTGTCTTTTTAAAAATAAATAAATAAACATCACTGAGGGGGATCTGAATTGGGGTCAGCTTTATGGGGGCAATTTGAGAACATGTGTCAAAAACTTTGAAAACTTAATACTCCTTGTTTAAGAAATTCCACTCTAGGAATTTTTACTAAGGAAATCTACATGAATGTGGAGGAATGTTTAGGTACCTGGTTATTCTTTGTAGTGTGAATGATAACAAAATGAGGTCTTTATTTTACTGAGTGAGACTTACCCATTCTTTCTTCCTCTCTGTTTCTTTTTTATCTTTTGTTGTTTTTGTAAATTTACAGTCTCAGTTACAATATTAAGAGAGACAAAGATACCATTTTAATACTCTTTAATATTCCGGAGTTTTTTTTCTTAATTAAAAATGGATATATAGATAAATAGGTAAATAGACAGATAGATGATAATAGATAGATACATAGATAGATGATAGATAGATAGATAGATAGATAGATAGATAGATAGATAGATGATAGATAGATAGATGATAGATAGATAGATAGATAGATAGATAGATAGATAGATAGATAGATCAGTACATAGATACAGAGATAGATGGATGTCTTTTATCCACAGGTTCTGTGCATTAAATGTGCATCAGGACCACATACAGAGCTTTAGTAACTTGCACAAGGCTGGGCTCCTCCCCCAGAGGGAATGATTCAGTTGGGCTGGATGGGGCCCAGGACTGAGGGAAAGAGCGTGAGCACGGTACTGGGAACAGAAGCCAAGAATCAGAGAGAAAAAACAAGAGGGCGGCTGAGTCACCACCGAGCCAGAGAGCTCGGGTGCAGAATTAACAAGTTCTTGCCTAACTTAGAATTGAGCCCACACTCCTCAGCACAGCCCCGGGGCTCCTTCCCACCCGGCCCTGGAGTATGGCTCGGAGGTCACCTTGCCCCCAGCTCCCCAGCCTCGGTTGACCAGTTCTGCTGGCCTTTGCTTCTGTACCCCCATCATGCCAGGCCGGTTCCCTCCTTAGGGTCTTTGCTCTTGATCTTCTCTCTACCAGGACGTTCTTACCCAAGACACGGCTGTCTCATCTTATTTAACACTCAGTTCAAAATTCACATCCTCAGAGAAGCCCTCCCTGGCTCCTCTACTCCAAAGCACCCCCCAGACCCCCGTCACCGTGTGCTTCATGGCCACACCTCTGGGCTCTCTCCTCCATCCCTTCCCATTCTCAGTCCTCTCCATCCCTTTTCTCACCTCACCAGGGTCCCCTCACCTCCTTAGCCCCTGCTGTGGGTTGTCAGTAATTCAGGTCTTTCCCATTCATCTCCGGATGGGACCACGGGGGTGACGAAACATCGCCTTCCAAGAATGGCTTCCAGGTCTCCTTAACCTATCTCCTGCGCATTATTATGCTGAAAGGTGTCTGTCTCTCTCTGCCTTCAGTTGTGTTACCAAACACACCTCCTATTCCGCTAACCTTGGTATGTGACATGCTAGAGTACGGGCAGGGAACACACTGTATCCCACCCATGAATTGGTACATTAATCCCTCGAAAACCCAGAGTGAGATTTTGTTCCTTGCCATAAAAAGAAGGTAGCATATGTGGTGATGATAGATGTTAACTGGACATATGGTGGAGATCATTTTGTAATATGTACACATAACAAACCATTATGTTGTACATCTGAAATGAATATAATGTTATATGTCAATTATATCTCAATAAAAAAATAGGAAGTAGGTGATAGACCTTAAATAGAGGTCAGACTTAACTTAAAAAACAAGAAGGTAGCATACATTTACTGAGGGCCTACTATGTTCTAGGAACTGTGACGGGCAATGAAGACTAAGACCCTCTCCCTCCCACCAAGGATCTCCCGGGAATCCTCCAGCTCACCGCAGTCTCCACTGCTCCCTGTTGTTACCCTTAGCTTGCCTCACTCATTTCTTACTCTCGTCACCCCCGTAAGCACTTGAGAGTCTAATCTCTGTTGTTGAAATTGTTCAGGAGTTTGGAGCAGGTTTTAAGCAGGGGAGTGACAGGATCTGTTTTGTTACCTATGGGGGAGACAGACATGCAAATACAATCCCAGGAGAGTTACAGAAGCGATATTTCTTATTCACTAACTATGTGTGGAGCACTTTGCCCCTGGTCCTACTTCGGTGATGGGCACTGTTCTAGGTGCAATGATGAGGGTGAGGCAGGACACCCTGGGAATGCACAGAGCATCCCTTTAATCACTTTGAGGATTCAGGTGGGCTTCCATCTGAAGAGTAGGAGGGAGCTGAAGAGTCTACAAGGGGTAAAATGTTCCAGGCAGAAGAAATAGAGAGTGCGAAGCCCAGGGGTGAGAACACAAGGGAGTCTGAGGTACTGTGAGCAGTTCAGTATAGGGTGCAGGGGGGAACAGAAGTGAAGAGTCTGGAGGGGTAGGAAGGGCCAGGGGTTCCGACCTGCTGATCCAGAGGCCCGAGGCAAATCATACATATGTATTTTTTTGACTCACGTAATGTTTAAAGACCGTTTTTGGAAATGGTTAACATTTAAAAATAGGCAGCTTTCACATAAAAATAAAAGCTCCCAACTTCTTTTTAAAATTAGGACAATCTGGCCACAGTGGACCCCATTTGTATACATCAACCATCCGCTGGGGCCCAGTAGTGGCTGTTTCTTGTCTCTCCAGTTTGCCACAGTCCCCACCCCTCCCTATTGTCTCCTAATTCACTCATTTATATACCCGGCCACTGCACACATCTGTGCTTCTGACACCTGTTCTCGGGATGGAGAGATCAGCAGAGGCCAGGTTCCCTAGATTCTTGAAGGTAAAGAGTTTGGCCTTTATCTTAAAGGCCATGAGGACTCACGGAAGCACTGGAAAGAGAGAAGCAATCAGATTTTTGTGATTCGAGAAGCACTCTCTAGTGCAAAGATGTGTTCACCAAAAGATATGACCTGGACTATTACAGCAGTAGTACTTATGAGAGCCCCGAAGTGAAAACTACACAAATGCCCATTAACAGTAGAATGTAGCAATAATTGTGGCCTATTCATAGAATGAATCTTACGCAGCAATTTTAAAAAGAATAATCTACAACTACTCACAATATCGTGGAGGACACTCACAAACATCATATTGAGTGAAAGAAGCAGATACAGAACAGTGAATACCTTAAAATTCCATTTAGCTAAATGAATTGATGGTGTTAGAAGTCCAGACGTCATTTGCCCTGGGGGGTGGGGAGAGGGGACACAGGGAGCTAATGATGTTCCTCCTCTTATGGGCGCTGGTTACATGATGTGTTCAGTTTGTGGCAATTCATCGAGCTGGACTCTTAGAACCTGTGCCCTTTTCTAGCTTTGCACTATCCTAAAAAAATCAACCATTTCAGCGCCATTATAGAGATGGTGGTAGCTTAGAATGAGTGGGGTTTAAGAGACACTAAATGAGAGAGAAAACTTACAAGAATCAGATTTGCAGAGATGAATGGAGGAGAGCTTTGGAGGCAGGAGAAACATCACAAGAGCAAACACAAGAGCGGGAGGGTTCCAGGTGCCTTCAGAGGAAAAACGAGAAGCTCCCATTTCAACCCTATTCAAAGTGCAGTGGAGTGTTTCCATAACAAGCCGCACAGATCTAGCCCCCTGCACTGAGTCAGGGTTTCAAAGGAGCTAAAAGGAAAAAGAAAGGTGAGATTTACTGATGAAACATTTATTTGCCTAAAAAATATCACATGATTAACAAACGCGTGTAATAGGAACGGATCTGGGCCGTGGCAAGTCGTCCCCCATAAAGCATCCTTCCCTTCCTCCAGGTACCATCTGCTTTGAAACTCTCCCTGCTTCCTTCTCTCCTCTCCAACCCCACCAATATCTTTATCAAATTCTTGTTGAAACCTGGAAAGGAAAAATATTTCCAGCAGTGAAAGCTTTAACTTGTCGCCTCGTGTTCTTCTCAGATTTCTAAAGCGTGGAGGCCCGGAGAGTATGTTTCCAATATCCTCTCATCTCTCTCTGTTCGCCTCGTGCTCCCTTCTACACCAAGGGGGTTCTGACCCCTGGCGTCTCTGGGGAAGAGGGGTTTGGAGCGGGGTCAGGCTTGTCAGAAAGAGAGAGGCCAGGCTGCCTTGAGCAGCCCACTTCCTCCAACTCCTTTAATACATTTAACCTGGAAGAGGCACTGCTCCAGCCGAGATTAGATTACAGGGTTGGTGAAGGTGGCCTAACAAATGGCAAATGGCGGCGTGTGGGGCTGAGTTAATCTCTGTTGACACACATCTAATGCGAGGCCCGTGTTGAAGGCAGCGGGTCCCGTCTGCAGCCCGAGTTTGCCTTGATGATGAAGGGGGAGGTGAGGCCCA
The DNA here is from genome assembly GCF_057802395.1 of Ceratotherium simum simum. NCBI lineage: Eukaryota > Metazoa > Chordata > Mammalia > Perissodactyla > Rhinocerotidae > Ceratotherium > Ceratotherium simum. Next base: position 19,453,180 of record NC_141934.1, on the reverse strand, counting down.
GGGAAAGCCATTGGGTTGCCTGTCTCTTTCAATCTTGGAGCGCCCGGAATGTGCATGTCATTATTTAAAGGTCTCCTGGTACCAGCTAAATGTCCCTGCTTCCTGTGGGCGATGAGGTCGATTTCATCTTTTCTCAGAGCGAGTTTTTGATGATTGGGTTTCTCTAAAATCTTCCCCGTGTTCACCTCCCTGGAAGGGTTGGCACGATATCACTCATTCATTCAACAAACTTGGATTGATTCTGTCTCTGTGCAGGGCCCTTGTCTGGGTGCTGCAGGACCCAGTGTTTAATTCTCTGTGAGACTCATGTAGATAAGGGTGCACATCCAGTTTACAACCTCCTCACTACGAGACACCGGACAGATCGAAACTTCCAGGCCTCGGTTCCCTCATCTGGTGCTTGCCTGGTCCCCAATTCCTGTAATAGGTACTTAATGAATATTTGTACACTGAGAACATCTATAGAATTAAGACAACTGACTAGAAATACATGCAATACAATTGAAAGAAACTAACCATTTATCCAAATGCCATTTTATACACTATATTTTGTGACGAGAAGTTTTGCAATCCCTATTTTCCCCCTGCTCCTATCCCACTAACTAAAAGGTAAAATTCACAAGGGCTGCGGCTGTTGATTCTTTGTTCCCCTGGTGTATCTCAAACACCTAGATTAGTGCCGGGATACTTGTTAGAATCATAATAAAGATTTGATAAATATTTATCAAATAGTGAGTTGAATGAATGTGAAAGTCCTTTGGATCAACCCACCTGAAGGATGTGGAAGGCAGGCCATCAAACTATTTAACAGTGCTGCTTATCATTTTATCCCCCCCCCTCCTTTTCAATAAGATCAAATTATTTTCTTACTTTTAAAATCTTCATTGATCCATTGCATGTCACGTACTATGTACCCAGGCTCTGTAGCGGGAAATCTGTGTTTGGATTTCAGCTTCATCACTTGTTGGTTGGATGACCTTGGGCAAGTCACTTAACTTCTCTTGGTCTCCATTTCCTCAATTGTAAAATGGAGAAAATAATAGCTCCTAACATATAAGGTTGTCATGAGGTTCAAATGCGTTCATAGAGGTAAGCACTAAGAATAGTACTTGGCACATTGGTAGCTGTTATTGATAGTCCTAAGTACTGAATAATGTTGATATTTTAAAAACAAATCTAGATGAGAGAATAGAGAAACTATAAAAAATATTAGAAAAGAGAAAGGGAGAAATAGAGACACGAGGACTCTTTTTAAAAAATCACTTTATTGACGTATGATTATAATGCAAAGTGAAATAAGTCAGAGGGAGAAGGTCAAATACCGTATGATTTCCTTCATTAAGTAGTAGATAATAACAACAATAAACAAACACATAGGGACAGAGAGTGGATTGGTGGTTACCAGAGGGGAAGGGGGGAGGGAGGAGGGTGAAAGGGATAATTCGGCACATGTGTGTGGTGATGGGTTGTAATTAGTATTTTGGTGGTGAACATGATGTAGTCCATGCAGAAATAGAAGTACAATGATGTACACCTGAAATTTTTACAATGTTATAAACCAATGTTACTGCAATAAACAAAAAATTAAAAAAAAAAAAGCTGTACGTATTTCATGTATACAACTTGATAAGTTTGAAGATAAGTATATGCCTGTGAAACCATCACCACAATCCATGCCATAAACGTGTCCATCACCTCCAAAAGTTTTCTCCCGCCCTACTTGTGTATTATTTTTTTGTCTGTGTGATAAGAAAACAACATAAGGTCTACCCTCTTCACAAATGCTTAAGTGTACGATAAGTATTCTTAACTATAGGCTCTCTGTTGCACAGTAGATCTCTAGGATTCATTCATCTTACAAAACTGAACTTTGACCATCACCTTCCCATTCCCCCTCTCACCCCAGCCCTTGGCAACCACCATTCTACTGTATGCTTCTATGAGTTTGACCATTTAGATTCCTGATATAAGTGATATCATGTAGCATCTGTCCTTCTGTGTCTGGCTTATTTCACTTAGCGTAATGTCCTCCAGGTCCATCCATGTTGTCATAAATGACAGGATTTTCTTCTTTTTTAAGGTTGAATAATATTCCGTTCTATGTAAATATCACATTTTCTTTATCCATTCATCAGTCAATGGACATTTAGATTCTCCTATGTCCTGGCTATTATGAATAATGCTGCAATGAACATGGAAACGCAGATATCTCTTCGAGATCCTGATTTCAATTTCTTTGGTTATAAACCCAGATGTGAGATTGCTGGATCATATGATAGTTCTATTTTTAATTTTTTGAGGAACCTCCCTAAAATTTTTTCCATAGTGGCTGTACTAATTTACATTCCCACCAACAGAGTACAAGGGTTCCCTTTTTCCACATCCTCACCAACACTTGTTACCTTTTTTTTTTTTTTTGATAACAGTCATCCTAACAGGTGTGAGATGATACCTCATTGTGGTTTTGATTTGCATGTCCCTGGTAATTAGTGATGGTGAGCACCTTTTCATATCTCTGTTGGCCATTTGTATGTCTTCTTTGGAAAAATGTCTGTTCAGTTCCTCTGCCCATTTTTAAATTAGATTGTTTTTTTGCTATTGAGTTATAGGAGTTTCTTGTAAATTCTGGATATTAACTTTATCAGATAGATCGTTTGCACAAGGACTATTTTTAAAATGAAGAGTATACTGGATAAACATAGACACAACAAATTCAAATCTGTTGAATTTACATCTCAACAAAATGATTAATATTCTGGGGAATGTACGATTGACTGAAGTAACAGAAAACTAGAATAGGGAAAGTGTCATGGAGAATAATATTTAACAACATTCTTCCAAGAAAGATTCAAGAGCCAATTTTAATAGTCAGTTTTTATCAAGCAAGAAAGCGGTCATTCCCATGCCGTGGAATTTATTCCAGAACATAGGCAAAAGTGAACTGCTTCTTACTTCAGTACCTGAAGCCAGCATAACGCTGGTAACAGCAATCTATGACAAAAATGGCACAGAAAACAAGGCTACACACAAATCTCATCTAGGATCATAAATGCCAAAATCCTCACTAATTAATCTAAATAGTATATTACAAGGATGATCTGTCATGTCCAAGGAGGGCTTATGCTAGGAATATAATATAAAATAGCTTGTCTAATAGTCAAAGTAGAAATGTATAATAATCTCAATAGATTCATGAAAGTCATTTGAAAAAAAAATCAACATCCATTCACCAAAAAACCTTTCAGAAAACTCGGAGGAGAAGGATAACTGTGTTGGACTTTTTGGAAAACATTCTAATGACTATCTATCTCAAAATCACATCCAGAGTGATATTTAATGGTGACTTACTGCAAGTATTTTTATTGGAATCGAAATAAGATGGTGATGTTCACTACCACCATTAACAATTAACATTTTTCCTGGAAGGTCTAGGCAATACACGAATTCATAAAACAGAAATAAATAGGTAAATAAACATGAAAAGGAGAAAAATGTCGTTTGCAGATGATATAGTTTTCTAGCTTGCAAACACAAAGGAAACCATTGAAAAACATCAAAACCCAATAAAGAGTTCAGTTATGTTGCCAGATACCAAATAAAACATTCACCAATCCATAGCTTCCTAAACAGCAACAAATAGTGGTTAGGAAAATGAAAAGGATTCAGCCAAAATAGCAACAGTTTTCATAAAATGTCTAGAGAAAAACTTAATACAAAACGTGCAATACCCACGTGCAGAAAACTATTAAATATTTCTAAAGAACGTATAGAAAGACTTGATTAAATGAAGAGATTCAACATTGTAAAGATGTCATTTCCTCCCAATTGTTTAAGATCAATGCAGTTCTAAAACAAAATCCCAGTGGTTATTTTTGTGAGGTGCCAGTTAAGGAGGGGAGCGTGCCAAAGTAGTTTGTTTTCAAGTTCATTTGGATGACTAAATGCATGAGATTAGCCAACAATTTCTTTGCAAAGGTGAAAGTATTTGCCTTTCCAGATAATAGCATTTTCTAGCTACAATAATCAAATTGTACATATTGGTGGAAGAATCAATAGAATGGAAGGGACAGAAGAGAGAGCACAGAAATAGACGTTCTTCAATGGGTTAGTATATGATAAAGGTGGCAGCATAGATCAGGAGAAAGAAGGGTTTTTCTAAAACAAATGCTGGGACAATTAAGTATCTAGTGGATCCTCATCAACTCCAAAGGCCACCTTTGAGCTTAATCATATCTCCATTGACCTCCATCATATCTTTTCGGAAATCTCTCCGTCATCAAACTGCCTTCTTTTGGGCTTTTTAGGGGTACAGGAAGGAAGATGAGCAAGAGAAGAAGGAGCTAGAAGAGTGGAATCCTAGGAGGGTGAAATTTGACCTCGTTTCCTTTGCCAGCCCCAATTCCAGGTCATTTGAAGCAGCAGATGCTCATGGTCCTAAAACTCCCTCCAATTCTCTTCAATCACATCAGACATTTTCTCTCAAGATCAGCCTGCAATAAGGGGAGGAAATTTAAAGAATGAATAACATGTTCAGCCAGCCCACTGTGTGTCTACAGATGCCAGGCTAGCCTAGGAGGCGAGATGGTTCCATGTTAGCAGTGCCCTTATAGACCTGAGTTCAAACCCCACCTCCGTCACTTTTTACCTGTATGAGTTTCAGCAAATTACACAGCCTGTTTCTCTGTGTGTAAAGCAGGAGTTACACTACTTGTCTCAAGGGATCACAATCAGGGTTAAATCAGATATTGACCACATCTCCTTTTTAGCCTCTCTGTGCCTCGGTTTCCCCATCTATAAAATGGGGACATTTTACTTGTACCTACCACAAGGGATTACTGTGAGGACTAAATGATTTAATATATGCCAAGGTCTTAGAAGAGTTAACACGCTAGGTGCTCACTATATGGTATCAGTTATTTTTATTATAGTCAAATTCAGGTATATGTTAAATATTCTATTGATAATGGTAGTAATTATTATTAATACTATTAGTATTAATGATATACTTTTTATATTGTTATTTAATATGTATTATTATTATTTCTGACTGATTGTTTTTGTACCTAACAACCTGATTTTCTTGCTGAGCTGATTTCTCTGTTGTCTGGTAGACAATACTTTAGATTCCTGGTGGCAGCCAATATAGGCAAAAGCTTCCTGGGGTTGCTTCTCTCTCTGCAGTTGGCTCCCCAATTCCCAAAATCTAGATTTCAAAATGCCATGTAAAGAGGTTTTCAACTACTTACCAGCTTAGGTCTTCCATGGTGTTCAGTTAAGAATTAACCCACAGGGCCTGCCCCACGGCTTAGCGGTTAAGTGCACGCGCTCCGCTACTGGCGGCCCGGGTTCAGATCCCAGGCGCGCACCGACACACTGCTTCTCCCACCATGCTGAGGCCGCGTCCCACATACAGCATCTAGAAGGATGTGCAGCTATGACACACAACTATCTACTGGGGCTGTGGGGGAAAATAAATAAATAAAAATAAAAATAAAAATTAACCCACATATTGGAGCAAAGACACCCTTGGATGTCAGCATTGGAGACAGGAGACCTCATTTAGTGAGTTCTGCTCTGTTGGGATAAGAAGTGAGACAACATTAGCTCATGGGTAGTATACCCATAGCCATCATTTTTTTTCTCCTCCATCCTCACCTATCGTCACCTAAGCTAAAGACATAATCTGGTCTTCAAATTAATTTGAGGCCAGTGTTTTCCATACCACTAGTCCTGGAAGATGGTTCCTTATCCTATCTCTTGGTAACTTGTATTTTCTCCCGACACAAGGAGTCAATATCTTTTAGTCATGGGTAGAGGAAGTAAAAGATAGCAGCGTTGGTGAATTTCAACATTGCTTTATCCATGGGACCCTCCAAAAAAAAAATCCTTTTAAAGAGAAAACTTGTGTCTGTTAGTCTGTTAAAGTCGTTCACAGAAAAGAATACCTTAGAATAGAGTAAAATGTTTTGGTCATCAATTAATCTATTTACCATTTATTGCCTCAGAAAAACAATCAAAGAGAGAGATACATCCAGACATACCACAGGATTTCTAGAAAGAAGGGAGGGAAAATTACCCCAGTAAAAGACATCACGGTCCTCTTACCTTCCAAAAAAATGCCTCTCAGAGCTGGACATTTCCATTCAATAACTTTATTAGTGCCTCTCTCCTTTGAGAAAATGCTCCAGAGGATTGGATTTCAGGCAGAGAAAGGTCCAAGTTGCCAAGATGAGCTTGAGGCTTAGAGCAATAGGAGTGGGAATAAAGATCAAGAGAAGTAATGAGAGCTCTCCAGCGTGCTGGGGCCATTCCCGACTCGCTCACCAGGCCAAAGAAGACGTGGAACCCAATGTTCAGAAAAACCCAAGTTTCTGGTCATTTCTCAGAAAGAAAAATGCAACTGGAAAAGATAGCATTCGTATTCCAGGGGGAATTTATACACTCAAGGAGCATTTATGCAGGGCCTGCTGTGTGTCAGATGTGGTCTGCATTCACCCTTTGCAATCTCTCAGTGAGGCACCATCTGTTCTCCTCATTTGACAGGTGTAACTCAGAAGTCAGCTTGCCCCATAGGGCTTCTCTGTTTTTAACCGATGCCAATATTGGTGCAGAACCCAGCCACCTGCCACAAAAGCATTAGAGGGCTGCATAGATTTTACTGAAAACTCCGCAAGGCAAAAGGAAGAGGGTGTTTACATCACACACTCACGAAAACTGCCTAAAACTTCCCGTCGGGCAAGTCTTCTCTCTAGAGTTGGCTTCTGCCTGTCCTACCACCAGTGGAAGGTCTGCTTTATCCTTGGCCCATGTGGTTTCTAGCTTTTTTCCCCTCCCTCCTGCATTTCCTCTGATGGAGCCTTGAATGCCTCCTCCCTGCGTCACATAACGCACTTCTTCCCTGGCCTGGATGCACTTCCGGGTATGTACACTCTACCCGTCACAGCGGTCAGCCAACCCTTCACTACCAGAACATTCCTCACTTCACCTTGATAGGACGGGAGGGGATAGGGAGGTAAAGTGGACCATGTTTGTCCTTTGTTAATCTGAGTAAACTAAACCCCAAAAAAGTGAGGCCACTTCCTTACTGTTAGAGAATAACGTTTCCAAATTCAGACATTCTAATGACTTTAACCTCTAGATCAGCCTGCCTCCCCAAATAGGTCTGTGAAGTTAAGCAGCAGTTATGATCCTGGAAAAGAAAACTGAAAATAAGGAGCATAATATGAAGATCCAAGAGCATTGAGACACCAAGAATACAAGATCTAAAATGGGCATCAGAAGTTAGCACTTGTACACAGTTTCTAGAAAGTGTCTAGAACTCCCTTCATAATATCCAAGAACGTTGGTTTTTGTGCCTTGTCTTTTTTTTTTTTTTTTTTTTTTTTTTTTAAAGATTTTATTTATTTTATTTTTTCCCCCCAAAGCCCCAGTGGATAGTTGTATGTCGTAGCTGCACATCCTTCTAGTTGCTGCATGCGGGACTCGGCCTCAGGATGAACGGAGAAGTGGTGCCTCGATGCGCACCCGGGATCCGAACCCGGGCCACCAGCATCGCAGCGCGCGCACTTAACCACCAAGCCACAGGGCCGGCCCTGTGCCTTGTCTTGGATACTTCCAGTGAGAGAGAGTTTAGTGTATCCTGCAATGACCTAGCCCATTGTTGGACAGCTCTGGGAAATTTTTCCTTCCCATTGAGCCAAACTCCACCTTCTTGTAATTTTCACCCACAAGTGCTAATTCTTCCTTCTGGATCTATCTGGAATAAGTCAGGTATCTCTTCAGCATTATGCCTTCCTAATATTTGGTGGCAGCTAAGTCATGCATTATTTCATTCAAAAACTTCCTGCCACCCATGTGAAGTACAAGTATTTTTCACTCCCATTTTACTGATGGGAAATTAGTCTGACTGAGGTGAAGAACATGAGAGAAGATATACAGCTAGTGAGTGTCAGAGGCTGGGCTTGAACCCAGGACATTGAACTTTGGGTCTCACAGCGAAAGGCAGATTAGATGGATTCTTCATCCATTATTGTAATGGGGCTTTGTCTACCCTATCAGCTCTTCTTGATGTCAGAAAAAGCGATTCATAAAAGGATGCTAAATGTATACTAAGAGTGTTCAAATGAGAAAAGAAATAAAAGAAACATAAATGAAGGAAAAAGAAAGGAGAGAGGCAGAGAAAAAAAGACAGAAACTTTAGAGGTAGATAATGCGGAGAAGGAGAAGAGAAGGAGAGGGTGGAAGAGAAGGCTAAGACAGATATGATGCCCATGATCCAAAGGCAGCTACCCACTCTGATGCTGTTGGAAGCCTGTCCTGCCACATGCAGGCCACTGACTTCTGGTGACATCCATGGCTGAGGATGCAGGAATCGGGGCTTCTGCATCAGGACCAACAGAAGATACAAAGTTTGCAGCTTGTGAGCCCGGATTTTCAACAACTTACAAGTGGATTTACAATCTTCTCTTCTGCTGAAGGCAGGTAGAAGATACTTCAGTTTGAAAATGATGAATATTTTAAGTAGATGGGTATTATTTTCCTCTAGAATAGGGGCCCTTAATATTGGATCCATGGACTGAAGTTCAAGGTTAAACGGGTCTTTGAACCCCTTGAAATGACATGTAAAATGCTGTATGAATGCTCAATGATCTTTCTTCATATTCTCACATTCTTATTTGTAGTATGACTTTATAATACTCTCGTGACAGACCTATGGCTGATAGGAGAGAACGATCCCAGAGTTTGGAAGAACAGCCCCTGATCTCAGACTTTTGTCAGCTACTCACTAGTTGAAGGACTGGTGTAAGCCAATTCCTCCCTGTGGGAGCAGGACAGGAGCCAGCACTAGTTAAAATGTATTAGACCCCGTTTGGAGTGCCAGTGAAGGGCTCTTCCCTGCGAGCTGCCACCAGACCCCGTCTATCTCCTCCCTACCTCCAACAAAGGGATTTATTGTGTGTGTATTGCTAAAGTCTATGTGACCCCATAGCCATGCCATAACTGATGGGGCACATCAGATCCTCTCCATCTGGGATTTGAAACGGACTTCAGAGAGGCTGGTGAGTCCGCTGGTCGGTTAAACTGAGCAGGTGGAGACATGAGAGCTGTAAGTTAGCCACGTTTAGCCGTGTGGACATGAAACAGCCAAGGCGACTGATCTTAAGAGTCTAAAGGAGGAATAAAGAAGATGAGGAGGGGATCAGAGAGAGAGAGAGAGAATGTGCATATGTATGTGTGTGTATATGGAAGAAAGCTCTGGAAAGATAATACACCAAAATAAAAGTTACTCTGGTTGACGAGATTGCGTGCTTTCTATTCTCTTCTTCCTATTTCTCTGTAGTGTCTGCATTTTTTACAGCGGGCACATATTAATTTTATAATCAGCAGAAACGAATCTACTTCCATTTGGGGAAAATGTTCTTTAAAAAGAATGCATCTGGGGACACCAGTTTTCCCCATGCGAAGCCCAAGGGAGAGATGGAGCCCGTGCTCAGGCCTTTGTAGTAAATATCTCCAGACCACACTAAATCCAATCTTCTCATTTGGGGTTATTTGCTTTCCGGACGGCAGGGCTGTGATGGATCCCAGATTCAGCACTCGTGGCATCTCAATCAGCTGTGTTTAGATGCCGCTGTGACACAAGATTATGACGTTTTGATGGGATTAGGAGATAACTTTGCTTTAATCTATAAAGCCCTGTATGCTTTGGGATCTGATTACCCTGGCAATTCCCTTCCTCAGCCCTGGCAATTAAGATTAGCCAGAATGCTCCTGTTAATGATCCCCATATTAAAAGCTCAGGAAATCAGAAATGGGTGGTTTTGTTTTGTGTAGTTTTTTCTGGTTTGGTTCCCCTTTTTTCCTTTTCTTCTGAGGGCTCGGGGCTCTCTCTAAGGCTCTTGCCTTCAGATCCTGGTGGGCTGCCTGTTTTGCTCCTTTCTCTGCTTCCTAGAGGAGCCGTCTTTGGGATGCGTCCTTCTTATTTAATCCAAGAAGATTTGCTTCTGTGTAATCAGTTATCCTTCTGCTTGGTACCATCAGTCCCAGCAGTGATGAGCAGATTTTTAAATCTGTCCAAGAAATGATCGAGCTTAGACTTACAAAGACTTTCATGAAACTCCTTCTGCTTAAGGAAGTTTGGTTGGTCCACCATAACCACGTTGGCTCCAGGTCATATTTTCCAGAAAGTTCTGCTCCCAGAATCCTTAAACTGCAGAAATTTATGGTCGGCGGTCACAACATTGTTAAATTCACTCATGCTTTTATTTCCTAAAATACAATTGCATGAATGCAGTACAAAACAACAACAACAAAGGTTTTGGAAGGTGCAGGTTTCACTTACATTATTTAAATTGGGTGCATGTGAGAGGCAATAGAACATGATGACGGATATTCTGGTTTGCCCGTCTAGCCCAGTTCTCCACTGTGACTTCTGCCCTGGAAGGTTGACCTGTATGGTCAGTATCAATAAGCTCCTTTGCCTTCAGGATTCCAGTTGGGTTTGACCAATGGGAGGCATTTGCAAGAAATAGGAAGGAGAAAAGGGAGAGAGGTCAGGGTATTTATCCCTCAGTCCACTCAAGCTGGGTTTGGGCCGGGATGACTGAGTTTCTCTACCAAGGCCACACCTCCTATCTGGAGGTCCTTTCCTGAAGCTCTAGTTCTTTCCACATTCTAGCAATTTCTCCCTCTCCATACTTACCTCTTTGAGACTAGAGTAGGTAACACTTCAGGCTATTGCCAACCTCAAGGTGTCTCATTCGCCTTATTAGTTTCCTTTATCCCTGCCCACGCTTTTGCAAATGGTCCCTTAACTACATTTTCTTCCATTCCTCCTGTTGAGTGAGCCTTCCCTCTCCTGTGAGGACCCTGACCAATACTGCCATCACGGTTGACAGCTGGATTTCCGGAGTCAGAAAATCTTCAAACTCAGAGCTCCACTCCTTCCTTGATACGTAAACTCAGCAAGTGATTTCACTTCCCTGAAAATTACTCATCTCATCTATAAAATAGGCACACAAATAACACCCAACTCATAGGGTTGTTAGGATGGTTAAGTCCACTTAAAATGGGACGGTGTGGATGGCGTACAGTAATCACTCAATGAATGTCAGTTTCCTTCCCCTGCCTCCCATACTCAACACTATTTATTAGGCCTGGTGTCCATATTTTTAAGGCTTCTCTTCTCTGAATCAGTTGTTTTCTTAGTGGCTGACATGATTATGTCACGTGGGCATTGTTGAGTAGCGTATGATGAAAAATGAGGTAAAAAAGAAAGAGACTAAGTAGCAAGATGGGCCACCCAGCGGGCTGTCGATTGCCCTGTCACCTTTGCTAACCTTATCAGAGTAAACTCAGGCCTGGTAAAGAACAATAGCTATTATTTATCAAATGCTGCCCTTCCAAAGCTGGGTTAGTCATTCCTTCTCCAGGCTTCCACAGCCCTCAGGACATTGTCTTATTACACTTGGTCAGAACTCAGTCACATGACCCCACATAACGGCAGGGAGCCTGGGAAATGTAGTTCAGGTGGGTGATGGGGGGAAGAGAACATGGATTTGGAGGTGAGCTGGCCCGACTCTGCCACAGATTGGTGAGGTTGGAAGAGATCACAGAAAAGCCTAGAGGGCCAGACTTGTTCTGCACATTACATGGCTGGATCCTGTCAAACAAGCTTACTGCTTCCAACTTACAAGTGACGTTTTGGGAAATAGAAGGTAATCTACGAAAACATGACCACAAGTCGAAAGACTGTCAGGGAAAGGCTAGAGAAGGTTCTGGGGAGATCCTAAGCCCACAGAGGAACAATTCACCTCTCGTGCATAACCTCAGCACCAGAAAGTGGCTTTCTCCAAACCCAGCTAGCCTAACCTCTTCTACAGTAGACCACAGAGGGAAGGAAAAGGAAGGAAGGAGGAAGGAGGCCATATTCTGAAAAGATGCTCAGAATTTGTAGTGTCAGGGTTGATCTCAATGCTTCCTCTTCTGATTACAGGCCATCCTGGGTTTCCCAGGCCTGAGGGGTTTTCCAGGACTCAGGACTTGTAGAGCTAAAACTGGGAAAGTCCCAGGCAAACTGGAAGGAGTCGGTCACCGTTGCTCTGGCATTGAGAAACAGGGGTTCGAATCCTAGCTCCGCTACTTAGTAAACTTGTGACTTTGGGCAAGTCATCACCTCTGTGAGCTCTGATTTTATCATCTTTAATATGGGAACAATGAAATAGCCACCGCTGTGGGTTGGTGTGAGGATTGAATGAGATAATGCATGGGAAACACTGAGAAATATGTTGGGTGCGTACTATACGCGCATTTAATGTTGAATGGGGCTCTCTTCCTTGATTTAAATGAGACATTTAAAACAGAGGGCCTGAGAGGGTTGAGGTTCTTCCTGGGGGAAAATGAGGCAGGAGCGCAGGCCAGGACAGAGGACTCACTCTCCCCTCAGGGCCCGCGGGAAAGGCTGCCCAGGTGGTAGTCAGATGCACAGGGCAGCCGAGGCTGCACGTGGCTTTCAGCTGCTTGTCTGTAGGGAGACCAGGGCGAGTGGGGCTCAGATGATGCTCGAGGAAGGCAGCCTTCCCAGGAGTTTCTGATCCTGATCCCCAACTCTCGCCAGCAAGGGAGGAAAGGCAGAGGGTGAGGGTGACGTGCTAAGGAGGCCCCTAGGAGTGTTTTATTCCAGAGCTTTCAAAGTTCACCCCTTCCTCTTACAGGAACCAAACTTTAATAACCACAGCCAGGGAGTGAAAGAGAAAGAAACCAGACTAGCAAACCGTCCCCCTTTAAACAGGTCACGTTGTGTTCAAAAGTTGGCTTTGAAATTGTGCATGTGTAACCACAGCAGAGAGGGCTTGGGCCCCTCTGTTCCTGCCTGAGGGTGAGCTGGAAAAAAGAGAAGAAATGAAAGGAATGGAGAAAGGGAGAAATTAAAGGAAAAGAAAAGGATGAGGAGAGGTGATCAGGAGAAGGATGAGAGAGGAAAGAAAACCATTTTCTTGAACGTACACAGGACACAGAAATGAGCCAGCCGTGGACCACCATCTTCAAGAAACTCCTGGTCTTTTTGAGGTTGTTGGGGATTGCAAAGATGCACAGATTTTTTTTTTTTTGAGCAGTACTCTGAGCCATCATTCCTGTGCAGTATCATATTTAATCCTCCTAACCAGCCTCCGATTTTAGAGATGAGGACGCTGATGCTCAGAGAGGTTAAGTAATTCATCCAAGGACACACAGCCAGTAAGTGGCAAAGCAAGATTTGGACCCAGTCTGTAATTTCTGATAATGTTGGAAATGTGACAACTAACTTTGCCACCCAGCAAAAAGGAATGAGAATCCCAAGCATAGTATGGGAATACTAAGGAGGGAAAAGTACAGAATGAACAAACTAAAGCAAGGGTTATCAACCTCAGCACCATTGATACTTGAGCTGGATAATTCCTAGTGGTGGGTTGCTGTCCTGTGCATTGTAGGATGTCACCCAGCATCTTTGGCCTCTCCCCACTCAATGCCAGTAGCACCCCCCTTCCCCAGTCAGGACAACCAACCAAAAACATCTGCAGACATGGCCGAATAACTCCTGGGAACAAAGTCACCTGTTGAGAACCTCTGATGCAGAGGAAGGTATAAAAGTAGTAATTACTATGAACTGAGAACCAACCAAATGCTATGGAAGACATTTAATCTCATTTAACCTCCTTTAACGTCTCATGGAATCCGCGCAAGAAATAGATGCGGCAGGCATTACCACTTCCATTTTATAGATGAGGCATCCACGGCTCAGGGAACTTAAGTAACAAGGCCAAGTTCATACAGCTAGTAACAGACAGAGCTGGGCTTTGAACTCAAGTCTGTATACTTCTTTCCCCAAGGCCGTTCAGAGAGGCAAACAAAAGATGGGAAACGGATGCATCAAGGAGAGAGGCAGAGCATCACAATGCCGGGGAGTAATAAAGATGCCAAAAATGCAGGGATAGGTCCACCATGTGGCCTGGTGGTGTCATGCCATCGCCGGGACAAAATTCTTTACACTGCTGTGTCCCAGGCAGCCCCCAAGTTCCCACCTCCTCCCCCTAATCCATCGCTTCCTGTGAGAGTGCCCTGCGCGTGAGTCCACCCCAACTCTCTCTCTCTCTCTTCCTCATATCTCATCAGGAGACACAATATATTCCAAATGCCTGATGATTTATGGGACAAAGCGGCTTCCCCTGACCAATCATCTCTCTTCACAGGGACGCATATGCTGGGGAGCATCTATCCCAGAAACGACCCACATTCATTTTCTGCCAGGAGCCAATGGCCTGGGGAATTCAAGAAATGCCCCTAAATTACAAACAAATGGGGGGACCTTCCTAGAAACCTTTTCCCAAGCCTGAGCCTAGCTATAAATCACCGGCCAAGCATCGCACAAGGCAGTAAACTGCAGATGTGTGGGGAACAGCAAGGTGACCGTCCGCCTGTAGGAGAGAAAGCAAGGTTGACCAAGAACTTGGAAGGGGCTGTCGGTTGAGGAACTCTTCCTGACCTCCTCCGCTTCTGACGGCCTGTAGCTTGACATTTTGTGGCTGATACCTTTAGAGCAGGAAGCAAATTTCTCCCAGGGCCTTTTTTCGTAATCACCACCCCCATTCCTTCCCATCCTCTGCAAAATAGCGTCGTCACATTTGTTCTTAATCTTTCAGGGGGTGAAAGTTCCCTTTGAAAATCTGATGAAAGCTATGGACTCCTCCCTCCATCAAATAAATGATTGTTTACTTGTGCTAAAGGCTTCTAAAATGGTTAAGACTGGTTTATGGTGGCTTTTCTAGGAAGATAAAGGGCTTTTCCCCCATCATATAAAAAAACATTTTTTTAATGTATTGATTTTTGTTTTGAACTTTTATGGACATATACATACAGAGGAGTGCACAAATCATGTCTTCGACTTAATGTACTTTCACAAACTGAACAAACCGGTGTAACCTGTGCCCACATGAAAAAAGAGAGCATTACAGCCTCTAGAAGCTTCCTTATGCTCTCCTCCCGTCACCACCCCCACTAAGGTTAGCCACTAGCCCGAATTAAAATAGCCCAGATGTGTTTTGCCTTGTTCTCTTGAGAGGCATTTGGGATGTATTCATTTTTACGGAATTTTACCAAAATTCTATTCTTTAGGGTGATAATTTTAACCTTCCCTATCTTTGAGTGTGTTTCATTTTTCAATTTATGGTGGGAAGGCATAATAAATTCTTATTACAAAAAATCCTACATTGCAGAGGGGGGAAGGCAGAGAATGTTCTTTTTGTTTTCTTTTCGTCATCCTCCCCTCCCAATGTACTCAGCCCCGTGGTAACTAGTTTGCTGAACTTCGTTCCAGACATCGCTCTCTGCATCTATACACAGATATATGCCAGGTACAATGATATGCTTTTTCATCTTGTTTTTACACGGATGCAATTGCTGTGCAATTTGGTTTTTTCTCTTATCAATATGTCCTGAAGATCCTGCCATAGATCACCCTCATTATTTTAAACTGCTGAACATTCTTCCCTTGCATGGACATGCCGTGATTTATTTACCAATGCCTGCTGATGGGCGTTAAGCTGTCTCCAGTTTTCTGCTCTTGCAAATAGGGTAGCAATGACCATCCTTTTATGTGCTTCTTTATGAGCATTTGCAGGTATTTCTCTAGGAGACACATAGAGAAGTGGAATAGCTGGGTGTACACATTTGCCTTGAAGTGGTTTTTATGAGGTCAGATGGATTGCCGAAGCCACCATGAGTTCTGGGTACAGCTCTCAATATATGTGAAGACATTTGGCAGAATGATTAAAATTGACTCGGGTTTTCAAAGACTAAACAAATGCCTGGAT
Source organism: Ceratotherium simum simum (assembly GCF_057802395.1). Lineage (NCBI taxonomy): Eukaryota > Metazoa > Chordata > Mammalia > Perissodactyla > Rhinocerotidae > Ceratotherium > Ceratotherium simum. The sequence continues at coordinate 19,437,332 of NC_141934.1, read as the reverse complement.
TTGGAGAGAAGAGAAGATGAATTTCATTTAGATTCCACTTAGCAACAGTGTCCAAGTGCCTCCGTCCCTGGGATGTGACACTTTCCAGAGATTCCACAAAGGGAAGAAGCTCCTGTCTGGCTACAGTAGGGCTGGCTGGAACGGGGCTTTCTGAGACCCAAGGGACACCGTTTGGGGACACCCATAATGGTCATGATGATCAGACGGCAAACATTTGTTGAGTATTTACTGTGTGTCAAGCACTGTGTGTGGATTGCCTAATTTAATTCTTACCATACTTCTACGGGGAAAGTCCTATTTTTTGAGTCTCATTTTCCAGCTGGACAAACTGAGGCTCAGATAAAGTCGCTTGCCGAAAGTCACACTTATGCAAATTACTGGAAGATTACGCTGTGGAGCAAGCTTGACGTGGCTTCTGCTTACAGAAAGCTCGGTGACGACTGGCAGAAACAAAATAAACCACGAGGCGATTACAACGCAGTTACAATGAGGTGTGCTGGAGGGAGTCAGCGCGCATCACAGACTTCTTACAAAGGCTGAAAGAGAAAGATAACTTAGGGGAAAGGGGAGCCTAAAATCAGTCACACAAAGATAAAATCTCTCTGTCTCTCTGACACCTCCATGCTGCAGGATCACGTGCTGACACTCTGGCCAGGAAAAGGTGACTCATTAAGCTGGTTAATAATAACAGTGCACAGTAGGAGTCAACTCCACACTAACCACTTCACCCCATCGATCCTCACAATGGGTCTTTGGGGAAACTGAGGCTCAGAGAGGAGAGGTGTCTTGCTCGAGGGCCCTGGTGAATAGAGAGCAGAGTGGGCAGCTGAACGGGAGTCTGTCCAGCTGTGGAGCCTGGGGCCTCTGAGCATACAGCCCCCGCCTTCCTGCCCTTCTGACAGTCACAGCCTAACATTCCCCAATCAAATATATTCCGGGGCCAAATCGGGCCGGATGTGCTTTGTGGTGGAGAGGCTGAGAGCTTTTTGGTTCAAGCCCCAACTTTCAGTCCCCTCACTTAACAATTAAAAATATCAAACCACAGCCCATTGTCCCCACGTCAGATTGATGGATTGCAACTTTCTCCTTTTGGATTGATGCCTCCTGACTTTCTGATGCAGGAACAATCGATTATTACCCTTTTTAATTTTATTATTATTATTATTTTCAAGTCTGCTAGCCAGGCAATGGCTGACAATGTCCATACATTATGGGCCTAATTCTGCAGAGATCTGACGATCCTGCCCGGGGAGGCGGAAGATGAAGCTATTCCAAATTGCACAGATCAAGGCGAGCCCAGATTGGGTCCTGGGAGACAGGGGTGGGGGTGGGGGGCACCCTTTCATTCCTGCCCTTTGGAGACCTCCAAGACTAAACAGTTTAGGCCACATCTTGAAGAAAATTGCTTTATGCTTTCACCTTTAAGTGGATTCAGGCGCAATCAGTTGACTCGGAGCTCGTGGAGGTCAGTACACACACGCCAGGATGGGGGCTTGTGAGCAGAGTCACAAAAATAAGGGAGGCGAATAAAATAAAGGAAGATGTAAAAGCTAGGGCAGTTGGTTAGTAACCTCTAACATCAGGAGCCAAATCAGGGTGCACAAGGGAATGCGTTGGGGCTGGGGATGGGGGAGTGCGGCGGAGAAGGAGGTTTGCAGTGGAGGAAGCTTTCAAAGACTGTAACTGTGACAAACAAGGCTGCCCGCCCTCCTGCCCCTCTCAGATGTCACGGGAGGAAGTAGAGGGGGGTGGGAAGAGGAAGAGAGAGGGAGGAAGAGGTCAGGTCTCCAGTCCCCAGAGCGAGGGGACACTCAAATGCTTGCAGATGGGATGCAAAGGAGAGTGGAGAGCAAATTGCATCTGGCTGCCTGGGAACACAGCACAGAGAAAACTGGTTTTACTAAGACTGGGAGGACCTTTCGCAGAAGGAGGATCTGCAAAGCCCCCTTGACCGAGAGCATCTCAATACAGCAGGCTGGTGGGGAGGAGCCTTGAAGCAGAGCATCTCCCTCACCCAAGTCCTTAGCCTGAGCACGGCTGACTGTTGCTGGCCATGATCTCGTGAGCCCTTCCTCTTCAGTGTGACCAAGCCTAGCATCCTAAAGTTAGACCTCGAGAGAAGATCTCCAGGGAGAGATGTTTAGCCCCGTTCCTCCCTGAGATCGCAGGAAAGGTGCTCCATCCTGCTCTGGCCTTTGTGAAAGCCAGACACTGACTCGGACAGCCAACTTCTAAACTGCTATGATGTCGGAGATTTGCATGTGTTCCGAGACCTTTTATGTTTCAGTTCCAGCGACCGCCTTCATCCATTATCTCTCTGTTCTCCCAATACAAGTGAATACAGTTGTATCCACCCTCAACGTTGTTGTCATGTCTCTCTTTCCCTCTTTCATCTTTCTCAGGAAGTTTTCAAAGGGCCCTCCCAGAGGCATAAGAGCCCAAAGACTAAACTTGCATTGACGGCAGTCGGGATCCCTTCAGCTGCAAGTAACAGAAGACTCAGGCCACAGTAGATTACACCATAAAGATACTTAACTCGGATATATTTTGGACATCTCCAGAGAGGTAGTTTGTTTTCAGGTTTGGGGCAGCCACTCAGCTGGGCATCAAGCAAGCTCTGCCCACCTATCCACTCTAACAGCCTCAACATACCGGCTTTTCACACTCATGCTCACAAGATGGCGGTCACAGCTCCAGGCATCATGACCTCAGCCAAAGGCAGAAAGCGTAGGAGAATGGGGAGGCCTTATTCTGGAATCGCTTTCTCCTTTGATCAATAAACAAACAGTGTTTCCAGAGTTGGCATAGCCTCCATCTAACTCTCCTTGATTAGAATTGGGTCACATACCCACTTCTATACCACAGGCCAAAACATGAACAAAATCTATTGGTAAGGAATAAGGGGGATGGCTGCTGGATGGAAAGTATAGTATCTGTCTCATTATCTCCCCCAAATGTTTTCCTTCAGTGTCCTAAACTGGTGAATGATTCCACCATCCACCCGTCACCCAAGCCAGATACATGGGTCTACATTACCTAATAATCAAGCCAACCCTGGCTCCTCCCTCTCCCTCTCCTACACCTCCCTCTGAGTCTTGTCCTGTACACCCTCTTTGACCCTCTGATCCCTCATTCAATGCTAGGCATACAGCAGGTGCTCGATAAATGCCAAGCTTCACTTTGCTTTCTCTACTCTACAATACTGCAGCTCTAAGACCAACTTAGTGAACTAGGAAATTCCCACTGGAAAAATCAACTTTCTGGGCTTCAGGCATTACCTAAGAATATATCAGTGGTTAAGAAAGATCAATGGCTAAATGACCAGGTATTGGAGTCATAGAGCCTGGATTCAAATTCCTGCTCCACTACACCTTAGCTATTGTGGCTCTGGGCAACCTGCTAAAACACTGTGAACCTCAGCACTCTCATCTGTAAAATGGAAATGATAACCTTCATACTTCATAGAATTGTTGTGATAGTTAAGTATGATAATGCATCTAAGTGTTTAGCACTGTTTCTAGTAAGAGAGAAGTCATGAGTAAAAACCTGCCATAATTGCCATTATTTCCTGAATGTTCAAGTCATTTGCCATGAAACTTTATCTCCCACCCCATGCTAGAGGCCCCATCAAGTTCGAATCATCTCTGAATCTTTTTTCCTGTTCTGATTTATTTATTTTTAAAATAAAAATTGTATATATTTGAGGTGTACAACATGATGTTATGATATCCATTTAGATAGTGAAATGATTACTATAGTGAAGCTAATGAACACATCCATCTTCTCATATAGTTACCATTTTGGGGGGTGTCGTGCGAGCACCTGAAATCTACCGTCACATCAGATTTCCAGTATCCAATACAGTATTATCAACTATAGTCATCATGCTGTGCACTGGATCTCTAGACTTATTCATCCTACATAACTCCAACTTTTTGTACCCTTGGACCAGCATCTCCCCATGTCCCTCACCTTCCCACCCCTGGTAACCATCATTCTACCCTCTGCTTCTATGTATTCAACTTTTTTAGATTCCACATGTTAGTGAGATCACGAAGTATTTTTCTTTCTGAGTCTGGTTTATTTCAGTTAGCATAGTGCCTTCCAGCTTCCTCCATGTCATCACAAATGGCAGGATCTTCTTTTTTAAGGCTGAATACCATAATTTCTTTATCCATTCATCCCTAGACAGACTCTTACGTATCTTGGGTATCATGAATTATGATGCAATGAACAATGGATGTTTTCTCCCCAGACTGCCCTCAGGACGCAGAGCATGCCAGGAAAGGTTTAGAGAGCCACTGGCTTCCCATTGCAAAGTGGAGATCACACTCTGATCCTCACTAGTCCTGGGGACAGCAGCACAGGGCCTCAGTGATTGAGGCCCGTTTCTATTGCTTTAGATGGAAATCAGGCAAGAGAGCTCTCGACAGCTTCTCTTATATTTATTTCTGGCCAGATCAAAGGTCCTGTCGGCAACCTGTCCTGACATCTTGATTCCTGTTTTTCTTAGCTAAATTTTTTTTCCGGATGGTGTTCACTCCAAATAAGCTACTAAGAGGGCCCCTGGGAGTAACAGAGAGAGAGAGTGAGCCTGGATGGGCAGAATTTAGTTATGTCTTGCTATAAATAAGCACACGGATTTGTACCAATCCCAGTGGCCTGAGATCAACCACTGTCTCCATGGTGGGAAAAAGACGGGCTGTGGTTATTTCTGGATTCCCAGTGGGATTCAAACAGCTCTCAGGGAACCCAGTACAGACTGGATTAGTAAAACATTAACAGTGATCATTTATTGAAAGGAAGTGTTACCTAGTGGTCCAGGACATAAGATCCGGGGTCGGGCATCATTTGAATGTTCATTCTACTACTCACCGTGTGACCTTGGGAAAGTGACCTCACCTCTCTGTCTGTCTCCACATCTGGAAAATTGAGTCAATACTAGCTGCTACCTCATAGAATTGTTGGGAAGATCAAAGAAGTTGACGATTGTACGGTGCTAAGGACAATGTCTGGCCTATGGTCAGCGAGTAGTAGGGTATTAATATTTATTGAACGGGCATGGGACATATATTATCGCATTCAATCCTTACAACAGCCTTTGACGTAGATGTCACCATTACTAGATGTTATCCACTGTAACTCATTTTGTGAAAGAGGAAACAGAGAAGGATAGAGACTTGAACAACTTGTCTAGGGCTAGAAATGGCAGATAAGAGTTCATATCCTAGTTTGCCTGATTGTTGATTGCAAGACCATTTCTCTTTGCATTCTGCCTCACCGGGTTAAGCAGTTGCAGCTGAGCCAATGAGATGACCCAACAGGATGCCATATATTTACTGAGGGCACAGAGAGCAGGGTGCATCTTGCCCGATTAACTCTTAAGGGGGTTACCTTAAGAGCATGGGGTTGCTCAATCATGCAAATTAGGTGCTTTAAGCACATCATGACAAAGGGAGATGAATCACTGCTTGCCCTTCACCTCTGGCTCCCTGGTGACATTTGCAGGTAAGTGCTGGGCCTGTGTAAACGTGAAGTAGGTCAGGTCACAAGCCAAGCCTGAGGGTAGCATGAGAAGTCATGGATTGCATAGTGAGTGAAAGTTTGAGATCACTTATTAGCTTAGGAAAACGTTGCCTACAAACTGGTTGCACGGCCTTGGTTGGAACATCCACCAGCACCCACTGCCTACATGGCTCATGGAAGTTCTAGAGTTCACCTCTAGGAAGAGGTCAAACTCCCGGGGGCTTAGGAAGAGGGAGCTCTGGTTCGTTTAAATGTTCTTTGATAAAAATACAGCCCGAAACACACATTCACCCCTTGTACTTAAAAATTCTTCCAAACATATCCATCATTTTCCTGCTTCGATCAAAGCAGACACTTGGAAGTTTTGTTTGAGAGCTCAGAATCGTGAAGAGCCTCAGGATCCTTTCTGGGAACATCAAAGACATTTGTCAAAACCAGACAGGGCCACAGTGGATCAGCCTGGGCTGCCTTCCTATAGACCCACAAAAGGGCTTTGTTTTGTTTTCTCTAATTTCTGATACGTGCGTGTTCCTTCTGGTTCACTTTTTGCCTTGAAAGCTTCCTCTGGCTCCCTGTGTTCCCATGGAAATAGCAGCCGTGACACTGAGCAATCCCCACGAGCCAAGAGCTGTGCTGAGCCCTTTGCATGTATCAGCCTCTTCAAATTCACAACAAACTTGTGAGTTGGTACTACTGGATTATTGTGCCCATTTGACAGATCAAAACACCAAGGCCCTGGAAAATTAAAGCACTCGCCCAGCGTCAACCCAGTGCATAAGTGTAGGCACTGGGTTGAGAACCATCTCTCTCCAAAGCCCATATTGCTAACCTCCACACTCTCCCGTCTCTCCCATCACTTTCTTCAGGTCTGTTTTTAAAAGCACCTAACCCCATATATTATAACTTCTCCTATTACACATCTGTTTCATTTGCTAACAAAGTTAATCCCAACAGCCATTTATTAAATAAGCGCTTATATGTGTCAGACACTATGCTGGTGGATTCCTACGCATTTTCTCTAATCCTTGCTGACTAGAGAAATCCAGCTGTGCAAGCTGGGTGTCAGGCATTCCATTATACAGATGAGCAAACAGGTTCAGAGAGGCCAAGCGTGTGGCCCCGGGCCAAGGAGCTGGTGAGTGGTGGAGCCAGTTTTTGGAATCAGGTTTGATGGGTCTAAGACCCGTGTGCTCTGTTCTGTGCCTTAGCAACTCCTACTAGTGGGCAGCTTCTCAAGGGCTGGGTTGGCATTTTATGTTCTTACCATCCCTTAGCGTCTGGTTGTAACTGGGTGAACTGGAAAAAAAAAGCAGAATCAAGGGGCCAAGCCAGTTAGCCACATGTTCTGCTCAACATAGACTTTAGGTTTGCAAGCTGGGACAAAAAACAGTGGAAACGAGATCTGTTCCTTTTTCAATGGATCAACTGAGAAATCTGGAAGTAAGAATGAGCTGAGCGCCAATCTCGTATATCCAAGATGACAGAGTCCCGCAGATATCTGTTCGGGGAATACGCTCATATACTCAACTGCGTCCTTGAGACCACCACTCAGATATTTAATAAGCATCTCAAGCTTATTATGTCCACAGCTAAACTCCTGATCATCCCTCACCTTAGAACTACTCCTCTCTCCATCATCTCCATCTTTGTAAATAGAAACTCTGTCTTTCCAGATGCCCAAACCTTCGTCTCATCCTTGACGCCTCTCTTTCTCTCACATCCTCCATTAATCCAGCAGAAGATCCTAACTGCTCTACTTTCAGAATTTCTCCTGAAATCTGACCACTTATTACCTTTCTCACTACTACTGCCTTGGTCCAAGCCACCATCATCTCTCACCTGGGATATGGGAACAGCCCCCTCGCTAATCTCTCTGAGACACCTCCCTTCTCTCCCCTCTGGTTTATCCTCCACTCAGCAGCAGAGGGGTCCTGCTAAAACCAAAGTCAGAGCACATCACTCATCTGTTCAAAACTGCCTGGCACACTCCTACCTCAGGGCCTTTGCACTGCAGTTCCCTCTGCTTGGAATCCTTTGCCTCCAGAAATCTGCAAAGCTTGCTCCTTCATTCTCTTCTTTCATTACCTTCTTGGTGAGCCTTCTCTGACTACCTTTTACAAAATAGAACCCTTTCCATTTCCCTAGTACCCAGAATTCTTGTCTCCCTTAACCTGCTTTATTTTTCTCCATAACCACATTCTATTTGTATCTGCAGAACTCCTATTATTATATAGCAGCATATAAGCTTCATGAGGACAGGACCTGCCTGTCCCAAGTGAATCTTAAGCACTCAGAACAATGCTTGGCAAAGAGTAAATATTTGTTCAATGAAAGAATGAATGAATGAATGAATGAATGAATGAAAGGTTATCAGGCTATAGTTTCCTTTCACTCTTTGGAAAGTGTAGGGAATAGTCCAGAAAGGTACACTATTTCCTAGACCAAAGTTGTCCAATAGAACTTTAGGTGATGACGGAAACATTCTACATCTGTGCTGTCCAGCGCAGTAGCCACCAGCCACGTGTAGCCATTGAGCAGGGCAACTAAGAAACTGTATTTTTTTTTAATTCCTTGTCTTTATTTCTTGGAGTGGTTTTAGATTTATAGAAAAACTAAGCAGAAAGTACTGAGAAGGGACTGCATTTTCAATTTTATTTCATTTTAGTTAATCTCAATAAGCATCCATTGCTCGTGGCTGCCGTCTGGCGCAGGGCAGACCTAGACCGATGCTGGAGAGAAAGCCACCTATCCTGGCCTCACCGCCCTGGTGTACCATCAGTCTCACCAGGGATCCAGTGGACCCTCCTGGGAAGGCCAGCAAGGGTTTTTCTTGGAAGAGTTCACCAAAGTCCCAAGCAGCAAGGTTTGCATATCAAACTTTAGGGAAGAAGGAAGCAGACAGCGAGACAAATCAGAACATTCACTGAAGACGTGCCGACTGCAAACAGAGAGGCCCCTCGCCATCCTGTGCTCCTGCCAGCCTTCCGATGAATCAGCTCTGGGGTCCTCCGGTCTCACTCACCTCCGCTCCACCTCCTCATCTGTCTTCCACTTCTCTTGGCTCCTCCCTCCATCTCCCCCTGTTATCCTCGGGGCCCAAAGCTGCCCCTTGTGCGTCACACTCATCTCCGGGTTGCCCCTGGCCCCTTCTGCCCGGTCGGTCTTCCCTTCCCAAGCCTGCTCTGTAATCTGGCTTTTCATCTCCATAACAACCGGGAGAGCAAACATCCCCCAGACGCAACCAAGATTTTTTTTTTCCCTGAAGGGTGAAGTAGAAGAAGAGAAGGAGGAATAGACTCCAAAAGGGAAAAAAAGTAAATAAACCTTGCCAACAAATAAATAGAGACCTTTCTAGGGACGAGCAAAGGGACGCGGAGCTGCCTGTAATTAGCGACCACCACAGGCCAAAACAAAGTCAGATTCGCAGCCCTTGCAGCCTCGTTGCCATAGAAATGGGACCCGAGATAGGTCAGGCTGTTCTCCTAAAGTGATTCCTTCCCTGACCATGCCCACATCAAAGGGAGCCTCCCCGTGCTCCGTGGTGGGGTGGATGGTACCCAGGACCCCATCGGGCCTCCAAGGAGGGCAGGCGAGGAAGGAAAATAGACCAGTAGGAAAAATTCCACAGTGTCTCAAGCCAGACGGGCTGGCTTCTCACGAGACACAGCAGGGAAAGGATTCAGCCAAGTAGGACCTTAGGGACTTTCTATCCCGTGCACGCATGTGCTGGGCGTCGGAGGCTGCCACTGGTCACTTTACTTTTTACATTCATTTTCATTCTTTTTTCTCTACACTTTAAAAAATGAGGTACTCATAGATACAGAGAATGGACTGGCGGTTGCCCGCAGTGAGGGTGGGGAGTGGGTGAAATGGATGAATGGGGTCAAAAGGTACAAGCTTCCAGTTATAAAATAAATAAATCCTGGGGATGTCATGTATGGTATGGTGACTATAGTTAATAATATTGTATTGCATATTTGAAAGTTGCTAAGAGTCTTGAAAGTTCTCATCACAAGAAAAAAAGATTCTGTAACCACGTGTGGTGATGGATGTTAGACCTGTTGTGGTGATCATTTCATAATCTATAGATATATTGAATCGTTACGCTGTACACCTGAAACTAACGTAATGTTATACATCAATTATATCCCAATAATTTTTTTAATTTAAAAAAAATGAAAAAGATGATTAAAAAAAGACAGGTGGCTAAGAAAAAAAAATAAAAAAATAAGCTTCCGATCATACTGTTCTCATAGTTTTACTTCCTGTTTTTTACCCATTCCATAGCAGAAAGTAAACATGGCCACATGTTACTTCTCTTGCATAGCTGTGTCTGTCAGGCAGGATCCAGGCTGGAGACAGAAATCTCACCAGGTATTTTAACAAAGAGAATTTAATATAAGGAATTGTTAATCAAGTAGTAGAGAAGAATATTGTGTATCGTGTTATCTGTACTATCTCCGGAAGGTAATGAGCTCATTGGCGATCACCCCAGAATTTCCTCATTCACCATCTGCAGGATGGGGGTAAACCTTCCTCTCCAATCTGAATCATGCTACATGATTACTAGTCAATCGTAGTAAACCGAAAAGACAGGGCAAAGTGAGCTATCACCGTGGTGGTAACTGGAGAAGCAGCAGCTACTCCTGAGACTGGAGGAACAGAGGGAAGACGTTGGGATCATTAAACTCAGTTTAGAAGCTTGAAAGTGAGCCTAGCAGAGCTGAGGCCCAGACCCCTGAGGATGAGTACTGCCGGTTGGCCCTGGTATCTTTGAGGAAGCACAAAGAGGCTGGTTCTGATGGAGCAGAAAAATTGCCAAGTGGATTCAGAGGCTGCTACTGATGTTTAACCTCTGTTGCCAAGGTGACCCAGACAGCAACAGCAAGTAACTCAAGGAGCAGGTCCCTTCTTCTTCCTCCTGCCTTCTGGTCACCTCTGACACCCACCTGCTGGGGGAACCCTCCTTGGGAAAAAGTCACGAAGCCAAGCATAGAAGGATGGAATTGAAGCTGAGAGCCAACAGCTCAACAACCAGGCACCCGTCACTACATGGTTGTTACATACATTAATGAGTCCCCCACACTGGACATTTAGGCTGTCTCAGATTCTTTGCTGTTATAAAGAAGTCTTCAGTAAGGCATCTCCTACATCTGTAGCTTTGTGTGCATTTCAGATGACTCCTTTGTGAAAAATTCTCCAACATGGAATTAATTTGCTGAACAGCATGGGCATTTTTAGGGTTCTTGATGCCTATGGCCAAAATTTTTTCCTTAAAGGCCGTGTTAATTTCAGTCCTATCATCAACAAGCGTTCAAATCCACATCAGGGATTGTAAAATTACTTTGTGTGCATTCACAGATGCAGTCCTCTCAGATCTCCAGAAGTTACTGTCTTGGTCTTTCTCTGCTTAGCGCCATCCCACAGTAATCTTTTCTCTTCTCTGATGATACAGTCATTCTTATTCATCTGCCGCTTACCTCATACTCGCTGGTCCTACCTTTCTTATTTCTCCAATTGGTCAGCAAAGAATATTGGTTAAGAGAGAGAGCTCTGGGGCAGACATCCTCACTGGACTCCAACATTTACTAACTGTGTGACTGCAGGCAAGTAACTGAGTCTCCCTAAGCTTGAGTTCCCTTATTAATACAATGGCAATAATAATGCTATCTACTTCACAGGGTTGTGAGGCTCAAATATGACAATGCAAGACCTGATATATAGCATGAGTTCAGGGAATGCTAGTTATTGCTGCTGTGGTTATTATTATTGTTATTATTATTAGCTAGTAAGCTCACTGAAGGCAAGAATCACATCTTAGAATTCTTTTTTATTATTTTTCCCGTCTTAGCAAACTTTCATTAGGTTTTAAGAAACAGACACCTAGACAGGTTAGCTTAAGCAAAGGGGGACTTATCATAGAAATCAGGAGAATCTCAACAAACCCAATTTCAAGAAGCAGAATCCAGCCCCATGGGACCGTCAGCCTCTCTTTCAGGCCATGTGTTAGCTCATCTCTGCTGTATGTCGCCTGATTTTTCTTCCCCTGGCCACCAGCTGCCTTTACAGACTCTAACCCCTCTTTCTGCACATCATCAGCCATCTTGGGGCTCTGGTTCCAGCCCTGTGTGACCTTACAGTCTCTTCCTCCTTAGTCTCATGCCTCTTAGATTACTTCCTAACCACCAAGAATTGGGTTGACTCAAGCTGAGCCTATGGACTACCCTTGGTCCAATAAGATAAGGATAGGGGTCACAAGTCACCTGGCACAAGCAGTCCTGCCTCAGTTTACTGCTTCAGAAAGGGCGGGAGAAGGGACCGTTCCAAGGATGAAGTATGGGCTGGGTAGGTACCTCAGATATGCCCGCTACTCTCCCCGTATCACAATGCCCAGCACGGAGCTTTACACAGAGTAGGGACACAATGTCAGTGAGGGTGTTTCACCCCATTGCCTTCAAAAGCTCAATGCCACCCCCCTCCTGGTAGTGTTTTTCAAGTTCCCCCCAGAAATGCCCCCGAATGGTTTGAAGGGATAGCCCAAAGAAGCCTACTCAAGTAGAAAATCCTTTAGAAGTCCTACACTTTATCTTGAAGGTTCTTGTGACCTCTGAATTCTACTTTATAATCCATCTACTTCACAATAAAAATAACATTTCACTTACTATTGAGCAAAATGAAAGAAAGATGTGCCGTCTTTTTCCTGTAGAATTTTCTACTACCTAATAGCCTATGAATTACCTACACTAGACTTTAAGTTCCTTTGAGAAAGAACCTTTACCCATTTTGGTCACTGTGGTATCCCCAGTTTATAGCACTAAGCTGAGCACATAGCAGGTGCTCAATAAATATCTCAAATGGAAAAATGAATGAATTAGTGAGTGAATGAGTGAGTGAGTGAGTGGATGCATGGATGGATGGATGGATGGATGGATGGATGGATGGATGGATGCATGGATGGATGGATGGACGGACGGACGGATGGATGGATGCATGGGTGGATGGACAGATGGATGAGTAAATGAAGTGTGAGTATTCCGTCTTGAGAAGCAGTGAATTAGAGTCTAGCCTGATGACCCTCTCAACCTCAGGATAACTCTTCATTTTCTCTGAGCTGAGGCAAATGGCATCTAAACCAAGAAACGACCGTGATATTCACCAACCACCTTCCAAAATATAAATAAATATCCTTTCAAAGGGAAAACTGAACTGGGGCCCATAGCACTGGTTTCTATGCTGAGGTTTAACTAGTTCTCTCCTAGAAAGATAATCCTCTGATTTCATAATGTAAAAGAAACAGATGTGGTCCTACATATGCTGGGCAAGCAAACAACAAATCAGATACCCAGGAGTGAGAGATGCTTTTTGTTTCCTCACTTTTTCGCAAACCCAAGAGGGAGAAAATGGAGGAGGAGGCTGGGAGAGGGAGGGAACAGAGCAGAGGAGAAAGAGCAAGGAAGTAAAGAGGGAAGACAGCCGCCATTTCCTGAGGGCTTTCTAGGGTTTTCTAGATGTCATGTGCTGTACACACATTATGTTGTTTATTTATTCAGCAAATAATTATTGGGCCAGGCAGTCTCAAAGGCATTGTGGACACAGCAGTGAAATATATAAACATATTCCTGCCTTCATGGGGCTTAGAGTCTAGTAAGAAAAGTTGACTTGGCTTCATCAAGATTTGAACCCAAATGGCTACATTTTAAGTGTGGAATGCCAACTTTCATACAGGGAGAAAACTAAGGCAGAGAAAAGTTAAACAACTTTCTGGGGGTGATTATCAAAACCTTTACAAATGAATTATACGTAGGGAGAAAAAATAGTGTGAATGCATACATGAAGGGAGAATGAATTAAAGTCCCATCTCTCTAAACAGAGCAAGTTCACTTAACTTTATGTCTCCCACACTCTCACTTTTTCAATAATTCATCCCTGTTAAGCCTACAGTGTGATGGCAGGGGACCTCATACATTCAAAATACATCCATATCATTTTGAGTTCTGGCTTGACTCCCCCAGGAGATAAATAGCTTTCCTCTGATCAACGTACAGTGACACTCTTGAAAGTTTTCAGATGAAATGATTAGCATCAGCAGAATACCGTGGAGATTTATGCTGCAGCCAGGTCTTCTCCACATGCTAATGAACTCTTTACACACTGTGTTAACTGTGCTCAGTAACAAGGCAAATCCTAAACTGTCCTGCCCAAGGGAAGTCAAAATGACCCAGACAGAAGCTGGGATCAAAAGACCGATTTCCACATCAGGCTTTAAGCTCCCAGACTGATCCAGAATGTTCTAATTTTCTCAAAAGATTCAAACTATAAACCTCTTTCTCCATTTCCACAGATGACTCTACTTCTCCCCCTCCTTGTATTCACTCTGTCATCAAATCCTGCCCATCCTACCTCCAAAATAACTCCTGAAAGTGTCCACTACTCTATGAACCAACTCCTGGTCTGAGCTACCATGGTATCTTACTTAGCCACCCATGGGGTCCCCCCAGGTCTACCTGTGCCTCCTCTGATCCATTCTCCACACTGTGGCCAGACTGGCATCTTGAAAAGCAAATTTCGTCAAGCTCACTGCTTCAAAATTTTCGTTGGCTCCCCAGAGTCCACAGTATAAATGCCAAAATCTGTTCCATGGCCCCGGTGGGCCTGTAGGACAGGGCCTGGGCTAACCTTTCTGCCTCATTTCTCAGCACCGTCTTGCTCTCATGTTCACTCCAGCCACACTCGCCTGCTTGTCGTTCCTCCAGTGTTCAGGCTCTCTTTATTGTACTCCCTTCACATATATGGTTCTCTCTGCCTGCAATAATTCTTGTTTCCTCTTTGTATCAGTTAGCTATGCTGCGTAACAAATTATCACAGACTTAGTGGCCTAAAACAAAAGACATTTAACATCTCACAGTCTCTGTGGGACAAGAGTCCAGGCCTGGTTTAGCTGAGTTCTCTGCTTTGGGTCTCTCACAAGGCTACAATCAAGTTGTCAGCTGGGGCTGAGGTCTCATCTGAAAGCTCAACTAGGGAAGAAGCCACTTCCAAACCCACTGAGCTACTGACAGGACTCAGTTCCTCAAGGGCTGTTGAACCGAGAGCCTCAGTTCCTTGCTGGCTATTGGCTGGAGGCTGCTCTCAATTCCCTGTCACATGGACCTCTCCAATGTAGTGGTTTCATCCAAGCATGCAAGTCAAGAAGGCAACAGAGTGAGTCTGCTTACAGGACAGAAGTTACATTCTTATGTAATAATGGAAGTGACATCACATCATCTTTGCCTTATTCTATCAGAACAAGTCACAGGTCCTGCTCACACTCAAGGGGAGAGGATTACACAGAGCATGAACACCAGGATGCAGGGATCATGGGGACCAGCCTAGAGTACATCTGCCATATTCCTCATCTAGCCTGACAAAAGGTTATTTTCTCTCAGATCTTTGCTTATATGTCACTTCTTTAGAGAAGTTTCCTTGAAACTTCCAACTAAAACTGCTCCCCCCTTACATGCCCACACAGTGGCCCATATTTCTCTTAAATTACACCTATGCACTTTTAATGACTTGCTTCATGGTCACCTTACCATCAATCTGTTAAGTTCCATAAGGGCAGGAAAACATCTGTTCATGGCTGCATACCCAGAGTCTAGCTCAGAGACTAGCTGGCCTATTGTGATGCTCAATAAATGTATTTTTGAATGAATTAATGATTGAATAACAAAATTGTGAGTGCCATGACCTGTTTGCACACTTGCCCCAAAGTGGGCAACTTACAAAACTACCCAGACCCTCAAATGTGGACCCCCTCAATATCTCTGCCCCATCTTACCCTCCCTGCCCAACAGGGAGCAAACCAAGATGGGAGAAGAAAATTCTGGAAAACTTTAGGAGCTTTCCCAAGTAGGATTGCTCACCGTGGGAAACGGTCCCATGCTCCATCCTCAAAGGTGCATTCTTTCCTACTCAGTGGTGTTTATTCATCACACCATCAATCTAAAGGGAAACTGAACCCACTGTTAATTTTCAATATTAGTTCAGGAAGCAGAGAGAGAGCTGGAGAGGGAGCTGGTGGTTCCTGAGCACTCGCGATCTGCCAAGCACCACGCTGTGTCAACACTTGTGAAATCTTTCAAGATAAGGATTTACATCCCCATTTTTCAGATAGGGAAACAGGCTCAGAAAGGAAAGTGAAGCTCCCAGCGATGTGTTGAATTTTCTGCTAGTGGGAGGGAGCTGGATTCCAGTTGTGCTGATTTTCTTGATGTATATATTCCCACTATGGCTCATCTCAAGCTACTGATGGTTTAACAACGAGCTCACAAAATTCCTGACTACTTATCAACTGGCTCTTGCAAGCCCGTAAGTCCTGACTCCAGCACACCCCTGCACATCTTTAGGAACAGGCCAGTGGTTCCGTTTTCTTTCTGTCCTCTCTCAGCCTCCACCAGATAAAAACCCGGCGGAGATATTAAGCTCCCGGAGGTTGAAGGCTTGCCCAGCCCAGAGCCTTGCTGGAGGGTAATGCTCTGTAAATATTTGTTGCATTATTGTGAGTAGAATTTTCAGGGGCAGCCCACGAGGAGCCAGATCACCTCCCTGGCAGAGCCTAAATGAGGACAGAGGGAGCTGCAAAGGCAAACACTGGGAGGGACTGGCGAGCTCCCATGGTGATGGCCCAGGAGGCAGGAGTCCGTGGAAATGGCCCTCCCCTGGCTACAGCCGCTGAGCAGGAAAGTAAGCAAACCGGGGTGACGCCAGCTTGGTGGGGGACTGGCGGGCACACCTCTTGCCCTTCTGCCCTCCCAGCTCCTGCGGCTTCTGAGCTGTTGCCTAGCAGATGGATTTGTGGACTTAGGCTCTTGGGAGTCCCAGAGAGAAAGCTGGTGTCTGGGAGGTGCTGGAGACACACCCGGATCCTTCTCACCTACCCCAAAGCTCCAGAGATAGAGAACTGCAGGAGGCCAGGGCTGAGCAGGACTTTGGAGAGCACCCATCTCTTTGTTTATTCATTCAACAATCACCTTTAGAAGGTTATGTACTAGGCAGAGTGGAGTAGTAAGGAGTTAGGCAAAATTAGTCCTTGACCTCATGGCGTTTGCTGTCTGGCGGGAGACAGAGAGAAATAAACAAGCATAACATCAAGCTACTTCTGATGCCTGCTAATCAAGGAGGAGAAAGGGAGGAGCAGGAAGGAGGCATCTAATTCAGTCTATACATCAGGGAAGGCTTCCTGGAGGAAGTGATGTTCAAGGTAAAGCCAGTCTTATTGAGACCAAAACAGAAGGAAGATGCCTACTGTGTTACATCATCTAATTCTACATATCTAGACACCTTTCATCAGCCTTGCCTTTCTGTATTGTTATCTATTGCTGTGTTGCAAACTACCCACAACTTAGAGGCTTCAAATAACAACTCTCTTATTGTGTCTCATGATTTCTTGTGGGTCAAGAATTTGTGCAGAGCTCGGCTGGGTGGTTTTTCTGCACCACGTGGTGTCGATGGGGGTCACTCAGTGTTAATCAGCTGGAGAAGGCTGAGTTCAGCTGGGATTGTTGACTGGAATGCCTGCACACGTCCTCTCCACGTGACAGTCCCAGGGGAGTCAGATTTCATGCAGAGCGGCTCAGAGCTCCCAGAGAGTGTGTAGCAAGATCCAGGGAATAAAGCTTCCAAGTTCTTGAGATTGGATCTTGAAATCTGGCACACCACCCCTCCCACTTCCTTCCCAGTTATGGAGCCTTCTCAGATTCAATGGGAGGAAACAGAGATTCCATCTCTTCATTGGAGAATCATTAAATAATTTGAAGACAATTTTTTTTGGTAATGAGACTCACAAGAAATTGCAAAATAGTACAGAGAGTTCCTTTATTCTTCACACAGCTCCCCCCAATGATAATATCTTCCCTAACTATAGTATATTGTCAAGAACAGGAAATTTTATTTATTAAATTTTATTCATTAAATTATTAATAAACACTGTAGTGTTTATTAACTCAGATACAGGTCTTATTCAGATTATCCCAGTTTCCATATGTACTCCCGTGTGTGTGTGTGTGTGTTGTGTGTAGAGTCCATGAAATTTTATCACTTGTACATTTGAGAGACCATCATCATAGTCAAGAAGATATGGAATCATTCCATCACCATGAAGAGCTTCTCTCATGTGGACAATTTCAATCTACTGCAAGGTCTAATGTTGAGATCAGACAGCTCTCAGTTTGAAGCCCAACTCTGCTATTTAAAAGCTGGGTAACTCCATCACTGATCTTCAGTTTCTTCATCTGTAAAATGGGTCAGCAGTACAAAACCAAGGGTTTGTGGTGGGAATTCAATGAGAGAAACTATAGAAATCAGAAAGTCCAAGTCACAAATTTGACTTCAATTCCCAACTTCATGCTTCTCCACTTTTGTGAACACAGGGACATGAGCTTCGGTTCATTTTAGTTCAGTTCGTCAGTAAAATTGGGATAAAACGGCACACGCGTTGTAAAAATGTGGTGAGGACGATGGGAGATAACGTGTGTAAAACCCTCAACACAGTGCCTGTCAGAGAGAATCCTCGAGTCTGTCTGCTATTCACCTGTATCTGTCAATTTATTTATAATTCTGGTATTTTGA
Organism: Ceratotherium simum simum; assembly: GCF_057802395.1. Taxonomy (NCBI): domain Eukaryota; kingdom Metazoa; phylum Chordata; class Mammalia; order Perissodactyla; family Rhinocerotidae; genus Ceratotherium; species Ceratotherium simum. The sequence goes on along the minus strand of NC_141934.1, from coordinate 19,419,200 downwards.
AGAGTTTGTATATTTACATACCAGGCTTTGTGGTATATTGGTTTGGGTTGGTTATGTAATTGGTTAGATAAAATCCTATATTGATTGTTAGCATTGTTTAAAATAATCATTTTTTAAATAATTCTAAGTCAAATCATCCTTCTCCTATTACTCTATATAATTATAGACGATGTGGAATAAAAGTCCCCCAAAAGGTCTTAACCAGACTTAAAAAACCCAACGTAAAAAAATCCACCCATCCAATTTCCACACATCTTTAATGAAGATGTTGTCTTTCATTCTGGGTTCTGAGTGTCAGAATCTCCCATTTCCCTGCAATGTCACTGAAAGGAGATATGAGAGTGGAAAACAAATCAATTTCCCTCCCCAAACAAAAGAATTATTTCTCCTTTCTTTTGATGCTAGTTGGCATGTTTTCATCCTCAAGAATTTCTTTTCTGTTCCCGGACACAGTCCTTCTCCTCTCACATAGTTTTCAGCTTGAATTCATTTCTGAAATAGAGCATCATTGGACCTGGAATCAAAGCAGAGGTTATAAACAAAGTGGTTGGTTTGAGAAGTCTCAAGCCTTCTCCTTTCTCTCGCCCACAGTCTCCCTCTTCCTTCTCTTACACAACCGCATCTCTGCCACCCTCTGTGTGTGTTCCTGGGGGTGTGCAGCCTAGAAACGTGGCATTTGTATGGTTTTACTTACGGAGGATTTAAACTGAAACAGCCCCATGGCATGACTTTATAAAAAACCAACAGCTTCTGAGAGTCTGCAATGTACCCATGCAACATTAGACAGAAATTAAATTATGATCATTTTGAAGGAAACATGAGCATTCTTTTGTTCATCTCCCCTTTGAGGGAGCCTTCGCCTCAGCTGGGTGAAACCCCTGGCCCCTTTCCTAGAACATCACGATGTTCTCTTCGTACATATTTGTTGGGGAAAGCACACGGGTGTCTGTTTTCCACTCAGCCTGGAAACAGCATCAAGTGACAGTAATAAATCCCACAGGCATCACAAATCAGACCCCCAGCATCAGTGCTGGGGACATCCATTCTGCGTTTTGCATGCTTGATCACATTTAGGGCCGCCTCTATTTCATTTTAGAAAGGAAACGACCATGCTCATGCTCACTCTGAGGACTTCTGGAAAGATGGGTCAACACAGTAAGACCTCTAAAATAGTGCATCTCAGACTTCACTGTGTACATGGGGGGATCCTGTTATAAGGCAGGTTCTCACTCGGCAGGTCTGAGGTGGGCTCTATGATTCTGCACTTCACCTCGTGGTTGACCAAGATGACCTTGCAGCTGCTGGTCTGGTCTATATGAAGCATTGGGAGAAAACTTGAAGGTCACTTACAGACGTTTTCTCATTCGAAATATTACCTCCTGAAGGTCAAGAGTATTTTAGGTAAAGCTTTGGAATCCATTGTAACCAGTTTCCAGGTTCAGACTGTTTACAGTCTTCTGAGTTCTGAACACCAGCGTGAAGACAGTCAAAGTCAAAACCAGCCAGAAAGGTGAAGACTCTTCTTTGGTGTATGAGTTCTCCTACAGCTGCTGTAACAAATTACCACAAACGTACTAGCTTAAAGCAACACGAATTGATCATCTTATAGTTCTGGAAGTCAGAAGTCTGGCAATGGGTTTACTAGACTAAGAATCAAGGTATTAGAAGAGCTGCCTTCCTTCTGGAGGCTCTAGTGGAGAATCCGTCTTTGGCTTTTTCCCAGATCTTGAGGCTGCTCATAGTCCTTGGCCTGTGGCCCCTTCCTCCATCTTCAAAGCCAGTTGTGTAGCTGTTAAAGAGAGAGATCTTCAAACTGCTTCCATCATCACATCTCTTTCTCTGACTGTGACACTCCTGCCTCCATCTCACAATCTCCCCATCTCAAGATACTCACACCTACAAAGGCTCTTCTGCCGTGTAAGGCAACACGATCACATGTTTCAGGGATTAGGACACGGACATATTCGGGGAACCGTTATTCTATCTACTACACCTTCTATCCATTCGTGAATCCAGGGGTGATAATCTCACACTGGACAGAGCTGAGGTGCAGACAGTTCTCCAGGAGGTAGGCTTAAGACTTTGATTTCAGGTGTGCTGAAAAATTTCTTTCTCCAAGCTAGGAACTCCACCATAAAACAACTTATTTGGTTTAAGTTGTGTGGTAGTTGTACTTTCCAAAGATGACCATGACAGTATCTCCCTTCCCATATGCTTTTATACAATGTGATCTTGCTACCCTCCCGTCCGGAAGTGGGGGTCTGTGCTCTCCCCCTACCTTGGATCTTGGTGAGCTATGACTGATTTTGACCAGTAGAGTCCAATAGAGTATGGCAGGAGTAAAACTGTGTGACTTCTGAGGTTAGGTCATAAAAAGCAATACAGAATCCTTATTGTCCACTGGGACACTCATGCTAGAACCCTGAAACACCACATAAGGTGTCCAATTAGTCCTGGGGCCACACTGTGGGGAAGCCCAGGCCACATGGAGAGGCCAAAGAGAGGTGCTGAGTGCGGGCACTTCTAAATGTGCCCCGCTCCCTGCCATGGAGTCACTCTCAGCCATTACACTCCTCCCGGCTGAGACCCCAGACATCTTGGAACAGAGACAAGCTATCTGCACTGTCTCTTGTCCAAATCCTGACTCACAGAGTCTGTTACATAATAAAATGGTTGTTTTATGCCACTAAATTTGGTATACTTTGTTACATGGCAAAGATAACCGGAACCAACTGCATCTTGTTAGAATACAAATGGATGCTAGTATGAGAGATACATTAAACAATCTAGAGCACAGAGCATTTATTTACTCATTCATTCATTTACTCCTCTCTGTACCCGTTCATTGACACATGCATACTCTCATAATTTACTCATGTATATATTAAAAAGTGTATTGAGTTCTCGCTGTGTGCTAAGAACTAGAACCGCAGAGATAAATATGACTGACTACCCTTCCGAGAAGTTCCTTTTGGCAACGGGGATTCATTCATTCATTGAATAGATGTTTCCTGAGTGTTTGGGAAGTGCCACGGATTATTCTAGACCAGGGGTCAGCAAATTGTAGCCCGCAGACCAAATCCAGCCCTCTACATGTTTTATCTGAACCCAGCCACACCTACTCGTCTGCATATTGTCTGTGGAGGAGAGGGCTTCTAGCTATGAGTCACTGTTCTAGCACAATTCACAGAGGAACTGAGTTCAGAAGGGAGAGTAGGGATTTCACCACAAGAGGCTTTCAGAAAACTTTCATGAAACTGAGGAAGGTTGAGTTCACCTTAAGAGCATTTGGTGCATCAAGTGAGGTCATACTGCATAAAGTAAGATCAAGCTTACAACGAGAGAAACAAACCCAGGATGTCGTTCCCTTTCCGGGTAAGGGACTCTCGGAGGTTCCACACTGCAGTAGAAATAAACTTGGTGTGAGGTTCCCAAGAGGTTCCTGTAAGAATGAAGCAAGAATATGGAAAAGCACAAAACAGATACTGGTGGGGCAACTTCACCCTAGTGGCTAAAGGCACTGGCTTGGAGTTCAAATCCCAGCTCTACCACTGAGTGAGCTGAGTGACTTTGCACCTGTTACTCAACCTCTCTGTGCCTCAGTTTCATCATCTCTAAAGCAGGACTAGCATCAATGCCTACCTCATAGGGTTGCTGAGAGGGTTAAATGGGATGGTTCAGAAGTAGACCTTTAGAACAATCTGTAAATGCTGGCGGATACTTTCATTATCTGCACGTATGCAAAGTCCTATTCCACCAAAGTTCAAGTTCATTGCTCCCTCCCTCTGTGCTCAGCTGCTTGCTGAGCTGAACTTGTCCCGCCGGCTGGTCTGTGCTCCTCTGAGGCTGGCCTGAGCCCTGGAAGCTAAAGCCAGAATTAGCAATGCACACAAGATCCCGCAAGAGACAGCTCACCTAACAAATCTCCCTAGAGCCGGGCTCCCATGAACTAAAGGAGGAAAAATGCATAGCCAGGTTTAGGACTAACTGATTTTCAAAGAAAGAGACAGCAGCACCTCCAATAAATAGAGCTGTTTACCCACAGTCCCACAGGCCAGATTGAAAGTGTGAAGAAAAAGCACCTGTTTTCTCTCATCTGACTGACAAACCAAACCCCTTGAGGCTCCCCTCTGTCAGAATAAGGAGGTTTCTGCACCCAATACATATAGGGCCTTCCAGGTAAGCATCTTATTGTTGAGGTTTTTTTCTTAAGCCCTCCCACCACAGAGATCTGGGACCAGCATTCAAAATCCCTGCTCCACAGTGGAGGTGAGTCATTCCATACTCAACCTTCATGCATTCCAGTCAAAATGCCAGGACCTGGGGCCACCTTCTCACCTTGAGAAAGTGCTCAGTCTGGATTCTAGAAGAAAATGCTCAACAGTCCAGAAAAGACTGGACTCCCATAGAAGTAAACCCAAGAGTCTGTGGGAGCACAGAGGACAGGTATGCAACCCAGCCTGGGGTGAGTTTTGGTGGGGTTTACAAGAAAACTCCCCTTTGGGAGTCTGAGTAAGTGGTTTCCAAGAGACCTCAAGAGTAAGGCAAGGAGATGGAGATTCACTAAGCACTTGCGTGGTAGTTTAAATTTAAGCACAAAAGCTGAATGATGAGTGTGGTTGGTGTTAAAGAAGTATTTGGTGAGGATTAGGGTAAGCCGGAGGGTGAATGTGGGCTTTTCTTGGTAAGAGCCACAGCTGTACACACTGAGCCTGGCAATCCTCCAGCTTCAGTTGAGGACAGCCTGACATACAGGACATCTACCCACTGTGTCCTCGCTAACATACCTCCTAGAATCCACCAGGGTCTTGCTGTCTGTGTTAGTTTCCTGTGGCTGCTGTAGCAAATTACTGCAACTGGATGGCTTTAAACAATGGAAAATAATTCTCTCATAATTCTGGGGGCCAGAAGACCAAACTCAAGGTGTCAGCAGGGTTGATTCCTTCAAAAGCCTCCGAGGGAGAATCTGTCGCACGGCTCTCTCCTGGCTGCTGGTGGCTGCCAGAAATCTTTGGCCTCCTTGGGCTTGCAGATGCGTTACTCCAATCTCTGCCTCCATCTTCCCATGGGTTTCTCCTCTGTCTTCCCCGTTGTCCTATAAAGACGCTTGTCATTGGATTTAGAGCCCACCCTAATCCAGGATGATCTCCTCTCCAGATCTTATCTTAATTCCATCTGCAAAGACCCTTTTCCCAATTGGGAAGACACACCACAGGGAAAGCCTGTGATGTGATTGGGAAATCACATCACAGGCTCTAGATGGGCATATCTTTTGGGAGGGCCACCATTCAACCTATTACACTGCCCCGCTCCTACCAAGTGAAAGAGACCCCACCACCCACAGGCACCCTCAAGCTCTGGGGCATCGTCCTTAGCATCCCTCCCCTCATCTGTCAGCAGCATCATGCTCTCCCTGGAAGGGCCCTTCTCTTCTTTAGGCTGGAATCCACACCGGATAAGGCAGGGTTGGCGACAGCATTAACCAGCTCCACCATCTTTCTCTTGACCAGTGAGTTTGTGGTCTCTGTGTCTTCTCCTCCAGCTGAATGCAAACTCCTTATAGACAGAATTGCTCAGATTTCTTTGCTGCTGTATCCCCACCTCTTGACATATAGTAGGACTTCAAACATTTTGTTGAATGAAGACCCCTTTGCTTGGGGAAAAGGAACGTGGTCTGAGTTCTATCTTGGGGCTTTGGAAATTCGTCTATAATGAGGCCAAAAGAGGGAGTCAGGCAGGCTTCCCAAGGACATGGTGGATGGTTTGGGGTTGCCCAAGGTGTTCAAGGAAGGGCAGTTGTTCCTTGCAGAAGGAACATTTATAAATGCACAGAGGTATAAAAGAACATGGCTCTAGAACTAGAGTTTGAGGCGGGCATAGAGATCTGGCTAGAAATGGGGCTAAAAAGGTCAAAAGGAGAAGAGTTTCACCTTGAATGTGACGAGGGCTGCTGAATCATTTCATATAATTAGATTACTAATAAACCTTCAGCACTCACTAAGACCACTGCTCTCTACATTTATAAAGAATCTGAGATATGGTAATGATGACCCCATTTCATGTCACCAAATCAACCCCATTTGCCCAAGACTCTCCTAGTTTTAGCACAGAAACTCCTGTGTCCTGGGAAACGTCTTAGTTCAGGGAAAATTGGTCTCCTTACTGCCAATGTCCTTGAGATTTCTGTGTGTGTGTGTGTGTGTACAGATGTATTTGAGTACCAGTATCTGTGAGTATGAAATAGATAGAGGTGAGGGCCTGGGCACCTCACGTGCATAACAGGTATGCATTTAAATGTGTTGGGTGAAGGAAGGACCACGAAGGGCAAACAGGTGATGAAGGTGCTTTCCCTTCTAATCCTCAGCCTGCTCCCTTCACTTGGTCCAGTTGCCTCAAAATTTAATAGAGTACCCTGGGGAAGGGAGCTGGACTGTTTACACCCAGTTGCGCGCCACTCCATAGGACAATAAGAAGGAGCAGCTGCCCGTTGACCCAGGAAATCTCTGAATCACTGTACTGAATGCCTGATACGTTATTAAATGCCCACAGCTCCACGTTGGAGGAGATAAAACAAGACGTATTGTGAGTTCAGTCCGACTTCTTTCAGAAGAATATGCGTTTTAAGATGACTTCCTCCCATGTTTCTGGCCATCGTCAGCAGCCTTCAACTCGAAGCTACTTACTTTCCTTTAGGTAAGTAGCTGTCCTCAGACTTGCTTTGCTGTCTTCTTAAGCCCAAAGCCAAGAGCAAAGAGTCATGTGCACATTCGAAGGTCAATGGATCTGAACTGAACTCTTGATCGTCACCAGCCCCCACCTCCAAGTTCTCTTCCCCCAGGCTTCCCCATCACAGTAAGTAGCAATTTCACCGTGCTACTTGCTCAGACCAGAAACTTAGGAATCGGTGTCACTTCCCATCCTCTCACATCCTACACACAGTCCTGGCATCCAACCACTTCCCTCTGTAGCTTTGGCCTCCAACCCGGGGCCACCAACATCTTCTGTGCTGTCACTCTTGTCCCCTAGAGGTCTGTTCTCCATAAAGTGACCAATGTGATATTATTGCTTAAGGTGAAGATGCAAATTTCATCCTGTCACACCTCTGCCTCAAACCCATCAATGACTTGCCAGTACCCTTAGGATTAAATCTCACATTTCCAATACGGCTCAGTTCTGGCTCCCTCCAACCTCTCCAGCATTGCCTCACTCGGCTGTCCCCCAGTCTGTGTGCTCCAGCCACACCGGCCTTTTGATAGTTCTCTGATTGAACTCTGTCCTCCTCAAGGCCTTTGAACATGCTGTCCCCTCTGCCTACAACATTCTTTTCCCTGTTCTTCCCTTGATGAACTCCTACTCAGTTCTTCAGCAGAAGGAGCTCTCGAGACTCCCTCATGTAAATCAGGCTCCCCTGTTATTCAGTCATGACTGTCTTCTTTTTTGTAATAGCAAGTAATTTTTCTTTAGACAATCTAATTAATGGAAAACAAGAAGACATAAATGAGATTGCAAACTCAAAAGCACATGGGCCTAGGCAGATAATGTAGCAGAGTAAGAAAAGGCAGAATATATGAAAATATCCATTGCTACACGCATCATAAAGATTATTTGTTTTAACTAAATTATCTGATATAAGCATGCAAGATAATTCAACCATGGAATTTATCAGATCATATTTATAGTTAAAATTTTTTAAACTAGAAACTTAAACTTAATTATTAAATTTTTCTTTCTTCATTGTCATTACATTGATTTTTAACTGGAAATCATATGCCTTTTCTTCTTTTTTTTTCCCCTCCTTTCCCATCCTTTCCATTTATTTATGATTTTTTTGTGTGTGTGTGGTAAGAATATTTAACATAAGATCTACCCTCTTGGCAAACTTTTAGGTACATACTACCGTGTTGCTAACTTCAGGCACTGTGATGTATATAGATCTCTAGGACTTATTCAACTTACAAAACTGAAACTTGGTGCCCTTTCACCAACATTTCCCAGTTTCCCCCTCCCTCCAGCCACTGGTAACCACCATTTTACTGTCTGCTTCTATGAGGCTGACTATTTTAGATTCCATATACAAGTGAGATCATGTAGTATTTGTCCTCCTGTGTCTCGCTTATTTCACTTAGTATAATGTCCCCCAGGTTCATCCATGTTGTCACAAATGGCAGTATTTTCTTCTTTTTTAAGGCTGAACAATATTCCATTGTATGTAAATACCACATTTTCCTTATCCATTCATCCATTGATGGACATTTATGTTGCTTCCACGTCTTGGCTATTGTGAACGATGCTGCAATGAACATGGGAGTGCAGATATCTCTTCGAGATCCTAATTTCAATTCCTTTGGTTATATACACAGAAGTGGAATTGCTGGGTCAAATGGTAGTTCTATTATTAATTTTTTGAGGAAACCCCATGCTGTTTTCCATAGTGGCTGCACCAATTTACATTCCCGTCAACAACATGCAACGGTGCCCTTTTCTCCACATCATCACTAACACTTGTTATCTTTTGGGGTTTTTTTGATAACAGCCGTCCTAACAGGTGTGGGGTGATATCTCCTTGTGGTTTTGATTTGCATTTCGCTGATGATTAGTGATGTTGCGCACCTTTTCCTATATCTGTTGGTGATTTATATGTTTTCTTTGGAGAAATGGCTATTCAGTTCCTCTGCCCATTATTCACTTGACTTATAATCACGTGCTGCATAACAACGTTTCAGTCAACGACGGAGCACATATATGACGGTGGTTCCATAAGATTAGTGCCATATAGCCTAGGTGTGTAGTAGGCTATACCATCTAGGTTTGTGTAAGCGCACTCTATGATGTTCGCACAATGACAAAATCGCCTAACGACGCATTTCTCAGAATGTATCCCCATCGTTAAGCAATGCATGACTGTATTTGTTTTATTGCTATTGAGTTGTAGGAGTTCCTTGTATATTCTGGCTATTAACCCTTTATCAGATATATGGTTTGCAAATATTTTCTTCTATTATGTAGGCTGCCTTTAATTTTGTTGATTATTTCCTTTGCTGTGCAAGAAGCTTTTTAGTTTGATGTAATCCCACTTGGCTGTTTTTCTCTCGTTGCCTGTGCTTTTGGCGTTATGTCCAAGAAAGCATTGCCACAGTCAACATCAATATACTTTTTCCCTGTGTTTTATTCTAGGAATTTCATAGTTTCTAGCAATTCCACTCCTAGGTATGTACCTAACAGAAATGAATGCACCAAGAAACAGGGGGCAGAATACCCATGGTGACACTAGTCACAGAAACCCCAAACTCAAATGACCACCCATAGTAGAATCAATCAATAAATCATGATACATTCATTCAGTGATATTCAACAACAAACAGACAGCCTCACAGACAACAGAGACAAAGCTCACAAAAGTTTTGACTATAAGAAACCAGCTACAAAAGAATAATTTCATTTACGTAAAGTACAGAAACAGGCAAAGCTCATCTTTGGTGTTGAAAGTAGAGATCAAGGTTACTTTAGGGGAAGGGGTAAAGTGTAGGGATTGGGAGGATGCAGAAGAGAGACTTCTCGGGGCGCTGGCAATGTTCTCTTTCTTGGCCTGGGTGTGGGTGGATGGGGTGTTCATCTTGTGATTTCATTGAGCCATTCATTTAAGTTTTGTGGATTTTTTTTTCCCTAGACACCCTATAATTCATAAAAAGGTTCTGACAAATCAGAAGGCCCTCCCTCATTGCAGCCATCCGACTTCAATGGGCAACGCCCTCCCTGTGGCCAAAGCTGGGAGCACTGTTTGCCTTAGCATTGGGAGGATCACTCCTGAAGCCCCATCATCAGACCTCCCTCTGAGGCCCGGCCACTCTCATACCTCCGGTTGGCCCCAGGCCAGCCTCCTCCACTCCTGGGGTCTTTGTGCTCCTCAGGTGGAAGTGTGTTCCCAGCATGCTCCAGTCCCCTCAGTCAGAGGCCTGGGGGGCCTGGGTTTTGTTTCCTCAGTGACACCCTTCCCTGTGGGCTGCTTCAAATGAATCCTGTGGAAGACAGAGAAATGAGAGAGTATTAAAAATGTCAGCGGCAGATCCTGAGATACACAGCTGGGTAAATAGAGCCGGTGGAGATGTTTTTATTAGTGGCTTTACGGTTACGCTCACTTAAGTTACAGACTTAAGGTAGGGGGTGGGCAGGGGAAGAGGCCTAAGGGTCTGCCACCCATTTGCGGACCTGCTCAGACCAAAGGATCTGGTGCCCTCAGATTTGGGGGCCTCCCTCAGTTTTGAGGGGGGTCTCACCATTTTAGGAAATTGTATACGTTTGCATTATCCCACAAGGAAGTTTCCTTCCTGCTGATGGAAACTTAAAGCTCTTTTATTCTTGGATTTTTCTAGAAAGCTTTACCTCCTTCTCCTGTCCCTAGAAGAATTGATATCACATTGTTTCTCTTGCAGCAACTTGCCTGCCACACTTGGTCAATGTTCGAAGGCGAGGTAGGAAAGTGAGGTGTTGAGAATGGAAGCTTCTCTGATCAAGTGTCATGTTCGCTGTCCTCACAAGCAGCCAGAAATGAATGCTGTCTCTACAACTACAATGTCCAGAGTGATCATTTCATGAACACTCATGTGTGGGTCAGAAAAACCCGAGGTCAAATTCAAGCGTAGCAACTTGTTAGCTACATGATCTTGGTGAAATGATTTAAGCTTCTGTTCCCTCATCTCTAAAATACAAACAAAATAGCACCTATCTCACAGTGTTGTGGTGAGGATTAAATATATGTAAAGCATGTAATGCAGTACCAGGTACGTAGCAAAGACTGGATAAATGTTAGATGCTATCAGTGTTAGACTATGTCCTCCCAACAAAACCATCATCTTGAAGAAATATCTGCCCTCCCATGTTCATGCCAGCATTATTTACAATAGGCAAGGTATGGAAACAACCTGAGTGCCCATCAACAGATGAATGGATCAAGAAAATGTCATATATATGTATACCATTCAGCCGTAAAAAGAAGGAAATCTTGTCATTTGTAACAACATGAACCTGGAGGGCATTATGCTGAGTGAAATAGGCCAGACAAAGAAAGACAAATGCTGCGTGGTATCAGTTACCTGTGGAACCTAAAAAAAAAAAAAGTCAAACTCATAGAAATAGAGAGTGGAAAAGTGGTTGCCAGGGGCTGGGGGTGGGGGACATAGGGAGAGGTTGGTAAAAGGGTACAGACTTTCAGTTATAAGACAAATAAGTTCTGAGGATCTAATGTAAAAGAAGGCATCTATTAGGCATCTCTTGCTGATTACACTGTATTATATAATTGAAATTTGCTAAGAGAGTAGAACGTAAGTATTCTCACCAAAAAAATAAAAAACAGAAAACGTAAATATGTGAGTGATGAACATGTTATTCACAACGTATACTTATAACAAATCATCACATTTTATACTTCAAATATCTTACAATTTTATTAGTCAGTTATATCTCAACAAAGCTTAAAAAAATAATACGTCTTCCCAGAAGACATAAGATTTGAGTGTTTCCTCGAAGGAGTAGAATAATACTAATAGTTCAGGGTGTTCTAGTTATTATTACTGCATAACAATCTACCTCCAAACACAGTGGCATGAAACACAATCGTTCTATTATGCTTATGTATTCTGTGAGTCAAGAATTCAGACAGGCACAGAAGCGATGGCTGGTCTCTGCTCCACTGTGTGTGGAGTCAGCTGGGAAGACTCGAACAGCTGGGACTAGAGAATCTGCTTCTAAGTGTCTGGTACCTTGGCAGGGATGGCCGGAGGGCTGGGTTCAGATGGAACTGTTAGCCAAAGGGCCTACCGGTGACTTTTCCAATATGGCAGCCTCAGGGTAGTTAGGGTAGGTAGTTTTATCCCAGTGGCTGCTATCCCAGGAATAAGGTGGAAAGTTGTATTGTCTTTGATGACCTAACCTTGGAAGTCACATAGTGTCACTCCTGCCATACTGTATTCGTCAAAGCAGTCACGGCCCACCCAGATTTAATTTGGTGGACCCCATTTCCCCGTGGGAAGAGTGTCAAAATATTTGTGACCCATTTTTTTTGTAAACTACTACAGAGTTTACTCTGTGCCAAGTCTTGAGCTAAGTTCTCACTACACATGGTCTCATTTGATCTTCACAATAAGCCAAGTAAACATTATCATCTTCATTTTACAATACTATGTACACAAGAAAACTGAGGTGCCAAGAAGTGGTTTCTGGTCCAAGGTCAAATGGCTAGTCATTTGAACTCACATCTGTCTGAACCATGTTACTTGATTTCAGAGTCAGTGTTCTCAATAAACTCACAAATATTGAATCCCCCCATAAATAAATGATAGCTAGATAGATAGACGACACCTAGATAGATTATACAGAGGTAGATAAATAGATAGATATGATGGTTAGATAGATGATAGATACATGATAGTAGGTAGATAGACAGATAGATAGATAGATAGATAGATAGATAGATAGATAGATAGATAGATAGATAGATGGATAGAGATAGATGATAGATAGATATAGATAGACATATAGATAGATAGATGCCAACCCTAAGTTAAACAAAGTTGAAGCCCAAATTCCTAAGGGACTGTAGGACCACTGCAAGCCTGAATCCACACTAGCTCTCTGAGAGAAAGAGAATAATTCTTGGGAATTTAAAAGAACACAAATACCCCTGAGACAGCCACCTAAGAACACTGACGAAAGCCTCCTAGGTGGTGTCTACAAGATGCTGAACATCTGGCTACTTCCAAATATTTGGATGATGGACTACCATATTTTGTCCAACTTTTCTTCCATTTGTTTGATAAACACAGCTGGCTTGAAAATTAGCAGTGGAATGTAAATGCAGGGAAAGCCCTTAGAGATTTTGTCATCCAAATCCCCTCTTTATACAAATGAAAGGAAATATATACCCATAGAGAGCAAGGGGCCTGGGCAAAGTTACCTACCAAGTGGCTGTGGCATCTTTATTTCAACACAACTTAAATAGAATCTATACTGACTTAATTAGGATCCAACAATCTACTGTCAGGAAAAATCTTACACAGGTCTTTCTAGTGCTGGTTGTAGTGGAGAGGAATTGGAAACAACCTAGGTGTCCATCTCTAGGGGAATGATACAGAAAACGTGGGTACTGTGCACTATGGAACCCTGTGCATTAGTTGGAAACAAATACACAAACACATATAAAATGTACACATATATTTTAATATATTCATGTAGCAACAAGGAGAGTTTTAAAAACATGGTGTTGAGGAAAAAAAATAAGTAACAAAATGAGATTTGTAGCTCACTGGTTTTTATGTAAAATAAGTGCATGCACAAAAAGTAACTATATGTTTTTAAAGGAAAAATATTTAAGGGTGTATTTTAGACATATGAGAGTGGATGACTTTAGATGCTTTTAGTGGGAGAGGGAGGCAAGAATGGGGATTGGGATAAAGAGGGAAAATACAAGGCATACAATGTCAGCCCAGTGACATCATGGGAAATACCAGGAATTCTTTGGCTGTACACAACACTCCAGCTTTTGGCCAAAGGTCTGTTGAATGAGGTTGAAGGGCGAAAGAAGTATGTCCTTCAAAAATCCTATTTTCATCAGCGATAATGGTCTTAAGCCACACGTGAAATATGGTGCCAGGTTCACCTTTCAGGACCCTAGGAACCCGGTTTCCCTTCACATGTCTCGAGGATTTACATCTCAGCAGGTGATCACACTGTGGTCAGCTCGGGAGATCACCTTTCTGAACTGACGGATGAATTTCCATCTCTCCAAAGCGGAGGTCTTTCTTCAGCCATCAGACATGCTTTCTGGATGGCACCATCCACCAGCAATATCACAGAGGGAAAAAGTCCCCTCAACGCGTAGAACTGTTTATGCTTTGTAAAGTGCTCTCATAATCATAATCATCCCCTAAGATGTGGATGGACTAGGAATTATCATCCTTGTATAAGTAAGTTAAACAAGGGTGGAGGGAGTGACATTCAGTGATGTGCCTGAAGTCACAATATAAGCTTTTGAATCCTATCCTACGGCTTTCTAATACATCCTTCCCATGTATTATCTGTACTATTAACACTACTAAGAGTACTAATTTCATTGATTGATTGATTGATTGATTGATTACTATGTGCCAAGTAATTTACAATAAAGCAAGTCATTGAATCCTTCTGTGTGTGAATACTACTTTATCCATTTTATAGACAAAGAAGCTGAGACATAGAGAGACCACATACCTTTCATGAGATAACACAGCTAATATGTAGCAGAGTTGACGTTTGAACCCTGCTGCTCAGTTCCAAAGTCTTGACCTATAACCTACACTTTGCTGCCTAGATTCATAAATCCAATTTGTCTTGTACTATGTTCCTGAAATACAAGTATCTCATTAATTTATTCATGCGTTCACTAAGTATTTATTGAGCACATATTATGTGCCAGACATTGTGCTAGACCCTTTAGTGGGGGATACAAGCATGAGTGGCAGGGGGAATAACCAAAGATTCAAATTCCTGGATTCAACACTGTGTAAGCCCAGGTTCCCTAGAAAACAGAGGCTGAGACAAAGAAGTATGCGTTAGTACTTTGATGGCCAAGTGTGACGCCAAGTAGCAGGTGAAGGATGGACGAGCGGAGCCAGGAAGGAAAGATAGCCAATACAAGAAGGTGTTGCCATTGAGTGGGCCACCATGGGGCTGCAGTAGTCTCTGGGAAGCCACGTGAAATGGGCCTCGGGCCTGTCTGTCTGCGAGGAAGAAGAGGAGGTCTTCATCTCTTACTTGCATCCTCCATTGATCCAAGGACTGCCCAGACAGGCGTCAATTTCCCGCCATTTCCAGGATGATGAGTTGGGTGATGAGTTGGTTCTCTGTTGCATCCCATATTGTGACATCCAAAGAAAAGACTTGGAACCAGAGGCAAGAGGTACACAGAGCCGGGCTGAGGTGGAGCCCTGTGAATTGCACCTGCATGAAATGTGGTTGGACCCTGCGCAGAACGGGACACCAAATAATGGCTGGAATCAAAGACAGGTGAGGCAAGGGGATTGGAAGTGTGCATCAGAGGTCTCCCAATCAACTACTTTCCAACTGGGTTCAAGAGCCAAATATTAAATAATAATAGCAATTATAAAAATAACTATGTTATTATGAACATGGTACCTGTCACAAAGGACAAATATACCGCAGGCTCCATACATGTGCCCATTAGACAAAGTGTTTTCATGCATGCAGACAATTCACCATTGCTCACCACGATCATATAAACCAAGAACAGAGAAGGGTCTGTTTTCATTTACAGATGAGGAACTGAAGCTGAGAGGTGATGCTGGTTGCTAGGGTTACCCAGACAGAGCATGATGGATGAGCTGGGATTCAAACTCAGATCTCCAACTCCTGGGCTATTTCCCTGGTATCTCTGAAAATTTTAAATTCTTGCCCTATCCTATTTCAGGAAAAGACAGCTGGTTGGGGGGAGAACAGCTGCCATCAGCCTCATAAAAGACGAGTCTCTTGCCCCCCACTGCTACAGAAAGAAGGGAACGAATCCTTTGGTTCTAACTGGAAATAAAGAAAATGTAGCTAAAACATTGTGGGACAAGGAAGCAGTATGTTCCCAATTTCATTCAGAAATAGATTTAACCCATTCAGATATTCATTACTAGTTACTATACATTGACTCTGGGTGAGTTACTTTTCTCTATGTCTCCATTTCCTTATCTATAAAATGGCAATAATAACGGACCCAAATGATTGCTGTGAGGATTACAAAGAAAAAAATCAGCACCAAACACAGTAAAGGGATCCAAAAAAATTAGCTATTATTATTACCATCTTTAGATTATTTTTACCTTCTGTCACTGGACTGTTCCCTCCATCCAAGTTATATGAACATCTTACTATTTTCCTTCTCAAAAGCCTTCAGTGGCTGCATATAAGGGAATTCAAATTAGTATCTTTTCTCCCCCTTCATTCATTTTCACAACCTATATCCTATTCCCAGAACACACACTGCCACATCCTGCTTCCAGATTTCTGCCTGTGCCGTCCTTTCCATGGAGAATGCTCTCTTCTCCCCGATCATTCATTCGTTCATCCAATGATACTCAAAACCATCCCTGAGCCAGGCCATGGCCCAGCCGCGGGGATATAATAGTTAAGATAGGTATCTGCCCTAAGGCACTTGCCCTCTAATGTAGGGCAGACAAATAGAAGGTATCTTGAGAGCCAATCCCAGTTAATTGTACCTGGTCCGGCTACTAGTAGCCCTGTGTTGAGGCGGGTTCTAGGGCCACCTTCAGGCTCAGCTAACGTCTGCTGTGGTAGATTATGGACGTCTACCGTGGGCAGAGGAAATGGAGTCGGAACATTCCATCCGCCATTCCTGGTCGAGGGGAAATTTGACATATCTATACTATAGAGTCCTTCTCAAATTCTACTTCCTCTATCAAAATGGACCACATTCATCTATTCTCATCCCCAACCGGGTGTGTATTGTCTCTCTATTTGGACACTACTAGTACTTTGCCCCATCAGGACACCTATTCTAGCCTTATGTACTTGATGTATAAGGGTGAGACCCTTGAAGACAATGCCACTTACAAGTCATCCTTGTTTCCCTACCACCTAGCTCAGTGCCTTATGTGTGGTTAAGAATTACCTTCAGAGACAAAAAAGCAAGGTTTTCTGCTTGTCTTTGTTGTGATCCTTGTTGGTATTCTTGCTGTTGACGGTGGTGATGGTGATGCTGATGGTATTGGCAAAGGAGTTGATGGCATTGGTGGTGATGTGTGGTGATGGGTGATGGTGATGGTGGTTGTGTTGATGGGTTGATGGTTGCTGGAAGTGGGTTAGTGTTTCTGTTGGTGGTGATGAGAGTTATAACGATAGTGATGGTGGGTGGTGACAGTGGTAATGATGGTGGTGGTGGTGATAGTTGGTGGTGGTGGTGCTGCTGCTGCTGCTGCTAATGTTGATGGTGATGTTGCTATTGTTGGTAATGATGGTGTTGTTATTGTTGCTGTTGGTGGTGGTGGTGGTGGTAATGATGGTGGTAGTGTTTCAATAGTGGTGGCTTTTCTCCTCCACTTTCCCATAAATTGATGGGAATATATTGTCATATTGCGTTAGGGGATCCGAACACATGAATCTGAAATGATTTCCTCCAACCCTTGAATCCATACATCAACAACATTCCAATACCTTTCACAGATAGCCCGATTTTCAGCAATTCACACAACTCAAAAGAAAGAAGTATAGAGGGTAGCTATAACAAACCCAGATGCCTTGTTATACTTAAAGGTAATTTTTTTGCAAAATATATTAAAGTGTAGGTACCTGATTGTCCTGTTATGCTTCCAAGGAAAACATGTGTTAGGTACTGAGAGCTTATTATGGGAATGTACTGCTCTAAGCATTTTAGCCATAATATCTCCTTTAATCTTTACAACCACCCTAAGGGTTAGGTCCTACTTCACCCATTTTACAAATAAGTAGACTGTGGCTCAGAGAGACTAAGAGACCAGCAGATATGCTTGATTCCAACAATCCCAGTCTAGTTTCCTTGGCCTACAGGCCTCAGAGGAACTCGGACCCTGGAGGTAAAAAGATGACCCTACTTCAGGTCTCCATTAGAAGCTCCCGTAATGGCCCCAGTGTTCATGGGCCACCAAGCCCATTCTCATTCTGACACAGCCTGAGGCCCACCCGTGATGATCTCAGACCATACACCTGGAACACCACACCCCAGAGCCCATCTTCACCGCACAATAGTGTCTGTGCCTCTGTTCCCTCCCTGGTGAAGCCTTGAGGGGCTTCACCTATCTAGATGAATAGATAGCAGTACATCTATCCTGCTAAGACGTAGACCATGTCATATTCTTGCCCTGCTCGAACCCTGCAATGACCTGCCATCACATTACAATCAAACTCAGGCCCTTGCATGATCTGTCTTCAGCTCCCCTCCCTGACCTCATCACCGTCCACCCTCCCCCTTGCTCTCTCCACTCCAGCCACACTGGCCAGCTTGCTCTACCGCAAACCCTCCAGGCAGTTCTCTCCTGTGGGCCTTTGCATCTTCTCTCCACTCTTTCTAGAACATTCTTTCCCCAGAAAATTGCATGGTTCTCTCCTTCACTTCATCCAGGCCTCTCTTCCAGTGTCCACAGAGAGGCCTTCCCTGACCACCGTGTCTATAACAGCCCCCGTCGCTCCCCTTGTTCTTACCCACCATTATTGTTCATCTTGGTATTTACAACTACTTGACACACGTGTTCATTTGATGTCTCCACAACTTGAATGGAAGCATCGTGAGCAAGGTCTTTAATTCATGTGTTTACTACCACATTCCTCAGCACCCAGAACAGTGCTTGGCACATAGTAGGCACTCAATAAGTAGTTGTAAAGAGAGAGAAAGAAGGAAGGGGGGAGGGAGGGAGAGGAAGGGAAGGGAAGGAAGGACATAAATGAATGAATAAATAGGTGAGTACATAAAGGATGGAGACACGGGCTCTAACACCTGCGAGCTCGAAGGATAGGTCTCACATCAATTCTCTCAAGGGTCCACTATCAAGTTGACCCAACCTGCCTTGCCTACACTCTTTGAAAGAGCTCCCTACCCACAGTTCCCTTTCTTTCTCCACATTTCTCTCTTCATCGTCCTCCTCACTCCCACCCCCACGTCCGCCCTGGACTCCCACCTCCCATGTTATAGATTAAAAACAACAGCCAAGCTGGCATTTACCGACTGTCAAACACCTCTTTGAGTTTCCTCAGAACAAACAGACTCAGCCGACTCTTTGTTTGTTTTCTTCCTTTTTCTGAGCTGCTGAGCTGTCCCTGGCATTGTGCAAGAGGTCAGATGGGAGGCTGTCAACAGCTCCGTAATGTAGGCTCCTACCCCAGAAAGGGGGTCCGGGGTTTTATGAGCCTCCGCGCCTGGGCCAGAACACACACACACACACAAGCTGCTGTTTGTTTTCTCCGACAGGTCTGGCATGTCCCCCGTGGGAGAGGGGAAGCCTGAAACTCAGAAGGGCCCCTTCCCTAATTGGACATGAAAAACAGTTTGGATAAACGGAGACGTGTCACCCCCAATGGAGTGCAATCCCTTCCTGGAGAGCAGGAAGGCTGAATGCTTTGAGGGATTTTTTTTTCACTTTGTTTTTTAAATTTTAAAAGTTTTGCAGTAAAACAATCATGTATTTTATATAATAAAATGAAAGCCAAAAGTCCCTCACAAAATGTTTTATTCCGCACCCCGAAGTAAATAATGACAGTTTGTAGTTTGAGTATACATCCATTTCATCCATTTATTCATTCAACAAATTCTTATTGAGTGCCTACTATGTGTCAGACGCTGTTCTAGGTTTTGGGGATGCAAAAGTGAGGAGAAGCAGATCCTGGTTCTTCTAGAAAGTTTCTCTTCACAGCCCAAAACAAAAGAGTGATCTGTTAGGAATAGGAGAGAGACATGGTCACATGTGTGTCACCTCACATTGTCCTCACAGAGTGATTGTACCAGACACCGTGTTCTGCAGCTTAATTTTCTGTATTTAAAAATACATCATGAACTCTTTTCCATATCAGCCCACAAATGTCTACCTTTTGCGTTTCAAAGATTGCACAGTGCCCTATTGCTCACATGTACCCTAATATATTTAAACAGTTCTCTGTAGTTGGATATTTGGGTTGTTTCCAAGCTGATTTCCAGAAGTGAGATTGCTAGAAAAGGGAAATAGTTGAAACCCTGACAGCTATTGCAAAAGGGTTAAAGATTTTGAAAAGTGAAGGGTTAACTTAGCATCTTCCCTCAGTTTCAAGTACTCTGTCCATTTCACCCTAAAAGTAAAGGAACTTGTCCGGGGACACTCAGGGAATTGGCAACTTCACTGACATGTATTTTGCATAAAGCTCTGCCCAAGCTTAAGAAAACCTAATTTTCGCCTGTCTTCCTGGGTGGTAATTATCTAGTTATATGTTGGTTTCTGCCGTGAGATCATGTACTTCTGAAAAGCCAGGATCTTATCTTTCCAGTACCTAGAATAAGACTAAGGACAGAGTAAGCACTCAGGAGAAGTCCACTGAAGGAATACTTAATTAAAGAATAAAGGAGAAAGTGAATGCGTGACTGAACAGATGTTAGGTGGATGGATAGACAGATGGGTAGACGGATGGATAGATGGATGAATGGATGGATGGATGGAGGGATGGATGGATGGATGGTTGGATGGAGGGACGGATGGATGGATGGATGGATGGATAGATGGATGGGTAAATGCATGACTGGCTGGCTGGCTGGATGGATGAAAAGGTAGATAGATGGCTAGATGAACAGGCACATAAATTTGGAGGAGTAGATGAATGGGTGAATAAATGAATGAATCAACGGATGATGGGTGAATAAATAAAAAGCCTATGCGTGAATAAGCGAATGAGTGAAAGAGCGGATGGGTAGATGGATGACGACCAACAGCCAAATTTACATGATCAACAAATTATAAAAATTACTTAGCAAAATAATTAATTGGTTATTGAAGAATCCCCTCATAAGACTCCTTTTAATAAGCTCCTTGGATGCATTCAATATGATAATTCAATTTGCACTCTGCTTACGGCAGGCACACCAAGTGTGGTAAGTGAGCCCAACTGCAACAGCTTCCAGATCTCAGTGCTTAGCGCACCATGGGAGCCCAACAGATAGTCATCAACGAATTGATGAATAAGAAGGAAGAGGTTACATGCCTCTCAGGGCCAGAAGCATCAGATGAAGCCGCATTACCAACATCTGCCATCCAACATCTGGAACAGATGGGATGCCATGCCAGGAATCCTTTGGGCCTGGAAAATCACTGCTCGCAATTGCCACCTTCATGAATACACTTCCTCCTGTCCAGAGTGTATAAACGCCCAGGCCATCACCAAGAAATTAAAAGGCCCCACCTGTCTCCATAGGTGGCACATAGAGCCATCTTTCCAAAAGCAACAAAGATTAACCAGTCACTCCACTTTGGATCAATGCATCACCAAGCTTCTGTCCCAGCTTGTCTGTCAAGCCCCTTTGACCTGACCAGGAGCCTCTGAGTCTCCAGAGCCCTTGCCCCAGCCCTCAAAGGCCATCAGTTAAACAAACCATCTTGGGAGCCATCAGCGCATCTTCCAAGGCAAACAAGCCTTGGCCCCAGTGAGATCAGCAGCCAGGAGGGCGAGGCGATGACGCCAGGGGGTTTGTCTGCGGCTCATCTCCCACTGCTGTTCTTTACAGACAGCAAAGTGGCAGGACTCTAACCTGCCTCTGAGAATAGAGGAGCAAGCAGTATTCGTCGAGGACCTACTGTATGCCAGCTGTTATGCTGGGCTCTGTACAATGTTCCATTTTATCCTAAGAGGTAGGGAGCAGTTTTCAGAAGAGAAAGCTGAGGCTCACAGAGGTGAAGTGGCTTGCCCAAGGATACACAGCTAACAAGTGGCAGAATGAAGATTTAAGGTCAGGTCCGCCTTTTATCCAAAGCCATTTTTTAAAATATATTTTAACTTGTGGCTGAAAGGGTAAATAATAGGACCTGTCATCCAGTTTAGTGTCCTCATAATGGAAAATCCTAAATATCAGGACCTACGAATGCATTTTATTTTTTGTCAAAATAAAAAATGTGTCGAAGAAGGAGATCTTCTATAGCTCAGTGGGAACAGAGAAGGGAAATCGATCATCCTTGAGTGCCCCTATGGACCAGCTGGACACACTGGGGAGCCCAAGCTCACTTAGATCCTGCTCTCATGGGGTTCTCAGCTGAGTAAGGAAAAGAACTATCAAGCAAAGACTCACGCAAATAAATTTGAAATTGCAAATGGTGAAAGGAAAGTCCATAGGGCACTGCTGGTACATAACAAGGGATCCTGAATGTATCTGAGTTTCAAAGAGGGCTTCCAGGAGAAAGTGACATTTGAATTGAGATTGGAAACACAAGTAAATGTTGGTCAGATAAAGACTGGTGGAGTGTTTCATGTAAAGAATGTGCAAAGGCCCTGAGGCACAAACAGTATGTGGCACCCGAGGCAATGAGAGGAGGCCAGTGTGGCTGGAGCACAGAGATTGAAAGGTCAGCTAAGTGAGAAAAGACTGGGGAGGTCTGTAGGCCCAGATCATGCAGGGTCTAGTAGGCCATTGGGGTGGACACAGAGACACACTCTCCAGATCCCTCTAAGGAAAAACATGTTGCCCCAGCTGCCAAGAGTACTGTTAGCATTTGAGTTGCCCATCAGCCCCTACAAAGATTCCCCCAGTAGCAGAGAGCAGCCTAGCCCAAGGTCAGACCCCTTCTCACGGGAACCCGTATCCAATGACTGATCCACGTGAATATAAGAACGTAAAGGTCTGGCCTTGGCAGTGCAAGGTGAAACAACTCTGAAGGGCCATTGTAGTTCCACGGTTCTCCATGGGCTTGGCCAGGTCTGTTGTCAGACCTGCGTCCCAGCTCAACTTCTCCCTCTGCCTGCTCCTGCTTCCTGCCCCTCCTCTGCACAGGTGTTGATCCCAAGAGCACACATGAAAAGTCATCCTGTGCACTAGACTCCATGCGGAACTAGCTTCCAGGGGAACCCAGCATGCAACGGCTGTGCTAAGGAGCTCAGCTTACATAGTGAGAGCGATAAGACTCCAAGGGAGGCTTTTAAGGAGTGGGCAGTGTGACCCCATTTGCATTTTCCAATGTGGAAATGAATGGGAGAAGTAGTGGAAATGGATGCTTTCCTTCTCCTGTTCCAGGTCTCCCACAATCAGACACCCTAGATGCTGGAGTCTTCCTCAAATAGGTACATGAAGGAGAGAGATGGCAGAAGGATGTATGTCTCTCCATCCTGACTAAGGCTTCAAACCATCTATGTCCACAAGCCCAGCTAAGCCAGTCCCTGAACTTGTTGAGAACAGAGAAGTCCCTCACCCACCATGGGGGACCTGGAGCCAGGAACTTGCAAACAGTCAACCAGGCTCACACCTAGCTTCCCACCCTTCCCTCAATCTTCCTATCTGGGCCAAATGCGCCATCCCCCACCCAGGCACATAAAATCATTTTGATGGCCCCAACAATCCTCCACTAATTGGTCATCTCTCCTGCTACCATAGCCATAAGGACACCAGCTAACGCTAACAGGGCACGTACCATCTACCAGGTGCTACATAAGAGTGGTTTTACATGAATTATAAATTATACAAATTTAAAAATTATACAAATTATAGTTTATAAAGAATTACATAGGATGTTTTATATGAAGTATCTCATTTAGCCCTCAAACAACTCTTTGACGTGCATACCACTGGTAGACCTATTTTGGAGATGAGGAAACTGAGGCCGGAGAAGTCACTTGCTCAAAGCCACACAGCCAGTAAGTGTATGAACCTTCACATAAATGCAGACAGTCTCGTTCCAGGGCCTATGTCCACAGCCAGCACACCTGGCTGCTTCTCCTAGTTCTAATGCTCTTTTCCAGAATATTGCACCAGCCTCTTGTCTCTCCTCCCTACCTGCCTCTGTCCCCCTCCTCCCAACCTCCATACTGTTCCAGAATTAGCATTCCAAAGTGAAAAAAAATTTTTAATCTGATTATATCCACCCTACTTAAAAATCTTTGATAAAGAGCCAAATTATTATGGGAGTATTAAAAAGATACTTACAAATAATGTTTAATGACATGGGAAAATGCTCCAGGATATAGGATATGTGTTTAAGGGCACATTTTTTAATCGTGTGATCTGAACCATGAAAATAACACGAATCGGAGGAGAGAAATACCCTAGAACATTATGAGTGGCTATAACATTGGTGTTCACGGAGCAGAAATGCCAAGACCTGAAAACCATCCCCAAAGTAGATGTCCAAAGACACAGCCTACACAAGGACTGCGTATAGTTTGGGATTGCTGAATCGGTATTCAATACACATTAGATGAACGAATGAATGAGTGAATGAAAGAATTGTTTCAAGCAAGAGAGACGCAGACCACACTCAACATTTTAGAAAGTGCTAACCATACCTCCACTCTTCTAGGAAACTCTCTGAACCTCACTCTGTAGAGGAATTCGTCCATGGATGAGTTCAACAGGCAAGTTCATATGTGATATTAAGCAGAAAATACCACCTGTGCCTCAGGTAAAGAACACCTGTGCCTCATATAAAAGAAGGGATAGCAGGGCTCATTGATAGGAGGTCCTGAAGACCTTCTAGGGTCCCCAGCCTCTCCTGACCTGTAGCTGCCAGACAGCATGTCCCCATGGTGACGGGGGAGATGGGGGAACTGAGCCAAGAGCATCCTTCCTTTCAGTCTCAGGATTCTGTCCTGGGCTAAGGAGGCGATGATGTGGGTGAGGAGCTTGGTTGTTAGTGGGCAACCCAATCTGCTGGTCCAGGACAAGTCTGATATAGCCGCCATATTTAGAAACTACTTTTCTACATTCTTTTCCGCAAAACACGTATGTGCCTGGCTCAGTGCTACATATCTGGGAATAATGCCTAAGATATGGTCCTTGCCCTTAATCGTCTTTGCTGAAGATGGATAATTATTTCTGAAAAGACAACTTAAATACACTATAGCAACTGCAATTCATTTTTCAGACATTATCTCACAAATTATTTCTAAACACCATGAAAAGCGTAGAGGCACCACTCTATTTAGCTGAAAATACAGTACGTGCCCTTAGTTTTTCAGGCATATCCCATAAATGATTTCCCAGCACATATGAAAAGGGTAAAGTCATCACTTTATATCACTTTATTTAGTTAAATTGAGATATAAAAATGCTTGACACGTGGTAGGGGCTCAATAAATATTGAATGAATAAATACTGAAATATTGGTGAATATTGAATAAATAAATTGAATGAACTAACCATCTAAGGCAGAGACTTGCTAGCTGCTCACTCAATCCACTTCCTTTTCCTCTCCGGTAGATGGCTAGACTCTATTTCCCAGCATCCCTTGCAAGTAGGTGTACTCATGTGATAGAGTTCTGGCCAATGGGATGTGGCAGAAGTGATAAGTACACATCCAGCCCAGGCCCATAAAAACCACCCATGATGCTCCTCTGCCAGCTAACTGGAGAGACTGAGCCCCTAGAGGAGGGTGGAGTCACAGATGGAAGGAACCTGGGTCTCTAAATGGCCACATGGAGGACGTACCACCAGTGAGGAGCACCTGGCCTGTAGTGTGAGAGCGATCAACGTCCATTGGATGAAGCCACTGAAGTGTCGGGGTTATCTGTTACAGCAGCGAGCTTATCCTGCCTCATACCACTCAACCACTTCCTGCTCATGGCCAACTTTCAGGCCCACAGCTAACACATATGGCACCTTCGTGTGAGTCAGACAAAGGCACCCTTCCCTGTGCTCACCCAGTCCACCATCTTTCCATTTCTCATCTAGACTGATATCTCCCCAAACATCAGCCAATCTTTATTATCTTCATGATTTTTGCAACGTCCACATATTGCCCTTCCTATCATACTTAACGATTTTCTTCATGCCAACTCACTTTGTTTTCAAACACATTTATTTCAAAAGACAATTTTATATCGCTACAGTCATTGGAAATCCAAGGTTCTTCACTCCAAATAGAAAGTCATCGTAAAGACAAACACAAAGAACATAAAACACTGTTGCTAAATTCTAATCAGATAACTCCGGAAGGGCCATGGGCCTGTGGGGCGCTCTCTTTCCGTCTAAGAGCGATTAGCAAGTGTTGGAGGGAGTAAAGCAGTAAGAGCACCAAACGAGGATTTGCCTGAAGGAACCAAAGGAGAGAACAGAAAAGGGAAGATTTTTCACTGTAGAGCTTGATGTTATATAATGTCCCGTCCTTGTATCTCCTAAGAGTCTCTTCCAGATTAAGAGTTTGTGCTGGAAGATCACTAAGATGAAATGTGATCAGCTTCTGGATCCTAAGCCATGGTTAGGATCAATGACCTGTGGAGGGTCTTGGGCATTTCATCGCCCCCCCCACCCCCCTCCCCTCCTCCCTCCACCCCCCCCACCCCCGGCGTACCCTGCCCCACCTCCACCCGCCCTAGCATGCGAGCCCGCGGAGCCTCCTTAGGGGCCCGCGCTGTCTTGGTTGCAAAACTTGCGTGCAGTTCTCCCAAGATTTCCCAGGCAAAATCACCCCTGCTCATTTCTCTGTGCTGCACCCCACCCCCACAATTAATTAGCTCCAAACTCCCTTTTTCCACACCTTCCCTTTCCTTTGTCCAAGCCACGTTATTTCCCAGGAAACTAGAACTCAGGAGGTGGCAACGATGATTTCCTCCAGTACACAGATCCCCCATGAACCTCCTCTTCGAGTACCATTTAGCGGAGAAAAGAAACAGACGCATACTCACACCCATACACATCAAAACCTCAGTGCGATACCCAGGGAAGGGATGGGTGTGTGTGTGTGTGTGTGTGTGTGTGTGTAAAGCAGATGGTGTTCTCAAATGCCCCTGCTAGTTCCCTTAACCACCGGTTATTATTTTAATGACTTTACAATTTGATGGCACAGAATGGAGTCTGCATTTACAAGAGATCCCCGAGGTCCATTCCAATTCTTAAAATAATAATAATAATTTAAGACATGTAAATTAGTATTAGTATTAGGATTAGTATTAGTATTAGTATTAGTATTCTACAACTCTGCCAGGGAGTCTGCAGCTAATCAGCTGTTTGGCCTTGGGAGAGTCACTTTGCCTCTCTGGGTCTTGTTGCCTGACCTATAAGATTTCAGCTAGATGCTCCTTACAGCCCCATCCAGCCCTAAATATTTATGACTTTATGATTCCATAAGGTATTTACAAAAGTCACTGCCACTGGGGAGACGGCATAGAGCTCTGCCACCTACTAGCTGTGCGTCCCTGGGCAAGTGCCACAACCTCTCTGTCCCCAGTATCCTCATCACTGTAAGTAGGGATAAGGAAAGTACCTACCTTGTTAGGCCATAAGGAGGATTAAACGGGTTAATCCATGTCAAGTGTTTGGTACCACACTTGGCGTAATGCAGAAATTAAACACAGTAGTGCTGGAACCCATGCGGGGTGGCCTTCTCCAGGCCTCAGTTTGTCTATCTGTCAAATGGGGCTGCCAATGGCATACCCCTCACGGAGCCGTTGTAAGGACTGAGTTAAAGCAGCGACTGGCACACGGTCAGCTCTCAACATACAGTCGCTATTATTACTGTTGTCGGTGTTCTTGCTGTCCCCATACAGTGCCCTGAGACCAGATCAGGTGACCCAGCAGGTGAGAGGGCTCCTCGTACAGGGGTTTAGATGCTTTCAAGACTGGAAAGTTCAGAAATCCAGAGAGAGGCCGGGCTGATCTGCAAAACCATTGCAACAGTGCCCTGCCCAATATCCAGTGGCCTGGCAGCTCTGGGCAGCTCAGCAGGCAAGGTGGGAGGAGGGGCGAGGAGGGGAGGGTACAGCCCTCGAGCAGCAAGGGCCTCAAGTTCATCTCTGCCACTCTGAAGATTACAGGAAGACTAACAGGGCCCCCACGGCCTCGGGCGGATGAATAAACACAATCTTTGTGGTGTGTCTTTGTTGAGCAACCAGGGCAAACTCCCTCTGTGTGTCTGTCTTCCTCCCTTTTATTCTACTAATGAAAGGGGAAGAGAAGAAAGATTTCCCTTTAGAAAATCAGAGACAAGGAGAAAGCATTAAATGCTGAATCCCCAGAGGGCATCTTTGGAATCTACCCACACAAGACCTATTCCTTGTCTCTCTAAATCCTTCCAACTGTGCAGCAGGCCAGGTGTTGGCGGCTAAGTCAACGACTGTCACACAGGAGATGAACAAGTTCAGGTTGGCTCTTGGGACCTGTGGGTGTTGGAGCCAAAGAGCCAGAGGTTTTTACTTGGGGATGTTCCAAGAGGTTGGCTGTGAGAGGCATTTGGACACAGAGGGGTTTGACAGGACAAACGAAGCCAGGTGGCACTTCGTAGCAGAGGCCGTGGTCTGGGCTCCTGAATTCTTGTCTCAGGTCTGGCATTCCTCTGCTACGTGACCTTGGGCAAGTCCCTTCTCTTTTCTGGGTTTTGGTGTCCACATCTGACAAATGAAAGGGTAGAAACAAATGGCATCTGGGCTCCCTTCTAGTCTTACTATTTTGTGCTGAAGAAGTTGGGCCAAGCTCTGAATCAGCTTCTAGAATATCATATTGAGAAGGCATTTAGAGATGATTATAGTGAACACTTCTGCAGCGATATTGATCCACATCCAGTTAATATGGTGCCGTGTTTCACCAGGCCTCCTTTTATGGGACACAATAGATTGTTCTAGTGTATTCTTTTTCCATGCTTGGGTTCAGAGAAGGGATCAGAACCCTTGGTGATAAAGATTTAGAATGGAAACATTGTTCTGAGTGCCAGAATGCAGTTGCTTAAAGGATCACTCATTCAACCATGAAACTATCCAATCATACATCTATCTCTACATGCATGCATGTTTCCACCATCCATCCATTAATCAATCCATTCATCAGTTTATCTCTGTATCCAAGCATTTGCACATGCACTCATTCATACATATACATACATGTATCCATCCAACTATTCATTCATTCAATCATCCAAACTTCCAATTATCCATTGATCCATTCATACATACATATACACACCCATCCATACATACATGCACCCATCCTCTCACCCATGGATTTATATAACCATCCATACATACATTTATCCATCCATCCATCTATTCATACCTCTACCCATCCATCCATCTATCCTTACGCTTATCCATTCATCCATGAACCCATACATGTACACATAACTACCTACCTACCTACCTATATATATATACATATAATACCTACAGCTATCCATCCATCATTTATCCATCTATGCACCCATTCATTCATTTATCCATTCAGTGATGTACCATCATCCATTCATCCATCTGCTCTTTGCAAAGCCCTGGGGATGCAGAGAGAGAAGACCCTCATCTGTTCCTTTAAGGAGCTCGCTATTTATTGATAGACAGACAAGAGAAAAAATATTTTCAATAGAGTGTGCAAACTTCTATGATAAAAGTAAAGACAGAGTGATGAGAATGGGGGAAAATATGTTGACAACACTAGCAACTAATAAACCATTCCTCAGTGCCTGGGTCATTGCTTATACTTCACACCAGTTTTATGAGCTGGATATTATAATCCTCATTTTGATGATGAGGAAACTGAGGCTTAAAGAGGTTGATTAATTCCCCCACAGGCATAGCAGGTAAGTAGTACAGCTAACACTCAAATGCCCTTATCTGAGAACTCAAGGCCCTCACCCCACATTCATCCATTCCAAGAAGCGGGAATAAAAGCAAAGCAAGTCAGAAACTTAAAGAACTCATCAGAAGCCCCAGGCTAGAACGGACTTCTAAAGATCTTCTGTCTTGGTGGGCAAACTATATCACAGGGGACAGGTGAGGGACTGTTTCCTTTTTAAAGGTATGGAGACTCTTACACCTTGTGGGAGGTAGAATAATGACCCCCAAAGATGTTCATGTCATAATCCCTGGAAGCTGTAAACGTGTTACCTGATGTGGCAAAAGGGACTTGGCAAATGTGATTAAGTTAAGGATCTTAAGAGGAGGGAGGTTATCCTGGATTATCAAGACGGGCCCAATGTAATCACTAGGCTCTTATAAGAGGGGGAAAGAGGATCAGAGTCAGGGAAGGAGATTTGAAGTTGCAAGCAGAGGTCAGAGGGAGGCAGGGGCCGTGAGCCAAGGAGTACAGATGCGCTCTAGAACCTGGAAGAAGGCAAGTAAATGGATTCTTCCCTGGAGCCTCCAAAACGAATACAGCCCTGCTGACACCTTAATTTTAGCCCAGTGAAATTGATTTAGGTCTCTGACCTGAAGAACTGTACAATAAAAAATTTATACTGTATCAAGCCACTAAATTTGTGGTAATTTGTTACAGCAACAATAAGAAACTAATATACACCGTTTTCATGTATATTAGCATCATCAGCATCTTCTTCCCCAAGAGTCAAGAAAGTCTTTCTTATATTTGACAGCAGTATTCCTTCTGATTTCGCTTCTTAGAGCATAAACATTTGAATAACTATTTATATAACAGCTTTATTGAGATATAATTTACATACCATATAATTCATCCATTTAAAGTGTGCAATTCTGTGGTTTTTAGTATATTCCCAGATACGTGCAACCATCACCAAAGTCAATTTGGTAATATTTTTATCGCATCCAAAAGAAACTCTGTACCCTTCAGCTATCATCTCTCCAACCCGCCAGCTCGCTCCCCAGCCCTAAGCAACCAGTAAGCTACTTTCTGTCTGTATCTATTTCCCTGTTCTGGACGTTACATATGAATGGAATCAGATAATATGTGGTGGTCGTCGACTGGCTTCTTTCACGTAAATAATGTTTGCAAGGCTCATCCAGGTTGTAGCACGTATCAGTAATTCATTCCTTTTGATAACTGAATAATATTCCATTCTATGGCTGTA
The DNA here is from genome assembly GCF_057802395.1 of Ceratotherium simum simum. Lineage (NCBI taxonomy): Eukaryota > Metazoa > Chordata > Mammalia > Perissodactyla > Rhinocerotidae > Ceratotherium > Ceratotherium simum. The sequence goes on along the minus strand of NC_141934.1, from coordinate 19,388,715 downwards.
ACACATTTTGTTTATCCACTCATCTATTGGAGAACATTTGAGTTGCTTGTACCTTTTGGCTATTGTGAATAATGCTACTGTAAACATTTGTGCACACGTTGTTTTGTGCGGACGTAAGTATTCATTTCTCTTGGGTTTTCTTATTTCAACTCATTCTCCTCTTACCTCAGAGTAAAATCGCTGGATCATATAGTAACTCTACGTTTAATCATTTGAGGAACTGCCAAACTGTTTGCTACAGTGGCTGCACCATTTTGCATTCCCATCAGCAGCATATGAGTGTTCCAGTTTCTCCACAACCTCACCAACACTTGCTATTTTCTGCCTTTTTGATTCTATCCTTCCTAATGGCTATGAAATGGAATCTCATTATGGTTCTGATTTGTATTTCTCTGATGACTAATGATGTTGAGCATCTTTTTACGTGTTTATTGGCCATTTGCATATCACTTCCTTGTAGAAATGACTATTTAGATCCTTTGCCCATTTTTTAATTGGGTTATTTGTCTTTTATTGAGTTACAAGAGCTCTTTATATATTCTGGATACCAGTCTCTTATCAGATACATAATTTGCAAATATTTTCTTATTTACCAATTATTTATATATTTATATGATACCTTGGTATTTCTTATAGATATTTTATCCTATTCTGTGAGTTATCATTTCACTTTCTTGATAGTGTCCTCTGAAGTTCAACCGTTTTTACTTTTTTTTTTTTTTGGCTGAGGAAGACTCGCCCTGAGTTAACATCTGTTGCCAATCCTCCTTTTTTTGCTTGAAGAAGGTTCACCCTGAGCTAACATCTGTGCCAATCTTTCTCTATTTTGTATGTGGTTCACCGCCACAGCATGGCCACCGACAAGTGGTGTACGTCCACGCGCAGGAACCGAACCTGGGCCACTGAAGTGGAGGATGCCGAACTTAACCACTAGGCCATGGGGCTGGCCCCAAAAGTTTTTACTTTTGATGAAGTCCAATTTATTTATTTCTCTTTTTGTTGCTTGTACTTTTAGTGTCACTTGAACAATTATTTAAATGAGAAAACAATATATGTAAAATATTTAGCACAGGGCCTGGCATGTAGTGAGTCACTAATCAATATTGAGCTCTGCTCTGAATAATGTGAGAAGGCTCTAATCCAGTGTCTGTTGCAGGTACTTGAGTGTTCATTCTCCCATTGATTGCTTCAAATCATCCTAAAAAGGTAGGGATTATTATCCCCCATATACTGACAAGGAACCCAGGACCTAAGAGGTTAGCTCATGGCAGGTGGTCAAACCAGGGTTCTCACCCAGCTCCTTGTACGACTGCAAGCCTGGTGCTCTTCCCAACGTCCAGCAATGGCCTCAGCACTTTTCTAAGCCCTCTGGGCCAATAGGCAACAAAGTCTAGATATTGATGCCTGATTCAGGAGAACACCCTTTCTCAAGAGCTAAGGCACACTGGTAGCAGTGCAGGATGGTGCCTGATTAAGGAGGGACAATGATACTCTGAAAACAGGGCTGGAGTGACTTAGAGAGGGGAGAGAAGTCTGAGAGACCTGGAGAAAACCGGGAAGGCTTCATGGAGGTGGTGGCTCTTGAAAGAAGGTAAGATTTAGGTGTTTGAAGAAGGAAGTAAGTAACGATGGGTAGATAGAAATGACAAAGAGACAGTACCGACTCACTGAAAAGGTTTGTGTTGAACAAAAGGAGAAACAACTTCTATCAAGAAAAAATGATAATAATGACAATAACTATAACAATAATCATTGTTCACATGCCAGGTATTGCTCTAAAGTTTATATGAGCTCACGTAGTCCTCATAATGATCCTTTGAAGCAGGTCACACTATCATCCCCATCCTACAGATGAGAAAACTGAGACGCAGAGAGATTCAATAATTTGACCCAGAATGCAAGCTAGAGTGGAGAGAAAACCAAAATCAGCTGGCAGGGTAGTTACGAGTGGTAGAAGGCAAGAGAAGAAAACTCCTGGATAGTGTAAGAGCAGAGGCTATAGATCTAGACATTGGTAAGTTGAATCTAGATATTTTGGGGCTCAAATCATGACTCTATCCACTTCCTGGATATGAAATCCTATCAAAGTCTCTTAACTTGGGACTGGTTTCCATGCCTGAAAATAGGGCATGGGAATGGTTAGTTCAGTCCTCTGAGGGTGGATGTGAGGATTTCCAGAAATCAGAGTCACCCAAATAGGGACTCCATCAATATTTAAATTGGGGGGGGGCGCTGACATTATTTTCTTTTATGAGGAGGGCCCTAGAAACACAAGATGGAAGTGAGGCGAGGCCCAAGGACGTGAGCAAGTCTGTCGCGGAGGTTTAGAATGCCACCTTTGGACCTGACTCTCTGGGTTCCAATCCCAGCCTGGCCACCTCCTAGCTTTGTGCCTAGAGGTAAGTCACTTTGCGTCTTTGACCCTCGCTTTTCCATAGGTAGGAAGGGAATAAAACCTCCCCTGTATCCAAGAGTTGCCCTGAAGATGGACTGAGTTAATAGGCTGCACGAAGAGCTTGGAGCAGAGTGTGGACAAGGGGAAGCTCACTGCGATGGGTCACTGCCACCATTGTGAGGGGCCAGGCCAAGGGCACCCCCCAGACCTCAGAGCACACCACGCGAGTGTTTCCCGGGGACGGCCAGCACGCTGCATCCAGCGCCCCCAGCGGGAAAGCCGAGGGTGCCAGCTATTACGCTGGCATCAATAGCTGTGGGGTCATGACCTTGGAGCCTCCTGCCCCATACGCCAGAATCCAACTTTTCACTCCTGCCAGCATTCGAGAAACAAAGCAGGAGGGCCTCATTCTGCAACTGCGAAGACTCCAGCACGCACACACACGCACAGACACACACACACACACACAATCCCACCAGGAAACCAGCCATTGTGTGATGCTGTTGAACTTTCTACTGTTTGTATTGGAGCCAGCACGAGCGAGCGATGGCTTCCCAAGTCCTATTTATGGTAGTTTCGTTTTGGAGGAGTCAGCGAGGGCGCGGGTGGCAGACGGATATTGTTGTTTTTCAGAAAGTCTATTTTAAAAACAGAATGCCGTGACTGGCTGGCTTTGAAACAATGAGGATAAACACACCCCGTTGGTGATGTTTTTCCCTTCGTTCATTTGGGCTTCTTTTGAAACCCAAAGCTGAAGCGACCGTGGATATGGATGTCCTATTGTGGAGACAGGGTTTTTTCCTTTATTTGTTAAAAAGATAAAGAGCTCTTAAGAGAGACCCTAAATGTTTGAATCAGCTCCCTGACGAAATCTCTGTGAACGTCTGCACTTGTCCTCAGCAGCTCTTGTAGAATCATAATTAGTTCATTCGCTGGCCAGGCAGAGGGGTCCGTTACCTCGACAGGGCCATTCAGCTCATGCGGAGGACAGAACAGGAATTAGATTTTGGCTCTGCCTTTTACCAGCGGTGACAAACGATTTAACCTTTCAGAGCTTCAGATTCTACAAAACAAGGGGTAGTAAGAATTGTTTTCAGTCATTCATCCATTCACTTATTCAAATATTTTTTGAGCGCTAACGTTGGGCCAGGAAGTGTTCTAGACACTAGAGATGGAGCAGTGAACAAGACAGACCCGGAGTCCACCCTCGTTCGTGTGTAGGGTGATAGACCATCAACAAAATAAATAAGAAAACTACGTTGCTATCAAAATGGAGAAAAACTAGAGTAGGGAAGGGGGATTGGGTGAGTGTGTGTGTGTGTGTGTGTGTTGGAGTAGGGGGTTTAGAAAGAGTGGTCCAGAAAAGTCTCATGGAGAAGGTGACATCTGAGAGAAGATCTAAAGGAGCTGAGAGAGTAAACCATGCAGATAGCTGGAGAAGAATGTTTCAGGCAGAGTCAATAGCATGTGCAAAGGTCCTGAGGTGGGAGTGTGCCTGATGTGTTAGAGAAACAGCAGGGAAGCCAGGAGTAGGAGGGGGTGAAAGGGATGGGGAGTAAGAGATGAGGTCAGAGAGATGTGAGCCATATACGTAATAGATATACAATAACCAGATTTTAGATTCACATGAAAGTGAATGAGTGAGTGAAGAATGAACGGATATCTCATTTATCCATCAGGACACTAGGATTCAGAGAGGGCTATTGACTTGCCCAAGGCCACTCAGCTGGGTGGTGAAGAACTCGTGGCTAGACTTCAGGACCCATTGTACTACCCCAAGGTTTAATCTTACCTAAATTATCCAGACAGATAAAAATTTTGATCAGTGCCCTCCCCAACCCAACTCCAATGCCAACAGTTACCACTGTGATGTGAAGGGATCCTGCTACACATCCTACAATGCACAGGACAGCCCCCCTTCACAAAGAATTATCCAGTCCCAAACGTCAACAGTGCTGCCGTGGAACTTTGGCGTGGGGAAGAGCCCCAAATCTATTGTTGTTTTTTTCCTCTTCAAACTCCCATTGTTTTGAACTCTATTTGGTGATTGTCAAGGGTGTGTGGGGAGCTGATAGTACAGATTGAACGGGGGGTGGGGCCCCATGGCCCCTCCACCCACTCCGGGGTCGGGGGGCGGGGGGGTGGTTCCTGCCTAGGATGAACTCAATCCTATTTCCCCTTCCAGGGATCTTTGTTGAAGGCATTAGCATGGGCTGGGTGGAAAGGGTGGAGCTAGGAGCAAACACAGTTTTCCAAAATAAAGTCCTAGAGAAGAGATTAAGATCCATGAGACTGTTGCTCTACTATTCACAGCACGAAGCCTTTATCCAGGGCTTCTCCCAGGCGTGGAAGGATGACAGATATTATCAGGGTAACACATGAAAATAATAATATTTTAGTTGAAGATGGTGGGTCTTCTGCAAAGTGCTCAGCACACTTCCATCCACACTGGCCCATGCCCTTCCATGAGGACCAGACTGCGGGGACCACTTATGAAGCCAATTAGGAGGAGGGAAGGAGGGACCAGAACTTAGAGCAAGCTGAATAGCATGCTCAGCGGGAGCAGAAGGAGGGCAATGAGGAAGACAAACCAGTTTTCTGGAGTCTCAGCCGATTGTTCCATTCCTTCATTCATTCACTCATTCAGCAGATATTTACTGGGCACTCTCAACATGTCAGGTTCTATGCGAGATCTTGGAGAGGCAGCTGGGGACTAGACACGGTCCCTGACCTCCGGAGACTCACCTAGAGGGCAAGGAAGACAAAGACGTAGGTACGATGACATGTGGGGCCTTCATCTGGAGTCCAAGGACCACGCAGAGTGATGGAGGCTGTGACAGGTAAGATCAGGAGTGGGTGGCAGCCAAGCGACATATCTACTCAATCCAGGGATCCAGAGGCGGCATCTGGAGGAGGTGACGTCTACACCAGTTTCTCAACCTGGACACTAGTGACATTTTGGACCGGATAACCGTGTCATGGGAGCCGTCCCGTGCATTGCAGGATGTTGAGCAGCACCTCTGGCCTCTACCTTCTAGAGGTTAGTAAGGAACACCCCTACCCCTAAGTCATGACAACCAGACTGCCAAATTGTCCCCTGGGGGAAAAAATCACCCTCTCCTCTATTTCCTCCCCACAACGAGAAGCACTGATCTAGACTGGGGTGCAAAGAATATGTAGAAGGCAGGGTAGTAGGAGGCTCTGGACCACTATGCTCCAGGGCCCCATGCTAGGAGTTTGAATTTGATTCCAGGATCCATTGAAGCCACTGCAAGGTTGAAAGTGGGTGAGCGACATGATCTGGTCTTGGTTTTCAAAAGCTCTCTTGGTGACTTGATGGGAGGGGTAAAGGTGGCACAGGGACACCAGAAGGAAGGTCTGCCCCAAGGAACCAGTCTGGGGGCCTGCAAGTGACCCCAGTGGACCTTGCTTGGCGACAGGACTGCACGGAATAGCCCCTCCCAGGCCAGGCCTGAGCCCACGGCTGACACATCCTCCCGGGCGGCGGTCCAGGCGCTGAGCCAGGGAGGAGTTCCTCTTCCAGGTCCGCTGGCTCCGAGGGACAATGCCGACATCCTGGCCACCCCGTGACTCAGAGCAAAGGGCCTTTCCCTTTCTGGAACGATAGCCCAGTTTTCAAGGAGGATTAGGTGTCAACAGGAGAACATCAAGCCTTTACGTCAGAGCCAAGGCACCGTGGGAGTTCTCCGGGCTGAGTCCACAGCCAAAGAGAAGAGACCTCACGCCTGACACCTACGATGTGCCAGGCAGGGCTCACGCCAGACACTTGGCCTAGGGGACGCCGTGCTAAAACATACAGCATACTTTGTCACCATTTTGTCTACTATACATGAACGACCATTTTTCAAGGAATTAGAATAAAAAGCCCTTGTGATTTCAGAATTTTATTTAATTATAAAAGAAAAAATTAATAAAGTGGACTTTATCAAAAAAAGAAAAAAGAATAAAAAGCCCGTAACACTAAAACTATTTTAAATTTAATTTCAATTATCGCTGTTCTAAAGGAAGTATGGCCATCTTCAAGATGAAAAAACAGGCTCAGAAGATTGCAGTGAATTGCACCAAAGTCACACAGCTAGGAGCTAGGGATCCAGGCATCCAAATTCAATCGAAGTATAAAATTTGAGTTTCTGCCACCGCCCACCCTTTCAAAGCTCATAAGACTTCACACGCGAACATTTAAGACTGTAGATATCAACACTGCTTCAAATTCTGGGTGTTGGAATGATCAGGAACTATCATTATCTTTCTATGTTATGTTTTGAATTTCTCAAAATAAAAAAATATCGGCCAGTCGTCTTGGAGCTAATGAAAAGACTAGCAACGCACAGCAGTCATTGAGCGACAGTGCTGGGCTCATACACGATATAATGCACCTCTCTCAATGCTCAGACCCATGCTATCGAGTCAGTGCTGTTATTACTCCCATTTTATAGATGAGAAAATCAAGACTGAGAGACAGAGGCCTTCTAGCTAGGAAGGGGCAGAGGCACAATTCCAAGTGAAGCCTGTCTGACTCCGAAGCGCTCAGAGAACACAAGGTGATTTTCGTCCCTGCTCACCCCGAGGGCTTGTTCCGCCCCGGGCAGACGCAGCCCTGACAGCTGCAGCAGCAGGAGGGTCGTGGGCAGGACAAGAGCACCTGTGCCCACTGCTTTTCTGCCCTGGAAAACAGCAGGGCTTTTCTGCAGCATCAGGCCAGGATCCCGGGCTCTCGACACGGCCTTGGGAGCTCTCAATAGGAACAGCCTTTTCTCTCCTCTCCAACCCTTTCAGACCTGCAGCTCGTCTGAAAACTCGGGCGCCGAGGAAGGTCACACAGACAAAGGCACCCACCAAGTGCTTTCAAGCCGGGCCGTCATCTTAAACTGGCACAAAATCAAATCACTCCCCCGCTTGAAGCCTCCGCATTTTTTTTTGGCATCAGATCCAAACTCCTTATGTAGTCTCTCCTGACTCAGCCAGGCCAAAACTCCTACCCTTCTCCCCACTGCTGGCCACACAGGCGCTCCGCTGTTCCTCAAACACCCCTCCCCCATGAATATCCGTGGTTCTTTGCCTCCATTCTTCGCTGGCTCCCTCTCCTCCCCAGCTGTGATGGAGCCGTAGCAGGGAGCCATGTAAGGTTCCAGAACAGAGAAGTACCACAAGAGAGAAACTCGCCTTTATTGACTACCTGCACTGGGGCTGGCAGTGTATGCGTTTAATTCAATCCTCTCATCATCTTACTTATAGATGAGAAAACGGAGGGCTAAGGAGGAATTGTCCGTGCCCAGAGCCAGCCAGTTTCCAAGGACAGAGGTGAGGTTTACACTCACACCGTCATCTGCCCAGCTCCCTTCCCCTCTCCATGTCCCTGGTCAGAGCCGGTTGAGTCATGAGCTTGGGAAACTTTTGGAAGCTCGGTCTGGGGCAATTCACTTCTCCCCGCAGGAGCTGGCAGCTTTCGCAAAGTGTCATTAACCTCCCAGGAGGCAGAATGCACCGAGGATGTGGACTTCTTGTGCAGCCAGCCAATTGATGGGAGAATAAGAAAGCAAAGGCTCCTAGGAGCATAAATCCGTCCAGTGTATCTGGGGATTAACAGCCTCTTAGCATCCTTGCTACCTGTAATTACAGCCCCCAACAAAAGGAACCATGGTGACAGGAAGAAGGAAGAATCTGACCAGTAACTGACATGGGAGTCTTCTCAGCGTGGTTTATGGCCCTACCTTGGGCCTCCTCAAACAACTTTCTGCCTGATTTCTATCAACACTGTCTCCAAGGGTAGCTGTCCGTGTTATCTGCAGATCAGCTCAAGAACCAAACAAGGCTTAAATTCCCACCCAGGGCTTGTTGGTGGATTAAGGCAAGATTCTCAGACATCACTTGGGGGCCTGAAGGGAAATCCACAGAGTAGAGAAGGTGTGTGACCTTTGATGGAGATGTCATGTGACCTCAACAAGCCCAGAAAACACCTCCCACAAGCCAGATGCACGAGAAAGCACACAGGCAGAGAGAGGTCCCTCCTCTTGCCGAATTCCACAGTGCCAGCAGGAACTGACTGGTGTTCTATTCTCTCTCCCAATCATACGGACTATTTAGGAAACCTACATGTCTGGGCATGAAGCGCTCCATAGTGGGGTTCGCAAAATTTTTCTGGAAAGGGCCAGAGAGTAAATATTTCCAACTTTGTTGCAACTGCTGGACTCTGATGCTGCAGCACAAAAGCAGCCGTAGGCAATATGTAAATGAATGAATACGGGAATGTGTGCCCATAAAATGGCAGTGGTCTCAATTTAGCCTGTGGCCCATAGTTTGTCAATCTCCGCTTGATAAAGCATGTGAGGTCCTCAAATATGTATTAGCATTCCATAAAATGGTCTTTTGCCCAAGGTAGAAAGAGAGTCCTTCCTAAGGGGAAGATTTTCCTGGAAAAGTGAATGAATATGGCTTTGCATCCTTCTGATGACCTACTTTTCCTGGGCCGGGTTGAAACAACAGGGACATCTGGCCCCACCACGATCCAGAATTGTAGAGAATTACAAAGTCTGTTCACTGCTGCATCCCCAGTATCTAGGAAATGCCTGGCACTTAGTATGTGCTCAATTAAATAATTGTTACATGGATGAATCAGCGAGCTTCTGGCTATAACTCAAAACACGCTGGGCAGGATCTTTCCACCCATTCCATTACAGCCATGCTGGCACATCCCAGAGCTTAGAAAAGCATTCAAACTTCTCACGAGTGGCAGCCGCCCTGTGCTAGGCCACTTAGGCAAGCTAGAAATGTTCTCCCCTCTCACTCCTTTAGCTAACCTGTTAATCACTATACAGAGATGTAAATTGGTAAGTAGAAAACATCCCAGTGAATATTTCCACATGAATCATTCTGTGAATGTTCCATCTTTAATTACTTAGTAAAAGCGGACTAGATTTTTCTAACTGGTTACAGTGAACATGTGTTACATGTGTAATAAAAAACGAAAAACACCTCTTTTCATGTGCAAACGAGGATAGGAAATCAAGAAGCACTTTCCTCTGAAAGACTTGATCAGATTTCTCAAACTTCAGAGTGGGTAGGCACCACACGGGTGCTTGTTAGTGGGGTCCAACCCACTGCAGCTCCTATGCAAGAGTTCTGGGGTGGTGCCTTGGAATCTGCATTTAGAGGACATGTCCCCACGTGAGTCTAATGCAGGTGGAACTGGACCATGCTTAGAGAAAACACTCTCTTAGCCAATGAGTTTAATTGGTTTCTACCAGTGGCTGCACTTTTGAGAGGCTAGTCCAAGACATAACGGCCCGCCCCGCCCCCAGAAAGCATCCACATTTTTGAAAAGGGTCACTGACATCCTGTGGCTGTTCTGAAGGAAGCCTGCCCGTGACTTACCTGTGAAGGCCTTTGACCGACCAAGGAATCCCCAGTTTATCGGAGGTCACCTATTCGCTCTATCTCAAACCCCAAAGGTGCCTCCAACCCCAAAGCATCTTAGGCTGCTTAATTACACTAATCGCCTCCCCAGGCGGTAGATTTTATGTAATGCTCTAGCAGGTGATTCATGTGGTAAATTACACACTTAAGATTTCACCAAGGTTTACCTTCTAATCCTAAACTCACTCAAGACACTAATGCCCACGCCCCCAGACCTGGAGCAGCTGGAAGAGAGGCACAGATAGGCCCAGGGCCCTCACACAACACCTCTGCCTTGAATCTCTGTCTCCACCTTGATTCTCTCCTTGTCATCTGTCCTGGGGCGATTTGAACTCTCCCTTCCCTGTAGCATGTGGGGCCCTACTTGTAGACAGATGTCCTGGCCAAGTCATCAACTCCCAGGGACAGATTATAGGCCATTCAGGAGGGAGAAAATAGACAAAGGATTCAATCTTCACCTCTTAACAGGTGTCTCCACATCCATCTCTCCTAACTCTACTCTTACCTGGCAGAAGCTTCCAGATTAATCTTCCTAAAGCACTATTTTGATCACGTCACTCGCAGCTCAAGTACCTTCCACGACTCCCACTGGCCCAGTTGAAAATCCACACCTTTTAAGCTGACGTTCATGGCCCAGCCCTGCTCTGGTTATCTATGGCTCATGATAGACCACCCCACACTTGATGAAATAAAACAGCATCGTGTATTATTCTTATCTCTCGGGAGGCAACTGTGTTCAGCAGGGCATTTTGCACATGAGTCCCTCATGTGGTTGGAAGGAGATAGTAGCTGGGGCTGGAGCCATCTTGAAGGCTTCTTCACTGACACATGTGGTACCGAGGCCGGGAAGACTTAAACATCAGGCGCTGATACAGCTCGAGCTCCTTGGGCATCTCCCTCTACTCTTTGTGATTTCTCCATGTGTTCCCTCCAGTGTGGCGGCTTCAGGACACACAGATGTTGCGTATGATGGCTCGGAGCTCCAAAAGTGAACATCCCAGGAGGGAGGGCCAGGCAGAAGCTGCCTCTCCTTTTATGACCGAGCCTCAGAAGTCACGCAACGTCATTTCCATTGCAAGCCACAGGGACCGCCCATATTTAAGGCGAGGGAATTAACACCCACCTCTTGATAGAAAGAGTGTCAAAGATTTTGAGTGTATTTTAAAACCACCACGAGCCCCAAACTCCTTTTCAAACATATGGGCCGGACTTCATTTCTCAAGTGGGTCATCTGTTTCCAGTCAAACTCTCTACTCAGGATCTAAAAACCGCACTCAAAACTTGCCCACTGCACGCCTCCATTCACCCCTTCATTTCTGCAAGGAACACCCCCATTTTGCCCCCTTGATCCTGCAAGCCCATCTCACCCATAAGACTCCCCTTATAAGCTCAGGCTCTTTCTTACACAAATTATTATTTTTTTTTTAAAGATTTTATTTATTTTATTTTTTCCCCCCAAAGCCCCAGTGGATAGTTGTGTGTCGTAGCTGCACATCCTTCTAGTTGCTGCATGTGGGACTCGGCCTCAGGATGAACGGAGAAGTGGTGCCTCGATGCGCACCCGGGATCCGAACCCGGGCCGCCAGCATCGCAGCACGCGCACTTAACCACCAAGCCACAGGGCCGGCCCTCTTACACAAATTATTGTTTGTACAATCCTTGGGCAATTAATCATTTTCCACTTGGTGACATCACTTCTGTCCTCATCTTGGTGTCTGGTTTCAATCTTTTAGGATTTCACTTCTCCTGTGTGGATACTTTATCTCCTTACTTGTCTGGCCAAGTCTTCTTCATAATCACCCTCTATTGAGTACTTCCTTTGGGTCAGGCACAGTACTTGGTCCTTTGCCAACAGGAACTCACCTATTCTGGACAACAAGCAACTCATTTTGCTGATAAGAAACGAAGGCATTGACAGGTTCCCTGACATGGCCAAGTTCAAGTAGGCTCGGAAGTGACAGATCTAGAACTCAAACCCATTTCTCTGTATCCCAAAGCCTAATCTCTTACCCTCTTTGTTGACACATCCCGTACTTTCATCTGCATGCCTTCCGTCGTCTCACTCAGGACACTCAAAGAACACTGTCAATTTGACTTTACTTTCTCTACCTTGATTTGATTTTAATGTCTTTACCTGGGGCCTGGGTACAATGTCAGGCACAAGCCTAGCATAAAGGAATTTCTTAGGAATAAATAACAGTGTACCCAGTTAACATCTTTGGTTTGATAAAGATGGACTTTAGTTGCAAAGATGCTGACACATGTTGCAAAGACTTGAGAATTAATCATTGGGTCTTCTTCTGGTTCTTGAGTTGCCTTTATCACCTGGTCCAAAGCCTTCCCAACTATGTTTCCCCACTCCTCAAAGACAAACATCAAGTTCCTGCACATTCTTCAAGCTTCAGCTTTTCAGAGAAAGCTTACAGCCCCCCCTATTCTGCCCCCACCTTCCCCTTCAAGACTAGATCAGTTCCCCCATTATGCCCTGTTATAGGTGGAATTATGTCCCCTAAAAAGATATATTGAAGTCCTAACCCCAGGTACCCGTGAATACGACCTTATTTGGAAATAAGATCTTTGCAGATGGAATCAACTTAAGATGAGGTCAGAAGGTGGGCCCTGATCCAATATGACTGATGTCCTTAGAAGAAGATGAAAAGAGACACACAAGGAGAATGCCACGTGACAACAGCGGAAGAGCTTGAAGTGGTGCCGCCAAGGATTGAGTGCCACCACTAGTAGACGGAAGATGCGAGGAAGGATTCTCCCTTCCAAGCTTTGGAGGAAGGATGGCCCTACTGACACCTTCATTTTGGAATTCTGGCCTCCAAAACCGTGAGAGAATACATTTTTGTTGTTTTAAGCCACCCAGTTTGTGGTGCTTTGTTACAGCAGCCCTAGGAAATGAAGACACACCTTATCCTACAGTATTTCTTTAATGGCCATCTGCCACGTAAATGTCAACCCCATGAGAGCATCAATCCTGTCCTGCCTGCAGGAGCACAGAGGAGGCCCTTAAATAAATAGTCCTTTTGTGCACACATGAGTGAAAATCCCCCCATCCATGTTAGTTGAGCGTTATCAAGGCCTGTCACCCCAGAACCACATAGCCATGGTCAGCACCCATTTTGCTAGATTCTTCTCTCAGTGGGACACGCAGTGAGGACCCTGTGAATTCAGAAGGGCCTGGAGACTTGTGTCTGCCCCATCTCACTGTCTTAATCCCACTGCTAGTAGGGTACCCTGAGGATCGTGGTGGGCCTGCCCCGTAAGCTCCTCACCTCTCCTCTCAGCAATTAACTAATGGGTGGTTAGAAGTAATTAGACTCCTATCAGAGTCGAACAGCCAAGCCTCCTTCGGAAGTCTGAAAACAAAGATTATCTACGATGCACAGGCCTCAAAACCAGGGAAATAAACCTAAAAGCTCCATGTATTGAATCAAACTCCCTGCCTCAAACAGAAGAATGAACACGCTGCTGTTGCAGCCTCCCGGCATTCTTACGATAAGAACTGTATTCAGCCGCTAGCCTTTCTCCTAAATTGCCCATCCAAGATAGACCATTATTATAATGAAATACCTTGGCCGGGAATGTTCTTGGTTTCAGCTAAAAGGTTTTCTTTCGACTGCTGTGCTCACAGGCGCTGCCTTCATTTGGGGGAACTCCCCCTCTGCTGTCTTGAAAGGGCCTCGACAGGTCTCTTTCTATTTGATTTGATGTGCTTCATTTCGGCGTGTGGGCCAGCACGCCCCAATCCTAATGATGATGAAAACTGGAAAAGATGGGGCAGCCCCAAGAAAGGATTAAGGAAAGAGAGCCATCATCTTAGTGAGGGAGACAGGGGGGCCAAGCCTCGGGTTCTAGAAGGTTCCGCGTCCTTCTGCCCTCTGGGACACAGAGAGAGCTGAAGGGAAGAGGTCAGACCTGGATGTTTGCAGCCTCTGGACCCTCTGGGCCTCCCAGTTTGAGCTGTAAATTATAACGGCCATTGCACAGGGCTGTCTCAGAGGGGCCGACTTGAAGAGAAGTGTGAAGGCTCAATGCTGAATTCTGAAATGCTGAGAGCTCAAACTTAAGGGAGACTGGGCGGTTGGATACCTTGTCGAGACTTCAGGAATAAGGGGGTTGCCTGCCAATCAGTTATTTGAGGTCCTATTTATGCGACATCTGCATCTCTCTTCCAGCCTCCATCCCAGAGGTCTCAAACTGGTGGTTCCGGGGCCAAGCCTGGCCCCCGATGTGTTTTGTTTAATCTGCCCAGTGTTTGTTGGTTTTATATTTTTTAATGCTTTTTTACTGAGTGGTCTAGATAAAGAAAATGGGAAATTTCACATTAAATGTCCAGTTCCTTTTGAAAAATCAGAAAATCTGGCCCCCAGGCCCGTATTTCCTGCCCCTAGTTAGACGAAAGAATGCCCACTCCGCTCACCTCACTCCTCTGACACGCCTGGCTCTGGTGAGCAGATAGTTTGGGGATCCCCACCCCAACCACTAGGCAACACTGCCCTCCTATTGATTCTACAGGAACAAATCAAACATCACCCTTTCCACAAAGACTCTCCAGAACAATTCCCTCCCCATCCTACTATAGGTTTGTGTTCTATTTGCCTAACTCATTTGAGTATAGATCCTCCCCTTTGATTGTGTTATCTGAATAACTCTGTTCATCCCTCAAGAGTCAGCACAGATGTCACCTCCTCCATGAAGCCTTCTCTGATTGCTCCTCCCCCCTGCCCCTCCAAGATAGGTTAACCACCACTCCTTTGCGCTGCCATTAGCAATCTGCTTCCCCTCATGCATGCTCTTACCACCCGCATTGAAATGTCTTTTTCTTCTCTGTCTCCCCCACTGGGCAGTGAGCTTTGTGCACATGGGGGCTGCACACGAGCTTTGTAAACTCAGCGTGAAGTTTGAAGCCTGGCACCCGCAGGGTCTTGAGAAGTGTTTGTAGACTAGAGAGAGAATAGGACACAAAGGAAGAAAGGGCTCCCTTGCTCAGGACGGTCAGAACGCTGACAGCAGTTCTATAATAAAAACAGTCATAATAATCATAGCACCCAACACCTACTGGGGGCTTTGTGTGTGAGTCTTTTACAAATTAACTCGTTTAGACTGTTGAGGTCTTCTGGGAGGCAGATGCTGAGAGGGAATCAGACAGTTAAAAGACTTCTCTGGAATGCAGGGGGCAGGGGGAGCACTCAGACTGAGTGCAGGTCTGACACTTGGGAAGGGAGAGGGGGAGGAAGGAGGACTGGGCAGGAAGAGCGTGAGACCGCAGCTCTGAGAAAGTCTCCTCCAGGGTGATGGGGAGGACCCAAGACAGACTGCCCAGTGGAGATGACTCGAATGGGGGGCTCTAGTACCTCGGCCGTGCTCCGTCATAGGCTGGGGGCGGCCTGGGGAGAGCGTGTCCTCAGTATGAACATGGCCGTGGGACCAAGGGTGGGTCAGCTGGAGACTGTCAGCCAGCTCCTCCTGGAAGTGGAGAGGTCTGGGTGGTCCAGCTCCACCTCTTCGGCACCCACTTAATCCTCACAGCACCGCCCCACGAGCCACTGTTGTTGTTGCCGTGTTCCAGAGGAGGACACGGAGCTTCCACAAAGCGGGGTGACATGGCCCAAGGTCATGCACACAGCTCTTAAAGATGGAAGCAAATGTCAACACCACATCAGGCTGGCTCCCGGCTATGAGTGTGGCTGCGCTGCCCTGGGGATCGGGGTGTTAGCAGTCCTGGGAGAAAGACAGGGATGGCTTAGGTTGGGGGCTGATGGCCCAAGGCCCATTTTACTGCCCTGGGCCCGGGGCTGACTTGTCCATTAGGGGGTGAGGTCAGCAGGCACACCCAGGACTCCCCGCTTCTCTCTGCAGCCCCGGAGGCACCAATCCTGAGCCTTAGCAGAAAGTGGATTTCCACCAGCTCCTTTGTCAGCCCCTCCCCACCCCCCAATAATGATGATAACACCAATCAACGCCTAAATAACAATTTCCATGTGCCAGGACTGTCGAGGCATTACACCTCTGCACTCCAACCCTCCTGGCAGTGCTGGTGAAGGCACCTTTATCCTCCCCTCTCACAGAGGAGGAGACTACGGCCCAGAAAGGGGAAGACGCTTACTCAAGGCCACAGCTTGCAAATGGCAAGACGGAGATGCAAGCCCAGGTAGGCCTGCTCTTAAGGGCTCTGCTTCCCTCAGCAAAGCCAATAAGAAGAATGCATTTGACATACACATTGTGTGAACGAGAGCATCTCTGGAAAATGGTACTGTTTTGATTGATCTGTAAAACACAGATGTGGTTCCCCAGCAGCAGCCTCGGGAAGATGCAAGTCCCGAGCACAGCCCCCGGGCGCGTGGGCCGCAAGCCCCGGGTGGGGGCGGGCAGGGGCTGGTGCCGCCCGGCCTCGCGCCCGGGGCAGGCGGCTGGGCCAAGCTCGGGGCGGGCGGCGCGCGGCCGAGCGGCGGTCACCGCCCTGCGTGCGAGGCGAGGCCGCGCCCCCGCCCCCGCTCGCGCCGTGCCTGCCGCCGCCACCCGCCCGGCCGCCGGGCCGGCCACGGAGCGGCCGCCGCAGACTCGGCGGCGCCAGCGCACCTGCAATAAGGCCCCGCCGCCGCCGCCTCGCGCCCAAGGCCGCCCGCCCGCGCGCCGCTGATAAGACGCGGCGAGGGGGGCGCGGGGCGCAGGGGGACGGCCGGCGCCGCGGCCCCCCGCTCCCCTCCGCCGGCCTGGCCGCGCTCGCGCGCCCCTCGCCGCCGCGCCCTCGCCAGCGGCGCTTCTCCTGTCTGTGCCTCTGCTCTGACCCGGGTCTCTCCGCCCGTCCCCACCGTGCGCGCGCGCGCCCGTGGGTGTGTGTTTCCGTCTCTTGCTCTCTCCTGTGCCTGTCTCTTTCTTCTCTCTCTCCTTTCCGTTTCTCTGAGCACTGTGAATCCCTCCATCCCTCTCTCTCTCTGCTCTTTCCTTCCCTTCCTTGGACCTTGCTCTCTGAATCAGCCCCCTCCTCTCCCTCTCTTCTGTCTCTCTCTTACTTGGACCGCCCCCTTTACCTGTTTGGAGTCATTCCCTGCCCCCTTCTCTCTCTGTAGCCTCTCACTCTTTCGCCCTCCTCCTCTCCTTTCCCTGCATCTCCCCCTTCCTTTTCTCCGTCTGTCCCCCGCCCCCATACACCTGCCTCTCCCCTCGCCCCCACTCCGAGTCCTGTGGCCCCTCTCTCTCCATTGCGCTATTGCACGCCTGCCTGCGGGAGCCAGGCCTTCAGAGCCAGCTGGAGCAGGAACAGCTGGACCCCCAGGCGGGGCTCAGCAGGTGTCCTGACATCAGTGGGCAGGGCTGGCTCACCTGGGTGCCTTTCATCTGAGGCTCTCCACGCACTTCACAAACAGTGATTAAGGCCCGCCAGGGGGCAGGTCAGGGAGTATCAGGGCCTGGGCTGTTTGGTTATCTTCATTATTAATATGCACCCCCCCTCCCTTAAATGAGTTTAGTGCTGGGGACAGAATCCCAGCTGACGCCCAGGAGATTAAGGTCTCTCAGGGCTGCACAGGCCACGATGACAAACTGATAGAGTAGGGACGTGAGTTTCTGCTACTTCCTTCCTGCAGCGTGGGCCTCTGCTGGGAGCTTACAGCACCCTGGGGTCAAGAGAGGAGGCTGGATTTCTTAGAATGGGTCCTGGCCAGGTGGTCTGCCATGCCGCCTGTCCTGCCAGTGGAACCACAGCCTCTTTGCCCTTAGCTTAATCAGGAGGAGTGGCAGGGAACAGAAGACCAGTGACATGGGCTTTATTTCTGTATTCATTTTTGTGATCAAGTGGTGCATCCAGATGTTACCTGTAGATAAACATTTAGGGGGCCCAGAAGCTGCAAGCCTGAGCAACTCAGGAACTGGGTCCAGGGCAAAGCCCCTGAGCAGAGAAGGCCATGCCCGAAGCATATTCTCTGGGCAGCAGGAACTCTGCCTTAGGAAGGCAATTCAGATCCACATTCAAGCCAATTTTCCCAGCCCACTTTTTCTTCCCCCAGACTGCCAAAAAGGGATATTTCTGGCACCTACTCTAGTGGCAGCAGTCACAACTAATGCTTATGTTTAAGGGCACATCTCCCTGTAAATAAAGAAAAAATGTGTTTGTTGAAGCCTCCCGGATAGTGGGAATAGTGGAAGTTGTACTGACAAAATGCTGTGGCCATCTAAGTGCTTTCCACCAGCTTTGCCTGCAGTATCAGAAGTTATTGGTCTAATACCATCTCTGAAAGGCCTTCACTGTGTGACCTCAGGCAAGTCACTTGCCCTCTCTGGGCTTTAGCGATAAAATAAGATCTAAAGATTTCTCTGGCTCCTTCAAGTCTCTGGCCAGGCAGTTTCTATCTCCTGACCTCACACACATTTCCCACAGGCAAGACCTAAACTATTTATTCCAGGGTTGCAGGCCACACTCCCCATTCTAAATCTTTGTTTTGTTTTGTTTTATAGTGGGAGGAGGGGAATCTTTTTTTAAAAAATAAACTAATGAAATACCATGACATTTTATTTTAAAGACTCATGCCAGGATATATTCTCAATGTGAAAACATTCTCGAAATCTGCTCATTTCACTTTGGTGGCAAATACTACTGTCTGACAGAGACAAAAGAGGTAAAGATTTTTTTTAAACTTTTTCTCATCCTTTGCAGATATTTAAAAAGATTTTTAATAGTGTCACTTTCTTTGACTATCATTGAAAAGAACTTCACCTTTCTGCTGAGAAGGAGTTTGGCTAATGAATTAAAATTAACAAAGTGTTAATTGTAGAATCTAGCTGCTAGGTATACAGGTATTGACTGTAGAATTGTTTCCACTTTTCTGTTTGCTTGAACATCCAGATAATAAATTCTAGGGCAAAAGTATAGAATGTCAACCCACACCTCTCTTGTTCTTTTAAGAGAATATTTAATCTGTAAATCAAACTTCTTGTCGTTAGAGATCAGGATCTAGCTAATAACTGAATTACATGAGGAATCTGGATGTTCAGTGGCTCTTTTTGAGGAAAAAGAAATGCCGCCTGCTTGGCGGTCTGAAGCTGGCCCGGAGGAGCTACAGAGGGGGGCCTGGGGATCGGATGGAGAAATCTAGAATCTGATTACACGTGGGCCACTGAGTCACGCTCTGACCTTGGATAAGTAGGTTTACCACTCAGTGTCCTGTTTTTCCATCTGTGAGATGGGAGAGATAAGGAGAGGGCTGTTAGGACAAGCGAGCAGATAACTTCCAGAAAGCCCTTTGAGCTTCTTGGAAATAGCACGCGAGATATGATTAGGCGCCAGCATGCTGCAGAGAAGTGTGCCCGGTGGCGATGGGGATGATGCGTGTTCACTCTGGGCAGATGTGGTCATCGGGCTATAAACGAAGCCTTTCAATTCCTCCACGTGGTGGTGTTTATCTCCCTTCCTGACACTGCCACCACCACCACCACCGTCACCACTCCCAACACAGTCTCCATCACCAGACTATCTCTGGAAGCTGCTCTTATCATTCTGACCTCCACACTCCTGCTCATGTCATCCCCCCAGCCTGAGATGCCCTCTCCTCCTGAAGCCTAATGCTCTCTCAGCCCAGGCTCTTCTTACAATAATAATGTCAATAAGAACCAGTGATTACTATTCTAGCAGCCTGCGTATTATTTGATAGGCCCCATGCTAAGTGCTTTAAAATCATCGTCTCATTTAATCCTCATTCTTACTATCCCCCTTTTACAGATATTTCTAAGACTAATAGCTACCAAACCAAAAAATGTTTCCTGCCTTATGCCATTGAGGTACAACTCCTGCTAGATGCTTTACATGCATGATGTCATGGAGCCCTCACCATAGTCAGGTGAGAGAGGATTTCCCATCCTCACTTCACACATGATCCCCCCTCAGTCTTCTTACTGCTGCCACCCTCTCCCTTTCTTCAGTTGGTTATCTTTGCCTTTATTAAGAAGCTGTTTTGTCACTTTCCCTAATATTTCAAGGGTGCCTAGTCGCCTGCAAGGCACGTATTAGTCAGGGTAGACTAGCTGCTGTAACAAACAAGATTCTCAAGTCTGAGTGGTTTATCACAATAAAAGTTTGATTCTGTATGTTGCTGAATACAATAGAGGTCAGCAGAGGGCTCTGCTCCATACGGTCATTCAGAGATCCAGGCCCCTTCCATTTGGTAGCTCTGCCCATCTCTATGTCCTTGGAGTCTTCTCCATTTGGCAAGTGGATGGGAAAAGAGAGCATAGAGGATGGCATAGGAGGTTTTTAGGGGCCAGGCTGGGAAATTAGGACTATCACTGATGCTCACCATCCAATGGCCGTGGCTTAGGCTCATGGTCTCACCCAACTCCTGGAGACCTGGGAAAAGCGGTGTAGCTTGTCGCCAGGAGGAAAAAGAAAAGAATTTTGGTGAACATATGGCAGGATCTGCCACAAAGTATCAGGAATACAGAGATGGAGCAGAGAGACATTCTTCCTCTGGAACAAATCCAAGGTTAAGCATTTTCAGATCCATGCACCTCACCCCTGACCCTCAGTAACCTCTCTACAACACACCAGCTGAGATTTCCAGCCCCTTGAATAAAAATAAAAATATCTGCCCTGGAAGTCTTGAGTCCCAGCTAATAGAGTTTCCTCAGGGCAACAATGGGAAGTCTGACCACTTCCAAGTTTAAAACCTATCAATCACACCCTAAGAAAAAATCTCCTGTTCTCGGCATGCTTTGGGACATAGTGCTGCTCACCTCCCTAACCTCATCTTCCGTCACTACCACAGTGGAACCTCACCTGGCACGGGGCTACTTGCAGCTTCCTGAACACACTAGGCTCTTTCTCATCCCCAGGTGTTTGCACCTGCAGTACCTTCTACTTTGGAATGCGCTTCACTGTCCCTGCCAATGGCTGCAGAGCAAACTCCTCCTCATTCTTTAATACTCAGTTCAAAAGCCACTATTTGTTGAAAGCTTTCCCAAATGCCTCCACAGGATCCTAGAGGATGCACTACATTGCTGTAGCTCTGGGTTTGCATTTTCTTCCAACAGTCACCCCCTACTCCCCCCTCTGACCTGCAGACGTAAAATCTTGGAGGGCACAGTCTTTGAGAGAGGGAGACTGGGGTAGTGGAAACAGCAATCTGGGGTCCTTCAAATTGGTGGCCTCTCTCCACCTATAAGTTATAGCCGTTGCTATTCTTTGCTGACCCAAAACAGCCACTTTCCACTTCTTCCATTCTGGAAGAGCCCAGTGGACCCCTCTGTTGCTTGAGAAAATCCTGATTGGTCAAAACTCATCATGTGACCCCATTCCCCTGCTAGTGATTGGTTGAAGAGAGACCATGTGACCCCAGGAGGGGACATCTGCTAGGGGCTACTTGGAAAGGCTTCTTTGTTCTTATGAAGAGATACAAGAAAGAAAGGGAACTTTTTCTGCCTTTAGCCATTAGTGTATGAGAAAGTGATGCCTGAAATGGCAGAACCAACAGGGGTAGAACCAACCTAGAAAGGCTGGCAAAGGAAACGACAGAAGGAACCTCTGTCTTCAGTGATATTGGTGAGCTGCTGGATTACTCAACCCTGGAACCATCCTAACTGTACTTCTTGACCTGTGAGATTATAAAGTCCCTAATGTCTAAACCTCCTGAATCTTGGCTTCTTGTTATTTGACACCAACAGTGTTGTAATAGGTGACAATGTCATTTATCATTCAAACAGGAACACTTCTGAGAATGCAAGGAACCACTATTAATAATTACACAGAGACAACAGACATGAACTGGGACTGAACCAAGCAAAGCGGGAAGAATGTTCATCTTAATGCTAAATTAGATATATCCAAGTTCATATTCATGCTTATATACCTGTTGGACATAAACTTCCATTTCCTGATCTGTAAAACGGGGATGATATTATTTCATTTGTATCGTTGGTGTGAGAATTAAATAAGAAGGGAGGTGAAGTGCCCCCAGCAGTGATTAACACATAGTAGGCAGCTGTCCTTCTTCCTACACACTAAGGAGGATTCTGGTCTACCTGCCCAGTATGTTTCCTTGCCTCACCTTCAGCTATTGTCCTACTGAGTCTTCAGGTTCTATTATACAGAATCACAAGAAGAGAGAGAAAGAATAAGGAAAAAGGTCCCTAATCCATAGGTTTTATGTCCATTTCGCAGTGTCCAAGAACTTGAGTTATTGGGAAATTGCTTTTTGGTTGTCTGTGTTTTGTTAACAGTGGGGACCTGAGACTGAACCATATGGCTCATGAATACCTATGGTTATAAGTGAATGAATGAATGAACGAATGAATGAATGCCTTACTTGGACCGACAACCAGTCAAGAGTCTACCCACCAAGAATATGGCTACTCTAAAGGTGGATCTGAAAAGAAATATGTTTACAGAAATGTGCTTTATGCATTCTGTATCCTATTTTCACCTACTTTTCAGTATCCGTGGCTTTTTTCTGGACTCTCTATGTCCTCTTGTTCTCCACGTCCCAGTCACGTGGTAACTTCAGAAAAAAGCCAGTCACACCTATGAGACAAATGTTACAGAGATCCCTGTATCTCTAGTGTCCTTTGGGGAAAAAAACCTGATGTAATCAACAAAGTCATTTTACAGTGTCTCTGCCTTCCCTTCGATTCAAGTCAATCAGCATTTACTGAGCACCTACGAGGGCTCAGGCAGTGTTACGCCATCCAGAGGTATCTGAATGTGAAGAGGAAAGGAAAAGACAATACTTAATCCAAACTGATCAATGTCAAATGCCCTGCCAAGCCCCCATAGGGAAATATTTGTGGTTTGGAACCTCCCTGTGCCCTCATCATCCCACTAAATGTTGTTTACCCCTGACGGACAGGTTTGACAAGTTCTGAAAGAAAATAAGTAGATGCTGATATGTTAAAAATAAAGAACTCAGCTCAAAGAATAGTTTCTTGATCAGACATATTGATAGTATTTTTATAAATATTTATATGCTTTTTTATGATTAGAGAAATAATACATAAGAATTTGGGAAATACAGAAATACTTAAAAAAGAAAATAAAAGTCACCAGAGAACCACTGGCACTATATTTATCTATCCGTCCACTCTTTTTTTCTTGGTGTATAGACACACATATATTTTGGGTTTTGGTAAAAGTGGTGTCATGCACTGCAGATTCTTTTAGAACTTTTTTTCCATTTTAGCTATCATTAATATTTTCTCCTGTTCTTTAAGACCATGGTTTTAACCACAATATGTAGTTGTCCTCTGTATAGCATGACCATATTTTATGGAAGAATCTACTATTGTGTAGCTAAGTTCCTTGTTCCCTCTAATGTTGGTATGATCATCTTTGTATAAACATTCTGGTGACATCTCTGACTACCTGTATTCCCCACACCTCGGTAATTGTCACTCTATATTTTTTTCCCATTTGATAGGCAAAACACAGTAGAATGTCGTTTTAATTTGCACTGATTTTATTATAACGCTGCCGAATATCTTTGCATTCTTTAATTCACCATTTATATTTCTACTTTGGAAATTGATAATGCATAGCCTCAGCCTTGTTTTTTCTATTTATATATTTATCTTCATATAAATTTATAATAACTCTTCACATAAGAACACTAGTAATCGTTTTACTTCTATAATGTATATATTTTCTCCTACAGTCATCTTCCTTCTGATTTTCATGGTGTCTTTTTGGTTTTCATTTTTTGTTTGGTCTAATATATTACTTATAGTTTTGCCTTTCCTTTTATGATTAAAAAAGGCTCCTCCATCCAGAGTTCAGATAAAAGTTCATCTATATTTCTTTCCAATTCTTTTATAATCTCACTGCTTACAGGTGACTCAGTCTACATGGCATAAGGTAAGAGTTTGACTTTATTTTGTCAAATAATTTATCACGTGTCACAGCATCAATTTTCGTCTAATGATCATTTCTCCACTGATTTCCTCTTCTACCTTTATCATGGATTATATCCTTACCTATACTTTGGACTATTTATGGGACTTTATATTGAATTCCATGTGCCTAGGTGTCTATTTTGCATTAGGCCCACACTGTTTGAATCATTGTAGCTTTGTAATGTGTTTTAAATTTGGTAGTATAAGTCCTCTCTTATTTTCCACATAAAAATTTATGGCTACTCTCACCTAATTTCAACTTGAAGATCATTTTCACTTAATTTTGATCAGTTCTTTTAAAAATATTTTTTGGAATTTCGTTACGTGAATTTTAAAAACGAGAGAAGGTTTGGTTTTGTTTTTTTTTTTTAACTCTCTGATTATTAAAATTTTCCATTGATTCCATCAGCTCATCTGCAAATAATATCATTTTATCTCTCTCTTTCTTGTTTATCTTCATCTTATCTGTTTTTTTCTGCTTTATTGCATTGGCTAAAACTTCTTAAAAATTATTAAATTAAGTGTCATCACCGGACTCCTTGCTTTTGACTTTATTGGGAAGGCTTCCACTGTGAATCATGTGATCTGGGAAAGATAATCGACCTTATATTAGAGGAGCATGCCTCTACTTCTAAGTTTAATGAAGCTTGGTTATTGTTCTTGTTTTAAATCACACGGATTTTGAACTTATGAAATACCTTTTTGATCTCCATCAAAATAATCCTGTTGGACCATCTTATATAGCACATATAGACCCTACTTCTCCATGGTAGTTCTTCTTTTAATGTAGGATTTCCAGCTGTGCTCAACCCCAGAGCACTGGGGGTGCCATGGAGCCCCTTGGGGAATATGTGGGAGTGGGTTTAGGGAAGGAATAGAGAAGAAGCAAGGAGAGGTTGGGGTTTTGAGAGAGAGAAAGAGAGATCCAGAAGGAGGGGCTGCCTACACCACCCTGGCTGTGACAAATTAAGGTTTCCCAAATGATTTTATTTGAACAAATTTCCTTAAACAAACAAATAAATAAAAACACTACTTCTACATACCACATGATTTAACTTCAACATTTCTTTGTTTACTATGTTCTAATTTATATTCATAAGTGGGCGTGGCCTATAAATTCTCTTTTTAGTTTTGAATTGGTGTACTCTCTCCCATTACCTATGGGAAAGGTTTAGGATTGTCAACTTGTCTTGGTTTGGCTGAGACTTTCCAGATTTTAACACTGAAAGTCTCCCATCCCAGGAAACCACTCTGTCCCAGACAAACCAGGATGGGTGATCACTTTGTCAGTGTATAGAGAGTGATAATTTTTCATCTCTTGCACACAAAATGTAACTCACTGACAAATTCCTTTTGACCCAGGATTTTGCTTTTTAGAATTGACATGTTGAGAACTTTGCAAAGGTTTTCCCTGGTTTTTGTACATGTATAGAGACACATACACACATATATACATACATACATATATTGATTTTTCAGTGAAATCATTAATATTTCCCTAGAATATTTTCCATGTCACTGAGATTATTCAAAGTGATTAATGCAAAACAGGGGTTCTCAGCCCGGGGGTGATTTGCCCCCAGGAGATATTTGGCAATTTCTGGAGACTTTTTTGGTTGTCACAACTTGGGAACAAGGGTTGCTACTGGCATCTAGTGGGTGGACACCAGGGATGCTGCTAACCATCCTACAATGCACAGGACAGGGTCCCCGATAAAAATCATCCAGCCCAAAATGTCAATAGTGCTGAGGTTGAAAAATCCTGTTTTGTTGTTGGTGGTGGTGCTGTCTAGTCAATTCCAACTGTTAGCGACCCTGTGGACAGCAGAGCGGAACCCTGCCTGGTCTTTCTGTGCAATCCTCTCACCTCCCAGCTCTATATCAGACAATGCTCCATTGCTATTCATAGGGTTTTCATGGCCAATTTTTTCAGAAGTGGGTGGCCAGGTCCTTCTTCCCAGTCTGTCTTAGTCTGGAAGCTCCGCTGAAACCTGTCCACCGTGGGGGACCCTGCTGGTATTTGAAATACTAGTGCCATAGCTTTCAACCACACAGCAACACGCAGCCACCACAGTATGACAACTGACAGACGGATGGTGTGGTTCCTTGATCGGGAAATGGAAAAATCTTGACACAGAATTGCATATACCACTCTCTTATAACTTTAAATATCCCCTTTATAACTTCGTATCTTATTTCTCATTGCCAGCTTGGGATATTTAGGATTTCCTCATTTTTATTTTCTTCTTTAAAGTTTTCAATAATTTGTCCTTTTAATATGTGTTTGTTTCTCAGAGAACAGTCTCTCAAGTCTACTCATCAAATATTGGTCATTTTTGAGTCCTTACTTTCTGATTTTATATTAACTGCTTCTTTTCTTCTGCATTTGCTTGGTTTGTTATTTTTCTAACTTCTTTGTGGAAAGCTATTAGGCATGGATCAACAAGACCCATTTATGGCTGACATTCAGTGAGACACACTGTGGCTTCACATCATTTCAACCATCAAAGTCACCAAATAGAGGGGAAAAGTGGTCGAAACATACATCACAATCTGTTTTCCAGCAGAAGTCCTGTCTCTGACAGCTGGATCGATTCACCTCACTATGTTTTAATTAAGCCCACTAATGTCCACAATTACCAAATGAGATTTTCTTTCAAAAATAGACAGAACTTGAGATTTAAAAAAAAATAGATTCATAAAGAGACCCAAGGTGTGTAGGGTATAAGGCAAGTGGATGAAAGAAGCGAGGTAAAGTTAAAAAGTTGGAAGAGCTGGAAGGAAGGATGGGGTCCCAAAAAAAGACCAAAAAATGGATGGAAATAATGGAGGGGATGAGAGGGAAGACAGACTGCAACAAGGATAAGGATCAGGATTCAAAGAGAAGGCAATGAATAACAATGACTATCCTCTTAGCAACCTACAAGATAGATAGCATCATTGCTATTTTTACGGATAAAGACATGGGGGAGGTTCAGAAAGGGCAGGTAACTTGCCTGAAGTCATAGGGCTACAAGAGGCAAACCCACACGTTTTTCTGATTCCAGAAAATAACATCTTTTCCACTACACCATGTTTCCTTGCAAATTACCCCTCGCAGGTAAGAACTAGTCTCAGCGTCTCACTACAAAGCAGTTTCTCCAATGTCCTACGCTTCACACACTTCCGCCTGAAGGAAAACACCCACCACTGAGAATTCATCCAAGCTGGGAAAAATCCACACACAGAACATAAATCTCCAGTTTACAAGAGCAAGGAAAATCCCCCTTGGGAAGGTTCTGGAGGCAGCTCAAAAAGACAAAGTCTGGGAATTTCAGAAAGAAAAGCTAAAATGGATTCAACAAGGACCTTCGGGAGTTGTCACATCCTGGGGGCACCCACATCCGTGGAGATTGATGGCAAGGAGGCTTTATTATTTGATCATGTGAAGGTTGCCAAATGCCCAATGGGGCACTGAGTGTGGAGAGAGGGATAAACATTTCTGCTACATGGTACCCGCCTTCTGGATTTTGTAGCTTTGCCTCTGCTTGGGTTTGCCTGTGAGAGCTCTTTAATTCAACTCATCAAACCTTGACTGCCAGAAGTTGGAGCTCTAGAGATCATAAAAACACAGTGTATCTGCGGAGAACTTATGATCCGGTAGAGGAGACAGTCTCATGAACAGATAAATACAACAATGTTCCCCATGAATAAGATGTTGCTGCCAAAGAAAAGTTGGGATTCGGTGTGAAGGAAGATGTTCCACAGTCAAATTCAGAATATTCATCCCTCTATATATTGGAATATTATTCAGCCGTGAGAAAGAAGGAAATCCTGCCATTCGCAACAACATGGGTGGACTTTGAAGGCATGATGCTAAGTGAAATAAGCCAGACAGACAAACACAAATACTGCGTGGTATCACTTATATGTGGAATCTTAAAAAAAAAAAAAAGGCAAAGTCATAGAAACAGAGAGTAGAAAAGAGATTGCCAGGGGCTAGTTGGATGGGGGAAGTAGGGAGAGGTTGGTCAAAGGGTACAAACTTTCAGCTATAAGATGAATTAAGTCTGAGGATCTAATACATAACATGGTGACAGTAGCTGATAACACTGTATTGTATAATTGAAATTTGTAGAGAGTAAAATTTAAATGTTCTCACCAAAAATAAAAAAAATGATAAATACGTAAGGTGATGGATGTGTTAATTAGCTAGATGAGGTGAACTTTGCAATGTATAGATATATTGTCAAATCACCATAATGTACACTTTAAATACCTTACAATTTTACTTGTCAATTATACCTCAATAAAGCCGAAATTTTTAAAAAATTAAAAATATAAAAAATTGTAAAAATTAAAAAGCACTTACCTCCTTGTTGTAAAAACAAATAAATGTCCATCGGGTGCCCAACATGTAGTGAATGATCACTTCTAGTAGCTTTTAGTGTTGATTATTATTAAGATTTTGTAAAATATTTAATGTTGTGATTCATATTAATATTATTAATTATATTAATTAATGATATAATTATTGCCATTATATTATTATGTGTTATCCTTAATATGATATAGCAATTAATATGATTAAAATACTATAGTTATTAATTTTAATATAACATTTTCATTATTTATTATTTAATATTAATGTTTTTGTGGGTCCTTATTCTTTGGGAACGCTAGTCCCTTGCACAATAAATACCACTGGTAGCTTTTATGGAAATGACCACTGAAGCAACTCTTCATTCTTTGCTCTGCAGGTTGTGGGAAATGCCTTACAGGGGTTAGGACCATGGACTCGGCCAGACTTATCAGATCTGTGACCTTGTGCAAGTTATGTAACCTTCTGTACTTTCATTTTCTTATCTGTAAATTAGGAATGAAACAGCCCCACCCTCATGGAGTTGTTGTGAAGTATAATTGGGTTCATTATACATAACATTTCAATGGCATGCCAGGCATATAGTAAAGCACTGTGCACGTATTCGCTATTATTATTTATTGGTCTCTTCATCTACAGACATTCCCTGTGACCCAGCCCTGAATCCCCACGGGCCTGGGAGCTGCCTTTTTCCCAGTGGGCCTGACTGGAGAGGTTGCCGGTGATTCTGGCTAAAGGAAAAGGTGGAGAGTGTGTTGGCATTTTTTTTCTGCTGTGAAACGAGAACCCAGAGATGATATCCTCACAGCTGAGGCAGCCCACCCCTTTGTACTTAAATTATGGGACTCAGACAAGACCCATTTGTTGTTTTAAATGTGGGTGGAGAAGTGTCCTTAGGAGAAACACAGCTCTCTCCTTTCAGTGTTTTCTTTTGGGTCAGCCGATATTTATTCATTTTTTCATTCAATAAATATTTATTGAGCCCCTACTTTGTCGGGCACTGTGCTAGTAGCTAGGATCTAGCAGTGAATAAGACAGTATGGGCTTGTCCTTATAAACATATATATATGTAAACACTATGTATCATAATTTTTATATATTGTAAGAGATCTTATAATCCTCTCTTTATATATAATATATATATGTGTTATATTTAAGAGTTTATAATCCAATAGGGAGACAGACATTATTAAAATAACTTTTATTCCAGTGGAGAAATAAAGAAAACAGCCTATTTGAAACAGACCAGGCCTTCTGCAAAATATGTTTTGCTATGTGTAAAGAACACTTATTTTTTTCACTTCAATCCAACTTAGGAAACATTAACTGAGCATCTGCTATATTTAAGGCCCCACGCCAGGTACTGAGGATACATTGAGAAATAAGAAGCTGCCCTCAGGAAGCTTATGCTCTGGCATGATTACGACGCAAAGATGTTCCTTTCTCTAAGTGCTCATCTCTAGTACAAGGAGCAGGATGGCTCAGTGGGTGGTGCCGGGGTCCTGCACTCAGGTCCCCTGAGGCCAAGCTGCCAGCAGCAGGCACCTCCTACCTGGAGCCTTGGGCAAGTGACCTAAATGGCCTGAGCCTCAGTTTCCTCACCTGTCAAATTGTGCAGAAAAGTAGCTCTGACCTCATGGGGTTTGGTTGTGCAAATTCAATGACCTGCTCTGTGTCAAGGGCCCAGCCAGGAGCCTGGTAAACACTCTCAAATGATACTTATTTTTTGTGTGTGTGTGTGTGAGGAAGACCAGCCCTGTGCTAACATCCACGCCAATCCTTCTCCTTTTTGCTGAGGAAGACTGGCCCTGGGCTAACATCCGTGCCCATCTTCCTCCACTTTATATGGGACACCGCCTCAGCATGGCCGGAGAAGTGGTGCGTCGGTGCGCGCCCGGGATCCGAACCCGGGCCGCCAGCAGCGGAGCGCGAGCACTTAACCGCTAAGCCACGGGGCCGGCCCCCAAATGATACCTATTTTTAATATGACTATTTTAGTGAGTAATGGTGGAGTATAAGGGTATTACTTTAAAAGCATTTTTTGGAATTAGTAAAGTGTTGGATTTAATAAAGAAGACTTCGCTGTGGTTCTTATTGTTTTTTCCCACCGAGGGACTTTTCTTTAATAGTCAGAACAGACTTGCTATCTTCTACTGCATTTTCCTGTTGCACTGGTTGTTTGTGAGGGCCCCTTGCCTTCAGACAAGTCTTACCTGTCAATCTTTTCATGGGCAAAAGGACCTATTTAGGGTGACCAACTGTCCCGGGTTGCCAGAGCCTGGGGGATTTCCCAGAATGTGGGACTTTCAGTGCTAAAACCAGGACAGGCCCCGGGCAAACTGGCATAGCTGGTCCCCGCACTGGGTCTTTCACGTAGGAGAGAGCTCAAGCACGCATGTATCAAGTCTCTCTGTGTGTGCAGTGTGAGCTTCAGAAAGTGAAAGCGACACCTAGACAACACACAGCTGGGTCTGACACACAGAGAACAAGGTCCATGCGACAAAGTGGGGGCCTGAGACCTCCTTCCACCCACCCCCAGCAGAGCCTAAGCCGAGGCACAGCCTTGCGGTGATTCAGCAGGCTTCTGAGCAGGACAGGAAGATTTTTCAGAGATCTGGGTCTCGGCTTCCCATTACTCAGGGCAGCCCTGGCTCCTGACAGTAGGTGTGACTCCTGAGTCACTCCAGGAGGATTCAGGATGTGGATGGGAATGAAGGATTTCAGCAGGTCCAGGTGGGGTGGCAACGTGATTGCCCTCGCTTTGTTCTGAGGGTTGATCCTGGATTCCAGTGTTGGATTTGCTACTTTCTAGTGCTATGACTTACCCCCTCTGAGCTTCAGTTTGCTCTGCGGAGGACTAAATGAGTTAGTGTATGCCCCCTACTTAGTGTAAGGAAGGGCTTGTGGACAGGACTCCATAAATGGTAGCCACGACTGACAATCATGAACAGTACTGACTTCAACCCATGTTAGGAACGCAGTTATTTCCCATTCCTCATCCTTAAGGAAGCCATTTAAGATAGCTATAAAATCTCAGACCAACACCTCAAGGCACAAGGGCAATAATTTAGAAGTGGGGGTGAGTCTACAAACAAGTTTAAAGAGAAAATGATATTCAGGTAGAATGCATTAAAAACACGTAGATTAGATTCAAAATCTTTTTTCCAGTCCTGGAGAAGACAATTCTTCCAAATTCTCTTTGTCTGAATCAATTTCTCCCAACGTACATTCAGGGAAAGTATGTATTATTTTATGAAATGAACTAAAATAAAAGGAGAGTGTTCAAGAGATAAATGGGTTTGGAAATACTGAGCTAAACTAAATTCAATGGATTTCTTTACTGCAGAACTTCTCAGAGCTTTTATTACACAAATATACTTTGTGCTTCTCCAAGAGAGAGGAAGAATGTGCTGCAGTCTTCCCACTTACTTGGCCATGGTGCCCTTTGCTGATGGAGCATGAACCAGTGGCCTGGTGTTGGGGTAGAACAGAGTTGGAAAATCCTGATCTAGATGTTTCTGCCCAAGTCTTGGTTCCTGCTCCACCTCAATCCGCACCCCATTGCCTGGCTTCCTTGGAAACTGGTACTTTATTCCTGGTCTCTGAGCTCTTGCTGTTGGCCACCCAAGAGCTCTGACTCATTCCTGCACTTGGCCCTTACTCCTGAGTGAGTCTGGATCCTCCCCACTGGCCTCCCAGAGAGCATGGCACCAGAGTATGAACAACCATAGAACTCTCTCTGTGTGTCTCATGCCTCCTTTCTGGGAAACTGGGTTCCTTTTTGATCTATCAAGATGTTTCATTTCTCCTAGAAGAGCATTGCTATTTGATTAAGATGATAAATGTGTTGATGCCCATCATGCTGATAAAATAATACACAGCTTATCTTGAGCAGTTACTATGTGCCAGGCACCGTGCTTCCCTGCTATGAAGTGGGTACTATAGTATCCCCATTTTTCAGATGAGGAAACCGAAGTTCAAGGGGGTTCTGTGACTTTCCCACAATCACCCGGCAAGTAAGTCTTGGAAACCGTATTCATACGGACTACCAGAAGATTGACTTAATCTAGAACCATTGTTCTTAAACCACATGGTGCAGATTCTCTCAAAAATACAAATAATTGAAGATCTGAAATGAACTCACACAAGCAGGACTACATCAAAAGGATCACACATAGAGGCCCTATAAAACCTCAGCTCCCTCCAAACACTGACCTAGGATGCCTCAAACCATGACATGAGGATCCCAGTACCACCCAACCTGGCGGCCAATGACCTGAGCCTTGGGTAAGCACCTCCACTTTCTGCTTCACCTTGGCAGAGGAAACAGACATGGAGCCCCATGTAACATGCTAAGGAGATTCATAAATGCCTTGGCTTTATCCCATCTCTGTTGTTGGCATTCTTTTATTCCATTGGCACCTCAGTCTTTTCTCATCTATGTAATGGCAACAGCGCAGAGGGACATCGGCGCTGCCCCAGGACCACAAGATACTGCCCTCACCTGGGCTTCCTGGCGGTTGAATCCTCCAACTAATTAATAACAGGCCCAGATCACCTCCACCCACTCCCCCACCCCAGCCGGAGGAGATAAGGCACTGCCCTACTTCCTGTCTCCTTGTCACGTCGTCGGCGCCAACTGGGGTGACTGGCGCCCGCCGCCACCTCCCAGCCTGTGAGGTGGCGGCTTATCATCTGAGGGTGAAGTGAAGCGATGCGTGTGTCCACAGGGGCTGACTGCAGAGAGCACTTGCAGGCTTGTAAAAGGTGCTGTATAAATCAATTATTAATACTAATCAGAGCGTAATAGCACCGTGAGCAGGAGACAGGAGGCCCGGAGACAGGCGCCACACCCTACTTGACACCGTCCTCAGGAGCCAGGTATCTCATGAATTATGAAGAGATCTGAGGAGAGATGACCTGAAAGCGATAAGGATTAACCCCTTTCCACGAATCCCACCTGGCCTTTCAGGAGCCTCCACCTGAAGGCACTACGTGAGGTAGAGAAGTTTCTGGAACTTTGGAACCATGGGGCACTGAGAGCAAGGTTTTAGTGCCAGTACTTAGTTCTAAGCTCTTTGTTGAATCCAGTCAGGACTATAGTTTACCCTGTTGGACTCTAGAGAAAATGGTGGCCACCAAGATGCGTGTCTCATAAACCAGCTTACCAGTTCCTGACACTGGGGGTGGCGGGTCACAGGACCACGGAGCTGGGCTTATTTTCTCCAGCCACTTCCTGTTCTCTCCTGGAATCCACCTTCTGAGCTGGAAAAAAAGGCACAATTTATTCAGGTAATGGATATGGTGAATTGGTTTCATGTTTGTTCTCTGACGTTCTAAGACCCTTGTTTGGTTTGGTGACCCTCCTGAGAGTATTTAAATGTCTCTGTGAATGGTACAGAAGTCACACAAACAAAACTCCCTGAAAAAAATTCATCTGAGCTCTTTCAGAAAAAAATATTATGCATCCCATGGCACTTGTAGAATCTACTACTGTCAAGGTGGCAAATCAAGAATGGACAATGATTGGTACTAACATCCTAGAGGTTGGGTATCCCTAACAGAAAATTTGATAATAAAAATGAATATTTTTGATTATTTGATAATAAATTTGATAATAAAAATGAATATTTTGATGAATAAAAATGAACTGCCTGAGAATCTAAAGTACCAAGGAAGGTGGCATAGGATGGGGGAAGGAATCTTGGAGAAAATAGAATGGAAGAGACTCAAAGAGAAATGGCACAGAGAGGAAGGCCTGGGGACGGATAAGCGTGGGTGGATCTCGACAGCAGACATCAGCTCCAAGAATACCTTGAACCGTCTTTTTCTTTGGCCAGTAGAGTGGTGTGGTAGGCAGAATAATGGTCCCCAAAGGATGTCCGCATCCTAATCCCCAGAATCCCCAAAACCTGTGACTATGTTACCTTATAGGGCAAAAGGAACTCTGTAGATGTGATTAATTTAAGGATCTTGAGATGGGAAGATTATCTTGGATTATCTGAGTGGGTCCAATGTAATCACAAGATCTTTGTAAGAGGGAGGTGGGAGGGTCAGAGTCAGAGAAGGAGATGTGATGACAAGCAGAGGGCAGACTAATGCAGCTGCTGACTTTGAAGAATGGAAAGGGGCCATGAGCCAAGGAATGTGAGCAGCCTCTAG
The DNA here is from genome assembly GCF_057802395.1 of Ceratotherium simum simum. Taxonomy (NCBI): domain Eukaryota; kingdom Metazoa; phylum Chordata; class Mammalia; order Perissodactyla; family Rhinocerotidae; genus Ceratotherium; species Ceratotherium simum. The sequence goes on along the minus strand of NC_141934.1, from coordinate 19,354,483 downwards.
AAGCTGAAATAGGCAAGGAAACAGATTCTCACCAGAGCCTGCAGAAGGAATGCATCCCCACGGACACCTCGATATTAGAACATCTGATCTCCAGAACTGTAAGATAGTAAACTTGCATTGTTGCAAGCCACTGCAGTGTGGTTGTTTGTTACAGAAGCAACTGGAAACTAATACAGTGGGGAGGCTGGGCTGTTCTCCAATCTCAGCCCTCTAAGACATGTGTGCTCACTTCACAGAAACACGCTGAAGAGCAGTGGTCGGTTGTAATGTATCATATATGATTAATTTCTAATAATTCAATTGCGAAAGTTTGGGAATCATTTACTTAAAATTTTAGAATAGGTTTGCGCATTTATTCATTCATCCAACAAATATTTATTGAACAGCTCCTGTGTGCCCGGCTCTCTTCCCAGTCTTGGGGATGCAGATGGGAATGATCCAGACATGGGAATGACAGCCTAATGGAGAGACACATGGTAACTAGGTGAACAATTAAATGACTCACGTCCTTGCAGAGAGTGATGAGGGCCATGATGACAATGAAGAGTAGGTCAGTGAAGGCTTCTGAGGAGGTGACATTTGAACTGAGATGAGCCTGTGATGCCCTGGGGGAGACCCCATGGAAGGCTTTAAGATAGGATCTGACTTGGTAGGTCTGAGAATAGCAAGGCAGCCAGTAAGGCTAAAATTGAGAGAGCCCAGAGAGGTTGGTAGAAAATGAGATCAAAGAAGGAGCTAGGGACAGATCATATAAGGTCTTACAGGACAAGTAAGGAGTAGGATTTTAGTGTAAGTGGATGGGAAGCCACTGGAGGGTTTTCTACAAAGTTGAGCGATCTTTTATATAATGTTCTAAAAAGATCTACGGTTTCCATGTAATAACATCACTCTCAATTGTGTTTCAGGGTGCTTCCTTGAAGGTAAGAGAAATGAACCAGAGTTAGATCAGGAAATGACTCTAACCCAACACACACCCACAACAAAGTGTGTTCTGCAGGTCAACAGCTCTGGTCACCACAGAAAGAAACGGCTCTCAAACGGTGTGATCCAAGGACCCTTGGCATCAGAATCCACAGGTGCTTATTAAATATGTAGAGACAGAGGCCCCGCCCTAGACCAGTGGAATGAGCATCTCTGAGTGGGGCCTGGAACTTCCTGCTGGAGAAGCATCTCAGGAGATTCTATGCCAATGAGGGTTTTAGCCCCACTGACTCCTTTAGGGAAGACACTGCGGGTGGAGGCAGAATCCTGAGGGGGTCAGAGAAATGAGGGGACAAACCGCTTGAGGGGTGCTCAGGGACTTTCCTGTGGGTGCCTCAGAGGTTCCTCCAAACCCAGCGACTTGAAGGTTATACAACGGCGCTCACTGGGTTAAGTGTACATGGGTTCCCACCAGTTGTTCTTTTAATTGTGCCATTGAAAGGATAATTTACACATAGAGACAAACGTTTCTAAGACCAGTGGGCACACAGATCCCCTGGGACCCTGTCAAAGTGAGGCTGATTCAGCAGGTCTGAGGCAGGGCCTGAGATTCTGTATTTCCAACCAGCTCCCAGGCCGTGTCAATGCTGCTGGTCCATAGATCACAGGCTTTGGATTAGCGAGTGTGTAGACCTCCAGTCAACCAAATCTGCCAACGACCCCCAGAAGGGTAAGTCTCCAAGGGCAGGTGGGTAATAATTACCCTCTTGTACACCTCAGTGGTTTCCCACACAGGAGTTAGAGTGTAAATTTCCACTCTGATACTACTTGCGGCCTTTGGGGTAAGTTACTTAATGATCCCGTGCCTCAGTTTCCCCATCAAAAAAATGGGATAATTATGATATCTACCTTGGAGAGTTATGAGGACTCAATGAGCAAAGACGAGAACAACACTGTGTGTCTTAAGTGGTCAATCTGTGACAGCTATCAGTCTTGTTAACATTGCTCTCCCTCTTTAGACACAGCGTCTTTTTTTTTTTTTTGAGGGAGATTGGCCCTGAGCTAACATCTGCTGCCAATCTTCCTCTTTTTTTCTTTTTTCTCCCCAAAGCCCCAGTACATAGTTGTGTATCATAGTTGTAGAGTTGTATCTCTTCCATATGGGACGCCGCCTCAGCATGGCTTGATGAGCAGTGAGTAGGTCTGCGCCCGGGATCCGAACTGTGAACCTCAGGCCGCCAAAGCGGAGCACGTGAACTTAACCACTATACCGCCGGGCTGGCCCCCTAGACATAGCTTCTTAAGGGAAGCTTTTGCATCTACTATTTTTCTGTCATACCCTCTGTGCCAAGCCTGGATTCTGGCATTTAGTAAGTGCTCAATATGTCTGAGGAATGAATGAATGAATGAAGGAATGAGTGAGTGAATATAAGCATACCAAATCTATTCACCTTCAAAGTCACAGCCAAAGGAATGAATACGGAAAAAGGGAATTCACATTTGCTGAACACCGACGCTGTGATGGGCATGATGCCAGCTGCTTTTTGTATATTATTCTAGTTCATTCTCCCAAGAGCCCTAAGACGTAGGAAAGGGAAGCTCAGCAGGTTGAGGCTTGCAGAGGTAAAGACACTTGCCCAAGTTCCCATGGCTGTTAAGTGACAGAGGCAAGGTTCAAGCCACTGCTACTCGGGGTGGCTTTTCCTCGCCAGCCCCATGACACCAAATCTCTCTGAAATCCCCAGTATTTCCCACCGAGAGAATTAGTCACAATTGGCTTTGATCGCTGGGCAGCCAATGCAGGCCCAGCTCACGGCATTTCTCCGGGGCCTTATCTTTATTAACTGTGAATTTATCTCCCTGAGGAGATAGGGCTCTGGGTGAAGGGTCCCCCTGTCCACACCTGGGCAAGTCTTCAACCAGGTCAGCAGGCAACTGGGAGCCTCTTAATTGCCTTCTTCCTCACCCAGCCCCCTCCCTCAAGTTCCAACCTGCACTGTAAACACTGTCTCCAGGACCAAAGGTAAGGGAGGTGAGGCATGACGGAATTAACGTGTAATCCCTTGATAAGGCCACCGCATTTCACAGCATCATAAATTAATTCTTGTCCTCCACAGCCTGTGAAAAGTGCAGAAGATAAAGAACAAACTGGGAAGTGAAGAGAGGCCAATGACACACAGAGCACAGCGATGCTATCAGAGAAGCAAGGCCACCCAAGAGTGTCCCCTCCTAGCAGGTCAAGGGTTGGACCGAGACCATCCCATCCAGTATGGTCTGTGAACTCGTAGCAGGTGTCACGGAGAAGGAAAGAGAAAACACTCTAAGAAGGGACACGAGAAGGTCTGTCTGACCTGTTCTGCGTGGCGTTGCACAGTTCATCTTACAGCCCGTGAGAAATGAATAGGTGGCTCTCATTTTTCCGGCAACATGGAGATTTCCCCCATCAGACTGAAATCCACCCTCTCAGAGTGGGCTTAGGGTTAGTGCATAGAATAGAATGGCCTAAAAGCATGAGTGAACTCATTTCAGCTTTGTCAGTCAAAGGCTGTCACTTGACCTCAAGAGCCACTTCCGTTAGAGTCATTTTCCTTAAGTCTTGTGGTTCTAAAAGGTCCTCCCTTATGATGCTTGAAAAATGGGTCCAAAAGTCCTCCAGTCTATCTATGATGAATCCTAGTGAGTGGAGTCATTTCTCAAGTATTTGTTTGCAAGATTGTCTATGGCTAATTTCTCACTTGTTTGTTTCCTTTTAACACAATTTTCTGAATGCCCACCCAATGCCAAATACCAAATATTATTGTAAGGCCCTAGGGTTACTACAGGGTCCGAGATGTATATTCACGGCTTCCTGAAATTCGTGATCTGGTGGATGATAAAGACAAGCCTACAGGAAACTACGATATACTGTGACAAATTATGTGACGGGAGCCAAGTGCAGGTGGGGTTTTAAATCAACCACCATATAGGCTTGCCTCTGCTACACGCAAATATCTCTCCGATCCTTCACCCATCTGAGCTCAGGATATACTTGGAAAATGCAAGACCATTTCATCACTAGCTAAAACCAATTTATAAGGTAAATTTGCTCTTCTAATTTGTATGACACATTCCAAAGCCAATTATCAAATATGTTTAGCCTTTCTGCTTCCTGAGATGATCTGCTCACCAGTTCTCTACACATATAGATGGGAGGAGGTTGCCCGCACTTCAAATGTTTTAAAAATATCATTTGAGTTGCTGAAAATGAAATGAAAACCCACTTAGGCATAGAAAACAGGGTACGGCAAGTGTCTTTAAGAGTCCAGCTTTGAGAAATTGGTTCAGGAAAGAGATATGGTTAAATTCAAAGACTCATTCTTGACCTGAAAAATATGTTTACCTCCCTAAGACTTACAAAAAAAAGAAAACAAACACATAGAATTCACAACTTGATTTTCAAAATCAGTCTACACAAATATTCACGCTTAAAGATGTTCCTTACAGTGTTGCTTATAGTACAAGAAATTGGAAATATCCTATAAGTCCGTCAATAGGAGAATGGCTAAGTAACAATTAAGTAGAAATTAAAGAAATATAAAAAGCTTTTACTGACACGCAAAAGAAATGCTTCCAATGCTAGGACAAAAGGCAGAATACCAAATAAAATTTTGTAATTTTAAATGAATTCTTAAAAAATCAAGGATAATGAGAAAGTCACCAAAATGTCAACAAAAACTGTCTCTGGGTAACAGAGATAGCGTAGTGGTTCAACAAATGAGATTTGGTGTCAGAGACATTCCATCAAATCCTGGCTTCACCACTTTCTACTTGACTTGCTTTTGGAAAATTAATATTCTCTCAACCTTGCTTTCCTCTTCTGAAAAATGGGGTTCCTAGCAAATACCTACCTCATAGGGCTGTTGTAAGAATTGAAAGAAAAAATACAAGTAAAGAATTCATAATAAATGTTCAATAAGTGAAAGCTGTTATATGTGTATACATGTGATAAAATATTACGGGTATATAATTTAGTAAGCTTTCCACAATTTAAATATGCTATATATTGCATCAGAAAGAGATTAGACATTAAACATTTTTAAATTTTACAATAGAAAACAAATCAGAATCTCAGATGTCAAACTGCCTTCTAACAAATAGGGTTGGTTCCCCATAAAGAAATATATTGGGTTTGGGGGGGATTATGGGGATTAATAAATCTGAGCAAGGCTTAATTGCTGATGGGGATCATTTCCTACCGTTGTATAGAAATTTTCAATAAAATAATGAGAGAGGGTTAGACTACCTGTGTCTTTGTCCTATGAATATAAAGTAAAGTTGTTTTCTTGAAAACAGAGAGATGAATTTTTACCATCCATGTCAAGCGAATTTATGAATAGCTGAGTTAACACCAAGAACTGACACACAGAATATAAATTCCTAAGTGGCTAGAACTTTCAATTAACAAATAGCCTTTATGCTGCTCAAATTTTAGAAAACAAATGGGGAGGGAAAAAAATGATTGTCTATTAGAAGTTTGGTAAACAAAGAGATGAAGCTTCCGGAAATAATCTCCCTGAGTTCTTGACCTGGACTCCCAGTATCCCCAAGACTGAAACTGAAGGCAGAATGATGGAGTCACAATGGGAAAGCTCACCGCCTTCCATCAGATTCTCGAAGGAATCTGTGACCTTGTCAATTTTTAAGAAACGCTGTCTTACATCTTCAAACCTGTATGAGAAGAGATATTCAAAAGGATGGATCATAAGACACATTAAGGAAAGATGTAACCGCCCTCCCTATGCTGGCCCAGCTCACCACTGTGTACCCAGCACAGAGGGAATGAATGAATGAATGGATGGCCACCACGGGTAAAACAGGATACGAAGATTACCTACACGAGAGTTGGGGTATGCTGGGCACCGAGATTCCATGTTAAATCCCCCTTATGCATAAATATCACCTTCTCTGAACACCCAGTTCCCTGAACGTACAAACTAATATTGTAATGTTTGAAATTTTCTATTTGGGGAGCTGCCGAGATGGAAGTCCCAAGGAGGGACAACTCATCCAACGTCAGAGGCAAGGAAGACCAACAGGTTGGAATCATGCGGAGTAAATATTTAAACATAGGAAATTCGATAGCTGTTAAATAGGTTCAGGAACAGGCTCGTTTTAAAAAATCAATACTCTTCCTAATAGTAATGCACTAGCCTTCAGTGGGAGAGAGGCAATTGAGTTGAAATCATTTTAGAATCACAAGTCAATAGGAGCCAGTGTCTCAGAGAAGTCCCCCCAAATTGGTAAAAAACAAAATGACGACAATAACAAAACATGGTAATGCACGCGTCTCTTATGATCGATTTCCGGGAAGCTGGGCCTTCATGGGCTGCTGAAGCCGATGGGCAGCAGATTTAACCTGGGTGGGATAGAAGGTACAGAATGGGTAGGGAAAACAAGTATGCAGGGAACAGGGAATCCATGACTTTTCTCCGGGATTATTTAAACAATCAAGGACTTGGCTTTTTAACCTGGTTGCCAGGAGTAGCTCTGAGACTCACTGTGCAAATTAAATGAGCTAATGCCAGGAAGCCTTGGATAGTGCCTGGCACTCAAGAAATGCCAGCTATGGCTATTAGTAACTCCATAGGTCAAAATGAGAATCCTTCCGCTTACTCAAAAGATGGTGGGGTAACGAATGGTTTTTCTTTCCTTCTTTCTGGTTTGCTGTGTTTATTACAGTTTGGAAATGAGCAGTGCTTGGAGGCAGCTGGGCATCAGGGAACCCAGGAGCCAGGCTGCCTGGGTCCAAATCGCAGCTCTGTCCATATGACCAGTGGGGTCACTGCACTGCTCTGTGCCTCAGTTTCCCCAGATGTGAAATGTGGGGAAAGATTGTCTCCCTTGTAGGTTTGGGGGATGTTCCAATGAGGAGATACATGCAAAGTGTTCAGCACGGTGGCTGACACATGATAAGAGAGGAATCAACATTAGGTGTTGTAATGAAAGGGGGATTAATAAACAATAGATAGATAGACATTATATGTATTAGATGCATATATAGAATATTTCCTGGATAAGGATTAAAATTTGTTAAACACTCTTCCTATTAGGAATTAGGCAAATTAAGCTTCCAGGAGGTTCCTTTTTATAATACTTCACTGCCTTTGCCCTAGAAATAAGACTGAAATGGGTTATCAAAACAACAGCACATATTAGAATGGGCAAAAAGAAATGGCTGGAAATAAATATTTTCAAGATGACCTATTTAAAAAAAAAGATAAGCAGATGTTAAATAGGAATGTTGGCTTAAGAACAGTGGTGAGGCGGTGGAGACAGAGAGAGAGAGAGAAGAAACTTGATGATGTAGTTTTCCCTCCTATAGAAAACCCAGTAAAGGGGAATTAGGCCAAATTGCACACAGGTGCCTAGGAGAAAGATGACAACTTCAGAGAGCCAAATCAAGAAAATGCTCAATGGTCACGGACTCTAATCTGATGACTATTCTAGAATTGATTGTTTTACCTCAAAACTGCACCTCTCCATTCTTCCATTGATTCGTTCCCTGCTCAGATAGTGTCTGCCCCCAAGTATAACAAGGACACACCACCAGTAGCAGCTAATAACTTTTTATTTATCCCTGACTGTGCCTCGAATATGGTTTTAAGTCTTTTACTTGTTATTAACCCATTTCATTCTTACAGCAACCCTGGGCGGGGGGGTGTGGGGGGTACTAATATCCTCATTGTGCAGCAGAGGAAACTGAGGTATAGAGAGTTAAGTGACATGTCCAAGATGACACAGCTAGGAAGTGGGAGAGCCAGGAGGTGAATTCAGGTATGTTGGTTCTAGGGCCCCCTTCCCTTAAACACTGTGCTTTATGTCTTTAGGCCCCTGGCGTGTATTTGGCATCAGTAACATTCTACCCCCACTCCATTCCCCCCACACCAACCCTACCCAGATATTGCTAATTAAATTCTATACTCTTTCCAAAGTTCTTGGATGAATCCTCTGAATCCTTCTTAACACAACACTACCTATAGCCACTACCAATGAATTGGAGCTGGCATGGGTAATAAAGCCAGTTTAACAACTGAACCAGTTAGGACTGTTTGACTGCAAGCAATGGAAGCTGACTCTGGGTAACATAAGTTAAAAGGACTCCACGAAAGGATATGGGAGAACTCAAGATGACCAAAGGGCATGTTCAGGAACTGGGAATTTCCTGGCAGCCTTGAGAGCAGGTGCCTACAGGTTGACAGGCTTCTCTGGACACCCCCAGTGAAATTAATATGTTCTAAGCATATTTTTTTCCCTGTCCATGAGTCCTTCTACTCAAAATTTAAATTCCCAAGAAAATGTCTATTGGTTTAGTATAGATCATTTGTCCACTAGAACAACACAGAGCAAAGACACATGAGTGCCCACAAAGGTAATGAGGGGCTCTATTAAGGGGAAAAGAATTTTGGGAAGAGCAAAATAACACCACCAGCAAAACTGCCGACTATCCACTGCACCAGATCTGATCTACCCAATTAACCAGGCCCGAGAATCCTAACAGGGCCATGGGCTGCTGCATGGGTTAACTGATTAGACTGCAAGTCATCACTAAAACAGTTCTGCTGATGATTATAAACCAAGCCTGGGTGTCTTCACCTGGGGAACTAACTCATCAACCAGAGAAAGAACTGGCAAGCTCCAAGATGGGCCTTTGAAAGCCTACGATGAAATCAGCCCGTTGATTAACGCAATTAGCACCATTAGGAAAGGAAGTTGTTAACCTAAATCAATTATCCACAGACATCTATCATGCTAAGTGTTCCTCTTTGTCTTGAGCATATTGCACTGTTGGTGTTTCAGTGGCGATGGCCATTAAAAATAAATGATTATTGTTGATTTTCTATTGATATAGCTATTAACGTATTGGTGCCTGCGTGTATAGGCCGCTTACGTGTAGTGTACAGAAAATAGATGTACTAACAATAGGAAATAAGTATTGACTCTCATTCCTCAATGCAGGAGGTAAATATTGACCAACCAAAAGCACAACTAGCTTACGATGAGCTAAAAGCCAAAATGTTCATATCAGCTCAATTTTTCTTTAATTACTTGTATCATTTATCTTCTGCAGTGCAGAAGTTCAGACACATGGATGCAATTCTTTATCTTTGTCTCGGTTTCTAATTCAGCCTCCTCGATCATGGTCTTGAAGCCCTTTGTGCCAGTTGGTTTCCAATTATGTGAAAACCCATTCCTCTTGCCTCGTCTGAACATTTCTACCACTCTGGACTAGCAAATTTAAGTCTTCTGTATCAATCTTCCACACTAAACTTGATACCATTTTCTTAAATCCAGCCCCAAATGCATAGAATAATTGTCCATGATAATAACAGTTAACATTAATTGAACTCCTTCGACCACCCAGCCCTTTGCAGAGGTCTCTAATGATTATCTCCATCTTATAGAATGATATTAAAGATCATAATAGCTACTGCTTATATGCCAGGTACTCTTTTAAGCACTTTCCAAGTGTGAATGAATTCAACTTCCCAACTAGCTCTGAAGGTAACATTATTATGGCCATTTTACTGATGAGGAAACTGAGGCAAAGAAAGGTAAGTCCTAATACGCAGCTGGTAAATCGTGGCATGACCCAATTATTCTGGCTATAATGTTCCCCCCACTTGTCCATGCTTCTCTATATATACTTACAGTTTTTCAGCAAGTGTCAAGTTTCAGGAATATATTTTTGCTGTCACAGAAATTTGCCCTGGTGTGGCACGCACACACCAGAGTGTGTGCTCCCACACCACCCCCAGATACAGGAACTGAAATTTAGCCAAATCCAGTAATTTGCTAAAGTTAAACAGCCAATAAGTGAAGCAAGAAATTCAAACCAGGCTCTGACCCCAAACTTTCCTTTTTAGGGCAAGATAGAGTCTGGAAAAGTGTGATCTTTTAGGAGGAACATAGTCCGAGTTTTTAAGCTTTCTGTTTTCAGAACGAACCATCGGATTTCTCCATCGCAGCAGTGCCTGGAATTAGCACTACAGTAATAGAGTTGAAGTATAACGCTCTCTGCTCCCACTGGGGCCTGGAATATGATTGCAACATCCAGAAATATCTGCTTGATCGATTGGAGTGACTAGATTCAACAGAGCAGGTAAGTCTGGGCCAGGGAGGGACGGAGTGTTGCCGAGGGCAACCCGGGAGCATTAACGTGAGGAAACTCACAGCACTGAAGGAGAAGGGCCGATTGTTCCTGGAGAAGGTCAGGCTTCTACAGAGTCATCAAAAGGAGGTTTAAACACGCAAACCAGAAAGGCAGGCTGGGCTTTACTTTGGGGGCTGAATTGTCAAGAACCGATGTCAAAACATCTTAGACTTTCTGCCAAGACAATACTTCTTCAGCTGGTTAATTAAAACTGGGTGTCAGCAATGCTTCAAAATCACCAGGAGAGGTGTCACAGGTTTTGATCTTTGGAGGAAATTGCTTAAGGGCCCCGGGCACCTCCTGGTTGAACAAGCAGGAGAAGAGTGGAGGAAGAGAGGAGAGGATGAGCTGGATGATGCCAGCATTGGGGAAAAAAAGAGGCCATCGAGGCATGGACGCAGGATGAATCTATTCCTTCAATTCACGTAGAATTATACCCTACTTTCCATGGAAAGATTGGACTTCAAAAGTAAAACTTCCATCTCACTTTTGGTTATTGTTCTTATTAAAAGTTCTTTAAAGATGGTTGCTACACTATCTGATGAAAACCTCAGATCACCCTGTATTGCCTGCATATCAGAAATAACTTGATCAGCTAGGTGGTTGGTTGGATGATGTGGAAGACAGAATAATGGCCCCCAGAGACGTCTACTTTCTAATACCTGGAATCCCAGGGACCTGTGAACATGTTGTCTTACCTGCAGAAGAGACTTTGCAGATGTGATTAAATTAAAGATCTTGAGATGAGGAGATTATTCTGGATTATCCAGATGGACCCTCAATGTAATCATAAGGGTCCTTATAAGAGGGACGCAGGAGGTCAGAGGTCAGAGGAGGCAGAGATCAGAGTGACGCGGGGCCGCAAGCTGGGGTACTTAGGCATCCCCTAGAAGCTAGAAAGGACAGGAAACAGATCCCCCCCCTAGAGCTTCCAGAAGGGGTCCAGCTCTGCTGTCACTTTGATTTGAGCCTCATAGGACCCATTTTGGACTTTTCACCTCCAGAACTGTCAGTGAGTAAATGTGTGTTCTTTTAAGCTACTAAATTTGCAGTAATTTATTACAGCAGCAAAAAGAAACTGATATAGACATTTAGCTCATTTTTTGCTTTGCCATAGGAAGGTCTTGAGGCCACTTCCAAAGACACATAACATGCAAGAAAAATAACAAAAGGTAAAACTGGTTTAGGTGACTTTTTCCTGAAAACAGACTAGATCTTCGAGTTCGAGGGCCAAAACAGTGGCGCAGGAGGCCGAAGTCCCTCCATGATGATCTGTTCTTTTGCCAGGTGGACACATGCCTGGCTCTCAGCTTCTTGGCAGCCAACGTGAAAAAGGCAAATCAGAAAGTTGTGCGATTCCCAATGTTTGCCCAAAACCAAGCCAAGTGCTCAGAAGAACAGCCATTCTTCATATTAAGGCCAGAACACCACCATTCCTTGGAGTCCCCATCGACATCGTCCTGTGATGAAATGAAACAGAAGTCGCCTGACCCTTCATTCCCTCCATGCCATTACTTGAGACATCTCTGTGGTCTGGATGCTGAGATGCAGAGATGAAGGCTAGTCCCAGGGACAAAGGGGCATGAACAGAAAAGCAAAATAATAAATGCGATGCAGTAAAATGGGGATGATTGAATTGGGAGGGGGAGAGAAGCTCAGAAGAGACTCCTAACCCAGTGTGGGAGCAGTGAGGAGAAATTGATTCTTGGGGTATCCAGGCTAGGTCTTGAAGGCTGGAGCGGGTAACAAAGCAGAGAACTGGTGTACGGATGTGGGGAGGGGGCATGGGGGAGACTGAAGGCTTTGTGAGAAAAAGAATATGGACTACATATAGCTACCTGGAAGCCAGGGGGAGCCCAGGAGCAGTGACAAGTTCTGTAGACCACCCCCCAAGATGCCAGGGAGGGGGCGGGGGATGGGGTGGGGAAGCCTGGGAGATATGGAGGGGTCAGATCTTGTGTAAACAGTTATTTCAATAATCTTCCCTACAGAAGAGACTGACAGCAATGGTGAGTTATGGGTGATGCCCAAACATTTCCTTATAGCATCTTCCATAAGAGTAACATTCCAGGGAAGAACAGAGTATGGAAACTGGCTATTGTTTATGTAGCGCTGACTACGTGGCCCTCATTCGGAGGGTGCCATCATTCTTCTCATTTACAGAGGAAGGAGTCCAAATGGACTTGCCCAACATCACACAGCAGCAACAGGGCCCAGTGGGAGCTGAACTGGGTCTGTCTCCCTCCAAAGTTGGTGCTCTCCCATCAGATAACATGCCTGTCTTCAAGAAGCTTAGGGTTTAAAGGAAAGGCAGGGTGTAGTTCATCCTCACCTCCTATCCTTGAAATGACTATCATGGATAAGAGAGAATTTCCACAACCAACATTCATTCATTCATTCATTCATTTAGTAAATATTCATTCAGTGCTTACTATGTGCCAGGTACTGTGGATATAATCAACAACCAAAGAGACAACATCCTTGGCCTTTTGGAGCTAAGATTTAGGGGAAGAAAGATGGCAAACACACAAACAAATAGAGATATAATATGTCAGGTGGTGATAAATGCTACATAATACATAAATCCAGGCAAAAGTGAAAATCCTCAATAGTGGTTATGCTGGGTTGGAATGGAGATCAGGGAAGAGGACTGGATGGGGAAGGAGGCAGAGGCAGCTCCAACAGAAACAGCTGTGTTTTAGCATTTCAGCTGAGTGGTGGGCTCATGGGTGTTTATTTTATCATTGGGCTTTCAGAACTTACATAGATGCTATGTATATTCTTTCGGAGGTGTCAAATGTTAACTGACTTAAACATTTAGAGGGTTAGAGGATGCTACTTGATATCGGTGGTCGGGGAAGCCTCCACGTTGACCTGGGATGTGAGCAGACATGTGAAAGAAATGCGAGAACACGCCAGGCCTGTGGGCAGAGCATGCAGGTAGTGGGAGCAACAGGTGGAAGGCCCCGAGTGTTGGGGTGTTTGCACAGCCAATGGGAGGGGCAAACCTTGAAAGCACAGAGCTACCCAGAACTCTTCCTGACGGATATGGATGTTTTCTGTATTTTATGTTATTCCCTCACTGTTCCAAGGTCTTTGAGGGAGATAAGAAACGTCATTAATCCATGCATTCATTTACTCATTATGCATTTATTAAGCGCCTGCTGTGTGCTTACCGTTGGCAATAAACACGGTGAAAACATGGTCCATGCCTTTAAGGAGCTTATGGTCTAGTAAGGGAATGGAGCGGAAGAAACTGGGGGAGATGGAGAAGACACTAGACGTTCATCTTGCCCTTTCCTAGGACTCTCACCCATGAAGAACTTGGGTTGGGTTCATCCAATCTCAGCTGACAATATAGGGTGCTAATTCATCAGTGAGAAAACCTCACAAGTTGGGAAATTAGGTCACGGCTCAACAATTAGAGGTGTCAACTTTGATGTTCCCCGGAGGTGGCTTCTCCACCCCGTCAGGAGCCATGCATGATAATTTTTCCAGCTAGCGTAGGTCCAGAAAGTGCCAGGCTCCCCACTGACTATCTGCATCCAAGATCTGCACCCAACACCTGCCTCACAGAGCAATGAACAGACTCATGTCTAGAACATTCCACCAGACCTGTTGATTCCCAGGAGAATTAGCACAAACTTCCTAGCCCTCTACCCACAGTCAATTGCTAGCAAAATCATGGAAGAACGGGGTAAAGGAAGTCCTTTGTATAAAACGAAGAATTATGCCTTTCTAGGGTAAAGATTTCCCTAGTACCTATGGCATCAAAGAAGGTTGCATTTACAATAATTACCCCAAATTTATTGGCTACTCTTCCCCCTTGCTCAAGCAAGAGCTTGGCTGTCTGTATCCTGAGCTGTCCCTGCTGGCAGGTTGTTCTGGAAGTGCACCACTGGTGTCCTACATGTGCACAAAAACAAGTCAACTGATTGCTCAAAAAGTCAAACATAGAATTATCATGTGAGCCAGCAATTCCACCCCTATGGATACACCCAAAAAAAACCTCCGAGAACAGATAATCAGATACTTGTACAAGAATGTTCATAGCAGCATTATTTGCAGTAGCCAAAAGGTGAAAACAACTCACATGTCCATTAATGGATAAATGGATTAAAAAAATGTGGTATTTCCATACGACAAAATATTATTCATCCATAAAAAGGAATGAAGCACTGACACATGCTACAACATGGAGGAACCTGGAAAACAGGATGCTAAATGATATATTTCAGATACAAAGAGTCACACACAGTATGATTCCATTTATAGGAAATTTCTAGAATAGATAGATCCTTAGAGACAGAAAGCAGATTGGTGGTTGCCAGGGGCTGGGAGGAGGAGGAAATGGGGGGTGACAGGGTTTTCTTTCGGGGTGATGACATGTCTTGGAACTAGATAGAGGTGGAGGTTGCACAAGATTGTGGACGTACTTCTGAATTGTATACTGTAAAATCGTTAATTTTATGGTATGTGAATTTCATCTCAATTAGAAAAAAAAACGGTGAGCTTATTTGGCTGCTGTGACTGGCCCACATTCTCTCTCTAAGTCCTGTAGACACCCATGGGCCACTGCCAGGTAATCATCGGACACCATCTCGTTCGTTAGATGCAACTTTCTTTCGCCAGTGTCGGCTGGGTCACCATCTTCTGTTGGGTGACCTGCACAGCTGAAGATCTGAAGTCCTGGAGGGACCACAGTTTCATGGTCCCTTCATTGTGCATCCTTTCAGAGCACGTCTCATGTCTTACAGAGTTTCAGTGAAACGCTTCACTTAGATTTGATTCTAAGCAAAATGAAGGCAGGAGCGACTTGGAAACGATAAAGCCTGCAAAGCAAATGATAGATTTCTGAGTCCCACCCCAAACCTACCGCAGAGTCCTTTCAACTCAGGACCTGGTAAAAGGATTAATCCTTTGCCATCCACCAAGCCACATGGAAGCCAGGCTGTCTGTTAAAAGACTCTTGTATGCACACCCCGGCCCAAACAGCAAACTCTCGCTGCCCTTTGATACAGCCAGACCTGCTTATACGGATGTGCAGCAAGGGATAATGAGACCTGCCAACAGAATGCGAGAAGTTTATTGGGGGGGGGGGCGAGGCTGGAAGCGAGCACTTTGCATTGTACATCATCCTAAGGCTGGTAGAGAATGAATTATTTCTTCCCAAATCGGCGCCATCATCCATCACAATCAATTTTCAGCCCATCTGGAAGGTTTCAGAAACCCCAGAATGGGAACAGAGTTACATTTGCAGCAGCAAGCCTTTCTAAACGGATTATAGTCAATACAAACAGAAAAATAGTTCCCAGGTTAGAGGAATTTACCCTGGGCTCTGCCCTACACTCAAGTTCCTCCATTTTATTCTCTCAACACACCTATGAGGCGGGAGCTATAACCGTTCCCATTTTGCAGATGAGAAAACCAAGGCTCAGAGAGGTCAATGGCATTGCTGTGGTCACACAGGGAGAAAGTGGCAGATCCAGGAAATGAAGGCAGATTGCACGGACTCCAGGTGCTTCGTCTCAATCGTGATGCTCATGGTATGAGCTCAGCAAGTCCTACACTCCCGTCAGCACTCTCTCCACCTGAAGGTCGCTTTGTTTCTTAGCGGTGAACTGGACGTGCATCAGCAGAGGAAATCACTCCCTTTGGATCCTTCTGCCTTTTCCCACCTTTCTTGGATTTATTCTCATAGCTGAGCAGAGAGGTGACTTGGAAGACACAGAACACAGACTTGGGGAGAAAGGAAAAGGTGTGCTTTCTGTGTGTTGGATTTGGTTCTGCTCAGTGGGGCATTTGCAGGCAAAGGGAACCCAGAGGAGAGAGGAAATATGTGTGTGCAAGGCTGAGGGGAGAAGGCAGACAGCCCTCCCCCTGTGTTAACTGACGGGCACCTGCTGGTGGGGCTCAGAGCAAGGGATGTTTGCTCATTCTGTAAGTGATCATCAGTGCCTCCTCTGGCCTCTCCCTCTGCCACATGCTAGGGAGGAGCAACAAATAAGAAAGACACAGCCCATGCCTTCATGGAGCTGCATATTACTGAAAGTGTAGATTAATAACAACTGCTAGATAAATAATGCATTCCAACTGTGATGAGTGTTATGAAGGGGGCATACAGGAGGCCATAAGAACATATAAAATGAGTCTGAATCAGAGCAATGATAGGAGAAAGAAGGCTCTGAGTCTCAAAAAACCAACATGACAGTCGCTTAAACAAGGTAGAATGTTTATTTCTCTAGCATCAAACAGAAGTTGGGAGCAGTTCTAGGCTGACATGGCAGGTGAGTGGTGACATCAGGGACTCAGGACTCAAGTTTTTTGCTCTACTTTTTAGCAGGCAATCAAGTCTCATGGTTGCTTCATGGTTCAAAATGGTTGCTGGAGCTCCAGCCATCAGATTCAAGTCGCAGGCCCAAAGGAGGAGGAAACAAGAAAGAGAGCAAAATAGGCTTCTCACAGCTGGGTCATCCTAGGAGTCCCACACATCAGTTCTGCTTTTATTTCATTGGCCAAGGCATAATCATAGGACCACAACTAGCTGTAAGTGAAGTTGGAGGATGTAGTTGTCTATGCCAGGTGGCTGTGTGCTCAGCTAAAAAGTGGGGTTCCTGCCACAGGGAACCCTGACTATTTGAAAGTGTTTGTATTGGGGGGAAGAAAATTTCAGTGCAAGCCTCATGTCTGTCCCTTACCAGCTGTGTGAGCCTAGGCAATTCCCTTAACCTCTCTGAGCTGCAGTTTGCCCACCGGTAGAACGGACCAACAGAACTCACTTCACAGCGGTGCTGAGTTGAGTTGTCTCAGTTGAGGAATGTAACTTGACTGTGACTGCTTTGCAGAATCTAAAGGTGAGCATGCACGAGAAGAACCATTACACTTCACGGAACATTTCCCCTTCCTCTTTTTATTATCCAGTATCTGGCAAAGCTAGAACTTTTCCTGGGGTCCACTGTTCCCAGCTTTCTCTTCTGAAGACCCGGCCAATGATCTTCCTGCATAAGGGGCTGCTCTTAGAGACGGAATTCAGGAACTTTCGAAACAGATTCTGAATCGTGACGGGAGCACTGGGGTCATGCAAAGACACTCCCAGGAACAAGGAACGAGGCACGTTAATGAGGGCTCTCGGAGGCTGTAACCAACACCCCGAATTCTCTCAGAAGGAAACCTCCTTGGGGCACGAGGGGGCCGACTGCTCTGCTCTGCAGGCGAGGAGCATGCCCAGGGTGCCTGGGTGCTCCACGGAGCTTCAGGCAGCAGTTCCCTCTGGAGCTGAAGGGATCAAAATGAGCCTGGTAGTGGGGAGGCGGTGTCTGAGCTGGGCTGAAGGGAGAGAAGCATTTTAACTCCAGCTATCGCGGTAACAGCCAGCTGTGAGCTTCCCGTGCACTCTGCGCCTTACACATAATGTTTGATTGGCTCCTGGATACGACGCTCTGAGCACATCATCTTATGATCCCTCATTTACTGATGTAAAGTTTGATGCGAGAGGGAAAGTAGCTTGCTCAAGGCTGTGCCAGCTGGTAAGTGATACAGGCCAGAGAGGTTACGACGGATGGGGGAGAAGTGGGGAAGGCATCCCGTGCAACAGGTACCGTGCGTGCAAGGCCAGGGGGCTGGGAGGACATGACATGGTGGGGCAGTGAGGAGTCAAGTTTGGACCGAGCAGGTGGTTCACAGATGGACGTAGCAGAGGACAAAGCAGGTCCAAACCACGTAATGGAAAGCCGTGAATTCTGGGGTCAGAGACTTAGACTTCACAATCAAGATAGCAAGGAGCCAAGGAAGATTATTGAGCAGGATAGTGACACAACGCAGGAAGATTTGGGGAAAGCTTTGTCTGGGCAAAATGGATTCTCCGAGTTATGATTGGCCCCATTGAACAGATGAGAAAACTGAGGGTCCAGAGAGGTTCTTTCATTTGCCCAAGTCACAGAGCTAGAAAGTGGCAAAATCAGATTGGAACCTAGGCTATATGCTTGTCCTGCTGCATGGCAGGCAATGGTTTTTCCAGGGTAAAAAGTCACAAGTTAAGAGGGAATGGCAGTGCAGCCCTGGCGTGAGAAATCCTGCAGGTGACAATGTCAGGGAAGGACCATCCAGAGGCTGGTCCCAGAAGCAGGCCTTTCTCCAGGCCTGTAGGGCAGGCTTGCAGTCTCAGTTCTGAGGGCCACTTTCCGCAACCTGCCTGCGTCTTCCCCAGGATGGACCCCTCCCTCAGTGACCCCTGAACGTCCCGGCCTCTCATCCTGGGGCTTGGCGGGGAGCAGAGAGATGCTGCCCTCTGCCACCCTGAAAAAGTGGGGATACGGAAACGCCCAGACTGGGGAGGGCCCAGAGGCCAGCATTTCCAACAGATAATTGCTCTATTATTTAAACAACAGCCACTGAAATCGCTCATTAAAGAGACAAAGGCAGTCATTACCCAGATTTTTATCTGGGGAATCTTAGAGAAATACCAAGGGTTCCATTTCCAGGTAATCTACGAGCCTGAGAAGCGCAGCAGAGCAGAATCACAAGGGCCCAGACCAGTTTGGCAGAAATGCTTTTCCCCTCTTCAGGGGTTTGCTGTACCTGGGAATGATCATAAATGTGGCCAAAGTGACTGAACGTCTCAGATTCACCAGGAATTATGCTAAGTGTACACCTGTTGTGTCTT
This sequence comes from Ceratotherium simum simum, assembly GCF_057802395.1. NCBI lineage: Eukaryota > Metazoa > Chordata > Mammalia > Perissodactyla > Rhinocerotidae > Ceratotherium > Ceratotherium simum. The sequence continues at coordinate 19,335,710 of NC_141934.1, read as the reverse complement.
TGAGGTCACACAACAGCCTTAGGAAGAATGTGCACTAATGGCCCCATTTTACAGATGAGGAAACTGAGGCTCAGAGAAGCGATGTCACTTGCCCGAACTCATTAGACTGGCGGGTAGCCGTGCTGGACTCAAGTGCGGCGGTTTGCCCCAGTCTACTCTCAGCACAAGGTCTTCGGCGATCAAGATCGCTGCTTCAGATCCCAGCCAGGCAGATCCTCAATAAACCCTCAGATTGGTGATCGCAGCCTCCTGTGATCCAGGGCTGGTCTCCAGGCCCCTCGGGTGGGCCCGGAGGTCCACGTGCCAGCCCACTGAGGGTTCAGCTGTCGCCCCTGACAAACGACTCTCCCCAGCCAGGCAGAGGCCACAGGCGGGAAGCCCGCCAGATGTGTACAGACCAAGGGTCTACAAACCATGGCCCTGGGCCAAATCCAGCCGTACAAATTGTGGTCAGGAGCTAGGAGTCCTTTTTACCTTTTCAAATGGTTGGAAACAATAAAAAGAAGATGATTTCATGATGCGTGAAAATTATGTGAAATTCACATTTTCGTGTCCACAAATAAAGTTTTGCTAGAGCACAACCACACTCAATCCTTTACGTATTGCTTCTGGTTGCTTAGACTTTACACAGGCAGGGGTGAGTTATTGTGACAGAGACCATGGGGCTTGTGAAGCCTGAAATATTTACTGTCTGAACCTTTAAGGGAAAGTTTGCCAACCTGTGGTCTAGATCATGAAGGCTGAACATGTGCACATCATCTTGACAAGTTCAAGGATGTGCAAAACCCTCGCTTCTCGGGAGAGGAAGAGAGGGAGAAAGACACAAACCTCTGGGGGGATACACAGAAAGGATCACATCCTCCGAGGCACTCAGAGGGGCACAGACAAGCAGGTATAAAGGCACAGAGAAAGGCAAACACCCAAGAGAACGGGCAGAGACACAAGCAAACATCCAAATGTACACACTCGGAACCTGGAACCAGCCAGCTGGATGCAGACACTAAAGCATACAGGTAAACATGCCCACACACGGGAAATCCATGCCTCCACACACACAGACACACAGGGACCCAAAGGGCACACGCCAGCTAGCAGGTGTACAAATATACGTCATGGTCCATAAACAAGGAGATGCACACAGAGCCATCCAGGCAGAGAGGTACACGCAGGGAACACCCAACCGTCCTGGCACCACCATGCAGCTGCACACAGAGTTACACGAACATTCAGAGAGGAAGGAGGGAGAGAGGGAGGGGGCGAGAGACAGAGACAGAGAGAGAGGGGAAGAGATAGAGGGAGGGGCAGAGAAAAGAGGGAAGAGAGAGAGATTGAGAAAGAGGGGGACAGAGAGGTAGGGGGAGAGGAGGAAGGGGGAGAGGCAGAGGTGAGGGGGGAGAGAGAGAGAGAGAAGGAAGGAAGCGGAGGGACCGGGGGAGACCCCAGGTTCCTGCCCTCTCACCACTTGCCCAACCTCTCCTTCTGGAAGCTCAGCGGTCAATGAGAACAGAGATGTCTCCCCTCACCGGGGAGAAGCTGAGACAGGAGGAGGAAACGGTGTGCCCACAACCGGAATAGCCTCTTCCCTTTCATGTTGGTGCTGGGGACCCCTGTGGCGGTCTAGTGATGCCTATAGACCCCCTGCCGGAATAACATTTCCAAGTGATTAAACAGGATGAGGATTCCACCGAAAGAGTTCTCCGTCCCTAGCGTCCTGCACAGGAACAATCCCCCCCCCAGGATGTTAAACCTGTCCCTTCCTTCCAGGGGCTCCTTGCTCCTCTGACCCCATCCCTCTTCCTGCCACTCTCGAGAATTCCATCCTGGAGGTATTTATGGAGCACCTACCCGGGGCCCGTGTGCTGGGGAGACACAGATGAATGGGATGGGGTCACTGCTCACCAGGATCTCCCATTCGAGCAGGGTTGGAGAAGGCGGACCAACAGTGAAGAAGTCAGACTGCAAATATGCTTAGCAACCAAGAGCTCTGCAAACCTCAATGAGGGCAGGGAGTTCCGATGTGCGTGAACCAGGGAAGATGTAACAACGGCTGATGATTCTCTAGTGCTTACTGTGCCAGATATTATTCCAAGAGCTTTACATGGATCGCTGTGGTGGGTCTTGGCACAACCCTATGAGGTAGGTAGTATGGTTATCTCTATTTTACAGAAGAGGACACGACAGAGAGGGTAAGTGATGGGCTCAAGGACACACAGCTGGGGTTTGCGGCAGTCTGGCTCTGGGGTCTGTGCTCCTAGTCACCACACAATGTAGCTCTATGTTCCTGTGTCCAGACATTAATGGAGAGCTCTACGCTGGAATTTGTTATGGCTACAGTGGAGGGGCCATTCTTTGGACCTAGAGCTTGTAACTTAGCGAGAAACATGACTCTAAGGAACAACCAAACAGATGCGCAAAAGACTAAATAGACTTTGTGCCCAGCCAACGTCCATTCTATCTGCAGACTGTCTGCACTGCCTCTAGTCACACCCCACCTAGATCTTCCCTGGTCCACTACAGAGAACTAACATCTTCACCCTTGGAAACACCAATCCCACTTACAACCTTGGATCATTCATCGCAGCCTAGGCCCAAAGCTGGGGAGACAGGAGGATGGAAAAATAGAAACAGATGGGTAGATATGATTTGTGGAGCTCTCTCACTGTGCCAGGCGTTGTGTTCAAGAAGTGCCACTGAGGTGAGCATCGTCACTCCATATTACAGACGAGGGAGCAGAGACATGAGGGCAGTTCCCAAGTCACTCAGCTAGCAAGTTGCAAAGCAGAGATCCAAACCCAGTTCTGGCGGATCCTAGAGCCCATCACCCCCAACACTCTCCTGTGTTTGTTTCTCGAAAGTCAGTCTAATTTATCTCAGACGTCCCCAAACAGCCCCTTGCCCATCATAGAGCATGAAAATAAAGACCTCCCCCTTAGGTCTTACCAGTGAATGTTCACCAACGGCCAAAAGAGATGGGTGATCTCCCTAAGCTTCCTAACAAGGGTGGGCTTTCTTATGCTAATTGTACCACTGGGTAACTGAGGCTTTGAGAGGTGAAGGTGAGCTGCAGAAACAGGTCTGCAGTCCAAGTCCGTCTCATCCGTGAATCCTGCTGCCTTTGTATTTATGTACTTGGTTTGAGACGTTTAAGTTCAGGAGGGAGGTTTTGTTTGGTTGTCTGTTTCTCTTTTACAGAAACTCTCTCACCGGGGAGGAGAGAAAGCCAAAAGGCTACTCCTATGAGTCAGCTCTCAGCCTCCCCCATCCAAAGCAACATGGCCACACAGAGGAGACCCTCCATCTGCCCCCTTCCCTGTCCCCGGGGAACTCTGGGAATCAGGATAAATGACAGTGCCAGCTGAGATGTCCTGGGGGTTCAGGGCGGCAGATGCTTCCAGCTCTGTGGGAGCCCAGGCGCAGAGGAATGTTGGAAGGAAGGCTCCCAGGCGGTGGGCGGCCCCTCAAGGAGCCAGGGAGAGCTGAGAAGGGCAGCGATAAGGATGCCTTTTCCTCCTCCCCCTCTGGGGGAAGATAAGCATCCTGGGCTTCAGACATCTTGACCACTCATCTCTGCTGCATCAGTGTCCGGGATCTCTGACTGTGTCTCCTTACCCTGCATCAGCTAGGACACACCCTGGAGATAAGAGAAGGGGGGACTTGGGGCTCAAGGTGGCACAAAGTTTCCCATCAGGAGGTATCTGGCCTCAGGTCCTTCGAAGGGAGCTCTGGCGGCACAGGGGCCCAGCGGGCAGCACAGAGTTTGTTTGTTTCTCTTCCTGCTCAGGCCGTGTCCCCTGGAGCAGGGAGGCCTGTCAGATCTGGAAGTGACAAAGAGTGTGCTAGAGGTAGGGACGGGCCCTGCTCCTCCCTGTCACGACGGGCAGTGTGGTTAGAACACGTTTCGTTTATCCATTCATCGTGGGTGGACACTTGGGTTGTTTCCACTTTGGGGCTATTATGAATAACGCTGCTATGAACATGGGTGTGCAAATATCAGCTCAACACTCTGCTTTCAATTCTTTGGGGTTTATACCTAGAAGTGGGCTTGCTGAACCATATGATAATTCTATTTTTAATTTATTGAGGCGCCGCCTGGATCTGTGTTTTTTCAAAGGACACTCTGGTTGCTCTGTGCAGAATGGACAGACAGAAGACAAGAGTGACAGCTGAGAGACCCCTCAAGAGGCCACTACGGTTATCCATTAAGGGCACAAGAAGACAGAGGCTTGGTCTAGGATGGTGGCTGCAGATGGAGAAGGTGAACATACCTGAACTGCAAACCAAGTCTTTCCTAGGCCCTGACTTTGGGCTCCTATTTAGAGAGAAGCTATTTAGAGAAGGGCAAGGAGATTGGTGAGGTGAACCGGAAGTTTCTACCTTCAGAGAGTAGACTTTCATAGTGCTGAATGGCATGGGCTTTGAGGCCAGACAGCCCGGGTTCAAATCCTGGCTCTGCCTCTTCTCTTTGAGCCTCAGTTTCCTCATCTGTCAAAGGGAGATGATAATACCCACTTCTTGGGGTCTGTGAGGATTAAAGGGGATCATGTGGGGGCAGTGCCTTGATTAAAGTCAACACTCACTAAAGTCTAGATGAGTATGATATACCAACCAAATCCAGAATATATGTTAGACATTTAGCCCTTAGCCATCCTCAGCCAGGACGGTTTGGGGTGGCAGTGCCCAGTGTCCTGACCTTCTTGTGGCATCAGAGCTGTCACTTGGCTGGGTGGCCGGGGGGTCAGCCCTGCAGGGCACTCTTTCTCTACCTCTTCAGACACCCCTCCCCATCTCCCCACCCATCACCAGACCTTCCTGCCTTGGTCCCCTCCAGTGATTGACGGGCTCCTGAATTATGAAACAGGACGAGAGATGTTTATATCTCTGCCCGGGCCTCGCCCCCACCCTCCAGAGGGAGTGGGAAGGTCTTTCCGTGCAGGGGAAATCTATCAAGTCCCGGAAGGAACCGTTTTTCTGCCCTTCTCAGCAGCCTCCTTGGGCTCCACTCTCCCTCAGAGGAGAGCTGGTTCCCGCTGTCTGTCCAGGTGGAGGGGGCGGCAGGGAAGGGGGAGAGGGAAATGCGGGGGGCAGAGGAAGTGCCATCTGCCAATCTCCATCAACTGGGCGCCCTCTTCTTGCTGCCTCCTCAGGGGAAGCCCTTTTTCCTTTCATCGTGTGCTGAAGAACAGCCAAGCTTTCGGATGTTAGCCACCTGCCTCTCCAACAGTCTCCTCTTTCAATCCCCTCGACCAGCCTCTCCCTCCAGGCCAACGTGAGGCAAGAACACAGCTTCTGACTCGGTTCTGAGCTCTCAGGTCTCTGTTGCCTTCAGTGTGAGGTTCAGGTGGGCCTATGGAGTCAGACTGTTGGGGTTCAAATCCCGGCTCTCCCACTTACTAGCTGTGTTCACTTTGGACAAAACACTTAATGACGAGGTGCCTATTTCCTCTTGTTGTGGACTCAATGACATCCCCTCAAATTTTATATGTTGAACTCCCAACCCCCAGTACCTCACAAGGTGACCTTATTTGGAAATGACCCAGGGTCAATGCAGATGTAATTAGTTCAGATGAGGTCACACTAGAGTAGCTGGGCCTCTAATGCAATATGACTGGCGTCCTTATAGAAACGAGAAATCTGGACACGGGCGCGCACACGGGGAGAACACCATGGGAAGACTGGAGTTGTGCTGCCATGAGCCAAGGAACTACCAGAAGCTAAGGGAGAGTCCTGGAACACATCCTTCCCTGGAGCCTTCAGAGGGAGCACGGCCCTGCAGACACCATGATCTCAGGCTTCTAGCCTCCAGAACTGTGAGAGAATAAAGTTCTGTTATTTAAGTGAACCAGTTCGTGGCACATTTTTACAGCAGTCCCAGAAAACTAATACACCTCTCCTAGAAAATGAATGATCTAGTGCAGTCTTTGGCACATAGTGGGGGCTGTTTAAGTGTTTGCTGTTATTAGCTGTGTGACCTTCAGAGTAGTGTCTACCTCTCTGAGCCCTTTGTTTTCTCAACAGGAAAAGGACTAATAAAGGAGCTACAGATGGACAGGCAATGGGAGAAGCAGATCTGTCCTTCCTTACATAGGTTTTCCAATCTTCATTCATTCATTCATTCATTCAACAAACACTGCTGAAAGCTTGCTGTGTGCCAGGTGCTGGGGACACAGCACAAACATAAGCATCCAAATCTCTCCCCTCAGGAGCTCACATTCTAGTGGTGGAAAAAAACAAGCAAGATGAATAAATGAACCATATAGTAGAGCAGATATATTCAAATGTCAACGAATGCCATATAGAAAAATAAGATCAGGGGGCAGAGTCTATTACAGGCAGGGGAGGAATGCCATCTTAAGTAGAGAGTCAGAGAAGGTCTACTATGACCCAGGTGATAATATGAGTCAAGACCTAAAGGAAATGAGGAAGTCAGGTGGACATCTGGGGGAAGAGGGTTTCTGGCAGAGAGAATTGCAGAAGCGGGAGTGTATTTGGTGTGTTGGCGAGATGGCAAGGACCACGTGGTGGTAGTGGGGTGATGGGAAGAGGGGCGACAGCAGCACTAAGGATTTAGCTGCTGTTGGGAATTAATACAACTCAGAGTTAATAGGTTTGAGCACATCCTACGTGCTGGGCACTATCTCATTTAATCTTCAAACAACATCATGGATTACAGGTACAAATATTATCCCTTTTAGCAGACGAGGAAACTGAGTCAGAGAGAGGTCACAGATCCAGCTGGTGGTGGACACTGGGGTCTTTTCTCGCACATTCGTGGGGGACTCAGAAGCAGAGGCCATATCAACATAGTGGGCTTGAAGCCTTGGCTCACTGGGATGAATGGAGACAATGGGAAGGGGCAAGAGACAAGAGAACAGCATGAACAATAATAGGGAGGGACAGAGGAGCTGGATGTCACCCTAGCACCGTACAACCCAGATTTCTAGATTTCGAGATAACCAGGCAGTGAGAATTCCTTCCCTTACTCAACACACATTTAATGAGCACCTACTATGGGGCAATACTGCCCTAGTACTAGGGACATGACGATGAGCAAGACAGACAAGGTCCCTGTCCTCATGGTGCTGACATCAGCATCCCCATCTTAGATGATCAAACTGAGGCTCAGTGAGTTTAACTGGTGGCCTCAGGTGACTGAAGTTAACTGGTGGCTCCAGGTCATGCAGCCAGTAAGGGGGGAAGCCAGGATTCCGGCAGTGCCTGGTTTTGCACATCTATGAGATCTTTTCCTCACGTAGATAGAGCCCAGGGGGCAGAGACTGGCTTCCAGATCTATCCTGGGTCTTCCCCTCCAGGCTACACCCCATTGATGGGCAAGCACCCCAGGCCAGGGCAGGGAGAAATTGTGTCATGAAGACAGGGTCTGGCCAGAGAGGGGGCCCAGCAGAGGAAACCAACGCAGCTCCCTTTTTCACACTCGTCATCCCCTTGGCCTCTCGTCCTTGGTCACACCAGCAACTCCATGATGATTTCGGATGAGAGCTCCTATCGGCAGGGCCTGTACGGTTTCCCAGTCATCCTGATGCCTCACAACAAGCCTGTGGGATCGATAGCATGATTGTCCCCATTTTACAGATAGGAGGACCCTGGGACCAGGAGAGAGACAGGATTTGGCTAAGGTCTTCCAGCCGGGGAGTGGTTGAGACTTGACCCCTCGTTTCTAATCCCAGGTCCTGTGCTCTTGTGGCTGGTGTAGATATGACCATTTTTCTCCCTTAATCAAAAACCCTCAAGGCCCCCACCCCCCTGAGGATGCAGTCCAGTCTCTGTGGTATGGCCCACAGTGCCCCTACAAGAGGTGACCCTTTGGACGTCTCTCAATCCTCATCTCTCATCACTCCAGGAGGAACTTGATGCTCCAGCCACAGTGAACTCCTTTATTACACCCCTGGGTCTTTGCACAGGCTGGTTCACATTTTCTAAGGGCTCCTTGCCAGCCTTCAGACAGAATAAGGCTGTTCATCCCCTGGCCTGGCCTGGGAGCCCCTCTGCTGAGCTCCCACGGTCCATGTGCTGATCTCAGTTGCCCCTGAGATAACTGCCCCGTTATTTGTCTGTTTTTCTATTGGCCTTGAGGGCTTTGGATCCCTGGCATGTGGTAGGTATAAGGCACAGCCACCAAGGCAGGATTCTGGGTCTGAATTCAAATCCCGTCTCCATCATTTACCAGCGAGGTGACTATGGTAGCCTCCAAGATGGCCTTCAATGATGGACGCCCACTTCCTGGCACTCTCCCCTTTGTTTAATTCCCTCCCACACTGGATCAGAGTGGGTCAAGTGACCAACAGAATATGGCAGAAGTGATGGCATGTCACTCCTGAGTTTAGGTCACAAAAGAGTGTACAGCTTCTGCCTTGCTCTGTCTTGGATCACTCGCTTTGAGGGGGAGCCAGCTGCCGTGTTGTGAGGTTGCTCAGGCAGCTCTCTGGAGTGGTCTACATGCCAAGAAACGGAGGCATCCTGCCAACAGCCATGTGAGTGCGCCATCTTGAAAATGGATTCTCTAGCCCCAGTCAAGCCTTCAGATGACTGCAGCCCCTGCCAACATATTCTCTGCAATCTCAACACAGACCCTCAGGCAGAGCTGCCCAGCTAAGTTGCCACTGACTTCTTGACCCACAGAAACTATGAGATAATAAATGCTTTATTTTATAAGCTGCTAACTTTTGGGGTAACTCATTAGGAGGCAGTAGATAAAGAATACTGTGACCTCGTACAACTTGCTTGGCCTCTTTAAGGCTCAGTTTAATCATCTGTAGAATGGGAATGATAGTAGCTCTCTCAGGGGATTGAGGTGTTTAAATAAAATAATTGTTTAAAATAAGAGCAAACACTTAAGCAATACTTTCTAAGTGCTTTACGTAAATTAATTCCTTAAAGCATCAACAAATTGCCAGAATTTTAAAGATGAGGAAACTGAGGCTCAGAGAAGTAAAGTAACTTACGCAAGACCACACAGCTGCTCAAGGGCACAGCTGGGACTACGAACCAGTTGATTTGGTTCAGAGTCCATGCTCTCAACCATTGCTCTATGCTCTCTCATCTAGAAAGAATTTAGCTCAGTGTCAGACATCTAGAAAGTGCTTGATCAACATGAGCTAGCATCATTAAATAACTTTTGATATTATTGATATTGTATTAATTAACTAGTGAGAGTTATTAAATTGATCACTTAATGCTCTACCCTGGGATCCTTTTTATCTCTAAGACCTTCCTTGATATGCTCTGTTTAAGCCCCGCCAGCCAGGATCCCAGAGGTGGGAAGAACAGCTAACACGTATTAAGTATGTATGCACAGGGCACTGTGCTATGTGATTTACACGTGCCCTCTCATCTAATCCACTACCAGCCTTAGCAGAGAGGTAACATCATTATGCCCATCTTACAGATGGGGAAACTGAGGCAATGCAGAAGCTGAGCAGATGTTCTCTGTCCCAAACCACACAGCTAGGAAGTGGCAGAGCTGGGATTTGAACCCACGCAGTACGGCTCCCACCTCCCACGCTCTCACCCCCCACCGTGGCAGATCTGGCTCACTGGGGTCTCCAAAGTTCGGGGGAAGAATCTTTCAATTCAACCGCAGCAAAGATGTTCTCTGAATCCGGTCCCTCCTAGGCACACCTACTGGTTTCCACCTAATCGCATTTCCCCGAGGCCTTCGGAGCAGTCTCTTGGCTCTCTGAACCTCCCCAGCTGGGGCCTTCCTTCCTGTTTTAAGAAGTGAAAGCACGGGGACACCAGCCCGGGCCCAATATAGTTCCAGATCTAAATTTAACAACAATGACACGGCTCCAGCCTGACCCTGCGGAGAAGAGAGGGGAGAAGGGAAGAAAACAAAAAAAAAGCAACGACTAATTCTTCACAAATTAGGACAATAACAGAGGTTCCTTTCAAGTGTCAGGGCATATTCTTAGCAAGAACGTAACACCTAAATCAAGTCCAGGCTGTAAAAATGGCATAATAGCAGGAAGCCGGACTACGGGCCTGACTTCCTCCGGGGAGACAGGGGATTTGGGGGGTGTCGGGGGCTGGGCGGGCAGGGACGGAGCCAGCCAGGGCCTGACTCACTGGGAGGCGCACACCTCTGTCTGGCCTCCCACTGAGCCCCATCTGGGGTCCCGCACAGCCCCCTGCGCGGGCCTTTGGGTCTAGAGCTTTCAGTGGTCATCACTGTGCCTCTGGCCCACCTTTCCAGCCTGTCTTCTTGGCAAGGCCCAGGTGCAAGTCTAAAATCCAAGTCGCATAGGACGATGTGGGAATGCGCCTTGTAGACCAACAACTACCAGGAGCGCAGTGGACCGAGGGCCCCAGCTGCTGGGAAGCCACGGTTCCTACAGGCCATGGTTCCTGAGGGCCACATTTCAGCCAATGTCTGAAAACCACAGGGACACTGAGGCAAGCCTGTTCCTGGGACACGGAATTTCTCTGACAGCTCAAGGCCTCCCCATGGCTTTCCCGAATCTTCCTTAGACTGCATGCCCCCAGGGATGCTGCCATCTGAATTTCCCTCCCTGTCTCCTCTCTCAGATTCAGGCCTGCATTGCTCTCCAACATCTCTCCTTGGCTGTTCTGGTTCCTCCTCTGTTTACTCTCAAACAGGCACTTCCCCTAATCAAATCCTTGCACATTTAATCCCACCTTGGTATCTGCTTCTTGGAAGACTCAGACCAGCACATAGGGTCATGTCCCTTCTCAGCATAACACCCTTCCAGGAGCTTCTCATCTCACCAGAAGAAAATCCAAATTCCCTACACTGCCCTGCATGGCCCCTGCCACCTCTCTGACCTCAGCTTCTAATCTCACCTCTGAGCTCAATGGTCTTCTTGTTGTTCCTTGGACATCCCAAGCTGTTTCTGCCTCAGGTCCTTTGCACCTGCTATTCCTGCTGCCTGGACCACACTTCTCCAGGCCTGGAGCTTCTCACTCCTCCTCTAGGTCTCAGCTCAAACATCACCTCCTCAGAGAGGCCTTCCTTGACCCACCTGATTGAAACAGGCTTCTTGTCTCTGCCCTGCAATCGATATCTACTTCTTAGACTAAGAAAACACATCTCTCTGTTCTTTGTTGATTTGTCTGACAGCCCTTCTCAAGAGTAAGCATCTAGAAATATAATAACAGGCAGCACTTACTGAGGACCGAGCAGCGGCCAGACATTATTCTAAGAGCTTCCTCTGTTGAACTCATTCAATCCTTCCCAAACCCCTGTGAGATGTAGGTAATACTCTTATTACCGTTGAGGAAACTGAGGCATGAGGAGGTTACATGAATTCCCTGGGGTCGTATAACTAGTAGGCAGGAGAGCGGGATCTGGATCCCAGCTCTCTGGCCCCAGAATCCACCCCTTTTCCAGGATGCCAATTTGCCTCTGGTGAAGAGGGGACCCTTTGAGCATCGACCAGTGCCCCCACCTTCATCCTGTAACAAAACAGAGTGGATTTGTCATGTGCCTCCTAGGGACCTTCCATAAGTCACCCTCTTGTCTTCTCACGGGACCCTGGAAGGCGGGACCTGGCGATTCTCCCTTTGCCCCTCCCCATGCACTCCATCCTCTCTGTCCTGCTCTGTGTCCTGAAGGCGGCCCCCTCCCCCTATCTCCCAGGATCCCTTGTGCTCTGGCTGCTGGTTGGGGTCCCCCAAAGGGAAACGCTGTCGGGAGATCAAAGGATAAAAAGAGAGAGAGGCCGGGGTATTTCTTCCCTGCTTCCCCCTAACTCAGGACCCCGTCACTGGCAGGGATGCATCCCCGTCCAACTGTGGCTCCTGCCAGGTGGCCCATCCACCACGACCCCGGCCCTATCCGGGCTCTGGAAACCTCAATTCCTTATGTCTTGCTCCTTGAGCCTCTGGAGGGTGACAGCTCCCCACTGTGGCTGGAAACGGGTGCCTCACACCCCTCGTGTGTTCTCTTAACCCTGCCCAGCCCTCTATAAGTCGCCTCTTGATTTCTCATAGTTTGAACCATCCAGGGTGGACTATTTCCTGCAGAGACCCTGGCTGGTGTGCGAGCATTAGGACGCCCCACTTTACAGATGAGGAAAAAGAGGCTCAGAGATCGGAGGCCACCAGCCCAAGGCTGCATGGCGTAGCTGAGAGCAGCACCCAGCTGTGTCTGCTCCCAATGCCCCTGCTCCGGCCATTCTCACAAAGACCCACTTGAACCTCGTGGTTAAGAAGAACATGGCCTCTGGACTCACAGAGACCTGGGTTCAAGGCCAACTCTGACCTTGGGCAAGTTATTTACTCCTCCATAAGCTTCACTGTCCTCATCCAAAAAGTATGCATAAAAGTAATCGTTTTACCTTCCAGGGTTGTTGTTAGAATCAAATGTTACTGTATATGTAATACTTAGAGCGCCCAGAACGCGGTAAGTACAGGATAAATATAGCCAGCATCATCATCATTATCGTCATCACGATAACTTCTGTTGTTATTCTCTGTCCGCCAATGTCATTTCCAGACTGATCCTCCCCAGAAGACAACAGAACAATTCACACAAGACGTGATGAGCTAATAGCCCCAAAGCTATTCATAGACTTTGTTCTTACCAACGAAGGAGGACGGCGGACCCCAGAGTTACTTAACTGGGTCAAAGTTACACCTGACCCCTCCTTTCCTGCCCACCCCCCAGCTCTGGCACAGGAATTATCAGTGTGCATCGCCTCTGAAGGCCATCCCTGCTGCGAGGCTTTGATAGGGAAAGTGTCGAGAACAAAGGCCATTGTTCACAGGGGCCGCTGGTGCCTCTCAGGCCCCAGGCCAGCTTCCCAGGGGTGAGGTCCGGCTCCCAAGACACAAAGACGAAAGTCATTAGCACTGGAGGCAAACAATGACGGGATCATTTCTATTTATCTGAACCGAGGGGGGCTGCCAAGTGGGGAACAATGAAGTTGGGATGCTGGACACACTCTCCCTCTGCCCACCCCTTACTGAGTTTCTTTCCAAATAATGGGACAGTGTGTGGTCCAGGAGGCTCAGGGGACAGCTTCAGATCCTATTTCTGGAAAGATGGACAGTGCTTAAAAGAATGGGCTGTGGCATCCAACTGCCTGGATTCAAGTCTCAACTCCATCATGATTAGCTGTGTAACTTGGTTAAGTGACTTCATTCTGTGAGCCTCAGTTTCTTTATTTGCAAAATGGACGTAATTACATCACTTTCCCCTACGATGTATGTAATTGTGACCTAGTTAAGGGCTCCCTACAGAGTATCAGTTATCGCCATTATCCTCCTTCTCCTCCTCCTCCTCCTCTGCCTCTCTGCAGCCTTAGGCAAGTTGCCTGCCCCCTGCTGAACCTTAGTTTCCATATCTGTCAAATGGGAATACGCAATCAGTTCAGAATCAGGTGAGGACCAAATAAAAAGAAAGAAAAAACATTTGGAAACTGTGACTCTGTGCCAATTTGGAAGCAAGATCTCATTAAGAGTCTAGTCCTGGCTCACCTCTACATGACAGCCCATGCGACCTTGGCCATGCCCTTCCTTCCCAGGCTAGTGTCCTCATATGACATGGGATAGTGACAGCGTCTTCCTCACAGGGTGAGTGCCCTGGGAATTCAGGGAGGGAAGGATGCTGCTGAAGCTCTTAGCAGTACGCTTAGTGAATACTGAGTGCCTGACACGTTACTTACTATTAACAGATTGAAGTTGTTATGAAGGTCAGGACCAGACATAGACAAGTAACTCATGGAAATTAACATGCTGCCCATCCAGAATGGCTGCACTGCACAGGTGTACTCACTTTATAGAAGGAAAAACTGAGATCTGGGAGACAAAATGGGAAGTAGGGTGGGAGATACACTTTCTCAAGTCCTGCGGTATCTGGTGAGTTCAGGTCATTTTTACCAGGGTCCTTCCCAGGCAAGAAAAGTGATAGTGGCAGGAAACCTAGAGCTAACCTTGTCACTTGCTTTTCCCAGCATCCTCATTCCCTTGCCCACACCCAGCCAGGTGCCCACGGGGCTGTTGGAGCAGAGACACTCCCTAGCCCAGACAGAGGAACCAACTCAGATTGGCTTAAACCAGTCCGTCTCCATCTCTCAGCTCTGCGTGCATTGGCTCCATTCTTAGGCAGGCCCATCTCTCACGGTGGCAAGATGCCCACCAGCAGCTCCCAACAGGTGCTCTACCAGTTCAGCAACTGCTGTGAAAAAGAGACCTCATCTTTCCCAATACTCCAGGCAGAGTCCAAGGACCATTGGTTCCCATTGGACTGCCTTGGGTCACGTGACTATCCCTGAACCTATCAGTAGGGCTCAGGGGATGGAATGTGCTGATTGGCCAAATCTGGGACAGGAAGTAGGTCCATTCCCGTTGAATGTCAAAGACCAGAAGTAGGGGTAGGGGCTGGTACCCAAGGGAAAATCAGGGTGCTATTATCAGAGGAAGGCAGGGTGGATGCTGGGTGTGCATAAACAACCAATGTCACCCCACAACCACACCTGCTGACACAGCTGCCACTTGGGACAGGCTTTTCCTGCCTGACCACTGCTTAGGATCCACCTCTGCTACCCCCTGTATGTGTTCATTCAGGAAGGTTCAGAGGGAGACGGCAGAAGACGGCACACTGCCGGGCTGAGTTAAGTGACCTGGCTGACTCCCTGAAATTTCTGGACCTCAGTCCCTTCCTCCACCATGTGAAGCAAAAGTGTTCATCCTCAGGACGTCAATGAGCTAAATGACACAAAAGCCCTATGCAACACGTAAAGACTTTCAGTGCAAAGTCTTACTCTGCCTTTGATGGACACCTTTGCTTTGGGGGCAAGAATCTCAACTTCCGTTTCCTTTGCAACTCTCCTGATCACTCAGCTCTCACTCACCGGGTCCCCAGTAAAAACAGCTATTGCTTATCAATACACACACCATGATGCACAGGCTTTGTCCGCTCAACCCACATGCTAAAACCACAGGAGACAGACACTGTTTTAATTCCCACTTTATAAACGAGGAAGCTAAGCTTCAGAGATGTGTAATAACTTACCCAAGTCGACGAAGCTGCTCCGCACAGATCCAGCCACACACACGTGCGTGGCCCCGTGGGACGCATCTGCATCCAGCTTTCCAGAGACTGTGCCCATACCATGTGCAAACATTTTTTTTTTCATTCAGCTAACAATTATTGAGTACCTACTGTATGCCAGATATAGAGATGAATAAAATCCTGTTCAGGCCCCCAAAGAGCTCACTACCTAAGTCAGCAGTTCTCAGTGGGGGGCGACTTTGCTCCCTAGGGGACATTTGACAGTATCTAAAGACACTTTTGTCACCACTGGGGGTGGGGGTGCTACAGGTATCTATGGGTGGAGGCCAGGAATGAGGCTCAACACCTCCAGTCCCCACCACAAAGAATTACCCAGCCCCAAATGTCGAGAGTAGTGAGGATTAAAAAACCCTGATTCGGGTGAAGGAAAAGTACAAAATTCATTTGGTGATCAGACTGCGTGGGCTCATGGTGTTTTTTTTTGAGGAAGATTGGCCCTGAGCTAACATCTGTTGCCAATCTTCCTCTTTTTCTTTTTTCTCCCCAAAGCCCCAGTACATAGTTGTATATCCTAGTTGTAGGTCCTTCTAGTTCTTCTATATGGGACGCCAACTCAGCATGGCTTGATGAGTGGTAAGTAGGTCTGCGCCCAGGATCCGAACTGGTGAACCCCGGGCCACCAAAGCTGAATGTGCGAACTTAATTGCTATGCCACCAGGCTGGCCCTCATGTTGGTATTTTTTAATATATCTAGATTGTAATGGACAAAATATTCAAATGGGAATTAGAACAAAAGCCTGATGAAGAGAGACATGAAGCTGTTGGAACGGCACCCTCAGCCCTTCAATTGGTGACAGCTTTCTGGGTGATCCCTAGGAAA
The DNA here is from genome assembly GCF_057802395.1 of Ceratotherium simum simum. Classification (NCBI taxonomy): domain Eukaryota; kingdom Metazoa; phylum Chordata; class Mammalia; order Perissodactyla; family Rhinocerotidae; genus Ceratotherium; species Ceratotherium simum. The sequence continues at coordinate 19,319,838 of NC_141934.1, read as the reverse complement.
CTTAGTCACACATCCAAAGCCTCAGTTTCCCCATCTGTAAAGTGGACCTGTCCTTCCCTATACAAGTTGAGAAGGAAGAAAAAGCCATATAAACAGCAGTGAGGCAAGATGACAAATTAAAGTTTCAAATTAGCAGCCCGGGGGCCGTATCTGGCCCCCAGATGCATTTTACTTGCCAACAAAATGTTATTATTTGTATAAACTTTTAACCGAAATAAAACACACAAACAGTTAAGTGATACATTTGAACATTAAAACAGCTCAGTTTTGGCAAAGTGAACACACCCTGTAACCACCAGCAAGATGGAATTGCAGAACGTCACAAGTACCTGCAAAGCTTCACTCACCCCCACCATCCCGGTCATTGTCCCTTCCCCAAGGTGGCCCCTATTCTGACTACTTCCCATAATTTAGTCTATACCTTTGAACTTTTTTTGTTTTATTTTGTTTTGTTTTTTTTTTTTGGTGAGGACGATTAGCCCTGAGCTAACATCCGTTGCCAATCCTCCTCTTTTTGCCGAGGTGGATTGGCCTTGGGCTAACATCCGTGCCCATCTTCCCCTACTCTATATGGGATGACACCACAGCATGGCTTGACAAGCGGTGCGTCAGTGTGTGCCTGGGATCCGAACCTGCGAACCCTCGGGCTGCCACAGAGGAGCACACGAACTGAACCGCTATGCCACCGGACCGGCCCCGCTTTGAACTTTAAATAAATGTTCTCATAGAACTTTATTCTTCTGTATCTGGATACTTCTTCTCCATATTATATGTCTGTGATTTATCCAAGTTGCTGCACGTAGAAATATTTTGCTTTCATTGCTATATAGTATTCTATTGTGAGAATATGCCACTATTAATTTCTCCATTGTGATTTTGGTGGGTATTTAAGTTGTTTCAAGTTGTTTTCTGCTAAGAACATCCTCGAGTGTGTCTTTGGTGTACACATGGACACATTTTTGTTGGGCCTGTAGAAAGCTGGACATGGGCTCACACTTCCCTTTTAAAATTCCATGGTCCTTTCTGCTAAATTGTACTAAATTCTGCCTCCAGACTGCAGCAGTAACTCCTGCCTCAGAGTTTCCAGCCTGTGGGCCTGCCCTACAGATTATGGACTTGCTGGCCTCCACTACTGTGTGAGCCAATTCCTTAAAATAAATCTTTTAATACACACACACACACACACACACACACACACCCCTCCTATCAGTTTGTTTCTCTAGAGAGTCTTAGCTGATACAGACTGAAAAGACTCCAAATTCCAAAGGCTCTGAAATTCACGTTGATGCCTCACCCTGTTAACAGAGGAATTTCCCCAGGCATGGCTCATAACTTGCTTGAGAGTGAGACTTGATAAGGAAAAAAAAAAATAACAGTGAGATAAGAAAATTGGGGCGTGCAAAAAAGAGAAATTCAAAGAAAAGCCAAAATGACATCTTGGTTTTCAAGACCAAGCACACCTAATAATAGCAGGAAATATTGAACAAGGAGTTACTGTGTACCACATTTATACCCATTATACAAATGAGGAAAACTGAGGCTCTGAAAGGGGAAGAAGGTTCCCCAAGGTTGTACAACTGTTATAAAACAAAGGCTAGATCTATTTGTCATCAAGACATTTGCTCCTAAACAATCAGCTTTGCTCCCACCTCCTTTTGAAGCTGTAGTTTGTGGGACCCCCTGAAGGCTACCTGTCACCTCTGAAGTCATTTCTCCTCCCTGTGGCTCTAGGCAGAAATGCCAGGCTCACACCCACACGTACATGCAAAACCATGTCACTCACTGAAGAAACCGGATAGAGGGTTGAATTCTTCCCCATTCTGATCCCAGACCTCCAGTAAACCTCCCGGCAGTGACTTTGCCTGTCTGACTCATGGCCGCATATTTTAACGTGCAATGGCAAGAATTGAAACACAGCCATCCCAAGCCCCTGCCACCAGCCTTGTGGCAAGGCCAGAAGTCAGCAGCTTTGTAGCAAGGGCTCGGACCCTCGCTCCCTATTCCCGGCCACGGAACCCTCCCCTGGGTGCCGTCTGGGATGCCACCTCCAGACTCATCTCTCTAGCCTCACCCTTCCAGGCTGTCCTCTTCTCAGGGGCCAGAGTGCATTGGCCAAAACACAGACCTGATCACGTCACTTCCCTGCTCACGATCCTTCACGGCTCTCTATTGCCTTCAGGACAAATTTCCGAGTTTGGTCTAAAGGACCCTTTATGATCTGACTCCTGTTTATTGTTCTTGGCTCCTCTTCCATCGTTTCTTGAACTTTCTACCCTAGTAGTCCTGAATTATTTGTAGTTCCTACAAACTGTGCACACTTTCAAGCCTCTGTGCCTTTGCATTGCCATTCCCTCTGCCTGGAATGCCCTTCCCTTATCCTGTCTACGTGGCAGCTCCTCTCCACCCTTCAAAACCCAGCTTAAGCATCAACCCCTCCTCTGTCTTTGAAACCTGACCTCCCCTATGGGGTCAACCCTGACTCCTTCTGCCCAGCTCTCAATGTCCACCCCCCTCCCACACCTCTATTTGAGGCCACAGTCCTCTGTGCTTCCCCCAGCACAGCCATTAACACACTTTAGCACGTGGCTCATTTAATGCTCTGTCTTCCTGGTTAGACGTTGGTCTCCTTGAAGGCAGAACCACGCTGCCTTCCTCATCATACCCCATTGCCCAGCCCAGCGCCTAACACGTAGTCACTCAACAAATATTGCTGGAGAAAAGGAAGAAGAAAGAAAGGAATCAAGTGTTCTGACCCCTCCATCAGATTGTGAACTTTCTTACTAATGTCTATACTGGCAGACCCAGATCCAGGTCCAGACACGTAGTAGGGCTTCCGTCTGTGTTTGCTGGCTTAAATAGCAGCAGCACAGATGCCTCTACAAAATCCAGCATGGACCCCCACTTTGGCCCAGTAGCGCTTGTGTCTTCATTTCCCATTCATATGCCCATTAGCACAGCTGGAGAACACCCCCAAGCCTTCCTCTTGGAGAACTTGCGAGTCAGAGCGCCTTTGTTTTCCAACTCAAGGCCCCCTTTGGTGATCTTGTTTGTCATGGAAAAGCGGGTGAGTTCATTACATTGTGTTCCTGCCTTGGAGATCATTGTCATTCATCCAACATCAAAGTCAGAGCCACGATCCGCTCATTTAAGGCTTGTTCCACCCATATTTTCTTACAACCAGGAAATGGGGAATTTCCTTCATTTTTTAAACCATCCCAGTGAGTCTCTGCCACATGGCTTCCTTTACAAACTTTTCTTGAAACACAAAGATGGAATCAGGCCTCCCCCCTCTGCAGTGGCCATTAAGGGTCCCAGCCTTCCTCTGATCCTTATCAAACGCTTGTCCAGCACATTGTAACGACAGTATTTTTTATTTATACAACACCTTTCTTTGGGGGTCAGGGTTGGGCTGAAAGGGGGTGGGAGCCAGATTAAAGCCTTACATAGATTTTGCTTCATTTATCCTGCGGTTGGAAATAATAGTCTTTAATGGGAAAAGACGCAAAGTTTAGAGAGTGGAGTGATTTGCCTCCTTAACCAAGGAATGCGCCCAGACTGGAACCAGCTGCCTGACCGTTCGATATCTCTGTTCCATGGTGACTGTTATTTATCTGCCCTGATTCTTAAGTCTCTAGATTTAGCATTCATCTAATAGCCAGCAACCTACACATAGTTCTGCTACCCACCTTCCCCTGGGGGCTCCCAATCTTTCCTCTTCCGGTGTTCATTGCACCACGCTCTCCTGGCCGTCCTCCGACCTACTGCCATCGGCCTCCTTTGGGGGTCCCTCCTCCTCCTTTGTCCATTTCTTAAAATTTCCTGTTCCTGAGCATTCGGTCCTCAGACCCTTTCTCATCTCACTCTTTTTTGGCCATTTCTGGGTTTTTCCCCACTTTGACAGATGACAATTCCAAAGTCTGTAATTCCAGCCCAGACCTGGATGAGCTCCAGACGTGAATGGTATATTAGCATAGTTTAAGCTGCTACAATGAAAAACCCCCAAACCTCTGTGGCTTATTGCGGTACAAGTTAATTTCTCATGCATTTCACAGTCCAGTAAGGATCAGCAGGGTGAGCTCTGCCCCTCACAGTCATTCAGGGACCCAGGCAGCTTCTGCCTCATCTCCCAGGGCAAAGGTTCTTGAACGGGGACATTGGCAGTGTCTGGAGATATTTTTAGTCGTCAACATTGGAGGAAGGGACAACTGGCATCTAGTTGGTAGAGGCCAGGGATGCTACGAAATAGCCTACAATACACAGGACAGCCCTCCACAATATAGAACTATCTGGTCCACAATATCGATAGTTGAGAAAACCTATTGTAGGGCATCAGAGTTCCCTCCTGGGTCTTGTGCATCCTGCTGGCAGGTGGGCAAAGGGAAGGCATGGAAGACTATGTGGGAGGCTTTAGAGGCCAGGGACCCATGTTGCTGTTGCCCATAATCCATTTGAGGGAGCTCAGTCACCTGATCCCACCTAACTGCAAGGGAGTTTGGGAAATGTAGTCCAGCTGTGTGGCCAGGAGGAAAATTAACCAGGACTAGGTGAACACATAGTGAGTCCCTGCCATAGATGCCCTAAACCGGATGTGTCCAACCGTGAGGGCATCACCTCCTCCCCACTGCCTCCTAAACCTCCCCTTGCCCTGCATAACTCACCTCGGTTCCCATTCATTCCAGTCTGTCCCCCATTCAATCCTATCTCCTTCCATGGCCAATAACTTTATCTCAAAGGAACTTCTTCCTGGAACCCCTCCCTGTCCCCAGATCACCTAGGGCCAGCTCTGGACAATTTAAACAGCCCCCAGCAGTCACCATCACATTGCCTGTTTATTTTCCTCCATAGCACTTAGCATCACCGTATATATATGTGTATATATAATATATATATAATTTATCTGTCTCCTACACCAGACTGAACTCAAGAAGGATAGGGTGCCTGTTTGTCTTGTTCTTTGCTATTCCCAGCCGCTAGTAGGATGCCTGACACATAGTAGGCACTCAGTGTATACTTGTTGAATAAATAAATGAATCCTTCCTGCACAAAACAGCTATACTGGTCTTTCTAAAATACAGGTGGATGTACCAGTTCCCTGTTTGAATCTTCTAAAATATGTAGGTCCAAATTCCTTAGCCTTATAGGTAAAACCATTCACACTGCGATACTATTCTACCCTCCCACCTTCTCCTACACTCCCAGCCATGCATCTATACTTTGAGCACTCTATGCTTCGGCCTACAAGCCTCTGCATAAAACATATGTAACATGGTTTTTTAATTCTCAGCTCTATACCTTTGTATATGCTATTTCCATTGCCTGGAATACTTCATCTTTCACCACTGGGCCAACTCTTATTCATCCCTCAATACCCAGTCCCATGTCACTTCCTCTGAGAAGCCTTTTCTGATGACTTAGGCAGTCACTCACTCCCTTCTCTTCATTCCTTATGTGCTTTGCGAGATATAGTGTAATTATTTTCTCTGTGGTTGCTCCCTCCCCCATCAGACTATGGGCTCTTCATCAAAAGGAAAATGTCTTCCTTGATTGTGTGGCTGCCTCCCACCCCCGTGCCAAGCAGAATGCTGGGCTCTGAGAAGGTGCCCAGGACACGTGTGAGGAAATAGAAGATGGATGGGTGGATGCTCTCTGGCCAGTCTCCCCACATTCTCTAGGCATTTTCTCAAAGGAGCCAAGAACCCAAAGTGGTTATGATATTTCTCTCCTGGAGTCACGGCCATTTTAGCTGCAGAGCCAACTGGCGCTCAAAAATGTCTGCAGCTGGATCCAGATCACCCAGATTGAGTGCAACTGGCGATCAATCACTGGAGGCAAAGTGAGCACTGGTGCCAGGAAACGGAGAGAGAGCAGGGAGCAGCCCAACCCTGCCCTGCTGGCTGGTGCCACTAATGGTAGTTGCAAAGGGGCGGCCCCTGCCTCCCGACTTGGGAATGCCAGAAACTCCCCCAATGCTCAACTCCTGTTTATCTCTCGGGTGTCAGCCTAAAAATGCTTCTTACTCAAGGAGGCCTTTCCAGACCCCCAAGACTGCATTAGAGCTCCCAGGACTCTGCAATGCCCCTTCTTGGAGCAAGCACCCTGTAAGCTGTCTTCCCCATCAGAGGGTAGGTCTTCATGGGGAGGCCCAGATCTGGCTCATCCTTTGCTATCTTCCCTGTGTTTCTACAGGCCCTAGCACAGAGTCGGCCCTCTGTATGAGTCAGGGTCCAATCACAGAAACAGAAACCACTCTGTGTATTTGAAACTGAGGGGCGTTAATGGCGGAAATTGGTTACCCAGATAATGGAAAATCTGAGAAGCCAAAGAAGATGACGAGGAAAGTATGTGACTCACTCAAATGACCGGTAAGTAGGTATATTTGCTACAGTGCCATTTTTTTTTGTTTTAAAAAAAGGATGCATGGGTATAATAAGATGTTATATATTTATATAATGGTAGCCAACCACCAACATGGCCCCTAATGATCCTTGCTTACTCACCCTTGAGCAGTTTTCTCTCACAGTGCATCAGGGTTGGTCTGCATGACTAACAGAATACGGCAGAAGTGATAGAGTATGACTTTGAGACTGAGTCAAAAATGTCATTTGCTGCTTCTGCTTTGCTCCATCTCAGATCTCACTTTTGGAGAAGCCAGCTGCCATACTGTGAGGACGCTCAAGTAGCCTATAGAAAGAAAGGTCCACCTGGCGAGAAACCCAGGTCTCCTACCAACAACCAGCACCACCTTGCCAGCCATGTGAGTGCGCCATCTTGGAAGCAGATCTTCCAGCACGAGTCAAGCCTTCAGATGAGACTGCAGCCCCAGCCAACATCCAACTGCAACTTCATGAGAGATCCTGAGCCCCAACGGCCCAGACAAGCTGCTGTCAAATTCCTGGCCCACGGAAATGGTGAGATAATAAATTTTTATTGCTTAAGCTGCAAAGTTTGGGGATAATTTTTGAGATATATACATGGGAAGATATAGAAATATATGTGTGTGTATATATATATTTAGAGAAAATTTTAGAAGGATAAGATTATGGGAAGGGGTATTTATTTTCTTTAGTGTTTATGCAATTTCTATTTTTTCTACAGTGAACACATGTTACTTGGAATAGAAGAGAAGACCAGAGGAAGAAGAAGGGGGAGAACGGGAAATAGCAGCAGTGGTTGAGTGATGGGGAAACTTTTATAGCTTCTTGAGATACTGAAATAAAGCTAACCTGTGCCAGAGAGTTAGCATAGCTGCCAGTGTAGACAACGTGTTAAGGAAGATGGCTGAGCCAAAGGAAGATCCCGCTAACGTCCATCTTGGGCTTCTCCACCCAGTGAGCTCTGCTCTGAGCTGCTCAGAGGATGTGTTTGGAAGGAACACGCTGCTGGAGATGAGCCGCCAGGAAGGGGCAGGGACGTTGCATTTGGAAAACCTCAAGGCTTCTGAGCTGGCAAGAAATGTCAGCAAAAAGCCCTCGCCTGTCTAGACAAAAGTTTGATTTTGAATCAAAAAAGGGACAGTTTGCAAAGAGGAAAGCAGTTTAAGCATCTTTTCTCCTTTGAAAATAACCATGAATTTTTAACTATCAACCCTAAAGAGAGACAGCGAGACTCCAGCAGGGACACCAGGGATTTTAATATTGCCCGCCCCTCTGGCTGGATTGTGAGATGGAGCCATTTCTGAGACTGGACATTGACTCCTTAAGCTGAAGAGAGAGGTTTAACAAGGCCCCAGGGCATCCAGGAGAAGAGACAGGCTTCCACGGCGAACATCTGAGGCTCAGGAATCCTGAGCGTTCCTCAGGCGGCCTGAGAAAATGATCAATTTGGCTGCCGACAGAAGGAAATCAGTGTGTGATGTTTCGCTGACCTTGAGGGGGAGAAATCCACACCCGTTCACCTGGCCCCGATGGTAAGGGCTCCTGCGGGCTGCTGTCTAAAACCACAGTTCCAGCTGAGTCTGAGGGTTAGAGGGAAGGTCTGCTTTGAAGGGATCCCCCTGAACATTGCTTCGTCCCATAGACTTGACCCAGCTCTGGGCAGACAAGTTGGGCATTAAAGCCCAAGCCAGGTGGATAAGTCAGACTCATGTGGTTGTAAGTGACAGAAGTCTGATCGAGATTTCCTAGGCAGAATATATTATGAAGGGCTAAGGAAGTCTCAAGAACCTTAAGCTTGGAATGCAGCTGAGTTTGTGGAAGGAGCAGAACAGGAGAAAAGGCCCTAAAGGACTCGGAGGTCCCTTTCTTTACCCCTTGTCTCTGTCTCTCTGCATGCTGGCTCCATTCCTCCCCCTGTAACTGGAAACAGACTCCAGGTCCTTCTAGGGCAGAGTGGGCCCCCCACAGAGCTCGGGTTACATGTCATGGGTTCAACCACTAAAAGAGAGTAAGTCAATATGCATACGAGTGAGTGAGCATGTGTGTGTGTGCCCATCCTTTATGTCCTCGACTCTCAATTCTCAGAAGCAAGTCTGATTGGCACCTCTTGGGTAAGGTGACCACCTTGGTCTAAACAGGATGGCCAATGAGCACAGACCTACCAGGTGGAAAATGCCCACCAGAGCCCTTAGCGGGGAGTGAGGGAGTCGTGGTGGGCTGAGAAGATATTCCAAACGGGTTCTGCTACTCTACAAAAGGGCTCCTGTCCTGCCGTGGAGGGCTCTGACAGATCATTCTCACTCCAAGTATTTGTCAATCTGAATGGACTTGCCATTCCCCGGTGCCTCTCCTCAGCCTTTCTCACAGCGCAAGCCGCAGCATGAAGATTTTTTATTTTTCTATATATCTTTTTTCCCCCTCCTCTTAGCCTTATCTTGAGCAACAATGCCAGTGAAATCGCAAGCCTAATGTGATGAGAGGCAACATCACACGGAAGCCTGGAGTCAGACTGGCTGGGTTTGAATCTCCCCTCTGCCCTTTTCTAGCTGTGTGATCTGGGGCAAGTTGCTTGTTGTTTGTTTCTTTCTTTCTTTTTTTTTTTTATGAGGAGATCAGCCCTGTGCTAACATCTGCCAATCCTCCTCTTTTTGCTGAGGAAGACTGGCCCTGGGCTAACATCCGTGCCCATCTTCCTCCACTTTATATGGGACGCTGCCACAGCATGGCTTGCCAAGCGGTGCGTCGGTGTGCGCCCGGGATCCGAACCAGCGAACTCTGGGCCACCACAGTGAAGATCAAGCACTTAACTACTTGCGCCACCGGGCCGGCTGGCCCCTGTTTCTATAACTGTATAATAGTTTAAATGGCACAATAGTAGTAGCTGCCTTATAGAGATGTTTTGAGAATTAAACATAGACGTCCTTAATACAGTGCCTGGCACAAGATTACTCTTAGCTAGTGTTGTCATCATTATCATTTTAGTGTTCACTATATGCGTCATATGTATTTTATTTTTATTAATAATAATATTATTAATAATTTAATACATACTTTTATTAATTTTATTTAATAAAAACTCAGAAAATTTATAAATGATCATCTATGTGGTACACCTGGTAAGAAAATAATTCCTAACCTAAATTCTCCCTAATGGTGTTCTCTACTGCTTAACAACAATAAACTTTGGGAGACCATCATGAAACAAAAGGAGGAGAATTAGATGACATAACGGATGGGCATTACAGGATGGAAGGCAGTACACGGTCATGGTCAAGGGCACGGGCTCAGGAGTAAGGCCAACATAAATCAATGCCTGCACCCATCATATAATTTTGGACCAGTAATTTCACCTATCTATACCTTATCTTCTCAAGAGTGGGGAGTCTGATAACACTTCTTGATTGTAGATATCTGTTGCTTGTCAATGTCCACTCAGCCTTCTGAAAAGCAGTACTCTGCATTTCATTGGGAAACATCCCTTTTCCATACTTACCCATGTGATTTGGGTGGGGTGACCCTTCTCCACACCCCGGCTATGATAATAGGCCCTGATTAGCCTAAACCAATCAGCACAATGCATCCCCTGGTCACAGTGACTGACCTGGAGTTGGACACATAACCCTCTCCCTGAGAGACAATGAGATACAATGAGATTTTTGCTTCTGGGAAAGAGACTCCTGCTTTGCCTCTCTGGGGTTCAAAGCTGGGAAGAAATAAAGACTGCAGTTGTTGCAGGCATCTTGTCACCTGAACAGAGACACTGCATGAGAAAAGCGCCCAACACAGGAGAGACGGAATCAGCCAGGCCCTGAGGCCAACAACTGGGTCCTGGATCCAGACATTCCTGAAGGCAGATTTGCCCTATGACTTTTCAATTCCAGAAGCCAATAATCATTGACAAGTACATAATTTGCAGCTACACCTTTTTGACACAAGTCGAGCGGAGTTGGGTTCTCTAGCCTTGCAGCTAAAAAAGCCCTATATGCCGCTCTTACTTATAGAATTAAAGGAGATGGTAAGGCTTGGAAAATACTTAGCACCTAGTAAGGCTCCCACACAGAGTTACTATATTTTCAAGGTGACTGGGAGGAGATCTTTCACGTGCAAAATGACACGCTGGCCCAAGCCTAAATCCTTCCCGTGCCTTCTATAACCAGCATTTTCAGCCTGCCCGAGAGTCACACAGACAGCACACCAGCTTGGTGACCTGCTAGGCTAATTAGCCCCGCGTCACAGGCGTTATGCGCGCTCAAACGAGATGATGTTTTGCAAATTCGGGGTGAAATATTTAATTAATCAAAGCTGCCCAGCCAGTTGTCGCACCAAGGCAGTGTGCACTCGGCCGAGGGCCGGGGCCCCGTGGGAGGGTGCCGGGGCAGACAGCTCCCGAGCCTGCCGTCTCCTTCACCTCGGAAACCCATGGAACAGCATGAGCGTGCTGGGGAATTTAGAGCACTTGCTCTCGGCACCTGACGCTTCACATCTCCGCGGTGTCTGGGGTGTCCAGGGGCAGGCCGTCCTCTGTGCCCGGGGTTTCTACATCATCACGCGAGAGCAGTCGAGATTACATGCTTTGGTCCCCCCACCACCCCCACTAGGGACCAGGTCAGCAGAGAAGGGACCCATGTTGTGTGTGGTGTGTGTGTGCATGTGCGTGCGCCCGCGTGTGTGTATTTGGCGGTCTATGCATAGAATATTTCAGGATAGACACTGATTGCCTCCAAGCTGGAAACTGGGGACAGAGAATGCCTGAACACCTTTTTACATTTCTAATATATTAAGTGACAAGTATGTCGGATATTATGATAAAAATTGTATGTCAAAAAAATATTTTACCTAAACACACACACACACATATATATTTTTAACCATGATAATGTATAATTTAAAATTTAGTTTATTTTTGATTTTACATATTTTAAATAGGTAATATACCTGCATGTTTTTAAAAATAACAAAAATAATAGCAAACACTGCTACCATACTTAATATGTGTTTTTACACACACACACACATAAATTCATTTAGTCCTCACAACAACTCTATGAGCTACACACTATTGTTGTCACATCCATTTTGCCAGTGAAAGAACAGAGGCACAGAGAGGTTAAGTCACTTGCCCAAAGTCACACAGACAGTGAGCAGCAAATCAGAATTCACACTGAAGCAAAAGGCCTTGGAATCTCTGCACTTAACCTCTGAGCTGAACTGCCTCACATTGATGTTTTGTTTTAGTTTTCAGATTATTAAAGCGATATGCTCATTGGGGAAGAAAAATCAGGAAGTACAAAAGAAGGAAAAAGGAATAAGCTGGAACTGTGCTACAATCAGATATATTTCGTATATTTGTCCAGCCCTATTCCACGTGAGCGTGTGCGTGTATGATTTTACGTAAAAATGGGATAATATTTGATATAGATCTTTGTAACCTGCTTTGTCTCTTAAACTGCTGGAAATATAAAAGGGTATTCAGGTGTGCATATACTACTGCCAAATACACACACACATATTATATATTTTTTTCTGTTTTTATATAAATAGTGGCCTACTATACACAATATTCTACGCCTTTCTTTTCTCTTTTTTTTTTTTTTACTTAATTTTTCTTGGAGACCATTCCCTATTCATATGGAAAGAGCTTCCCATTCTTTTACAAAACTGCATTGTGTTCCAATGTCTGCTTGTACCTTAATTTATTTCACTAGTCTATACTGGTAAATATTAAGGTCATTTTAAATCCTCATTAAGGAGGTAACATTTGAACTGAGATTTAAAATCAGGCAGAGAGGTGAAGGTCTGGAAAGAGGGAAAGAAAAAACAGTCAAGATGTAGGCAAGAGCACATGCAAAGGTCCTGAGGCCCATGAAATGGAAAGAAAGTGTGATGGCAGTTGCCCAGAGCAAAGCAGGCCACCAGATGTCTGAGAGGGCAGCGGAGAAGTGACCATGTGGACGTTGCTAGTTCTGGTGAAAAAGTCTCATCTTTATCCTCAGAGCAATGGAAGCCACTGACAGGCATGCATTTTGGGGAGTTAAATAGAAAAGTCCCACTTCCCTTTCTCTAAGAAGGCTCACCCAGGCCTGAGCTCCCCACCCCCCCACCCCCAACAGTGTTGATTCAGAGTCATGGGAGAAATCTTGCCCCCATGGCTCTGCCCTCATCCACTGCCATCCAGTTAGCCAGAAAATTTCAGAACTCAAGGAACTTCCTCCACCCTGCCCGACCCCTCCCACTCTCCCCCAGGGCAAGTGTTCTCTGGAGTGTGCTAGGAATTCTTGTCATCTCCCACCCAGGACTGGGTATATAAAGATACAGGAGAGGTGTTAAGCCTTCAGCAATTATCACCTCTGGGGTGGGAGGAGTGAGTCCAGATGGGGTCAAGAGGAGAGCGAGTTTATTTTCCCTCCGAATCCCGGTGAATTCCATGTTTTCATTAAGTCCCAAGGCCTGGGCTCAGGGTGTGTGTATACATATCCCCGGATTAGAAGGAAGGCGAATTGGTGCCATTGCTGCCGCTTCTTCAAACAGACGAGTCAGTCTGGCACTCACAGACGCAAGTCGGCTTGGCCTGGAATTCGGGTGGGTGTGCGGGCAGCATCCTCCTGATTTAAGAACCATTTTCATCTGACTGGACTGGAATGGCCTTCCACGACTGTTCTGTGAATCAAGAATGCCTCCTCCCAAGCCTCAGTTCCAGAATGAGGAATGTTCATGTTTTGATTAGGATTTTCCCACTTTATGAGCTTCAAAGTCCCCCCAAAATGCCAGAAAAGGGCTGAGACAGAGACAGAAGTGGATCCCAGACTTTTCCTAAGACCTGGTAAACTCTGTGGGGTCAGGGTTGAACTGATATTCTGAGACCCAAGCCACATTTTTTAGAACATCCTCTCCTCTAGTCCCCGAATCTCTTTTGCTGAGAAGACGCGGCAGCAGACATCTAACTGGTCTACCTGCAACCCCTCCTGGCCCTTCCAACTGATTCCATGCCTTTGCCGGGGTGACGGTAGTTTTCAGATAGTTATGATTATAATCGTCACTGTATGTTTTGGTCTCTTTAAATGTGTTGGCTTATTTAATTCTCTCAATAGTCTTATGAAGTGGGGCCTATTGTTATTTCCACTTTTGTTGTTGTTAGTGCTGTGGAGTTGACTCAACTCCTAGCGACCCTGTGGACAGCAGTGAGGATCCTGCCCGGTCATTTTGCACCATCTTCTCACCTTCCAGCGCTGTATCAGACAGTGCTCTGCTGTTATTCATAGGGTTTTCATGGCCAATTTTTTCGGAAGTGGGTGGCCAGGTCCTTCTTCCTAGTCTGTCTCAGTCTGGAAGCTCTGCTGAAACCTCCCCACCATGGGTGACCCTGCTGGTATTTGAAATACTGGTGGCATAGCCTTCAGCAACACGCAGCCACCATGGTATGACAAGGACAGAGGGGCGGTATGGTACCCTGACCTGAATGTGACTACCAGTCTCCATCTGTTGCTCCCCATTGGCAGAGGCCAAGAGGGGGCCACTGGCAAGGCAGAAAGGAGGTTTGCAGAGTCCTGGCCCCCACATCCCAGAGCAGAGTATAGAAGGTGGGTTTGAAGCTGAGAGCCAGTAATAACCAGAACTCTGGCCTCTTTCCCATCCGCTTGTAACCTCCATGAGAGCAGGGATGGGCTGAACCGATCTTCTCCCAGTGCCCAGAACACAGTGAGTGGAACACGAGAATTCACAACAAAGACCTTCATTTTGGAATGGGGGCACAAGGGAAGTCACTTCTGAGTCCCAAGGCCCGTCAAGGGCTTGCTTTGGGGGTAACTCAAGGATGCCTGAAGAAGAGTAAGGAATCATAGATTTTGTCTTTGGCTTAAACATCGCAGTCTGCAGCTTTCCCTTATCATGGTGACTTACGCGCCCAACTACAACGACTCTGTCTTCTAAACCTCAGGTGGGGTCATTGGCCTGACCGACGAGAGGACAGACTACTTTAAATCAAGACTTGATCACAAATGTGGAGAAGCATGGGCGCCACAGCTTACGTTCCACCTTGCCCAAGAACTAGCACATACTAGGTGGCCAGTAAATATTTGTTGAATAAGATAGATGGAGGGATGGAGGAATGAATGAATCTATGTGCAAGAATGGATTCATCGAGACAGATTTCAGCCTATTCACAAAATAACAGGACTCCATGTGCAGAGAAAATCCTGCACGGGTTTGAAAGGAGCCCTGGGGCTCAGTTTCAATGACTCATAGGAACAGTTTATAGACCGGGAAACTGATCCTCAAATTCCTGGGATTTGTTGGGAAATTCAGCAAGCATGAGCTCTCATCTTTATTATCAATATTATTATTTTTCAAATAAACTCTTCATGCCTATTAAAGACTATAAAAGTGAGACTTTTAATAATGTAAATATTTAATTCACTGTTGCCCGGTTCAATAAATAATGAAAGAATGGTTTATTTTTAACTTCAAATGTTAAAAAATTATGCTCATTGATGTTTAACTCATTCTTTACTTGTTTTTTAAAATAACTATGTGTCAGAGATGCTAATATAAGTATATATGTGCGTATATATATATTTTTTTCCTGTAAGCTGCTCATGACAAGAAGCACCAAGCCGTGAAGTGACAGCTAAGAAATTATGAATAATCAAAGTTGGGCCTACTTATATTAATCCCAGGAATTTGGGGATGAATTTTAATTCCCATTACTGTGGGCAGACCACAGTAAGACTTATCCTGGTGACTCAGAATGTCTATTATATGCACCTAACAAGCCGTGTGACCTCAGGTAAGCCATGTGACCTCTCAAGGCCTCAGTTTCCCAATCTTTAAACTGTTAACCATCTGCAGCGTTTCAGCCATAAACAACCATTCAAATAACTGGAATCCTCAGGCCCTGATTTATATCAATTAACAGAATCTCACTGTATTTGGTAGATCTTTCTTACTCCCAACGGTGGAGACAAAGTGATTTCAGAGGCCCAGAAACGCGATGTTGGCAGCCTACGTGCACTAATAACGAAAGAATTGGACTCGCACACAAAGGAAATGAGATTCCCAAGAAATGCCCCCATTTATGAAAGGGCAGAAGGAAAAGAGAGAGACGTTTCATACTGCTGAGGTTTAAACACTCGAGAACATTACCCAGGCATCGGATATCTCGGGAAACAAGGGAGCTGGCGTCCCACTAGGTTAATACACATATGGAAAATGTTAAACAGGGAGGCGAGGGAAGTAAGAGTATACACAAGTTCAAGAGACACCTCGATTTGTTTCTGGGAAAGGAGGAAATTGGTGTACACGGAAAACAAGCCGAAAGGTTGAATTAAGCTAAATCCCAACAGAGGAAACCAGCACAGGCTGGATGGGCCAGAGTCTATTTTTTTCTTTCTTTCTTTCCTTTTGTGTGTGTGTGTGTGTGTGTGTGTGTGAGTGTGTGTGTGTGAGTGCGTTGGGGGAGGGGGAGCATTGTCATCATTTATTTTCCTCATTTTATTCTATTAGTAAAACCTCTCTGCTCAAGACACTTGGCCAACACACCCTGGAGAGTAAGGTGTGGTGAGTTCTAATTCTCATGTCGTCACCAGCTTGCCGAGGGACTGCCAGCAAATTTCTTAACCTCTATGGACCTCAGTATCCCTTAGTGGCTTCTGGTGGTGACTTTGCTCATGGAGGCCTCCTTGGGTAGAGAGCAGGAAGATGGAATTCAGGGCTCAAGGTATTTGCTGGAGGGAGCCTGAGTTATCCAAATTTCCATCGCCACATCCCAAAGTTATCCTGAAATTCACTCAGTCCCCTGAAGAGAAAGATTGCTCTGGATTTTGGATAAAGACAATGTTGCAGGATATTTTAGAATTTATAACTGAATTGTTTTTTCATTTGGAAGGTACAGATTAAATTTTATCACAGCACTGTCCACAATAGTCAAAGAAATGGAAACGACCTACATTGCACACTAAAGAGATTTGTTAAAAATGTATCGTGAACATTCATATACTGGAATACTGAGCAGCCATTAAAATTCGGTTTTCATAGATTTGGTTCATGAGAAAATTCTTACATACACAGACGTAACAAGCAGGACACAGAACTGTACGCAGAGGGCCTAAATTTATAATATGTATGTCAATGCATGCAGATATTTAGGCATAGATTCCGAGAGTGGCCAACTACAGCCTACAGGTAATATCCAGCTCACTGTCTCTTTTTGAACAGCCTGTGAGCTAAGAGTGCTTTTCTTTTTGCACATTTTTAAATGATCGAGGAAAAAAATCAAAAGAGAAGAATGATGTTTCTTCTCTTTTGATGTTTCTTCTCACATGAAAATTATGTGAAATTCAAATTTCAGTGTTCAAAAATCAGGTTCTATTGGAACACAGCCCTGCTCCTTCCTTTATGTATAATCAATGGCTGCTTTCAAGCTACAATGGCCGAGTTGAGCAGTTACAACAGAGAGCATATGGTTGTAGAGCAGAAACTATTTCTATCCGGCCCTTTACAGAAAAGCTTTGCCGACCCACGCACTCCAGGACTGCGAATAAGGAAATATAGCAAAGCGTTCATTGTGGGGTGGTTGGATTGTATAGGCTTCTTATTTTGTTCTTAAAAGTTTCTTGTAATTTCTACTTTTTCCTAACTATGACTATTTGATGACTTTTATACTAATCAAAGCATGTCCATTTATAAAAAGTTCTGCAACTCCTTGATTTGTAGAAAACGCTCTTCTGGGACTGGGGCGAGCAGTGGAAGGTTCCAGAGGATGCCGATAAAACTATCTGCTTGCTCCTGGGGGCCGGCCTGGTGGCATAGCGGTTAAGTGTGTGCGCTCCGCTGCGGCGGCCCAGCGTTCACAGGTTCAGATCCCGGGCGCATGCTGACGCACCGCTTGTCAAGCCATGCTGTGGCGGCGTCCCATGTAACGTGGAGGAAGATGGGCATGGATGTTAGCCCAGGGCCAATCTTCCTCAGCAAAAAGAGGAGGATTGGCTTTGGATGTTAGCTCGCGGCTAATCTTCCTCACCAAAAACAAACAAACAAACAAACAAAAAACTATCTCCCTGCTCCAAAATTTGCAAACCCAGGACTACCACCATTTATTGAGTGCCTACGATGTCCCCAAATCGTGCCAACATCTCTCTCTCCTGGACCTCATTCAAACTTCACAGCTATCCTGCACAGGAGTTGCCGTTAGTTTTCCCCTCTCACAACTGGCTAACGTGCGTCTCAGAGACGCAAAGCTACTTTTTCAAGAATGTACAGTGAAGGAGCCAGAATCCTCGCATTGTTTTTTCTGACCCCAGAGCCCAATGTGTCACCAGGACACCCTGCCTCACCTAGGGTGGAAGTAGAACACGGAGGCTGCAAGTTTGACTCAGACCCTTCTTCCGCAGAAAGCGGGATGGGCAGAGCTCTGCAGAAGAGGAGAACAAGTTAAATATCCCTCCTGGCGCACTTGCCAGGGTGTCCAAGAAGGTTGTGCCTCCCTTTGTCACAGCCGGGTGTGCTCTTCTGTCATTTGCCCTTTAAAACTCTATTCGGGGCCGGCCCGTGGCTTAGCGGTTAAGTGCGCGCGCTCTGCTACTGGCGGTCCGGGTTCGGATCCCGGGCGCGCACCGACGCACCACTTCTCCGGCCGTGCTGAGGCCGCGTCCCACATACAGCAACTAGAAGGATGTGCAGCTATGACATACAAATATCTACTGGGGCTTTGGGGGGAAAAAGGGAGGGGAGGACAGGCAATAGATGTTAGCTCAGAGCCGGTCTTCCTCAGCAAAAAGAGGAGGATTAGCTCGGATGTTAGCTCAGGGCTGATCTTCCTCACACACACAAAAAATAAAAAAATAAAAACTCCATTTGGCCATCGTATTGCTTTTCCGTGTGTGGGGGGGAATGTCCCAGCCACAACTGCACGCGGTGAGCTGAGCTGTGGACCAGATGTGCCAGTCTCAGAGCACTTGACCTGCCGGCTCATAACAGTTAACACGGGCTCCCCTAGAAAAGCCTGTAGTTAATAACATCCCCTTCTCCGCTCCCCAGGGGCCCCTGCTTCCTCCACTCCTATTTCCAACACCCCCAAGGCAGGCTCAGCACAGAGCACTCGGAAAGCAGAATAGGCAAATGTCCACATGGACGCATGCCCATTTCGCGTATACACTGAGGGCAAGGAAAGTGGACGTATGCATGAGTAGCAGCAAGAGAGATTCGGGGTAGAGGGGATAATGGATTGCCAAAAGGTGGCTCAACACTATAGGAGAGATGGAGATAAAGAAGAAATATTCCTTAGGGTGGCAGGATCCGGTGGAGTTGACGTGCTCTGGGTCCAGCATCAGACACACCTGAAGCTAGTCCCAAGTCCGCCATGTACAAGTCCTGGGGCCCGGGGCAGATCCCTTAATCTCTTGAAACCTCACTTTCCTCATGTAAAATAAGAATATTAATTGCTACTTCCTTGGGCTGTTATGAGAATTAAATCAGAGAATGTAAGGAAAGATCTTAGCACCGAGTTTGGTACAAGCCAAGCACTCAATAAATAACAGCCATGTTATTATTATCATTAATATTTTTGTCATCATTATTATTATTGTGGCATTAGGCTCGGTGGTCTGGAGGAGGTTTCGATGTTCAAGGTTCCTCGAGATTCAAGCAATAAGATAAAAAAGAGCAGCTCTGGAAGCCCTTAAAATACGAGGAAACATGGGGTTGTGGAGGAAACATGGGCATTCGGATCACAAACACTGGTGATCTGAACATCAAGCTAATACTGTCTCATCTTTCTGAGTCTCAGTTTCCGCGTCTGTAAAATGGTGGTCGTAACATCTTCCTTGCTAAATTGTAATAGAGATTGCAAAACCAAGAATAAAGTGAAAACATCTCTACACAGAAGTTACTTTCTTATGACTTTGAGTGATGTAATTTGCTAAAAGGGTGAAGGAGTCACCTGTACTGCCTGTTGCCCCACCAGCCCCCAGAACTCATCACTTCTCTTATCCGATTCCCACCCTCGCCATCACCCCCTGCCCCCCACAGCCAAGGTCTCAGGGATCTGAAATCAACATTCACATTCCCTCCTGCCTCGTCTCTGAAAGGCCTCCATTGTGCTCTTACGGGGCTGCTATGAGTCAGTTTTCTTGCAAAAGTTGCCTGGCCTTGTGAGCTGCTTGCCGGCTGCAGGCAGAGGTGCCGAGGTGCAAATGGGAACCAGATTTCTCTCCTTTTGAAGCTGCCCAAGGTTGCAGACTACTGGATTGGGCTGCCTTTTATATTCTCAATTATTGGGCCAAGCTTTGGCCAACAAAACAATGCTCTTCGAGACCAGATGAGAGCATGGAGAGAAAGGAAGGTACGTCTTGGGGAAAACTTTTCTCAGGACTAGGCTGGGATAGACTTGGTTGCCTCTTGGACTGTTCCCTGGAAGAGTGCATCACTGAGCCTGCTTTGGGATGCAAGGAAGAGAATAGTCAGCTGATGGTAGCTTAAATGGGAGATTAGTTTTCTCAGGACCAAGAAGCCTGGCAGAGGCGGTTCCAGGGTCGCTGCAGCAGCTGATGGTGACAGAGATCAGGGGCAACATCCATGATTCTCTTGGCCTTCCCCTCACGGTCACAAAATGGCTGCAGCCACTGTTGACATCAAGCCCCCACAAAATAAAACCCAAAGTTGATAGAAAGGGGGCTGGTGAAAAAGGGCTGTCTCCTTGCAAGCCTTTTTTTTAGGAAAGAAAATCTTTGCTGAAAGTCTTTATCAGAGCACCCACTTACATGTTATTGGCCACATCTGAGTCACTTGTCCATTCTAGACCAATCATGGGTCCAGGAGAAGGGCTTTGCTGATATTAACCTAGATTAATTGTGATCATTCCCTGGGGTTTGGCTCATTGTCACCCTGAATGAAACTGGGGTTTTGTTAGCAAAGAAAAAGGAAAAAAGACGAGGAGGCAGCCATCTCACAGAGATGCTCCTCGGAGACCACATGTGATCATCTCTTTTCCTGTTCTGCCACATCTGGCACAAAGTCAGAGCTCCATAAATCTTCGTTAAAAGAATGAATGAATGTATCCGACCTGGCACCCACCATAACACCTAGTACTGAGTAGGTGCTCAGTAAACGCTATTGAACACATGAATATGTCTGTCCCGGTGCCTTGAATAGCACTGAGGGTACTCGATAATAATTTGTCCAATGAACTATACTATCCAATTCTCGGCCTCCTTATGTCTTAAAGGAATTGATGATCACCAAAGGCAGCGGACATGCTATTTACCCAAACACTGTCCAAAGAACCAGATATGTGGTTCTAGACCACATATTAGCAAACCGTTTCTATAAAGGGCCAGAGAGTAAGTGTTCTAGGCTTCGTGGGCCATAAGCTCTCTGTTGAGATTATTCCATTCTGCCACGTGGCATGGGAGCAGCACATATGTACAGGAAAATCCTGGCCGTGTGCCAATAACATTTTATTTGCAAATTTAGGCAGCAAGCTGGATCCGGCCTGTGGGCGATAGTTGCTGACTCCTGCTTTTGACCACAGAAGCGGGATCCCAACCCGGAACACAGCCATCAAGCTTTGAGGCAGCAGCAGACCAAGGAGGTTCCGGCTTCTGTGTTAGCATCCTCTGAAAAGTAGACTCCAAGACAGAGTTCAATGTGCAAGAGATTTAAGAAAAATGTCTGTGAGGGATTAAGGGAAGAAGGAGAAGAGGACGGGGAGAGCCTTCAGACCCAGATGTGGGTCTGACACCTCTGAAAGGAGAGGGGGAAGGAAGGAGGCCTGGGAAGGAAGAGCCTTCGATCACAGCACAGTTCTAAGGAAGGCTCAACAAGACTAATGGGAGACCTCAAGCTAACGTCACCTCTTAGAGGGGTCCTGCAGTATGCAGGAGGGGGCTGAGGTAATGGTCCCACCAGGTCCAGTCACTGGCTAGAAGCATCCTAAGAGAACTGTGGTCTCAGAGTGAATGCAGTGGAGGATCCAGAAAGGCGGCCACTGAGTCAGTCAATGATGGTCCCCAGAGCAGAGGTCTGCAAGGCTCATTTCCACCACAACCTCTCCAAGTGTCTCTGCTCAGAGAAATCACCAGAAATTACACCCACAGGCAACAGGACACATGACAAACCCCAGCTGGTGTCCTTCTCTGCTTGGAACCCGGGGATCAAGTGCATGAAGCCCTAGGCATGGTTCTTGGCCCTTAGAAAGTGGTCCAGGAGCGGTTGCTTTTACTATTATTGTTGTCTTAAGAACCTCCACATAGCCTTGGGGTGTTCCCGTGTTGATGAAATCCATCTTCATTCTGCAAGACACTGGAAGAGGGAGAGTCAAATGCCTTCCCTGGAGAGGCTTGGTCCCCTTGACTTCTAGAAGGAGCCATGGTTCCCAGAGTGTGTTCTGTGGAACCCTGGTCCACAGGGGGGTAAGGCAGTAGACAGGATGCTAAGCTAAAGTATTCCATGCTCAACCAACTCAATGTTGAGAAATATTTCTTTTTTTTTTTTTTTTTTAATTTTTTGTTTATTGCGGTAACGTTGGTTTATAACATTGTAAAAATTTCAGGTGTACATCATTGTACTTCTATTTCTGCATGGACTACATCATGTTCACCACCAAAATACTAATTACAACCCATCACCACACACATGTACAGAATTATCCCTTTCACCCTCCTCCCTCCCCCCTTCCCCTCTGGTAACCACCAATCCAATCTCTGTCCCTATGTGTTTGTTTATTGTTGTTATTATCTACTACTTAATGAAGGAAATCATATGGTATTTGACCTTCTCCCTCTGACTTATTTCACTTTGCATTATACCCTCAATGTCCATCCATGTTGTCACAAATGGCTGGATTTAAATCGTTTCTTATGGCTGAGTAGTATTCCATTGTGTATATATACCACAGCTTCTTTATCCATTCGTCCCTTGATGGGCACTTAGGTTGCTTCCAAGTCTTGGCTATCGTGAATAAGGCTGCAATGAACACAGGGGTGCATGTACTTTTACAAATTGGTGTTTTCAAGTTCTTTGGATAAATACCCAACAGTGGAATAGCTGGATCATATGGTAGTTTTATCGTTGATTTTTTGAGGAATCTCCATACTGTTTTCCATAGTGGCTGCACCAGTTTGCACTCCCACCAACAGTGTATGAGAGTTCCCTTCTCTCCACATCCTCTCCAACACATGTTGTTTCCTGTCTTGTTAATTATAGCCATTCTGACGGGCGTGAGGTGATATCTCATTGTAGTTTTGATTTGCATTTCCCTGATAGTTAGTGATTTTGAACATCTTTTCATGTGTCTGTTGGCCATCTGTATATCTTCTTTGGAGAAATGTCTGTTCAGGTCTTTTGCCCATTTTTTAATTGGGTTGTTAGTTTTTTTGTTGTTAAGATGCATGAGTTCTTTATATATTTTGGAGATTAAGCCCTTATCAGATGTATGGTTTGCAAATATCTTCTCCCAATTGTTAGGTTGTCTTTTCGTTTTGTTGATGGTTTCCTTTGCTGTGCAGAAGCTTTTTAGTTTGATGTAGTCCCATTTGTTTATTTTTTCTATTGTTTCTCTTGCCCGGTCAGATGTGGTGTTTGAAAAGATGTTGCTAAGACCGATGTCGAAGAGCGTACTGCCTATGTTTTCTTCTAGAAGTTTCATAGTTTCAGGTCTTAGAGAAATATTTCTTTAAATAAAATTAAACAAGTTCCCTTCCTGCCAATCTTCTCAGAGACTTTGGTCCAAGATTCTGAGAATTTCCCTGGCTACCATGGAGCTCTTCTTTTCATTCAGCAACTTACAGATCTAACACAGTGGAAAATCCAGTGTAAACGTGACAGGTCCACAGTGAGTCTGTGGAAATTATCCTGGTGATGAGTTTGCCACATTCTTAGGGAATATCCAGATAATAAGAATTACTGCGGATATTTGAGAGTCTTCTAGAGAAGCAGTAATGCATCATGGTTTAAGGCATGGGCTGGGGGAACAAGCCCACCTCCCACAGTTTCCTCATCTGTAAAATGGGGATAACCATAGTTCCTACCTCATAAGGTTATTGTAAAAATAAAAGGGACTATTACATGTAGAAACACTGGAGACAGAGACTGAGAAAGCATTATTTAAATGTTACCTACTGCTGCATGCTAGGCATTTTATACACGTCACCTTGATTCCCCCCAGAGTTCTTAGAAATTGACTCAAAATGCTAAACCAAACCCAATTTAATGTTTGTGACTTTGAAAGGGTTTCAGGGAAATTTGGTACCTGAGTTAAGGCGAGATGATTTCCTGGAGGAACAACTACAGGTCACAAACCACCAGAGTACGTGTTTGTGGCATGACTCCAGGTGGTAGCCTGACAATCCTCTCCCGAGCCCAGATGCACCGAAAACTCTGCAGAGACATGCGGAGAGGCTGGAGCCCAAGCCACACTCGGTGACATTCCCCAGAATCTTTTCAAAGTGTCAGAGGATATTGGAACCACACTAGGGAGCACAGCATTGTTTTAAACATTGTGAAAATTGGCCAGTTTGGAAACAATTTAGTTCTACTCTGTGTATTAAATCATTTCCCCATTTTATGAGTTATGTAGAAAAATAATAATAAATTATTTCCCCCCAAGGTACTAGGAGAAATTGTGCTGCAGTATTAGGTTATGATCTCTTGTACTATTTAATAGATATTCAAGGCTGTTTTATTTTAATACACAAATATAGAGATTTAGTGAAAGGTGTGATGGGAAATATATGTTCCTGGATCGTCGAGGTTTTACCATTAACTAACTCCATAACAAAAATTATATTTCAATTACAGGAGTCTTTTGGGGACCACTGTGCCAGGTGAGTGAATTACTCTGTAGGCATGAGCTAGCTATTTTTAGGGAAGTTCTTTGACTTCCATTTTCATGGATTACAGTCCCAGGAACCTGATGGTGGGGGGGAGATCTTTGTCATAATCAACTCTGGCTTTACTCTTTAAACTGAAGGAGCAACAGTAATGAGGATCCCACAGAACCCGGAGTGACCCTAAAGTTGATTCTGATGGAATCAGGAAAGTTTATTTCATGAAAAGACATCCATTTCTGCACTGAATTTGCCAGGTAAAGTGGAAGGGGAGAATGAGACAAGACAGAGCGATGGAAGTAATGGCATGGAAGCAAAGTTGGGAGCACATACTATGTGCCATGGGAGTACCTACTATGTGCCATAGGAGTACCTACTATGCTCCAGGTGCCAAGAATTAAAAACATGGTTGTTTTCTAACATAATCTAAAACCTAAAATCTGCCCTAATGGAGGCTGGCAGGTGAGACATGGAGGTGATGTTCAAGACATCTGACAACTGTGGTTGGTGGACTTCTAAGAGACGTCCCCCAATTAACTCCACCTCCTGGGAATCACAACCTTGCGTAATCCCCTCCCTTTGAGTAAAATGTTTCTAACCAATAGAATAGAGCATCACTGGATACTAAAACGGGTGTGAATTTCTGCATATTTATGCATATTTGGGATGTGGAGAGAAGGATGGTGGCTCTGAGATATAAAGTAAACCAACTTGTAGACAAACAATTGCAGATGAAACAGCTCTCATTAGAAATCAACTTTCTAAGGAATCTTCACTTCTTAACTTCACCTCCTTGACTCACATACACACATTATCTCAGCTCCCAGGACCCAGCAAGAGAAGGGAGTTCATGATAGTTTTTCTGTCTCAAGTCCTGTCTTTGAGGCCCCACCATGAAGCTTACATGACCATGAGTCTGTCATGCTTCAGTGAGTACAAACTTAGCTATACTTTGGCCATTAAGAAACGTTTTCCTCTCCTCAAAGCCTGCACCTCCTCCAGCCAGAAGGCAGAGAGAAGTTGGTGTGGCCACTGGCTGCTCCCAAAAACCTGGTGACACATGAGCTGCTTCCAGCCACTGGGACCAATAGCCTGGGACCCAGGGAGTCCAGGAGTCACCAGCCATCCAAGCACAATGACTTCCAATATTGTCATCTGGTGGGAAACGAAGAGAGAAGTTAGGAGGAGAAAGCTGAAGGATTTGGGAGAGCAGAACCAGAGTCTAGGTAAAGAGAGGAAGCAGAATTGGACGGGAAACAACTGCCCTCTTTGGCCTCAAAACATCATTACTGGCTTAGCTTTGGAGTGTGGATAACTAGAAGAATAGTCACCCCCCTATTCTGGAGACTTCCAAGGAGCAAGACCGAGATGGTAGAGTAAAGTGGTTTTTAGCATGAGTTCTGAGCTGGACTGACTGGGATAAAATTCTGGACCTGCTACTTACTAGCTGTGGGATCCTGGATGTGTTCTCTGAACTTCTGAAAGCTTACTTTCTTTATTTGTAAAATGAGGATCATGAGGAAACCCACCCTGAGACATTGTGTGGATTGAAGGAGATGATGTGTTTAAAGATGCTGTGTTGGAACAGTACATAGTAGGTGCTGAGTTAGTGTTGTTGGTGATTGTAATGGGGGAAGGGGGTAACAGGAAAGTGAAAAGGATCCAACAGACTCATCAGTTTCTTCCCACCGATTCTGAACTTGATTTGGAAAGTACAGTGCCCATTGGTAGGGCCTCACTGGAAGTCTCGAGATGCTCTGGGCTGTACTGAAGGTGTCTAGGTCACTTTTCACTATGCTTGGAAAGGCAGCATGGCATAGCCAACACAGGGAGCTGTGGAGTAGGAAGTGTTTGACTCCTTATGTCCCTCCTGGCCTGGAGTTCAAAGAGAGATGTAGCTGACCTCTTTGTCCAAGACTGGGGAAACCAGAAGGCCGTGGATGTCCTTAAGCCAAAAATTGTGCAGCAAAATCCAGGTTAAAAAAAAACAAATCCAGGGGGCCGGCCCTGTGGCGCAAGTGGTTAAGTGCACATGCTCGGCAGCGGCGGCCCGGGGTTCGCAGGTTCGGATCCCGGGCGCACACCGACGCACCGCTGGTTGAGCCATGCTGTGGCGGCGTCCCATATACAGTGGAGGAAGATGGGCACAGATGTTAGCCCAGGGCCAGTCTTCCTCAGCAAAAAGAGGGAGATTGGCAGATGTTAGCTCAGGGCTGGTCTTCCTCACAAAAAAAAAAAAAAAAAAAAAAACAAATCCAGGTCAAAACTGGGAAGATCCAGTTGGTGTCAGAACTCAGGTTCAAATCAAGGACTGAAACCAAGAGTTGACAGAGGTAAGAGGAAAGTGAATAAGAACGGGAATGGGAAGTTAATTCAGAAGTCCAATCACACCATTAGGAACCCAGCTTCTTTCTGTCTTTCTCTGTGCCGTTCTCCAAGAGTTGGGTTGTCCTCTTCCATTGACAAACATGCCTCCAAAAGGTTGCTTGGGTCCAGGCATCATGGGAAACAATGTCCAGATGTAGAAAAAGAAACATCTGTTTTCTGTATCTCTTTTCAAGAAGGTGAAAAAAACATCTCAGGGACTGCTCAGCTGACTTCTTATCGGTCACAACCACATCACATGACCTCACCTAAACCAACCACTGGAGAGCAAGAAGGAGCCACCATGATTGGCATACACCAGACATGACTCAGTACCCCACTTTCTAGCAAGAGGGGGGCTGGGGAGGGACCCACCAATGATTCATGAAAAACATTGGAGCTCTATTTCCAAGTCAGAATGGGCAGAGTAACCATTGATTAGACAACCAAGAGCATCTTATATCTCCAGCCTGGTGGTCCCCTCCCTCCTCAGATCTTGTTCTCTAACATTTATTGAAAACTTAGGTACCAAGCACCACTCTAAGTATTTCAATACATTCCCTTGTTTCATCTTCACATCAACATTATGAGACAGGTACCATTTTTATCCTCATTTACTGATGAGAAAACTGTGGCTCAGAATAGTGAAGCAACTTTCCTAAGGTCACACAGTTATAAAATGGCAGACTCAGGACTCTTGAAATCGACAGACTCTGGGCTGTGCTGTCCAAAACAGTAGCCACTAGCCATATGTGACTCTTTAATTTTAAAGTACTTAAAAGTAAAGCTCCAGTTCCCAGTTGCACTAACCACATGTGAAGTGCTCAGTAGCAACACATGGGCTGGGGGCTACCATACTGGAAAGCGCAGATACAGAACGTTTCCATCATCACAGAAACTTCTGTTGAACAGCGTCATTCCAGAATCCAAGATCTTAACCACTCCACTGAAATGGTTCTATGTGACTCACTTTGTGGACTGGTGGTGGTCTTTGTGGAGGTTTCCAAAGCAACGCCATCAAAGGCAGGAAGATTCCCACCTCTCTCCACCCCACTTCCAAGAAAAAGGGTCTATTACAATGTGAGACTCAATTCTTTTCTGAGAAACTTCTGAAAAACCAACCTATTAGGGGAAGGGAGAAATTGAAAGGCATTTCTCATATCCTGGGAGTGACTCGGAGGAGGAAGAACTAGAAAAGCCACAATACAGTACAGTAGTCCCCTTTGAACTCAGACACACTCAAAATTGCATTGTGGTTCCCCTGTTCCTCCACACCCATACCCAGCAAAACCCCTCGAGGGCCCCAGTCCCAAGCTCCTCCCGGTTCTCACCCAAAGTGCCAATCCACAGCAAATGTGTTTCCCCGTTCATGACAAGAAAACATTGTGTCAATACCAGGTGACAATGTGGTATGAGGTACAACACTCGATGAAAACCCAAAATACCCTCATTGTTCTACCCTCGCAAAAATTCCTCAAAGGCCAGAGCCCATGAGTCAGTTTGTGGTCTGGTTAATCCAACTTCCAGACACTGGTGAGTTAGGGGGCTGGGCACGGTTCCTTGCCACAGGTGTTATAACAGCCGTGGAGATAGTTCAGCTAGCACATGAGTCTCTGCCAGGACTAAACTGCCCTCAAGAACATGGGTGATGTCCAGGAAGGAATGTGTAGTTGAAAGACCCAGGCCTGGGCTTGATCCTTCCTCTCCCTTTCTTACCTACTTTCTAAGAAAGGAAGGTCATTAATCTTTCAGATCCCATCTCTATAAAAAGGTGCTAAAATGCCAACCTTATGGGGTTGTTGTGAGGGTATGGGTCAGTGGAGGTGATGGTTATAAAGCGTCTGGCATATAGTAAGTCTTCAAATAAATGTGGCTTCCCTCTTCCCTCAAATTACTGGACACTTGCATTAAAAATATGGGTAGAACTGGGGGTAAATTTGGGAAGTATTCTGCACAGGGAACCATAAATACCAAATCCTGATAGGTACCCTTGTCCAAAGGGGTGTCATCAAAGCACAATGCCAGACAAATGGAAAACAAAACAGCATTGTGTTATTAACTAGGCTTTGGTGCCAAATCCTAAGGCAGGGCGTGACAGTCACCTGGACTGGGTCACACACTTGGAAGGCTTCTTTTCTAAGGCTGTACAGTCTAAATAGCCTCTGGTCAAAGTCAACCTCGAAGCCAGCTCTCCTTCACTCCAAACTGCCTCCCCTGCAAACTGATACTGGACATTCCAGGCTGGGAAGCAGTTTCTAGGAGAAGAGGCTTTAGCTCTGGGTTACCTGGCCAGAAAGACATAAAAGACAGGAGACAAAAAGACAGACAGACAGACACAGGGCCATTATGCCCTGCCCTGGAAGCTTCAGCCCTAGAAAATGAAACCTAATCAATGCCTTCAAGTATCGTTGATTAGATCCAAATGACTCATGGTGACAGGGGTAGCATTTCTCGTCATTGATGTTGGGTAAGAGCATGGAGGCAGAGAGGAACCTTGACCTACGCTTATAAGACTCTAACTGGTTAATCCTCCTGGCATGGAGATACCTAAGGACTCATCCTATAATGATTCCAGAAGTTTCTCAATGGCTGGAATGTTTCTCAATGGCTCAATGTCAATGGCTTGACAAAGTCACTGGGGAGGGAGGTAGTTAAAGTGCAGATTCCTGGGTCCAGCCCTGAAGACTGTGATCAGCAGGTCAGAGTGGACCTGAGAATCTATATTTTGCAGGCTTATGTATAACCAGGTGGGGAAGGCTCTTATGGCTGTTGACTTTTTCATCTAGTTGTGTGGGTTGATCTACTGGTGACTGGTCTACTTCTCAGGCTATTTCCATTTACTTTTCCCTCTTTCATTAGTGAATTCTGCTTCTTCCCTGGGTACAAGGCCCCAGCCTCCTCTTAAGAAATCTTTCCCCTCCAACCCACTTGACTTCAAAGCCACCTTCATGGTGAAAGTTGGTTTTAGTGGGGAATGTTATTTCCACACTGACTTTTATTTCTGGCTATGAGTCTTTGAGAAGACCTTGTGATTTAGGCAACTTGTGCCCACCTGACGATGGGCATGTTGGAAAATTCTGGTAAGAATTTATCAGGGAAAAATCTGCATCTTCACAGCTCAAAAGTAAGTTGAGAGATCAAAGAATCACAGGCCAAATTGTGGATTCACACACACACAATGCACACACGCACACAGAAAATACAACCAAAACGTGGAACATTCTGTGCACACACGCAAGACCCATATGGACCTCGGAAAAGTCAATACCTACATTGACCTACATTTCTCTAGGCAGGCTTCACCCCACAAAGGCATCCAGATCCCTTCCTCAGGGACAGGATAAAACCACATGCTGTTGACATGCAAAGGCCACCAGCATAATTCACCATAACCCCAATCCTAACTCTCATCCAACCTTGATCCATCAGCCTATCCTGGAGATACCATAACATCAAAAAACTAAAACATCCTAGACTTTCCTTCCATGGTGTACCCCCCAAATATCGAATTGTATCAGAGATAGAGGCGGACACCCTCTGCAGTCCACGACGGAAGCATGGAGAAGCAGAAGTATATGTTTTAAATTGGAAAGGAATGTCTTAGATGGGAAGGAGGAGTGCAGAGTGTACACATGCATGATGCGTGTGCCCCGTCCCTGTGCTGTCACAGAGTTCCAGGTCCTGGAAGGCAGGGAAGTGCTGGGAGGATACTTGCCTTTTGTCAGCTACTGTGTGCACCTCTCCCTGTCCCCTCATTCACAGGGACGTAAAGAAGACATCCCTCCGGTCAACTTACATTGAGACACGTTTCTGCCCAGGAGTCAGGCTAGGACATAGTAGTACCTCCACTGATTTCCAGAACCATGAAATGCTAAAACTGAAAAGCACCGGTGTGCCCCAAAATGTGTTCTAGAGAACACCAGCTGCATTGGATGTAAAATGGTGTGAAGGTGGCGAGCAGGGAGATGGGAATTCTACCATAAATAAAGTGAACAAGTTTTTTTTTTTATTACAGGACCTTTCAGAGCCTTTAGTGTCTAAAGCACATTGTGAATTTCAAAAGGGAGACAGAGTGGACAACGTTTTCCAAGCTGACTTGGGCACCGAATCTTTTTCTGAGACGCATCTTTCAGAACAGTTGTTCTGAGAAAAAACATTTTGAGGGGAAGCACAAACCAATCTAACCCTTTCCACCCACTTGACAGATTAGAAAACTGAGGCCCAAGAGCAAAGAGATTAGCCCTAAGTAGCACACTGGTCAGTGGAACCCCAGGTCTCCTGACTTCTGCTCTCGGATCATATCTCCATATATCTCCCATGACATTTGAGATTCTGGGGCAGGAACTTAACTCATTCATCCATTCAACGAGCATTTCTTAGGCACCAACTCTGTGCCACCCTCTGGGCTGGCTGCTGGAGATATAAAACCAAAAAAGGCATGGTCCTTGTCTTCAGGGGGATTATAATTTACTGGAACAACATAAGTAAGCAGTCAATTATAGCTCAGGAAGTCTCTGCTTTGCAAAGTTCCGATATACACAGATATCACTTACCACGACTTTTAAATAACACCAGTCCCCAGTGATATGGCTCAAATTTCACTTACCAGTCTATTAACTGTAAGTAATTGCCTCAAGTACAAACCTGGCTGCTGGCTCTTCAGTCATCGTGGAAATAAGAGACCCACATCATAATTGGTGACCAATCACTCTGCTTCTTTCAGTCTGTTGGTGGCTGGTCGCTGTACATATGCTATTCAGTTCACTCACAGACAACAAAGCGTGTAGCTGTGATGCTTCCTTGTCTCTCTGGGATAAACCCACATGGGGAAACGAAAGAAGGAATTGGCCAATACAGATGAAAGTGCAGCAAAGAATTGCAGGTAATGCTGGAAGGTAAATTTGCATCAATCATAAATGAATTACAGAAGAAACAGGTGACTGTAGAAATGTTGACTGTAGAAATGAAATGTGTCACCATTTCATATCTAGAGGAGACTCTAGATAGGCAACCAGAGGCACTTAGTGAAGGTGAATTTATCATCGTAAATGAGGAAAGTGACAAAAAGGATGAAGATATCCCAGAGGAAGTGATGCCAGCAAAAAATCACATTAAAGAAACTCTTAGAGACAGTTCACAACATTTAAAATGCAAAGGACAAAATACTGGAAACTGATCCAAACTTAGAAAGGAGTAGGTCACATCCAGGCATAGAAAAGATGCTCCCTCTTATTATGCTCTTATTATTAATTTAGTAAAATAAAAGTTGTAGTATTTTTCTTTTTGCATGTCCCTATACATGTATATTCAACAGTAAAAGAGTTTTTAATGTTTCGACAAATTTTTAAAGGTTATGAAACAATTGCAATTTTTCCCCTGGATTAAGATTACTTTGAAAGGTTTCAGCTTGCACAGTCATCCTTGTGGTCCCTCTCTACCACACAAAGCAAGGCCACCCTGTACTGAGAGACTCTGGACCTCAGTTTCTCCGTTTTAAGAGAGAATCAGTCAAGACCCAATAGGAAAGCAGAGGCACGCTCACATTAGGATCACTTAAGAAGGGTTTACTTTTGAAAACACTACATTTGAAAGCACATAGGTGTGGGTGTAAGGGACACCCAAGGCATAGTGCAGAAGCCTGGGGCTGGTGGCAGCCACGCTGTTACCATCCCTGTGCCCAAAGGGACACTGGAAGGGTGAAGTTATCAGCACCCAGAAGGAGTGCGAATCACGTGGAACACTGCACCGCCGTCTGGGGAACACGGCCAGCCTGAGAGGCATTTCAGGAAGGGGGCCAGGAACAAAGTACCCCACCCTCACTCTCCTCTTTCCCTGTGCCCATTGGCTGGACCCACTTGAAGCCAAGAGGCCTTGTTAGCTGAGTATTGTCAACTAGTAGCAGCCCCTGGGACACAGAGCACGGTGGAGAAGGGCAGACAGATTAGAAGGTCCAAGAGGAAGAGATCCAAAATAGGGCCGTTTCCCAGCTAAATTCTGGGATGTGGTGATTTCAGTGCCTTGGAGAAAGTTGTTTTGTATAACAATAGCCGAAAGCTCCCAGAGAGGAGTTAGGAAGAAGGAGAGAGGAGTTTCTGGCAGAAGTGAGTGGCAAGAAGGACAGCGTGGCCCTAGGAAGAGCTAGAAAGGCACCCTGAGCCCAGATAACCTCTCTCCAAGCTCCTCTCTCTGGGACCACCTGGTCTCTGCTTCCTTCTCTGTCTCCACAACCACCGGGCTTTCTCTGCCTCTCCAAGTAACACCAGAAATTAGCATCCCATCACTTCCTGTGAGAAGTAGTGGCTAAAGTCTCTTTGTCCTTTGAGAAGGGATCTGACTGGCCCAACTTGTTTCCCGAGCTTATGCCTGATCCAATCAGCTGCAGCCAGACAGGCTCACATGACATCAACATGGCTGTTAAGGGCCATCTGGTGGATGAGAGGGACAATCTCAGAAATGAAGATTTATGGGCTGGGCAGTCACTCCAAAAGATGCCCATGACTGCGCTTGATCTATTTTTATTTTTAAAACTCTAACAGCACTTTTTACGTGCCAGGCGCTGTTCTAAGTGTTTCCTTCCCTCATAATGACCCTTTGAGACAGACGCTATTATATAATCAGCCCATTTTACAGATGAGGAAACTGGGGCACAAAGATATTAAGTCATTTTTCCAAGGCCACACAGCTGGTAAATAGCAAAGTTGGGAGTTGAACCTACACAGTGTGACCCCAGGATTCACGCTTTGAACTGCCAGTATGTTCTACTATCTCTCAAGCGTAAGTAGAAGAAAACAATGGTCTCCATCCTACAGCTCCTTAAACTCTTCAGAGATCAAGGTGAAGGAGCACTCAACAACCCTAAAAGTTGTGTGTTGAGCCCAGAGTGAACTGCAAGCCTGCGAACAAACAGGTTCCCCCAACCCGCCGCATCTTTTCCCATTCCCCTGACTCCTGGGGTTCAGAGAACAGAAATGAAAGTGGGACCAAGAAAAATAGAATTCTCGCTCTGCTCACCATCTGCAAATCATCAGTAATGGTATAATTTGGAAAACAAAGCACCACGAGAAACTACAAAGGCAAAAAAATGCCTGAGAGCCAAGGATTTTAACTGTCTTCCAACAGGTGACATGGTGGCCAATCCACACAGCATCTTGGCATCATGTCCCATGTGTTCCTAGTCCAGGGCCATTTGCCTATGAAGGGCACCTCAGGCCTGTCCCCTTCGAGGCAAACCAGCCTTCTCCTCGGGAGACCTCATCCAGCACCATGGCTTCAATTAGCTACCAGATGTTGGTGACTCTCCAATCTTTATGCAACCAGATCTCCCTCCTGCCCTGAAGACCAATGAGCCAACTACTCGCTGGCCATCTCCACTTGGATATGACACAGGCCCTGCAAATGTAGCATACCCAAAACCAATCCCAAGAGCTCCTTGCCCAGACTCGCCCCCTCTCAATTGGCCCCCACTTCAGGAGGAATGGTACCACTATATATCCAACCACTCAAGTCAGAATCCTAGCAATCATCCTTGACCCATTCTTATCCCTCATTTATCCTTCTCACATCCATTCATCAAGTCCTGTTTATTTGACTTCCTGAATATCGCTGGAATGCTTCCACTTCTCTTCATCTTCTCCACCACGTCCCCACTTCAGGCCACCATCTTGCTGGCTTGGATGACTGCAGTAGTCTTCTCGCAATAAGAATCACCTCCTTCCGTTCTATTTCCCAAGCTGCATCTTTCTAAAATGCAAATCTGATCATGTTTCAGCTTTCCTTAAATCTCATCAAAGTTTCCCCATTACTCTGGAAAAAACTCTCAAATCCTTAACGTGGCCTGTAAGTCTGCACAATCTGGTGCCCACCCGCCTCTCCAGATTTATCTTACCCTACCCTTCTTTTCACACGGTACACTCCACGTAGACTGAATTCTCAGTCCTTGAGCGTGCCTTTGGTAGGCAGCCTCTAAAACGCCCACCTCCTCCAGTATTCACACACGCTTATAATCCCTCTCCCTTGAGTGTGAGCTGGACCCAGTGCTTCTAAGGAACAGAATATGGCAAAAGTAATGGGATGTCATTTCCAAGATTAGGTGACAGAAGTATTCCAGCATCCACGATATTCTCTCTCTCTCTCTACCTCTCTCTCTCAGCAAGCTGTCATGTTGCAAGCAGTTCTATGGAGAGCTCAAGTGATGAGAAATTGTTATCTCCAGCCAACAGTCAGTGGGGACCTCAGGCAAAGCCATGCCAGATCCCTAACCCACACAAACTGACATAGTAAGTGCTTGCTGTTTTGAGCCATTATATTTTGGAGTAATTTGTTATACAGCAGTGAGTGACTAGTAAAACTCTATAGACTCTCTTGTTTATGAGCAACTGCACATGATGTTCCCAACTCCTAGACTGCTCTTCCCAACGCCAACCAATTTCATCTAACTCCAATTCATTCTCAAGCCTCAGAAGAGATACCTCCTCCAGGAAGCCTTCCCTGACTTCTCTCATTACAGCATTGATCATACCGGACAGCAAGCTCCATGAGGGCGGGCACCATGGCTGTCATGATTCACTTTGGATCCCCCGTATCCACAAAAGGACTGGCCATGGAAGATGGGTTGTCCCCATCCCCTCTCCATGCAGAGCTGGCCTTCCTCCTTGTGCCCAGCAATAACTCTGTCTCGTGCAGACATCGACTATGTCTTGAGTTTCTAGAAGCCATGCTTTTAATTTACACAGTTATAATATTGAACTCAAATTGGATATTTCCACTGAGCTGGGACATCTCTTCTTCTCATTCATTCTCTTTTGTTGCTTTCACAGTAACCAAGAGGGGCGTTATTAACCTCATTTTATGCGCAGGAGAAATGAGACAGAAGGACTTGAGAGAGTTTCATCAACAACCTAACGCAATATCCAATTCTGGTCTCCAAATCCTCAGCCTAGAACTGCTCTCAGAAGGAAAAGAGCAGATGAACGTATACTTTAATTACTAAATAATTTTGCTAAAAAAAAAGGCAGATTGCCTCTACGTATATGACAGATGGTTTCCCTTCATCACTCAGGCATCTGGGTGAGCAAAGAAATTACAACATGAAATTTTTAGTCTCTAAGGGAAAAAGACAACAGATTCAAGGAAATAAAGCAAAATTTAATTAAATGAGATCTGGAAAAAGGCAAGTTAGAAAAAAAATCAGTAAAAAGTAAAGCATTTGGAAAGAAATTAGTTTTGATGCTTTCAGATACATGTTGCTAAGCTTATAAATAGTTAGGGAAAAATAGTGTAGAAATAAGCAAAATAGGTTAATAAAAAAAAGGACTATTCACAACAGGCTTCTTTACAGACCAATACATCAAATGTGAGATTCCGTGCTGGACTTTATGTCTCTGAGTAGTCACAAGATGCTTGGTTTGATTTTTATTTTTTTCAGCTCCATAAGGATCCTATTCACCATGTGTGAGTAACATTTCTAAAACCACAAAGTTCTGAATTAAATACAATTCAGTGGAAAAAAATCACAATAATACTAGCTTCAGAGTCTGTACAGTGGGGAAAATGCTTTATAACCAATGGATTTTGCTTCTTCAGTAACTAAACGCCTGGGTAGCTCACAGACCCATCCGCTTTATGCTGAACTCCACTCAACTGTAGAGAAGATTCTAGATTCTATACCAAAGCTTGCAAAGAGTGAGCCATAGGGTGCAGCCAACGTGTAAGTTTTTAAATTAATTATCAATATTTAAATATTAGAGGGTTGACATAAAGTCCAGGTTTCCCTCATCTGGGCCCACATCCTCACTTGGCAAATATCAGCTGGAACCCAGTATGGGCTTCCCCTCATCCAGGGCACGTGGTATCTATTTCTCCAGTCTTCATCATCCCCCTATTTCTTCTATGCCCAGCCTGCCTCTGGCATTTAGTCTTTTCCTGGCCCCTTTGGGCGCTGGGTTGAGATCAGTATGCTAAAATAAGATGGCCGCCATTTTCTTAAAATTCCATTGGTTGAAACAGAGATTCACACAAGTGACCTTTAGGAAAAGGGAATATTTTTGAAAGAAAGTGGTACCAGGAACCCACCAGGTGCCTTTTCTTCTTTTGCTCTCTCTCCCTAACCTCCCCATCATGGTGTCTCTGCTTCTCTCTGTGTCTCTCTGCCATTCTTTCACCAGTACTGAGGTCCATGTCTTCATAACATCAGTTTAAGTGGCCTAAAATAGCCAGCCTGATGTAGAATCTCCTTCCTGCTGTTACAACTCAGCTCTCACAGCTCCCCTGGCCCAGTGTCTCATTTTCCCAAATCCAATTTGCCCAAACAGGAATGGGATTGGTGTGGTCATCGATTCAAGCCAGGCCAACCAATGACTGGCCACCATTGCTGGTCACTCCATGAATCAGGATGCCTGAGGCCAGGCCCTAATAACAAGAGGGGATTATGTGATCCAAAATATGGCTGCCCCGGGCAAGTAAGACACTTCCTACAAGGGGAGGCAGGCCATGACCCCCACCAGCAATCCAGCCACCACCTCCCCAAACATGGTCCTTCATCTTAAGCAATCTGCCTCTCTGCTCCCATGAGGTGTGGCCGGGCCAGGGCCTGGCTTCCAGAGGGCAGCGTTATGCACAAAGGAATTATGCACTTCACTTGGCGACCAAACCCTCAGCCACATGCACGAATGGAAGCAGTTAGTTTCTGTCATGAATTTGTAATGCTCCTCGCTTGTTTCCTCTCGGTGCCTGTTGGCCCTTCAAAACAGTGTGAATCCACTGTAGAACAGTAATTAGGCTGCTTCTTAGCCATTCTGGGGGTTCACGCCAGCTGTGGCCCCCACCCAGAAAAACCGCTGCACCTCCTCTGAAGTGGCCACAACCAATTTGCCTTTATTGGCCTGACTTTGGGAACTCTACGTTATTTGCCTTTGAGATAGAACAAAGAGACTCTCTATTTTCTCTGGCTCCTCCCAGCTCCAAGAGAGCCAAAAGCAGAGAGTGATTCTCAGGCTTCAGTCGCTCCTGCAGAAACCAGGAAATCCTGGCAGCATGAGAGGCAGAGGGCACAGTGGGTAAGCACAAAGGACCTGGCTCCCATCCCAGCTCTGCCATAACAGTGCTGTGTGATCTTGGGCAAGTTGCTTCACCTCTCTGAACCTCACATTTTTTATTAGCTAAATAAAGACAGTAACACCTCCTTGGTTTGTTGAGAGGATGAAATGAAAGCAACCCACATGGCTTCAATCAATGTACAATAAATATTATTTCACTTTCTTTCCTCTCAAATCATCTCTTCTAAATATTCAAAAGTGGTGGAGTCAGGATTTGAACTCACACTCAGGTGCTCGTGTGCTTAACCCCTGCATACTCCTACAGCTGTGTCCCTCCCCTCTTGCTGGCCACTTAGGCTGTGTCCAGTTTTTGCTCTAACATGCAATGCTTCATAGACAACCCTTATGCACAATTTTGCCCTCATGTGTGGATATTTTTTTTATGTAGGTCATAATAGTTTATAACATTGTGAAATTTCAGTGGTACATTATCATTTGTCAGTCACCATATATATGTGCCCCCTTACCCCTTATGCCCACCCCTCAACCCCCTTCCCCTCTGGTAACCACTAGTCTGTTCTCTTTGTCTGTGTGTTAGTCCATCTTCCACATATGTGCGAAATCATGCAGTGTTTGTCTTTCTCTGTCTGGTTTATTTCACTTAACATAATACCTTCCAGGTCCATCCATGTTGTTGCAAATGGGACGATTTTGTCTTTTTTTATGGGTGAGCCCTATTCCATTGTACATATATATTTACCACGTCTTCTTTATCCATTCGTTAGTCGATGGGCTCTTGGGTTGCTTCCACATCTTGGCTATTGTGAGTAATGCTGCAGTGAACGTAGAGGTGCATAAGTCTCTTTGAATTGTTGATTTCAAGGTCTTTGGATAAATACCCAGTACTGGGATAGCTGGGTTGTATGGTATTTTTATTTTTAATTTTTTGAGGTATCTCCATACTGTTTTCCATAGAGGCTGCACCAGTTTGCATTCCCACCAGCTGTGTATGACGGTTCCCTTTTCTCCACATCCTCTCCAACATTTGTTATTTTTTGTCTTGGTAATGATAGCCATTCTAACAGGTGTAAGGTGATATCTTAGTGTAGTTTTGATTTGCATTTCCCTGATGATTAGTGATGTTGAACTACCTTTCATGAGCCTGTCGGCCGTCTGTATATCTTCTTTGGAAAAATGTCTCTTCATATCCTCTGCCCGTTTTTTGATCGAGTTGTTTGTTTTTTTGTTGTTGAGTTGTGTGAATTCTTTACATATTTTGGAGATTAAACACTTGTCAGATATATGATTTGCAAACATTTTCTCCCAGTTAGTGGGTTGTCTTTTTGTTTTGTTCCTGGTTTCCTTTGCCTTGCAGAAGCTCTTTAGTCTGATGAAGTCTGTGTGGGTATTTTTGTTGGATAAATTCCTAGTAGTGCAATCGTTGGGTCAAAGGATTTTTACTCCTAACTGCCAGATGTCACAGGGCTCATTTTAACCCTTTGGCAGGTGGAGGCGTCCCTTTGGCTCCACAAGTCACCCCATTCTCAGCATCCTTCCCCTTGGAAGGAGGCAAAGGGAAGCCCTGGCTGGCTTCAGAGAGCTTTCCCACTTCCTGTCTTTCTGCAGCTTATAGAAAGCACTCAATGCTTCCACCACAGACTGGGCTCAGGTGAAGTTCCCATTTCCAAACCAGAATGAGCTGTAAAGTTGGGCAACCTCAGGTCAAACCCTTATTGTGCCCCTTGCTGGCTGTGTGACCCTGGGTGAGTCACTCAACATCTCTGGGCTTATTTCCCATATGTAAAACGGTCAAAATGCATACCAACAGAATTGTTAAGAGGCTTGGAAATAATGGATATAAAGCCCTGAACGCAGTGCCTGACACCCAGGCTATCATTATACCATCTCTGGTCCCTATGTTTACTTGAGAATGACGCATTTCTCCCCCCAGGCTTCTCTGCTCCTTCCTTTGACATGTGACCAGGACTGCTGAACTGGGAGCTCAACTCTGGGAGGAGAAATGCGAGGCCTGGTCCTGCCTTCCAAGCTGAAGCCTCAGGATCCATTCAAAGCCCTTTCCAGTAAGATCTTCCACTTAGGACTCAGTAGCTGAGAAGGTCGCTTCACTGAGAACAGGAGATAAAGGGGACTTGAGTCTGTTCTAGCCTCAGCCTAGCTGTCAGGGGGCTTGAGAGCTCTTTCTCTGAAAGCAGGCATATTATTATTATTATTACTATTATTTTGATAGCTGTGACAGCACAGGAGACCCATTCCTATGCTTTCACACAGATAAGGGCATGGGGGCCCCAGCCTCCTAACTCAGAAGAGCACTGTGCCCTCCGAGACACAGCCATCAGACGGGAGCTGTGGTAGGAATCTGCATCTGATAGTGACCCCACCACATCAGCAGCTATTTATTGAGTATCTACTATGTGCCTTGTGCAAGGAGCTGGGCACCCAGTGAGCAAACCAGACTAGACCCTCCCCTGGTGCAGCTTAGAGTCCAGTGGGCGAGACAGATACTACATAAGGGGTTGGGTTGGTGGTGTTTTCAGCCACATAGTGACAAATCGTGTTCCTGCTATCAAGAGAACAGAGTGTGGTGCTAGAGACTCACAAGGGAGGTAGATAGAAAGATTTGGGGAGGCCCAAGGGATTGAGGGAGGCTGTAGAAAGCTGTGTGGCATTGGGCTGAGCCCTCGTCTCTCTGAGCCTGTTACCTGCAATTTAAACAAAGGGGACACATTACCTGTCCCTGAGTTGCTGGGCGTGAAATGCAATCTCCCACGGCCTGTCCCGAAGTAGCATCAAAGTGGGGCTAGTTCTTCTGGTTTGGCTCATCCTAGGCGTAAGCCTCCAGACTGTTTATCCCTCGGAACATTCCAGTCTGTGCTGGACACCTGGGGAAAACAAGAAGAGCCCTGATTGCCTGTAAGCCCAGGCAGAGGCCTTTAGGATTTAGAAACTTCCCAAGTAGCCTGTGCAGGGCAAACCCTGACTTCGGGAAAAGATCTGCTTCTTCCCTTCTTCCTAAAATGGTATACCCCAGTGAGATGAACAAAACAGCCCTGTCTCCATTATTGTATCATCACTGTCAAGTTTATTGTTGCTATTACTACTGCTAACAATAATAATAATGATGGTGAGATTTATACGGAAGCCTGTCTGCCCAGCCAACCTGTTAAGGGATTCCATGACTTCCCCTACATGCCCAGTATCCAGCCAATTATCACTCAGAAAGGAGAGAGTTGTTTAATCATTGAGTGCAAGCATCAGCAAGCATTTTATGGAAACGGCCGGGGAGTAAATATTTTAGGGTTTCTGGGACACACAGTCTCTGTCATGACTACTCAACTCTTCCCTCATAGTGTGAAAGCAGCCGTGAGAAAAGATGTAAACAAATGCACGGGGGCCATGTTCCAATAAAACTTTATTTATAAAAACAGGCAGCGGGGGAGGGAGGGAATTGGTCTGCAGCTGTGGTTTACACCCTCTAGGCCTTAAAAAGTTTCTCATATTACATGTAGGATGTGCAGAGGGTAATGTGCTCACAATTACCTTATTTTGAACAACATATTAGTCTGAAATGACTTAAATCAGCAGTGTTGTGGAAACATAAATCACTTGATGGAATCACTTAGAAGAGAGGAGGCAAACATGCTAACATAGATTTAGTAGATATTCAAAAGAATATGATTTCCTAATTGCAAGTGTTAGAAATTGTTGTTAATAAGCTTTTATAGATCAGATGTAGTGAAGATAAATCTATAAGATGAGTGAAAAAATCTATCATAATGGGAAACGAATGAATGGGTAAGTACATGTGGCTTAGAATAAAAATTTCCAATGATGCTGTAATGTAGGGATTAGAAAAAGGGTGGTGTCTCCAACAACATAGATGGAAATGAAGGTAATCTGCTCTGCACCTATTGGGTGATGCCTGAACGAGCATCCCCAGGGATGAGAAAGACACAGGTGGCGAAGATGCACAGGAAGGTTTGAAGAAAATGGGAGGGCTGGAGAGGGAAGCAATATTTCTAAATTAATGTATTATTTTAACAGAGCAAGTGATTTAAAATATTGTTTCTATAACTAAATTAATACATCAAATAGTACGAGACATTTGATTATTTCA
This sequence comes from Ceratotherium simum simum, assembly GCF_057802395.1. Classification (NCBI taxonomy): domain Eukaryota; kingdom Metazoa; phylum Chordata; class Mammalia; order Perissodactyla; family Rhinocerotidae; genus Ceratotherium; species Ceratotherium simum. The sequence goes on along the minus strand of NC_141934.1, from coordinate 19,278,116 downwards.
TCTCCACCTCCTTAAAAGCTGATACATTTGAGTTATTTAAACAATTGCAATTTCTCCTTGGGAAAGCAGGAGGACCCATTAGGTCAGGCATCGCTGGTAACATCTGCCTTGTTGCCTGAGCCTCTGCAGGGCTTGACACACAGTGGGTAGTAATGAATAAAGTGAATGAATGAATGAGTGAGTGAATGAATGAATGAACAAATAATTTGACCACTCCCTGTTAAGCACACCACCTCAAAAAGACTAAAACTCTAGCCATTAAGGAAATCCACAACCATTTGGCCAGAAACGGAAAATTCACTTAATCTTCGCCTGTGGGTGTTGCCTCTCCCAGAATGTAGCATCCTAATCTCTTTCCCAAACAGACACGAGAAAGCCAGAGGGACTTCTCAGCCACAGGGCTCCTGGACCTCAACAGCCCCGGGGCAGCGCAAACCAAGCTAGACACCACCCTGCCCCAAGAAAGAGGGCCTGGGCTGGGCACGGCAGAAGTGGTTGGGTGGGATTCTGGAAACCTTTTCTCCCTGGGACAGAGAACCGAATGCAACTCAAGACCTGGACTGTCCCTTCTGCTTCCCTTGATGACTTTGCATTGAGGCCTGCGAGTCTTGCTGGGAAAAGATCAAGCAAAGCGGGAGATGGCAGGGGAGGGAGAAGGGGAGAGCTTTGACAGGAGGGCGGCTGGTAACAATTAAAGCCACCACTGCTGATGGAGGGCTCATCTGTGCCAGGCACTGCACCCAGGCCTTACCCGCATCGTCTCACCTGCACCACTGGCCCCATCTGATGGCAGAGCCAAGCCATCAGGCAAGACTGCTCAACGCCACACGGCCGGGCCCAGGAGGGAGAAGCATGCACCCATCTGTGTTGTCTGTCGGCAAAGATGGAGCTTTTAACGACCATGTTCAACCTGCCTCTATATCTTTGAACTGGTAACCACAACAACAATAACAAAGTCAATAACAATAACCAACACGTAGACTTCCTATAAACAGGCTTTGCACACACTCGAGTCACTATCCTTATCCCCATTTTACAGATGAGGAAACTGAGGCACGAAGAGGTTAAGTAACTTGCCCGAGTAGCTAGGTAGCGGCAGAACCAGGAACTGGGTGACCAATTGTCCCAGTTTGCTCAGGACTGTCCCAGAGTGAGTCCTGAACGCTATGTGTCCTGGAAAACCCCACAGACAACCCTGGGCAAAGCCCGTTGGTCACCTTAGCCAGGAGTAGAGCCCAGGCAGCATGGCACCAAAGGACGTGCTCGTGACCAGTCCCCGACCCTGCTCTGGGGAGCAGCATGGTGCAACTGTTACGGGCATGAGTTCTGAGTTCAGGACAAGAGCCAGATTCAAGGCCAGCCTTTGCTTTGCATCAGCCACAGGTCCCCAAGGCTTAGTTTTCCTTTTCTGTAAAATGGGAATAGTAGAGTCTACTTCATTTTATTGCTTCAAAGGCTTGGTGAGGTAACCCCTGCCAAGCCCAGGGCTGGACACAGGGTAGATGCCCACCAGTGGTTAGAGTGTACGGTCACCCCCATCATTGTAAGTAAGACAATAATAGGTTACTCCAGAGGGAGTAAGTGGGAAATGCTGGGGCAGGAAGGCGTGTCAAGAAAGGATTAATCCCAGCATCTGCTAAGGCAGGGGAAGGGGAGCCCCCGTCACCCTCGGGTCACACCAGCTGTTGTCATCTCCTGTCCCAGGGGCCCAGATATCCTGGCGGGGCCAGGAGGCATCTGTGCCGCCCACTCGATCCTGTCCTGGGCTTCAGCCGTCAGCGTTAACCTCCAGAGCCCAAGGCAAGCTCCTCTGGCTTCCTCCCCCCTCCCTCGGCTATGTGTGGCCCTGGGACTGTCACCAGGGACAGGGACGTGATGCTGTTCTTTTCCGTCACACATTCTATTCCTGAACAATGGGAACCAGGATGTTCAGCCCATCAGACCCCCGATGGTCTCCCCACTCTCCCGGAACCCCAGGATGGAGAAGCCTGCCTGGCCTCAGCACTCTGTTAATAACCAGGCCAGTGCTGACAATGAATTATGCGTTTCTCCACCTCCCATGCTAACTTGGATTCCAGCCCTGAGGAAGGCCGTCATTCAGTCACTCAACAAACACATAGGGAGGCCCAGTGGGTGAGCCTGTAATCTGGAGCCAGACTGCTCAAGGTCTGACCACAGCTCCACTGCTCACCAGCTGCCTGACGTGGGTGTCAAGCTCGTTAGCCTCTCTGTACCTCAGTGCCCACATCTGGAAATGGGTCAATAATAATATTCACCACATAGTGTTGCTGTGTAAAACCCTTAGAATAGTGTCTGGCAAACAGTAAATGCTCAATAAATGTTACTTCTTATTAACAGTATTATTAATGTTAATATTAATATGTTTTCTACTTTGCATAAGCATCCACTCATTACATCTTTATTTCTGGGCCATTCTGAAAGCACAGAACAGCACCTAAAGGGAAAATCTTACAAAGGGATGAATATGAATATTGAGAATCTGGAAGATGGTATAAACACAATAACCTTCTCTTGCTAATATCATCCACCCAGGGCCAGCTTCCCGGGCACGTGACCAGTACAATCACACAGGGTCCCCCACTGAGAAGGCCCTGCGCTCATACTCAAGGCTCACTGTCCTGTGGTCTATGTAGAATGCAACGGTCCAAGTATGTGAACTTCAGCGGAACGTGGAGCATGCACTGAGGTTTCAATCCCGGGCACATGTGCCGTCCCACCTCCCGCCACCTCCCTCTGCAAATTCCGTAGCTAGTGCTGCGCCCACCTCGCACTGAGTAACTTTGATGTGCGGTTTTGCTCATAGAGCCTCTGTCTTTATTCTCTGGGTTAACAAATACTCCCTTCCCTGGAGAAGCAAAGTGGGGAAAGAAAAGAAAGATAAGAGAAAGCAATGAGGGAGGAGGGAAGTCTCATCCTGCCCCCCACGTCTTCCCCGCATCACCAGCGTTGGGAAACTAACGGGTGAGCAAGTCCCTTCACCTCTCTGAAGATCAGTGTCCTCATCTGTAAAGTGGGTATAATGATAAAACCTCCCTCCGAGGCACCTCACAGGATTCAGTGAGATAGTGCTGGACTTGATTCTGTGCTTGGCATGGAGAAAGTACCCAATAAATGGTATATCTAGCCTCCAAATAATAATAGTAATAATATAATAAGAATAATAAGCAAATCTGGTGTTGCTGACTGCACAGACAAGTCCCAGGACCAGATTAAAATTACTCCTCTCCAGGTTCAACTTGCAAGTTGGTTCTTCTGCTGGTGAGGGATGCAAAATCTTCCTTATTTCTCTTTCATACCTTTTTTGCTGTCATTCTCTGGGTCACTTCCTCTCCTGGGCAGCAGTCCCTGCCCCAGAGCCACCCGGCTGCGGCTAATCTGGACGCTTCTATCCCAAGGGGTGCCAGTCAAATCCTGGCTCATTATCACACAGACGTTCACCAGCCCGCATTTGCATCAGATGGCCCGGACGGGCTGGTGGCTGTGTTTACATTATTTTTCTTATTGTTACTACAACCAAAAAAGATATGATGAAAATATACCTGAATGCATGAATTAATGAGGGAGCGATCCACCCCAGTCAGGCACTGAACTCGTGTTTACATAAGAGATTAACTCAGCAAATCCTTTTTATGGCTGTAGTAAAGAGGGACGCTGAGGCTTAGCTTCAGAGACAGTAAATTCTGGACCAGGAATGAATTTTCATGATCACTTGACATTTATCTGGTCAGAGAACCAAAGATCTTAAAGCTCTCTCTCCCTTCCAATTACTTTTCTTCCCTGCACAACTCAGAATGAGCTACACTCACATAACTAATTAAAAAAAAAAATCAAGGGGTGGGCTTCATTCGCTTTTCATTGGAGCATAAATTGGTTCAACTCTTGGGAAGAGTAATTTGGCAGAGTAGGCCCATGAGCCCTAACATTGGCCCGACTTTTCCATCCAAGAATTCTGCCCGCAGAATCCTCACCTAAGCAAACCGCAATGGGGCAACGATGACACACCAATATTCATTGTAGTTTCAAGTTTAGAAGTTAAGAATTTGGGGCCGGCCCGGTAGTGCAGAGGTTAAGTGCGTGCACTCCGCTGCAGCGGCCCGGGGTTCGCAGGTTCGGATCCCAGGCGCACACCGACGCACCACTTGTTAAGCCATGCTGTGGCGGCGTCCCATATAAACTAGAGGAAGATGGGCACGGATGTTAGCCCAGGGCCAGTCTTCCTCAAGAAAAAAGGGGAGGATTGGCATCAGATGTTAGCTCAGGGCTAGTCCTCCTCACAAAAAAAAAAAAGAAGATAAGAATTAGAAACAATTGGATCACTAACATCAGGGTCTTGCTAAGTCAATGTTCTGGTCATTTCTTGCTGTGTAGAATAAAAATCCCAAAGCTTAGTGACTTACAAGAACCATAATTCTTTATTTTCCTTATGAATCTGCCCCGAGGGCAGGGATGAATGAGGATATCTCCTCTCTGCCCCCCATGTCTTGGTTCTCAGTTGGATTGACTCACAAAGTGAAGGGATGGAGTCATGTGGAGCTGTGGTCTCTTGACATAGTGTTTCCAATATGGTAACCACAGGGTAGTCTGATTTCTTAAATGGTGGCTCAGGACTCGAAAAGCAAGTGTTTCAAGGGATAGAAAGTAGAACCTGCCAGTTTCTTAAGGTTTGGGCCAGGAACTAGGCACAGCAATACTTCTGTCCTCTTCTATTAGTCAAAGTCAAGAACAACATGTCTGGATTCAGGGTGGAGCCATAGACCCCGCCTCTTGATGGGAGGTATATCTAAGAATTTGCAGCCGTCTTTAATCCCCTGCAATCAAGTTGGCTATAGCCGTATGACACAACGTTACAGCATCACCGAAAATGATGTTAATAAAGGGATTTGAAAGGCATGGTGGAATGTTTATGCTAGATTGAGGTCAAAATAAAATCTAGAACAAAAAAAATTTTTGACAACTTGATCCAAACACCAAAATGCTATCTCTGGCTGCTAGGAAGCTGAGTTGTTTTCTTCTTTGCATTTATTTCTGTTTTCTAAGATTTTCACAGGCCATACCAGCCCATCGACTTGCTGTGTGTGGCTCTCACAGTGATTTTAAGATTAAGAGAGTTCACGTTCCAATCTGCTTCTTCCAGCTTCTATGAGGAACTCTGGCCATCCACAGCAGCCATTGGCTGGTGGGTTACTGGTGGCCCCTGCAGGGGGGTGTAGAACCCCCTAGTTTGCCATGGGCCCTAGCTAGCCTGCCTCCTACATTTGTGATGCCTGCCTGCGCCCTCTGGACATTTGAGTTTGCAATCTCACAAACCATATTTATAACTGAAAATCAACAATCACAGTTTTATAAAACAAATCTAAGGCAAAGGTTAGGATGATTTGTCTGGAGAGAGAAGAATGATGCCTTGGCTACAAAACACCCCTGATCTCCCTATACCTTGTGCAAACTGGTCCTCACTCCCGTCCTCCCGGCTCCCTGGCTGCTCCGACGCATCCTTCCTGTCTCCCGCTTTCTCCCCAAGGCACACCACAGGTCAGACGTGGTCGTCTAGGGGCCACTGTGTGTCATCAGGGAAGCAACCAGGTCCAGAGAAAGGAGTGGTAGAAAGGCTGAGCGGCTGAGGGGAAGACTGGAAATGTGACATCAAGAGCGGTATAGACACCAGCATTGCAGTAGGCACCTTGGGTTTGTTTGGGAAGAGGGAGAAAAAGAATGAAGTCAGTGGTGAAAGAAAAGAGCGTAAAATGGCCATTTCACGCCTTCTAGCAAACAAGATAGAAACAAGGTAGAGGGCAGGGAACCCTGGCCCCCCTAACGACTCCCACCTCTGCTCAACGGCTAGCAAATTGTGCTGCAGACCACTGGAAGGACCCGGCACCCTCTTTCCAAATTACAGCCATTTGAGTACCAACGTCATGCCCTTCACTATATGTGCAAATCACCTGGGCCATTACTCATTTAATATTTTTCTTTAAATTGATTTTTGTGTTGTGTGTGTGTGAGGAAGATCAGCCCTGAGCTAACATCCATGCCAATCCTCCTTTTTTTGCTGAGGGAGACTGGCCCTGGGCTAACATCTGTGCCCATCTTCCTCCACTTTATGTGGGACACTGCCACAGCATGGCTTGACAAGCAGTGTGTCCGTGCGCGCCCGGGATCCAAACCCAGGCCGCCAGCAGCGGAGCGCACACACTTAACTGCTACGCCACAGGGCCGGCCCAAAATTGATTTTAAATAGAATCCTGTTTTAACTCAGTTTTGTCCCATGCAATTAAATTCCCTCTGAGAAATCGCGCGGTTCATGGGTGACGTGCTGCACGCACGCACGCACACACAACGGAGTGCTGGAGGTGGCCGGGAAGGCTCACGAGAACATGGTTAAATTTGTAGGAATTTTGCAAGGCAGTTGTGAAACACGGCCATCATGAAGCATTAAATAATATAAGCTTGCAATTAAATTCTTTTAAAGATAAAGGTAATAAATACACAGAACTCATCTCTTCCTAATTATTTTATTACATTTTATTATTATTTCTGTCCTTGAAGTTGTTTTCACCTGTGGTTTCTGTGACGGAAATACTGGATCATGGTGTACGCTACAGCACATCTCTGCCCGGCTCTATGTTCGGGGACACATTGGCATCTTCAAGGCAACCACGGCAGGAGTGTTTACACCGTGGAAATTGGCAAATGCTCCAGATCTGGGTTTTTCTTCCCCTGGAGAGCTGACTGTTAAACATTTACCAGCACACCACATCTTTGTGTAATTAGTAAATACATATTACATGTGTAGCATAATATGTCATATAAATATATTTCCCCTAATACATACTAAAACGAGCTTAGCTGCAAATTAAAAATACATACATATATATAACGTGTGTGTGTATATATATTCCTACATATATATATATACACTTCCTAGAAGATCTTGCAAGGTTTCCATCAGAGGACGTGCAGTGTTTTAACACTCACTAACGTGACAGTCATTCCTCAGTGAAACTGAGGCTCAGAGGAGGCGAGTGGGTTTGCTGAGACCACGTGGTGACTTCAAGGCCACCCCAGCTTCTTCCCCTCCCCTCCGGCCCCCTGCACTTCCCTCTGTTCAATGCTGCCTCCCTCCGTGGATGGCACCAAGGCACATCCCTGATGCTGTTCAGAAACAGCTAGAACAAGAAGGAACAGCAGAATGAGGGCAGAACGGAGGGAGCTGGGGGGCTAAAAGGGTCATTAGAAACTCACACAATTAATTAGACAATGCTGGGGACACAGCGTCTGGATAACCCATTGATAAGGATGGCAGGGGGCCTATTCCCCGGGGCCCCTTGTGGGAGACCGCAAACACTGCTCAGTGGTCCATCTCCCGCTCCGTCCCCACCCCAAGCCCGCTTAAATATTTGATGCCAAACTAAAGCCCATTCCAACTTTCATGAGCAGGGTAGCAGCGTCTGCAGCGGCTGGGCGCCCCCCACCCCCACCATTTCCCAAGGACCCCCCGCCCCCATCCTGGGCAGCCTCGTCCTCCATCAAGCCGAGTGCATTAGGACAATTAGCACCAGCCCACTGGCGCCAATTAGCAACCAATAGTGTCTATATTGTGGAGAGGGGGCGGCGGGGGCGCCTGTGTCTCCAGCCGGCCTTCACACTCAATTACATTAAGTGGAGGCTCGGAGCTGCGGTCGGGCGGGCGCACAGTTGCTGGAGTAATTGTGTCTTCTCTGTGTGTAGGTGATCTCCGAGCCCCCTGATCCCGGCCTGACTCCTCTCCTTGTCCGCTTACATCAATACACACTCCTTCAAAAGGCAGGAGTGGGGGGCCGGGGTGGGGGGGGGGGCGCCGTGCAGTGCCCAGAGAAGCAGGAAAAATGTGGTGGAGATAAACCATGACACGGATCTTCACTCATTCATTCATTCAACAAATACTGATACAGGGTCTGCTGTGTACCTGGCATGCTTCTGCAGCCAGGACCGGCTCCATAATTGGCATGGCGCGCTGCAAAATGCAAACGTAAGATGCACTGTTCAAAGGTTATTAAGAATTTCAGAATGATGGCAACAGAGCACTAAACCAAATGCAGGGTCTTCTGAGCAGGAGCCCTTGTGAGCACAGGGGCCCTATCGACTGCTCAGCTGCGCATCCGTGAGGCCAGCCCTGTGTGGGATGTGGGATACAGGAGTGAACCAATCTGAACAAAAACGCCTGCCTTTGAGGACCTCACATTTTAATCCAGGAAGACAGTCAATAAATGGTGAACAAAATGGATGGGTACTTGGGCTAGTCCGTAAGATAGGCTATGAGAGCTGTAGCAAAAAGAAAGGAAAATAGAGCATGGGGAGAGGGATCAGGAGGGCTAAGAGGATGGGCAGGTACAGGCTTAGACGGGCATCGGAAGAGGCCTCATTGAGATGGTGAGGTTCAAGCAAAGATTTGAAGGCGGTGAGGGGGTGAGCCCTGTGGGCATCCAGGAAAAGAGCCTTCCAGATGAGCAAACAGCCAGTGCAAGGGCCCTGTGGCAGTGGTGTATTTGTCATGGTCAAAGAGGTCAGAGAGGCTGGAGTGAAGTAGAGGAAAAGAGTAGAAGGAGATGGAGGCCCAAGAATTAAGGGAGATGGAGGGGGTGGATCACCCAGGGCCTTATTGGCCATTGTGAGGACGCTGGCTTTTATTCCGAGTAACTCAAGTAGCCACACTGAAGGAGTGAACGCATTAAAAACATCACTCAGAAAGCTGTGTTGGGATCAGCTAGCAGGGAGGAACACGGGAATGCAGGGAGACCCATGAGTCTACAACTGAGGTGGGCAAATGTTTTCTGGAAAGGGCCAGAGAGCAAATATTTCAGGTTTTGCGGGTCCTATGGTCTCTGTCACAACCACTCAACTCTGTCACTATCCAAGGAAATCAGCCATATTTGCTACATGAACAAATCGGCGTGGCTGTGTTCCGATACAACTTGACAGACACTGGAATTTGAGTTTCCTATAATTGTCACATGTCATGAAATACTATTTTTCTTTTGCTTCTTTCCCTAAACATTGAAAAATGTAAAAACCAATCTTAGTTCATGGCATACCAAAAAAAGGGCAGCAGGCCAGATTCGGCCCAGGGGCTGCAGTTTATAGACCCCAGACTTATGAAGTAATCCAGAATGGGAACATGGCTTGAGGGTGGTTGGGAGATTCCGGGTATATTTTTTGGTACAGCCAAAAAGACTTCCTAGAGGTCAACTATGGGGTGAGAGAGAGAGAGAGAAGCCCAAGGTGGCTCCAAGCTGAGGCCGGGACCTGAGCAACCAGAAGGATGGATTTGAGAACCATCTAGATGGCAAAGGCAGTGGGAGGTGATGATTGGGGGAGGCATGGGAGAGGATGGTGATAATCGTCATAGCTATTTATTACTTATTTAAGTAATAAGTCCAACAGCCTTAGGAAAGAGTTAATTCTCTGTGAAATTACTGGGGATTATTTAATTGCATATTAATATGTGCTCAGCTCTTTACAAATATCATTTCACTTAATCCTTAGATCAACATGACCAGTAAATATGATCCACTTATGTCTCAACCCATTTCACAGATGTGGAAACTGAGTCTCAAAGGAGGGAAGTATTTATCCAAGATCACCAAGTGGTAAATTGCAGACACAGGTGTTCCCCACTCAGGAGCCTGCCTTCTGTAGTTTTACATGACCCTGCCCACACTGCTTTGGAAATCTTATTTGAAGCAAGAAACTTTTTTTTTTTTTTTTTTTGGTGAGGAAGATTGGCCCTGAGCTAACATCTGTTGCCAATCTTCCTCTTTTTGCTGGAGGAAGGCTGTAGCTGAGCTAACATCTATGCCCATCTTCCTCTATTTTGTATATGGGACACCCCCACAGCATGGCTTGATGAGCCGTGTGTAGGTCCGTGCCCAGGATCCAAACCTGCGAACCCCGGGCCACCAAAGCGGAGCACGGGAACTTAACCACTACGCCACAGGGCCGGCCCCCTCCCTTATCTTTTCAATGCCGCTCCAGGACCAGGGCCTTTCCCAGGTTCCTTCTCGACCTAACATTTGCTGACACCATGATTGCTCAGCTTCTGAGCAAAGCAGCCTGGGCAGGGCCAGTTCTACAGCCTTAGGAAAGAATTAATTCCCTGTGAAATTACTGGGGATTATTTACCTCTTTACATGGGGTTTTATATCTTTAAGTGCTTTCTGATTGCTCAGAAGCTAATCCCAGGTTGGGGCCAAAGGCCCACGAGAGAGCTCCTGTCAAGTTGAAGCTGGAATCCAAACGAGCTGGCAGATCTGGGTCAGGGCAGGTGTCTGCGGGAAAGGCAGTCCTCCCCCTGCCCAGCCAAAGCAGGCTCCCTCTCCTGCACCCCCAAAAACTGCTGCCCATCGCCTTGCCGCTGGCCTCCAGCCTCAGTAGGAATCGGCATGTGCACCTGTGTGCACCTGGCCAGGTGGAGAGATGGGTGAATATGAGCAAAACAGCCCCTGTCCTTGCGGACCACGCGGTCCAGCTGGGGGAGATGCAACTTACACGCAAGCCTGGAATCAGCCTCTGGGATCTGCTCATCGACAGCCCAATGCAAAAGGTCACTGAGTCATTCAGCATGTGACACCCACTCTGCACCAGGCACTGGTTACCTACTGGTGACGTCTGTGCAATGGGCGGGCGAAGGATACAGGCGACGTCTTCCCAGAGAGAGGACTCGGGCTTGGTTTTGAAGGATGCCCTCATTTGTCAGCTCTTACTGAGCTCCTTCCATGTGCCAGGCGCTGTCCCAGGTGCTCTGCTCGGCTGGAGAGGCGGAGCTCACCAGGAGTGAGTCTGATCTTAGGAACCCAAATGGGAAAGACATTTATTAATTCATGGCCTCCCCCAAAAGAAACTAGGAATGCCACAAAATGAAAATGGAGTTGGCTAGCATTTGTTAATAAAGCCGCCACATTATCGGGGAGAAGGAGAGAAGATGAGTAATAATAGTCATTGCAACATTTATTGAGTACCTACGATAGCCAGCTGCTCTGTTAAACTTCATGTGAACTATATCATTCGTTCCTCCCAGCCAGCTTTCAAAGCATCATTGTATCAGCCCCGTTACGTAGATGAAGAAACTGAGACCTAGCAGGGTAAGCGACTTGCCCAAGTTACTTCCTCAGCCAGCAAGGGCTGCAGCCAGCCTACGAACCCAAGCCTGACGCATGGATACTGCAAACACACTCAAGTTTTTAAAAAGTCCTTTTGGATAAACCTCTCATGATCCAGATATGCAGCCTCTTCATCCTGACAAAAGTCACTGCTTATCATCTGCTTTTGCGGCTGGTGTGAGCGTGGACTTTTGGGAAAGTCATCCAGGGCTTCTATTTGCTTCTTAATTAATTAGGAGCAGAGAGAAAGCAGCCTCCATCCGGGACATCGTTTATCTTGATCGGCTGCGTTAGCTCTGGGCCTCCGAAATGCAGATACCAAGAAGAGATTAACCGTACAAGGACTTTTTAGGGGAAAGGCATGTGAGAGAAAATGAAGAGGGAACAGGAAAGGCTGGGAGAGCTGTCAGATGGAAGTCAAGTCTGATGGAGTGGGGAGCAGAGGGAGGGAAGCCTGGGTGGGAGTGTGCTAGACTCACCTGCAGCCTAAGGAAGCTTCCAGAAGGTGCACGGGTTTCTTGAGCCAGAGTTGGCTACCAGGGCAGCCCTGTGTCTCCCGGAAATGGGCTTGTCTTAGCATCCCTGTGGCGTGTGGTCGCTCGCTGGAGCAGCCTGTGGGCAGCGTGGCCTCGTGCACGTATGGCGGGTGGATATCAGAGCAGCAGGTGCAGTCTCCTGGCCACCGCACCTGCCCAGCCCCTGCAGATGCCAGCATGTTTGAACACTCACAGAAACGCAACGAGCCAGAGGTCTGGGGACGGGAGAACCCATCTGGTCCCCCTGGCCTGGCTACAATGGAGTGACCCAGTGAGGGCGGTCGTGGCCACCTCCATGTGGTTTCCTGGCACAGACAGACCTTTCCTTTCCTCCAGCTGCCCTCCTAAAATTAATTAAACCTTGGCTCAAGATAGCTTTTCCACCCCAGCAAGGTAGGCACCCAGTGAAGCCATGCTTGGTCCTTCTGACCGTTTATCAGACAGCAGCCTTCCAAAGCTCACGGACGGATAAATCACGCAACAAAGCCGCCGCGCCCAACCTACTTCCAGGCCTCAATTTTTCCACGTGAAACATGGAGCGTTTCACCCAGAAACACACGGGCATTAGTGCCTAATGGAAAGCATTCATTGTCAGCATAAAATGCCTCCCTTTCTACCCCTGCCCTCAACAGGAAGACTGGGTTGTCCTGGACATTTCTCTCTCAGAATGTATCTCATTTGCTGACAGTGAATTATTTGTGCGATTATTTGTTGAAGAATGAAGTGGTGAAGATTTGGCCTCTAGCGTCCTCCTGCCTGAGTTGGTACACCAGCTGTGTCACTTAACCTCTCTGTGCCTCAGTTTCCTCATCTGTCAAATGAAGATGATAGCATCAGCCTCATAGGGCTGTAGGGAGGGTTAAATGGGTTCATAGAGAGGGCAGAGAACTGATACATTGTAAGATACAATGTAAGTCACCAGTAACTATCAGCTTTCGAAAATGGTTGCTGTTCCCCATTAAGAGATGAGGATACTGAAGGTCAGAGAGACCAAGTAAATATGGCGAAGTCAAATAGGCAGTGAGTGATGAAACCTGGAGAGGAATTTCAGGCTGGAGCCCACGCGCCCATCACCTGCTCAAAGTTGGGCTCCAGCTGGATCCTGGGGAGTGCACGCTACCCTGCTGATTCTGGTGTATTCCCTTCTGCCCAGAGCCTCTGCATCTAGAGCTGGGGCTCTGATCTCAGAGCCCTGGACTAACCAGGGACCGGGCACCTCCCCCTCCCAGGGAAACAGCCCAGGGTGTGTCCGCCTCCGGTCCAGCTCGGGCTGGGAACCCCAGCGCCTGCCCCAGCCAGAGCCCAGAGGCCCCAGGCTCATCCCGGCTCCAATTGGTCCACTTTACCTCCTCTGCCCTATATTTTAGTTATCCCAAGTGCAGGCTCTTTCTCTGCCTTTCCTTCCTTCCCTTAATGCTCAGCCTGGCCTCCCTCCCTCCCTCTAGTCTCTCCTCACACGGCTCAGCTCCCTGTCCGAATGCAGACCTTTCCCGCACTCACGGGCTCTGTGTGTTCAAGTCTGAACTCCCACGTTCGTTCAGCACAGAATGATAAGAAGGAGGAGGAAGGGGAGCCCCCTTCTCATTCGTGCTTATCAGGTGCCAGGCGCTGCTATGGATGCTGTAGACGGCTCGTGTCACTTGAATTTCAGAGCAAGCCAACGCGGAGGAGGAAACTGAGGCTCAGAGAAGCTAAGCAACTTGGCCAAGGTCACACTTGCTTGTTTCCAGTTCCGGACGAGTGGTCAGACACTTATCCCCAAGGGCCGCCAAGAAAAGGCTGTGGGGCCGAGACGCCCCAGCTGGACAAGGTCTTGGCTCAGGATCCATCCCCAGGGGCCTGGGAGGAGGAGCTGGTGGGCAGAGATGCCCCAATTCAATCCAGTTGAGCTTCCTTCTTGCCTTCACAAGGACTCAAGGCCCAAGAGCAAAACACTGGCTAGCTCCTAGAGCCGGGGCAAGGACAAGAGAGAACTAATTAAGACTGAAAGCAAGACGGGGCCCCCGAGCGCTGCCTCTTTTTACTTTAAAGACGCCCAATAGCCCTCCGTTTCCCTGCTTTCTTTGCAGACATCCCCCTTGGCATCTTCAAGAGACCTGTTTGCACCAAGACAGACTTTCTTGTCCGGCTTGAAGAGGGACCCACCCTGAGGAGGAGCTCATTCAACACGAATGAGCAAATGCACATATTAAAATCAACATCACCCAGTGCTCATGTTCTTGGTTACCAACGCCCAGTGATCTTAATTGCTCTGGGAGCCACGGTATTTTTGTGGCCATCTGGAGGACACGTTATTGTGGCAAACTGATGGGCTGAGCAGAGGGACTGTGGGCTCATTCGGTCACCAAATGGCTCATTCATTCATCCTCAAGACACTTTCCAGTTCCTTCCTTCTTTCATTCATTCATTCTCAAAACCTATTTCCAACCCCATGTTCCATCCGGCTTCATGTACTAGTATAATTTTGTAAAAAAAAGATATTTTATTTCCCAGTCATCCCTGCTGGCTCCATGGCTCCATTCTGAACAATAAGATTTAAACAGACATCTGCTAAAAAGAGTTCTGGGAAAGCATTTCCTCTCCTGATAAAAAATGGGGGTGGATGTAGCTAGTTGAGGCCTTTTTTTTCCCTTTCACTGTCCTTCTTGCCTGGAAGGCAGATATAATGCCTGGTGGCACAGCAGCCATCTTGTGACCATGAGGGATTAAGCATGAAGCAAATCAAGCTAAGACTATCACAGGGGGATACCAGAGCTGCTAAACTAATTCCAACATTCATCTCCCTCTGGACTTCTTGTTATGTAAGGAAAATAAACAATTTTTTGTTTAAGTCATGTAAGAGTTGAGTTTTCTCTTACTTGTAGCCAAATGTACTCCTAATATAAGTGCCTACTATGAGCAAGACAGGCACAGTTTTTCCCCTCAGGGGGCTCCTAATTTAGGGAAGTGGGATGAGAAAGAAAATAAAAGAAGTGACAGTAAAAGTAGGTGCCATGTACCTACAGTTCTGCTGTCACCATGCAGGGAATGGAGACAAGGATGTTTCCTGCCCAAACCCTACTCCTAAATTTCTTCTTCTTTCCGTATCCAGAAGTCCCTGACTCTAACCGAGCTCCCTGCAGCGGAGGCCGCACACCGTCCCTGCTCCAGCATGCACAGCCACTCCTCTCCTGTAGGCACGAGCTCCCGAGTTCAGGCCACACGCAATGGAGGAATTTCTAGACGTTCGCCCATCTGAGGTGGGCGCGCACTTTTGATGCATAAGTCCGCTTACTACCACTTCTCTTGTTCATGGTCCCAATCTAGTCATTTTTTCCTCCTCTCTAATCTAATGCCAAAGCAATTCCTCCCGTTGATACTGGCCGGGAGGACAGGCCTCTCTGTCTGAACCCAAGGTCAATCCCTCACTTCCACGGTACAACGTCCCTCCTGAAAGTCACAAGTGGGAACATGACCCAAGTGGCAAAGTTGGTGCCCAATAATGAGGAAGGCAGGTAGGGATGACTCTTTCCGCTTATAAAAAGAGTAACCACAAACATTTATTGACCACTGACCATGTGGCCCAGGCCAGCAGAGCCCTCACAATCCTCATCACCCAGAGAGCCTGTAAGCTCCCGGCAGGCAGGGACCATGCTCGCTCTCGTCACACTGTGGACCCAGTACCTGGTACATGCTAGGTACTCAGTATACACTCATCCAGTGAATAAGTCCTCCCCACGACCTAATGAGGGGAGGAGGATTATTAATCCCATTTTACAGATGAGCAAACTGAGGCTCAGACAGGAAAAGGGACTTGCCTGAGGTCACACAGCCAACATGCGGCAGAACTGGGATCTGAACTCAGGGCTGTGTTTCAGTCTCTTTGGCTGCGCTTGGACACTTTCGAGGAAATTTAGGTATGAAAAGGTACAAGGACTGTGACATAGTTAAGGTTCTTATTTTCACTCTGCTGAAACAAAAAGGCTCATTGCTGATTCTCCAAGCTGTTCTTTGCTGCTTTTCTAAGAACAACATGCTAAGCTGCACGGGGAGGGAGGGTGCCACTAAGAAACTGTGATGCTGAAAACTCACTCTTTCAGAGCACTAGTTCAAGGCAATTATTCAGATTCTCAAACCACCCTTCAAAAAGGATTCTACGCAGGCTTGCTTTAAACAGCAAGCCCCTATCCCTTTGGTTTATAAATTCATTCACTGATTCATTCATTCAACAAACATGGACCAAGCCTATACTGTGTGCCAGGAACTGTTGCAGGCACCGAGGCCATAATGGCAAACAAGACAGACAAAATCTCTGCCTTCATGGGGTTTATATCCTAAAGCGGGGAGATGGATAATGTGGTAGGCTCTGAAATGCTCCCCCAAAAGATATCCGCGTCTTAATCCCTGGAACCTGTCACATTACCTTATATGGAAAAGGCGGGAGGGTCTTTCAGTTAAGAATGTTGAGATGGGGAGATGACCCCGCATTGTCTAGGTGGGCCCTAACACCTCAATCATAAGAGGAGGCGGAGGGAGATGTTACGCACACAGAGGAGAGAGCGATGTGACCATGGAGCAGAGAGCTTGGAAAAGGCTCGCCTCGAAGACTGGGAGTGATGCTGACACGAGCCAAGGAATGTCGGGGGCCACCAGATGCTGGGAGATCCTCCAGAGGGGGCCCTACGCCTTGATTTTGGCCCAGTGATACTGATTTCAGATTTCTGACCTCCAGAACTGTGAGAGAATAAATATCTGCTGTCCAAGCCACCAAGCTTGTGGTCATTTATTCCGGCAGTCCTAGGGGACGAATACAGATGATTTTTAAAATCTGACTAACAATACAGTAGCAGGTGCTGTTTAAAAAGGATTCAACGCGGGGGCCGGCCCCGTGGCTTAGCGGTTAAGTGCGCGCGCTCCACTGCTGGCGACCCGGGTTCGGATCCCGGGCTCGCACCGATGCACCGCTTCTCCGGCCATGCTGAGGCCACGTCCCACATACAGCAACTAGAAGGATGTGCAGCTATGACACACAACTATCTACTGGGGCTTTGGGGGGAAAAAATAAATAAATAAAATCTTAAGAAAAAAAAAAAAAAAAGGATTCAACGCACATGCGTCTTTCCAGAAGGATGCCCCGCGTACAGTACGGCCCTCCTGTAATGGAAAGTCCACGGTTGGCTTCTCAGCCCTGAGGAAAGACTTGACTTCCCTCCACGTTCCTTCGCTCCTTGAAGCACAGCCCCAGGGCTGCAGCGGAGCCGGCCGGGGCCTTCTGCCTGCATCCTGTTTAAGCCCAGGGACTTCCCTCGCCAATTAGAGCTTCCCCTTCAGCTGGGCCTGCTTTCCCCACACCTGCCGAGGGAAGCACGTGTCGGCCATCAGCCTCCATTTGTGTCACCCCCTCGTGTCACCTCATTGTTCCCGACTTGACAGCTGCCCTGCAGAAATGACCCCATTTGGGAATGTTTGGGGGAGAATGAGCGAAAGATCCACACAACACTCTTCCAGGGAAAACATAATGGTTAGCACAGCACCTTTGTCCCTGCTCCAGACCTGCCAACTCAGAAACCGCATTTTAACAAGATTCCCCGGTGACTCGTCTGCTGGAGAGACTCAGAGCTTACTCGAACCTCCACTGGAGATGAGGCCAGAGACTCGGTGCACCGCCCTGGTTTCATTGGCCAAGGTGATTGGCGGTTCTGGTCTGCCTGGCTGGGGATGCTCAGGGCCACACTGCCAAGGCCAAGATGTCTTGGTTTTGCTCATTCCCAGTACCTTAGGTCCCTGGTGGTCTTTGCAGGACTCTCGAGCATCCACTTCCCACTTTTCCGGTAACTGCCCCTGATCTGTGGATCGAGGCAGGTCCACCCGTAACACGTGGGGTCTTGGGGTGAGAACGCGTCCTGCAGATCTGTAACTACGAGGAGGGAAGTTGACCAAGGGTCCCAGCACTGCACTCTGACAGCCAGGTCACATCTCCCAGAGGCTGTGCCCAACCAGTGACTGGAAATGGCAGAGGCACTAAAGCAGGTTCATTTTGGGGAGCATAGAACTCCACCGACGGCCGACTTTAGCTGAAGGAGTTCTTGTGCCCTCGCCAAACTGTCTCAGACTGCACAGCCGTCTAGGATGCCTCCCCCAGCCCTCCCCCCTTTCCCCCTTCACTCCGGGTCAGACGTGCATCTCAGAGTGACGGCTCCCCACTCTCCCAGCTCCCTCTCTGCTTCCTCCGCTAGGCATGTCTCCTAGTGAAATGCGTGCACAGTTAACCCCACCTTGGGATTGGAGGACCAACGGGGAAGGAGCACAAACCAAGCCCCGCATGCGCAGCTCCAAGTTTTCTCCTGGCCTCTCTGAGTCCAGAGTGGATGAGCTCTGCCCACGAGGTGTTCCTAGCACATATCCCACCAGAATCAGCCTTTTACGCCACTCGAAGGAATCTGAGTCCAGAAGGAGAACTCTGAATGTAGAATTCTTAGCTTCGTGGAGCTTCCATTGGAAGATGGAGTGTCGGGAAAACCGGCCTCTGGACACCAGCACACCCGGCTTCTCTTTCCACCCAGTTTATTCCACACCTCAACCTCCCATGGGCGCACACATGGACCTCCTCGTCTGTACGTCCAAATCCCATCCATATCCCACCCCCGACCCCACCGCCCCTCAGCTCTACACCAGGAGCATCAGTGTCCGCTGGGGAGGCAGACGCAGGGGGAGGTCTGTGCAGACCCTGGAAGAAGGCCCGGAGCGAGTAGAACGTGGAATGTAGGGTTCCAGGCACCAGAACAGAGTCTTCCCCCTGGCCCCACAGACTTTCCCTCCCATGGGAAAGGGCACAACCCAAAGAGGGACAGAGAAGAGCCCTCTAAAATGCAGGACCAGGCCCCACGTGCTCAGGTCTGATGGTGCCATTGGATCCAGCTGTCCCCCACCCTCATTCCATGAAGCCAGGGGCCTTGCGCCCCCCCATTAGCCCAAGGCACAGGCATATAACCTAGCTATCAGCCAGTCAGCCTCCATGCCTGCCCCCTGGCCCCAGAGACTGGCTCTTAGATGACCAAAGGACCTAATTAGCTACAGAAACTCCCGCTGGGGGCGCTGGGAGAGAAGCGGGCATTCTTTCCTGCTGGGTTTGGGCTTCTTGGGGCTCTGACACCATCCTTCCTCAAAGGGAAGAGGCTCTGGAGCCACCAGGGGCTGCCTGGTGGAGCCCAGCAAGGAAGCCAACACAGCAGAAGGCAGAGCCCAGAGGTGGAAAGAAACTGAAGTGACTGAAACCAGCACCAACCTGGACCCTTCAATGATGTGGGTTCATCTGTCACTCAAAACAGGATTCCAGATAAATATATATGATAGTGGCGAACAAAGAAGTTGGTAGCTGTCCTCATGTCTAAAAAGCCCGAAAACTCACCAAAAAAGAGACACGTTTGCCAAATAAGCAAATGAAAAGATGCTCATCATTCCTAGCCCTTGGGAAGCTCAAATTAAAACCACAACGAAACACCACTGCACCTTTACTAAAAAGGCAAAATTAAAAGGAAAACAAAGAAGAAACTGGCAATATCAAGCAATGGTGAGGATTAGAACAACCAGAATTCTCATACACTGCCGGTCAGAACGCAAAATGGCACAGCCGCTTTGGGAAACAGTCTGGCATTTTCTTATGTAGTTAACCATACTTTTATCATTACCTCACAATATAACTCTTAGGTATTAACTCAAGAGAAATAAAACAGATGTCCACCCAAACACTGGTATGAGAATGTTCACAGCAACATCATTCATAATCACCCAAAACTGGAAACAGCTCAAACGTCCATCAACCGATGGACGGATCAACAAAGTGTGGAAGCTCCACGGAATAGAATATTACTCAGCAGTAAACAGGGACAAACTCCCGATACACACACCACGGGTGGACCTCAAAAGCCTTATGCAAAGTGAAAGAAACTGGGCACAGAGGGCTACAGACTGGATGATTTCCTCCAAATGATGTTCTAGAAAAGACAAAATTATAGGGAGAGATATCGGAGCAGTGGTTGCCAGGGGCCTGGAGCCCAAAGTGGGGGAAGAAGCACAAAGGAACTTTTTGGGGAGACAAAGCGTTCTATATCTGGATTGTGTGGTTACATCATCATAACTGCTTCTTAGAACTCATCAGACTCATCAGTGAAAGGGTATATTTCACTGGATATAAATTATGCCTCAATAAACCTGACTTAAATAAATAAATAAATCAAATGAATCCCACAGTGCTTCTCATGTGTTCTAAGCCCTTTCCCAAGACTCTTTTAACCTTTGTAACAACCTTACAGGGTATGTACTAGTGTGATCACCGTTTTACAGATGAAGAAATTGAGACACAGAGAGGTTGAGTAACCTGCCAAAAGTCACCCAGCTAGAAAGTGGTGGGCCTGGGACTCAATCCCAAGAAGTGCTGATCCAAGGCTGCTCTCTTAACCACGGTACCATCTTTGCAAATGAAGGACACGGATGCCAAATCATTTGCTACGGGCACCATTGAAGTCAAAGAGTGGAGAATGCGAGCGAATAGGATAAGATCTTGTTCCAGCCCCAAAGATGTTGATTTTCCACAGTCGCTGCTCCAGTCCTTCTGGCTCATTCTTCAATGCCAGCAACTCCCTCTGGGCCCCTAACTAGAAAGCCAGCAAGATTCCGCGGGAGAAAATGGCTGTTCCCTAAAAGCTCTCGCTGGATTTCCCCGACACATCTTGTCGCCACTGACAGTGCCTGTGACAGCTTCTCCCGAAATATTTTCCAGGTGAGCTCTCTGGCCGCCCTGCCAGCCGGGCCTCTGATTACCCCGTTCCCACGCGGCTGGAACCTCCTGTTGACAAGGCTTTCACTCCTCCAAGGCCCCGAGCTGACCTCTCCCACCTTGTGAGATCAAATGCAGGAGAAGATGCTTCAGGAGGGCCGCTGGATGGTGTTAAAAGCCGATGTCTCCTCCTCTGAGCAATGCGAGTTGGAAGGTGGTGACCAGAAGGGAAACATTAAGAGTCATGTTCCTCCAAGGTGCCACTTCCCCTGGGTGGGCCCGGAGCAGAGGGCGTTCCAACAGCAGGAATAAGTCAGCGGGGGCTGCCCACCCGGGCTCTGGGCCCGATGCGTGGGAGCAGTGGATATATTGCCGGGTCTGGCTTCCAACTCTGGAGCTTTGTAAAGGGTCACAAATGTCTGAGCTGAAATGTTCCTCCCGGCTCAGCTGGAAAGACTTGCCAGACTCCACGCAAAGTCTCCCCCAGGAAGCAGCTGGAACCCAGCTTCCCGGGGCCTTTGAAAATGACAAGAGTGAGAACATCTGCTTCAACCAGAAAGATGCTGAACAACTTGGCGAGAAGATGTTTTCACTCTGTCTTGGGGTTTGTCTACTGTAAGACCATTAAAACAGGATTTTAGCCCAGGGGTATGGAGGTGTTGGGAATCATAGTTTGAATGCCATTTTGGACTTGTCTCGTCTTAAAACTTTTTGTTATTCCTCTGTGTCAACTCTCTTCTTCTTACCGTCATAGCAAACAGGTTTCATTTGGAGGGCCACCTCTGCGTAATTAGTTGTAACTGATTTATGTTAAGAAGGATTCTGAGCCACACATGGACTCAGTGAAAAAGAACACTGTGATCGATTAGTGATGTCTGCCATGGGTCAGGCAATGGGGAATTACAGCAGGCATGCACGTATTTTCCATCCCTGTTATATACAAAAGGGACATGGGTGTAGGAGGAAGACTCCAGAAAAATAATGTCAAATATGATGCAATTTGGTTTGCTGAAAACCACCAAGATCTTTTAGAACCTGCACGTGAGAAGCGTAGCTGCAGCTCCTGACTTCAGCTCAGCCCCGGAGAGTCCGTGAAACACTCACCATCTGCAAAGCACACGGTTTTCTTCCGAGAAGGACACAGTTCCTTCTGCGTAAAGATGTCACTGTTGTGCTCTGTGATCCTGCTGCCCCTGATTCGTTAAAGCAGGGGTTGGAAACTGTGGGCTGCAGGCACTTGCTTTTGTAAATAACATTGTATGGAAACACAGCAGCGTCATTTGTCTACGTGGTGTCTTTGGCTGCTTTACACTCCGGCGGTGGAGCTGAGGAGTCGTGACAGAGACCGTACGGCCCACAGAGCCTTAGATATTTTCTCTCTGGCCCTTTACAGAAAGTTTGCTGACCCCGGGATTAAAGAGTAGCCATTCCAGCTGAAAGCACTTGAGAAAAGCCTCTTCCTAATAGGAGTCAGCCATCCATAAGTTGTCTTGGAGACAGTCTCTGTCCTAAGAAGGCACACCATACACGCTGGTGACAAATTATCCCAATTGGATTCTTTCTCTGTGTATGAATAGGAGATGCAGAGGAAATGGAGATTACTAGAACTATTGCTGGATTCAGAATGGAAATGAATCATTGGTCCAGTTCTCCAGGAGGTCTGCTCTCTATTCTGGTCTTAGAAGGACTAAATACAAGTGTGTCTATGGCTGCTCAATTTCCTGTGCTTCTACACTTCCCTGCATTTCTGCAAAACAAATCCCCATCTCCTAAGAGTAGGAGGATCAGGAGAGTTCACCTCTCACACCACCTCTTGTAGTGCCTGCCTACTTCAATGTCTTCAGAAATGAGACCTTAACAGGACTTGGAAGGAAAAAGTAGTGTGATAGATTAGTGCTGTCTGCCGTGGGCAATGGAAGGAGAGATAACAACGTTGATGTCTATTTGACAGCTAGGGCTTCAGTTAATCGGATGTGTCTCTTCTTTGCAACCAATTTGTCTACCTTCTCACCATCTCTCTCATTTTCCTTGGACAGTAGAGTTTGAAACACATCACTCAGTTCTTGATTACGCACACTTGTGCAAGTTTCTCCCAATATTTTCATATGCCATTTTTATTTCTTCTGCCAAATTACAAACATCTCAAAAAACATGCTATTTCTCTTATTTGAAAAGACTCTTAGCAGCAGGCACCACACTAGGTACATCGGATTCAGACTCCTCATAACCCTGTAGACAGCAGAGTGGAACCCTGCCCAGTCTTTGCACCATCCTCTCACCCTCCAGCTCTTATCAGATGATGCTCCACCACTAGTTACAGGGTTTTCATGGCCAATTTTTTTCAGAAGTGTGTGGCCAGGTCCTTCCTCCTAGTCTGTCTTAGTCTGGAAGCTCCGCTGAAACCTGTTCCCCATGGGTGACCTTACTGGTATTTGAAATACTGGTGGCATAGCCTTCAGCATCACAGCAACATGCAGCCACCACAGTATGACAACCGACAGATGGGTGGTGTGGTTCTCTAATGGGGAAATGAACCCGGGCCGCAGCAGTGACAGTGCCAAATCTTAACTACTAGACCACCAGGCTGGCCATACTTGGTATAGAACTCACTTAATGGATCCATGGAGCCTAGAATTTGGGGACTGAGGTCCCATCTTTCCACTTAGAAGTCTGATAGTCCAGTTACTCACACCAACTTTGAGGCAGACTTCCCTTCCAACTAATCTAGACTTTTCCTTTACTCAATCCCCTTTATTCTTGCTCAGGCCATTGTGGAGATGCAGTGGGGAGTCTCTGCCCCACAAGTCCAGCTGGCTTGGCCGGAGACCACGTGACAGCGGAGTCACTGTTTTTCAGGGCCAAGTGACTATCCACGAGAAGCTGAAATTACACTTTATTTCCAAGTTCTAATCCGGAGCTGTGCCCACTTCCTTCCTGGACTCTCGTCACCTCAAAGCTTACCTCACTGCCCAGCCCTCCCCCCACTCTCTCAGTGACCTTTTCCTCTAAAGCATGACTTCAGAGAACTTTGTACAACACAGGCGCGCCATACGGGCTGGCAAGAATAATGCCAAGCCTCCCCGGGCCTCTTTGCCCCCAGATCCTAATAAGGTTACATTCACTCAAATACCCACATATTTCTGGCTCAGGGCCCCTGCCTGTGAGATCGCAGACCCTCCGAATCACCCCCTGTGCCACTGTCTTCCCCACTGACTGCTCGAGAGCCCAGAGGGAGGCCTCGTTTGCGAAATCCATTCATGACCTTCTCCGTCATGCCCTTTGTCACCTGGACCCTAAAGCTGAATGGCTTGGGCCTCAAGTCACACCAAAATCTCCATGACAAGAGCAGCTTCCATTTGGCCTCAACCCTCCCTGAACCAAAGGAAATTCATCAACTTCTCCGAGGAAGGAGATCTAGAAGAATTAACAAGGCTTTTGAGCTACCCAGAGCTAGATTTAAATCCAGGTTTTACTCCTTACCAGCCATTTAGACATGTGAGTTAAACTCTCTGAACCTCCGTTTTCACACGTTTAAAGTGGAACATTAATACGGTAATAACTAACTTAGAAAATGGTGTGGGAGTGCTAGTGTCCTGGGACTATTGTAATACATCACCACAAACGGGTGGCTTCAAACAAGAGACATTTATCCTCTCACAGTTCTGGAGGCCAGATGTCTGAGATCAAGGTGTCGGCAGGGTTGGGTCCCTCCGAGGGCTGTGAGGGAGATCCCCGGCTCTCTCCTGCATTCTGGTGGGTGCCAGAAACCCTCGGTGTTCCTTGGTTTATATGAACATCACTCCAATCTCTGCTGCCATCTTACATCGCCCCCCTCCTCTGTATGTGTCCCTCCTTTGTGTGTCTCTTCTAAGGACACCTGTCATTCATCAGAACTAGGGCCCACCTGGATAAAACAGTATGCTCTCATCTCCAGACCCTTAGCTTAATTATGTCCGTAAAGACTCGTTTTCCAAATAAGCTCATATTTACAGATTCCAAAGGTTAGACTGTGGACATATCTTTTGGGAGACACAATTCAACTCTCCCCAGTAGGATTAAGAGGGTGGGTGATGTATGTATTATGCTTAGCAGAGTGTCTCGTGCATGGAAGATTATCGTCCTTCTGTAAGGGATCGGAGTGAGGCCCTAGATGGGGAAAACATCCCTGGTCCTCTCCGTTTCCCATGTCTCTCTGTCTCAGTTTGTCTGGAATCTACCAGAAGTTGAGGCTGACACAAGGACTTGGAAACAGGTAGTTTTCCTGGCAGTGGGAGTGGGGTGGAAGCCAAGTGGGGATGGAGGAGGTCAAGGTGATCCCAGGACTTGGGTGCAAGTGGTGAAGACAATGATACAGGGAAGAAGGAAAAGCCAAGTCAAGGTGTATCATTGAGGTGGCTGCTGTAGGCAATGGGATTTCAATTCCACTGACCCTCTGAGGTGTGTATGGACTCCACATGTCAGAGGTGTCCCTCCAGAGGATCAAGGTGCGGCGTTTGTCCTCAGCACTGGACCCTCCCATTGGTTGAGGCTCGCTCCCAGGGATGTCCACGCCCCTTGGCTTTGGGGCTACTCCCTGGGGCCACAGGAAGCTGTGAAGCCCCCGCAGCTTGGCTGCACGCTGCCAATTTGTTTGAGCCTGAGCTTGCCGGGAACTCTCCCTTACGGCTGCAGCTGAATTCAGAGGTAAGCCATGGAATGTAGCACGAGACACTTTAAATCTGTTTAGTCCTCATCAGGAGCCCGTGCATACATGTCTTCCATGATGAACTCATTTCTTCCGTGCTTTTATGGTTGAATTGTGTCCCTCCCAGAAAAGATAGTCCTAACCCCTATACCTGTGAATATGGCCTTATTTGGAAACAAAGTCTTTGCAGATGTAATCAAGTTAAGACATTAGGGTGGGCCCTAATCCTGTGTGACTGGTGTCCTTTTGAGAAAAGGAGAAAAAACAGAGACAGACTTGCACAGGGGGAAGACATTGTGAAGACACGCAGGGAGACACCATGTGACGAGAGAGGCAGAGATTGGAGTGAAGTGTCTACAAGCCAAGGAACGCCAAGGATTGCCTGCAACTGGCAGGTGCTAAGAGAAAGGCACAGGGAAGATTCTCCCCTAGAATCTTCGGGCCCTGCTGACACCTTGATTTGGGGACATCTACCCTCCAGCACTGTAAGAGAATAAACTTCTGCTGTTTTCATCCATGCAGTGTGTGGTACTTTGCCATGGCAGCCCTAGGAAACTCACACACACGCTCATCAATCCAGTCCTACAATGCCTGGGTGTTTCATGGGGTGGAAGGAGCTCACAAGTTCATTCCTTAAGTCAGTCTCTGGGTCCATTTTGGTTCAAATAGAACCCCGCTGCTGTTGAGACTGTTATGGGGGGAGCCGGGTTGGAGACATTGGTACGCAGCTCACCCAAGCCCATCCACCAGTATTCTTCACTCTTCCCTCTACCCCAGCCCTGCTCCTGAGACAGCTCTGCCCCCAATGTCTCTCTCAGAGAGTGACGTCTCTACTAACTCAGGCAGGAGCGACCCACCTTCACTTGCCAGGTGCACACACATCCATTCCCACTTCTTCAATCCACATGTTGTTTGGCTTCCCCATCCGCCATTACAGTGCACTGACTTTGAATCCTCCCACACTAGAATTGTAAAGCACATGGACCCTTGAGATTATTGAAGCCTATCCTTCCCACTTTCCTCCTGGAGAAAGGGAGCTGTTCTTTACTACCTACAACCCCAGACCTAGGTCCTGCTTAGGGGTGGGGCAGGAGCCCTGGCTTTTTTCTCCCATCCCATCGGCTGTGCATCTCTCCATTCTGACCTTGGTCACATTCTCTTTTCCTGGGGGCTGGACCCCTAGGGTCTTCATACCATCCCTACAGCTTGTGGCTGGATTCTAGACAAAGATTTCATCCAGAATGCCGGGCAAGGAATCCCCACCAATGCCAACGGGTTAATGGGAGCTATTGAATGTTCTTGTGAAAAGCGGGGCTGGCACCTTGAGCTGGGGATTATGAGGTTGTCTTCAGTTGTTTCCCATGGCTCCTCCTTCTGTGCTGGGTACACAGCCGATACCGTACCCCAAACTCAGAGCAGAAACGCATGGACACATGAGAATACGAGATAGGAGATAAAGACAGAGCAAATGTGGGAGGAGATGGGAGAAGAGGAGGAAAGAACTCTTTAAGGACACAGAAAACTCCATGTATTTGCTGGTTCTAGTGCAGACTTTGAAATTAAAGAATTGCGTGTTCTTATAGTTTTTTATAGACCCATGTTCTACAATGTTGTAAGCGAGCCCAGCAGAGACCTAATTTCATGGTTTGGTTATTTGTGCAGATAAGGGATGCCCTCAGCAGTGAAACCCACAGATAATCCCCAAAGCCATGGCATCCAATTGCTTTGTCTTCGTCCTTCCTCCGAAACATATGATCACTCTCTGACACGACCAGAAACCGTCATTTCACCTCCTTTTAATGATTCTGCACACTTTTCCCAAATAGAGAAGTGTTCCCAAAGCAAGGAAAAGAGATAGATGCAAGAATAGATTATAGCCCATCCTCACCCACCCCCAAAACACACAGTCACCCTTGTTCTCATGGTGCACGCCTGGGCCATTTTTGTAGGTGGTAGATTGGTGTGATTCATCATAACGCCTTGTTTGAGGGCATGAATTGTACACCCCTGGGTGTAAGCATTCAGTTACTGCTGTGTAACAAATTAACTCAAAACTTGGTGGCTCAAAACAACAACCATTTATCACTTGAGTCTATAAGTTCTCTAGTTCTGCTGCTCTGGGCTGGGCACAGCTGTCTCACTCATGTGTCTGTGATCAGGGGTCGGGTTGGCTGGGGGCTGGCTGGTCTAGGATGGCCTCAGCTGGGACAGCTCAAACCCCTCCAGCAGGCTGGCCTGGGAGTGTTGTCATGGTGACGGCCCTCAGAAAATATCACTTTTTCAAGTCTCTGTTTGCATGGAGTTTATTACTGGCCCATTGGCAAAAACAAGTCACATGGTCAAAGCCACAAACAACGTGGGAGGACACTACCAAAGGGTATGGCCACAGGGCAGCATGAAAATCAGAGCCATTTATCCAGTCAATCTACCAGAGTGGAGAAACTGCATGGTTAGCTAATCAACAAACATATGCTGGCTGCACGCAGAAAACAAAATGGAAAATTTTAAAAGTTATCTGATTATCCTCTTAGTCAGGGGTCAGCAAACTTTTTATTAAAGAGCCAGATAGTAAACTTTCAGGCTTGTAGGACATATGGTCTCTGTCACAAGTATTCAACTCTGCCAGTAGAGCATGAAAGCAGCCACCAACAATACATGAGTGAGTGGGTGTGGCTGTGTGCCGAAAAAACTTTATTTGCAAAAAGGAGGGACCGGCCCAAGATCTGGGGATCGTTCATGCCACTGACGTTTACTGAGTTCCTACTGTGTGCCAAGCACTATGGGTATGAAGATAAATAAGACACTGCCCAGCGATCTTTCAGTCTAACATGGAGACCGGCACACTGTATGAGCCCAACAAATATTTGTTAACATTAGGAAGATAAATAATAAGAAAATGCAGAGGAAAGAAGTGTTGCTGGGGCTATGGCAGAAATCTGGGAGGGGTGCAAGGGTTGGGAAGAAAGCACGAGACGCTTCCTCAAAGAGGTCAAGTTTGAAGACTTTCTAGGTATCCTCCAGGCCTATCTGGGGTAGAATTGGGAATTCCAGGTGGAGGGAACAGAGAGAACAGAGGCAAGGTGGTGAGAAAGAGCTTGGTAAGCATGTGGGTAAGGCTGGACCATAGGGCATTTCACTTTGGTTTTCTTTTTGCTTTTTTAAAATTTCCTTTAATTTTTCTTTTTTCTTTACTTTTTGGTTCATTTATTTTTGTCACTTTGGTTGTATTTGGGGGGCTCAGTCTAGATCCCCTTAAACCTGAATCATTCGAAGCTCCCGGTTTCCCCCATACCTGGAGAACACCTGGTATTTGAGGTCTGATGACCCTCTCTTTCTCATCTCACCCGAGTCAAGGAAACCATGCTGTGTGTGGACAATGAACCAGATCAGGAATCAGCAGGACTGGGTTCCAGCTCCTTATCCTTCCAGCTGTTTACTGTGTAGCCTTGACCGAGTCTCATCCCCTCTCTGTGCCTCAGTTTCTCTATCTGTAAAATGGGGAAAATAATGCCTCCCTCATAGGGCTGCTGTGAGAATTCAAAGAAATGTCCATAATATGCTTAAACGCCGTAACTGACTCCTGATACACACTTAAAAATGCTAGCTAGCCATCATCATCATCTTCCCCGTTATTATTACTGATCAATATCGTCGTCTTCGTTGACTGTGCTACTGAACCTCTCTCACCCAAACACTCCAGCCCTGCCAGATGCACCCAGAACTGGCTCCAGGAAGGAGCCCCCACGGTCCCCGCTGTTGGTTGGGGGTTTGCTGAGTGCCCTCTTGTGACACCACAAGCGACGAGGCCAAGAGAGACGCAGCAGCCTTGAGCAGGGCTGGAGACAGGCGGCGGGGAGGCTGCGAGTGTCTCGCCAACAAACAAAAGTTGCCTTTCATCCGATCCACTGCTCCTCAAGTGGACTCACTTCCTCCTGCCTGAGCGCCGACGACAGCCGACAGCAGAGGCGAGAAAACAGCCAGCCCTCCCTGCGCGTGATAAAACCATTACAATCAATTTAGGCAGCTCGCAGGCGCGCAGACAGACTCTGTGTCGACTGGATTCTGTTACCAGGAGCGGGGTGGGGGAGGCTGGGGAGGGGGCTGGGGCAGGTGGGGGCGGGAGGGGGGCCTTCTGGGAGGCTGGAGCATTTGGCCTTCTTCGGATGGGCCCCATTATGGCTGCAGGCTGGCGCCACTGCTGCGGGGGCTCGCTACCCAAGGAAAGTGTCATCCAGCTTCTCCAGGGGAGGAAGGGAGGATGGGGGGCCGCGAGTGTCAGCTTAACTCCTGCGGTCTTGCAGACTAATTGCTCACGGTGGAAACACGCCTCAGAGTGCTTTGGCCTCGTCAATAATAGGGTATTAGATGCCTTCCATTCCGCAGTGCATTGATCTGTTTCCTCCCCCGCCTCCTCCTGGCTCCGCTCCCTAACATCCCCCCACCATCCAGCTTCTCCTCCCCATGACTCTTCTTCCTTTTTTTTTTAAGTGTTTTCTAAGCGTGTGTTTAGCAAGAGTGGTGCCTAAGTGCTAATTGTTACACCACAGATTGATTGGCGACGAGATGGCTTGCCAAGTTCCTCCAGTCTCCTGGGGGGGCGGGAGGGAGGAAGGATGGGGAGGGGCCAAGGGGGGGCAGCGGTTGTCGGAGGAAGGAGGGGGCGGAGAGGGGAATCCTTGCTGCTTCTGAGTTTCCTCTGGAGCTGTGTCTTTCTGGGTCGGAAACTGTGCCCATGGTTGGGAGGCAGTGGGGCAACCTCTATTGATGTTTTATTATTATGTTCTGCCTTGGAAAAGTGGCAGATGTAGCCACACGCGCTGACCCTGGACCAGCTGTAGCTGATGGAGAGGAGCAGGGAGGATGAGTGGGAGGGCCAACATCCTGGAGCCCTCTGGGCAGGGAGGGCGTTGCTCGTCACTGGAACCCTCTCAGCAACCCCCACCCGGGTTAGGTCCCCCACTGTGTGCTCTGGAGGACCCTGTGCTTACCCCACTACCCTTTATCAGAGTTATTTTTTTAATTACCTGGCTCTTTTCACTAGCGAGTGTGCCCCTTGAGGGTCAGAACCGTCACTCGGCTCACCATGGCTGGAGCAGCAGAACTGAACAAGAACCCCAGTGGGCCATGTGGCTCCAAAAACATTTCTTCTCATCACCCAGACCACTGGGTTTTGGAGAACTGGGTTAGCCTAGAACCTCAAGATTCCCAAAAGACAGAGCCAGTGGGTAGGACACTTTTGACACCCAAAATCCCTCCAAAAGACAATCGTGGGTGCTTCCTTATAAGGGGTAGACCCTTCGTCTTGGCAACTAACGCTGCAAAACATTCCCACCTGACACGTGAGCCTGAAAATTCTGAGTGCGCTTCTGCTTAAAATGAGACCGTCTGTTACTCCAATTGCCAGTTTTGGAGAGCAGCTTCCAACCCACTTCCAAACTCCATCCTCCAGGTGGAAGGGGAGGGGGAACGAGAGATGCAGTGGTGAGCTGCACGTTGAGGCAGGACAGCCTGGGGTCCACCACTCGGTTCAGTGCCGTTGGGCAAGACGCTTCACCTCCTAGTGCCTCAGTTTCCTCATCTGTAAAATGGGGATAATGACAATGCCTGACCCATGGGGAGGTTGTGAGGGCAAAATGAAATGACACCTTTGAGTAGTGAGTAGTTAATGCTCTACAAGCAGTGGCTGTCACAGTCACTGCTTTGTCATCATCTTTCTTTGTTCTGGAATATTCAGTGTGATATATTCTTGGTACCCAAAGCATGCTCCGTGGAGCAGCACCTGGGTTCATCTGGGAGCTTCTGAGAAATGCAGAACCTGGGACCCTGCCCCAGACCGGCTGAATCAGATCCGCATTTTCACACCCACCGGGGGAGGTGCCGTTCACAGGGAAGTTTGAGAGGCGCTGGCTTATGCCACTCCTGACTCCACCCCCTCGCCCCCCGCCTGGAGCATAGTAGATGCACAGGTCTTGCTGGCACTTCTTGGTGAGCACAAACATGACATTGAGCAGCCGCCCCAGGTGGGGCGACTTTGCTGACTCTACAGTGGACGTGACCGTGAGTCTCTTAGTGGAGTTTTACTCTTTGGCCGACCAAAAGCTAAGGTCTGGTTTTGTAGCTCTCTTGAGACAGGCATCCTCTGGGTCGTGCTTGCTTCCTGGGAAATGACAGATCCAGACAATTCTTCCTGCAAATACCCAGGAAGACCACAGTTCAGCTCTAGCCTTCACCAGTTGATGGACCGTCCAGGGAGGCAGGAGAAGAGGATGATTCAGGATGTTGGTTCTGGGGCCAGCCGGGGGCTCAAATTCTGAGAATGGCTTGTGGGGTCTAAATCCCTTAACCCACCTCTATCTATCCTGTGCCTGCCCCAGAGCCTTGGTATGTGCAGCCCCTTCTGCTTAGCATGCTTTTATCTCTGGTTGTCTCCTTCTCATCATTCAGATTTGACTCAAATGTCACTTCCTCAGAGACACCTTCCTCCCTGACCATCCACCCTCTATCTCATTACCCTATTTATTCTTCTTCAGCACTTACCAATGCTGGAAATTATCTCATTCATTTATGTCTTCCTAATCTGTCTCCACCCATCCACCAAATAGAACCAAGCTCCTGGATGATGGAGGCTCTGTTCTTGTCACCACTGTACCCTTAGTGCCTGGAACAGCAGACAGCCCCTAGCAGGTCCTCCAAAAATCCTTGTTACCTGACTGCCTCAAGTCTCTTCATCTGGAAGATGAAGATAAAATAGTGCCTTATGCAGAGGGTGTTTGTGAGATGAGCATGGAAAGCTCTAGGATCAAGAACTGATATGTCTTGGTGCTCAATAAATAGTGCTGGTTATTTAGAGCAGTAATAGTGGTAAAATTTAATACTAAAAACAAGCCCAAGGAGATCTTCACTCACCTCTACCCTTGAAAGAAACACTACTGTACTCTTATTACTATTACTACTAATAATAATAGTAATCTAACAAGACAACACAAACGTGGAAGTACATTCCCATCTCAAACTAATGTTTTGGTTTCTCCCTGAATTGTTTGGGGACCTAAGTTAAAACACACAGGGCTGTAAATTCCAGAGTCTAGCATTAAATAAATAGTCCGGGAGTGGACAGATGGATAATACTCTCTAACTGCCTGTCCTGAGGCAAACTACAGCACCTGTGAGAGCCTCTGTTTCCTCATCACGAAATTTGGGGTAATAATATCTATTTCTTGGAGGGTGATGGACGAAGAGAGAGAACACATGAGAAAGTAGCTGGCCGGGATGTAGCAGTCCCCCAACAAATGTTGCCTTTTCTAATTTTATCCTTTCTTTAGCTCCTGTGATGGAGCCATGCGTGGAAGTATTCGCCTCATTTTACAGGGAAGGGAATAATGCTCGGGGAGGTTTGAGAGCTTGTTCGAGTTCTCGCGCTCTCTCTGTCTCACGCACACACACGCTCTTCTTAATCAGGGAAGCAAAGATAAAAACCCACATTTTCTGCTTCCACATCATCTCCACAAGGAACGGCAGCAAGACTCCAACCCAGTTCCATCCTTCAGCTGTGAAATGTTATAAGTCTGTCCCAGAGATGGCCGTCAGCACCAGAGGGACTCTTGTAAGTCATTCTAAGACCTGTAAACAAGTTGTGGAAAGGTAATCCTTGTGTGGGAAGGGCTGCTGATCACCTTCTTCCTCCCGCCCAAGCTCGAGGATTACACAGGTTGACTTAGGTCTTTGGTTTTGAAACAGTTTCTTTAGGTTTAGTGCTACTTGGTCACGTCAACTCTTGTATGGAGCCACAAATGATGATGCTGTTGATGATAGCTAACATTTTTGAGTGGTCGCTATATGCCAGGCACTCGATCGAACATTCTAGACACATTTTTCTCACTTAACTCTCAGAGTCACCTCATGACTTAGGTATTATTTCTATTTTCCTCTTACAGACGAGGAAGGTGAGTCTCCAAGAAGGAAAGTCACTTCCACAGGGTCATGCAAGTGGTGCCTGGCCAGGCCTGGACATGGAGGCAGATCTGTTGAACATCTAGGTTAAAATGGTGACCTCTGATCCTGTCCATGGAGGCCTCTGAAGAATCTCAGGGACTCCTCAGGCGCTGAGGGGATCAATTTGAAAAACACTAGCCTCAGTTTTTTTTAAATCCAAGAATGTGTGTTTTCAGATTGTTGGATATTTGAGCCCCATAATCCCCTCTGCTGCTCATTGCAAAATCTGAGAGGAAATGAAGAACTGACCGAGGAAGAGGTAAGAACACAAGCCCTACTGCTGTATCTTCTCGGATGCCTCTTCAGCCATCACACACCTTGCAGGCAGGGTGCATTTTGGTGATAATTCCTGGGTTCCAATCTGAGCTCCACCACTCTAGCTGCTGTGCAACCTTGGATGAGTACCTTGATGTCTCTGAGCCTCAGCTTTCTCATCCGAAAAACGGAGATAATGATCCACCAACTCCACAGACTTGTTATTGGAGTAAATGAGATCATCCATTTAATTGCTAGCACACGCCTGGCTTATAACAAGGACTCCACAAAATCTATATGAATGAGGGATTACCTCTCCACTCCGTGGTTACCAAGGTAGAAGACGGCTCTTTCTGAAGTTTTCTTTAGTATCTAAAATGTGTGCTTTAAAAAAATTGTGCTTAGCGGCTGAATACTTTCTTTTTCTTCAATACTTCAATTTTTCTTAAATTAAATCCTAAACAGAGACCAATATGAAAGGCAGATAAGATGGGGAGCTGCTCTTTTTGAAGTGACAGCCCCTCCCCCAGTAACCCCTTTGGCACAGACACAGAATCCTTGGATTCGGGGAAGTCGGTTTGAAAATCACTGAGCTACCCAGCCACAGGTGTCCTATCTTCAGGATCAAAGCCCTTTCTCTCCTCTCTACCCGCCCAATGAGGGGACTGGATGGAAGGACCTTATAGCTCCAAAATCACGTTGTTGTTGTTGCTTTTACTTCTTTCTTCTATTTTTGTAGCTACCAAACAGAATTTTATGATAAGGCATGAGTTAGGCCAATATTATTTATTATGCAGCCATTCTGAATAAAAGAATGAATGGATGGGTGGATGGATGCATGGGTAGATGGCTGGCTAGATGGTTGGGTGGGTGGATGGATGAATAAATAGATGATGAATAAATAGATGATAAATAAATAGATGATGCATGGTTGGATGGATGCATGGAAGGCTGGATGATGGATGGATAGATGGGTAGATGATGGGTAGATGGATGGGTGGATGGATAGATGGGAAGGTGGGTGGTGGATGGATGGATAAACAGATAGGTGGGTAGATGGATGGGTGGATGGATAGATGGGTAGGTGGGTGGTGGATGGACGAATGAATGGCTCAGCAGAGGGATTAATACTAACAGGTTAACCTGTCCATATGACCACTGATGGTGCATTGTGTGGCAGTGGAACTAAGGCCTGGCTATAGAGGGAGTAAGTGGCAGGAGAGAGGCTAAATAATCATCAGGCTCCATGGTAAGTGCATACTTCACATTATCTCCCTTACTCATCACCACTGCCCTAGGCGGGAAGAACTCTTATCCCCATTTTGCAGAGGAGGAAAGTGAAGTTTAGACAATTTCAGTAACCTGCCCAAGGTAACACAGCTATTAAAAGGCAGGCCCAGGTCCTTGCCATCATACCACCATGCTTTCTGCACAGAGATTTTCCACCTATAAAGAATATCCCAAGGCCGGCCCCTTGGCTTAGCGGTTAAGTGTGCGCGCTCCGCTGCTGGCGGCCCGGGTTCAGATCCTGGGCGCGCACCGATGCACCGCTTCTCCGGCCATGCTGAGGCCGCATCCCACATACAGCAACTAGAAGGATGTGCAGCTATGACATACAACTATCTACTGTGGCTTTGGGGGGAAAAATAAATAAATAAAATCTTTAAAAAAAAAAAAAAAAAAAAAGAATATCCCAGAAATGTAAAAGAAAGTTATTTAAAGAAACACAAATAAAGGAAGAAAAGGAAGAGAAAAGGCTTAAGGACATGAGAAGACTAACATTTATTGGGCACTCACTGTATACAGGACCCTGGAATTTACATGTGTCTTCAGGTTAACTCTCAGCACTGAGCCAATAAAGTTGAGATTATTCACTTTGTTTTGTAACGCAGAACCCGAGGCTCAGAGGGTAAAGAACTCTCCCAGAGTCACCTTCTAATTTGCCCAGGGGCAGAGCCGGGATTGGAAGGCTGATTTGAAGTCCAATTTCATGAGTACAGAATTTTTAAAAATTAAGGAAGAAGAGAGGAAAACAAGAGAGAAGGAGAGAATATAGGCACAGACAGATAAGGGAGACAAAAGAGGGAAAAATGAAGACTGAAAGAAGGAAGAGAGAGGAGATAGCATTTGAAACAAAAAGACAAAGAGAGAGGCTGAAGAGGGAGAGACAGGGCGAGGGAGGACAAAGGACCCCTTTCTGGCCCGCTCCTGTCCAGAGAAACCGCAGCACAAATTGCCACGGACGGTTTCCCCTCACACAAAGTGCCTTTTAGATGGGCGCCTCCCTCGGAGGCCGGGAGAGAGGGCTGGCGTCGGCTGCACCACGTCTGAGGGTGCTGGCAGAAAAATCCCGAGGAAGGCGCGGTGTCTGGGTCATCCCATTAAAGGAGGCAGTGAGGCTGCAAATGGAGGAGACAGGGGGAAGGGGAGAGAGGGGAGTGGCGAGGGGGGCCCCCCGACCCCCATGACCTCTTGCCTGCTCTAACCTGATAGAACAAATAGTCCTGGAAAGCAAAATAGTATTAACCCTTAGAGCCAGGTCAACCCCTGCTGCATTTGCCTGGGCCTGCAGGACTCTGCTTCCCTGAGGGTTTAACTCTTTCTTGGGGCCACTTGATAGCCATGCCCTCAAATTCATCCAGAGTCAACAGATTAGATGCCCGTGGGAGGGACGGTGTTTTGACATAGTCAAGCAGACGGGCAGTGTTGGCTCGCTGCCCATCAAAACCTGGACGAGAGCTTGTGGAGAGAAAAATGATGATCTAGATTTTTTATCAACTCTGAGATTGTCTTTTGACTTGATTCTATTAAAACAGTCATATTTCCTCTTATTCCTCCTCCCCAGTCCAAAAATTAGATTAATATAAAGCCTTACTACGCAAAGCGTGGTCCGTGGGCTGGCAATACCGGTATCACCTGGTGGCTTGTTAGAAACGCAGAATCTTAGGTCCCACCCCAGACCTGCTGGATCAGAATCAGCATTTTTACCAAGACCCTTAGATAAGTGGTGTGCACATTCCAGTTTGGGAAGTACCCACACAGCCATCACCCAGCTTAAGAAATAATTTTCCACCAGAAACAAAAATTTGTAACTATGTATGGTGACGGATATTAACCAGATTTATTGTGGTGATGGTTTTGCAATATATACAAATATTGAATCATTATGTTGTACACCTGAAATTAATATAATGTTGTATGTCAATTATATCTCAATTAAAAAAATAAAAATAATTTTCCTCCTTAGGACATCTGTCTTAAGCAGAAAATGAACACACACACACACACACACACACTTCAAACACAGCAATGACATTTTAACCCAGCCAGATCATCAGGAGTTTTGATTTCAGAGAGAGTTAAAGTAAGTATGTTCCTTAGCCAAGTATTATTACTAGAGTGAGTATTATTACTAGAGTGAGTATTATTACTAGAGTGAGTATTATTACTAGAGTGAGTATTATTACTAGAGTGAGTATTATTACTAGAGTGAGTCTTAAGCATGGTGGTTTCAGGTAGAGTGGACAGGGGTTGTTTTCTCAGTTCAGCATCACTTCCCCTGTTATTAGGGTGAAAACCTCCCTGTCTTTGGGGCTGCTTCTCCTCACCCACTCCAGTGGGTCTGATGGTGCCACCACCCAGTGGCCTGTGATTGGACGATGACTCAAGTCAGGCCAATGAGAGTCCTTCCCTGGGATTTTGTGTGTGCTTTGGCCAGGTGGGCTGGGGTGTATGAAGCCTGGACTGCCTGCAGCCATTATCCTCTCTTCTTGGCTGTGTGGTCCAAGGACAGGCAGGATGCCCATCTTCTGATGGAGACAAGAGGGCAAACACAGAAAAAGCCAACCCTGGAGATAAGGAGAGACAGGAAGAGGGTGAGAATGTGTGCCATCATGTGATTCCCTGCAGCTTCTGAAGTCAGCCCCACCTCTGGTCTCCCAGATACGTGTGTCAATAAATCTCCTTTGGGGTCCAGGCCCATCTGAAGGGATTTTGTCTTGTGCATCTGAAGTAGTCCAGATTCTCACTGAGCCATCAGCTCACTGAACTTGAGTTTCACTGGACCTGGGGCACCTCACCCAAGCTACTTGAGGATGTGCCATAATGCTGTCTTGTCCTGGACCATAAATCACTGGTGGGGTGACTCTCTGGAGGAAGCCACCCTTGGCACACAGACCTTCCTCCAAATGCCAGGGCCTGGATATTCAACACCTCCTCCCCTGGAAGACTCTTCCTGACCCCCAACTTTCAGATCCCCCGATGGCCATTATTATGCAGCCATTCTAAATAAATGAATGGATGGATGGGTGAATGGATGCATGAGGATAGATGGCTGGATGGCTGGCTATATGGGTGCGTGGGTGGATAACTCCCATAACATCACCATTCACAACATTCATTATACCTGAAAACCCTTCCCTGCCAAACTTTGGGCTTCATGAGAGCACTATCATGCCTATCCTGGTCGCCATTAAATTCCCAGGGTCCAGCACAGAGTAGGCACTCAACAACCACTTCTTAAGTCAATGAATTCTAAATGTGTAGAGCTCGCTACATCAGCAAGGGATGGAGAAGCCAGAGAGAAGAGGAGGGGAGAGAAAATCTCTGCTAAACTTCCCCTTCTTGGCAGAAATGCTAAGCAAGATCTTTAATGACCAGGGTAGCATGGGAACTCATGAATTGGAACTGAATCTAGCCATATGCAGCAAGCATGGCCAACAAAATGTTTCTAGCGGAATATGTCCCCCTTCTTAGCTTCCCGTATGGGGGTCTCAGCACACTAGTAGGGACTTCAGGCCCTGAGCGGCACCCAGACATTGTGTTGAAACTTCCCTCTGCCTGTTTCCTCTCTAACTGGCCCCTGCCCAAGCAAATTCTCCTTATTGAGTCCCCACAGGAATGCCATGTGCAAAAACCGGTTCACCATTGGATACCGGAGCTGGAAGGACCCTCCTTGCTTGTCTAGTCCAAATCCTGCATTTCATATTATGCTAAATAGGTTCCCAGGGATATGTGACTTGCCTAAACCAGGAACCAGATCCTGACTCTCCTAACTCTTCTTTCTACTATGGTACCCCAGGAGGATGGGCAGAACATAGCAATTCCATTTAACAGGGATGAAACCAAAGTCCAGAGAGGCCACGGGACTTGCTCACTGACTTGCCGTGGTTAGGGCAGGGCCAGGACACCAAGCCACGTTTCACCACTCCAAGGGCCATTGACAGACGCTACTCTTTTAGTTTCCTCTCTTCTTGATCAGTCTGTCTTACTCTTTTTCTCTCATCTGCTCTCCCATTCTCATATTCTGCTTCTCCCTTTATTCTTCCTCCTCGGACATTGCTCTTTGGGAGTCCCATGCCCAGAGATACTGCCCATCTCCAGCCCTAAACAAACATGGACTAATAATACTAGTAATGATGAAGATGACGATGAATCCAATGGTAGTTGTTTACTGAGCTCTTGTCCTGTGCCAGGCACTATGCTAAGGACTTCTGTAGATTATTTTATTTAACCCGCAAAGCAACCTTATGAAGTAGTCCCGTATATTCATTCACAATCAGCTATTTATTAGATGTCCACCATGTGCCAGACATTGGGCTAAGAGCTAACGATATGTTGGTGAATGTGTTATCTGTTGGTGCATAACTGATAACCGCAAGACATAGTGATTTAAAACAACAATAGCCATTCATTATTTCATACAGTCTCTGTGGACCAGGAGCCCAAGAGAGGCTTAGCTGAGTGATTCTGGCTCAGGATCTTTCATGAGGTTGCAGTCAAGATGTCAACGGGAGCCACAGTCATCAGAGGGTTTGATTGGAGCTGAAGGATTGGCTTACAAGGTAGCCCACCTCCATGGTTGGTAAGCTGATCCTGGCTGATGGCACGAGGCCTCAGTTCTTCACAAGTGGATCTCTCCATAGGTCTGCTTGAGTGTCCTCACAATACGGCAGCTGAGTCCTCCACAGAGCAAGACATGAAGAGAGGGCAAGGTGGAAGCCACAGTGTCTTTCATGACCCAGCCTCAGTAGTAGCCACCAACGTGCTTTTCACAATATCCTCTTGTGATCCGGGTCAGCCCTGTTCTGTATGGGCATACAAGGGCACAAATTCCAAAGATGGGATCATTGTGGAACATCTTGGAGGTTGGCCACCACAGTTGGTGAATACAAAGACTATCATTACGATGCTTACTATCTGTTGGACCATTATGCCACTTGGCCATGAAGGAAAATGAAGGTCACAGAGAGTAACTGACTCAAGGTCCACAGGAGGAGCATAAGAGCTGAGAAGAGAAATGGCCACCGCCTCACACCCCAGCAGGCTTCTCCCATCGTCCCCACCACTCAGCAGCCAGGATCCCAGAGTGGACCGAGCCACTGAGATTGCAGCTTGGCAAGCACCAGCACCCCAGGCTTGGCCAACCTCCAGCGACCTCACCCCTCCTGCCCTCTCTGTGGATCATTTATTCCAAGAGCCCAGATATAAATATCCACTTAGTGAAATGCCTTCTCCTCCGGCACCCTCTCCCCCCACCCCCTGGCGGCCTGCACGCGGCCCAGGCAGTGCCAGCTCGCAATCAGTCTGCAATCTGCGTGCACTTTGCACACCCAGCACTGACTGGCTGCCCAGGCGAGTCTGCTGGAGCATGCTGGCATGCCCCCAGGATTGCTATTGTGAGTTAATGGCACAGCAATGGTTGTTAAAAACCCTAATTAACATTAAACAGGTGATGTTATCCCCATAACTTACAGGCTGCCCCAATTCTGTATCTTCCTCCTTTCCTTCTTCACTATCTTTTAATGTCTGGGAGTACCACTGATGTCAGGAGTCACCCGGGCACAGGCAATAGCTTAGGGACAGAGACAAGCATGTGCAAATGGTCCCTGGCCCCCATCAGCAGCACAGAGAAGCCGGAGACAGATGGTCTTACAAGAAGGGCAAGACTGGAGCTGGGACCTGCCTTCTCCTTTTGTGCCTCCTTAAGGAAGAGTCTCCAACTTGAAGATTCAGGAGATTCTGGAAGAGTCAGAGATGCAAAAGATGAGAGTCCTCTCCTCTCTATGCAATTTCAGGGTGTTTGCTCTCTCCACGCAAGGCACATTGAAAAGAAGCCCTGGTATTTTTTCAGCACTGAACGCGGTTTAGAGTCATTTTTCCTTTTTATGCTCCCTCTGTTCAATGGCTAATAATAATAAAATGAATTGCTGGCTAATAATAGTAAAAAGTAATCGCTTATCATTATTGAACACATATGATGGAGACCAGACCCTGAACTAAGCCCTTACATTCATGATCCCAGGGAATCTTCACAACCTATTGCAACAGGAAACTCAGGCTCAGAGAGGGGATGTTATTTGCCCAAGGACACACAGCCAAAGGAGTCCAGAGCAGAGACTTGCATGCAGGCAGCCAATCTCTCAGTCCAAGGCTGTTTCCCCCGAGCCACCCTGAAAGGTGGTGACCCAAGGGCCTCTTTGAGGTAGAGATGGAGGAGAACCATGCCCTCATTTTCATTCATGTCCCTCCTCCAGGGCTGAGTGAGGGAAACCCTGTGCCCTCTAATGTTGAACCCAAGACCTACTCCTCAAGGAAGATAAGTACTTCTCTCTCCAGGCCTGTCTTTTCCTTTGTC
The DNA here is from genome assembly GCF_057802395.1 of Ceratotherium simum simum. Lineage (NCBI taxonomy): Eukaryota > Metazoa > Chordata > Mammalia > Perissodactyla > Rhinocerotidae > Ceratotherium > Ceratotherium simum. The sequence continues at coordinate 19,237,105 of NC_141934.1, read as the reverse complement.
CCAGGTTCATGGATGTGGGAGTGGCATCTATTGTGCCATGACACAAAGCTAGGATGGTTTCCGGAGGAGGCAGGCCTTAAGGGATGTTAAAACAAGCCCAGCTGGAGTTTGAGTGGAAAAACCCAATTTTTGGTTCCCTGCCCTTAGCCTGCAGCTTCCACAGCCCATCTATTCACTCCAGGCTTGAAGAAAACTTGCAAGAGGTGGAGTTGAGATCAGAGCAGAAGGTCAGAATCCTCGAAGAGTCACCAACAGTGCCCAAGCCCAGACATTACGTGCTGGCTCTCTCCCGGGCGCTCTACAGGGTTCATTTCTTGCTCCCCCAGCTATCCTGCAAAAAAGGCTGCATTGTGCCCATTTTATACACGGGAAAGCTGAGCCTCAGAAAATTCACTGCTCTCTAGACCTGTGGTTTCAAATTGCCACCGAGGGCGTGGGGAGGGCGTGGGGGTGGGGATGGGGAGGTAGCAGGCCACAGGTCCCCTGTCTGCCCTTCAGCCTGAGCAATGCCCATGAACTCTCCTGATCCTTGTGGACAAGAGCTTGCATGGCTGAAATTTGAAAATTGGAAAGCTTACTTAATCAGAGTGCAAATCAGCACCTCCACTCCAGGGCAGAGAGCGGCTGCCTTGATTAGCTTGAGTTAACACCGCCGACCAAATAATAAATATTCATTGAGAGGCAAGTCACTTACAAGGCCAGAACCTTCGTATGTATTGTTTCATCCACCAGTGACCGAGAAGCCATCTCTTACAGCTCCCGGTTGGCAGAGGAAGGGAACCTCAGAGAGATGGAGTTCTTGCCTAAGGTCAGAGTCAGCCAATAACAGAGACAGGGTTGGCACCTAGAAAGTTCGGCCATACGCAGAATCACGGGCCCCCCAAAATATCTGTGTCTTAATCTTTGCAACCTGTCAATACGTTAGGTTACCTGGCAAAAGGGACTTTGCAGATGTGATTAAGTTAAGGACCTTGAGATGGGGAGATTATCCTGGATTATCCCAATGTAATCAAAAGGGTCCTTAAAAGAGTCCGAGAAGGAGGTGTGGCAATGGAAGCAGAATCAGAGAGATCTGAAGATGCTATGCTGCCAGCCTCAAGGACGGAGCAAGAGGCCACAAGCCAAGGAACGCAAGCTGCCCCTAGAAGCGAGAAAAGGCAAGGAGTGGATTCCACCCCCCAGAGCCTCCAGAAGGAACGCAGCACTGCCAACACCTTGATTTCAGTCCAGTGAGACCCATTTTGGACTTTTGTCCTCTAGAGCTATAAAATAATAAATGGGTGTTGTTTTAAGCCACTAAGTTTGTGGTGAATTGTTACAGCAGCAATAAGCAAGTAACACACCGGTCACCCTCTTAATCCCCAAACGATGATGCCACTGCTTGCTTTTTATTGTTGCTGAATAATTGTAAAGCCTAGAGTATCAAACAAATTCTTTTTCTCCCCACTAGAGTGAGATACGGGAAGGCGATCTCTGTTGGAGAGAAGTGGGGTTAAGTGGTCTCGGCAGCTCTGGCTATAGGAACAGCTGGCGTAAGAAGGACAATAAATCCCCATTTCAGCCTCGCCAGCCAAACTGTTTCCACCCCGTCTCCTCATCCCAGGAGCAGATGGGAGGGAGAATTCCACGGTGTCACAGCCGTCTCCAGGGGGTCACTCTGAGGCTACCTGGGGTCTTCACCCACTCCTCAGAGTCCCCAGGCCGGCAGGCGCCTCGCCACCCTGTCGTCTGGGTCCCCTGACAAAAGGAGCTTGGCGTCAGGCCTTAATGGGGTGAGGAGTTGGAGGCGTCAGAAACCCTGAGTTGAGCTCGTTAGGACTACTGGGCTGGCACCGTGAGGATGGCGGGGGCCACAGCTGGAGACGGGGAAATGGGCCTTTGGGGGCCTGGTGGAGCCTCTGTGGGCCCCAGGGGAGCTGGGTGGCCCGGCTGCCACTGGCCCCTGTGCCTCTTAAAGCCCATTACTTGCTGCCTTTGCCTGGGGAGCTGGGAGCAGAGCGTTTCATCAGTGAAGATTGGGCCCAGCGGATCAATGGCTCAGTCTGTGGGCTCTTCCTCCCCACCTCCCCCGCCTGCCTGCCCCCCTTCCTTAACTAGATGTGGGCGCCAGACCCACAACAGGTCCTCGGCAGCTGTCAGTCAACGGCCATGAAATATTCATCTCGTTTAATCTTCTTCGGGGAACTGCCCAGAGCCCTGATGGGGGCAGAACAGTCTTCAGAAACTTGTAAAGGCTGGATGGAGGGGAGGGGTGAGGCAGGGAGAGGGCCCAGGGCAGAGATATTGCAGGAGCCAGCTGAAAAGCAGCCACAGCCCCTCTGCCGGCACTTTCTCCAAAGACACCCGTTCAACCGGCATTTCTGTGGCGCCCGCTGTGCCCCAGAGCTGCTGAACACATTTGCATCCACTCTCTGGACGCTTCCCAAACCTCAGCCGGCCGCGGACCCACCTACCCATGTTCACAGTATTCATGTACCACCTGGACTATTAGTTGTATCATTTGTTTTTTCTTAACCTCACTTTAACCAGTAGCTTCTGGGAAATCATAATGCTCGTTTTACTTTCATTTTTTCTAAGAAACACATTAGTATAAATATATATATTAGTATAAATATATAAATTATTACCATATATATACTAATAAAACTAAAAACATGTATATATATATGTTTTTAAATCACCTAGATACATATTCCACCCTTTGGGGCATCCTGCGGCATAAGTCTTACTTCTCACAATACTCCCGAGAAGAAGATATGCCTCCAATTACAGATGAGGACACTGAGGCTCAGAGTGGTGCAGTAACTTGTCTAAGGTCACACAGCAAATATGGGACAAATTCTGGGTTCAGCCCCAGGCATCTGAACTACAAACACAAAAACAGCTTTTTTTTAATCACTAGTTTTCAGGATATTTTGGGAAAACTCTTTGACTAGGACTTTCCCCTTCTGCTTTGCCCTCTTCCATAAATTGATACCTTTTCTTAATTTTTATGTCAAACTATACAATGTTTGAAAAGAAGGGCTTTTCTATCTCACTGTTCTACAGAGTCCCACGAAAAGTGGGGCTCAGCGATGTTTTTTTGGATGAATATACAAGCAGAGAAACCGAGGCGACCTGAATTCCTTGTTTTTCTTCACCTTCCCCCCACTGGATCCATCATCCTGCCCTGCACAGCGTGGTTCCTAACCAGCACTCACTCTGCTCGTCTTGCTGCCTCTCACCTCACTCTCCCAGTGGAAAGCAACGCCCTCTCTCACCTGGATGTCTGCAGCAGCCTCCTGACACCGGCCCTGCTTCCTTAACTAGATGTGGGTACCAGACCCATCCCAGAGCCTGCATTCTCTCCGTGCATTCTCCCCACAACAGCCAGAGGGACTGTGCATCTATCTGCCCATCTGTAAAATGGGGCAACGTCCTGAGTCGTGAATGTGACAATGCCCAGGAGCACTTAGCATCATTCTGGGCATCAGTATGTGGTCCATAAATGTGTTCCATGATGCCGTCAGGAGAGTGGAGAGTCGCGTGGACCATCCCAGGTGTCCCGGTGGCCTACAGCATTGTTGTGGACTGCAGTTGCCATCTAAACCACCCCACCCAAAGAAAAGGTAGCCGCGGGGACCCCGCATCCTTCCCTACAGCTGTACAGACAGCCTGGAGCTCCCGGGAAGTGGATATTTCCCGACTGCTAGAGCAGTTCCTTCCCTAGAACTCCCAGGGATCAAGGTCTGGCCTGGCCCGCACGTGGCATGTCTTCCCCCGAGGCCAGGCCGAGAGGTCAGCCTGACCCCATGTGATGGCTCCCTGACACTTCCTCTCTGCCGCCTGGCCCTGCACCCACTAACCCTTTGCAGATCTCTGAAATAAGCGGGGCTCTGTTAGGCCGGGACCTTCAGGTGCGGCCACCCCAGCTGCTAAGCCCGCCAGCCCTCCAGGCAGGTGGGCCTGAGTGCCGGAAAGCGCCAGGACTTCCTCCAGCCCTGATGGGGTCAGGGATGGCGGCTAATTGGAGGATGCTGGGCTGATGCCTGTCTCCGGCTTCCTGCCGCCTTGCCTGGGGAGGTCACTGCGGGCAACAGCCCTCTGCCACCCAGCCCCAGCCTCCGCCACGCAGACAGAAGTTCATTCCCAAATCCAGGGTGTTTTACTGGGCAACTTGCAAATGATGCAATGTCCCGGCTCCTTGCACGGCTCCTTGCTCCATCCTTGCCATTGAAGCCTAGGCCCTCAATATTCCCCCAAAACTCCCATTCTGAACCCTTGAGAAAGGATGCAAGAGCTGTGATAATGACTGTCATAACAGGCTCCACTTTTCAGTCTGGAGTCTATGCCAGTTACTACCAATACTGTATTAGTCAGCGCAGGCCTGCTGCTGTAACAAGCAATCCCCAAATTCAGTGGCTTAACTGTGGGCCAGCAGGAGCGTGCACTACTTCATCAGGGAGCCAGGCTCCTTTTCACTTGTGTCTTTGCCATCTTCTAGAGCAGTGGTTCTCAAACGGGAGGGCACAGCAGAATCCCCTGGAGGGCTTTTTAAAGCCCAGATCTCTGTGCTTCACCCCCAGAGTTTCTGATTCAGTAGATCTGGAGTGGGTCCCCCAAGTTTGCATCTCTAACAAGTTCCAAGGAGATGTGGGTGCTGCTTGTCCAGGGATCACACTTTGAGAATCACGGCTCCAGGCCATCAGAATCCCTAGATTTTTGCAGCTAGCTGACAGGTGAGGGAAGAAAAGGTGTGGAGGACTGGGTAGGAGATTTTAAGAGGCCAAGCTCCAGTGCCATTGGTCAGAACTCCATCACATGACCCCCTCTAACTGCAAGGGAGGCTGGGAAATGTAGTCCACATGTGTGTCCTGAAAGAGAAACAAGGCCACTATGAGCACTGAAGCATTCTCTGCCACAGATACTATCTCAGATAATCCTCATGACAGCTCATGGGAAACGGCATTTTACCCACATTTGACGGAAGAGAAAATGAGCTCAGAGTTGTCTGCCCAAAGCCACACAGCTAAGAGAAGGCAGAGCTGGGGTTCAAAGTCAGGTCTGTCTGACTCTAAGACTTAAAGAGAAAGTGCCCGAGTCTGGACACAAGTCTGTGCCCTGTGCCGTGGATGATGCTCAGTCCGTGCTCTCCCATCTGTTCCCAGTTCTCACACAAACCCCGTGAGAGAAGCACCCTTTACAGTCATGCACACTTTACAGATGGGCAAACTGAGGCTCTGGGACAGGAGACCGTGTGTGGGCACACAGCGGCCGGTGTGTGGCAGAGCCAGCAGCCACATCCTTAACCAGTGAGGCACTCGGCAGGTAGCGCCTGCGGCGGGGAGGGTGAAACCGCACGCTGGAGGATTTGTGGGGCTCTGGGACTTGACATTCAGGAGGTGACGGGTGATGGCATGGTTACCAGGGAAGGGAGGAGTCGTTCCCCTCCTGGGACCCGTTAGCCAGAGGCAGATGGGGCCCAGAGTGAGGCCGTTCATGACCCTGAGGGGACCAGGACGGGCGCTCATGAGGAAGGGGAAAAGGCAGTCTTAGGAGAGAGGAATCCAGAATGTGGCTTTGGGGAAGGCGGCTGGTTTCAGTAGATTGAGCAAAAGTGGAAATTTGTGACATAGGTGTGATGATCATCATTCGGATGGGGAAACTGAGGCTTACCAAAGCAGGTGCTCGGCCGAGGTCACCCAGCCATGAGCTGCAGCATTTGTCTGCGGCCCCAGCTCTCACGGCGGTGCAGCCAGCGGCTCTATCCCAGCTGAGTGGACAACCGTTTTCCACAGTTCACAGCAGGCATGCCAGGCTGACAGCGGAGAACAGTGGAGCTCAGCCAGGGACGACAGACAGGTCTGAGTTCACACCCTGGTCTGCCACCTCCTCGCTCTGCAGACTTGGACAAATGACTGTACTGTCTCTCAGCCTCAGTTTCCTCATCTATAAAATGGAGGTTAATAATAGTGTCCACTTCTTAGGGAAGAGGGGAGGCTTCCATGAGCTAACGTACTCGGTAATTCATTCCGTAATGGTTTGTTGAATGCCTCTGCACCTGCACGACTAGGCTGTGAATGAAACCAAGTCCCTGCCTCAGTGGAACTTACCATCTAATGGGAGAAACAGACACGAAACAAAATAATAAGTCCAGATCTAGGATGTTCAACGAGGCTGAGTGGCACAAAGCAAAATAAAACAGGGTAAGGGGATTCTGAACCTGATGGGGTTTGGGGGGTTATTTTGTTCAGGGTGGTCAGGAAAGAATGGGGAAGGAGCCGCTGGAGACCCAAGACGGGGACAGCAGGAGGGGAGGGAGACTGAGGGAAAGTGGCCGGACTGCTGGGCTCGCTGACGGCTCTCTGGAGGTGATGGTCAGGAAGGGAAATGAGAAAATCCACATGGGGGAGGGTTGTTGTATCAGTCAGGGCTCTCCAGAGAAACAGAACCAATAGGAGATTTATTTTAAGGAGCTGGCTCACCAATGGCAGGGACTGGCAAGTCTGAAATCCGCAGGACAGGCTGGAACTCAGGCAGGAGCTGACACTGTAGTCCGGGGGCAGAATTTCTTCTTCTCCAGAAACCTCAGTTTTTGCTCTTAAGGCCTTTCAACTGGTTGGACTAGGCCCACCCACATTACAGAAGGTAATCTTTAATTAAAGTCAATGGATTGTAGATGTCAGCCACGTCTACAGAATATCCTCACAGCAGCATCCACATAGTGTGTGACTGAATCACAGGGTTCTCTAGCCTGGCCGAGTGGACACACCAGACTCTCCCTCTCGGTTGTCCTCCAGCCCAGGGCGGAGGAGTGGGGCAGGTGGATGGGTTAGGTTTTCTCCAGGGATCTATAAGGAGGCAGGGAGGGCAAGCACGGCAGGGGGTAAGCCCGGGGGGGTTATAATGCCGGGTCTCAGAACCTCAGCTACTTGAGGTGGAAGGGAGGAGGTGAGGAAGTGGCATCCGTGGAGGGAACCCCCTGTGGATTCCTGGGGGATCAGGAATGGTTGGAGGTGGCACTGCAGAGGGGGATGCTGGGAAGACGAGCAGTCTTCAGGAATTGAGATTCTGGGGGTTGCGGTTTTGGGTAAGAGCAAATTGGGGTGTGAGCACCAGTGGGAGTGGTGGGGCAGGATGGGGGAGGAAGCCTCGCAGCAGAGGAAGCCAAGGAACTCGAGCAGCGGGCGGGGGACCTGGTCAACATGGGTACTGAGATCATCCAGGACTGGCAGAGGCAGGACACCGAAGTGAGCACGAGTGAGCGGGGAGCCTCCCGGCACAAAGAGGACGGACCAAGGCGGGTAAATGGTAGCAACCAGAAGGAGCGTGAAGGGGTCCCAGGACATGGGCTTCAAAGGCGGCAGCTTTCAGGAGGAGGCAGGGACAGTGGTCACCCATCCCAGCCCCCAGGCCCAGTACTCAGCAGGCAAGGGAGAGAAAGCCCCCATCGTTTGACAGGGCGGAGGAAGCAGGATTCAAAGGAACCAAATTTCAGTTAAAGCAAGAGAGCAAAGGGGGCTGAAGCTTAGCGAGAATTTACTGAGGGCAGATCAGGTGTCGGGATTGGGGAGGGTTTCAGGGATTGGGAAGGTGTAATATTGGGTCCCACCAGGGGAAGGACAGAGCCATTTGTGGCCAGGTGATGGAAGAGAGGCCTGGGATTCCTACCCCTCTCGTGGATAAAGACGCAGCACCATGTCTGGAAGGTAGGAGCTGATGGATAAATGGTCACTCTAACGGCCCCGCCCACGTCACCCAAGCAGCCACACAGCGTGGCGGATGAGGGCAGGCAATGGGCCCTCCCTGCTCGAAGCCTCCGCCTGCCTCTTAACCAGCGGAATGACGCTGGGGGTGTGACCCCACCTCTCTGAGCCTCAGTCTCCCTGTCTGCAATGCACAGCCCATCATCACACACCCTCCTAGAATTTTTAGGGCATTTACACAGCCCCTGGCTCCTAGTAGGTGCTTCACAGGCTGGTCTTCTCTATCTCTACCCAACAGAGACCCTGACCTCCGAGAAATCACAGCAAGCACTTCACGCCGCCTGACTTGCTGTGTGACCTCAGACAAGCCACTTTTCCTCTCTGGGGTCAGCTTCCCCATGCTGTGAAATGGAAGGTTGGCCCAGCCACTGCACAGTCTTGTATGACAGCAGACAGAAACCACACCATCCAGAGCTGGGAGGCCCAGGAAGGGGGCCACTAGCTCATGAGACTATTAAGTGCTGGTACAAAAAATGTAAAATACCTCATTCATACTTTTATATTGATTACCTGTTAAAACAATAATATTTTGTATATTCTAGGTTAAATAAGATATATTATTAAAAATAATTTCATCTGTTTTTTTTGTTTTTTGCTTTGTCTTTAAATGTGACTAGAAAAATTTAGAATTACCTAGGTGGCTCACATTATATTTCTGGGCAACAGTGCCATTCCAGAGCAGGGGCTAGCAAACCGTGGCCCCCGGGCCGAACCTGGCATCCTGCCTCTTTCTATATGACCTGTGAGTTAAGAATGATTTTGATATTTTAAGTGGTGGAGAAACAAATTTAAAAAGAAAATTATTTCACGACGTGTGACAATGACACGAAATTTAAAATTCAGTGTTCACAAATAAAGTTGTACTGGAACCCCGCCCGGCTCATTCATTTACATATTGTCGAGGGCTGCTTTCTCGTTGTAACAGCAGAGGAGAGGCTGGGGCTTCGTGCCCAGCAAAGCTGAGAATACTGACTATCTGACCTTTTAGAGAAAAAAAGTATGCTGACTCCTATTCAAGAGCATTACTTTTTCACCTTTACCGTGCATCAGGTCCAGCTGCAGCATCTGTAAATGCAGATCCCTTGGCTTTAGCTCCCAATTCTGTAGATGTGGGCCCAAGAATCTGCATCTTAATCAGCAGCTGCTAACATCGGTGGGGCCCTTACTCTCTGCCAGGCGAGAGTCTAAGCCCTTGATGCACATCATTTCACTTAAAGCTGGTGGGTCAGACCCTGGAACCATCCCCATTGCGCAGAGGAGGAGACTGAGGCTCAGGGGCGTGAGAGGCCTGGCCCGGGTCCAGCACGGGAGGAGCTCCCGGTCCTCTTCGCTGTGGAGCAGAGGAATGTGCCCGCGGCCCGCGGCCCTGCCGACGCCCGCCTTTGTGCTGGGCCGGAAGGCCGTCCTGCCTTTCCCCGCCTGTGTTTTCCCCGGCTGCTGTGGGCTGCGAGCTGCGTCCCAGGGGGCCGCCCGGCCAAGCGCTGCGCGCGGGTCCGGGGGCAGCTGTGATCTAATAAGCAGACACTTAGGGCCCCGATGCAGAGCCCAGCCCATGCGGGACGGCCCTCTCCGCTAATTGTCCATTGGCTGCCGCCCGCCGGCCCGCCGGCGTCTCCGGGCTCATTAGGAAAGGGAAGGGGGGTCTGGGCAGCGCCTCCCGCAGCTCTGGCGGCCTCCGAGATTTTATCACACTGGACAGCACGGTGACATTCACTCCTCTAACGGGGGATCAAAACAAGGCCAGTCCCGTCCTGGGCGTCACCCTCGGGGCTCGGCTTAGAAAGGACACCGATCTGGGTTCAAATCCAGGCTCTGGTTGGGAGCCCCTAAGCAAGAAGTTCAATCTCTCTGGGCTTCAGTTTCCTTGTCTGCACAATGGTGGTGATGCAGTCTCTGCTTTCAGAGGCAGTAGAAGGTGGGGGAGAAAAGCATGGTCCCCGGAGCCAGGCAGCCTGGGTTCGAATCCCGGCTCCGCCACTGACGAGCTGTGTGATTTGAGCAAGTGACCAAACCTCTCTGTGCCTCGGTGTCGTCATCTCTAAAATGCAGACAATAGTAGTACCCGCTAATAGAGTTGCTGCGAGGTTTAATTAAGTTACTAGAGTGATCATAACCAGCGCCGTATGCATTTGCTTCTGTTACTGTCTTAGAATGTTCTAAGACTAAAAGGAAACAGAACGTGGCAAAGTGTTTCCATAAAGAAGGCTATTTTCAGTTATTGCCATTTCTTTGGGAGTGGTTGGAAGATGGAGCAGAGGCGGGCTGGCTTCTCCCTAAATCCACTTTCGTCCTCCTCCTGGGTACCCAACTAGATCACATTTCCCAGCCTCCCTTGCAGTTGGGCGGGGCCACGTGGTTGAATTCCGGCCCATGAACCCGAGCAGCTGTGATGTGTGCCACTCCCAAGCCTGGCTGGCCTTACAGAAACCTCTCAGGATCCTCACCCTCTTCCCTCACTGCCGGTTTCTCTTGGGATGGAGAGGAAGCTAAGACATAAGAGAAGTCAGAGTCCCAGACAGAGGGTACCTCCCACCCCCACCCCTGCAGCCAACCCTGGCAGAAATGAGCAAGGAACAGATTTGTTTGGGGCCAAGCCACAGACATTCTGGAGATCTTGGTGGTGTTGCTTTGGCGACTAGTCTACCCTCACTAACACAGAGGACAAGAATGTCCCCGGCTGGGAGGAAGGACAAATGGTTAGTTTCTGTGGACAGCTGTCACCTTATTCTAGGAAGAGCATCAGGCCACGTGGCAGAAACGGCAGATGCTTCAGGGTCAGTTAACTTATCTCCTGTGTGACCTTGGTTAAGTGGCGTAAGCTCTCTGAGCTGCCGTTTCTTCCTTGGAAAGAGAGGCACATGCAACCTTCCTGGGGGGTAGTGACAAGGATTACCCAGGGTGTGCGTTCGTGATGGTGCCTAGAAGAACACTTGGGACACAAGTGGTGCTTTGTATCTGCTGCTCCATCCTTTCCATGGATGGAACAGCCCTGCGCTCCCCCAGGGCAGCTTCTACCCTCAGAATGGCTCGTGGTCCAACCCCAAACTGCCTTCTGCATCAAAGATGTCATCCTGGGTTGGGGGACATGTCACCCTGGCCCCTGTGACAAGTTAGGTGATGAGGTGTGGGAAGGACCATCTCAGGTCACTCTCAGAGACTGCCCTGAGCTTTCAGCTTCTCCTAGCGATCCTCCGTGACCTGGTAGTCCTCACTTGGGCCAGATGGGAGGTTGCAGAGTCTGGATTTAAGGGAACATGTGGTTCCTTCTTCGTGGAACGCTTTTCCCACCACTCTTCAACTCTTAGCTCCTTGCCGTCCTTCAGGCATCAGAGTAAATATCACCACCTCCAGGAAGCCTTCCTGGACCTCCCAGGTAAAATAGATCTGCCAGTTAGCCTCACAGCCTCTGTCTTTTCCTTTCATGATAGCACTTGTTGCAATTTGTAATGCCTTATTTATTTGTTTGATAACTTATTTATTGCCTCTCCCTCCAGACTGTAAGTGGCTGGAGGGCAGGAACAATGTTCATATAACGTGTTTTATCCCTGGTACCCAGAACGTGACTGACAGTGACTGAATAATTGAATAAAGGCCAGGCTTTGCCACTTGCTAGCTGAATGCCTTGAGTAACAAGTAATTTAATCTTTGTGAGTTTGACTTACAAAATAAAGACAAAAATACTTTATTACCATGAAAAATAAATAAAGTGTTTTTTTGTTTGTTTGTTTGTTTGTTTTTTGTGAGGAAGATCAGCCCAGAGCTAACATCCATGCCAATCCTCCTCTTTTTGCTGAGGAAGATTGGCCCTGGGTTAACATCTGTGCCCATCTTCCTCCACTTTATATGGGACGCCGCCACAGCATGGCTTGAACAAGCAGTGTGTTGGTGCGCGCCCGGGATCCGAACTGGCGAACCCCGGGTGGCCAAAGTGGAGTGCGCGCACTTAACCACTACGCTACTGGGCCGGCCCCAAGAAAGTGTTTTTCTGATGACTTATTCCGTGCCTGGCACATAATAAGGACTCAATAAGTGGTAGTTTCTGTCGTTGCTGGTGGTGGTGGTGCTGTTAGCTGTCTGAAGCAGACCCTGAGATAAAGATGGTTTATCTGGGGGTGGGGGTGATTCTGGGAAGCACCAGTAGAGAAGTTCAGAAGTGACAGCAAAGGGAAAGAACTCAATTTAAGGTGCAGATAGTGAAGCCTACTTCTCTTAAAAATGGGCAGGATAGAGACTCACTTCTAATGGACAGAATAAAGCCAAAGGGATAGTGTGTGACTTCTGAGACTAATTCATCTGAGGCCCTTCAGCTTCCGTCTTGATCTCCTCCCTCTTGGATTGCTCACTGTAGGGAAATCCAGCAACTGTGTCAGGAGACACTCAAGCTGTCCTATGGAAAAACCCAACTGGTGAGCCACTGAGGCCACCTGCCCCAACAGCCATGGGGGCAAGCTTGGGAGCAGATCCTCCAGCCCCAGTCAAGCTTCAGAGGACCGCAGTCATGGACAACATCTTGACTGCACCCTCATCAGATAACTTGAGCCAGATCCGCCCAACTAAGCCATGTAGGAAATCCTGCACCACAGAAACTGTGAAATAATAGACATCTGTTGCTTTAGGTTACTATGTTTGGGGATGATTTGTTCCACAGCAAGGGATAACCGATACACTGCATTATGGAGCAGATCCTCATGCGGACCAACCGGGAACCCCATCCTATGAGGAGCTCTGGGGGACTGTATGGAACGGGCTTCGGAGTTATGCTGCCTGAGGGGTGAAGAAACTGGGGTATTTCTTCTCCAACACCCTCCATCAATGGTAGAGGGGTGCTCCTGGGGTATTAAGCCCCCAACATTTCTAGCCTGCCCCTCGCTGAAGCCAAGAGAGAGCCCTCAGGTGGAGAGTGTGGGGTGCTTGCATTTGGCGCCACAAGAACATACTGGAATAGTGAGTGTCGGGGGGATATGGGTGGGGTACTGACAGGGTCTGTTATAGCGGTTTATGCCCCACTTTTTCATAGGTTCCCAAATTTCTTCTCTTTCCATAAAGATGAGCCATTAAAAGTGTTTAACTAAAGTGGCTTCATTTGTATACCTTTGAAGATGTTTCATAATAGCAAATCCACAAATCAGAAGAGTTCATGCTTGGGAAAAGTAGAAGGTTCTTTGTTTGTTTGTTTGTTTCTTTAATAAACTTACTGATTAGTAGCATAAAAGCCAAATACCACACAGCACCTTATTCTGACATTGAATGTAACACAGTACAATTAAGCGACGGGGGTCTCAGAAAATGGCATTTTTATATTACCTCATAAAATGTCTAATATCGAACTTTATAAATTACATCAGTGCCTTTGAACAAACATCGAGCTCTTTTTAATAAATAAAATGCTCAAAATTATTTCCTGGAAGTGCATTTTAGACATTAATAGCTGGCTTCAAATGAAATTCTGTTTCATAGCGATAAGCAAATATAATTGCTATAAACTAAAACAGTCTGCAAGGTTTTACCTGCTCCAGAAGGGAAAGGAAATATTGAGCTAATGTGGCCATCAAGATATATAACCTGCTACTTATTGAACAAACCAAATTCCATCCCTAAACACAGAGAGCTCAGAAATTCAGACCTAAGGACATAAATATAAGGTATTTCCTGGAATTAGTTTCATATGTTTTATACATTGCAGTTATCAATTGATCTGACACGACATCGTAGCCAGTTTCAAAATTACATATTGTGCATCAGAAAAATATACATTTTCGTGGCATCTGGTACTCTGCATTACAAAAAGCATATAGCTATTTATTTGAGGTAAAAGAAGTCAATATTTCCGCATCATTAAAAAAAATAATAATTCTAATAGCATAAATCTCCTTTCTATTCCTTACACCAGAGGTCAGCAAACTGTGGCCCACAGACCCAGTCCAGCCCACCACTGCCTTTCCTATGGCCCGTGAGCTAAGAATGGTTTTACATTTTAAATGATTGAAAAAAATCAGAAGAATATTTTGTGGCAGGTGAAAATTATATGAAATTCAAATTTTAGTGTCCATAGATAAAGTCTGATCAGAACTCAGCTACACCCATTCATTTACATATTGTCTGTGGTGGCTTTCACATTACCATAACAATGCTAAGTTGTTATGACAGAGACCTTATCTCCCACAAAATCAAAAATATTTACTATGTGGCCCTTTGCAGAAAACATTTGCTGATCCCTGCTCTACACCATCCCCATCTCCACTCCATGGAGCTAAAAAGGAGTTATTTTGGGGACTCAGAATACTTGAAAGACTTTACCCACCATTCACTGCTCCTGAGTCTCCTTGAAACCTGAACCAGCCTAGTGAAGACAGGAGTGGCCGTGGGGTGAACCATATCCATGGAAACCTTCAACCTGAGTCATTTATGGTCAGACAAGTACAAATGGATGTTTTTTTCTTTCTCCTCGAGAGTTGATTTGTCTGAGTGAACTACATGAATTGCCCTCACCTTCTACTTCATTTGAACCTCTGGAGACTCATATACGAGCAAGCAGGAAGAACAAACATTGGCTTAGTAGGTAGGATGGGAAGCTAGTAAAATGCAAATCCTTTGGCCTTCAATGTCTATTATGATCACTTTTCTAAGCTTCATAGATCTAGTTTGGCCCTCGTTCACCTGAGGTCATTTTTAAAAATGGTTCTTTTATTTCAGCTTGCTTTTTGAAAACTTTAATTTTAAAATGATAAAACCTATGTGAGTTTATTATAAAACATTATAAAATAATACAAATAGATAAAAATTACGTGTTCTGCAAGATAGATTACTGTTCATATTTTGTTATCTTGTCTTCTAGGTATCTTTCCATGCATTTGTGTGCTTTTTAATCTGACGAGGACAGTCTATGTCAGTTGATAGACTTCTACAGCATTGCATTAATGCCTACATATGGAACTCTTTATTTAACCATTCTGCAATTGTTGGACACTTCAGTGTTTTCTAGTTCTTTCTCAGCTTTTGTTTTTTTACCATTCCAAATAATGCATGAATAAACATCTTTAGAGCTAAATTATCAGACACATCTATGAAAATTTTCTTAGGATACATCTGAAAAACTGGTGTTGCTGTCCCCAAGTGGATACATATAGTAAAGACTTTTGACACATATTATAAAACTGCCCTTGGGAAAAGTCACTTCCTCCACTGTTGTGTGATAGTGGCTGTTACACACAGACATGTTATTTAACAGTTTTTGAGGACCTACTGGGGTGTCAAGTACTTTTGAGGTACTGGTAATGTAAGCAAAGGAATGTGGCAAAGAAAAAAAGCAGACAGAAGTCCCATTTTTTTATGTCTCAAGATGTTCAACCATCTATGCTTCCTCCATCCATCCATCCATCCATCCATCCGTCCTTCATCCTCCAACCATCTATCCATCACTCATCCATCTATTTACCGTCCATCCATCCATCCATCCATTATTCATCCATCCATCCATCCATCCATCCAGTAACTCCTGAGCTGTAACTCCTGCCTTCATAGAGTTTATGTTCTAGTGGAAGAGAGAGACAATAAACAAAATACGTAGTACATTAGATGGTAATAAGCGCTAAAGAGGAAGTAAAGAGGCTAAGGAAGGGACATACGAAATATTGGGGGTAGGGAAGGAGTGGCAATATTAAATAGGACCATCAGAGAAGATCTCCCTGGGGAGGGGACATTTGAGCAAAGACCTGAAGGGAGTGGGGAATCCCTAAGGGAATCTGACATAAGAGCATTCTAGACAAAGGAATAGCAAGGGCAAATTCTTCAAGGCACAACTGTGCCTTGAGAGTTTGAGGAGCCACAAGGAGGCCAATGTGGCTGGAGCAGAGAGACAGATCTGAGATAAGGTCTGAGATATAAGGTATTGCATCGTAATAAAAATTGACTTTTATGGTGGGTGAAATGGGAACCACTGAAAGGTATGGAGCAGAAAATGACATGATTTTATGTTATAACAGAATAAATCTGGCCTTTATGTTGATAAAAGAACGGAAGAGGAACAGAGATGGAAGCACAAAGGTTACTTAGGAGGCCATTAGAATATTCCAGGGGGAAAATGGTGGTGACTTGCTCAGGTGACAGCAATGAAAGGGGTAAGTGGTATATTTTGGGCACATGTCAGCTAGATAGATACATAGATGCATAGATAGATGGATGGATGGATGGAAGACGGATGGAGAATGGATGGATGGATGGATGGATGGATGGATGATGGATGATGGATAGATTGATGGATGGATTAGTGGATGGATGGATGGATGGATGGAAGGACAGCACAGGACAGGATAGGATAGGATAATTTCAGTATATAAGTTAACATATCAAAATCTGAGGGAGAACCAATGAGATTTTTAGCTTAACCTAGAGAGAGTAGACACAACAAATTCCCTTTTCTCATTAAATTCAACATATTCTCTCCCCTCAACAATCCTGGAGGTAGGTGTTATTATATCCCAGTTTATAGAGGAGGAAACTGAGATTCAGAGAAGTTGCAGCTGGCCTGAGGTCAAACAGCTAGCAAGTGGCAGCAGCAGTATTCCAAAGTTCTAGCTCATTCCAAATCTTCAGCACAAACACTGTAACCCTAAAAGTGGGAAGAATGTTCTCCAACCCCAAAGAAAACATAGGGAAGATAAAGGAAACATTAACCAAAAAGAAGAGCTGGAAAAAAAGGAAAGAAGGAAAGAAAAAGAAAGAGAGAAAGAGAGGAGAGAAGGAGAGAAGGAAAGAAAGAGTGAGAGGAAGGAAAGAAAGAGAGAGAGAAAGAAAAGAAGAGAAAAGAAAAAAGAAGAAAAGAACCAACTAGCCAGTCTCTTTGTAAGTAAAAGGAATGGAAGTGAGGGAAAGGAGTTAATAAGGAGAGTCACTTGAAAGCAGACCAATAAAGATCTTTCCGTCTACGATGCCTCGATGTGACGGCGTGGAGACTGCGTCTGCGCACGTCATGCCCGTTCTCCAAGGCTGTGGTTATTTATCTGCCTGGGCTCTTGTTTTTTCCCTTGCTTTAAAGCAAAGTGCGCAAACACTCTCACATCAAAGGAAAAAATCCTCATAAATGTCATTTTACTGCCGGCCTAGAAGAATAGCATCAACAGATCCAGAAAGTGGGGTGGGGTGTAGGGACCCCAGGCACGTCTGCATTAAGAGGGGAAGTGGTCCCTGGCTGCTTCCTGTAGGATGGAGGGCCGCCTGGAATGAACCCAGCTAAGCACATGCCTGTAGCAGCTAAGAGCATGGCATTGCCTACGTTCAAATCCCCAAAGTGCCTCTTTTTAGCTAGACAAGTCTCTTGACAACTCTGAGCCTTAGTTTCCTCTTCTGTAAATCGGGAGTGATTTAATAGTAACCACTGCAAGGGATCATTGTAAAGATTTTAAAAATTAATGAATGGAAAACACACAGTGCCTGGCACATAAGTCCTTAGCAGATATTCGCTCTTGTCTTTGGGCCTCTCTTGTATGGATGGAGTTGGTTGTGATAGAAAGTGGGGGGCATCTTCTCATTTATGTGGACATTCTGGATGTAAATTACTGGATGAGATGCGTGTGCCCAGATAGGAAACGGGAACTTGGAAGGTG
Organism: Ceratotherium simum simum; assembly: GCF_057802395.1. NCBI lineage: Eukaryota > Metazoa > Chordata > Mammalia > Perissodactyla > Rhinocerotidae > Ceratotherium > Ceratotherium simum. The sequence goes on along the minus strand of NC_141934.1, from coordinate 19,219,758 downwards.
GGCTGTAGAAACTGGGCCAATACTGTTGACTAGAAATCCAAGATTATTCCTACTCTCTTCTTCTTAGCTACTTCCCACTATAGAGGCTAGAGAACTAGATACACACCTTGTCAGCCTCCCTTGCAGCTATGGGACTACTAGGAAACATAAATGAAAGTCTGCTGGGGAGAATTTTGGAAATGCTATCATTTGATAAAAAGAGATAGCTGTAGGTAGCATGGTCTTTCCCAGCGTCTCCTTTCTCCTTCCCCTTCTGGAATGCAGAAAGTGACCATGCTGCGGCCACAAGGGAAAGCCCAGGAGAACCACAGCAGCTCCCAAGAGAATCCTGTTGGGTCATGGAGCCAATGCTACACAACCACCTGCTAACAGCCTTCTTGTTACGTGGGTGATTTAAGCTGCTGGAGTCAGGTTTCCTATTTTTGCAGTCATTTGCATTCCTGGTTCACACAAACCCAAGAGAGAAGTTCCTCCTTCCTCTCCTCAGGCTCAGCCCCCCGGAATCTCAACTTCAGGTAGCCTCAATGTGTTCAAGCGTGCTTCCAGACTTTGGGAAAATGTTGGCCTCTGCTTTACTGATAGCCAGAAAATAGGCGGAAAGACACCCTAAACATGCTTCAAGCTAGGAAGAACACAACAAATTATCTGTCTGCTCTCGGTTTATCTCACTCGTGTCATCCCGGACACTTTAGCAAAGTGGTTTTTACAGGCTTGGCCTGGTCTCAGACTTGCTACAGGGAATTAGGAGATTTGTGAATCTGTCTAGGCAAGATCATTCAATGGATAGTGTGGACTGGTAGAGGGAAATTGGTGTCTTGGAGGAAAGGAAATCATGGCTTCAAGGTCTTCCCCGTTCCTTGACACCATGGTGGAGTAGAGATTGATTTTATTCAGGGGACTTGCAAGTCCCTAACAGTTTCAGCAGAGTTTTCTGAACAATTTCCTTCCTCAACAGTTGCAGCTCTAAAGGGAAGTTCACAGATCTTTGGGCATCTCAACCCCTTTTACATTGCTTGTTCCACCCAACCCAATTTCCCCAAAAGCTAAAGGACATGTCTGTTTCAGATGAGTTTCTCTATATACATCCCACAGAGAAAATGCATTCTGCCATTACTGTCCTCGATCATTCACTCATGTGTGCATGAGTTGATTGAGTAATTGACTGATTCCATGAACATTTATTGAGCACCTACTGTATGTAGGCCAGATTCTGCATGGAATGGAATTCCAAGCATAAGTGACACAATCTTGCTTCAGTAAGGACACAGCGTTCTAGATTCTATCCATTTCCTACACTAAAGCTTCCTCAAAACTCATCTGGGGAAACTTCCTCCCAATCTTTTCATTCCACAATTTATCACCTGGTTGAGATTTTTATTGGTTTTGCTCCAAGAGAGTCTGGTTGCAGTTGTTCGGGCAGTTTTGCTAAGTCACTCTGCAAATGCATTTTTAAAAATACCTTGGCAAATCTACAGTTTTCATTGGAGAATTCTACATGACTTGATTGTGTTTTTACAGAGCACAAGGGTGTATGGAATGGGATATATCACAGAACCTTTGTGGTGGCTTTGGAAGATGGGGGACAGATCATCTTGCTTAGGACACATGACCACACTACCACCTGGTGGTAATGTTGACCTGAAGCCATTGAATAAAGGTCTGAGTGACCTCAAACCTAAAGTTTTGGTGAAACATATGAATTGGAAAGAGATTCTTCATGGATGAAACTAAAAGGGCCGAAGAGCCTATCAAGAACCACATGTCGGGGATCTGACAAAAACTCAGATCAGTACTCTCCAATTATGATCTCTAACTGCCATAATTACGGTGCATAAGAACTGTTCACAGTTATGAGGTGCTTTTGATGTGTTTGACTTGGGATATGCGTTACTATTGCTCCCATTTCACAGCTGAGAACATCAAAGCTCCAAGAGGTTATGGAACTGCCCAGGGTGTATAGTCAGCAATGTAGGGAAGCCAGGATTCAAACCCACATTTTCTGGTGCTTAAACACACACTTTCTGCATTTATAAAGGGCATTATTATACTTCTGGGTGCCATTTAAAGGTGGAAATCAGCTGCATGAGTCCATGTTATATCAGAACACACTGGTTTTGAGGCAAGTTAATAGAATAAAGAAACAAATAGGTGGCATGTTGCCATCATTGTGAACATGTAGACTCCATGGTGGTTGAGTGTGCATAGGACAAGGTGGCCCTGTCTTAGGTCAGCTCAGATTCCCCAGAAGCAGAGCCTGAGACAAGGATTCAGACACAAGTGATTTATCAGGAGTGCTCTCCAGTGAAACCTATGCCAGTGGGAGAAACAAGACAGGGAAGTGGAGGAAGCCAAGCAAGGATGTGGTTTCAGGTGACGTGTAGACTCAGCCTGATCCCATGGGGAGCTCTGGAGGGTTAACTGCTTTGCTGAGTTGTCTCACCTTGAGACAGGAGGCTTGGCTTTCATACTCCAGCACAGGCCAGTCATTGGCTATGGTCTGCCCTGGAAGGGAGCACTAAACCCTCAGGCACTTTCAGGCAAGGTGTCCCCATTTGCCCAAAAGCAATTCTTTGAAGGAGTGGAAGTATGAACAGTTAGCAACAATACACACAGCAGGTGGGAGATAGGCATACTCAACTGACAAAAGGGGCCCCAGGGGATCTGGTAGGTTACCCCTCATTCACTCTCTTCCTGCCACAATGGCTTCCACAAGGTTCCTCAAATGCCCCCATACATGCCCACCCCAGGGCCTTTGCACCTGTAGTTCCCTCTTTCTGGAGGTTCTTTTTGCTCACTTCCTTCAGTTCTCAGCCCAGATGTCAGTTTCTCAGTAAGGCCTTCCCCAACCCTCCTATTTAAAACTAAAACAAAACACACACACACACACACACACACACACACACACGCTATTCTCTCTCCAACTTTATTTTTCTCCATAGCATTTATTACCATCTCACACATTCATATTTTATGTATTTGTTTCGTGTACCATTTCCCTGACCTAGAATAGAAGATCGGAGAGGGCAGGTGTTTTGGTCCACGTTTTTCACTGCTGTGTCCCCGGCACCTAGGACAATTCCTAGCACATAGTACATGTTCCAAAATGTGTGTTGATTGACTGAATGAAGACATGAATGTTTAATGGAACATTGCACTTATTTAATGAGAAAGTACCTTTGTTATAAAAGCATAACACATGCATATATACCCAGTATGAGTTCAATTACACAAAATAAATATATGTATGAGCATTGGAAAGAGACTGGAAGGAAATTCAGCAAAATGTGAATGGTGGTTTAATTTTGTGGCAGTGGTATTAATGATTATTATATTCTTCTCAGTACTTTTCTGCATGGTTCAATTTTCCACTGTGTCCGTGTATAATATATTTTAGCAGGGGGGAAATGCTTCATTTTACCTTGTTTAAAAAAATAAGAATTGAAACATGAAAGGCCTTTGGTAAATTAATTAGTCCAATGATCGTTCCCACAGGCAGCATACTAAATGCCTACTGTGTATGTGCAATGGGCGTGACACGAAGGAAGAGACACTCATGTGTTACACGGCGTTCAGGCACAATGCCTGGCTTGTACCAGGTGCTCATTAAGAGTCTGTGTATGGAAGGAGAAGAGGAAGGGATGGAGAGAGGGAAGGAGGAAGGAAGAGATGGGGGAAGGGAGGGAGGGATGGAGGAAGGCAGGGAGGGATGGAGAAAGGCAGGGAGGGATGGAGGAAGGGAGTGAGGGATGGAGGAAGGGAGTGAGGGATGGAGGAAGGCAGGGAGGGATGGAAGAAGGGAGGGAGGGAGGGATGGAGGAAGGCAGGGAGGGATGGAGGAAGGGAGGGAGGGATGGAGAAAGGCAGGGAGGGAGGGAGGGAGGGATGGAGGAAGGCAGGGAGGGATGGAGGAAGGCAGGGAGGGATGGAGAAAGGCAGGGAGGGAGGGATAGAGGAAGGCAGGCAGGGATGGAGGAAGGCAGGCAGGGATGGAGGAAGGCAGGGAGGGATAGAGGAAGGCAGGCAGGGATGGAGGAAGGCAGGGAGGGATGGAGGAAGGCAGGGAGGGATGGAGGAAGGCAGAGGGATGGAGGAAGGTGGGAAGGGAAGAAGGAGAGGATGGAAGAGGACGTGAGAGAGGGAGGAAGGAGAGTGGGAGGGAAGGAGGAAGGAAACCTGTCAATTAAAATCCTGCCCCCCACCATGATAGGGTCTGAAGGCATCTGCCACAGTTCTGGGCTGGGGTGGGGCTGCCACGAGAGGCCAATTCTCTGGGGGGAACAATAGGAGTCAGCTGTTGAGCCGTGACTGTGCATCAGACCCCGGATGAAGCATCCTGGAACCTGACCATGCACAAGTGACTTCAGCTCTGTGAGCCTTTGGGTTCCTCTGTGCAATGGGATATTCACATCAGCACCACCCTCAGCATCTCTCAATTCACACAATTAACTGGTGAGACAGACGTCATTCACCCCAATTTAAAGATGACAACACTGAGGCTGCGAGAGAGAAGTCACCTGTCCGAAGTCACACACTTTGGAAAAGACAAATTGCCTTTGATTCTCCTTCTGTCTTTATTTTCACCTGCTCTACCCGCTCCCTCTGAAAGGAGATTTGGGTCTGTAAGAGGGAGATTCCCAAGCTGAGACACAGCACAGTGGACCCGAGGCCCCTCTGGACCTGGCTGTGTGTGCTGTAATGGTGAGCGGACGTCTTTGTGTCTCTGGGCCCCCGGGAGTGAAATCTTCCATGTTCTAGAGACTGTAGTTCACCCAAGGTCAGAGTCATTGTGCGTGATTGATGGTTGGTCTCTTCGTGAGAGCCCTGCACGACAGCTCCAGCCCGACTCCGTCGTAATTTCATCCCCCTCCCAGTCCATTTAGAAGAGCAGGGTTTTATTTCCTCTCGGCACAGCTGAGAAATCAGAACCTTCAGCTCTGGAAAAGAGCTTTTAAACCCCTGACTCACGGGCTGCGGTTTCCCAGGGCCGGTACCCGACATTGCCGACGTGTCCGGCCATCTTTGGGTGAGAAGGAAAAGAGAGATCATAACAGAAAGACGGGGCATTTTTTGAGTGCTCCCCACGCACCAAGCATCGTTCCATGCCCGTTACATGAGTCAGCTCCCTCAATCCTCAAATCCAATGTGCGATGATTAGCCCCATTTTGCAGACAAGGAAACTGAGGTACAGAGAAGATAAGTAGTTTAGGTTTTACAGTTCATAAATGGGGCAGCCAGGATTTGAACCATGGGAGTCTGGCTCCAGAGCCAGATCTTCAGGAAGCCCTGTCCAGCGTGGTGTTTTAGGAGAGGCTCCAAATCCTCTCTGCAGTCATCAGCCAAGTCAACCCACTCTTCTCATGGTTGATAACTGAGTGTAAAATGGCCCCTTTGCAAGTAACGACACCCCCCATGCCACCACCAGAGTTGTCACCGCTCCAATGGCTCATGTCACCTCACCCACCTGTCCCCAACCCCTAGACACGCACAACCATGCGCTTGGTCCCAGCCAAGCCCTCCTTTCCCAAGTGCATCCCGCTTTTTCTCCCCTCCATGCCTTTGCAGGGGCTGTGCCCTCCTCCAGGCCTGCCGGCTTTGCCCTGCCGCTGCCCACTTACCACGCCCTGCTCTCCCTCTGTGACCCAGGTTGAGCACGTCTCCCAACAAATAGTTGACGAGTGGGTGAAACAAAATGTTAAATCCAAGTTCACTGATTGACATCCCGAGGTCTGGATGAGGCCCTCGAAGTGGTTTTGTTTGGCCACGTGATGTTCTTAAAAATTTGAATTAGTTGCTCATATTTTTAAAAGTAGATTTCACATTAAAAAAGGCGAAATCTGGTAGGTCTTGAAAAGCCTGAAGATCTGACTGTGCTGACCTAAAACTTTGCACGGCAACAGTTAGTGGACCTGGCCAGTGGCTGTCCCCTTTGGAGGTAACATGGGCTCTTCAGATCACCAGAGTCCCATCCAGCCCCTGTCCCGGCCACCTCGCTCATGTATGCCACCCAGCTGGACCCTGTAGGTCTGGGAATTCCAAGCCCTGTTCTAAAGGATATTCTGCAACATGGGAGTTTGGGAGCAGAGAAAGAACAGCATTGGGGTGTGTTCTGAATCGTCCTTTCCATTCTGGTGCCCACCTGCCTGCCTGCCTTGCCCCCCTGCAGCACACATTATATAATCAACCGGACCATCAGTTCCAGAAAGCATTGATGGGGAAAGTCATATTCCACTCATTCATTTATTTCACAAATATTTGTGGAGCACTCGCTACGTGCAAGGAATTTTTCAAGGAAGCTGCCAGAAGGCAGTGGCTTCTAAATCTTTAACTTTGTATCTCTTCCCCTGAAGCCTTTAAAACGCAGCTTCTCCACGCTGCATCCAAGTTCCTACCGCTGAGGAATTTCATCTCTTGTAAATGGGCCATTAAAGGCCTCCTCTGTGTGACTCCCATGACACAGGAGTGGCGTGGCTCTTGACTCCACCTTTCAGATGCTCTGGGTGTCGGCTAACGCACACCTCACTTTCATGTGTGTAGTTAGAGTGGGGAGTCCAGGGGCAGGCCCCAGCCCAGCATCTGTGCCTCCTAGCAAGGCCTCTGTACAGTGTCCTCAGACTGGGCAGAAGGGGGGAGGGAGGGGCCCACGCCCCAAACCCAGCCTAACAACCGAGACTCCGGCTTAACTGGGGATTTTAAAGAGCTGGGGGTTTTATGCAAGACGGCTCGAATGTCAATCCCCATTAGCAGCTGTAGCCAAAGTTTCCACAAAGAAAACCAAGGTTCCCTAGGCAGACCTGGTCCCAGTGTCCACGAGAGGGAGGGAGGAAGGAAGGGGGCTGCTGCCCAGTTGCCCTCTGACCTTTGAACCCGGGCCTGTCAGCTTCACAAGGGAGCAATAGAGAGTTCTATTCCCTGTCTAGGCCACCACGGATCCCCACCCAGCCCAAGGCTCCACAGCCCTGAGTGTGACAACCCCACGCCCTTGCCTGCCTGTTCTCGCTGGTGAACTGAGGCTATTCCTAATCGTGGGCGTGGAACAGCGGGAACTCTCTCTCACCCGGGAGAGGGCACGTCCTCCAACAGGGTCGCAATACATCCTCCTGATTCTTTCCTGGCTGGAGACTCCAGCATCCCAGACCAGAGGTGGTGACCACGGCAACCGGGCCCAGACCGTTTTTTGAATTTTTGTGTTTGTTTTACACTGTGTTCTATATCAAGAACGTGGGGGGATATTTGGGGAAGGGGTGGGGCTGGTGGAGGGAGCCACTTTGGGTTCCCCATCTGAATTCTCGCCTTCTACCTCAGGCTCAGACCACAGCTTCCGCGAGAGGACAGGGAGGGGATTTGGCTGGGAGGCAATCAGAGGGCATTGGGGGTTTCTGAGACCCCCTCATTTCCTCCTCGATTATGACATCACCAACGCCCCAACAAGTTAAGCCTGTGGGAGCTTCAAATTCCCGCCTGCCCTCTCCCTTTGCCAACTGCCTCTCCCAGCACATGCGCTAGCCCAGGGTAGTGGAAAGACAGCAAGATGACCCGTCTGGAGATCAGGGGCCTTGGCTCTGCCGCTCCATGACTGTGTCGCCCTGGGAAATACACTACATTTCTCTGGGCCTCAGTTTACCCATCTGTAAAGTGAAGTAGGCGGATCAGAAAAAAATGGCAATTAGATTTTCCATCAGTTGCCACCTCTGGACAACTGTTGGAGACAGCCTGATGCCTTCTGTTGGGAAGTAAATTAGCACATGTGGCCCCTTCCCGCCCCCCAGGCAGCACACAGCCTCGCATGCAGTCAGAATTCTGCTCGCCATCTTCTGTAAAACACATCCACAGGGTCTTATTGCAGGGTCAGTTTCAGCTTCTTTGGCGTGGAGTGAGAAATTAAAATCCTCGCAAAACCATCTAAGGGAAGAATCTTTCTAGATTATCATGAATATATTCTCTCAATCTCTTATTTTCTCACCCATGCTTAATTCAACTGCATTGTTTTTAGTAACTCGAATCCAATCAGATTTTTCCAAAGCGTGCAATTTTATTTTTATGGTTGCAATTCTTTCTTTCCACACTCATTTTTCACTGGCTTCCATGAACTTTTATTAAATTGTAAATTGCAATAATAAGAAGGGGTAAGTCCTGCTTTTGTGGGGTCTGAAGCTTATAGAATTTGGCAGCCCTTTTGAAGGAAAAGAAAACAAAATAAAAAATATAAAATTAGGCACAAAAATAGATACTTATTTAGAATGAGAGGAGAAATCACAAGTTTCCACTTTTAAAAAAAGTGAAAAGACCACAAATATCACAAAAGCCAGAGAAAGAGATCATCATATTTTTATTAATTAACTACTTCTCACGTGACTAGAGTATTTTTATCCTACAACTTCTGGCCACAAACTCTTAATCACTTCTTTATATGACAATAATTTTGTAATGATATCGTCTATGGAAAGATTAGAAGGATAATTCAGAATTTTCTTTAGCAGGATTGGTCAATTTTTTAAAATATTTGGAATGTGTAAAATATGCAACTTCTCACCGTTTGTAGTACTGCTGCAAGATGTGCTCTAGAAGGAGAGAAATTGACAAATTCTATTTTACATGATTTCCATCAAATAAAGGAAAAGGTTGGGATATATGTACCTGTTAAAGCTGTATTTTCAAGCATATTTGTGATAGGAAAGAACTTCTGTTTTGACCAGTTGTCGCTCTAACGGAATCCTCTGCTCACAGTTTTACTCATCTGCTGATTGAGAGAATTTTCCATAGACTAGCTCCTGACTCTGTATATTTCAAACCCTCTTTCTCCTCCACTGCCCACATACCTCCGGTACCAGGCACCATAGAACATATTCATATTGCAATATGCTCTCTGTTACTGCACCTGTAGGTCGAAACATCAGTGAGTAGGCATAATGGGTGGTAGGAACTTTCTGGAAGCCATTTCTACATTGGATGGTTAGACATACCTTCACATAGAAATGACTTCAAATCACACAAATATAGCCCATTTAATCCAGTCTAGATATATCCTAAATCACTTCCCCTTAGCAGTCACTTCAGTGACCTCCAACATTTGGGGGGAGTGGAAATAGACAGTGGTTTAAATCAACTCCAATTGAATTATTTTACTTTTGAAAGTGTTTTTAAAACATCATGAGACATATCTGATAAAGGACTGTTGTCCAAAATATACAAAGAACACTTAAAATTCAACAATAAGAAAATGAACAATCCAATTAAAAAATTGGCGAAAGACCTGAAAAGATGCCTCATCAAAGATACACAGATGGCAAACAGGCATATGAAAAGATGCTCAACATCATATATCATTAGAGAATTGCATATTAAAGCAACAATGAGGTACCACTATACATCAATTAGAATGGCCAAAATCCAAAAAACTCACTACATCAAACGCTGGTGGGGATATAGAGCAACAGGAACTCGCATTCACTACTGATGGGAATGCAAAGAGGTACAGCCACCTTGGGAGACAGTTTGGAGGTTTCTTACAAAACTAAGCATACTCTTATCAGACAGCCCAGCAATTATACTCGTTGGTATTTACCCAAATGAATTGAGCACTTATGTCCTCACAAAAATCTGCACATGGATGTTTATAGCAGCTTTATTCATAATGGCCAAAACTTGGAAGCATCCGAGATGTCCCTCAGTAGGTAGATGGATAAATAAACTGTGGTCCATCCAGACAATGGAATATTACTCAGTGCTAAAAAGAAATGAGCTATCAAGCTATGAAAAGGCACGGAGGAACCTAAAATGCTTATTACTGAGTGAAAGAAGCCAATTAGAAGTGCTACATACCATATGAGTCCAACTATATGACTTTCTGGAAAAGGCAAAACTATGGAGACAGCGAAAGGATCAGCGGTTGCCAAGGGTTATGGGGAAGGGAGGGATGAATAGGCGGGGCACACAGGAGTTTTAGGGCAGGGAAATTATTCTATATGACACTACTATGATGAATACGTGTCATTATACATTTGTCCAAACCCACAGAATGTACAGCACCAAGAGTGAACAGGAATGTAAACTATGGACTTTGGGTGTTAATGACGCATCAACATAGGTTCACCGATTGTAACAAAAATACCACTCTGGTGGGGGATGATGATAGTGGGAGAGGCTGGGTATGTTTAGGGGCAGGAGATATATGGGAAATCTCTGTACTTTCTGCTCAATTTTGCAGTGAACCTAAAACTGTTCTTAAAAATAGAGTTTACTAATGTAAAAAATTTAAAAATAAATCAAGACCTTGCGAACACGTTGCTAGGTCTTCTCCCAGGGCCTTGGAGGGAGCTTGTGCGGTTGAGGGATCCTGAAGCTTAAGCATCATGAGCTTCTTGTTTTGAGAACAAGTATAACTGAGTCAAACAGGTCTGGGGTCGGTCGAACGTGACTGATGTTTAGTCAATATGTGCCTCGAGTGATGAAGGCAGAAACACACAGCATCTCAGACCTGCGAGCACGCCAACAAGCCTTGCATAACAGTTAGTACACTTACGGAGGGAATGGAGAAGGCCAGTTACTGGCTGAATGGATTAACCAGAGGAGAGGAGAGAGTTTCTACTGTAACTGATAACATTTTTGAGCTTCTACCACATATCAGATGGTGCTAAGTGTTTTACAGAACATCTTTTTAAATCTTCACAACAGCCCTATTATTATCAATTTAGAGATGAAGAAATGGAGGCTCAGAGAAGTGAAGCCTTCCTTACAGATAGTCAGTGAAGCTGGGGTGCAAAAGATGGTGCACCTGCCTCCCCCGCATCATGCTGCCTTAATCCAGGACTTTAGGCGATATATTTCACCCTCTATCATTTTATCATTTGCGTGAAGTGCGGTAGTGCCTGCCTTGAAATCTTCCCTGAGGTCGTGCACATAAAAATCAAAATATCATGGAACAGAGAGCTTCTTTCAATTGTGAGATGCTCTACGTATCTGTCAGGATCCAATTAGGAAACAGAAACCACGAAAGGTCTTTCAAAAAGAGGGAATTTAATAGAGGGAATTGACTACCGGATGATGCAAAGGCTGAGAAGCCGACAGGAACTGGGGAAGCAACCCAGAGGTTGGCAAGAGCAGGGAGCTGCCATTCCCTTGAGCTGGAGGGACAACAAGAGAAGACAGTTTTGCGAGAGCCGGAAGCTGGCGCATCCAGGAGATGCTGGATCCTTGGTGGGGTCTACCTGTGGAGCTGAGATAATAGGGGAAGGAGCTCTGTGGAGTCAGGCAGAAGAGACAGCAGCTGCAGGACATGCCCCCAGAAGCAGAGAGAAGAGTAGAAACATCCTAGCTTGTCCCATTCTCTCACTCTCCCGTCTGTCGGTATGCCTCCCATTGGCCAACCCTTTCCGGCAGGTTGGGAAGCAGAGTTCCCTGTGATACGGAGCGCAGCACAGAACGGAAAGAACAAGAAGTGGGTTTGGGGGCAAACTTGCCGTTATCCACATCACACGTACGCAAGATACTATTATTATGGGAGACAACAGCAGGCTCCTGGTTGACAAGAGGAGAAGGGCTAGACGCAGGATTCCAAAATCTCACTCAATCTTTCTTCTCCTACGTGGCTGGGACAAACAGGTGCGAGCAGAGTGAGAAGACTCAACCAGGAGATTCTACGTTTCTGGATGAAATCTTGACCATACCAAAAAGATGAGACAGAGGAGCAGATAAGGAAAAGGGAGGTGGATGGTTTATGCATTCTATTCTCCCTGAAACCAAGCTGCAAAGGGATTGCACTCCAAGGGCAGAGTTTATTTCCATCCTAAAATAGAGAGAAGCCTCAGGATGGGTGGAAGTGACCTGCCCCCTGCGCAGGGGCCTCTGGGGAGGAGGCGTGTAGGGTTCAGTCCTGGAGACCAGAGTGACAGTGTCCTTCTGGCTCCCTTGATCCGTCAGAAACTGACAGCCTTCCTGTCCAGCAGTCAAGTGCCGCCTGCTTCGGGGTGTCTACGGGAGGGAGCAGGCACCCCAGCCGGAAGCCACCATTCCCACTTCACTCTTCGTCAGTGCCCTGCCCTGGATTCTATCTTGAGAGGCAAATGCAGTTCCAGAGACATGCTCTCGGCCTCCGAGCCCCATTGCTCCACCAGGCCTGGTGTTCCCAAATGGCTTCCCAGTCTAGAACTGTCTGTTCCCATTTGCCTTGGGAGCCCCCAGCACTTTACGCTGCAGCCACATAGACCACGGCAGCTCCCTGGGGGCACGCGCCCTCTCTTCCCTGGGGCTGGAACACCCTGCCACTACTTTTTGTCAGATTAGCACTGACTCAACTCTGGGCTCTCAGTAAATGCCACTTCCCCCAGGTGGGGCCTCTCTGACCACCCTCTTAAAGTGGTCCGTGTTTCCTTGCACCCTGTATGTGTCCGATTTATTACACTTTATTTTTACGACTCACGTAATTACCTAGACCAGAGTCAGCAGACTACAAGCAGTGGGCCGATCCAATCCACTGCCAGTTTGTGTAAATAAAGTTTTATTGGAACACAGCCACGTTCATTCATTTACATATTGTCTATGGCGGCTTTCAGACCACAATAGTTGAGCTGAGTTGTTGCAATAGAGACCTTATAGCCAGAGATCTTTCTAAATGTAATCTAAAATTAAAATCGTAAGCCCTCTTTGGGTCTCTCTATTGGCTTCAGGATAGCAGCCAAGCTCTTTAGCTTTACATTATAAGCCCTGCCAGGCCTGGTTTCTGCTCGCTTTACAAAGCCACCAATGCTGAAGGTGCGGGAGATTGGATTGAAGGAAACTGACATTTGCCACATGACTGCATCAGGCCGAGTACTGTGCTAGGTGCTTCATACTTACGCTGATCCTGGTATGCCCCCTATAATTACTTGCTTATCAATCAATCCTAGATTTCAGGCATATAACATTTTTTGTTGTTCTTTGATATATTTTTCAAAAACTAGTGTCAACCATTTCTGTTCTATTGAAGGTTCAAACTAATTTCTCTTTAATTGACCATAATTTGTTTCTCAGTCAGCAGACTGTGGGCCATTTTTCCTGTGGCCACTACATTCTGAGTGTCTTAGCTTTAAGGTGCTTTAGCCTATAGCAGCTGACAATATCAATGAGTGAAGTTCCAGATCCTCAAAACCATGCTGAAGCCTGTAGAATTAGGTTTTGTTGCATGTGGTAAAAAACCGAAAATATTGGCTTAAGCAAACCAGAAATTTGCTTCTCTATCACTTAATTTAGTCCAGAGGCAAGCAGTCCAGGTTGATTTGGCAGTTTTACAATCAACAGGGACCGCAGGTGCTTTTCTTTTATTGTTCCACTTTTTTTAGCTTCCTGCCTCATAGTCCAAGATGGTTGCTTGAGCTCCAACCCTCATTGTCTGCATTCCAGCCATACGAAAGGAGGAAGAGAAGAGGCAAAAGCTTGTTCCAGCTGTCTTTTAAGGACATTAATCACACAACCTTACCACTCAAATCTCAACGGCCAGAACCAACATGACCACACTTTGCTGCAAGGGAGGCTGGGAAATGGAGTCTTTATTCCAGGCATCCCAGTGCCCAGTTAAACATGGAGGTTCTACTAAGGAAGCAAGAGGAAATGGACATGTTTAAGTGGCCACGCATCTCTGCCACAGGTGTTCAACTATTCCACGTTGCCACTGGCCAGACTATATTTGCACACTTTATATAAAATCAAATCAAGACCAAACTTAAGTTAAAGACTGTGCAATGCGCAATCGGGTTGTTCTTTTCACTCATCCATCCCCTTGCTCATTCAGTCCACAAACATTTACGTAGCATCTATTCTAAGTCAGGCACTGGGCAAGACATAGATATAAGACTTGAATAAGAATGGGGAGAGATCAAACTGTTTCTGAGTTTACTCCTAAAGGTAAGTGAAGCAAAGGGTGTCATTAAATGAATGAGGCCATTTATCAAAAGAGAGCGTGGACAGAACAACAGAAACCAGCGCCTCCGCTGAAAGGTACTCAAGCCTCCAGGTTCCCCAGTCAAACGTGAAGTTCAGACTCATCAGGGGTCTCGAGGCTGCGCTTCTAGAGCTCTTCAGAGTGGTCTGCTTGGCGCCCTCCCCCAGCCACGTCCAAGGACAGAATCCAGCCAGGGGCCTCAAACAGGCAGAGATATTCATGCCATGTCCAGAAGACCAAACCTAAGAGACAGAGCTGATGCTGCTTGAAAGGAAGCGGGGGTGGAATCTCCTGAGATTAAGAAAGTGACAGTGACCAAGCTGGAAAGGCAAAGGGGTGAGAAGAATGGGAGAATGAGGCAGCTGGGCCATCCGTTATTTTGATTTGTGCTTTTTGTTTTATTTCAAAGGGAGTTAAAGGGGATGAATTAAGACCTCATTAGCCCCCACAACTTCAGGAATATTAATCCGTCTTCCATTTGCATTAAGACTCACCAATCTCTCCAGGGTCAGGGTGATGGAAAGAGAAAGCTATCGATAGTTTCTGTCTCCTCGCCCGGTGCCCCCCGCCTCTCGCCTCTGGCCACTTTCCCTTTCATGTCTTTGTTTGACATATAAGAAAGAATCATGAGGTGTTGAGTATCATTAACTTCCAAACACCTATGAAATCAGTAGGAAAGTACAAACATTGCAGACCCCGACCGTCTCCGCAAATGATCTCTCCTAAAGTCCTCCCCCTGGAGATGAAAAGAAAGAGCTTGGCAGGCTGACAGTCTCAGGGAGACAGGACTGAACGAGCGGGAGGGGGACACGCAGAATAAATGAAAATATGATTGACTTCTTACCTCGGCCCGGCTCACACATGGTTCTGAGCATTTAATAAACAGGTTGACACTCCGAGTTTCCCTCATTAGGGGAACGTGGAGACCTGGACCATCATAAATCAGAAAGCCAGGTTATCAAAGCTTGTGATGTTTAACTGTGTCAGGGCGCCCTCCTGTCTGCTCAAATGGAGGAAGCAACTTGCAAGCTGCAAAGAATTAGCCGCTGCACCAGGATTTAATACGCGCACCCCCAGAGGAGGTAGGAGGCTGGGCCGGGCAGGGAAAGGTTGCCCAGGTACCCAGCACAAGTAGAGCTGTCTCCAGGGTACAGGCCACCTGGGGGGATAAGGGAGACGGATGAGCCTGTGATGGACCAAGAAACAGGTCCACGTGCTTGCGGAGACTGGGAGCGATGATGGGAAATTGCTATGGAATGTTAGGATTTCCAAGCTGGAAGGGGCATTGGAAAGCCTTTAATCCTGTGGTTTCCCAGCCTAACTTCACATCAGAATCTAACGGAAAACTGTTTGGTAATTGCTAATAACATCCATCCTAGGACTCAAAAATTGCATCCGAGAGAAATGAAGGCAGATGTCCACAAAAAGATTTGCAAGCAAATGTTCACATCAGCTTTATTCATAATAGCCCAAAACCGGAACCAACCCAAACATCCTTCCAGTGGAGAATGGATAAACACACTGTGGTACGTCCACACAATGGAATACTATTCAGCAATGAAAAGAAACAAACTCCTGATATGTTCAACAACACAAATGAATTGTGCAGACCTCATGTGGAGTGAAAGTCAAGCACAGGGACGTACCTACTGTATGATTCCATTTATATGAAGTTCAAAGACAGGCAACACTCATCTATGGCAAGAAAATCAGAGCAGTGGCAGGATAGGATAATGGGACACGGTTTGAGGCATAAGGGAACCTTGTGGGGAGACGGAAATGCTCTATATCTTAATCTGGATGGTGGTTACAGGAGCAAATATGGTTATAAAAATCCATCAACCGGTCCACTTAACAGCTTCCTATTTTACTGTGTATAAATTACATCCCAATAAAATCCTGCAAAAACAAACCAATAAATGAATAAATGCAGATTTTAGGAACTTTGCACATGCTGTTCCCTTGGCCTGGAGTATCCCTGTCCCCCAGTATTTACAAGGCTGGCCCCGTCATATCGTTCCCATCTTAGCTTAATCGTCCCCTCTTCAGGGTGCTCAGCCATTCACTGTTGCTGCTTTTTCATCTGTCTTCGTATCACTAATCATGCTCAGACATTACCCTTTGTCCGTAGCTGTTTATTCTCTGCCTCCTCCTGCAGCCCCATCACCACTAGACTGTAAACTCCTGAAGGAGATGGGTCTCACCCATTGGATTGCCTCTTGCGCTCTGTCTGTTGGCCCCTTCCACCCGCTGTCCACCATTCTACGCCCTGCTCTTGGCCTCAGAGCTGCCTTGTTGGAGCATCAGTTTCCTGGCCTTCTGGCTTCTGGTTGAGTTTTGGCCAATGGGAAGCCCTGGTGGGAGACAGAAAGGAAAGAGGAGTGGGAGATTAGGGAGATTAGACCTCTGCTCCGTGAGGTCACTACACTTTGGCTGCACATCTACAGCAGTGGTCCTTAAGTGGGAGCAACGTTGCCCCGAAGCGACACTTGGCGGTGTCTGGAGGATGCTGCTGGCATCCTGTGGTGGAGGCTGAGATGCTGCTATGCATCCTACAGTGCACAGAACAGCCCCCTCCACAGAGAATTATCCAGTCCCAAATGTCAACAGTGTCAAGGCTGAGAAAACCCATTCTAGATGAAGGTCACAGTTCTTCCAAGGAGGCCTTCTCTCCATATCTCTCCCCAGATTCAGTTAACACTCCCCTCTTCCTTCAGGTGTAGAGATTGTGAAGGCCCCAATGTTGTAGCTCCCAGGTACTGCACTATTCTTTGTTCTTCCTCTATATCCCATCACATCCTTGTCTTAGCCCCTTTATGAAACTCCTTGAATTATCCTAATCAGAGTGGGCTATTTTGTTTCCTGATGGAACCCCGACAAATACATCATTTCATCTCCAGCAGCTAAGTACCCAGTAAATATCAATAAATATCAACTAAATTAATTAAGTAATTAATGAGTGAGGCTCTCCCCAGGAGATTTGGATTTAGAAGTCAAACACAAATCTTGAAAATTATATTTTGTAAAAGATTCTCCAGGTGATTCTAGAACAATCCTCTCAAGTATCAATGGGGAACTGAGGCCCAGGGAGGGAAACCACTTTTTCAAGGTCATACCCTTAGGAGAAGTAGCCTGGGGTCCACAAAGCACTCAGTCTTGACATGGATTATTAATACCATTAGCCTTTGTTACTTTTTCTTGAACTATTTTTCCCATGACATTGCCAATGCCTTTGGGCATAATGGAGATTCTGAAGCCCACAGCTGCTGGATATTTAAGAGGAACATGTCATCTGTGTGATTCTAATTCATCTTCACGTGGCTCTGAATGTGCAGGTGTGGAGGGGCAGCTCCATAGAACAGATAGGACAGATATTTCTGGCTCAGGTTCCGCCACATCCAAGCTCCTTGACCCACTAAGATCCAGCTCTCTTGTCTGGAAATTGGAGATGATAGTGCTTATCACTTAGGTTTATTCAAAGGCCTCCGTGAGACGATGCCTGTCAGGTGTATGGCCAAGCGCCGGGCGCAGAGTGAGATTTCAGAGAGCGGTGGTTATGGCTGAGGTGTTCTCCGAGTCCAGTTCTCTGCAGTTGGTGTTCTAGAACCTTCAGAGTTCACATGTGACTGAGCCAAGACAAACCGAAACTAAAAAAATAAGAGATTCAACCCTCTAGATTCTTGGCTAAAATATGGCTGTAGAGAAGCCAGTCCCAAGCTACTAAGATCTAGGCTATAGCTTTAAATTGCTGACAATTGGTTTAAACTTGTCAGTGAAATAAACCCGCATTCCTTCACAAGTTTCAGAGAACAAGGCTTCCTCCAGGTTCTCTGCAAAGAGTGGAAATTGGATCTCAGGTTTTGTCTTCTCTCTTTATATCCAGACTAGAGTCTTTAGCACTAGGGAACTTCCAAGTTTTCCACTCAGAAAGAGTGAATGGGTTGGGAAATAAAGAAAAAAGAAGACATCCTCTGTCCCTCTGTCCCTCCATAACTTGGGAGCACTTTGGTGACCTGAATATTGACTAGTCTGAGAGAGAGCAAAAACGTGTGCTTCTGATAGGGCTTATAATTTAGACCCAAGAAAGGTCCAAAGGGATGGTGAGGAGAAGGAAATACTCTTTAAAGGAGACTTAAAAGCATTGGCTGCAGTACTTCCTGACTCTGAGACTCAGACTTCCCATCTGTAAAATGGGCGTATATCCAGACCTACCTCATGAGGTTGCAGTAAGGACCCATACACACAATTGTAGTAATTATTTATTAAATTTGTGTGCTACCTTTTACAGTTAACACTCTCTGTTGTTGTGCATCACCTCCAAGAAAAATTCCTTTAATTTTTTCTTTAAATTTTATAGTCACTATTGTTTATTGTAGAAAATTTGAACAGTGTAGAAAAGAATAATGGAAGAAAGTCGAAGTCACCTGAAACCCCAGCGTCCTAAGAGAGCTACCACTAGTATTTGGGGAACGCCTTTTCATGCATCTCTTTATGCATTTTATACTGTTTTTAAAAATCCAGCCTAGTGTTGGGATCAGCTATGAATTTGTGAAGTTTAGTCTCAGCTACAGAACTTTGGAGTGTATGGTTGGAAAAGTGATTAAACCTCTCTGGGTCCTGGTACTTTAGGCTATAAAACAGTGTATTCGTACCCGAGGGCTGATATAACAAATTTCCACAAACTGGGGGGCTTAAAACAACAGAAATCTATTCTCTCTCAGTTCTGGAGGACAGAAGTCCTAAATCAAGGTGTCAGGAGGGCTGTTCCTTCTGGAGGCTCTGAGGAAGACCCTGTTCCATGCCTCTCTCCTAGCTTCTCGTGGCCACCGGCGATCCTTGGCATTCCTTTTGTAATCACATCACCCCAACCTCTGCCTCCATCTTCTCACGACCTTCACCTCCGTGTCCGCATCTTCTCTTCTCATGAAGGGCGCTCGTCGTTAGATTTAGGGCCCACCCAGGTAATCCAAGAAGATCTCCTTTCAGGACCTGAACTCATTATATTTGCAAAGATTCTTTCCCCAAATAAGCTCACATTCACAGATTCCAGGTGGACATATCTTTTTGGCGGGCCACCGTTTCAACTACAAACGAGAATGAGAATACCTGTCTCCTAGAGTTACCACGGTAAACAAATTGAACGGGATAATGTACAATCAGTCCTTGGCACGTGATAAATGATGGATAAGTGCTGTGTATTCATAATCTTGTCTGAAGGGCACTGTTTCTTTTCTGGAGGAATAAGGTAAGATATAAATAAACAAACCTAAATGAAAAATTTTGAGGTTCGGGTGGGTGCCAAAAATGTGGGTTTTTGAATTCTCTGTGAGCTCTCTCTAGTGTCTGAAAGAGGAGAGTTTTGATATATTTATGCTCTAATTTTTTCTCTCTCTCTCTTCCCTATAGTTTCTCTCTTCTCTTTGTCTTTCCTTCCTCCTGGCATAGCTCAGCAGGTTGGCCATTGTGCTTAGAATAAATAAAGTTTCAGAATGCATAGATTCAATCGAATCAATTAGCTGAATTACATTTTATTTAGAATGGAAAATCTACCTTTCATTTCAACATGTAGTTTTTCATGCTTTCGTGACATTGAAGTTAAATAGAAATTCTTTGCAGTTTCATTATTTTAAAGCATAGAGTTGTTCTGATTTTTTTTTAACTTGATAAATGAAAACCAAGACTTACGAAAGAGCTGAACGAGGAAGCAACTGTTTGCCTCACAAAAAGATTTGTCCTCGACCAAAAGATGCTCCTGGTGCATTTCTGGCAACTTGATTTACAAGAGCTGGGTAATAATAGAGCAAGAAAAACAATGGAGTGAGAGTCCAGAGAAGTGAGCTTTATTCTGGGCTATGTTACCCTCTAGCTGTGTGGCATCTTCTGGTAACTTAACCTCTCTGTACCTTGATTTTCCTACTGTAAAATGAGGGAAGATCAGAAGAGAAGACCGCTAAGGTACGTCCTAGCTCTGACCTTCTAGAGCTCATCAGGCAAATGCTAACATTGCTCTGCTATCCTTCTAAAGAATTAACTTCAATCCCTTCACCAGTGGCCAGGCGAGTATTAGAGTTGAATTCAGCACACTTTCTGCAGTTGGAACGTGTGAATGGCATTTGTTGACTGGGAAACTTTCACGGCTTTTGATCTAAGAGCAGGGAGTCCTGAAGTAAATGATCAGGACAGGAAATAAACCACCCCACACAGGAAGCTGAATAACAGGCTCAAGACAGTACATTCAGACTGGTCCCGAGGCTGTGTGTCCATCTGTCCAGTGGCGGGGTCTGAAGTGAAGTCCAAGAGTGAAATAGCAAGAACCTTTGAGAATAGAAGGAGATTTGGCTTTTCCTTATGAAGGAGGAGCTTAGACAAGGCCCACATTTTATAGTTCTTGGTCTCTCCCATCACGTCTTATACAGAATTGGTGCTTGGCAAGAACTCACTGACTCACTGACTGTCAACTACTCAGGAGGAATAGGGGACAGGTCGTCTCCCGGAGAACACTGACCATGGGGAGGAATCTCCCTGAACTCAGGTGGTGGGGAAAACGTGGTGGTCAGGGGATGGCTCCATTATGGATCTGGGTGAGCAGCTGCTCTAGCTCTCCATCGCCTGTTAACCTGTTCGTCCACAAGTCGCCACTTGTCTCTTCCCTTCTGGGCCTTAGTTTCGTCATGGTCGTCATCATCATCGTCATCTTCTTCTTCATCACTTCCTTCTTCTCCTTCTCTTTCTCCTTCTCCTTCTTCTTCTTCCTCCTACTCCTCTTCCTCCTCATCTTCATTGCCTTCATCATCCTCATCACCTTCATTGCCATCATCATCATCATTATCATAGCTGGCATTTTTTTTAGTGTTTACTACGTATCTGACAATATACTAAGAACTTGACATTCACTTTCTCATACCCATCACAACAATCTTAAGGAGGTCTGGTTTTCTCCCCCAAACAGATCCTGAGAGGAGGATTTAGGTGCAAATAGTTTATTTAAGAAGTGATTCCAGGAAGCACGGGGAGGCGTAGAGAGACAGGGAGGAAAGCAGAAACAAAGGGTGCATTCGTGAGCAGTTAATGCTGAGGGTAACTGGGGCAGAATCGAGCTGTGGACCAGCCTGAGGGGCTGTGCGAGTGCTCCTCACATTGTCCCAGTGAAGGAGTGGTATCTTCATCCATCACATCTCATTCCTCGTTGGTTGAGGTTATCCCTGAGGGTATCAACTGCCTGGTACTTCTGATCTACCCTGTCCTGGGATGAGCACATGCCTGCTATCAGGGAAAGCTCTTGGGCAGAGGGACTGAACATCAGCATATTGGGAATTGCCCACCTAAACTGTAGATGGCTTGGGTGTAGGGGGGGGCAAGGAGATGCAGGTGGGGCACCAACAGCATTTATGATACTGTTATTATTCCAGTCTTAGAGATGAGGAAATTGAAGCTCAGAGAGGTGAAGGAACTGACCCAGATCACAGAGCTCCAAAGTGGTAGAGTTGGGATTTGAACCTGAGTCTGTAGATGCCAGAGCCTGAGCTATTAACTCCAACGCTCCCCAGCCCCACCCACCAAACGGGGTTGAGGGAGAGTTAGCGCTAAGCTGCCTTCTCCCCACAGCTCACCATGTCTGGTTCTGGCTGACAAGATTTAGAGTTTTGGGAGAGGGGTTTTCACATTTTCCTCTGTCACTTCTCTCTAACATCTCCATGATGAGTCCCAGGATAGGGAGGGGATGGTTTTGAACATGGAGCTGGGACCCCTGGCAATCATGAGGCTTCAGCCTTCCACATCAGCCAGCTGCATCCCTCTCACACACCAGTCAATGATGTTTAAGGCTTTGCAACTTTGGGCAAGTCACTTAAACACTCTAAGCCTCAGTTTCCTCATCTGTACCGTGGGGGAAACAGTGAGATGAGTATCCCACCTCCCAGGTGTGGCCAGAATTCAATGAGATGTGCATAATAGGAGTATAGCACAGCATCTCGCAAATAATAAGTGCCTGGGAACTGTTAGCTCATTGTTTCTATCATATGTTATTAACTATTATAATTACCTGGGCCTCTGGTCTCCCACTTAGAACATGATGGTTCCAAAATGAAAATTAGGACGTCATCTGGGGAAGAGCCTAACAAGAAAAGCTCTCAAGGGAAATAAGGCAAATGCAAGCTCCAGGTTCCCTCGATGGGCAGCTACAACTGACCACTGTGTATGCGTCTTCAATGTAAGGGAAGATGATGTCTGTAGAAGCCTATAGATGTCTGGCCAGGCCCAAAATGAGACTGTCCTCTTTAAGTCGCCTGGAGTCCAAGTTTGATTTGCTATGGCTTACTTCTTTCCTGCTCCCCTACAGCCTGTTCTCAACCCAGCAGCAGCCAGAGTGGTCCTGTTAAAAAAAAAAAAAAAAGACAGATCCTATCATGCCTCTGTTCAAAATCAGACAATGGCCACAAAGCTCTATCTTGCATGTTCTGAACCTCCTCCCTTCATCTCTCTGTCTCCTCTGTGAGCACTCTCCCCTAGCTCCCTCCATTCCAGCCATACTGACCCTCTTGGTAATTCTGAGACCACCGTGCACGCTCAGCGCATTTGCACCAGCTGTTCCCTCCTTCTAGAATATTCTTCCTCCATGGTCATATGGCTCACCTCTTTGCTTCCTTCAAGTCTTTGTCAAATGTCACCTTCTCAATAAGGATTTCTTCCCCAACTGCATCATTTAAATTACAGCAAGCTCGTGTCCCCACCCCACTGCCGAGACTCAATCCTCCTTAGCCTACGGCATTTCTTTACTGACCTCCAAAAGACTGTGTAATTTGCCTATTTACCTGTTTATTAGTTCATAGTTTATGGTCTGTCTCCCTCCTATAGGATAATGGTTCTCAACCAAGGGTGATTTTTGCCCCCCCGGACATGTAGCATCATCTGGTGATATTTTTGATTATCACAACCGGGGAGGAATGTTATCAGCTTCTAGTGGGTTGAGGTCAGGGATGGTGCTAAACATCCTATAAGTCACAGGACAGCCCCCACAACAATGAACTCTCCAGCCCCAAATGTCAGTAGTATCAAGGTTGAAGAACTGTGCTGTTGAGTGAAGCTTCACAAAGATAGGGCTTTTGGGCTGATTTTTGTTGTTGTTGTTGCTATATCCTGACATCTAGAACAGTGTCTGGCACACAGCAGTCACTCAATAAATATTTTGGGGGTGAATAATCCCTAGAAATGATCTCTAGAATAAAGATTTTTAGATTCATCAATATCTCAAAGAATGCAAAATTCCTCTTCAAATCAGCAGCAGAACAAATACACAGGTACTCTCCAGACAGTGAGAAGGATCCTAGTCCTTGTTTGGAAAGGAATCGTTTTCACCGGAAATAAAGAAAGATGTTCTTCCAACATCCCCATCCGGAACTCGCACATTGTGTTCTAAGTTTAACACATCTTGTGCTCTCTCTGCTGAAACCTTTGGCTCCAGCCCATAATATCCCTGAATCCAGGAAACCATTATGACTGATCAGGGTCAAAGGTTGCTCCTATTGTAACCCACTTCCTCCATCAGAGTTTTAAATTTGGAAAACATTCTTATTGCTATTGTGCAGAATGTCAGCTCTCAGATAACCTCAGAATTATTTTTATTTGTCTACCATGACCCCCACCACCACCAAAATAAGTAAAAAAAAAAAAACAAAAACTGCAGAATAGGAGGGGGCTTTCCTCAGAACATAATGTTAATAGACAAGGAGTCAGATAAGAGCCAGCTGATATTTTCAGCCTGTAACTGAATAAAAGGAAGGAGAGGTTGTCAGATTCCCAGAGGGCCCCCAAAATGAAATTCCATTTCTTTTTTAAGATGGCTAGAATAGGAAAAAGATTAGAATCCTAAAGGAGTGGCAATTTTAGGTGACAGTAAACGCTTAAAACTTTACAGATCTTATTCTAATAGCCTTGGAAAGTTCTAGAACATTCTGCCCAACTTTTACATCAAGAGTCCTGGTACCCATAGATGTGTCCTGCATTATAATACCAGGGCACCAAAGAAATCTCTGGGTTTGACAGGAAAAGAAGAGGAGGCAAAGTACAGATAATGAGGAATGCCAGATCTCGGAATCACGTAGGTTAATTAAATGGCAGGAGGAAGGTTGTTTTGGCCAAGAGTGTAGAACGATTGGGCACTTTGCCATCTTTGGGGAGAATGCATGCTAAAGGAAGGAGTAGGTGGAAGGTCTTTGATGCACTTATAAGGTTAAAAAAAGTTACTCCAGTCAATTCTGCAAATATTCATGGAGTCTCTGCTTAAGGACTGTGTTAGATGCTGGCAGCACAAAGATAGGAGGCACTAGAGTATGATGCCAAAGGCATGAGCTTTGGCATGGCTTTGAATCCTTGCACTGCCACTTACTTGCTACCTGAGCCTGAGCAGCTCACTTAATCCCACTAAGACTTGGTTTCCCCATCTGTAAAATAGGATTGGAAATAATAGTTACCTACCTCATGCAGTTGTTATGAGGACGCTATTTGGCAAAGTGCCCAGTACATGAAAGGTATTCAACAATAAATATTAGTATTATTAGAAAACAAAGTCCCTCCCCTTACGTTGTTCATAATCTAGTGGGGAAGACATCATCATAATTAAAAGAGCAACCAACATTTATTGTGCATTCCCTCTATGCCAGTTTCTATACTATATGCTTTGCAGATATTATGTCCCTGAATCTCACAAACTGTGACAGACGTAAGTGTTCTTCAATAATATGCCTGGTTCTCCTTCTGCCCTTGGTCAATTGCACTTCCCTGTCTCTCGCATTTGGGTTGGGCCGTGTGACTCATTCTGGCCAATTGAGTGTGGGAGAAGATGATCCTGTCACTGCCTGGCTGGAGCATTTAATTGCCAGTGCATGGTCCTGATGCATATGATCTTCCCCTTGCCACCATGAAAAGTGTCACTCCAGTTGGTGGGGCCTTGGTCGCCATTGGGATTGAGCCCAATTGCCCAGAGCTTCATCCTTGCCCACTCACGTGCCCCGTACTGGCTCCTCTCCCTTCCTTGCTCATTTTCTTGCTTCTCTACCTGTGCTTCCTGGAATCACTTCCCCAAAAAAACTACTTGCACTCCAATCCCAGTTGCTTTGGGCATTAGCCACTCTGAAATAGCAATCTTAATCCATTGAGGTTAGATCTTGCGAATCCCATTTAGAATTATCTAGAAATGAGCTAAACTTACTATCAGGTCAACACAATGGGTGTTGAGCTAACTCATTAATCCAATTTATGTGGAAATATCTTCTGTGTTTGTCAACGTTCTTTGGTTACACTTAGTCCAAGGGTGAGGATGATAGAAAAGGGGCCCCTGCTGGTGTGCAAACAACATGTTGCATGAGTAAGAAACAAACCTGTGTTGTTTCAAGCCATTGAGATTGAGAGATTGGTAATTACTGTAGCATGACTTGGTGTCTTCTGACTCTTATACAGCCCTATATGATAAATACCATTCTCATCCCCACTCTATAGGCATGGAACAGAGTACAGAAAGTTTAAATGCTCTGCCCAGTTTCTAGATCTCACATCTAGCAACGGCTGGGGGCAGGATTCACACCCATTTCTGTCTAAAGTTCATGCTGGAAACCACTATACCATATACATAACACAGTATAAGTAAATAGAGCTATGTAAGGTATAGGAGGGCTTGAAACATGAAGAATTTGTTGACAGTGTAGGATGACAGAAAACCTACTCAAGGAAACTGCACTTTCTCCTGAGAATTGAAAACAGGCCATAGAAACACTTAGATAGAAATATAGAAAATAGAAAACAGCCTAAAATAGGCTGACACCTCTGCTGTGGATAAAATGACCAAGTGCAACATCCAGAACTGAGCAGATACTCAGTACACGTTAATAGGTGAACAGCAGGGCTCGAGAAAGAAGGGAGTGGAGAAGAGGTCTTATTTCCTGTCGCCATACACCATATTGCCATCAGAGAGGGCAGACGAAGGGAATCTCTGGTCGCTGATGTTGGGCAAGCCTTCCTTCTTCATCTTCTTCTTTGTCAGTTCAGCTTGATCTCCTGTGTATCAGCTCTTCCAAGAGAAAAATGGACTCCTCCAAAAGGCTTACACTTCCACCTCCTGGACTAGACAATCGTTACATGATCATTACAGAAGAGACGCGACGTGCTAGGTAAAACTGGACCACAGAAAGTTAACATGAATGATGAATAAATAAGTAAAAAGCGGAGAGACCTGGGAACCCAGTGGCAAAGGCCAGAGTATCTTCCTTTTCATGCGTGAAACAGGCACTCTATAAATTTTGGGATCCCTGAGCCAAAGGAAAATCCTTAAAACTCTGGGAAGGCAACAGAATTTCCTACCTGGCGTCCTTTATGCTGCAGTCCTCGTCTGTAGGCTCACAGAAGACCAGAGCAGATGCTGTTAATGTCTTGCCCCAACCTCTCACTACTCAAGGTTTCCATGTTGCCAAAGGCCTCGTACTACAGGCCAAGGCCAGGCCAAGGAGAGGGGAATGACGCTGACTCTACCTTTGCATGACCCTGAGAGTGAGTGCCTCCTTAAATTCTGTAGCCTAAGCACCTCGTTCCCCTCCCCCTCATCTCAGGGGTGCAAGCGCCTATGTCTTCCTGTCTGGGGCTTTCTCTACCCCAAGGAGCAAGTTCAGCCTTGTGCAGGGCAGGCCAGAAGTGCCAGGGAGTTGAGGAGCCCAGGAGTAGCCCTCAACCGATGACGCATGTAAGATAGAGGACAAATGTTCCTGCTTCCCTGCTGCTCAGGTGGGACAGCTCTGAAGTATGTTCTCCATCATCTCCCAAAAGTCTCTAGTGCAGGGCCGCCAGATTCAGCAAATAAAACACAGCAAGCCCAGTTAACTTCAAATTTCAGATAAGCAATGAATAACAACATAGGTATGTCTCACGTATTGTATGAGACATACTTACACTAAAAAATTACTTGTTTATCTGAAATTCAAATGTAACTGGATGTCTTTTATTTTATCGGGCAACCCCACCTCATGGTTGTAACTCATTTATGAATATACTCTTTTCATTTCCTTATTTCTCCACCAGTACTTCCTGGAATCACTTCCCCATTAAATTATCTATCCTCAAATTCTAGTTACTTCTGGAAAAATCCAACCGAAGACAGAGATTTTAAGCCACCGAGGGTAGACGTGTGGGAGTTTCTCAGTCAAATACCCTCTAATTTTTCTGGGCAAGTGTTAAACTCATCCCCAGGTCACCAAAGTGGCTGTTGATCCAACTCATCGTTTCAACCAACGTGAAATTCTTCTGTTCTCTGGAAAGTGAGAAAAGGAGATTCATGTCAGCCTCACCAGTGGTTCTCGGGGAGTAGAAAATGCTGTTATGATTCCTCGGGCTCTTTCTCCATTACTGGTCCCCAAACTCCACATCTTTCAGGGAATAACTCATTCCACAGGAGGAGACACCATGGATAGATGTGTGCGTGGAGGTACAGAGATCCACTCCCAGCTTCCACTCTAAACGGATACCACGTTGTATGATAAAGAGAAGCACTCGAATTCCACCCCTTCTCTGCATGGCCAAGAACACGGGCTCTGGGCTATGAGTGTGAGCCTTCGTTTGTTACTTCCTGGCTATGTGACCTGAGCATGGGACTCCACCTTGCTGAGCCTCCATTTCCCCATCTGTCAATCAAGGATAATCACACCCCCAGTACGGGACAGTGGGGGCTTTCAGTGACACGATGCAGACAAGATCATTGCTGGCTGTGACTATGGTGATTATCATGCTACCCTGTTGCTGAATTTGTTTGGCAAAACCCGAGGCTGTCATAGCTTAAGGGTTCTGTTTCCAAGGCAGAAATTGGAAGCAATGCCCATGACGTATCAAAGGGTTTAAAATCACTTCTCCTGGCAGGAGGCTGTGGCTCTGAACATTTTGCATAGGGTTCTCCTTCAGGAATGAGTCCCAAAGCCAGGAGGAAGAGTGAACACCTTCCAGCAATTCGTCCAACAGTATTCACTGAGCCTGGAGCTGAGCACTGGGTGTCTCTTTAGATGGAATGTGAGTTCGTCACTTTATCTCACTAGTGCCGAATGAGGCTAATTCACTCGTTCTCACACTGCCTGTCCCCGGTGGGCATTTGAGTGTGTGACTTCTGACGCAACACTGCCGTGTTTTTTCCCCAACATCTTTTAAAATGTGTTTTCCCCCAAATCCTTGAACAATGTACATCGTGATGTTTCACGGTTTTAGTTAGCCCTGGTATCCTATATATACCCAATGGGAGTCCATGTACTGCAGTTGCAGGCACAGCTAAAAGCAATTTCTGTGTGCAGAATTGGCCCCTATGAAGGATAAATTGCACTCTCCCTTCTGGTAAATTAAAGGGAATCCTGATTTTTGAAAAACAGCAAAGAATTCAAGGATCTATCTCTTCCCTGCTCTCTGTAAGAAAGAGATTTAAAACTGTACAGCTAATCCTCGTGCAAATAATCTCAAATCAGGTGTTTTTTTTTTTTTTAACTCATCCTAAAACTGTATCAACTCTTTAGTATCAGGCCACTCCTAAATGATGACAAACGAAGGCTTTCAAATCCTAATGGCGTTTGTTTTCCATTTTGTGTTTTTATCCAAATCACATCTTGTTTGGCAAAGACGTTTTATTTTTTTGTTTTCCTGATTCATAGGTCCTTAATGAAAGTAAAATTCAACCTTCCATTGGTCTTGTATGAATTAGAGACCGTGTAAACAGTACTTAACAGTTCTAATTGAAGGTCAGTAAATCCCCAAGAGATTAAACGAATCCTGCAGGGAGCCATGTAAATCTCTCTCCCTTTTATGGCAGCCCAGCGGAGCCCCAGTCTGCCTTGTGCAAGGCTTAATAAACATGGTATGCATCTAATCAAAA
The DNA here is from genome assembly GCF_057802395.1 of Ceratotherium simum simum. Classification (NCBI taxonomy): domain Eukaryota; kingdom Metazoa; phylum Chordata; class Mammalia; order Perissodactyla; family Rhinocerotidae; genus Ceratotherium; species Ceratotherium simum. The sequence continues at coordinate 19,190,959 of NC_141934.1, read as the reverse complement.
CCATTTTGCACCCAAAGAGGTTAGGGGCGTAAATCACAATAACTCTTGGCACCAAACCCTCGGCCCAAAGGGGCCCAGTGTTGCCAAACACCATTAAGAGCTGACCGCTAGGACTTAGCTGTCTGGCATGGGTTTCCAGGTCTGAGTGTCCAGCCTGCTTCTCAGCAGGACAATCCAGATGGGGACATAAAATCTGAAAAGGATAGCAATTTCAAATGACCCCCTTGCTCTCTCTGCATTCTATACTCCTTGCCAGCTATGACCTGATACAAAAAAACATTGTCCTCACCTTGACATTCAGATGCAGGTGCAAAAGCATCCTTCTTGACATTCCTGAGTGTAATTTCACGCTTGGCTTTGGATTACTTTCAGTGTCAATGCCTAGATCTGCCCTTGAAGGGCCGTGAACTCATTTATCATAACCAAACATGCACCACTTTAAAAGAAGATGGTGTAAAGGCCCAAGAACCTAGCTGGAAGGAACCCGAGCAAAGAACGAAATTAAACTCAGGAATGTCAACAAGGGTGGCCTCGTACTTGATCTGAATGTCAAGATGAGGACAATGTGATTCACCAATACAACCATCCCTTGCAGTTGTGCATGAATGGCTGAATGAATGAAGCTGTACAAACAGAAAGTGGTCTGTGATCTTGGGGACTGGAGTAACCAGAGTGAGAAATGTTTCAAGATTTTCCCCAAAATGCAAAGTGAGCACCATCTTGGATCCATTGTATGTATTAAATTTGATCCTTCCATCATGCATCTCAGGTAGACATTATTCTCTTTGTTTCACACATGAAGAAACTGATGTTCAGAGAAAGGAGACCAGGTCTCTGAGTCACCCAGCTGGTTGAGTGAGACACTTGGGCTTCAAAGCCAGGTCCACCCCAACTCCAGAGACCACCCTCTGTCCTCTTGACAAGCCACTGCTTAGAGGAACAGGACAAGGAAGATACTCAGCACATCTCCAGAAAGACTCGTACGAAAGGGAAGTGACATCCAGACTGCTAAGGAAGAGCTCTTCAAAGTCAGAGTAAAACTAAGAAAGAAAGCTCTGGAATATGTCAACTACTTGGGATTCTGAATCCTTCTCAAGGTTTGTTCCAAGGGCCACTACAAATCACAACGGCCCTTGGAATGATACTGATATGCCATCCCGGATGTAGCCGTCAACTGGGGCATCAACCGGATGCTCCTTTCCAATAGGACAAGTTGTTGCTCTGTTCATGGTCTCTCTGGCCGTGCTGAATAGGGGTTCTCTACTCTCTCTCTCGATGTCTAACCTGCACGTTTCCTAAGATGTTCTTGGATGACGCTGGTTTTCCTCTGAGGTGGCTTCCCATGAATTGGAGCCTTGTCCTCTCTCCATCACACAAATTGTCTTGAGTGGTCTTGAAGCTCACTGGCAGTGGCTTCTTCCCTCAAGGTTTGGGAACCTCACTAGTATGTATGGCCACATCTCTTCTTTTATTTATTTATTTTTTTTTTGCTTCCTCCTTCAGCCCTTTTGGAGCATCCTGCCTTTGAATCTTTTATTGGTGCATTAATTCAGCGCTCTGGGCTTCAGGAGTGAGGCACCCTCAGGAGGTCTTACGGAAAAGGGAGTTTATTGTAAAGTGAATGGAACCTTTAAGTTTCCCAACAGAAACCTAACAGAACCCTGATTATATCTGGGTATCTATTCCATCGCTATCTCCAGAGGTGGAAGTCACTGATACTAAGTCAATAAGCATCGTTCATTAGTCCAGGGGGCGCACACTATTCTAAGCTGGGCTAATCTCACTGGAGGGAAGAACTTTTTTCATGTGAGCGTAGAACAGTTTCTTCTCTCTCGATCTCTACTGCCAGGTATGACCAAGAAAGCTGTTGTCTCACAGCTGATACCATGTTGTGACAGTGAGTGGAACCAGCCAGCCTGAGGATGAAGCCACAAATGAAGACAATGCAGTGAAGAACGACCCTGAGTCACTGAGTCATTGGAGACGTCACTGAGCTGCTCACCAGTCCGTGCCTGCATTCAGTCCACCTCTGGGCTCCCATGACATGACTATACAACTTTAATCACTGCCTAAGTTTGAGTCGAAGTTTTCTGTTACTCTCCACCAAAAGCATCTTAACTGATGTGTAACAATACTTTTGGTCAGAACTGAGAGCTGAAAGAGATTTCACAGCTCAAGGAGTGACCACTCTCTCTGCCTCTTCTCACAACCTGCCAACTCCATTCTCCTCCCTTTCCCAACTGCCCAGTCCTCTCCATGGTCCCCACCCAAATGTAGTCTGCCATTAGACACTTCTACTGCAGGTCCTAGCCAGCCTATGGTTGGATCACCATCAGATGCCCATCTGTGTTAGGAATTGCCAGTCCCCCCCCACTCCCGATAGCCATCCTTCCACTATTATTTAGTAATAGATTCTATAAAGTTGAACTGGGCACAGGGCCACCTAGAGAAAGACTGTAGTTTTCAACTTCTTCTGAATCTAAGTCATGGCCATGTGACTAAGTTCTGGCCAATAGGAAGTCAACAGAAGTGATGGGTCATATCCTTAAAAGGAAGACTCTGCCTTCTGTGTCCCTTTGTCCCATCCCACTGCACAGAATGCAGAGTATGTGGCAGGAACTGAAGCAGTGACCTTAGATCCCAAGTGCTAACACAGAGAAATGAAGGGGAAGGAACTTGAGACCGGGACTCCATCACTGTGGGATAATGATGCCAAATGGACTGCTCAGGTTTGGAGCATTGCAAGACATCTCAGGAGCTGGGATGGCCTGTCAGAGCTGTTTTAAATCAATACAAAGAGGCTGGGCCTTTCTATACCCAAATCAATCAGTGACACTCTCCATGATCCTGGAGAGTGGGGAAGCAGCTCCCTTCAGCCAAGGGCAGTTTCTGCAGAAGGACTCAGCTATGAGCCAGAAAGATCTTCTATCTCTGGAGCTGGAAGAAGGAGTCCCTTGGTTCTGAAGGTGGGCTTCTGAGTGGCACACCACAGCCTCCACTACAATCTTCACTTATTCATTCAACAAACACTTATTGGGCACCTACTCTGTGCCAGAAAATGTGCTCCTTTTCCTAACTTGCCCTGCTTCAACCCTCTCCTTGCTGCCATCCCTTCCTTGCTCTTTCCTCCTCCATATCTCTCTCCCCAGCCCCCACAGTTTGCCTAGAGCCAGAACTCCAAGAATTGGCTGGCGCCTTAATTGCTTCTCTCTCCTCTGTGACATCAATTGGAGGTGACATTTCCCGAGCACGGAGCTGCATCCCTGTGGCTGCATATTCCCCCTGTCACAGGAGATCATTGAAGCTGTCACCCGTGGAAAGCTAGAAGCCATCGGAGGAGCAGGGGTGCAGAGATCCCGGGTAGCATTCAAAGGGTTGGTGAGACACGCGTCCCAGAGCGGGTTCCAGAGGCACTTTCTGCCCTGCTGGTCTCTGCCTTGGGAGAGCTGACGGGATCTGACATTTCAAGGGTTACCCGACTGAACTACGCCAACTGGGTCTCTCACCCAAAGCGAGGGGGAAAGGGCTGGGTCTTGGGTGGCAAGCCAGTCCCTGAGGAAGGAACAGAGCAACGTGGACAAGCAGAGAAAGGAAAGCAGGCAGAGAAGATTCCCAATGGCCTCTAGTGGCAAACAAGCCTGGATTTGAGCTCCAGCTCCTTCCCTTAGAGATGCCTCAGTTTCCCCAGCCATAAATGGAGATAATAATATCCACCTCAAAGGGTATTGTTGGATCAAGCATGCCAAAATATAGAGGTTTTTTTTGTTTTTTTTGTGAGGAAGATTGTCCCTGAGCTAACATCTGTGCCAATCTTCCTCTACTTTGTATGTGGCATGCATCCACAGCATGGCTTGATGAGCGGTGTGTAGGTCTGCGCCTGGGATCCAAACCTGCAAACCCTGAGCCACCAAAGTGGAGCACGCAAACTTAACCGCTGCATCACTTGGCTGGCCCGTATTCTTCTCTTTTGATTCCTCCAGCTCGCCTGGTAACCTGTGGCCAATCTGTCAGCAAATGGTGTCAGCTTTATCTCCAAAAGATGTCCTGAAAATGACGAGTTGCCCCACCTCCACTGCTACCAAGCGGCTGTCTCCTGCCCAGACAACCTCATAGGCTCCCGACGAGTCTCTCCGCTTCCAATCTTACTGTTCCACACAGCAGTCAAAACATAATTTGCAAAACATAAATCAGATCACGTCATTCCCCTGCTTAACACCTTTTAGGAGGCTCTTTCTGCACTTAGAAAGAAAAGACCCTCCATACTCTGGCCCTGACCCCCCTCCAAATTCTCCCTTGCTCGCTAAGCTTCAGTGCTCCCCTGCCTTTCTTCCTTGACCACCCCAGGTTTGTTCCCACCTGAGAGCCTTTGCACTTGCTGTTCCCCATGCCTAGAATGTTCTTCCTCTGGTCTCACCTGACTGATGTCTTGGCGACTTCAGATCTCTGCTCAGATGTCAACTTCTCAAGGAGGTCATCCATGACTGCACAACCTCAAGTACCCCCTTGGCACCCTTGGCTGTGTTCTCTCTCTCTCTCTCTTTCTCTGTCTCTCCACCTCTGTCTCATGCATACACACACTATTTAGTTTCATCACCTTTCCCTTGTCAACGTTTTCTGGTTCATTTAGTTGTTCATCTGAGCTCTGTGTCAGCCTGGAATCTTCCCGTCTCATTCACCATTGAATCCCCAGTGCCTAGCACAGTGCTTGGGACATGAGAAATATTTGTTGCGTAAATGAAGGATGCATGTGCCTGGCACATGGTAAATAGACTATAACCATGTCACGACTGTTACTATTAGAAAGGAGAAGCTTTCTAGCCTGGTGCCAAATCTCCAGTCACATTTAGTGGATGGTGTCAGCGCCCCTCCCACATTAATGGAAATGAAACCTGCAGCTGGAAATGGCTTGTTCCACCCTCAACAGCTTCCAGAGCTGCTCTTTAAATTATTATTCAAACTGACAAAGGCCAAACAGGTGCTGGGGAATGTCCCAATCCATCTCAATTTCAGTTTGTCACTCGAGATTCATGTGCTCTCAAAGCTGGAAGGGCCCAAAAGATGGTCCAGAGCAGCCCTCTCATTTTTCAGATGGGAATATTGACACCCCAAGAAGTTAATCACATCACTGGTTCTTCAACACACGAGCCCCTGTCCTGGACCCATTGTCTCTGGCTGGGCTCTGGCTCTTGTGTGCATGCTCTTTGCATGACTGGCTTTCTGCACGTCCCTCTTGGGAGAGCTTACATGTCAATCTCACTGGGAATGATGCTTTGACCCATCCCATAGATCTCCCACTAACCCTGCTCTATTAGTGTCTTTTTCACACTTTGAGGAATTGCTGATCTAATTATCCACCTTCTCCTCCCATGGACTCAGCTCCACGGTGGCAGGAAGATGTCTGTCTTATGCATTCTAGTACCCTCAGCATCCACACAGTGCTTGGTACCTAGTAAGTGCTCTATAAACACCTGATGGTGAAAACAAATATAAATCTGCATTCCAACGGAAAATTTTGAATTCTCAAACCATTTGCTTGTGGGTGTAAGACAAGTCTTCATCTACTTTCAAGCCTCGCCTTCTCCGATACCACGTTTCTTTAGCACTCCCAGCATCAGCTGGATTTTATTATTAATAATAAAAACAGCCCATGATTTATGGGGCATCATGGAGCCCAGGCTGTCTAGTGGGCTTAAGCTTTGCACATAAAAATCAAGGCTGCTACCTGAAACCCAGCAGGTCGGCAAGGAGGGAAATGGAACCATGGGGCCCTTGCGGACCAAGCCACTTGGGTTTTCTTCTACCAGTGGGTCCTGCCCAGCTACAAATTGATGAGCCCAAGTTCTCCCTGCACCAGTGTCTTCTCCTCCCCATTTGCCACCCTGGGCTTGCCAAGGACGGGGCTCTGCAGCTCACGGGTATACCTCTAAGTTAGAGAATCACAGCATTGGCGGCTGGAGGGAGACCTTGAAGATCAACAAGATTAGGGGTCACTTTTGGCTTGCAGGATTGCTTTATTTGGCCGATGTCATGCTTGTAAGAAATTTGAATTAATTGCAGACATTCAAAAATCAAATTTTGATTTCTCTCTCCTCTTGAAAACTAAGAAGCTCTGGTGATGTGGGGCTGGCATTCCTGTCTGGCAACAATTTGCAGGAGTGGAGTGGTGCCTGCGCCCTTTCGAGGAGCAAAGGCCCCCCGGTTTTCCCAGTCACCGTTTCTCCTTTGTATGCTGTCACCCCAGGCCTATTTCACTCACTTGTATAAATTGTCTGGCTTGGAAGAGCTTACCAACTGTGAACCAGCCAACTCTCCATTTCCCAGATGGAGGCACTGAGTCTAGAAAGGAAAATCAAGTTATCCAAGATCCCCCAAAAGTGAAGGACAGACCTAAGCCTAGAACCCAGGCTCCTGGCCTTCCTTCCATCCAGGGCTTCTTCTCCCAGTTTTCACCTGCAATGCGGCTCCTTGTAAGGCCACTGTATTCATCTTCTGGGGCTGATGTAACAAACTAGGTGGTTTAAAACAACAGGAATTTATTCTGTTAGTTCTGGAGGCCAGAAGTCCAAAACCAAGGTGTTGGCAGAGCCACACACCCACCCTGAAGGCTCTTGGGGAGGATCCCTCCTTACCTCCTCCAGCTCCTGGTGCCCCTGATGTTCCTTAGCTTGTGGCTGCATCACTCCAATCTCTGTCTCTGTCTACATGGCCTTCTCCTTGCGTCTCTGTGTGTCCCGCTGTTTTGTCTGTCGAATCTCCCCCTGTCTCACTCTAGCAAGGACACTTGTCATTAGATTTAGGGCCCACCCAGGTACTCTAAGATGATCTCATCTGAGATCCTTAAGTTAATTTAGATCTGCAAACACCCTTTTTCCAAACAAGGTCACATTTACAGGTTGGAGGGCATGGTGGTTAGGACGTGGACGTATCTTTTTGGAGGCCACTATTCAACTCACTACAGCCACCAAGCCAAAGGAGTTCCCTAGAGCCCCCCAGCCCCAAGGGAAAGGCATCAGCTGAGGATAAGTTTTCATTGGTCCACAGTTCCAGTGCAGGCTGCTCTGAGATCCTGGGAGGCAGGGGAAGCTGCAGGACAAATGCAGAGGTTCCAAATAGCCCTCAGAGTGACCTCCACAAGGAAAGGCCTCAGAAAGAAAACATAATAACAATAACTATGATCCTTTGTATCACGGATAATAATCACAGTAATCACGGTAATAAATAACAGCAACAAAATACTAGCCAGGCATGGGCGTTATTTCATGTAAGACTCCTAATAACACAGTGAGAAAAGTGTTGTCATTACACTTAGTATATCAATGAGGAAATTGGAGCCTCAGAGAGGTTAAGTCACTGGACCAAGGTCACACAGCGAGTAAGTGGTAGAAGCAGGATCTGACTCAGGTCTATCTGACTCCATGGTTTCCACCAGCACCTGGTGTAGGTGTGACATCTGCAGGGAGTAGAGACAGGTGTTCAATTGTGCACATGGACTAAATCCCACCATCTTGGAGCATCCTCGAGAATGTTCCCCATATCAGCCTCCTCCCATTCAAAAGCATTTGCTGCCGAGGAAAAGGTATCGCCAAGCTGGTGCATTTGATATTCTTCCAGAGGCAGAGTCGCATGCAGTCGGAAGGTTTAAACTCCACTGGTGACTAGGAAATCATACAAGGACGTGCTGGTCCTTCAAGACTCTAGATCAGATGACATTGATGAATTTCTCACCTGCTTGGCATCTTCCATTCTCACGAAAAGGCCAGAGGCCATTCTGGAAGTTGCTGGGAGTCTTTACACTCTGGATTCTTACTACTCCAAATGGTGTAGGACTTGCCCCAAAATATCTACTCTCTTCATAGCTTTTGTTTCTGCCATTGAAGAGCCACGAGCCGGCAAGTCCTCTCTTCCTCGTTAATTCCTTAATTGGACTTTTTTTGTGGATATGACAAAACAATTTCTCCCCTAAAAAATACATAAATAGAAGGATGAAAATAGCCAAGAGATTTGAATGTAGGGGCTGAGCATGTGAGAGCTGTACCATCAGATGTTAAGAAGAAGCATAAAGCTACAACAATATAATCTATGGTACTATTATAAAGAAAATAGACAAATCCGTCAATAAATCAGAAAGTCAGATGGTTCAACAAATGTTGTTAGGACACACTTACTATTAGGTGGCACTATTATAAAAAATTAATAATAGCCTTAATAAAGAAGTTAACATGTGTAGCTTAATTGTGCCAGGTTTTCAGTTTTATATGAATCAACTTGATTAATGCTCTCACTCATTCAATGAAGTAGCACTATTATTATTCCCAGGTTAGTGATGAGGAAACAGAGAGGTTAAGTGACTTGTCCAAGATCAAACGGCTAATGAATTAAACAGTTTGCGTGGATAATCTAAATATGAAGAAAATTTCTGATCTGTGAGCAGAGAAAGCCTTTCCAAGCACAAAGTTGGCAGGAACAATAATTCAGAATATTAATGGATGTGACTCTAAGAAGAAATCAGAAACCATTGTATCACCCACAAAAATAAAAATACCATGGCGGGGGGGTAAAAAGATACTTGACAAAATTGAGGGAATATATCTCTAAGTTTTGATAGCAAAGGCTTAACTTATGATGGTTAATCTATAATGAACTCTTATAAATCAATAAAGGGTAGACACTCAAACAGAAAAATCAGAAAAGTACATCAACAACCAATTCACAAAAGCAAAACTATAAAAAGCTAACAAACATATGGAAAAAAAATTTTAACTTCTCTAGTAAATAAAGAAATGCAAGGAAAATAGAGACAGAATTTTTTTTCTTCTCAAGATTGGCAAAGAGTTAAAGAGAAGAAGATGGCTCACACTGGGGAGAGGTAGGGAGTGGGGCATTCTTATGCACAACTTGCAGGAGTATGAATTGGTATAACCTCACAGAGGCAATTAAGCAAATTTATCCAAAATATTTATACCAATCAAGTAATGAGTTCCTCTCCTGGAACTTTAACCTGAGGAAGTAATCAGAGACACACAAAGGTTTGTGTCTAAAGTGATAGTTGTGCAATTATAGGAAAAACAGAAATGACAAATATCCAACAGTAGAGAAGACATTAAGTCAAGTTAGGGGTAGTTTTACAATGGAATATTTTTCAACTGTGAAGATCATGTATTTGAAAAATATTTCAGGATCAGAGGAAATTACAAGAAAGTATGTTGCTAAATAAAAAAAGCAGTGTGCATAACATAATTATAATTCCATAATTGTGTCTGTACGTCTACAAAGAAAAAGAAACTAGAAGGATATAAAGTAAAATGCTAACAATGTAACCGTGATTATCCTCTGAGAGTTGGAATTAGGTGTCCTTAGTCTGTTCGGGCTGTTCTGTTAGTCTTAGTCTGTTCGTTAGTCTGTTAGTCTGAACAGACTAACGAACAGACTTTGTATTATAACAAAATACCATAGACTGGGCGGCTTAAACAACAACCATTTCTCTCTTACAGTTCTGGAGGCTGGAAGTCCAAGATCAAGACGCCGGTAGACTCAGTGTCTGGTGAGAGTGAGCTTCCTGGTTCATAGACAGCCGTCTGCTCACTGTGCCCTCACATGGCAGAACGGGATGGGGAGCTCTCTGGGGTCCCTTTTATAAGGCACTAATCCCATTCACGAGGGCTGCACCCTCATGCTCTAATCACCTCCCGAAGGCCCCACATCCTAACACCATCACCTTGTGGGTTAGGTTTCAACATATAAATTTGGGGGGACACACACATTCAGTGTATATATAGCAGGCATTTAATCTTCTTTATGGTTTTCTGTATTTTTCAAATTTTCTTCAAGGAACATACAGGTGGTTGTCATTTCTGCTGTTTACCTTGTCTTTCTAGCTCTCCAGCATCCAGGCACATAGCAAGATTTCACTCTCTGGCCCTCTTCTGTTTGGGTGGGGCTACGTGACTAGTTCCAGCCAATGAGTTGTGAGCACGGTGGCATGTGTCTCTTCTGAGCTGTAATATTAGAATGCCAGTGTGAGGCCAATTACGTTTGAGATTATGCCTGCTCTATTACCTCTGTCATAGAGTGATCATGACAAGCAGAGCCCCTCTTGCTAACCCATAAAATGTAGCATAAAAGAGAAACAAGCATATTTTTCTTTGTTTGCTTTTCAGCCCACTGAGATTTCGCGATTGTTACCACAGATAACCCAGCTTACCCTAAATGAAAAAAGTGTGTTGCTTTTACATGCAAAAGAAAAAAAAAGGAATAATACGAGAAGGAAAAACTATTCATGTGCTGGTCTTAAAGACACTTTAGGATCTTGGAACATGTACATGTTGTCATTATAAAGAAAAAATTTATCACAGACCAACTCTTCCTAAAAATTCATCTGCTTAATATGCCTGGTAATCCCTCCCATGAGGCTGGTGTGAGACAGTACAGTGTAGGGTTCAGCAGCCCCCAGTTCTAGAGTGAGACCAGACCTGGGTTCAAATCCTGGCTCTCCCATTTACAAGTTGTGCAAACTTGAGCCAACAATTTCCTCCCTCTGGGTCTCAGCTCTTCATAGGCATATCTGGGGATAATAACTGTACTTATCTGTAAAAACTGGTAAAAAAAAATTGAATGAGCTATAGGGTGAGTGACTACACAATTTATTGTCCCAACCAGTGCACTTTGAGGAGTGAATGCTATTACTGTTCTGGGAAAACAGATGTGGACAGTGACAGTCTCGGACAAACCCAGACATGAAGTCACCATAGACCAGAGGTCCTCCACCTTGGCTGTACGTTGGAATCAACTGGGAAGCTCTGAAAATACTGATGCCTGGGCCCCACCCCCAGAGATCCTGATGTGATTGACCCGGGGTGTGCCTGGGCCTCCTGAACTTTAAACTTTCTAGGTGATTCTGATCTGCAGCCAGGGTTGAGACCCACTGTCCCTACTATATGTGAGGCCAAGCACGTGGTGAGTGCCATCAGTGTTTATTATCGTTGCTATTGTTATTACATCACTATTATTATTACTAGAGAGAATTACATATCTAATGCTGAGCCTATTGGAATGATTTTGGTAACTATTACTATAATTAATAATCATTACTAATGAAGAGAACATTCCAGTGGGTGACATCTTGCAAATTACCATGAGCCTGGCTTAAAACAGTAGCTGTCACCCAGGGGTGATTTTGTCCCCCAGAAGATATCTGGCAACGTCTGGAGACATTTTTGGAGGTTACAATGTCGGGGGGAGGGCAGGATGCTAACACCTTCTTGAGGGTACAGACCAGGGATGCTGCTAATCATCCTACAATGCACAAGACAGGCCCCCACAACAAAGAATTATCTGACCCGAAATGTCAGTAGTGCCAAGGGTAACAAACTCTGCTTTAGAAGTTGGGGTGGGGAAGAACTCTCAAAGTAGAAGTCATGTCAGAAATACAGGAGCAGCCTTTGTCGTTCTGTCCTTGCATTGCCACTGCGCCTTCCAGCTGTGGGAGGAGAGGAAAGCCCCGGGCCTGGCCCTGGGTTGCACAGTCAACGCCTCACTTAAACCTCCCCTGGATCCAGATCATCGCACACCAGGTATGCACTTGAGATTGCCTTTCGACTTGGAGGAGCCGTTCGAAAGTCTTGGCGTCCGCCGGTGCTGGAAGTGTTTATAAGAGACTTCCTCGCAAAACAAAGGTCATCCAGGGAAAACCAGAAACAGATTTCTTTTCTTTCTCTGGCTCACTTCCGCTAGAAACGTCCAAGAAGCTCACTAACGTCTTAGTCGTGGAAGAGAAACATTTAGGAGAAGAGAAGAGGGGGAAGCTGTTTATGCCATTGTAAGAAGGATGGCACTGAGCGTCAGCCCAGGCTGTGTTCTGGGGGAGGAGGAGGCAGAATTAAAGAGGGAGAGAAGGAAGGAAGGAAGGAAGGGAGGGAGGGAGGGAGGGAGGAAAGGAATATGGAGAGAGGGAGGAAGGGACAAAGAAGGGAGGGAGAGAGGGAGGGATGGGTGGATAGATAAATGGGTAACAGGATGGATGAGTGGAAAGGTGGAAGGACAAATGTATAGGCGGGTTGGTGGGTAAATGGATGCATGGGTGGGTTAGTGGATAGGTAGATGAATGAATGGATGATTGCAAGGATGGATGGATGGAAGGATAGATGGATGAATGGATGGGTGAGTGGATGAATGGATGGGTGGATGGGCAGGTACATGGATGGGTGGGTAGGTGAATGAAAGGGTGGATGGGTGAGTGGGTGGATGGAAGGATGAGTGGATGAATGGTGAGTGGGTGAGTGGGTAGGTGGGTGGGTGGGTGGATGGATTGGTGGATGAAAGGGTGAGTGGATGGATGGATGCATGGATGGATGGGTGGAGGAATGGTTGGATGGATGGATAGAAACAAGGAAGGAAGGCTAGATGTACGGGAGAATGATGGATGTACGGGAGGGTGAATGGGTGAATGGGTATGTGGGTGAGTAGATGATAGGTGGATGACTGGATGGATGGATTGATTCATCTCAATCAAAGACACTGTATCTTTAAGTAAGATTGCAAATTAGAGGTTCCTTAGCTGAATATGGCTGACAGCACGTTTTATGTAGCTCACTCAGTGCTCTTGAGCAATGGCTTTCAATCTTGGCTACACAGTAGAATCAAGCAGGGAACTTATAAAAGTCCTGCAGCTCAGGTGCCACCCCCCACACCAATTACGTCACAATCTCTGGGGTTGACACCCCACCACTATTTTTTAAAAATTCTGACATGATTCAAATGGCAGCCGAACTTGAGAACCAGTGTAAATTCAAAAGACAATGGAACTAGGCTAGAGTTCTGCTTGATCAAAACACTTGCAGACGCTTATCTCTTGTCTCGTGTCAGGTCTCCTTCAGCCACTAGAGTTATTGCCTGCCCTTGGTGAACTCTGAATTTGTAGCCAGACTTTGGTGTCAAACTTGGGGGGATATCGGCCCCTATCAAGACACTATGTGACTTTATTCAAGTGGCTTAACTGCTCTGTGCCTCTGTTTCTCCATCTGCAAAATGGAGCCCATGAAAGTAAAACCCTATAGAGTTTTGCAAGGAGCAAAGGAGAGAATGGCTTGCATCGTGGAAGCACTTGACTGATGATAGCTACATGATTGCTCTTATGAGTATTAGTGTGAATCCAATACCTCCCAATTCAGATATAGATAATAATCATAGACAACATATATTATTCATGTCCTTTATGCCAGGCATTGTTCTAAGAGCTTTACGTTTACATGTATTAACTAATTTCATCCTTGTAAAACCTCAACGAGTTAGGCATTATGACTATTCCCATTTTCCAGATGGGAAACTGAGGCACAGATAGGTTGAATCATTTACATATTGGACACACAGCTAGTCCTGGTGAAGCTGTGACCTGAGACCAAGAAGTCTGGCGATCGCCTCCACTTAGAACTCATACAGTCCACCCCTTACTTCTCCAGATGGGAAAGATAGAGGCCCAGAGGGGAGAAAGGACTTCTGAAAGTCTCACAGCCAGTTATCAAGGAAGATGGCCATTTGTCTGACCCAGATCCCCAGCTCTCTCCTGCTGGGCTCTGTGTCAGTGTCCTGTCAAGTGCACCCTGACCCCTTAAGTCTTGAAGGACTTTTCTGATTTTCAGAGCTTTCATTAAAATTCAAAGGCTCCCAAGAGGTGGTCCCCGGTGGGAGGTCATTTATTCGCTCATTCATTTATGCAATGAATATTTATTAAGCACCTACTCTGTGCCAGGAACTGTGCTAGGTGCTGAGGACGCATAGTGAGTGGAACAGATCCATCTCTGGCCTTAAAGGATTTTGCTGGTGGTTTAGCAGGTCTGGGCAGGCGTTGCAAGGCTGAAGTCTGGGCTGCATGGTGGGAGGGGGCCGGGGGGAGTCCTGGAGCAGACAGACGGTCCTTTAAAGCACCAGCGCTCCGTTCTTGACCAGGCACCCCACTCCACACTCCCACCAGCGCCCACCCCAACTCTGATCCGTGGCACCTCCGGGCTCAAGGCTGGCAGTCCCCACCTTGGCCTCATGTCCAACCCACTTGCAGAGGGAAGCAAAGAGTTCCTTGGCATCTCCATTTTTCTTTTCTGAAACGTATGAAATTTCCTTGATGATATTGTCAAAACAGCATAAAAGAGAGTGTTGGGGAAAAGATCACCCGTAGCTGCACTACCAAACATACCCCTGCATTTGGGGGTGCTCCCTGCCAACCTCTGTTTGCAGTAGGGTTGCGGTCATGGAGCTGGGGAAGAGTCAGACACACCAGGTCCCCGATTCTGACATGTGATGTATTCACATAGCGATTTAGCAACATTACTTTCCTCTCCGCGCCTGTGATTTCTCATTTGCAGAAAGGAGCCAATGTTCTCTTCTTACTTTGCAGGATTGCTTGATAGAGGGTGTGAAAAAAATATGCATATGTCCGACGCCTGGTGCAGAGCAGGCACGCTGTACATTACTCCAGAGACTCCCACTTTTAGAGGTTTAGAGGAAAGCATCGCCAGCCCTGGGTCCAAGTCCTAGGGCCCCGACTCACTAACTGTGGGACCTGGGGCTAGACACTGAACCTCCCTGAGCCCCGGATTCCTCCTCTGTGTCCCGGGGATGAGAATGCCTGTCTCAAGAATATTGTGAGAATTAAATAACAAGAAGCTGGTGTGCCGCAGGCCCCCTAAGAGTAGCAGGTGCTATTATGATTGTTGTTCTTATTACTATTGTGATTATTATTTCATGCAATATTTACACCATGACATTTACTCTCGGCAAAAGAGCCATATGTAATTCAAATCAACACAAACAGAGGCAGATCCAGGTTTGGGGGAGCCTGCAGTTCTTTCAACCGGGGGACCTCTAAAAGAAAGCATGCAAAAATAGCTAGCTTTTGCAAAATTTATAAGAATCCATGACCCTGTGATCATTTTTCTAGGTCCCTGCTCAGGGTCAGAAAAGAGGCTCTTGCAAACGTGGGGTCCTGATCATAAGCTTCACTGGTTTCAGGGGAAGTCTGCTTCTGACCTGGATTTTTGGGGGTGCAGGGAGCGTGGCAGGGTTAAGGCAGAAAAAAGCCCCCATGACAGTCCTCTCCTTCAGAGCTTGGTCTGCCTGTTATGAAACAGCCCATCAGGAGTCCCTCACATCCCCACCTCTGGGCTTTGCACTGGTGTCAGGCAAGTGGTACCCGCCCTGCCTCCTCCTCCTCGCCTCCCCTCCATCCCCCTCTTCCATTCCCAGAGACTTGGCTGGCTCCGAAGTTTCCAGACAGAGGAGCTAAACACGTTAGCCGACAGACTAGCAAGACACAAAAGGCGGCAGGAATCAAATAAAAGGAAAAGCCAGCAGCCACAGGTCAGTCCTGTATAAATATTTATGCTGGAGGAAAAGTTGGTGCCTGAGTAATGACCTTGTGGCTGGTATTAATAGAGATAATGTGTGTCTCTAGAACATGCCGCCAGAAAGAGAAAGGGGGCAGGGATGGGGAGGGGGTGAGAGCGAGAGGCGGGAGGTTATAAATCTTCATGCCAAGCCAAAGCCCCAGCTGACCTTTATACCTTTCTCTCCCGTCCCCTCCAGTGACCCCTCCTCCCCCGTCTGCATCTTCAAATCTATTTTGTCTCCTCCTTGGCCATCACAGCTCCTCATAGGCACTCAATCGTGCATTAGCCATCTTGGGGCTGATCCCTGTCATCGTTGGGGGTGGCTTGGCATGGTGCTGGGTACACTGTTGGTGTTTAATAAAGGTCAATTCCGTTGATTGAGTCAAGCTTCTGTTGCTGATTACAGGCCCCAAACATGGGACCGGTTTTAGCTCCTGGTGGTTTCCCTGTCTTCATCTCCCCTCTCCAATCCAGGTGGCCTCCACTCTGTTGCAGCTAAGGGGAACTTTCCAGACGCAAATCTGATTCTACCTCTCTCTCTGCTGCCAAATTCTCTCAGTAGCTCCTGTGGTCTTGAGATGAAATCCAAACTCCTTAACACGACACATAGGGGTCTTCTTGACCTGGCTCCTGCTTACCTTTTCAGCTTCGTCTCTCACATTCCCCATCTTTCGATGGCTCCCCTCCCCAGCAATACTAAATTGCTTATAATTCCCAAGAAGCCACACTCCTCTTCACATCCAACTCTTTGCACGTTCTGTTCCTGCTACCTGATATGCCTTCTCTGCACTTCTTAATTCGGCTACTTCATCCACATCCTTGTAAGCTTCTCTCAGGTCACATCCCTTCCTCCAGGAAGCCTTCCTTGCATTAGATGCCCGTTTTATCTGCTCCCATAGCATTCTGTGCCTCTCGTCATCACACCACTTACCGGTTGAAGAGTCATTGTCATTTGACTTGTCTCTCTCATTCCTTCAAGATTCTGAGTGCCATAGGGCAACAAGCAGACATCGTCACGACAACATACAGCCTACCACGTAACAGGTGCTCAGGAAATGTTTATCAAGTGAGCCAGGGGAACAGGACCACACCTTCATTCTGCTTGAAAAATGAAATGGGCTCAGACTTCCCCATCTGGGACGTGAGAAAGCAGAGGTCTTAACATCTGGAAAAGTCCCTCCTTCATCGAGGACAGGGGAGCCCGTAACTTTCCTCCTTCCCTCATCTACCAGATGGAACTCCCATTCAGAAGCAAGTTTCCCAATGTTGGGTAGGAAAAATCCCGCTTCTGTACACTACATAAAGGGGAGGGAGAGCAAGAAAGAGAAAGATCAACCCTGTTCAGACAGCTTCAAGGCGGCTTTCCAACTCAAAGACGCCAACGCCGGGATCTGAATATCAAGATGGCATAGAAGGTGAAGTTCAAGCCATAACTTCTTGGAAGCCAACAAGATCTCCCAGGGCAAGGAGCCGCAGAGCGAGACGCTCCTGGAGGAAACTAGAGGCCTGAAGCCACCGCGTCCTCCACCCTTTCCTGAAGCAAACCCCAAGTGCAGATTTTGATATTTCTCTGCCTGAAACTGTGGCGGAATAATCAGCGATTTGAACTCTTGGTCTTTGCAGTCCTGGGCCGTCTAAGGTCTGTGCTACACAAGGAAAGAAGGAGTAAGAATCACCCAACATCTCCGTGTGACTGGCCCTCGGCACTGATGGTTTCCCTAATCATCAAGATGACCCTGGAGCATAGGAAGCATCATCCCCATTGCCCAGATGAGGAGACTGAGGCTGGTAAGGGCGAAAGGTTAGATTTGACCCTAGCCTATGTGATGCCAAGTTCAAGCTCTTTCCTCTGCAGCCTCCTGCCTTGCCACTTAGAATTCATGTGGCCTGTGGGGACTGCCTCTGATTGTCACCTATGAGAAGGGACCATGTCTTTCCCTTATGCTCTCTCCCCTGTCCCACCCACCCTAGAACGAGGTATCGTGCTGATGGACAACGCTTGTTGTGTCTTTAGATATGGCCGATATGTTTGGGCCAACTGATCTTGAGGTGGGCTCAGAAAGCAAAGCCAAAGGCAGCTGAGTGAGTCCCCGAGGAAGGATGCTTGCCAATCGTGTGAGCTTAAAACGCTTCTCTGGAGAAGTCAACAAAGGCAGGGAGAGAGACTCGTACACAAATGTTCACAGCAGCATTATTCACAAAAGCCAACAAGTGGAAACAGTCAAAATGTCCATCAACAGAGGAGTGGATCAGCAAAATGTGGTCTATCCGTACAAGGGAATATGATTCAACCTTAAAAAGGAAGGAAATTCTGATACATGCTACAACATAGGTGAACTTGAAAACATCATGATCTGAATAGAATGACAACGTGGAGGGAAAGAGAATTTTCTCTCTCTCTGCCTGACTGCTAAGCTGGGGCATCCTTCTTCTGCTCTAAGACTAGAATGTGCACCATCAGCTCTCTGGGTCTCCAGCTCAGCAAGAGCAGATTGTGAGATTTCTTAGTCTCCACAATTGCAAGAGCCAGTTCCTTATAATAAATATCATATACATAACAGGATATATCGATATCTATCTATATATATATAAATATCCTATTGGTTCTGTTTCTCTGAAGAACCCTGACTAATACAGAAGCCAGTCACAACAGGACAAATATTGTATGATCCCACTTATACGAGGTACCTAGAGGAGGCAAATTCATAGAGACAGAAAGTAGAATGGTGGTTGCCAGGGGCTGGGGGACAGGAGTGGTGGAGAGTTCGCAGTGAATGAGGACAGAGTTTGTTTGGGAAGACTGAAAAGTTCTGGAGATGGATGGTGGTGATGGTTGCACAACAACCTGAAGGTACTTAATGCCGCTGAATCATACATTTAAAAACGGTTAAAATGATCCATTTTGTGTTACATGTACGTTACTACAGTAAAAACAAAAGCGAGGAGAGAGAGGAGAACGAAGTAAAGCAGATTAGAAGAAGAGGAAAAGAGAGACAGGTGGGAAACGGCGTGAGGAAGAAGGAAGGCCAGCCAAGAGGGGATTTAGGAAGGCAGGAAGACAGGACAACCTGTCGTTACTGAATCCTCCACTTTCCTTCTTTGAGACAGGGCTCTTGGCACATTCCCGCGGGAAAACTCATCTCTAGAAGTGCAGAGTGTCCACTATACCCCTTCTCCCACACACCTGAAGTGAGTACTGGCCTCGCCACAAGCATCCAAGAACGCCTGATCAGTTACTGCCCCCAATGCCTTCACTAATTCAGGGCTCAAAAAAGGAAAAGATAATAAGGGTAATTCGGTGGTTTCAAATGTGCTTTCTTCGTGAAAGCCTTCAATAGAACAAAAACCACAGCAAATTTTTGCAAAATGAAATTTAGCCAGCACTCGTCCTTAATGTAGAGTTATTTTCAATGTTAATAAAACACAAAGCATCCAAGCACGCATTATTAATGTGTCACAGTTTCAACTCTTGGGATGTAAGGTTTCTGTTCCCCCCCAGACTTTGCGGTAGAAATCTTGAATAATGGCCCAACCGTCAGGCACGGGGAGCAGAATGAAGCTGACCCTCCCCAGTGACAGATTCATGCAGAGTCGGCCCCAGAGTCACCACATCTCACCTGATGTCACTCATTGTGTCACCACCCCGATTAGGGCTTTGCTTCCTCAGGATGCTTTCTGGCGCCTGGCCTGGGGTGGTGTCTGATTCCAGGGACATGATGGGTAACATGCCCAGTGACGACATTCAGCTCTCACGATACATCATGTGCACCCGGTCTTATAGGCAGGGGCCTTTGTAGACTCTTATCTTACAAGGACACCCGGCACCATGAAATGTGGAGACCTTCTGCCTGGCGTCCACTTGAGTGGCAGCGGGGAGCATCCTACACCTGTAGAGTCCACCATTCATCCTGGTGTCATCCATCCAGCTCCCCTTTAATACTAGACTGCTCCTCCGTGATGGTAGCCAATGGCATGAGCTCATGGTTAATTTCCATCAGGACGGGAAGTCAACCTTGGGCTCCCCCATCTCCTCTACACTGCCATCCAGTGGGGTCCACAGGATTATAGGTCCATCAACATTTTTTCAATGAAATAGCTCATATCCTCTTTGCCCCCATGGCATGCGAAGTATACACAATGCCTAGCTCAGGAAACCCAGTATTTTTACTTTGAAAATCACTGTATCAAGTCCCCCCAAACTAGCTCAAAACAAAAGGGAGAGTGAGGGTATACAGGGGCTAGAAATGGAACCAGAATATCTCAGGACCCAAAGCAATTTCTTGATCCCTCAGTCTCTTACATCCGTTCTTTTTCTCTTTTATCCCTCCCTTCCTTTCTCCTCTGTCTCCACCCCCCCTCCTCCTTCTTCTTCTCTCTCTGTTTCTCTCTCTTTCCTCATCTTCGCTCCCTCTTTCTGTGTCTACCCCCAATCAGCTCCATCACCCTCAACTCTATAACTTTTCTGTTCCCTCAGAAGATTGCCCTGCCTTGGCTTCTGTCTGCCCCAGTCCCACCTCAATTTCTTGCCCTTCCTCACATTTGGCTCCATTTATTTCCAATTCCTAAGAGACAATCTAGTTGACTTTGTCTCACACCTCACCTCATGGGCAAACCTACTGATTGGCTGCCTTTGATCCGGTGCCCACCTCTCACCCAATCAGTTACAGCTAAAGTGAAGGAAGGGAGTGGGGTCATGTGATATAAAACATGGCTGCCTACAGCACAAGGACTCAGGCCAGGAGAGTTTCCCTTAGAAGGTGGTGTAGGCAGAGCAGGCGGGCTCCACACATACCCATTTTAAAATTGAGGACTACGTCCCTGAAAAGGGAAGTGACTGACGAGAGGTTGAATGGCAACGCAAAATAAAACAAGACTTGGAATTAAAGACCAAGGTTCCACTCCTGGCCCCATCCCTTAGGCAAGTCATTTATCCTCTGTGAGTCTTAACATCCCCACCTGTTAAATGGGGAAAATAAAGCCTGCCTTTACCACCTTTCTGATGTGTTCTGTGAATCGAATCAGATTATGGATAAGAACATGTTCTGTAAGCTGTGAAGTGCTCTCGATAGATAGATATGTAGGTAGATACATACATACATACATAGTCATCATCATCATTATTGTCCAAGGTCACCTAGCTACTTATTAGAAGGATTGTATCCAACTTGTCCTGGCTAATTTGGGCATCACTAGTGTTCAGGATGCTAACTCGATTCTACCAAGAATTAAGCATGGCTTGTTTTCACAAAGTGGCCCCACGGGGTAGAGTGGCTAATCTTTAATTCTGAGCTCTAAAAGACAAATTTTCCAAAAAGAGAAAGAATATTTTTCAAGGGCCCAGTACGCATACTCCTCACAGCTGAGAGAGTTGTTACCGTTCCCTCTTTTATGAGATGGCACAGTTCATAAGTGGTTACATTAGGATTCAAAGCCCAGGCATCTTGACCGCATCCACTGACTTACCCTTTTACCAGCAGGCTGAAAAGGAGGCGTCTTCACTGCTTCCCTCCCCCACTGGATTTTGCTTCTCCCCCTCCATCCTCTCTGCCCCTCCTGGGTCCATCAATACTTAATGCTCGTGCTGTCACATTCATAGCTGTGAAGGATCCAATTGTGTGGTTGATCTATAATGTAAGGTTAATGCCTAATTAGCTCGTTTAACATTTCTTTCGTGGATAATTCATTATAGGTCATTAACAAAAGCCAGGGCAAACAGAGAGGCGTGTTCATCGCCATAAATCAGAGGCCTAAAAACATCATAGAAACAGGAAAATGCATGTATTATTCAAGTCAAGAAAAGAGCCAGGTCTGCATAAGGCTCCTCAGTGCTCTTTTGACCCCAAGGTCAAGGGACCAAGTGCAAGGCTTGAGGGATGTTTTCCAATAGCAGAAATGGGCTGCCCAGGGCCTAGTGGGGATGCACTTCCCACGGTCAACATATAGCCACACATCTCATTGTTAAACTTATGACTCCCCAGATGGAAAAGGCCCTTCAACTACCAAATAATGCATACCTACCTTATCAATAAATAACTACCATTCATAGGGCATCCACTATGTACCAAGGTATCTGTGCGTGTATAACTCTGTGTGTGTGTATGTGTTAGCTACTGCTGCATAACAAACTGCCCTTGAACTCAATGGCTTTTCCTGAGTCTATGACTCAACTGGTTGATGCTGTTTATCTGGGCCAAGTTCATCTGATCTCAGCTGGGTCCTCTCATCATCTGTGTTCAGTTGGCAGGTTGGCTAGGGACTGCTGGTAGAGTATGACCTCACTCAAGTATCTGCCCATTGACCCGCTGTTAATTAGGGTGACACGGGTGACTGGGCCACATGTCTCTCGTAGTGAAGGCAGGGTTCCAAGACATAGATTAGAAGCGTGTAAGACCTCTTGAGGTCTAGACTCAGAAGTGGCATGCTGTCAAATCTGCAGCGTTTTCTTGGCCCAAAGTTGCAAGGTCAGCTTAGACTCAGGGGTGGGGCAATTGACTCCACCTTTTGGTGGAAGGATCTGGAAAGTCACTGCCAAGGGTACAGAGGGGTGGAAAATTGCTGTTGTGTTCTTAATTATTCTCCCATAACCTGTTTCTTCCTTATAACAAATCATTTATTCGTTCTTCCAAAATAATTTATTGAATATCTGCTCTGTGCCAAACACTGTACTAAGTGCTGAGGACACAGCTGCAAGCAAGAGACAGTCCCTTCTCACATGGAACTTAGTTTCTCTGGAGGATAAGAGAAGAACAGGAAACAACTGAGTAAATACATATACAAGGTACTCTTAGATGATGTTAAATGCTATAATGTAAATATAACAGGGCGACTGCCCATTAGGTGGTTATAGGCAATTTTTGATAGGGTGGTCAGGGAGGGCCGCTCCGAGGAGGTGACATTTGACCTAAGACCTGAATGATGAGAAGGAACCAGCTGTGTGGGGTGGGGAGCAGAACATTCTAACAGGAGGAAGAGCAGGTGCAAAGGTCCTGAGGCCAGACTGCCTCAAGGAAAAGAGAGAAGGCCAGTGTGGCTGGAGCACAATAAGTGAGAGGAAGAGAGGTGCCAGATGAAGTCCAGGAGGTAAGCCAATCCTTGGAAGGAGGGATGATTACTTTTGAGGAAAATAAAATTCAAAGAGATGAAGTGATTCACCCAAAGAAGGTCACGAAAAGAGCTAGTGAGAGGTAGAGCCAGGATTTGAACCTGGAATGATCAGAATTCAAAGTGCACAGTCTCTCCACTCTCCCATTCTGCCTCCTGGGATAAGGACCAAGCTGGGTCTTCATGTAAGCAAACATAAGACCTCAACCATCAGACATTCTAATGTAAGAGTACCTCATGGAATTTGGTGATGGCCCAAGCTGGACACCCCAGCTCAGTCTGAGCTAACCTTGCCTTTAACTGACTCAGCCCCACTCCTCCAGCAGCCAGCAGACAATCTCCACCAGCAACCACAGAGCCTCATGACACATGGACCTGTACCACCATCCCCGGCTGTCTGCCCAAGGGTGACCACTGCCCATTGGCTCCATTTTTTTCCAGATGGCTCCATTCTCCTCCCCATCTCGGGTCTTTCTTGGGGAATGCATCCCTGTCTCCTAACCATACTCCACCAGGAATCTCTAAGACCTTTGTTATAGAAGATTTGCCCACAGCTGGATAAGATAAGATGCACAGACATCTACTGATAAACCCTGTACGAGATCAAGAAGTCCCACTTCAAGAATTCGGTTGTCTTACTTGTTGGCCAAACCCATGCAAGACTTTGCATTGTTTAAAATATGACATTCATTTATGCCAGATATTTTCATGGAGCACCTTCTATGTGTCAGGGACCAGTCTAGGCAGTGGGCATAGACAGTAAGCTTGGCCCACATGCTTTTCAGGAAAAGACCATGGTGAACTAGCGAAATGAACAACACGGGAAGTGATGATAAATGCTTTGGGAAAATGAAGCCAGGAGAAGGGAGAGGGATTATGGGGAGGGGGGCGGAGGTGATGAGGGAAGACCTCTTGGGTAAGATGCTGTTTGAGTAGGAACTTCACAATGAGGAAGAGAGCCCCGCAGCTATTTGAGGGAATAGCAGGAGTGCGCTTGGACTCTTCTAGAACCCTACGGAGACCAGTGTGGCTGAAACAGAGTGAGTGAGTGAGGAGTGGCCAGAAATGATGTCAGAGAGGTCATGGGGCCAGATCTTGTAGAGCCTGGCAGGCCACTGTAAAGGCTTTGGCTTCTACTCAGGGTCAGATGGGAGCCCCTAGAAGGTTCTGAGTAGAGGAAGGACACAATGTGACTCATGTTGTCAAAGTGTCCCTCTGGCTCCCATGGTAAGAAGAGACTGCAGGGGTAGAGGTGCGGGGGAAGCAGAGAGAACTCCCGTGAAGCTGTTATATTTGCTCAAGTGATAGGCGATGGTGGCTCAGATTTGGGGGTAACAGATGAGAGGTAATATTCGAGTGAACAAGAGAGGTAATCAACAAATACTGGCCCAGTGAATAATGTAATTGAAATGGTGGATAGAACTACAAAAAAGAGGTACAAGACATTATAAGAATGAATAACAAGGAAACTGATAGTCTGCTTCTTTGTGGGAGAGGGGCACAGATATCAGGCAGAGAAGTCTTCTCTGAAGAAATGGCATATATGCTGCAACTTGAAGGAAGGGATCAAGTTAGTTAAATGAATATGAGGAGAAGGGCATCTCAAGCAGAAAGAAAGGCATGAACAAAGGTCTTGGGGCAGGAAGGAGATGGGCAGAAATGCATGTCCATTTGGATGCTCATAAGAACACGTTCTTCTTCTGTAATGTCTGCCCTGGTTGCTTGCCTCTGAAATAATTGATGACTCAGACACTTCACAGCAAGGGGCCCACACTGGCTCCACACTGCAATTATCACCATTTTTTTTTGGCTCCTCTGTAGGCAGTTAAGGAAGACCCAGACCTTCCCACCTAGTAAATGAATAATGAGGACGGATCACACTGGCTAAGTTGGAGCAAGATTAATCATGATGGTGTGACGTTGACCTGTCCAGAGTTGAGTGCCCCTCATTCGGAAGGGCCTAAGAAACTCTTCTTTGTCCCCCATCCCTGCCCCTGTAGACAATGGTGCTGCTTTACTGAACTAAGCAGGTGTGGGGGAGGTGGCAGGATGGCCCCTCAAAGGAGGAAATCAAGATTAAGCACATAAGCTGGCCTTTTAAAAGCTTAGCGGGCCTTTCCAATTGGATCTCAAATGGACCACACTTGAGAAATTAAATAAACAGCATTTGTCAAGGGCTTTTGTGGCCTCCCAGCTGTATTTATTTATAGGTTGGTCTGTTATTTATGGGCGCTCGTGCTCCATATAAAAGCTTTGTCAGGGAGAAGTGGTGGGGAGGAGGCAGGGCGCTCTCATGCTTACTGAGATACTTAAGTACTCGCTTCAAGGAGCTCAAACAATGCACATTGGCCGTGTTTGTCCCACGGAAGGTGGGTGCTAGAACACGTGAGGATGGCGTTCCTGCAAAGGCTGGACCCCTGGGCTCACCCCCGTCTCCCAAAGAGTCAGGGGTCCCCTCGGAGACCTTTGAGGGCCAGTTCCCCGGGAAAAGTTGAAAAAAACCTGAGACCAGCCACATCTGTGACTCCTGGTGGCTTTGAACTCATAGCTGGGAAGGCCTAATAGTTTTGCCTTGAGAAACACAGCGGGAACTCCTTGCCCCGAGTGAGTGCTCGATAGATGTTGTCGAATGAATAACGAATGACGATGCGCCATCCCTATAGTTATGAAACTGAAAAAATAGAGGGGACTCAAGATGCCACATGGAATATCTTGGCAAAAAATTGGTGATACATATGTAGGGCCTTAAAATGTTCATGGCTTGGGTTCGGTAGTTTTCTTCTAAGAATTCATCCAAAAGAGAATTCTGAGCACTGAGAGGAGGGAAACAAAGGGGAGTGGAGGGGAGGAGAGGGAAAAAGGGAGGAAAAAAAAACAGGCAAAAAAAGATGTTCATTGCCATTTTCTTTGTACCAGTGAAGAATTAGAAGCACGAGGTATCAACAGTAGAGGAAGGATTGGGGTAACGTTGGTGCCTCCTTACTTTGATGAGTTACTACAAATTTTTTCATAAAAGTCTTTACAATTATTCAAAAATGCCTATGTTAAATACTGTAGGCGAATGCAGCATGCAATATTACCTTTATAGTATTACTAAAATTATGTGATTTTCTTTTTAACTGTTAGAGAAAAAGACTAAAATGAAAACACTAAAATGTTAAGAGTGGTTCTGTTTGGCTAGGAGAACTATGAGTAACTTAAAAATTTCTTCTATTTTTTTGCGGGCCGGCCCTGTGGCGTAGTGGTTAAGTGCGCGCGCTCCACTGCTGGCAGCCCTGGTTCGGATCCCAGGCGTGCACCGACGCTCCGCTTGTCAAGCCATGCTGTGGCAGCATCCCACATAAAGTGGAGGAAGATCGGCACGGATGTTAGCCCAGGGCCAGTATTCCCCAGCAAAAAGAGGAGGATTGGCAGATGTTAGCTCAGGGCTGATCATCCTCACAAAATAAATAATTTCTTCTATTTTTCTAAATTTCCAAATTTCTGTTAAAAATTATGCATCAGTTTGATGATTAAAAATAATAGTCAATCAATTCACCAGTTCATAAATAAATAGTATTCTTCCACTGCAAGAAAAACTTTTAAAGACATCCAAGGAGAGAATCATCCATTGGGTATTTGTTTATGAGTACTATTATGAAAAGTGCTAAAATAATGCATATATTTATAATTGTTTTATCATCATGGAACCAAAAGAAATGTCCACAAAAAATTATAATATCAGAACCACCAGTTCATCCTTTTGGCTTCTTTTCAGTGCAGTAAACAAAAATATTTGTTCTTTCTCTGTGTCTTTTTTCTCCTTACCCTTGTATGCATCACCCTCCTGGCCACACAAAATCTTCACACCAACCCCTAGGATGTCCCTTCTCCCAGAAATTGTGTTCTTTCTTTGTGCATTTCCACCTTCGCTTGTAACTGAGTCCCTATAACCTTTCTTGGTGACCTTCACTTGCCCACAGTCTTAGTCCCTTGTATGTGAACCCAGATAGGATGACAGGGCCAGGCAAGACCACTCCTCAGAGTCACACGGACCTGGGTTCAAATCCCGGCTCTGCCACTTCCTAGCTGTGCGACCTTGGGCAAGTCACTGAATTGCTCTGTGCTGCATTTTCCAAGCCCGTTAAGGGCCAAAATATTTAAAGGAGAAGATGATGATCACAACCAAGTCCAGAGTAGTCAAAGTAAGGATTGACTATATGGACCTATTAGAGTGTGCCAGACCCCGTGCCAAGTGCTCTACACACATGAAGTCATTTACACCTCACCACAATCCAGTGCCATGGTGCTACTGTCCCCATCGTACACATGAGAAGACAGACCTGTTAAGTCATAGTGACCACAGGTGGGATTGGTCTCATTCTTGCCTTGCAGCTAGACCCTGGTCTCATTCCCTCCTTACACCAGCTCCCCTACTGGTCCATTACTATGCCCGTTTTCCAGATAAGAACACTGAGGCTCAGAAGGGTAAAGGATTGGACCAAGCTTGCCCAGCTCATAGGTAGAGACAGGACTGTCACCTGGCCCTCTCTGTCCCCAAACCTGTAAGTTATACAGGTACTTGGGAGACACTTGCTAGCCTGTGCCACCCCTCTCTTAAAACCAGGGGGCATCTTATGACACGTGACCTGGCTGCTTCTTGCTGTCACACAAGCATTCTCGTCTGCTCTGGCCTCCCAGAGGACAGAGCGTGACAAGGAAGAGCAAGTCATCTCGAGTGCACAGAGAGTGACCTCGAGGAGAAGGAAGCAGAGTGCCTGCCGCCCACATCAGCACGGCTCAGCCCTTCCCAGCCTGGGTCACTCCGGCTCCTGCAAATCACCCCACCGCCAAGCTGGGGGTCTGGTTACAGGGAAAAGCTTTGAAGCAGAACAATCGGAGGGACGTGGACATTGCTCACCTCTGAAGTAACGGCTACTGTCTGACCAGATGCAATCGATACACTTCTGCCCTGTCCACATGGAGGGGAGGTCATCAAACCAAATCCCCAAGGAGGCAGATGAATGTTGGTGCCCAAAATCGGGTCTGGGATGAAAAGCTGTTTTTTTCCAGTACAAATAAAACATCATCCCTGTCCTTCAAGGCGTCGATGAGGAAGGAAAGTGTGGGCTGCTGGGGATGTCAGGTTTAATCCTTGGAAATGGATTCAACTGGGAGTTTGCCTACCTCATCTAGACACTGGTAACTGGTAACAGATAGTAGATGTTCTTACAGAGAGGGCAGAACCCGAGCGAGCCGGGCTATTTGGGGAGAAAAGGAGAGTGGGGAGCCGGCCACTCACATCTGTGAGTCATTTGAGTCGAAATGAGCACATTCTGCTGGGCACGCAGCGTGGAGGAGGGGCTGGGGCAGTTGGTTCCCATTAAGCTTAGTGGCTTGAAAATTCGCTGCGTGTGAATACGGGCCGGCCCCAGTCCTGTGTGGAGGCCAGAGCCCCTGGATCGGCCTGAGAACTTCCCTCCTCCTCTGGCCGCTGACACCTGGGACCCCAGTGTCTCTTCTGGCCTCCAGAGAGAGAAGTAGCCAGGAGGCCTTGGGACACCAGGCCCTTCAATCACCCCATTCTCCAAGACCCCTAATTACGTATTTACATGACAGACCAATTACGGCCCTGAAAGACTGGTTACGGGCCATTGGGTAATTAGTGACATTTTTTAAAATACATTTTCAACCACACAAAACCGTGTTTACACAATGTTAAGGAACTGGCTTCGGACGACACAAGTGAAAAGAACTTTGCAAAGGCGGAAGAAGTCCGGCCCTGGGGTGCAAAGGGGTCTGTGTTCTCTTTGATGCTCAGGCCACCCATGTGGGTTGATCTGCTCGAAGACTGATGGTCAGTTTTCCTGACTCCTGGAATCTGAGGACCTACTATGTACCAGGCACTGCCCCAGGAATCAGGGATACAAGATGGGCCACAAATCAGTCTCTTGACTCCAGGAGCTCACAATTCTCAATTGCACAGTGGCATTTGTTACACTGCTATCTTCACTCACGCATACACTTAGTAATTCATTCTACAAACATTGATGGGGCACCTCCTAGGTGCCCAAGAAGGGGGAATAAAGATTAGCAAAGGCCTAGCATCGTTTTGAGGAGTTTTCAGTCCTGCATTATCTTGGGACTCTTTCTGTTGTTAGCATCTCCCTGCAACCACGTCCACATTCGATGAATGTGCCAAGTGCTGCTTGAGGCTCAGGAGACTCAGAGCTAGATCCAGATCTTGGTTTTTCCCAAGTTCACAGTCTTTGGGTGGCTTTTGGGTATTATTATCTTCAACTCATTCATGCATTCATTCATTCATTCGCTCACTTGTTCGCAAACAAGCGGAGCTCCTACTCTGTAACAGATACAGGGCCAAGTATGGAGGATTCAGAAATAAATAAGATCTGGTCCCTGCCCCGGGCTCAGAGAAAGACACACGGGTACGTGAGTCAGCAGAGGTGGTGAGTCCCCCAGTAGGGGAGCCCCGGCAGAGGGAACTGAGCTCCGCCTGGGAGGCAGCCCTGAGTGGAGCCCAGTCTTAAAGAATGATTAGTAGGCGGCCCAGTGAAGAGCAGGGAGGGGTTATCCAGGTCCTGGGCAAAGAATGAGCAAAGGCACAGAAGCAAGAAAGGGCGAGGTGCATGGAGGGACCTGGTCAGAGTGGCTAGAGATGAGCCGGACAGGTGAGCAGAGGCCAGGCTGTTGGGAGTGACCGTGCTCCATCTGCGTCCTACAGGGGATGGGAAGGGCCTGGGTGCTGGACCACCAGGTGGCACAAAATGACAGCAAAGTCAATCCTGAGCTCTGTAAAGAAATGGGGACGGGGTGGGGCATTGCCAAGAGAGATGAAAGTCCCTGGTCACCTTCCAAACAGAAGAGCATCTGGGCAAGATGGAGCAGTCAGATGTTGACCGGAGATGACTGTGTCATGCGTTTAAACAGAGCGCCATGAGGAGTGAGATCTGGAGCTGTGGACAGAAGAGTCCAGATGGAGGGAGGGAGAAGAGGAAAGACAGGGCGGTCCAAGTCCCCCTCTGCTGTCCAGTAAACATGAGACCTTGAGCAAACCACAGATTGCTTTAGCCCTCGGTGGTCCCATCTGTAAAATGGGGAGCTCACCACCTACCTGACCTGTGATTCTGATAGTGACAGTAATAATATCCTATTCATTTAGGTAATATGATTAATAATAAGTATGATCGCTGATGCTTTTCAACACTGTTCATCCAGGCACCATAAGTTTTTTATGTGTATTACTCACTTAATCCTTATATAACCTCTATGAAGTGTTATATACAACTCAGCCCCATTTTACACATGAGGAAAGTGAGGCCCAGAGAGGGTAAGTAGCTTGCCCAAGGACACAGATTTAAACCTCAGTTCCATCCAGACCTCTCTCGCTCTTCGACACCTCATTATGCACCTTGCAAATCGCTATGTGAGACTCAAGTCCCAAAACCTTGTCCAACACCCCAATGCATTGCCGCCTGTCATCCGATTCAGTTACTCCGCCTCCTTGACCAAACAGCTGTGCTCCAATCTCCAGAGCAAACCTCAGCCTTCCATCAGGCCCCCAGCAGATCCCTGGCCTGAAATGCCTTGCCCACTCCCTCCCATCCATCCAAACCCTTTGCATTCTTGAAGGGCCAGCTCAAGTGCTGTCTCCTGTGGGAAAACTCCCCAGAGCCCCCAGGTCCCTGCTCAGAACTGTCACAGCATCTCTATCTGTTAACCACGCCTCTAACATCCGACACCACCTACGTTTGCCTCTTGCGGTTCTTGTATGTGCCCGTATATTGTTTCTCCGCTTTGATTATATCTCTTACACAGACTAGACCCTCCTTAGCTATTTCATTCAGTTAACAAGTAACTGTTGTGTGCCGCATTGTTCCAGCCACTAGAAATAAACTTGTGAACAAGATATGCAAGGACTCTGTCCTCAATGGAGAGATCATATCATGAACAAGTGAACATATAAGGAAATTTCACACAGTGAGCAGTAAGAAAAAGGAAATGAATTAATTAACATGTTAGAATGAATGGGGTGACGGGGAAACTTCCTTAAATAAGGTAGTCAAGGAGGCCTGTCTGAGGAGGTGGGAGATAAGCAGAAGCTTTAGCAATCAAAGGACTCAGCCATGAAAAGAACTCAGGAAAGATTCCCAGGCAGAGGAAACAGCAGATGCAAAGGCCCTGAGGTAGGATCAGATATAGCTCTTCAAGGAAAAGATAGAAGACAGTCGTGGCTGCAGATGGTGAGCCCGAGGAGGTGAGGTGGGAGGTGAAGTGAGAGAACTAGATGCTGGCGGGAGCATGGAGGCCCTGGAGAGGTGCTTGAGTTCATTCTGAGTTGAGTTGGGTCAACGGATCGTTCCCCTTTGAGGAACTCGTGAACTGAACTGCAGACAGTTGCAGGAGTGTGTGGACCCTACCTCTTGCGAGCATCACCAGCTCCTTCCCATCCTGTATCAATTAGACCACTGATTCCATCGCTCCTGACTTCAAAGGCGAAAAAAGGGCAGAAAATTTATAAACACCAATAAACCCAGTCCGTGGCAGGCTGCAAACCCATAAACTTTTACCAGCCCCTCCACCGCCTAGAATACATCACTCCTCGCCTCGCCACCAAAGTACTGCCTTTATCCACGGCCAGCACAATAAAAAAAAAATTTTATGGAATCCCACACCACCTGGGAGAAAAATCCTGGAAATAATCTTTGCCTCAATGAAGCAACCTGATTTGGAGTGATCAGATAGCCCAATTAGAGTTACAAGTTGCTGTTCACCAACACTCAAGGAACCCCACTTGACTAAGCATTCACTGTGTGACCTGGGCCAAGTCACTGTCCCTTCCAGGCTCAGTTTCCCCTATTTGAAATGATGGGTTTGGGTCACTATAAAGGCCTCTCTGTTCTACATACCTAGAAGCATGTGACCACTTCTCCAGGATTCCCTAAGAATGCAGCGGGTCACACACGTCATTGGCAAGCATGTGGGGACACCGCAGGCGGTCTTATGAACTGGTACAGCTTTTGTGGAAGACAGCTGGGCACTGTGTATCAAGAACCTTTAAAAACATGACATGCACAACTGGATCCAAGAAATGACCACAACAGAACACAAAGATGTAGATCAGTGGTCCTCCACTGGGAGCAAGTTTGCTCCCCCACCCAAGGGATAGTTGGCAGTGTCTGGAGACATTTGGTTGTCACCACCGCGGGAGGGGGCGCTAGTGGCATCTAGTGGGTGGAGGCCGGGATGCTGCGAGCATCCTGCAATGCACGGGATGGTCCCCCCACCAGCCCGCGTGACCAAGAACTATCCAGCCCCAGGTGGTACGAGTGCCAAGGCTGAGAAATCCTGGTTTAGATAAAAGGAAATTCACCCAGTGTTGTTTCAGGAGATGTAAGGTAAAATCTTAAAAAATGAAAACACTTTAATGCAAAATAAAAGGGACTGAGTTAAATAATGTGTGTTAAACCCATACAAAAGGATTCAGTGCAGTCAGAAAAAGGTAAGCAGTTTCGTGATCCAGATCTCGAAGACAGTCTGCTTCCTCGGTTCAAATCTTGCCTCTACCACTTATTACGAGTGACCAGGGGCAAGTCTCTTTACCTTCCTGAGCCTCGGTTTTTTAATCTGAAAAATGGGGATAAGAGTCATCACTCTTTGAGGGGGCTCTTGGGGGACTCTAAACACCACATGGAGAGGATGTGAGCAGAGTGGGTTCAGTTAATTCCTGGCCCCTATATGCATTTGAGTGTGTAACCCTGGAAAATAACACAGAAAAGCATGCCTGATGAGATGAGCCAGCAGCCAGCTGAGCATCACTGTAGACTCTGCGATTGACGTTTAACTAGAATTACGTGGCGAAAGCCCCAGTTGGGGGCTTGATTTCACATTTTCTTAGAGATGTCTTGTGCTGAGTATCTTATGTGCATTTTCCTGTTTCAGCCTCACAACCACCCCATGAGGTAGACTTAAGCATCATCCCTATTTTACGGAGGAAGAGACTGAGGGTCAGAGAGGTCAGTAACTTGCCCAAGGCCACTTGCTGATAAGGATGTGGTGCAGGTAAGATTCCACACCAGGTCTGTCTGATGCCAGAGCCCAGGTCCTCCGCTCTACACTGGATGATATTCTTGAAAGGCCTTATATTATAGGCACTATGTATCAGAGTTTACCAAGTCATGTGGGGACAGGAGGACTGACTCGTCCCAGTTTTCCTGGTATTCTCCCGGTTGTAGCATTGAAAGTCCCACGATCTGGAAAACTTCTCAGTGCTAGGCAAACCAGGATGCTCAGTCACCCTGCTTGGGGTCAGAGCTGATGGCCGTGTCTCTGTTCCCTGAGGGCACCCAGGCCTAGTGAGAGAGAGTTAATGAGTGTGAAAATTCAGTCTTCTAGGGCTTAGAAACTTCTCTAAGGCAACAGGAGGAAGGACAGGAGTTCTGGCCAACATGTCAGGAGACCCGGTTCTGCCACCAAGTCACTGCTTAAAGCTGGGCTCCTTCAGGTGCTTCTCTCACCCACTGAAAACAGATGGGGTTGGGTTAAATTTCCCCAAAAGCCGATCATCCCAGCATCAAGCCTTCTACCCATCCGCCCATATACAGTGTTGTGGTTGGCTGCCGGGGCCTGAAAACCTGCTCTGATGCTCTCTAACTGTGTGACCTCGGGTAAATTATCCACCTCTCTGAACCTCAGTTTTCTCATCTGTAAAATGGATAATCATGGAAATCCGTTGCACAGTACAGAACACGGAAAGTCTTTATAATGGGGCTTTGGCGTACCGGAAGTGTTCTATAAATATTGGTTAATATTATATTAACATTCATTCATGGAGGCATGTATTTCATTCAGTAAATATTAACTGAGCACAACATACTTGACACAAAATTCTCACGGCCCCTGCCTCTCGCATGAGAAAGGCCAGATTCTAAATCCAAGTGAATTAATGACAATCTCCTTCCCCTCTGAAGTCGAGATTAAAGAGAGAGAAAGAAGCTGTGCTCCCTCAAGCACGCAAGCCAAAGCATACATCCTGCTCTGCACGGCCAGCCATAAATCCATGCCTGGGCCAGGGCTCTTCCCAGCTGCCACGGCGACTGTGCGGGGCTCTGTACTGTATTCCCCTACAACTGGCTGCAATTACCAGCTGGATAATTATCTGGCCAAGCCACTTCCCTCAAATCCCTCTCAGCTCGGCAAGCAGGGAACAGCATAAGCGAAAAACCTTCCTTCCTCTGTCCCCGCGAGCCTCCCAGCCTCCTCGCTGAGCCAACCTCGGGAGGTCGCTGCCAAAAACGCTCCCCCGGGAACAAGCTGCCCCGCGGAGAAGAGTGTGCCAGTGCCTTAAATTGTTTTGTGTTTTTGTTTCTATGAATTAGAAGCCCTTGAGAGAAGGCTGCCCAAGGAAACCAAGCACAAAATATATTTGGTTACAGATGAATGGGAACGGTTTCTTGTTGCCTTTTGTTTTTCCTAAGAAAGCGAGCATGAACGTTTTTTGGTTTTCTTCTTGAAATCGCTGATATATTTGGAGCTGGGTTCTTGGAACCTAAAGGGTGGAAAGAGCACACCCTCCTGGGTGTGGAGGAGATGTCCCCTCTATAAACATCCTTGCCCAGGCAGCAAGGTTTGGCCTGGAATCCCCCTCCCAGACACGCAGTCAAGGGCAAGCTTTGGAAGCAAGGACACGTGGGCTGTGCAAATCCCGGCGTGGGAAGGTGACGCTGCTGAGGTCGTGGCCACATCCCTGTGAGCCTGTTTCCATATCCCCCACCAGTGCCACCCCCACATGACCAATGCTCTCTCCACAGCCTTCCCAGCATCCCAATCCCTGGTTAAGCGCATGGATTCTGAAGTTAGTAACTCCAGTGCAAATCCTGCCTCTTCCCCTCACCACTTGGGCAAACCCTGTGTGCCTCAGTTTTCTCATCTGTAAAATGGGGAGAATATGGGTACACCCTCATGGGTCGTTCTTAGAATTAAATGAGGTGATGTTTAGCATAATCCTTGACACCTATATGTGTCCAATAAGTGGAACCTACTATTACAAGTTACTTAGCTACTCTGTGCCTCAGTTTGCACAGCTTTAAAAGGGGGCTCTTTTGGAGAACTGTCATGAATAATAATTTAATTACATTTTACTTATCATATACCAATCCTGAGTGCATATTTTGTGCCCAAAACCATGAAGAACAATCTACATACATTATCCTACATACATACATTACCCTATTCTTGTAATAATTTGGAGAGCTCAGCATTATCGAAAAATGAGGAAACTGAGGCTCAGATAAGATAAGGACTAGTTCAAAATCGGTCTGATCTCAAATCTGTTAGATTAGTGTCTTTAAAGGTATGCCTGCCTCTGGGATGAGAATGCACCAGAGCTTCTCGGAGGTCATACTTGCTTGCCTTCCATGCTCTCTGAACTACCTTGAGTCCAATTTGGTTTCCCTGTCTCAGGATTGGGAAGGCCAAGAGAGAAGATTCTAGGGTATGTGATAAGAAGAAATAAATATGCACCATAAATTACCCTGTTAGAGTCTGGTTTCTATCTCAGTCTTATGGAAATTTGGTGAAGATACGTCACTTCCCCAGATTCTCATCAACGTGGTTACATTGATCAAATCAAGTGTCTGGGGTGTATTGACCCCAAAAAGAACTGCCACCACCATCACCAACACTACCATCATCATTGCCATTACCACCATCACCACCACCGCCGCCATCACCACCACCACCAATCCCAGCACCATTGGCACCACCACCACCGCCATCTCTATCACCACCACCACCACCACCCCAGAAGGCCTTATCTGAACAAAATCTAAATTTTGGAGACAAAGAAGGGTTTAGTTGAGAAGTAGGGCAATTAGATGCATTAGCAAAGTCATGGAGATGAAATTCAAAGTGTGACCCCATACATAATCCTCTGAAGCAGTAAGCTTTCCCTCCAATCCCAGTTCCCTTGACATCATCTGAGCCAGATTTTCAGCCAAACCAGATGTCACAAAGACAAGAAGAGACAGATATTTCTCAGAAGGATGGTCACAGCATGATGTCTGCAGAAGAAAATGGGTCTTAGAATCAGGCAAAAATGGGTTTGGATCTGGCCCTGCCATTTACCAGCTTGGCATTTCTGGGAAACAACGTAGACCTCTCTGATCCTCAGTTTCCTCACCTATAAAACGTGGATAATGATGCTGCCTTGCAGGTTTGTCGTGAGGGTAAATTGCAATCACATGAGTATGGTGGCCAACACTGTTAGGCTCTCAATAAATATATTATGACATTATTAATCCCAAGATCACTACAGAGCCTTATTCTCTACACACTCACACCGAAAACAGTTTTATTAGATGCAGGTGGCAGCTCATTATCCCAGAGCCAGCATGGGAGAAGTTAATTCTGGGGAAATTTGGAAATTTTGAAATACGGATCTCCTGTTTTCACTGTAAAAAAGAAAACGCCGTAAATTGCAGCATGATCGGCTATACAAAGGAGATGCATCTCATCAGAGATGTAATCTCCCAAGAAGAAGGGGCGGTTGGGTGTGGCAGAGGACGATTGAACTCACCATGTAATTCAATGAGTTGACCAGTCCAAACAGGTACGAGCAAAAAGCTCTCTTCTGCCTTCAGTCCTGCTGCATGTTATATTTCCTTTAGATTTGTTTTTCCCTCTCTGGGTCAAAAAGGAAACCTGTTACATGATCAGAGAGGCGGACTTCTCATTTTCCTAAACAGTTCCATTCAGCATGGAGTTTATTTTCCTGTAACCAGAGGGCTCAGCCCAGAGCTCCAACTCAGGTGGCAACACAGCAAGGAGACGGAGACAGAACTTGAAGTCTGATCTGCCTTCCACCCTACCCCTACAAAGGGGAAGATCATTCAGTTGCTTTGAAAGGGCTTTGCTCACTGGGGCTCAGCGTTCCTGGAAAGAAAGAGGCAGAAACCACCCAGGGAAGATAAACCAAAGGGTCTCTGAGTTTTCATCAGTCAATGGCAAACTGAAAAGAAAAGGAAATGTCACGAGTTGTTCGCAGAGGTCAATGTATTCAATACCAAGGACTGCACTTTACTCTGAGATTCTGTTCTCTCTATCTTTATTGTTATAACAAGATTCACTCTTTTTCTTTTCTTTTTTTTTTTTTTGCAATGGAACACGAGTCAGTAATGCTTGCCAGTCTTTTTTTCCTTCTCCTGCCAGCTAGGAGGATTCAGGTTCTTACTGCCCAGGGTCCTCAATTTCTTTGCTCCTGGAGGACAGCTCTACATTTGCTGGACACTTGGGGGAGGGGAAAGGAGGGGGCTTTTCTGATGCTGAATCAGAGAAAGGGAGGAAGACTGTGCCACCAGAAAGAAGAATGGAAAAGGAGAAGGATTGAGGGGGTGAGTGGTTAAGCCAATGTACATGGCACAGAGGTGGGGTGGGGTAAGGAAGGGAGAGAAAGGTGAGAGATGGGGAGAAAGTGCAAGCCCCCACAGAAGAGGGCTGGGAGTTTGGACTCATACTTCTTTGAAGGTAGCTTCACTTCAGAACGGAAACTTCTGGGCCACAGTTTTAATCAAGTTACGCATTTGAAAAGTGATAGTAATTCCAGATAGCAAATTTTTAAATATGACTTACCTTGGCAAAAGAAAATGTTGGCAACCCTATGTCAGCCTCCCAACGAGTTTTAGCATTGCATCGTTTGTGACATTCCAAAGTTTATGAAGCATTGCTCTGGCACACGAAGTTGATTTTTTTCCAAGCGTTGTTCCTTTTATTCTGGATATAATGGGGTCTCTTCCTAAAAGAACATAGGAGGATAAGCCACCTTCTGAATTTAATTAAAATAAACAATCTCTTAATAATTTTTAAAAGCTGATTATTGACTTATGAAAGCCTATATGATCCCAGGTTTGAGGGGTAATAGAAATGGAAATTAACATTTAATGTTTGGGAGTAACTTCCACACGGCAGGCACAGACTGACTTAGGGGGCGGGGAAGGAGGTAATGAGTCTTCATAAAGGAGAAACTGTGATTGATGGATTGGGGCGGGAGGAGGAAAGGAATGGATCAAGAATGATTCCCAGATTTTTGTCCTAACTACTGAATTGACTGTGGGGCATTCCTTAAGCTAAAGAACATTATAGGAAGAGAAAATTAGAGGAAAGGAGGAAAAGTAATAAGTTGTATTTTAGATCTGTGGAGTTCCCAGTGCCCGAGAGATACCCAAGGGCCGACATCCGGAAGCTTCAGAACAGATGGGTTTGAAGTCCAGGAGAGGCATGGACCAAGAGACTTGGATTTAGAAATCAACCATGTAGATAGACCCAGAGAATATTTCACTTTATATCAGGCTCCACCCACCATCTCTCTACCCTCAGATCTTGTCCATCCTCAAGGATATCTTCTGGAAATGCAAACTCCCCTCCAGAGGAGTTACTCTTAATCTCTTATCATTTAACTCTCTGTAGACAATCTTGAGAATAGTAATAACTATGACCAATATCTCTACTGCACCTACGGTTTTCAAAGCAGCTTTGCATACTAGATCCCACTTCTGTAATAGGATTCTTTGGGTTGCAAATGACAGAGAGCCAATTCAAACTAGCTTAAGCAAAAATGGAAGGCGTTGGGAGGTGTGTTCATTCAGTTGCTACAGGAAGCAGAAGCCAGGATAGAATCAGACAGTCCAGAGATTTACTGGAGAGACACCGGTGAAGGAGAAAAGAAGAAGAGGCAAGAGTAGCCAGGGAGAACCTTCAGACTGTGACACACTGGTCTGACACCTGGGAAAGGAGAGAGGGAAGGAAGGAGGGCTGGGTAGAAAGATCCTCAGACTGTAGTGCAATTCCAATCAAGCCACAGTGAGGCCAATGCTCTAGAACCCCCACCATGCTCAGTCATTTGCTGGAGCAGCCCAGGGATAGTGTGGTTTCAGAGCGGACACTGTGGCAGATCCAAAGTTGCAGTAGTTGGAGTCTTCCAACCATGCTACTCACAGCCAAGAGACATGAGCACTGTCTCCATGGTGCCCCAGGTAGCGGAAGGAGAAGCTTCAGGGGTAGCAGATCCAAAGTTCAATTAGAATATGTCATGAGATTCTCATCTCTCTCTCTTTCTCTCTCTCTCCATCTCTCACATCTTCTTTCCTCTCCCTTGGCCTCATACTTCTTCCAGGCTCAATAGACACAAAACCCAAAATAGCTCTCAACAACACTAGGCTTAGAGAATTTCTAGACAAGTATTTACTCTGGAGAGTATTTCTAGAGTATTTTATAATTTCTAAAGGAGGGAAACCCACTCCCTTCCAGCATCCATCCTGACTCAGCAAAGGACTCATAAGACCACCCCTGAATCCATCCACTACATCCAAGGGAATGGAGATGCCCTGAATAGCCCACCTGACTAGGAATGGAGAGAAAGGGGTCCCTGATTTAAAGTCCCACCAGAACGACATGCGGCAGAGAAGAGCAGTGAATAAGAGTCCACTATCACCTTCAAGGTAAGTGGGAGATCAGCGAAAAGATTGATTCTTCAGCGGGGAAGAGAACGCACTGAAGAGAATTGTGCGAGATGAGCACCATTTTATTTTATGGACCACTCGTTGAAGGTCTGGCTAAAATTACTAAGGTTGGATTTTGTCAGGCATTGGGTTAGGTGTAAGGGGCACAATAAAATTCTCAAAGTAAAACTATGCTTTCTTTTAAGAAAAATAAATAGACATCAAAGATAAATGTTAGGAATCTCAGAATTAAACTTCAATAGTGGTAATTCCCATTTCCGAATGATGTATTTTCCAGATTAAAGGCATGGGCTATGGAATTCTTGTCCCAGCTCTGCTACCTTCTAATGGCATGGCCTTAGGTGATAATCTCTTTGCTTCTTTATCTCAAAGTGGGAGGGGTGAGCGAGAATCTATTTTATAATAAGGTCATTGTAAGAATTAGCTGTGATCATGAAAGGGCCCAGAACAATGCCTGGAATTTAGTGAGTGCTCAATACATTTGTGTCTAATATTATTAAACCTGAAAGATCCCATGCACTTCAGCTAACACTGGCTTTCTACCCTCTAACACCAGTCGGCCATGCCAGCAAGCCTGAAAAAGCCCTTTGCTTCATAATCCAATAATCCCATAGAGCCCTAGGAGGGGAAGGAAGTGTTCCAAGCCCAATAGGCTATTTTTGGAAATGAAACATCATCCCATTATTTGCAGAAGAAAAAGGGAATGAAGAGAATGAAGCAGAGAGTGGCTCTTCGTGTTATCCTCTGCCTACAGTTCATAGCGCCTTGGGGAAGGTTCCATTAGAGGGGGAGAAATGTTTCAACATCCTAGAACACAAAGAATCTTTACAATCATCCTTGATTTATTGCATCTCTGAGGCTGTCTTCTAGCTCCAACCACAATCCGTTTGGGTCCGCCCAAGTTTCTGCTCCTGCGTATTCAAGGATTCAAGGGCATGGCCACAAGCCTGGAGTGGAGGAGGGGTCCCAGGGATTCTCACATGCCCTGTTCTTAGCCTGGTCCCACCCTTGAGGCCAAGGAAACACTCCAAATTTCTTTAGAGTTTGTTTCTTGCATCTTTTAGAAGTTTGTCTGGCTAATCTAGACATCATTTTAGAGCAGCAATGCCAAAAAAGAAAGCAAAGATATAAAAAAAAAGCTTATCTTTGGAGATCATGGTCTGTGGCCCTGCTGGCTGGCAGGAGGTAGAGAAGCATTAGCTTTCTCTGTAGTCAGATGAAATGAATCAAATGGTAAAAAAGTGTTTCCTTGAATAAATATTGTTGGAAGGAACACACTGTTAACTTTGGCAAGTGGGAAATGAGTGCTCTGCCTAGACTTTCCGTGAAGAATCCATAGAGAGTGATACCTGGCATGCCAACCCAACTTTGTCATGGTCGTACTGGATACTAGAATGAAGAGTTGGCACTGTTTTTTTGTTTTTTGTTTTTTGTGGTTTTTTTTGCTGGGGAAGATTGGCCCTGAGCTAACATCTGTTGCCAACCTTCCTCTCTTTTATTTTTCTCCTCAAAGCCCTAGTACATGTTTGTATATTC
Organism: Ceratotherium simum simum; assembly: GCF_057802395.1. Taxonomy (NCBI): domain Eukaryota; kingdom Metazoa; phylum Chordata; class Mammalia; order Perissodactyla; family Rhinocerotidae; genus Ceratotherium; species Ceratotherium simum. The sequence continues at coordinate 19,150,434 of NC_141934.1, read as the reverse complement.
TAGTTGTAAGTCCTCTAGTTCTTCTATGTGAGCCGCCGCCACAGCATGGCTACTGACAGACAAGTGGTGTGGTTCCGTGACCAGGAAATGAACCCTGGCCACTGAAGCAGAGTGTGCTGAACTGTAAATACTAGTCCATCAGGGCTGGCTCTCAGCACTGCTTTTGAGAAGGGGTTAGATCAAGACAGCATTCTCTCAGCTTGTAGCATTAAAATACATAATGAGAATAATTCCCGAAATTATTGGGTGATTATTATGTTAGACTATGTACCTCATTTAATCCAAGCAGATTAAATAAAGAAACTGAGGCTCCAAAAACAGAACCAAAATGGTCCTTCGACTCCACTCGTAGCTAATCTACCCAACAGAAGTGACAGCATATGTCGCAAGAAGACAAGCACGGGAATGTTCCTAGCATCTTTATTTGTAAGAGCCAAACACTCAGAATGGTACAAACACCAATCAAGAGAACAGTGGATGATTACTTAGTGCTATATTCATACAATGGAATTCTCTGTCAAAATAAGAAATAAGCTATTGCTACACACAGCAACATGGATGAATCTCACAGATATTATGTTTTTGTTCTAAAAGAAGCCAGACACAAAAGAGTATGTTCTGTATGATTCCATTTATGTGAATTTCAAGGCTATGCACAGCTAATCAACGGAAGATAGACGTCACTCTTGGTGGGAGTACAGATTGGAAAGCACATGTATGAGCATGCACTCACTTAACAACTATGTATCAGTAGTCATTTAACATTAGTGTACCAAATGCACTTTACTTTTTCTGGTTATACCTAAATAAATTTGCAAAGAAGGGAAGGAAGCAAAGATACTTGCACAAATTCTCACAGCTAGTAAATGACAGAAATGGAATTTGACCTCAAGCCTGCCTGGATTCAGAGTACACTTTAACCACTGGGCTATCCTGCCTCATAGCTGGGTTTATGTTGACTATTGAATAAACATTTGTTGATGGATGAGTGTCCGCTTATGGAAACTTAGCCGCATTAGCTCACTGGTGTTCAAGATTTAGATCCCGGTGAATTCCCTCTGACCTTTCCTATCACCCCTTTCAAAACCTCTTGTGGTTCCTGCTGAGGAAGATTTGGCTACAGCAAGGCTCTGATGAGCTTCCACTGCAGGCTGAAGTTTCGTGGTGAATCTGGCCTCGTGTTCTGAGGCTGTCATCAAGGGAATGTGGACACAAAGAACAGAGACAAGTATTGATCCTTGTTCATTATTTAAATGCATATGGCGGCAGGCAGCTCTGCTCAATAAAACCCTGACAGAGATGCCTCAGGCCTGAGTGATGGCCCCGGCAACACCCACAGGATCCTCAAGGGGCCTGAGACTCAGTTTCCCCAACTAAAACCATGGGAGTGTTGATGGGCCCATCCAGTCAAACAAGATGTCTTGGGAGGCTATTATGGTGACACTTCCAATGTGTGATGGGTACTTTGATATTTTTGTATTAATAGCACGGGGGAAGCATTCTGTAATTTTTCTCCTGCTAAGTTGAATTTTAAAACAGGGTATCTAAAATATTGTGAGATTATTAGAATTTCAGTTTGTTCATAGAAGTAGCATAGTGGGTAGGAATTCCAACCCCGGAGAGACAGAATTTCATTTTCACCCTGGTCTTGTAGCTTGCCCACACCATCAGCTTGGGCAACTCACTTCACCTCGCTGAACCTCAGTTTCCACTTCTGAAACTGGAGATAGTATTCATATACACCTCATAGGGCTGTTGTAAGCATTACATGAGTGCTAATGCTTATCACTGTTCCTGATACTAACCTTTCAATAAGTATGCTGTCATTCTATGCCAATAATGATTAAGATAATGACAACATTGATGACCAGGACAATAAATATTATATACTCTGGACTCACCCTTTAGCACTTCAACTAACCAGCTAAAATAAAAAGCAGTATTTGAGATTTATATTGTATTTAAGTAAAAGTCACTTCTAAAACACCTTACAATGACTTTTGACAAATCACCTAAACTTTCCAGTTCTTCGTTTTCCCACATAGTCTAAAGTACTAGATGGCCTACAAAGGATCTTTTAGCTTAAAACCAGGATTCGATAGAGAGAGTTCTTGGGGACATTTCATCTGCATGCCCAAATCTGGAGTAATGGAATTATAGAGCAGGCTTCTGGAGTCTTATTTCTATGAGGACGCCATGGATTGTGAGAGAAGAGTTCATAAAGAGAATTCCAGAAATGATGAATGCGTCCTGAGACTCTGGGAAGACATTTTTGCCCAAGATTTACCCCTAGCCCTCAGGATAGTTACCCAAGTAGGCAGTGTGGTTTCAGAAGTTGAGACTCATCCATTTTCATTCATTCATTCACTCATTCATTCCCTACATAACTGAGGTGCGTCTCAGACCAGTACTGCTATACATGTCCATTCTCACTTATAATGGGGTAAGGGAGTACCAGGAAGCCCCAGGTGGATCATCTGAGTTCTACACACCTGAGTTCTGCACACTTGAGTTCCCTGCCCCCATTGTGTAAGCAAAACCCTACCTCGTCCTACAGATCAGGGCCAATAATTCCTCTCAATTTGGTAACTCCTCTTCTCACTTGCTTTTTTCTAGACCTAAGGAATCCAAAGTGCCCTGACCACAGCCGTAGCTTGTAGTTCAGTGGGACACTTGCTGTGCACCCAAGAAGATGCTCCCTTTGGGGACCAGGACCTCCAACCCGGAAGAACCCAGAATGGAAAGGATGGGAACCATAGAATCCCCCAGCGGGTCATTAGGAGTGATGGTGAGGGAGGCCGCTCCTGCTCCAACGCCTTGGTTACTGGACACACGCTTTTCCTGTTGGGGCCAGCGCCTATAGGAGTCTCCGATCTAATGCAAACCCTGCATCCTGAGAGATGGCTCCCTATCCACCCAGAGTGTTGCCAAGCTGCTTCAGCTGCATCTGTAGAAGACTGCTTCAGAACTTTATGAGGCCAGCTTTCTCTGGAGGGTGTGATATATTTTACAACTAATGAATAGTTGTTATGTGAGCCCCCTAGTCACATGCTCTGTTGTATGAGATTCCTTGCCTGTGGATTGGGCATTCTTCAAGCACCCAGATGGCGGTGCCAGCTGAAAATCTGTGGGCAGGAGAGGCAAACCCACACCTGGAATCAATATCAATCCTGATTAACTGCTGGTCCTTCCAGGATGAAAAAGGGCCAATGTCATCAATTTGCCACCAACTGCTGGCTTGTCTCCTCAAAGAATAGTGCCATACAAGGCTCAGTGTTGATCTCTGTTGCTCACCCATAGGACATTCAGAGACAGCAGTAATTATATCAACCATGGAAAGTAGCAGTCCATTTTATTAGGTTTCTATGAATGTCAACTGCCAAGTCATTTTGTCTACTTGTCTCTTCAGTACTTCTTTATGCCTTCTAGAGTAAGCATTAGCACGTGTACAAAAATCTTCACACTCTGCATGAACTCCCTTAGTTCTATTCACCTGTCTGTATCCCTAATCTCCTTGTCTTTGGTTTTCCAGCCATTTTCCGTCCAGGCACCTGACCAGAGAGTCAAGTCATTAGCCACTGCCCAGGAATCTGTATATATTCTCACCTCAGGTCGCTTTTCCTTCCATAGAAATGGACAAGTGACGCGCTAGTCACAACTTTGTCAATTAGGAACATTTTCCCTCCTCATTCCTCTTTCAAAGCCACCCCTGCAAGTGACCACAATGCAGCGTCATCCACTTTCAGCTGGTACTCAAGTACCAACCTGATTCACCCATAAACAAGCTTGGGCTTTTCCAGGCCTAGCATATTTGCAGCCAGGTTATGCTGGGATTTAACCCTAGTTATTGGCCTGGTAGCAAGGAGACGAGGTAGGTGGGTGGAGAGGGGGTATCTGTTGCCCCGGGCCTCTGAGCCCCATACCGCCCCATAGAGGCTGGGCAGGTGAAATGAGAGATCTTCTTATCCACAGGTTCCAGCTTTATTCTCATTTGAAAGAAGTTTGGGAAAGGAGATGGTGGTTCCTAGATGTGAGGGCGAGATCTCTGTAGCATCTTCCAGCATGGAGGAATTTCAGCACTTATTAGGAAGGGGTGAACCAACTCTTCAAGCTCTAGGGGCTCATGAAAATCTAGAGCACCAAAATCATCTGGGGCATCCATCTAGATGTCTAGATTTTCCCAATCAGGCCCCTGGCATTATCATAACAGATCAGCCATGGATGAGCATTTAAGCCTGTCAGGAGCTCTGTGACTCCATCAGATCCTAAGTATGCTCCTCTGTTGTGTCCACTCTCACACTGCAAGAAATAAGGTCCTCTTTGTAAGGTACCGAAAAGGCTCGTTGGCCCACACACTTAGCTTTTAACTCCTTGTTACTGGCCCTCAGATTCTCCTTATTCCTCTGGAGAGCATCAATATAACTTAGCAATAACCGGCCAACTCCAGTGTCCTTGAAAGCATTGCTACCCCTGCCCCATGTCTCTCAAATCTCTGAATCATTGCACCTACAAGGATTTTCTCCTCCACTGTGATGTTTTCCTGCCTCACTGCCAGTGAAATCTTCAGCAATGAGGCTGCCATCTTGCATCAGGGACTAAAAGTGACTTGCATCCCCCTTGGGATAGGACCTTCTTTACCTGCTGGGCTGTCAGTGGGCCAGTCCCCAATCCCCTTCTTACCATCTGCTTTCTTGGATCACTCTTGATACCAGCTGTGTTTGTTTGGGTCCTCCAAAAATGCAGACACTAAGACAAAATTAGACCTGCAAGAAATTCAGCAGGGGAAACATCTGCGAAAGATGAAGGAGAGAGAGCGGGAGTAAGCAGGGAGAGCCTTCAGACCATAATGCAGATCCAACACCCACAGAAGGAGAAGGAAAAATAGCAGGAGGAGGTAGGAAGAGTCTCAGACTGCAGCTCGGTTCCAAAAATGTTTTAGCCAGGCCAGTGAGAAGTCTCCAAACCAAAGTTGCCCGTTAGGAGAGTCACGCTTCCTGCAGGAATAGACCTGTGTCAGTTGTCTTGAAGGGCTATTACTGGCTGGGACAGAACATGGTCTCCATGGAAACATGGCAGCAGGTCCAGAGGGAAGACAGCTGGGGTCTTCAGTCAATAACATGTCCCATAGCAGATCTGAATGGTGCATCTCCATAGTCACCAGTCCGATAAACCCCAACTAACCTGAAATACCTACTATGTGTCCAAAAATGTGCAAGACAATGAGGATATAATGGTGATTAAGACAGACATGGTTTCTGTTCTCAAAGTCTAATAGGAAACATTGACGTATGTATATAATATATGAAAATGTCATATATGTAATAATAAACCAAGATACATATTAATAAATTAAATATAAACGTATTATCCTGTATGAGATCATGTATTATCTATACGTGTATTAAAATATAAGCGCAAGCCAAGATAAATGTTCACAGGGAAAGGGGCACAACTTTATGGACACAGAAAACACAGCCACCTGACGTAGGACGTAGGGTCCGAGGACACTTCTGTAACGTGGGGACCTTTAAGCTGAGGTCAGAATGATGAACAGGAGGTACCTGAGTAAACAGGGGTGGAGGGGAGGAAATTCCCGGCAGATGGAACAGTATACGCAAAGTGCCTGTTGTAGACGGAGAATGGGACTTTCAAGGAGAGAACATCAGAGCGGCTGCAGCCCGGGATGCTGACGGGAAGTTGGAGAAGTGGACACAGACCAGCTAATGCAGGGTCAACACTGGGAAGGATCTTCATTTTTATCCTATGAGCAATGGAAAACCATTGACAGGTTTTAGATGAGAGGTGACATGTCAAGATTAAAACATGTCAAGATTAGAAAACAGCTGTGACTACATGCAGAGACAGAAGGGGAACGGGGCAGAGTGGACGTGAGAGTCAAATTAGGAGGCCATTGCAGTGGCACAGACCATAAATGATGGAAACTTGGAGTAGGATACTAGTGGAGATAGAGAAAAGAAATAGATTCTATTATGTGCCTTTCACTAAGGCAAGGACACCAGGGAACAAATATTTTGGAAGGGTGCTGATAGGGGGTGATGATTTCAGTCCTGAACTTGTTATGTTTTCAGTGCCTTTGAGATACCCAGGTGGAGACGTTTGGAGGGCATCTGGTTATATACCCTGGGGCTCAAAGGGGCTGGCTGGGAGACAGATATAAATTTGAGAGCCACACTATACAGATAGCATTGAATCCATGGGAGTGGATGAAGTCAGCTAGGGAGAGAATAGAGGGACTAAGCCTAGAGGATCTCCAATGTCTCATGGCTTGGTAGAGGAGGAGGATAAGGCAAAAGGATGGAGAAGCAGCCAGAGAGGCAGGATAAATCGGGAAATTAATGAGAGATTGTGAAATTGTTCAAAACAAGTGAGGAGTTTGTGTCAAGAGGAAAGAGTGTTTGATTGTGTCAAATGCTGCTGAGAAATCACGTAACAGGAGAAATAAAAATGTCCGTTGGACGGTCAAGTAAAAGGATCATACCCATTGGATTTAGCAACACCGTGGAGGTCCTCAGGGCCTGTATGGAGACAGGGGTGGGTGGAGAGTGGGGGATGTAAGCCAGACTGGAGAGGGTTAAGAGTAGGAGGTGAGAAAAGGGAGACAGAGAGTACACAGAACTCTCTCCAAAATTTGTCATTGAAAGTGATACCTACACCCTTGATTGTGTGGGTCTGAGGACGTATACATTCTCTTTTCTTCTGAAAAGGGAAAGAAGTAAAGTCTCTCAATAAGTCTTTCTATCTAACTTTGAGGCTTGATCTTCCCTTTCTGATGAATGCAAACCTAATGGAATGCAGAGTTTTGAAGGGATAAACCTTCATACACACATTCCCTCACACACACATGCACAGGCACACACACATTTTAAGAGGCTCATACACAAGCTCGTAATTCTTCCTGGACATCAAATGGCTCTTTGTAGGCTCCATTTTGATGACCTAAGTATACTACAAATTAAACAGAAACATAAGGATTAAATTTCCCTCGAAGCATCAGGGCTTGGAGGAAAACTAAGAGGAAAGAAAGAAATGCCTGGATGATCACATCGTGGCTTTTCCTTTCCTTCATGATTCCAAAACTTTGCAAATGCAGTCTTAGAGAGCATGCCAAACCCATGTGACGTCGGCCACCACATCCCACCCACACCCTACCCTAAAGCATCATCTCCACACCGTCCTCTGTGGGTAAGAAGGAAGTGGGATGACAGATCTCGTGTATTCATGAGTGGAAGAAGAGACTTACAGACCAGCCAGATTCTTAGAGGGAGAAATTCAGACACAACACCCTTTGTTTGAATCTGAAGGCCATGTATTCATGATGAACAGGGAGTGGTCAAGACTGGATAAGGTCAGTACCATCTTGCTCCTCTCCAGTTTCTATGCATTAGGCCATGGTAACAGACAGCTGCTGTGTTAGCCTGGTTGCTATCCACTTCCCCCTTTAGCAGAGATGTACCTCTCCCCCAGTCCATGCAGTTAAGACCCCTGGTCCCTGTAGTACGTATGTGAAGCTGATCCTGCCAATCAGAGCAATGCATCCCAAAAGACAATGACTGGTTCAGAGATGGGTAAGTGACAACTGATAGCCAATGAAAGTGTGTAATTCCAGGTCTTTTGTTGGGACTATTGGGACAAGAGGAGCTCCATTTCTGGTGTACCTCAAGCTGGGAGAACAGTATATAAATCTGGAACTGTGAGTGCCATGTCGTCATGTTATTATGGAGGGAAAATCTGGCTGAGAATGGAGCCCATATGGAGCAAAGCAGGCATGAAGAGTGAACAGAATAAAACTAAGTCTTAAATATATCATTTGAGCCCTTGGATGCAGCCACACCTAAATTCAAATCTACCAACTGATTTTTTTCAGTAACTTAAGCCTATAAATTCCTTTTCACTTGATCCCACTGAGTTGGGATTCTGCTGCTCTCAACTAAGAGTCCTGATTGAGCCAGGCTGTTCTTGAGGTGTCCACAGTAGTGTGAGCTGTCTATTGCTTGTGGAAACCATTTCCATACTCACTTTCCCCAGGAATTGATGACCATAGGGATCCTTCATGTCTAGGCAGTGCTTAATGCTTTCCAGAACGCCTTCACCGTGAGTGGGTACTCAGAGTGGCCATCCTACTTGGGACAGCAAGCTTCTGTCCAACGTCTGTTCCAACAGGCCCATCCCCATGCTATACATACTGATAACTATTTTGGATATCACCTTTGCTTTTACCTATATGATCACATTTATACCGCAAACCAAAATGGGAGCAGCCCAAAGACAGGGCTACAAAGCACATTCTATAGATGAGCAATATAAGACTCTGAAGTGACTTCCCCAAGTTAATCAATGGCCAAACCTGGGTTTGAAATGGAATCTTTTGTTCCGAGGCTCTTTGCATCTCGCTGTGTTTTGCACGAAATGTAAAGATACATTATATTTTTCCCTTGTTATTTATCAGAAACTGGGCTAAGGGATTTACATGCATTGAATACTCACAACAAACCCAGGAGGTACATTTTATTATCTTCTTCATGTTGCATATAAGGAACCTGACACTCAGCGAGGTTAAGTTCATTTTGCGAGGAAGTGGGAAAGACAGGATTTGTACTCAAATCTGCCTACTCTAAAAAACAATGTGGCTTCTACCCTCAAGAATCTGGCTGTAGAGACAGGATATGCAAACCTTTATGAATCATAGGCTAAAAAATATAGCGGATGTGATTCTACCGAAGTAATATATACTATATGAGATCAGAACAAGGAGGGGTCAACTGAATTTGGGTCATCACGAAAAGCTATCAGAGAGGATTTCAATTCAACTCAAGAAACACTATTTGTGATTTTATAGTACTGTGGCTACTTGTAGAAATTTGAAGAGCTGCATTAAATCTTGACGGATGAAGGGGGCTCAGTTAGGCAGAGACAAGGGAATTCTGGGTAAAAGGCCCAGCACTCAAAAGCATATAAGCACGGGGAAAACCTAGAATGTTCCAGAAAGGAAGCCAGTCTGCCTAAGTCAAGGATGGTGAATCAGCTTTATTTCACACGACAAGGTTCATCAATTGAGAGTGGTTCCCTGGAGAACCACGTTGAGGACAAGGATGAGACTGTGTAGGAAATCAAGGGAAGTGTTCTGAGATTGCTTAGTGATGTCTGCCATGGACACTAGACTGGAACTTGGTAGCACAAGTACCATATATTTGCCATCATCAGATTCCTGAGTACAGGGTATATTAAAGAATGAGTAAGCAAGAAGGCTGAAGTGCTATCTTAGGGAATATCACAGAGAGTTATTTTCTGTGAGGACATGGAGTTTGGACTCGATTTAATGGGCAAGAAGGGGTAATTGTAAGTTGTTGAACAAGGGAGGCTCCAAATAAAATTAGGACATCAGTATGTGAAATAACTAGATGGTAGCTATGTGAAATTTGGTTCCTGGGCACTCACCTGAAGAACCTGATCTTCTTCTCTTGGAGCCAGTCATCAGGTATCAAAGTGATGCCTTAAAGGAAGAAAAAAGTTATATATTCACTATTGGGTAAAACTCAAGTTGAAAGCAAGCAAGCACCTGGCTTTCACCACAGCTGTGGGATTGGCTAATGAAATCCCAAATATCAGTTCCACAACCCTGGCACCTCAATGGTCATCAGGTCCTCTCAATCGTCTTGGGATATGGTATTCCACTGAGGAAAGTTACATCACTAAAGACCAAGGTCTGACCTGATCTCTCATAGGCCACATCTTGTGACATTTTATCATCATCATCACCACTCAGATTTATTGAACCTATACTCTGTGCTAGGATCAGCCTTACTTTACATTTGTGTCTCAGTTTATCCTCACAACAACCCTAAGACCTACGAGCGTGCCCGTTTTACAGGTGAGTAAACTGAGGCTTAGAGAAGGAATACAAATTGCCCAAGGTGGAGCTGGAGATACAAACGGAGGTCTACCTATCACCAAGGCTGTGCTCTGTACCATTATTGTCATGTGGGCCATCGCTCTGCACATGTGGGCTCCAGCAAATCATATCTCCACTGACATCACAGCATGCAAACCACAGACAAGCATACGTGAGCAACCAGTGGACTGAGACTTCTATCCCACTCCTTTCCCAGATCACATCAACAACCAAGCCACAGGAACCTGGAAATTAATTCCTCTGTGAAGCAAACACCCCAAAATACCTAGAGGCAAGAAAGAGGATTGGGAGTGTCTGACCCCAAAGGCATCATTTCCAGGGTCTGTAGAAAATATGTCTGAAGCATTAAATACATTTCTGAAATTGATGGGGGGAACCTCATAGATCATGATTGGGGTTAAACTTCTAGTTTCCCCAAATCCACAAACTCTCCTGGAAGACTGAGATTTATTTCAATTTTCTGAGACATCTAAAACTACCAGTTTCTAAGTTCAGTTCTCTGCTCTTATATGTTCTGTTTAGGATGGTGACAAAAATAAAATCTCTATGTGCAGCTAGTGCCATATTTTAAATACATTTATGAAGAGCTGGATGGTGACCAGAAACTCTCTCATTCTGTTTGTTTAACTGATACATAATGAGCCCATTTTCTTTTACCTTTAACCTCTTAAAACGCTCTGTGGTTTTTGTAGATTTCCTCTTTCCATGTACAGTGACACCCACTTCCATTTTCATTATATATAGGAGCTGTATACTTTCCATCAAGCCCACATTGTTTTCAATAAGAATCCATTTCAGGGTATTTCAGAGCTGAGTAGAATCTCTCTCCAAAAGCTAAAGAGGTTTTTACTTTTTTCTTTGTCTTTCCTTGGATCTGTACAAAGGGATTATTGTAAACTGAGATGGAGGTGTGAACCTCTGAAATATTGACTGGAAGAGTGAAGACACCTGTGATTCAGTTTCTAGTGCCCATCACTGTATCAGTCAGGACAGGCTGGATTTTGCTGCAGTAACAAATACGCTGGTTTCAAGGCCTTAAAACAGAAAAGCTGTATTGCTCATTGGCACTACATTTCTTTTGCAGGTCAGCTGGGGGCTCTGCCCCCAGTGTCCTCACTCTGGTACCAGGTTGACAGAGGAGCCAACATCCAGAACCTTGCTGGTCACCACAGCAGAGAGAAAGACAGACACGGTAAATTGTGTACTGTCTCTTAACACTTCCACCCAGAAGGGATACATCACGTCCAGTTATATGTAGTGGCCAAAGTCAGTCATGTGGCCATGGCCACTCCTGACCCCAAGCTGCAGGGAAGTCACTGCTTCCAGAACAAGGTCAGGAAATATTGAGCAGCATTGATGACCTCCACTATCATATGGTCACATGACGCTGTCCGTGAGGAAGGTATGCACGACAATAATGATGACAGCTCATCTTTATGGAGTGCTTCCTATACGCAGATATGAGGTTAAACATTTTGCACACACTGTCTCATTTATTCTTTAGGACAACTCTATGGAATTGGCAACTTCACCCCACTTTAAAGATGAAGAAACCAAGGAACAGAGAAGTTGAGTCACTTGCCCAAGGTCACCCAGCTAGTAAAAGGGTTGTGCTGAGACTTGAACCCAGGTAGGCAGCCTGGCTCCAGATCCTGTCCTCCCAATGCTGCTATTGCTTCTCTTACTAATAGGCCTCTCTCGGCTCGGTTTTCCTTATTTCCACAATGATACTGATGATCCCTGCCTCTCATGATCCTCGTGTGGTCTACCTGAGAAAATGAAGCAAAACTGCTCCTAACGTCAAGTTTCACCGTACACTGTCTGGTTCAATGGACTCTTAGAAATGATCAACAAAATGAAAGGTCCACATATGGACTGGGAGGAAATATTTGCAAAGCACGTATTTGATAAGGGATTAATATCCAAAATATACAAGGAACTCATGCAACTTAATAGCAAATAAAATAAAATAACCCAATTATAAATGGGCAAAGGACCTGAATAGACATTTTTCCATAGAAGACACACAAATGGCCAACAGGTACATGAAAAAGTGCTTGTCACTAATCATCAGGGAAATGCAAATCAAAACCACAGTGAGATATCACCTCAGATCTGTTAGGATGGCTGTTATCAAAAAGACAAGAGATAATAAGTGCTGCCAAGGATGTGGAGAAAGAGAACCCTTGTGCACTGTTGGTGGGGATGTAAACTAGTACGGCTGCTATGAAAAACAGTATGGAAGTTCCTCAAAAAATTAGAACTAGAACTACCATATGATCCAGCTATTCCACTTCTAGGTATATGACCAAAGGAAATGAAATCACATCTTGAGGAGATATCTACACTCTCATGTTCACTGCAGCATTATTCACAATAACCAAGGTACGGAAACAACCTAAGTGTCCGTCAATGGATGAATGGATAAAGAAGATGTGGTGTGTGTACATATATACACAATGGAATATTATTCAGCCTTTAAAAAGAAGGAAATCCTGCCATTTGCAACAATATAGATGGACTTCAAGGGTATTACGTTAAGTGGCATAAGTCAGACAAAGACAAATACTGCAAAATCTCACTTATATGTAGAATCTAAAAAAAGGAAGTTGACCTCAGAAACAGAGGCTAGAATGGTGGTTGCCAGGGGCTGGTTGGATGGGGGATGTAGGGAGAGGCTGGTAAAAGGGCACAAACTTTCAGCTATAAGATAAATAAGGTCTGAGGATCTAATGTATAACATTGTTACTACAGTTGATAATAAGGGATTGCGTAATTAAAACTTGCTAAGAGAGTAAAATCTGTGTTCTCACCAAAAAAAAAAAAAAGGTAAATATATGGGGTGATGGATGTGTTAATTAACTCGATAGTGGGAATCCTTTCACAATGTATATCAAATCATGACATTGTATACTTTAAATATATTACAAATGTATTTGTTAAATATACCTCAATAATGCTGAAAAAAAGGACCATCATTTTTAAGTCAGAATTTTTATACTCATCTTCTTTGTTGAGGTAAGAGAAATAACCTATCTCAGCCAACTATCCGGAGGTAAAAGCCAGAAACTTGGGAATTATTCTTGGTACCTGCCTCTTCCTTGCCTCCCACACCCTCCCTCACCAAGTCTTTGCAATTTACCTCATCTCTATTTCTCACATCCATTCACTTCTTTCCAGCCTCAGGTCTGCTTAGTTCAAGCCACCATGCTCTTCTGCCTGGACTATTGCAATGACCTTGCCTTGAAGCTGGCCTTCGAGCTTCCACCCTTGTCCCCGTCTCCTCTCCACCTGGAAGCCCAAGTGGTCACATCTGACATGTCCCACCTTTAGTGTGACTATGTTACAAATGTCTGTTGGAGCCTCTGGATCCAGCAGTGTCTGAAGCCAGCTCACCTTGGATGTTTCAGTTAACTTTCTGTCCCTTGGAACTAATGCACCCAGGCTAATACCTCTTCCTCCACCATTCTTGACACCCCTTAGTTATCTGTGTACCCCAAGTGGCTTATCCAATGCCCGGCGCATGTTAGACACTCAGTGTGTGTTTGTTAAAGTGAATTAATCTGGATGATGTTCAGAGTGCTGTTCTGGATGAAATGTGGCGTTGAAAGGGAAAGGCCTTGGCTTTGTCCTTGAAAAAATCCACAAAACATCACTGCACAAAGACACACAAGTCTAACCTAACGGCTGACAACAGAGTTGTCTCACCGATCTTCTTCTCCTCCACCAAGTGGTTTTTAAGAACAGTTTGGGGAGTTTTTCTCACTCCGTTAAATGTGGTTTTGCTTACTTCCCAACCCCCAGGAGAGGTTCCCATCTCCTAGGCCTCTTTCATTTTCAAGTTCAGCCTGGAAAAAAAATGTGCACATAGAAAATCCTATAATTACCGGATCTGATTTTCATTTAAACTTTTCCTCTCTGACATCACTGCAAAGTTCTTTGGTGAAGGGCAGCCAATGAGGCCCCGACATGTGTCTGTGATAGAGAATCTGCTGGGGATGGGGGGTGCGTGTGTGCGAATGTGTGTAGGATTGTGTGAGTGCATGTGGGGTATTTCTATATGTGTGTGTATGTGCAAACGTAAGTTTGACTGTGTGAAAGAAAGTGTATGGGGTGTGTGTGTTTGTGTGCATGTATGAGTATGTGTGTGAATGAGTGTGGAATGTAAGTGAATATGTTTTGGATATATGCACATGTGTTGTGTGTATAAGTGCAAGTGAGTGTATGTGTGTGAATAAGTAGGACCCTATGAGTGAATGTGGGAGTGTATGTGTGTCTGTGTGTACATGTGAGTGAATGTGAGTGTGTGTGTACATGTGAGCGAGTGTGAGCATGTGCATGTGTGTACTTGTGTGTGAGTGCATGTGTGTACATGTGAGTTTGAGTGTGTACATGTGAGTGTGTACATGTGAGTGAAAATGAGTGTGTGCATGTGTGTACATGTGAGTGTATGTGTGTGCATGTGAGTGTGAGCATGTGAGTGTGAATGTGTACATGTGGGTGTGAGTGAAAATGGGTATGTGCATATGTGTACAAGTGAGTGAATGTTTATTTACATGTGAGTGGATATGACTGTGAGTGTGTGTATACATGTGAGTGTACTTGTGTATACATGTGAGTCAATGTGTGAGTGTGTGTGTGTACATGTGAGTGAAGGTGAGTGTGTGCATGTGTGTGTAAGTCAGCAAGAGCTTTATGAGCCGGGATAGTATTTGAAAAGAAGTTTTAAGTGCCACTCAAGAAGAAAAGGAAGAGAGGACACTGAGAGGGACACGTGGTGCCTCAAGGGTGAGCATAAAGTCGCGGGGACAGAGATGGAGAGAGACCTTGGCTCTCCAGTCAAGAGGCGTCAGTGTGGGAAAGCAGCGATGTGAGTGCACGTGGAGGGTGGGAGGGCTGGGAGTCAACCCCAGAGAACTGATGCACAGAGCCGTGTCTATTAGAGTCATCCACAAATCTCTGAGGAGAGTAAGTGGATGTGAGACACTTGGAATAAGGTGTTTATTTTGAGTGGAAGACCCTAGGAATTTTGTAGGGAAAAGTGTGCCTAACGTGGCAGGGGGTGGGGTCTTCGAGGACAGATCCCAGTCTTATTTAGTGTGTAGTGATGAAGACCAGGGACTCCAGAACTCGGCGTCATGGGTCTGAATCTAGGATCTGCTACCTCGTCTTGGGTAAGCTAACTGACCCTTCCCTGCCTCAGTTTCCGTATCTGTAAAGTGGAGAATAAGGTAGAATTTGTCTCATAGGGCTGTTAATGATGGTGATGAGATGAGTTCATATATACAGAGCTTAGAATAATGTCTGGCTATTTAAGTGTTTCTTATTGTCATCATCTCCGTCACCAACATCAGCACCTCCCCATCATCAAGCGAAGTGCTCGCTATAAATGTAATAGGCATCTTACCTATGTCTGCTGAACAAGTGAAGTAGGTTTGCATTGATAAGCCAGACTTTCCTTCCTGAGGCCTTGACACACATCATTTCCTCTGCCCAGAACACACGCACTCTTTTTCTGACCCCTTGCAGCCCTCCCTTGGCCTAACTACATTTTACCCAACCTCCTGGTCTCTGGTGAAACTTCATTTGCTCCGGGGAGGCTGCCCTGACCTCCCGCATCCTCCAGACATAAATGTCCCCCAGGATCCTTGCACCCTTTCTTCCTCTGTAAGTACTTATTCAATGTCTTGGCTACTTAGCTGGACATCCATAGGTCAGGAACTTTGTCTCTTCTGCTCACTTCAGTACACCCAGTACCTGGTACATAGCAGATGTTCCATGCAAATTTGATGAAAGAATGAATGATAGATCAGCACTACTCAAACTTGAACATGCACGTTGTGTTAAAATGCAGGCTCTGGGAATCATGTTAAAAAGGTGGGACTCTGTGTTTCCAACTAGACCCACGTGACGCTGACACTGCTGGTCCACAGACCACACTTTGAGTAACAGGGTTCTAGAGCGTCCACTTGTTCAAGGATTTAGAAAATATAGGTATTTTGGTGTCATATAAACATGGGTGTATATGGAACAGAATGCAAACCTCACATGAACTTTTAAAATAAAGCTCAAGGTTTTGAAGATGCCTAGAAAACTGCAACCCCAGGCCCATCAGAGATTCTCGTCCATGCTTCTCTGATAGGCATGGGGTTCCTTGAGAAGAAAAGTTTGAGAACTCCTGCCCTACCCAATATCTCGATCCTGGAATGAGGATTCCAATGCCACAGGGAGACAATGCAGAGCCAGTCTTAGAAATAGGTAAACCAGTCCATATGGTGTTTCTGGGTTACCAGGAAGAACTTTCTTCCACAAAAACATCTCCTCCCGACACCAGGTTCCTGCTGGGCTAAAAGGTCCATCTGGAGGGACACGGCCTCTGTCCACCGTGACTTCCCTTGCTGAATTGTCCCTGTGTGTTGCCAGATACTGCCTGGTGGGACCGCCCTGCTGCCCATGGCCTCTCCTGGCCTGGTCCCTCCCTTCAGTCCTGTGAGCATCTCTGATAAACTCTCTCTTGGCTCGAGCAAGCCAGAATTGGTTCTGTTGCTTCTAAGCAATACAGTTCAACCAATACTTCATCATTGCGTTGGGCAAATGCATTGGTCCCCAACAAATAAAACAAAAATGGAAAGAAAATAAGGAAGCAAACGTCATGAACCGCATAATTATTTCTCACAGTCCAAGATCAGTTAAATAAATTATGGGATAATCATTAAATAGAGTGTCATATAGCCATTAAAATCAATGCAGATATCTCACAAACATAACATTGAGCAAAAGATGCTATACCCAGGAAAGTACACATCATGTGATGCTATTTGTATACAGTAGGAAACTGGTACAACAAAACCATGGTGTTGAAAACAGGATACACCCTCTTTGTCGGGGTGGTCGAGACTGGGAAAGAGGCTGGAATGCTTTGCTTCTTAATCTGGGTATTGTTTCCAAGGATATATTCACTTTGTGAAAATTTACTAAACTCTGCTTTTATGATATGTGCGTTTCTTCTGTATGTCTATTATGGTCCAATAAAAAAAATGTAATGATGAAAAAGAGTAGTTTTAAAATTTTGCTTCAGAGGCTCCAGAGAGCCACCTGGAATTTCTCAAAGACTCCCACATGAGGGCCGAGGGGGCCTGGAGCAGGAGGGTGGAGGCCCAGTGGGTGAGACTCCAGGCTCCCAACTCGGTGGACCCAGAGCAGTTCCATTCGTATCTCCTTTATATATTAGGAAAGGAGGGAGGAGAATGTGCTAGAGAAGCGTTTACCAGGAAGCTCAATTGTATCTGTAATGTTGTGTTAAAAGAAGTATCTGAGAGAGGGAGAGAGAGAGAGGGAACAGACACCAAGATTTATTGGGATTTTCTATTTAACTATCAATCTCTCCCCATTCTCCTGGGAGCTGAGACCTCCATGGCTGAGACCAGAGCTTATCCATATCCAGAATCTAGCACAGTGCTGGGTTACTAGTCAATGCTAACAAGTGTTTTGTGAGTGACTGAGAGAATTAAAATGGTAAAATCGGGTTCTTTGAAACATTGAGCTCTTAGATCGAGACTTGCCTGAAGCCACCCCTACTGTGAAACTTTCCATTACATTAAAATCCCTTTGTGTGAAATTCAGTTTCAGCCAGGCTTATTAATACTTGCGTCTGAAAAATTACAAATAGCTGCAGGCCCTTAATCTCTTTGTGCCTCAGTTTCCTCATTTGTCATACTGGTATGAACACATGAGGAAGACATGAATTGTTAAAAGCATAGACTTTGGATCCAAATCTTTCCTCCATCACTAGCTAGCTGCAAGACCTTGAGGGAGTCACCTTGTTGCTCTGAGCCTCAGTTTCTTCATCTGTAAAACGGGCATAGCACCCACTTGATGCAGCTGTGGGAAGTATTAAATGATATAATGATGGCAAAGCTCTTCACACAGCATCCAGCACATAATAGCACCAATTCAGTGTGGGCTGGACATGAAGCTCATTTCCCCCACCCACCTCATAAAGGTTTCATATATGTCAATGAGTTACACTTATATGAAAGCACTTCCCCCATGTTATAGGTCATTATTATTATTAGCAAGGTAAACTGACTTACAGAAACCAGAGCAGAACAAAGGCCAAAGGGAAGCGAGATTGTTCTGGAAAACAAACCAAAGAAAGGGGGTGAGTACAAGTGGAAGAACCAGGCTTTGAGGCAAACACAAACGTTGTTGTTTAGAGGAAGAGAAAGGCTGGTGCAAAATGGACAGAAGAGAGGATCTTTAAAAGAACTGCTTTTCCCCCAACTCAATTCAGAGAGAAAAGTGCAGTCAGCTATAATCAAGGGCTGACAAAGAGCAAATATTTGTTCCGGTAAATACACTCATCTCTCCAAACTCTCTTGAAACATTTTCTGCTTTCTGAAGAAGCTCTTATGAACTCAGAGCCGCAAAGAATCACCTGGTGAGCGGCTGTTCGAAGAGGCAACTCTGGGCTTCCGAGAAAAGGCCGCCCAGCCCCGGATAGTCAGAGCCCAAGGCCCCGGACCAGGTGTGGTGGAGGGTGACCTCGGAGGGGCTTTGTGCCCACGGCCACTTAATGTGCTAATGGAGATGGCACCACGCACGAGACCTGAGCCACAGATGGGACTCCTCCAACAAGGAAGGGTGGGGAGTGGCAGGGGGTGAACCAAGGCTTCCCACCAGACAGAGAAAGAGGAAGATGCTAGCTGGTGTCTTGTTCGTTGTTTTGTGCATAAATGTCCAGCTGCAGTCATGGGGCCTGGGGAGTGTGACGGTCCAGGTCAGCAGTGTCCAACAGAAAAATAACACAAGCCGCAATTATAATTTAAAATTTTCTGGTAGCCACATTAAAAAAGAAAAGAACAGATGACATTAATTTTGGTAACATTTTTGGTTAACCCATATACCCCAAATCCCATCATTTCAACACGTAATCAATGTAAAAATTACTAATGAGATATTTTACACCCTTTTTTCCCTGAGTCTTGAAAATCCAGTGTGTACTTTATTGCCATTTACAGCACAGTTTATTTGCATCTGAAGAGCCACAGACAATGAGCAGCTACCATACTGGAAAGCATAGACCATGCCAGGTCAGCTATCACCCCCAAGGACTCGCATTTCATTTTCCTGGGGGCAATAAAAAGTTTCGGTTTCAGAAGAGAGGTACCCCTCAGGAAGTTGGGAGGGCTACTTCTTTTCTTCATTGGTGCTCTCCGGTATTTAGTTCTGGGGAAGGAATCTCGATCTTTCTGTCTCTCTCCACTCGCTCTATCTCATTCTGTTTCCCTCTGTTTCTTCTCTGTCTTTGTCTCTCTCTTTTCTCTGTTTCTCTCTGTCTTGCTTCTCTCTCTCTCCCTTTCTGCCTCTCTGTCTTCATCTCTCTAAGTCTCTCTCTGTCTCTCTTAAAATTAGTTTTCTTTCTTATTACAAAAGTGAGCCAGGACAGGGATACAAAATAACAGAAACTGATTGTGGCTGGGGAAATTCTACCTAGATGGCCCAGTGGGGAGAAATTTCTCTGAAGACAAGTTATTTAAGGAGATGCCTGCAGGATGACAGGGGATTAGCCATCAGAAGATGGGTGGGAGCAGACTGTTCCAGGCTGAGGGAGCAGAATGTGTGAAGACTTGAGACAGCCAAGAACTGGATGAGTGTCAGCAACTGAGGCAGGGGGGCGGGGAGAACCATCTGGAGGAGAATGGTGTGAGATGAGGACAGAAAAGGTAAACAGGGGCAGATGAAATGATGGGTGGATAAATAGAACATTGCTATAAAGATGATTTGTCCTTATGATCGAATCTCACAGGAAATATATAAGGGATAATTGATATAGGACATTTTATAAACGAACGTTTCACGTTATAGCTTGAAAAAATAAAAGCAAGACAAAAGAACTAAAAATACAAATTTTATATATAACTCTCATGGTCTGAGAGTGAAAAAGGTTTTTCAGTTTTAGATACAAAGAAAGAAAAACGTGAACAGCTGTACGGGTCTTATGGAAAAGTTCAAGAGAAAAATCATAAGCCATTGATTCGGCCCTGCTTTCCAACTTTCCATGACACTACCTCCCCTAAGTCCTCCTAGCACATCCTTTAAATTAACTTTCCGTAATGAGTGTGTCCTTGAAAACTTCTGTGACAATGGAGTATTAGGACCTCAAATACTAATTTTTTAATATTTTTCTTAATTTTTTTAATTGCAGTAACATTGATTTATAACATAAATTTCAGGTGTACATCATTATACTTCTATTTCTGCATAGATTACATCACGTTCACCACCCAAAGACTAATTACAATCCATCACCACACACATGTGCCTAATCATCCCTTTCACTCTCCTCCCACCCCCTTCCCCTCTGGTAACCACCAATCCAATCTCTGTCTCTATGTGATTGTTGTTGTTTTTATCTTCTACTTATGAGTAAGATCACATGGTATTTGACTTTCTCCCTTTGACTTATTTCACTCAGTGTAATACCCTCGAGGTCCATCCATGTTGTCACAAATGTCTGGATTTCATCATTTCTTATGGCTGAATAGTATTCCATTGCATATATATACCACATCTTCTGTATCCATTCGTTCCTTGAAGGGCACCTAGGTTCCTTCCAAGTCTTGGCTATTGTGAATAACGCTGCGATGAGCGCAGGGGTGCATGTATCTTTACGCATTGGTGTTTTCAAGTTCTTTGGATAAACACCCAGCTGTGGAATAGCTGGATCATACGGTAGTTCTATCCTTAATTTTTGAGGTATCTCTGTACTGTTTTCCATAGTGGCTGCACCAGTTTGCACTCCCATTCAAATACTATTCACCCATTACCTGGTAGACCAATTGAATATGTCATATCAATTGTTCTTTAATGGGCAGCGAGTCCTAACATTCTCAGCCCACCTCCTGGTACCCCCAATCTCTTTATCCTTCTCTATCTCTCTTTGTGCTTCTCAAACTTAAGTGTGCATCCCAAACATCAGGGGAATGTATTTTCTAAAAACACAGATCTCCATGGGGCCGGCCCCGTGGCGTAGGGGTTAAGTGCGTGCACTCCGCTGCTGGCGGCCGGTTCGGATCCCGGGTGCGCACCAACACACCGCTTGTCAGGCCACGCTGAGGCAGCATCCCACATAAAATGGAGGAAGATGGGCACGGATGTTAGCTCAGGGCCAGTCTCCCTCAGCAAAAAGCGGAGGATTGGCATGGATGTTAGCTCAGGGCTGATCATCCTCACAAAAACATAAAATAAAATAAAAATACAGATCCCCAGCCCATCTCACAATAATCTTGTGGTAGTTTGCCTGATGTGGCACCCAGGAATCTTCATTTTACCAAGCGCCCCCTCCCCAGATGATTAAGATGCAAGTGGAGAGCTGATGCTGTTTTATGAACCACCCGTCTAAGGCAGCACTTCCCAAGAGCCCTTTCTGCAAATCATAGAAAAGTTCTCTCTCTGTGCTGTTGAATGCAGTAGCCACTATCCACATGTGACTCCTTCCCACTAGAAACAAGGCTAGTAGAGATGAGAAAGTGAATTTTTAATTTTAATTAATTTTAACTTAGCCACATAGGACTGATGGTATTACGAGCCTTTCTTCCATTAATAAAATTCATGGCAGAGAACCCCTAGTTAAGGAAGTTCTTGACTCTTTACAGACTTTTGCATGCATAATTACCCATCCTCCACAAGTAAATCAGTTTGGAGACATACATATATGTATGTTTGAAGATAATAGATTAGATAGATAGATAGATAGCTGATAGATAGATAGATGATAGATAGATAGATAGATAGATAGATAGATAGATAGATAGATAGAAAGGTAGATAGGCAGATAGGTAACTGTTTTTTTCTTAATGTGAGCTTACCAGTAATTAGCATTTAGTTCCAGGCTCATCAAAGAGTCTCTTGCTCAATATTGACCATCCCCAGAATATCAGCCAGATCCAGCCCTTAGGATACAACAAAAGTCAGCTAAGACAGGGCACAAATGCCCAAAAAACTCTCTTCAAAGAAAGACTCAGCTCTTCTCATCTTGTGCACTCAACACTTCACGTGCACGAGTCCCTCAGGGACCCCAGCTGCTCAGGGCTCTCTGAGGTCATTGGAAATGAGCTTAAAGAGGGAGAAGGCCACAGGGCTCAAGGGTCAGAAGAGAGTATTTACGTATGACCTTGAGCAAGCCTCTCTCTGGTAGGGAGCTCAGTCTCCCCATCTGTAAATGGAGGCGTCTTGGCTAAATGAGCTCGAAGATCCTTAGAATTTTATAATTCTTGTTTAAAATAACACAATTTATCTATATGTACTGAGGTGGCCGTAATATATTGATATATTTGTTAAGTGAATAAAGCAAGTTTCCCATTTTTGGAATATATGTATATACATACATACATAGATTATTGTAAGATGTATGTTACATATGATTATATGTAATGTACATATAACATGTATATGTATATTACACGTGTAATGTATACACAGATTATTATATGTATGTTACATGTGATTATATGTAACACATATCATATGTATATGTATATTACACGTGTAATATGTACAATAACACACAACACGCAATCTCTCCCTCTTACAGTCTACATGATTTGGATGGAGTTGACTCCACCTCCCTCGCCAGCTCCAGTGATGGACATGTGACCCAGGCCTGGCCAATAAGAGAACAGTATCTCCACGCTGTTCAGGTTGGGCACATGACCCAAGCCAGCCAATCAGAGGCAATCCCAGGCCTTGCCTAGAACTAGGAGTGAAGAGCTCTCTTTCCTGTGGACGTGGGGTAAGTCTGGAGGTGCCTTGGAGCCATCTTTAGGTCAAGAGGGATTGGCTGCCTAGGAACGACCCTAGGCAGAAGAAACAGAGCTGAGAGATTAGGAGAAGCAGAAGCTGACGGTCTGCTTTGAAGCTCTGGACTCAGCTGGATGTGATGATATCCACACTCTGGGACTGCGTAGGCTAGTCAGTCAGTCAGTAGGTTCCTCTTTCTGACTGAAGCCGGGTGGGGTTGGCAGTGACTTGCGACCTCTGATAATACATAAGTGGCATTGGCTGGTAGGGTAAGAAGGCGACCTCCACTTTCTATTTCAGGGGCTTCTATTTTTGTTAGTTTTTTTCACAATGAGTATGAATTTACTCTTTTTTTTTTTAGAAAGATTTTTTTTTAATTTTATTTATTTATTTATTTATTTTGTGAGGAAGATCAGTCCTGAGCTAACATCTGTGCTAATCCTCCTCCTTTTGCTGAGGAAGACCGGCTCTGAGCATCTATTGCCAATCCTCCTCCTTTTCTTTCCCCCAAAGCCCCAGTAGATAGTTGTATGTCGTAGTTGCACATCCTTCTAGTTGCTGTATGTGGGACGCAGCCTCAGCATGGCCGGAGAAGCGGTGCGTCGGTGCGCGCCCGGGATCCGAACCTGGGCCGCCAGCAGCGGAGCGCACGCACTCAACCACTAAGCCACAGGGCCGGCCCTGAATTTACTCTTTAAAAATACTTTGATGTCCTTGGTCTTGATAATAAACATAGCTCAGACGTGTCGAGCTCTTGCTGCAGATCAAACACTGAGCTAAGCATTCTCCACGCATTATCTCATTTAATCTTCCCTCTCACCCTATAAGGTAGGTGCTGCTGTTACGACCATTTTACAGATGGGGAGACCGAGTCTGGAAAAGGATAAGCAGTTGTTCAAGGTCACACAGCTAATAAACAGGGGAGAGTGGATGGGGACTCATGTCTGCTTATCTCTGAAGATTCCGTTTTGTCCTCTCTTTATTCATGTTTAGTGGTAAGAACATGACGCAAAAGGATTCATAATAAAGATCTCTCTTGTGCCCCACAATACAGGCTCCCATAAGGAGCCTTGTTCGTTACTGAGCACCCAGCACCTTCCACAGTGCCTGGCACCGAGGGGCTCAGCAAACATTTGGGGAAGGAGCAAATGAATGAACGAATGAGATGTGCTGAGACTTGAAGCCAAGACGTATGAAACATCCATTTCAGGCCAACATCTAAAGCATTCCTCCCAGCTTCATCAGGGATGTATCTTAACAGCTCAGACATGCTTCCCAGTTGAAAACATTCATTTAATTAGCAGGCATTTTCCAAAACGGATGTGCCTTTCTCAATCACTGTCTGCGGCCGACATTTGTTGAAAAGGTGCCCCCTGCCCCAAACATCAAAGCTCATGTTCCGCAGACCTTTCTCCCCCAATTACTTCCATGGGAGAAGGACAGCCGGGCGGCCGGGAAATGGGGCACAACACGAAAAATCTTGTACAAAAGACGCTGGTGGTGTAAAGTCCTTTCTGGGGAGGGCAAAAAATCTGTCTTCTTTTAATGTGTGTCTTTAAAAATGTTTCTTTTGCCGACAGGGACTTCTCACTGTGAATTGCCAAAAATCATCTCTCATGGAGATCTAGCTTTCCCTCCCCAAGATAGTACCAAGAACAGTCTATAAGACACTGTTTTGTTGGGTTTGTTTTATTTCTTGCTGATTTTTGCGGCTACTGGGATGGGCATGCTGGCCCTCGTGTTCTGCTTTGGTCTGGCCATCACGACTCGGCTTGCAGAGAGACTCTGCACCCCTTCTCTCTTGAGTCCCTGCATCCCAGGGCCTTGGGCTGCAGTAGGTATGGAACAGAGATGGCGTCGATATTTTGGGGAAGATGATGCTCCTTCAGAAAACGTGATTCTCCAAATCCACTGAGGTGTAGGGGGAGTTGGTTGAATCGACTCCTTGCCCTAAACTCTTTGATAGCTCCCCATTGCCTTCTGGACAGTGAACGGATTCCTTAGCATGGCTCGCAGACCTCAATTCTGCCCACTCTCTGACCTCAGTTCTGCCCTCCATGGGTCCAGCCAAATAACTTGTTTGTAGTTTCCAGCATCCTGCTTCCCCCCTCACCATCAGCCCCTTTGTCCGTGCCCTTCCCGGTCCTTGAAACATCCTCTCTGTCCCACCTTCTTCATCTGGTTAATTCTACTCAGTGTCAGGCCTCACCTTGGATGTCACCTTCTCCAGGAAGCCCTCCCTGCTCCTTCCCTCCACCCCCCACCAAAAGAATGGAATTAAGTGGCCTCCCCCGCCCTATCACAGCTCACCCCCTCCAGTACTGATGGCACTATTATAAATGCCCGTTTATTTCTCCATCACCCTCACTGGACCTGAATCCTTCAAGTGCTGAGTCTCAGAGCCTGGCACATAATAGGCCCTCAATGAACAGTTGTTGAGTGAACAGGATAAATACATATGTGGGGGAGGGAAGGGAGCATAGCGTCCAGGTAGAAAGTAGTTGAATTTTCCTCATGAAAATGGTTGAGTTGCAGAGTGCAGAACATGGTAACGAAGGCAGTCAGATTCCATCCCTTACTCCCAATGCCTGGGTGCACAGAAGACTGTCTCCCTTACCCAGGTCCCAGCAAGGAATTCAACTTGTCCCTATGAGGCAATTCCAGCCAAACAGGTCTGCTCACGGTTCTCCAAGCAAGCTGTTTGTCCCACAGCCAGAACCAGCAAATTTGGCTTCCAAGACCAGCCACCTGGAAGGAGTCTTCAAGGTCATGGAGCAGGTTGGGGTGAGAAGAGAAGGTTAAGAACATGGGAAGGTAGATACTTGGACAGTTGTGCTCTCTCTCCTTGGCTTTGGTTTCTGGTCATCTTCCTTCCAGCAATTGCCAAAGAGCCAGCGCTGAGGAACAAAAACATAGTGGGAAAGAGGTGACAAAGACTTAAAAACTAGAAGAGTCTTTTCCCTCCAAATTTCCGAGTTCTGGGGAAAACTCCATCTTACCCTTTACTTGCTCTGCCTCACGTGGCATGTTATCAGGTAAATGGGTTCTGGTGTTCTTCTGCTTTTTGAGAATTATGGGGCAAAGCTCACTGCTAAACAGGGATTGTTGGCTTCTCTCAGCCTCCACCCACAGAGAACCTAAAGCTTCCCTTTAGGACAGTAAGTTTAAACTCCCATTTCTCAGTATCTCAAGCCCCTCTCTTCCCTAGGCCATCGATCTAAGGAAAGTTTAAGGGGACTTCTGGCTCAGTGGGTTTTCCTCCTTAGCAAGAATCCTTTCTTGCCTCAAAATGTATGCCTGAAAACCATATTTAGATATCCTAGTCAAAGCCCATTCTTCCGGGCATTTGAACTCTATCTCTGCATCTTTCAGGCTGTGTCACCTTGGGCAAACAACCTAACCTCTCTGAGACTCAATTTCCTTGTCAGTAAAGTGGGATAATAATAGACCTCTCTCATTAATTTTTGTGAAATTAAATAAGATGATATATGCAATCATCGAGCATGGCTCCTGGCTTCAAGAATGTACCTATCACCAGCAATTATTCTTCCTGCATTGGGGTGAATTCTCTTCTTGAATGAGGGCTTGCAATAGACCACCACCTTTTCCTCCTCAGATTTTGTCATCCTAAAATAGTCCATTGAATCAACAAAAATAGATTTTTCTGTCTTATATTAATGAAGAGCCTCATAAAATGCAAATGGGACAAAGAACTGGTTTGCGTTGACTTCAGGATGTATCATGAAGATGTTTTGTTATTTTTGCTGTTAATACATTCCCGATAGCCACTTGTTTCCTGGTTATTTGCCTCTTCAGCGCTGATTGGCGGAGTTCCAGTTTCTTGAGGTTTTTACTGCATTTGGAAGCTATGTTATAAAAACCTTGAAGCCTCCATGAAAATGAAAACTTCCTTTTCTTCCCCTTTCTCCCCAGAGTGTGGTGGCCAAATACCCCTCAGATCTGGAGGACTGTCCAATTTCAAATGCTCTGTAGCAATGATTCCATAACCATCAGTTGTCCCAGAAATTATAGTATTTGGCATTTAAACTGTAATTCTCTGCCTTGCTTTTCACACTGAGATGTGGTCAAGAAAAATCCTTTTTTCTTGCTGATGCATGGTTCATGCATCCCGTGTTTTGATTCAGATCATTTGACTCTATATTTATGGTGTATATCCCTTTTTTCTTCATCCAGGATCCCCATCATTCAACGATTATATTTATCTGTCAATCACCTTCCCTGTTTCTAATGATGTCACACACACATACACAAATGCACAGACATGCACCCCCACACAGTCGTCTCCCTCTGTCCCTCCTCCATGGGCATCTCCATCCTTAAGATTTATACTCAACAAAAACTTGGGTTAAAAGGCTTGAGAAAAGCCAAAATGCCTTTCACTACCACAGGGTATGTGAAGGTGTTGTAATGACACCACTAACCAAAGAATCCATTTTTCCCTGCATGCCTGAAAAGATTTGATTAATCCTACAAAGTCATAGTCTTGTTTTCTGCTCGATGGTGGCAGGCCAAAATACACCTCACATCAAAATAAATGGTTGGTTTTAGCTCTAGCAAGCTTCTCAAAAGCCAGCCAGCCCCACAACCTGCAAACACAGCTCCTTGGCTTGATTACTTTCCTTCTTCTCTAGGTCTCTTGATGATATTGTTGACTATCCAGATTCGGCCCCAAAGTGTCTGTCCACACCCTTATCCAAAAGACCAAAAACACCACCAAAATCAGCCCTGGGAGTAGTAACCAGGGATGGACTGCCACCTGCTGGCCATTTTTATAAGACAGCTTCCTGCTTAGCCCACATTGTGAAATGTTCCCCCATTTCAAAGCTGCCAAGAGAATCTGATGGTTGCTTCAGGCCTGGGGACATATGATTTTGACTCTATTAATATCCTGTTATTGGGAATAGGCATTTACAAATAAAGACTCCTCTTTCTTTCTTTTTTTTTTTTTTTTGGTATTTAAAGGCAAAATCAGAAATCTGGGAGAAATTGGCTCTGCTTATAACTACTTTTATTATTGTTATTATTGTTGTTGTTGTTGTTACAGTGTTATATTGGTGAAGAATAATAATAAACCCGTTGGAACTTCAGTTTTACACACTCGTAATCAGGACCTCTAAATCAGCATATCACCGTTTGCAAAGGGATTTATGATCCTCAGCAAGTTTACAAGACCTTAACACAACAAAGGCAAAACAATAAAGAAAAAGGAGAAAAATAAAACAGAAATGAATAAGCTCATTTCCCAAGGAGCAAGAACACAGCTGATGAACATATATTTTTGTGATTAGGTTGATATGTTTCACATGAAAATAAGCATTTCGACTTGAGATCAGATGGGCTCATTTCTTTCTTCCAGGCTATTACATTTTTGGAGTCCACTAAAATCCAGAGAAAACACTGAGGGTTCTCCTTTTTAAATAATTTTGCCTATTCTAAGAGAGGAAACAGAAAATCTCACGCCTAAATGTGTTTCTTTAGAGTTCACTTGCCTGTATTCCTTCTGGTTTCAAATTAGACAGTGAGTTGGCAACACTGACAGAAGAGAAAGAGACACCTTTCTTTAAAAGAACGTGTGACGTGTTTTTATTTGTACGATTCGCCGGGAAGCATGTCAATAACATACAAAAGTCAAATAGTTTCTTTCCAATTGCACCATATGGAAGTTTTCCTAAATGATCATCTACATAAGTTTAGACAAATATATAGAACAGTATAAATTGCATATACACATATACATGTTTCGACCTGCCACGCTCCGAAGTGCCCACGCTGGAGAAGGCTTGTCCTCTGGTTGGTGTATAATAGGCTTTCCACACCGAACAAATCTTTGGGATTCTACTAGTTCCTTTTGTTTG
Source organism: Ceratotherium simum simum (assembly GCF_057802395.1). Lineage (NCBI taxonomy): Eukaryota > Metazoa > Chordata > Mammalia > Perissodactyla > Rhinocerotidae > Ceratotherium > Ceratotherium simum. Next base: position 19,121,826 of record NC_141934.1, on the reverse strand, counting down.
TGTTTTGCTCGGCTTCAGAGGCACCTATAAGGTCCCCTCCTTTCTGCAAGGGGAGGATTTGGTTTACAGTTCCTAGTATTTTCAGCCCCCTGGTTGATTTCCTTCCTTTCTGGTATTTTTAGTTCCTGAGATAAAACCTCATTTATAATAAAGTCAGAATCCCTGGAAAACATTTCGTCAATGAAACATCCAGCTTTGCTGTTCATTATTTTATTGAATGAATGTTTTTTTTCCTTGAAACCCGGAGACTCGTCTCCAATTATTTAAAGGCTGGCACAAAGGCAGAACTGGGAGGGGTTCTTCTAATGTTTTAAGATGTAAAAATCTTATTTAAAATGTTTGCTTTTTGCCTAAAATAACCTTTCCAGAGGCACAAGTTTGCTAGGAGCAAATCATTCACTTTAAGATCTAGATGTCGGCACCAGATTCAATTCTGGCAGGTCCTAATTAAACGTCTATTTCAGCCTCTCTTTTTATCATCGCACTTTATTCCTGGTCCCTGGTCTAAAGTGTTGAAATTTTGAGGCATGATCAAATAATATTTTTAATTGAAACTAGTCAAATAAGAAGTTCTATTTCTTTCTTTCCTTCTTTCTTTCTCTCTCTCTCTCTCTTTCTTTCTTTCTTAAAGAGTTCTATTTCTCTACAGGGTCCTTTCATTATTCTCCCAGAAATTTGGGGAGGTTTTTGCAAGCATCGTACATTCAAAATACCAGCTGCTAACTTCAACTAATTTTCTGCCTTGTTTGAAAAGGATTTTTTGTTTGGGTGTAGTGGGGTTAGGAATGAGAGTGTATGTGTGTGTGTATGTATGTGTGGGTGTGCGTGTGTGCAGAAAGATAGAGAAAAAGAGAGAGAGAAAAAAGCACACAAATAGTTTTGCTTTGAAGTTGCTACATAATTACTGTTAAGATCTATGAAAATGCACTGAGAGACGGCGCTCCTTGCTCAAATCTGATGAATGAACAGGCCAGCAGCGTCTGGGAAGACTTTTTAAAAGAATGGATCAAATTAAGAACAAGAAGAAGCGCACCCAAGGTAGATGGAAAGATGTCGTGGTTTCTGTCATTGTTTACTTGTAGAGAAGCATTAGAAAAGAGAAGGAGAGAACGGAGGAAGGAGAGAGGGAAGGTGACAAATGGGAATATGAAAAAGAAGAAAACATTTATAGAGAGAGGGTGAGCAAGAGAGGAGGGAGGGAAGGAAGAAGGGAGGGAGGGAAGGAAGGAAGGAAGGAAGGAAGGAAGGAAGGAAGGAAGGAAAGAAGGAAGGAAGGGGAGAGAAAATGAGAGAAACCTTTACCGAGCCGGTTTATCTTTGTGTTTTCCTATTCAAAGCCCTGTGTCCTTGATACAGAAATGGAACATTACATATGGAACACAAAAAAAGAAGGGAAAAATGGTGGTTTTCCTTTCTCATTTCCTTTGTTGGAATACTGGCTTGAAACATCTGAAGAGAAAACGGTTGCAAAGTTAGAGAATTTTTCTTTCGGCATTGATCAAACCAGCAGCTGCTTTCAGCGAAAGTTCTTAATGCCACAGTGCCCCCTGGAGTACCGCCTGGAAGGGACCCTCACTTCCACCTTCCACTTCCCCACTCTTTACTTGTTTTTCTTACAATGGTGGGGGGGAGGTGGGGAGAAGGGGATTGGAAAATTTTTAAACAATCTCAGAACCTTTTGAAGAGCTGCCACTGGCCGGGGGAGAGGAGGATTTTGAGAAATAACTTCCGATTTATTTCGGATTGTTAGGAGAAGAGGGAGGAGGGAATAAAACCCTTCTCTTCCTTTTTTTCTTTTTCTTTCCCCTTACCCCCTTAATCCTATTTTAGTTGAGGTCTGACCCTGGAAATTTCCAAAAGACTTTAATCTCCTGTACTCCAAATTGCTAAAGAGAGCTGAAAGAGAGAGTGTGTGCATATGGGTAAAGGCGGTTTAAAATTGTTTATTTACGAGTGAGTTAGACTTTCCTGATAGTAAGAATGTTAACTAGTTCATTAGGCACTCTTTGTAAATTTAAATCTTTTTTTCTTTTCATTCCCCCTCTCTTCTGCTTTTTTTTTTTTTTTTTTTTTCAGACAAATACACGCGATCATGAAAACTCAGCTGAGAAAAATGGTCTTAAACTATGCCTTCTCCTCTGGGCAGATCTGACCCACTCAAACGTTAATATTCTCAGATAGCTAGGAAACGCCGTTTGATATTTTCTATAACTACATTGCTCTTCTCCATCCCCCAACTCTTCCAGAGACAACAAATTACCTTCCTGTCGAAAGAAGGGGGTTTGAGAGAACAAGAGAAAGAATCATTTCCATAAATATTTTCAAGATATAAAAGAAATCCAGGCAATATGCAGATCTCAAATTTGGGGAGGCACGATCTCGCTGAAATCATTAAGGATTTCATTTTTCAGATGAAAGGCTCTCTTTTTGCATAATCATGTAGAGTTCTGATGTCATTTGTAGTGTCACTTTGGAGGGGTTTTGGTGATTACGTCTTTTTTATTTCTTTCATTAAAGGGACGATTTCCCTGATGTGGGTTATAACTTCATTCCAATCTGAAATTTCACCCATCCTCACTCCCCCCTCGACAAAGGTCTATATGTATGACTGATTTTGAAAGAATAACAAATCCAGTTGTATACTTATTTTTTTAACTGCTTTTGATTTTATTGAACTACGAAAGGCAGAAACCACTTTACTGTCATTCTCAAAGGTCCATTTTAAATCATAAGATATGTCAAGGTATAATTACTCACATTTAAAACATTCTGTAATTATAGGAAGAAAGAATAGAAAAATGGCTTTTAAAAAAAGGATTATTGGAGCAATTGACTCTCAAGAGATGTCTGTCTTTTATAAAGTTCATAATTTCCCAGTAAATTCTTTTAAAGTTAATAAGCATCTTTAACATGAAGAACCTTGAAAGCTCCCCCCCATCTGCCACCACACATACACACACAGGAAAAAAACCTCGTCTTTCAAAATATGCATTTTTTTAAAAGACCTCGGAGACGGAAATATTTCTCAGGAAATGTCAAACACGAATGTCTACATAATATCTACATGAAATAATAAATCACAATCAGCTTTTTTTATCTGACAAAACACAATAAACGGGTTTGGAACATTATTTTTGTAGATGTTTTTTTAGCTCTCCAAAAAACCCAATAATAGCTAATGCCCTATTGGGAAAGATAACGTGTTTTCTTGTAACTTGGTGGGAAAAAATATTTTTTTTGCCCTTTGTCAAGGAAATTAGATATATATTTGGGGAAAAAGAGTATAATGTTTCACTGTGATATGATCCAACAAAAACCCAGGATATTCGAAGTCTCACTGATGCTCTGCTAAAAATTTGCACAATTGTGCCACTTTAGTGACAACAGATTTAAGAACCCAGAAAGTCTGGGTGAACCTCAAGTTTCCTGACTTCCAGCGTCTCATGTCTAAACATCAAATTGTTATTTAACCATCAGCCAGCCTCAGAATGGGCTGCCATTTTTTTTTCTTCTTTTGTTTGCCCATGTTTATTTCATATCTTTGCTGATCCTTGTCTTGCATTGCTTGAAAGGTACATACTGCGATTTAACCCCAGGGAGTGATATGGGGGAAATTGAATTTCTTTTTCAAAGAGAAGAGTATTTAACAAGAGAGAAGAATCATAGAATCACGGAGTTTCCAAGCCGAGAGAAAGTGACGATATAGAACAAATCAAAAGGAAAAGATTGATCAAATGAGAAGGTGGAGAATTGGGGGTGGAGGGACCCCCAGATTTGTCAAGGGAGATCTTTTGGGCTGTGCCTAGAAAAACATTAACCGTCAGGGAGTCACGCCTTTGTGAAAGTTTCAGTTACAAAATCAAATTATAGAACCTAACACACTGTCAGGGGCCCTTTCTAAATATTTAAGCCCTCTAGTTCCACACCATTTGTGGATTCCAGATCGTTAATTTACTACTGGATTGTTAATTACAACAAAGTAATGGAAAACCGGGCTTGTAGATTTTATGGACATCGCTTCTGTGCGAGCGACGGTTGCTGCCTTCAGAGACTAAAAGCTTAAACTTTAACTGCCTTTTAAGTATTTGGGACTGGGGTGAAAAGGGGAGCTGTGAGTAAATGCTTTGAGCAGGTAAGTAGTTAGTTATTAAAATGGGCTTTGAAGCTCTCTCTCTTCGCGTATGTCTGCATATTTTAAGGGTCCCAGCAAAAAACAACTTTTTTTTTTAACACACCTAATTTGGATCTCATTGAATTGTCTGCATGCACTGATGTTAGGATATTTTGGTGAATTTAATTCCCCCAACCCCTCTGTGAGAAAGAAAAGAAACTCTTTCTCGAAGAGATTTAGAAAGGAAAGAAAAATCCTTTTTAAAAGGCTTAGAGGAGGGGGATGTGGAGGGAATAAATGGTAAGGAGGCTTTATTTTCTAAAGCTCAAATTCCAGAAGAAGGACTGTCTACATAAGAACTGAAACTAATTTACCTGAATTCCTTTGTCACTCCCTGGCTCTGGACTATTAAATGATTCTTTTCACTAGCCAATAAAACCAAATCAAAAGCGTGTTTGGGGTAGAGGGTGGTGCCAGGCCGTCCCCCTCAAACGGAAAGCCAACTTGCTATGCTGTGTTTGTTTTGGTTTCTCCCAAGAGAATTTTCAGAGAGGAGCTGGGGTCTGGGCCACCCTGCTTGGGTTCTACTCCGATGGGGGAATAAGGGGGACTCGTTGGCTCTCGTCTGTGGACTGAACTGCCTCTTCCGTATCACCCAGGAAGGAAAGAGAAAGTACCTGTGTCTCAGCCAGGTCGACAAACCGGTAGACTTTTTCTCTTTGTTTTCCTTTCAAAGGCTGTCTCAGGATCTCTGCCAATGCAAAGGGTTGAGGAAGTGTTTGTTACTCTTCAGAAAACATCTCAGGCTTTCTGCCTCCTGATAACCCTATCTTTTTTAAAACAACAGCAATGGTCCATCCTAGAAGATGTCCGAGAAGATGTTTGCAAGAGATTTGGGAATCCTTAAAAGCAACTAGCTATATAAAAATACAGAGATTTTAAAAAACACAACATTAGGACAGTCCCCTTCATTCCATTCCTCACATCCTGTTGGTTTGGATGACAAAGAAGATAGAGACCTGTATAAAAAGTGCTTAATAATGACTACTAATAAGCAAAAGTACCCAACACAGAGAAGGCCTTCAATAGCAAATATTTAATTTTAATGGAGGTAATAGCCTTTCCAACTCGTTATTCCCATCTTTAAACTAGAAAAGCTTCTTTCCCTTCTTTCATTGTAGGAAATCAAGTAGAGGAGGAAATGAAAATAAGACTGCTCAGTAATCATGTCCCTGGATTTTCCACGTTCCAGCGAGGTTTGAGGCCATGTTTCCAACTCTCTTCCAGACAGTGACACGCATCCAATTGAAAAATGGATGAACTACAGCCTTTTGCTGCTCTCCCGTCCAAATTGGATTGGTTACCCAATTTGACCGAGTGCTTAGAAATGAGTCAATAAGGTAACTAATTAATAATTTGACAGGGGGGAAAAGTCAGTTTCTCAGCTGCACATGGATGTAAGTCGGGGGTCGTCTTGAGCATCTCACTCCATAATTCTGGCAATATCCTGCTGCATTGAAAATCTGCAGGCTGAGTTCAAACAGGAATTCTGGGTTCAGTCCACTTTACATTAGGCCTTTGCTTCCCAGTGGAATAATACAATGGAGGGAAATGATGTGCAAGGAAAAAAAACCTGGGGCCGGCCCTGTGGCTTGGTGGTTAAGTGCGCGCGCTGCGATGCTGGTGGCCCGGGTTCGGATCCCGGGTGCGCATCGAGGCACCACTTCTCCGTTCATCCTGAGGCCGAGTCCCACATACAGCAACTAGAAGGATGTGCAGCTACGACATACAACTACCCACTGGGGCTTTGGGGGGAAAAAATAAAATAAATAAAATCTTTAAAAAAAAAAAAGGAAAAAAAACCTGTGAGAAAGAGTTAATTTAATACCAGATACAGGAATAATATATTCTATAATATATTTATAAACTATATTGCATAGTGACAAATACACTTGTTACAAAAGGATGTAGCAAGTATTTATTATGTCTTAGGTACTGTGCTAAGGAAGGACCTTGAATACATTAGCTTAGTTAATCCTTAGGGTCCCACAATGAGGCAGGTTCTATAATCCCCATTTTACAGGTAAGGAGACTGAGAGTCAGAGAGTTCAGCCACTTACCAACCAGGATCATACAACAGTAGAGAAAATAGCAAGATTTTGAACCTAGACTTATGAATTCCAAACCCTGGTTTCCAATTTCTCTCCTCTACAAGCATGGGGAAAATTAACCAAGCGGCGTGTTGCCAATTTTCTTGCTGCCTACGGGAAAATCGAATGGTTTCCAAGACTAGCCCTAATTTGCTGTGCGGCCATGGACAAGGCGTGTCCCTCTGGGCCTCAGTTTCCCCTGGACAAAATCAGGGATGTCCTCTAGCAGTGGCTCCATAAAATGAGCTTATCATCAACACTCCTGGCTCGACCAAGAAACACGTTTTTAAGAAAACATCAGATGTTCTGTCTGTACCCAGAGATGGCAAAACCTGAAAACACACTAGGATTTTTTTTATCTAGAATGGATCTTAAGAAAACATTTAGAGAAGCTTTATGATTTTGTTGTGAAGAACTAAAACAGCCTGGATTGGATTCAGGCTCTGCCACTCCCCAGGAAAGTGGGGCCTCACCTCTCTGAGCATCAATTTCCTCACATGTAAAGCTGGAATAATAGTAATAATACATACCTCACTGGGTTGTTCTGAGGATTAGATAAGAAAGCACTTTATACAGTGAACAGCAGAGTGCCCGGAACATTGGGAATGCTCAATGAGTGATGCCTAGAATGAGGATGATGATGGTGACATCAGTGGTGGTGATGATGGTGATTATGGTGAAGACGGTGATGAAGATGGTGATATTGGCGACAATGGTGCTGATGATAATGGTGATTGGGATGATGGTGGTGGTGATGGATTTAATAGCGAAGGGGATGACAATGACAGTCTTCATTTACTCAGTGTACAGCTAAGGAAATTGAGGCCCCAAAGTCATATACTAATAACCAGCCTAGCCAAAACTAGAAATCTATCTCCCAGGGCTGGCCCACTGCCTCTTCCATTGCCCCATGCTAAAAATAAGTGGAGTAGGGCTTGGCTGGAGGAAACTGGGAACTGCAGGTCGTGGCTGAGAATCAGCAGCTCTGGCCTTCCCTCCACCCCCGGCTCATTTTACAATGCCGGAGAAATCATTTTGTCCTCATCAGACCTCGTTCCCTGCTTTATATGGATGATGCCACCTCCTGATGCTTAACTGGGAGGTGAAGGAAGAAGGTGAGTTCCAGAAAAGCTGCTTTGTAACCAGGAGCCCCCAGTGATTCTACTGCAGCTGCTCTCACATTGCATTTTGAGAAACTCTCCCTAGGGGAGTTGATTAACTTTCTGGTTTCAGCCCAAGAGACAAAATAACCTATTGAATTTGTCAATTTAGTTTTCCAGATGGGCTAAGTGGTCCCTTAAGGGGCTTGTGACCAAGACTGTGAGAAACCAGAGTTGAAGGGAAAGAGGAGAATGAGAGAGGGAAAAAAAATGCATGTATTTCATGCCAGGGAGTAGCAGCAGAATTGATATTTTAGGCCAGCATACATCCCCAAAGAGCACTGAGTTTTCCTAATAATGAGAGAGGAGGGTTTTAGGATTCAAAGGAGCCCTACTGTCAAGGGACAGACCCCCCCAGAGAGCCCAAAGCTAACAAACAGGAAGAATAGGGAATGCTGTTTCTCTTATGGCATCCATGGCAGACATTGCTAACAGATAGTGACATTCTCCACCCAGTCCAAAGCAGCCGCCCAAGGCTTGTCAATCACAGAGCTCTGGGCAGCCATGAGCAATCAATCAGAGTGGACACAGTGATGAAAACGATTTTCCACTTGACATGTGGGAGCAAGACCAGTAAATGATTCATAGGGTCTTATGCCTGCTGAAAAAGCCATTATGAGACTAGGTCAGGGGAGGGGTTACCCTGCAGAAACCAGGTGCAACAGCTGGATTTAGGCCTACCAGCCTAATCACATTCCAAACATTGCAGGTGATATTTCATTTATTCATTCACTCATTTATTCATCCATCTATCCATTCATTCATTCATCCATCCATTCATTCATCCACTCAATTATTCATCCATCCATCCATCCATTCATTCATTCACTCATTTAGTCATCCATCCATTCATCCATCCACTCATTTATTTATCCATACATTCATTCACTCATTCATTCACTCACTTTCATTCATTTTCTCATTCATTCATTCCCTCACTCATTCACCCTCTCAATCATTCGTCCACTCATTCTCTCTGTCATTTATTTTTTAATTCAACAATTATTTACTTTTTGTGCATTTTATGTGCCAGGCATTGTCCTGGATGCTGGAGACAAAAATGAACAAAACAGATCCTGCCCTGTCCACACAGAGCTTATAGTCCCACAGAAAATACTAAATTTAACAATTACACAATTATTTCTTGTCAGTTGTGATCATTGCCACAAGGAGAAATACTGGATGCTTTGAGATCGTAGATCAGGGACTCAGCCTAGTTTAGTAGGGAAAGATGGGATTAGGAATAAGGGAAAGTTTCCCAGAGGAAGGAACATTTGAGGTGAACACTTAAGGATGAGGAGTTAACTAACCAGAGAGAGGAAAAGTGTTTCCAGGAGGAAGGAACGGCTTCTGCAAAGGCCTGGAGATGGGTGAAGCAAAGCACACCGCTGAAAATGAAAGGAGATCAGAGGGACTGGAGCCCAGAGGATGCAGGAAAGAGCGATGCTGGCTGATGCTGCAGCGGCGGGCAGGGGGCAGTGCCCCTCCCAAACATGAGTCCCAGGGTGACCCTCAGCTGCTAGAGACCCTTCAGTGGCTGCCCCTGCCCTCACAATGAACTCCAAACCCCTCAGCCTGTTCCTGCCCTGCTCACCTCTCTGTCTTACCCCGCACCAGCCCTGCTCCCTCAACCCAGACTAAACACCCAGTTTCTAGAACGGGAAACACTAGAATGCCTGGCGCTTAGGAGCAGAAACTCAGTGTGTTTTGTTTCCTGCTGCATCCCCGGTGCCCAGGGTCCTTGGCACAATGCCAGCTGCACAGATGAACTTGAGAAATATTGTAAATGTACAAATGGGTGATTCTTGACTCTTGGCACAGTGCCCAGCACAATGCACTGAAGGTTTAGACGTTCGAAGAGAGGGCGGAGGAAAGGGAAGGGAGGGTGCAAAGGAGTAAAGAAGGAGAAGGAAGAAAAGAAGGAAGGAACGGAGGGAGGGCAAACATGGATGTGAGTATTGGGAAAAGGTCATGCCGTACACCAAGCTTTCCAAAGCTCTAATTCTCATACAAAAAGACCGAGTCATTCTAAATCATTTCAAGAACAAATTATTTAAGAAAAAAAAAATAGATTCAGACTCAGTAGCCTGGCAATGCAGGGCCCAGTATCGAGAAGAAGGAGGTGTGACTCTAAGCAAGATGAGTGGCACCCTTTTGGATTCTTCAAGCCAAAAAGCATTTTTGCCGCCTCATAACTTCTGAAAGCTCCCGGCGAGGTTAACCAGCTCCAGGCTAATGCAAAGATCTACTGTAAAGATCTCATCAATTCCATCTCATGAACCTACCACAGGCCAAGAGATCTGTTGGGCCTCAGTTTCTCCATCTGTAAACTGGAGCAATTGGGTTAGATCATCTTTAATCTAGCCCTGGTACTGTGAGTCTCTCTTAGATTCTTTTCTTGGAATCCCTTCCTATCCATCCATCTCAATCCCCAAAATATTAGTAATAATTATGATAATGATAGTAATTATTATTATACTAGCTACCACTCGTTGAAGAACTTTCTAGTTCAGCTTCACAACTGCCCTATAAGGTAGATCTCTGATCTCCATTTTACACACGAGGAAACTGAAGTTCAGAGAGGTTACGTGCCTTGCCCCAAGTAACACAGCCAGGAAAGAGACAAGCTGGAATTTGATCTCAGACATCCCAAAGCCCACTTTCCCCTACCTTCAGTCATCCACAAATCCAGCAGGTCCTGGCAAGGCCAATGTTTACTGAACACAAACACTGATTTCCTAATCAGTGTGCCAGGCAGGGGAATGTTTGTGGTGGTAACATCATTATCATCTGCCCAGCCTCCCTTTTTCCTTTTTGTTCTGGTAAACGTGTCTCTCACACACATACAAAGTTATAGAGGATGCTCCTCCCCTATTCCATGTAGTTCTGAGGGAACCACCATCCCACAACCCGCTCAATGGCAGCAGTCACGTGTGACCTAGGTCACATGACCCAAGCCTGAGCTCTCATAGTATATGGTATGCCATCTCCCCCACTGTGATTGGTGATTGGGTCAAGCAGTGAACATGTGACCCAAGACAGCCAATCAGAGTCCTCCCCTGGCCTGTAGTTGGGAAAGAGGCTGTCTCTTTCTTGCAGGAGCTGCTAAATCGAGGTGATAGAGGCTTAGAGTCTCCTGTGACCTTGCCTCACCGCCACCCCACCCACGGTGCCCTGAAAGGGAAGCCCCTGCCACAGAGAGAAGAATGTGGCCAACAGAGAAGCCAAGATGAGAGATGGAGACAGGGAGCCCTCCCCCCATGCATGGGCGGCAGAAACCAGCTCCACACTTTGTCCTGCCCAGTTACTGAGCCAATAGGGTTTGAGCTGGGATTCTGTCGCTTGAAACCCACAGAGTCTTGTCTGAGAGAATATTTTGACCCTCATCGCCTAGCCGTGGCCCTATCCCATCACACACGTGCACAAACACACTACGTCTACTACTCAGAATTTTGAAACAGATCTGGAAAAGGCCATTAGGAAGGAAAAGAGGTGAGGGAAAAGTATTTAGAGAGAAGAGACCCCAAATCACCACTTCCTTCCTGTCCAGTCCCACCTCCGTTTCTGATCCTATCATGACTCGTTCCTTGATGTCTTCTGGGCTTGAGTTTCCCCAGAAAATCATGGCTACTCTTGACCAAACAGCCACCACTTTTTCTGCTTGAGCTCATTTAATCCTTATAATAACTCTGCAAAATAGAAAAGTTATATCCATTTGGCAGGGGAGAAACTGAGGCATAGCGCAAACTGCCACACAATTAACAAGTGGCAGAGCCTGGAATTTTGAACCAAGGTCTGTGTGACTTTAAAGTCTCTCCTTTTTTTTTTTAACTGCACCAGACTGTCTCCCCCATCTATGACACATTAGTTTGGATGCTAGCACTTTCGATGGAGTTTTCCCTTTCCTCTGTCTGCTCTGATGTGTCCAGGGGGTTCCCTGAGCCTAGAAGGTCTGGAATTAACCCCAGGCACACCCTGAGGCATGGCGATGTTTCCTTTCAGCAGAGCCAGGGCTTGTAGGTAGTTTGATCCTAAGAGGAGATACTCCCAGGGCAGTGGCTGCCGGGATCCAGCAGGCTGCCTTCACTGTCGGGAATCTGTGCGTGTGTGTGGAAGGTAGTTAGGATGGCCCACTTGCTAACACAAAGTGAGGATATGAAAATGAAGGTGTTTGATGGACTTGGAATAAAGCAGAACAGAGGCCTTTGAAAGCAGAGAGGATGAGGAAAATGACAGATAATATTCTTGTCACTTACACTGCTTTGAAGTCCCAATCCAAAAGGACTTTTAACCCTATGCTCAGTGTTACTTTTCATCCTGGGGGAGAGAGAGAGGTTCTGATGACCATGGCGTCCACATTGGTTCCAGGTTGCTTGCTGAGCCAAGAAAAAGAGTAAAACAGAAATTAGGAGCCAATTGATCCTTCTATTTTTCTCATAGCAATCTGTACTTAGGCAATCTATTCAACCAACATTTATCGAGCACCTACAATGTACCAGCCACTGTTCTAGGCACTGAGGGCACAGCTGTGAATAAGACAGCTTTCCTAAAATTATCTTTCTGAACCATAGATCTGATCATGTCATGCTCCCTGCCTAAAACCTTCAATGGCTCCCCATTGCCCGCAGGATCAAGTCCAAAGGCCTCAATATGGTGTACAAAGCATTTCATATTCCAGCCTCTTCAGTTTCATCTCTTTCACTTGCTGCCCATCCCCACTCCTTCCAATCGATGCTATGGCTGTACCAAAATTCCTTCAGTGCCCTCTAGCTCCCAGGCATTGAAGCCTGCTGCCCCTCTTCCTTGGAGCAATCTTACAGCACCACCAGTGTCCTCTTGGCCATTCACTGGCTGCCTCAGTCTTCCTCGTGCTTCAGCATAGATGTCACCTTTTCAGGAAGCTTCCTTGACCCTCCCTCTCCAACAGCGTTGAGCATCTGTAAATGGCATTGTTGTTTTGTCAGTCTCTCATCTCTTTGCCTTTTCTCTGGCAGCACAAAATCCTTCCTCCTTTGGAGAACACAGTTGATGGACTTATCCTGGGCCCCTACCCCAGCCACAGGTGACTCAAGCCTGGACTGTCACTGAGCTGACTGTCACTGAGGCCCCACTAGTCTCTAAATGCCACAAGAGATGGACAGGCCTGTTTGCTTCACTGTTCTGACCTCAGCACCTAACACAGGTGGGTAATCCACAGGTGGATTTTCAATACATACATTTAAATAGATGAATAAAGAGGGCTTAAAAATTGCTTTTGAATTTGATCAAGCTAAAAATAGCTGAAGTTTCTCCCACCAAAAATTCTGATTTTAGTTCACAGAGGACCAAATTTCAATTTAGAGTGACATGGGTTCAAATCCCAGCTCTGCCACCTAACAACTCAGTGGTCTTGGGCAAGTGGCTTACCTTCTCCGAGGTTCAGTTTTCTCATCTGTAAAATAGGATTAAAAATGAACCCGCATCATTGGGCTATGGTGAGGGAAAATGAGATGATGTATGTGAAATGCTAGGGCAGGGGCTGGTACGCAGTCAGAATCAGTAAATGTCAGCAGTCTCTAGGAATGTGTTTAAACTAAAGACATAGCCTCCTGGATAGAAGACACTGCACGGTGTGGCAGGAAGTACACTGCACCGGAAGAGTGGAGACTTGGAGGGGACTCCTGGCTCCATCATTTACCAGCAGCCCTTGAGCAAGTCATCTCCCCAGCCTCATCTTCCTGGTGCATAAAGTGGAGATAACAACCTCTGCTGAGTCTGCCTCGTGGGGGTGTTATGAGGATCAAAATGGCATCGTGCTCATGATGGTGAGCGTTTGAAAAGCACAAAATACTGAATATGTGAAAATTTTGTTATTGTAATTACTGTTATTCTGACAGCAGCCCCAATTGAATTCTTGTATTTTGCTCTTCCCAGCTATGGACATGAGTCTGATTGGTTTCTGGACCATTCGTGTATGAGTCAGGACAGGTTTGCTGCTGTAACCAACAGCCACTCTGTCTAAGTAACTTACAATGAAAGGGTGTCACTCACTCACATCATGGTGAATCTGGTGGCAGGTGGGGGGACTCTGCTCCCTATCGTCACTCAGAGACCCAGGCTTCTCCACTTTGGAAATGCCACCATCTCTACCTCTTGGCGTCCAAGGTCTCCATGAAAGGTGGAGAGAGAGACTAGAACAGGGGTCAGCGAACTACAGTCCATGAGCCAAATCCAGCCTGCCGCCTCTATTTGTAAATGAAGTTTTATTGGAAACAGCCATGCTCATTCATTTACATATTGTCTATGGCTTCTTTTGCGTTACAATGGCAGAGTTGAGTAGTTGTGACAGAGATCCCTTGGTCCAGAGGCCAAAAACATTTACAATGCCACAGAAAAAGCTTGCTGATCTTTGAACTAGAAGATCACACAGGGGTTTTATGGCCCAGTCAGGAAGGAAGCATGCATCACTTCTGTCCACATTCCCTTGGCTGGAACTCAATGACATGGCGCCAATTGCAAAGAAGTCTGGGAAATGTAGTCTTCTTGTGTGTCAAGAGGAAAATGAAGCAAACTCTGTAGTCAGGTGATAATGTCTCTGCCACCATCCATTCTTGTATTCAACAAATCTGTATTGAGTGCCTAGTAAGTACAAGGCATGTTTTGAAGCACTGGGGATAAAAAAGATGAATAGGGCAGGTATACATTACAAGGAGCTCATTCTGACTGAGACAGGTATACAGGTACCTGGTATACCTGTACACAGCTGTAACAATAACATTCAGAATCATCAAGTCCTCATCATGCAGCGGGCACTGCTAAGTTTAATGTACATTGGCTCGCTTAATTGGCACAACAATCCTAAGAGGTCAGATAGATATATTATTCCCATTTTTCAAATGAGGAAACTGAGTCTCAGGGGTAAAATTATTTGCCCGAGGAGACTGTTGGTAATTGGTAAAATCGGGATGCAAACACAGGTCTTCTGACTCGAGAACTTGAACTCTTAAGCCTTTTGCTAAACAGCTGCTCCGGTTACAATTGTGAATGGTATTGCCAGAAAACGACGTGCACGGGATGCCGTGGGAAGGGCCCCTGTGTCAGTCAGGATCCCAGCAGGGAACAGGTGGCACCCTCAAAAGAACTTCCCTGAGGAGGGTTGAATGAAGGGACTGTTTGCAGAGGTGTGGGCAGGGTTGAGAGAACCAGCAAGGTTTGTTGGTGCGTCCATGGACTAGTTATAGGCTCAATAGGGCAAGGGTTGGGATGGTGTTACTAGAGCCTGGTAAATGCTGGATCCATAGAAGTGGGGCCACTTAGCAGGCAGCCATTGCAAGAGTCACGGTAAGGCAGAGAGTGAGAAGGGGGAATAAATGCCTTGGTTTCTCCTTTCACCCTCCCATCTCCTGGTCATGCCTCCCACTGACGAAACCCAACAGAAGGTGGGCACTTAAAGTGGGCAGAGAAGGACAGAGAATGGGCTGGGTGGGAGGAGAACAAATAAGGAATAATCAGCATAGACCCTAAACCTATGATGGGTCTTGAGATGGGTTTCAAAGAAGACCCAGAGAAATTATATGTGCCTTTATATATTTATTTATGAGCATAAAAATCACAGTCCTGGACTAGTTAAAAGATCCTCCCCAATCTCACTAGCCTACAAGATATTTTCCTTTATAATGTGAGCGAGATAGCTGTTGAAGTGGAGGGCAGGGGCAGCTAACTGCTTGCCACGTCTTGCCTGTCTGCCATCTTTCATCCATTTCTTTTAGAGTAAGCTGGAAAGATAGGAGCAGGAAGGGTCCATCTCCCACCTTAGGGCAGTGGTACTCATCCTGGGAAACTGGCAAGCATCCAACTTCTGCCTCAGATTGAGAGACTCTTAGAGTAGCCATTCTCCCTAAATTTTGGATTCAAGTCCTGCCAATCGCCTCCCACACTCACAGGGTCTGTTCGATTGGAAGGAGTTTCAGAATGTGGCTTTTTAGTCACACCTGCTTCCACATTCCTAGGGCCCCTCTTCCTTTTCAGAAGAGTTGGTAACTGGGCATCTGATGACCTCAGAAGAGGATCCAGCCACGCTGGCCTCTGACCCTCTGTATTAGGAACTAAATAGTCAATGAAAGGATGTTTTCAACCTCAACTCAGCCAGCCAGGAATTTCCCATGATGCCTTAAGGAGCATCATTTTGCCACATCCTCTACCCTTCTCTGTATCCAGGCGTTGACCCAGACTGAAACTGCTACAATAAAAGACAGAGGGATGCCTGCTAATTATTTCCACTTTGTGGGCTTTGAAATGCTTATTTTTGCCATGCGCTTCTCATGGGATTTGATTTAGTGGACTGCTTTAATTACCTAGAAACTCTGAAACATCAGAGGTGGTTCCTTGGGTGAGCGTGGTTGTTGCTGAATGGGATGACTGAAAATAAGGCTATTTTTAGGAGAGGAAACTGGCTCATTTCCTCTCTGTAAAATCCAATTAGCTTCTTTCACCGATCAAAATGTAGCACTGAATGTACCAGAACGTCATCGCTTGGTCCCATCTGTGAGCTGAAGTCCTGTTGGTAGACCAGTACTGCCTGGTGGGTAAGAACATGAACTCTAGAATCAGAAAGACCAGCTGTGTGACCTTGGGGAAGTTGCCTGAATTTTTAGAGTTAGTTTTCCAGTTGGTAAAATGGGGACCCAGAGTTGTTCTAGCTGGTGTCCTCCTGAAAGCATAGCCTAAGTCATGAACTTGTGTGCAGGTAATTTATTTGGAAAGTGATCCCAAGAAATAAGAGGGAGGAAATGAGGAAGAAAAAAAAGCCATTTTTATGAGTTTATTATAAAGGCGTCTGCCATAGGCAACAGAGTCTTGATTTTGCAGGGCCCTCTTGAGAAATGTACAGAATGCCTCCCAGAACTATCCCCCTGGGGAACAGGAGGCTGGAGTATTCGCTCAATGGCTCCTGTTGTCCGTTGGTTAAGTCTCTGCACTTCTAGACAGTTTGGGTGTCGCCTAGCAGGCTCTCAGGGCATCAGAGAAGGGCCTGGGACAAACGCAGAAATACAGGGAACAAGTCCTCCAGACTGTCAACGTAAGGTGTGTCCGAGCTCACAGGGAACTGTCCACTGCTGCCGAGGCTGAAATCAGAATTGACTGGAGGAGACGTGAAATGGTGCCCCGGCACCTGTGACATCTACCTAGAATTCTTCTAAAAAAATAAATGAGATGAGCATGGATCCTGGCAGATAATAAGGACTCAATAAATAATAGCCACAAGTAGGAGTGTGGAGTAACCTGGTAATTCCACAAGCACTACATAGTCAACTCAAAATAACAAATGAGTTTCCTCTCGTGTGCCAACTCTGATCAATTGGGAGTGGCTGCCTAGAGCCCTGTTGTGGCCAGGATTCTGAGACATCATCTGAGCTCAGTGGGAAGGAGTGCGGTGATGGATTATTGATGTCTGCCATGACAATGGGGTGGGGAGTAGTGGAACGTAGGCGGCTAATCTTGTATGGTCAATATTTTAAATACATGTTTCTTTCTTCAAATCTTCCATTTCACATCTGGAGATTAAGTGTCTTCACCTGTAAAATGAGGATAATACTATGCTTGACCTTCTTGCCTCACAAGAAGACTTTGAAATCATAAATTTGACAGTGCTTTGGAAAGATATAAGATATACGTAAATGTGAGAGCTCCCCAGCCAACTCCGTCCTCCCCGTGAAGTGAGGCACAGCCCTTGGGAGTAAGGTGGTTCTCTAAGAAGACAAACCTGGCTCCCTCTGCTACTTAAATGCACTGGATGACATTGATTGATGGCTTGGGGACCCTTACTTGACAATGATCCTTCTAGTCAATAAGTTGCTTTTTTTTGCCCATTTTTTGATTTAAATTAAATTTTTGATTTTCATTTAAATCTTCTCATGGTAGAATAGTATGCTGAATTTCCTTGTGGACCCTCCACATACTCAGCCCATCTGGTTTGGATCCATCTTTCTCCAAGGATGAGACTTTACTGGGTCTAAGCCAGGAGTCAGCAAACTACAGCCCATGAGTCAGTTACCTGCTTTTGTAAATAAAGTTCATTCAAATACAGCCATGCCCACTCATTTGCCTATGGTCTATGACTTTTTTCATGCTATAACAGCAGGGTTGATAGTTGCAATAGAGATCATAGGGTTTACGGCCTAAAATACTCATAATCTGGCCCTTTTTAAGAAAAAGTTTGCCAATCACTAGTCTAAGCTGATGTCCCTACGCATCCCTTGGGTACTATGATTGGTTCATAGATAAAATTAACCCAAATCAGGCCAGTGAAGCTCAAATCTCTCTTTTCCTCTGGACATGAAGCTGAGAGGTCTGGAGCCCCTACAGCCATTTTGCAGCTATGAGGAATGACTCATCTTTCTGACCTCAAAGATCAGGTAGAGGAGCAAGACACACAGTTGAAAGCATAGAATAAGAGGAATATAAGGCTCCTAAGAGGGCATAGATGAATGGAACATTTAGAGGCTTCAGGGAGGGCTGTGACTGAAGCTGGTCCTAAACCTACGTGGAATTTGGCCTGGAGGAGAAGAAGGGAGGGGTATTTCAGCTGGAGGCAGCACAGCACAGAGGCATGGGTGGAGTGAGTAGAGAACATTAGCGGGGCCACAAGGAGAACTTTGCTGGGGAGGAAGCACTATCGCACACCCGTGGGATTTGAAGCCACCTTCAGCCACTGTGGAGATTTTCTTTCATGTCTCAGGCTAAGAAGATATTCTCCAAAGCATAAATGATAGAAATGGAGAAGATGCTTAGAAATAAAATAACAACAACAGTTTGTGACAGAGCAGCCAACACCGCCTGGTCGTCACGGGTTTTCTCGGAGGGAGAATTGCATCCCCTAGCTGGGGGAGTAAGAATTAGCATGGTGCTAAACACTTACTTCATCTCAGTTAATTTCCTAACGGTCCTCAGAGGTGTTCCCTGTTCTTACACCCATTCTACAGAGGCAGCAACTGAGGCTTAGGCAAGCTCAATAACTCATCTGCTGCATGACAAGGAAGTGAATCAAGCTCGCTGCCATGATCCCTCAGCAAAGTCCCTTCCTGTCCCACGCTGGCACCCTTGTCACCGGTTAGGCGTTTCCTTGGCATGTGAAGGAAGTTGTGGAAATCCCCACCGCTCCATGGCTTCTCATGTCTCTGCTCCCTGCCGCCGTGCTTCTGTGGCTCATGTTATCATAAGGGGCCGGGTGATGACATTCTGTTTACCTGGCCACATCCTGGGCCTTATGTGGGGATTCCCGTGCTGGAGATGTTTCTCGGATAAGTCCCGGGTGGGAGAGGGGCCAGGGGCATTCCAGCATTCCCAGGGGCTGGCTCCAGTGCCCTTTATGGACCATCATCCCCAGAAAAAAAGTCAGGTTCTTCACCATGGCCCACCATGGTCTTGCTCCTCTCTGGTCCCATCCCACTCCTGGCTGCCCCTTGCCCTTGGACTCTAGCCACATAGGCCTTCCTTCCTTTTCTCTAACATGCCATGCTCCTGCCTACCCCAGGATCTTTGCACAAGCCACTCCCTCTGCCTTGAAAGTCCCCCCACCCCATGTAACTCCTGTGCATCTTCCAGACTCATCTAACTTCCCTTCCTAGGGAAGCCTTTGCTGATCCTCCACCAGAGTAGACCAAGGGCCCCTTTTATACACGCTGACAGTCCCTGTGCCTGTCTTTTCTGGAACTTACCACAATTGTATTTAAATAATTGCTTGAGTCCTGCTTGCTTTAACAATCTCCATGTGGCCAGGGCTGTATACTCCCATGTCCCTGGAGCCTCACAGTCAATACATAGTTCACTGAATGAAGAATTAAAGAGTCCGTAACAGGACCCCCGGCAGGCTGCTGAAGGATTCTCCCTGGGTAGAGAAGGCAGTTTCTGGATTTACTTCATAAATGTTTACCAGACACTCACTATGATGCAGAAGTGAATGAAGGACAGGACCTGTCCACTGAGGCCCGCAGTGAGGGAGAGAGACGCCCGAACCCCTCAATGACGGCAGTTCCTAATTCTTTGGTGGTGGCTGTGTGCCAAGCACTGCGCCCAGTGCTTTCCACGTGGCATCTTTACAAAACTCGTTCCATTTAGTAGATGAGGACAGTGAGGCTCAGAGGAGGCAGGTTAACTTGTCCAAGGTCACACAGCAAATAAGAGATAGGGGTAGCATTGGACCCCACATACACCTGACTCTGGGCCCAAGCTCCTAAGCACTACACTCTGCCCCATCTATTTTCATACACAGCAGAATGCCTTAAGTGCTAGTGTTCAGAGGGGCGGGAGTATAGAGGAATAGTGAGTTAGTTCTATCTTGGAAATCAGAGAAGGCTTCACAGAGGAGGTGACATTTGAGCTGGACATTAAAGGTTGGGACAAATTTGGATACAAAGCAGCACATGCCATTCCAGGCAGGGTGCGTAGCCTGAGCGAAGGGGTGGAGTCTTTTACTGTCTCACTTCTTCGTTGGCTCACGTGGAGAATTAGTGTCAGGCTGGGGCTCGACACTCAAGAAGCTACACAAATGAAGAGGAAAGATTCCCCATCACTATTTTCTGCTGGAGCGTGTTGTCCAACTCTCACTCTGAGATCCGGGGTGGAGGATGTGGGAAAGGTGTCAGGGCAGAGGGAAGGGAGAGGAGAGAAGAGACGCGAGAAGAAGGCATCAGTGTGGAAGCAGGCAGAGCCCAGGAGGGACCACGGACTGTACTCCCAGGCCCGCTGGGGAGCCCGGAGCAAGTCCTGCATTTCCCCATCTGCCTGGGACACCCCTCCTGCCAGCCCCACCCTCAACCTCTCCAGCTATCTTGTCATCCTCATATCTCATCTTAGAGATCACTGACCCCAGGAAGTCCCCTCCCCCCCCATTAGGTTAGAGGCCCCTCCTCCCCGCTCCCCTGGCCTCTGTGCATGGATCGCCCTGCACTGTAACTGCCTCTTGGGGTGCGTGTCTCCCCGCTAGGCCACCAGCTCCATGAGGGCAGAGGCCTTGATGCCTCCTTCTCTGCTGTGTGCTCAGCGCCCAGGCTGGGACCAGGCAGAGAGACTTTCCACAGGGCTTTTGAAGTGGACAAATGACCCCAGAAAAACAAGAAAGGCAGAGAGGAGCCGAGGCCACACTCTTCGGCAGTTTTTACCCACTCGTGGGTGGATGGACATACACGCAGACCCATATGCGGAGGCTACTTCTCTTTGTATCGCTTTAATTTCTGGACGTGCCCTGGACAGCTCTGTTGTATATGGACACACATGCATACACACACACGCACACACACGCACGTGTACACATGTGCTCCTTGCAAGGCCTAGCAATTTTGCATTCATAATTTTGTGTTCAAATTATTAACAAGAGCCTCTCACATTATATACACTGTTAGCCCCTAGAAAACCTGGGTCCTTCCCTGCTTCTTAAGAGATTATTCTAGAAAGAAATTTAAGAAACTTTCAAATTTTAAGAAGGCACTCTACTCCAGCTTGAAAGTCCAACCTGGGGCACCCCACCTACAAAGGCCCAGAAACTGACAAACTCCAACCAGTTTATCGAATGATTCCTGGCCAGGCTATGACTCTACACTCAACACCAATTTGGTATCAGAAGTGCAATACTGGGTCTCCACTCGGATAGAACTCACAATGACATGGATAAGATGAAACCACGCCAAACAATTAAACAACTACCTAAGATAATGTGTAATTAAGGGCCAGAGTATTTGGTAGAAACCATAAACAAGGAAAGGGCGGGGAGTCCAAGTTGACTGGAGCCATAAGAGAAGCCCAATGGGAAGATTCTCAGTGATGGAGTTGCTAACAACGGGTACCATTTGGGAGCACTTTCTACGTGCCAGGCATGGTGCCAAATACTGTAGCCACATTACTACATTTTACATCATTGCAGCCACACTCTGTATAGTATCGTATCCATTTTGCAGATGGAGAAACTGAGGCTTAGAAAGATTACGTGACTTGCCCACACATCAGATGAGAGCCAAGCTCCACAGCTGTTTCTCCGTCGCTCCATTGCTCTGTCTATAGGTACTTGTTAGCTTTGCTACTGAATTTCCCATCTGTCAGTTCGTCTTGCTCCCCAAGTTCCTGTTCATCGTCTCCCAGTGGACAACGAAAGCGAGGATGCTCCATCCTTGGAATTCTGACTCAGGAGAGACTCTCTCCTCTTTCCTCCCCCACCCTCTGGAATTCCCTCCTCCTCCCCCATTCTGGTTCTTGAGTCCCTGCAAAGGGCTCTGTCGGGGCTCCCCGGGGAGCAGTGGTCTCATACTTTCAGGAGCCCAACCCAAGCAGGCCAGACCGCTCCGTGCCTGGAGATTACCCAGACAGACCCACGACTTGACCTTTGCTCTGAGTTCACAGTCGGCAGGCGGTGCCTGCAATTCTGCAGCTGTTCTTACGGGCATATTACCTCCCGTGGGCTGGGCTCAGGCCTGCGGCTGACGGAGGCAGATGATGGGCCTGATAAATGAGGAATCACACATGGAAAGCCCCACTGGCATTGGGAGCACAGGGAGGAGCTGACTTCGCCTAGTCCCACCAGTCCTCTGTGCCTCTGTTTGTCAAAGATGCAGATCTTTCATTTTTCGCCATAATACATATGATGATTGTTAAAACTCAAATACAGAGAAAATGAAAATGTCCCCTTAATCTCACCTCCCACAGATATCTGTAGTTATCAGTTTGATGTATTCTTCCAGGCTTGTCAAGGCTTTTTTTTTTTAGATAAATAAGATTATACTACACATGTTATTTTATCTACATTTTTCACCGAAATAGACAGGCGTCTCCACCCAGCAATATAAATATACTTGCCCCATTTTTCTGAATAGTCACGCATTATTTCATTGTTTGGATGTACCATAATTTATTTACCCCATTCCCAGAAACAGACATTAAGGTTATTTCCGATTTTTCAGTATTATAAACAACACAGCAATGAACATCTTCGTCCATATGTCGTTGCTGTTATTATTTTTTATTTAGTCAGTTCCTAGAAGTGTGATGGCTGGGTCAAGGAGCTCACGTGTTTAAGGCTTTTGATACATATTGCTAAGTTCTCTGAATCTATTTCTCAATCTGTCACCCCACCACCAGTGTGAGAAAACACCAGTTTTTCCACAACCTTGGCTTACAAATAAACAAAGATGCAGCATCGGGGTTTTTTTTTAACTTTTTATTTTTATATAACTTCAGACTTAAAGAAAAATTGCAAAAATAGTACAGACAGTTCCCATATACCCTTCACCCAGCTTCAAATGTTAACCTCTTTCATGACCACAGTATCAAAACCAGGAAACTCATATTGGTACAATACACTCAACTAATCTACAGACTTGATGTGGATTTCACCAGTTTTTCACTAATGTCTTTTTTCTGTTCCAGAATCCCACATTATATTTACCACATTGAGTTATCATGTCTCTCTAATTCTCTCCACAATGTGCCAAGTCTACTCTCTTTGCCTTTCATGACACTTTTAAAGAGGACTGGCCAACTTTGGGAGAATGTCTTTCCATTCGGATTTGTTGATTTTTCTCATGATTGGATAGGGGTTTTGCATTTCAGGCAAGAATGCCACAGAAATAATGTTCCTTCTCAGTGCGTCTTGTCAAGCGGTTTAAGATGTTGTAATGTGTAATCACTAGTGATGTTAACCTTGATCGCTTGGTTAATCTGGTGTCTGCCTGGTTTCTCCACTGTAAAGTTACTATTCACCCTTTGTAATTCACAAATATCTTGGGGGAGATAAGTGTAGTTGAGATTATGCAAATATCCTACTTGTCAAACTTTGGCCCGCTTATCTCTGTATCCATCTGTGGATCTTGTCAGATGCAGCATTTTTTAAAAACTGGACCAATAAAATAAAAAATGGACAAAACACAGCTGATTAAAATAAGCAGTAGCTAGTAAGATCAATAGATTGACTTGGAGTCTACACTAGCCAAGTAGGTACAAGCGTGTGCACCCAAACTAGAAGATTCATTTCGTTTATGGTGAGCACTGCAATGTGACCTACCCCAGGTGGCAGGTCACCCATTCCAGGGCCAGTAGTCTGCCAGTCTTATGCATGTGGAAAAGGGCTGACACCGCCATCTCTCTCTCTCTCTCTCTCTCTCTCCTGCTCACTCTCTCTCTCACTCTCTCTCCTTCCCTTTCTTCCTTTTTGCCATTTGTCAGCAATGTCACCCTGGGTGAATTACTTTACCCTCTGTGCCTCAGTTTCACCGAGGATAACGGGAGTACCTACCTCGTAGGGTTGTTGGCAGGACTCAGTGAGATAATGGCTGTAACACCTGGTGCAGAGGAAGTACTCAATGCACAATAGCGACTATTATTATTGTCATGCAGTTTGTCCAGTTGTTGTTCCTGGTTGCTCTTGCGAAATTTCCCCCCTGCTTTTAGAGTGTCTCCTCCATAAGCCACACCAACAACCACCCAGCAAAACCCTCTTGTATTACAGAATCAGAAACTGCTACTCCAGGAAGGTGAGTAATTATGGGGAGATGGGGGAAGGTGGAGGTTTCCTGATTCACATGCCATTATCTTTTCCGATGATGAATTCTGGCTAGCAACACAATTCAAACCGGACACTTCATAGACCCCACTTTCCATCTGCCTTAGTTATAACTCTTTTTGTGGAGGTGACAGAGGCCTGACTCAAACTGGCTTAAGCAAAAAAGGGAACTTATTGGCTCAATTAACTGGAAAATATCTAGGGACATATAAGCTTCAGGCATAGCTGGATCCAGGAGCTAAAATGAAATCATTAGGGCTTGAGTTCTCTCTCTCTCTCCCCTTATCTTGGATCTCTGTTTTTATTCAACCTCAGGAAGATATTCTCTGTACCTTTCATAGTAGCCCTAAGCGTACTTCTTCTCAGATCCAACTCCAGTAGGCAGCGAGCACTTCTTTGCCAGCAGTCCAACAAGTCCTGGAGTGGAATCTGGGTGGCCTGGGATGATAAGCTATAACCAGGCCTACCTGTTGAAAAGCCCCAAGTCTTGCAGGCCCTACAGCAAAGATGCAGATAAGGGGACATTGCCCTGGTGCTGAGCTCAAGGGCTAGAACCTCAGAGCCTGGCGATGTGGTCTCTGAGTCAGAGACTTGTTGCCATATATATAATAAATATTGTGCCTGGAAGCTGACACGGTGGAACATAAAAGGCAGCGAGTCCCTATTCTGCCCACCTTTGCCAGGGAGGCATCTCACTCTGCTGAGACGATCAAAGGTCACAGATGCCTCAGTGAGATTATGAGAGGGGAGACAGTGACCCACAGTCACCACTATAGCTTGTGTCCACTGTATCCTTTATATTGCTTATTAACTGCTGCAGTAGTAAAACAAAAAGTAAAAGCCACCAAGTCCAAAGGACTTTCCCCTCTCCATCTTCAAACCTGGACTAAACCTTGTGATCTAGTCTAATATACCTGGTTGGGTCACATGCCCTCCTCTGAACCAATCACTGAGGCCAGAGGGATGGAGTGCTCTGATTGGTCACATGCTAGCCCCTGAAGTAGGGAGGTGGTGTTCATCGTACCTGAACCATTAGATCTAAGAGTAGCGTTTTCCCAAAGAAAATTAGGTTGATGGATGCTGGAACAACAAAAACGACAGATTCCAGTGTTCCGTCTTTGCTAAAGGAACCAATTAGTTGAGACATTCCTGTCTCCAATTCCACACTCAAAGTGTGTTTGCTCTCTCCAAAGGAATAAGAATGATTTTATCATCCTCATTAAACCCATCACCATTACCAATGCTTAGCTTTTGGGGGCATTCAGCTGGTTGCTCAGAAGTAGATCTGCCAGACAGCATCTCTGGTACTCAGGAGATCTAGACTGAGGCCATCTGTGTGATGCAGGCCAAATCATTCTGGTCAGTTGGTGATGGCCTATAGTGCTGTATCTAGATCAGAGCTCAGTGTGGAAGAGTGCGATGATTGATTAGTGATGTCTGCCCTGGGCACTGGCAAGGAGGATACGAGCATGTTAGCAATATATTTGTTATCATTGAATATCTCAATGATACATTCCTGCTATAGCATGCTAACATCCAGGTCAAGGCAATAAATGTGGAAACACACATTGTGCATCTCTCAGGGCTGAGGCTTAGGGGACATAGAAAATGAAGCTTTGAATACAGGCTTTGTTCTATCAAGGAACTTACTTTTAAATGGGAAGACCAGACATTTAAGAAAGCATCTGGATGTTGGACTCAGCCTCAAACACTCCCAATGACTCCTGCCCACTTCTCCCAGGTTTAATTGTCTTCCACTCCCAAGAACATCTTTCGCCTTGCTTGGGCAGCTGTCTCTGCTCTTGCCTGTGGATTCAGGAACCCTTTATAAGGTGTCAAGAACAGATAAGCCCCAAATAGAGCCTCCCTTCTTGATGTAATCAGAAAAGTTGAAAGAGCACCAACAAGGAGAGAACATTGTGTATCCAGGACAAGGTCCCCTCCGTGCCTGAACCTTTAGGACTGGCACATTCAGTGCTTGCTTTCGTTCATGGGAATGCCCAGAACAGACGCTACTCATCGAGGAGTCTCCTGAATGTGACAAACACATGCACACAAGTGGAGAAGAATCTATTGGCAGCACTGACAACCTTACCAGCACGGGAGTCACCTGGCCATCCTGTTAAAATGCAGAGCCTAAGGCTGTGGACCCGGGGCAGGGATGGAGATTCTGCATTTCTAACAAGCTTCCAGGTGATGCCAATGGTGCTCGTCCATGGACCACACTTTGGGGAGCAAGAGGCTGGGTAATGGAGGACTAGAATGCCTGGCATGGACTAGGTGCTGTGGGAAGACAGGGAAGAGGATGCTGCCCTGCACAGGGCAAGGATAAGAAGGGACATGAGTAATGTTCTGAGCGTCTGCATGAAAGCCCCAGTCTAAAGCCTGACACACAAAATAAACAATAAAATAAATTGGGGGCTGGCCCAGTGGCCTAGTGGTTAAGTTCACGTGCTCCACTTCGGCGGCCCAGGGTTCACAGGTTCAGATCCTAGGTGCGGACCTACGCTCTGCTTATCAAGCCATGCTGTGGCGGGCGTCCCACATATAAAGTAAAGGAAGATGGGCACAGATGTTAGCTCAGGGCTAATCTTCCTCACCAAAAAAATAAAATAAAATAAATATAAAATATTTATTAAAATAAATGTAAAATAAAAATAAAAAGTTCCTGTCTTCCTTCTCTCCTTAATCCTTATGATCCTAGAAGTAGGTGGAATTGCTGTTTCCACCTCCCACCCACCCCAACACACACACACCTTTCACATGGGGAAACTGAGGCTCGGAAAGATGAGTAACCAGTCATGGGTTGCACTTTGGGTAAACAGTCAAGTCAGTTTGCCAGCAGCCAGCTCATGCCTGCCTAGTCCCACTCCTGTGTGCTGCAACATGGAACCTAAAAAGGGCTTTGGGGGGGTATAGGGGGTGTGCAGAACCAGCTTCAGGGCCCTCGACCAGAGGCCTCCAGTTTCTCAAATAATGAGGCCAGTTGGAAGCTGTTAACCCAGATGGGAACCAGCCAGCAGCAGGTGAAAGGCCATTCAACCTATCAGCACTGCGCTCAGCCGCAGCCCCTCATGGGTCCCTCTCCCCAATTTCCAGGGGCCCAGGCCCCCGATGCACCTGCCAACAATGAGCGGCGGCCGGAGGGGAGACTCAAGTCTCCCCCGCTCTGAACTGGCTTCCCTGTCCTCCCATTTCCTGGAGCCCCTTGGGAGAACAGTCTCCCCAGGTTAATATATAATGCTAATGAGGGGTAGCCAGCGGGAAAAGGCAAGGTCTACTTGATCCAGGGCTTGGAATGAAGCCAGGGTCTCTCTGGCCGTAGATTCTCCCTCTCCTTCCAGCGCTATGTGGGGAGATTAAGATGTATAGTCTGCAAATGGACTAACCTTTTCCAGGCCTCCTTAATGAGGCTTCCTATAATAGGGCCATTTCTCTTTCTTACGTATGTGTACACGTTCACACACACGCACACATATTCCTTAACATAATCCATATGGAAATAAAAATCTCCCCCTCGCTCTATTTTTTAAGTGGACTCTATAATGGGCAACACTTTTTTTTTCTGTAAATGAAAATCCACGGTTCAACAACATGCATTTCCAGTGAATCAAGAAGGTAGTTTCAGCTGACTGGCTAGGCCCCCTCTTAAAACCCAGCTTAATGGGTTACAAGTGATCAAGTGGACCAACAGTTCTTCCAGGGAATAGTGGGAAGGGATGTACAAGGTGCAGTGAAGTCTCCAAGAAACATACTCTGTTCTGGAACTCTCTCTGGATGAAGCCACATGAGCAGCTTCTAACCCTAGATCACTGCAGCGAGAGAACATTATCTGCTATATCATTCAGACCTTTATCTATTAAAAGGAAGAAAATTCTAGCCTCTGATATGGCCAGGTACCTTCCAGCTTTAAAATGTACAAAGGGGAAAATTAAAAAGCAGTTTCTGCAGGTGCCCGCCTAACGCTTGACTTCTCAACAACCATCGCTATAATCCCCGTCAGACTACAGACAGGGGGCCCTCTGGGATTTCAGCTGCTTCAGCTCCATCCCAGGTCAGAGTTCCTTCTGACTTTAAGCTTCTCAAACAATAGGGGCATCCTCAGGCCTGTCTCAGATACATGAGCGTCTGAATTCAAGATGCATGCGATGAGCAGTTGCTCAAAATTGAATTGTCTGACCACAAAGTAATAAAACTAGAAAGGTCAGTATCTTTAGAAACCTTGACCACTCAGACATTTAAAAGCATGCTCCCAAACAACTTGAGACAAAGAGGGAATCAAAACCAACAATTACAACAAGAAAAATAACAATAAAGAGAATACTGCATATTTTAAAAATTGCACAGGAAGTGCCCAAAGCTGTAATCAGAGGCACAAGTCATAGTATTAAATGCTACCATTATGGTATTTAAAAGGATACAAATAAGAGCTGAGCAGCAACTCAGGAAGTTAGAAAAGAGCAACAAAACAACCCAAGAAAAATGCAAAGAACTATTAACAAAAAGAAAAGGAGAAATATGTGAATTTAGGTTTTAAAAATCCAGAGCAGGGGCTGGCATGGTGGCATAGTGGTTAAGTCCGTGTGCTCCGCTTTGGCGGGCCGGCGTTCACAGGTTCGGATCCCGGGTGTGGACTTACGCACCATTTACCAAAGCCGTGCTGTAGCGGCATCCCACATATAAAGTACAGGAAGATGGGCATGGATGGTATAGCCCAGGGCCAATCTTCCTCAGCAAAAAAGAGAAGGATTGTCAATACTTGGTAGCTCAGGTCTAATCTTCCTCAAAATAAAAAAAAAAAATCCAGAGCAAAGATACAAAACTCCAAGGGGTCTAATCCAGAAAAAATAAGCAAGATACACATAATTAGGAGGAAGAGAGTTGGTGGAATAACCACAGAGATGGAAAAGATTAAACACAGCAAAGTCTCTTGATCATGGTCAAAAATCGGTGCTGAAATATTTGCAGCATCCAGAAGCTTAACATTTTAGTTGTAAAAATAGTTATTCATATTCCTAGATAAAGCATACTTGAAAGTGAATAAGGAAAAAAAAAAACTCATGATAGAAAAATGAGCAAAGAACAAAAATAGGCCGCTCAGAACAAAATAAATACATATAGGAAATTAACGTATCAGAAAATGCCAACCACACTGTAAATCGAAGAAGTGAAAACAGAAACAAGTGTGACGTCATTTGTTCCCCATCAGATCAGCACAGTTTTGTCCCTGTGGTTGTTCTTAGCGTGAATGGCTGCCTCCAATAAGAATGGTGACCAGGTGAACCAGGCATTCTCCTACATAGGTGAGAGGAATGTAAATTAGTAGGTTAGTCCATGGGTTAAATTAGTAAGCTAGTCCTTCTGAAAAACTCCTTGGAAACATTTCAGGCGAGTGTCCAGTGATTTCCTTAGATGGAGAGGTTCCGAGTGTAACTCTTCTCTACAAACACTTATAAAGCAGGGCCGGGTTTCTACACATTTGGGGGTTCTGAGATACCCAAAGAGTCAAATTTGGGGTGCACGAGAATGAGATCAAGCCAAGAATGAGGACGCGTGGCTCCCCGCCCTGTGCTCTGCCGCCAACAACTTGTATGACCTTGACAAATTATTTAATTTCCTGCAACCTCTGTTTCACCACCTGAGTAATGAGGGAGCTAAGTTTGATCTCTAAGACCTTCCCCCGACTCTGACATGTTGTTTTATTCTCTTCCCAGTGCCGAGGTCTTTCTGGTGTCTTTAAGATGGCAGCATTTCTGCACAAGAGGGAGGAGAAAGATTAATGGGATGGGAGCCAAGAAAAATGGACTAACCAACAAAAAATAAGAGAGAGTTCCTAACCTCCCCTCTGCTTCATGTCCTTCATTTCTTTTTTTTTTTTTTTTTTTTGGTGAGGAAGATTCACTCTGAGCTAACATCTGTTGCCAATCTTACTCTTTTTTTTGCTTGAAGAAGATTAGTCCTGAGCTAATATCTGTGCCAACCTTCCTCTATTTTATATGTGGGTCGCTGCCACAGCATGGCTTGACGAGTGATGTAGGTCCACGCCCAGGATCCAAACCCAGGAACCCGGGCCACTGAAGCAGAGTATGCCAGACTTACCCACTATGCCATGGGGCCAGCCCCTATCTGGTGCATTTCTTGAATGGGCGATAATGCTTTGTACACTCAAGCTCTCAATAAGTATGTGTTGAATTAATTAAGGTATGAAATGAATGAATGAATGAATAATATGGAATGCCTATTTCCACAAGTTTTTTCTTGCTCATCTCAAATCACAAAAAGGATGTAAAAAAATATTGATAAATTGATTAGGGTCCCTCAATAAGAAGTTGTGGGCCAAGGAAAGGTATACATGGATTCTATTTCCTTGTCCCAAATGAGGCTGTACTTACCAGGGCCACAAGTAGAATAAACACCAGCCACTGTGGCCAAAAAATCCCAAAGCAACTAGTCATTTCAGAGGGAAAAACCAGTCAAGCCAGTTAAAGGTGGTTCCTCAGAGCTGGGAGTTCCATGGCATGGGACCATGTCCATCCTCTGCTCAACCATCATTATCACCCTGATGGTCAGAATGAGAGGAATCACTGTGGGCAGAGCTACATCCCAGGTGTGGCTGCCACACAGTGTGGCGCTCTGTGATGTGACAAACTAAAACCAAGTCACAAAGCAGGTTAGCCCAAGTTGGGTTCAGCCAAGAGGACAACCCACTGATTCATGTCACCCCACCCCAGCCTTTCCCCTCCAGCCGACATCATCTTAGTCTTTCCCGCCGTGCCCAAATAGGACCTCAGAACCCTCCAGGCTGCCACTACCAGCTGATCAGAGTCATTGCACAAGACAAAATGTGTCTGTGATCCCTGGTTCAGAGAATATCTCATGTCCCGATAATGGGTATTGTGGGCTGGGTTGTGCCCTCCAAAAATCACATGTTGAAGTCCTAAGCCCTCAGGACCTCAGATTGTGATGATATTCAGAGACAGGGTCTCTGCAGAAGTGATTAAGTTAAAATGAGGTCATTAGAGTGGGCCCTAATTTAATATGACTGCTGTAGTTGTTAGAGAAAGAAATCAGGACACCGACATACACAGAGCGAAGACGGTATGAACACACAGGGAGAAGACGCTGTCTGCATGCAGGGAGAGAGGCCTCAGAAGAAACCAACTCTGTCCACATCTTGATCTCAGATGTCTGACCTCCAGAAATGAGAGAAAATAAATTTCTGTTGTTTAAGCCCCCCGGTCTGGAGTGCTCTGTTATGGCAGCCCTAGCAAACTAATACAATGAGTATGTTGATAATTTGTTAGGTGAAAGAATTGTTATAAAAGAGTACCTAAGATATAAGTTTTGTGTCATGAAATCAAATATCCAGTGTGAATGTGTGTGTGTGTGTGTGTGTGTGTGCACAAAAGAGACCGTACAACCACAAAGGAAAATGTTCAGAATGTTACACACCAAAATGTCCACAGTGGCTCTTCTAGATGGTGGGATTACAGGCGACTTGGGGAAGCAAGGGTGTGGTTTCTTGTGCTTGTTAATCAATACTGCTTTTTCAGTGACCATGTATTAATTGCGTCATTCTAAAAGATTTAAAACAGCGTGCACACACCTAATAATAATAACAGCCAACCCATAGGTAATACTAACTGTGTGCTGGGCACTTACTGTTTTATCTGTTTGAACTCATTTAATCCTCAACATCACCCCAAGAGGTAGGGACTGTTATTATCTCCATTTTCTGGAAGAGGAAACTGAGGCACAGGGAGGTTAAGTGACTTACCCAAGATTACGAAGCTGAGACGTGGCAGAGCCAGGCCCTCAAATCAGGTGGTCTGGGTTCATGTCTGTGGCCTTGACCACAGAGCTACCCTTCCACTCCTTAGATGTCAGGTCATTTCACCGCTTTACTAAGAGTTTATCTGATCACATTTTGGTTTAGTGCGTGATTTGATACAAGTGTGCATGAACACACACACACACACACCCCCAAACACACTCAGGCACATCTAGCTGTGCTTCGTGGTTCAGCAAATTACTTGAGTCCTTTCCATTGGAGATTCGCAATTTAATTGGATTTGAGACCCCATACCTGAGGGGGTGGTGCCCCTCTTGCAAGTATATGGAGGGAGACCTCAGAAGCTCCGTTTTCCTAAGTTCTAGGGGGCGACCCTTATGTTCTTGGACAGGGGGCAGGGTAAGCAACCCATTCATATTTTATAACTCTGTTTAATGGAGGCTTATTTTTGGGGTTATGTATTTTTAAAGACCACATAGCTTAGATTGATGGAGACGCTACGCTGATTCTCCTCTGCAAGCCAGAGAGCTGGAGGAAGCCCAGCCCTTCTGGGGCTGAGGAGGGACAGAGAAGAGTCGAAAATGGACAAATGCCCATCAGCGGGGAACTGGTTAAATAAATTATGTTCATCCCTGTAATGGCCTCTACGCAGCCGTTAAAGAGAATGAGCTAGACCTGTAGGTGTTCGTGATGTGCTGTTAAGGAAAAGTTGAGCTACAGACCACGAGGGATAGAAAATTGGGGAGAGAGAGTGTGTGCGTGTGTGTGTGTGTGTGTGTGTAATAATGACTAAAGATAGGGATCCTGGTCTAATGAACTGGAGTTCACACCCCAGCTCCACTAATTACTAGCTGCGTGACCTCGGGTTTTCTTAACCTCTCTGAGCCCCAATTGCGTCACCTGTGAAATAAGTACCCGTCCCATCCACAATGTGGTGGAGGTGACTTGAGAAGCTGCATGGAAAGCATTTTCACTTGCTTAGCACATATTAAGCACTCAAAAAATGCTTGTTACTATTTATTATTATTATTTAGAAAAGGTCCATAAGGAAACCTGGCAAATTTTCCAGTGTTCGCCTTTGGAGAATAATATTGAGGAAAGGGAGGCTCTCACTGTTTATATCATACGTTTATCGTATTTGAATTTTACAATGTGTATATTTGACTCTTGTTAAAATACAAGCAAGTGGGGTTTTTTTAACGAGCGAAGCTGACTGCTCTCCTGAAAGGAATCATAAGAGTTCTGAAGTTTCCAGCAGGTTCATTTCTCGTGAGCTGGGAATGTTGCCACCCCCCTGAGGCAGGTCCCCCGTGGGGTGGAGAATAAGAGAGTGAATCTCCCCGAATCTCTTAGGTGGAAATCAGCGAGGTTCTTTGCACACCCCGGAGATACGCACCGTGGCAATCAAGTCTTCCCCAACTTAACCATCTCTCCATTCCCCTTTTCAGTTCAAGTCAAGCACAGATGAGGCTGGACCAAGTGAGCAAACCTACAACAGTTCAGAGACTGTGAGAAAAAATATTACAGCAAACAGCAGTGGTAATTTCCTGAGTACTTACAGTGTCAGGCACGATGCTAGATACCTCTGCACCGTCCCACTTCATCGTTCGTAGAAATCCTTTAAGGCAAGTCCTGATTGGTCCCCCTTTTTACAGAGGAGGCAACTGAGGCTTAGAGAGGTGAAGACACTTGCTCAAGGGCACACAGCTCACAGCTGCAAAGCCAGAATTTGATTCTAAGTCTACCTGGCGACAAAATCTAAACCTTCCATGGGGAGCACGGTAACAAACTGTGTGCTCTGTCAGAGGGAAAGGGGATAGACCCTTCCCATGGTCAATTAAATACCTAGATGCCCTCTACTATCTAAGTCATACCAAAGGTGAGTGCAAATTATTTCATGTTTGTGACTTCCCTTGCAATTTTTGTGATGGCCCAAGTTCAGTATTTCCAGCGAGGAAATAAATAAATAATCATTCTATTCTGTTTTGTGTAATGGTAATAAGTGTTTTGTAAGAAAAGAGTTTCAAGATCTAGTACTTTTAGGCAGTTCTAGGTTAAATTAGTTTTGTTCAGTAGGTTCTGTGATTGCAGGACTTGTCAGAGCCTTTGATATGACAAGAGGGTAATATTGAATGCAGCATTGTCCACACTTATTCGATCATGGAGCCCTTTTCTTATGAAGCATATCCCAGAACAGAATTCACTTTGACATATGCTATCCTCAAACAAACAGGCCTTCAGTTTTCTTGATTGCCTTTCCAAGCACATTAAAAACAGTAGAAAAGTTTAAAAACATTTGAATCTTAGACCACAAGAAAAATTATCTAGGTGTCTCCCAAAATCATCCCTGTGCCTACAGAAATGCTCAAGGTCCTTAGGTATATATCTGAATACAAGACAACTCCAAATATAAGACGACCCCACACATAAGGTGAGCCCATGCTTTTCCCAGTGGGAAGACCTAAAAATATCTTCTAAAAATTATATGTATATGCGTATATATAAACAACTTGAGTTTACAAACTTTTAGAGACTAGAGTCAAATGTTTCCTTGTCTCATGTAATCTATTAATTGAGTTTGACATATAT
Organism: Ceratotherium simum simum; assembly: GCF_057802395.1. NCBI lineage: Eukaryota > Metazoa > Chordata > Mammalia > Perissodactyla > Rhinocerotidae > Ceratotherium > Ceratotherium simum. The sequence goes on along the minus strand of NC_141934.1, from coordinate 19,087,499 downwards.
TTTTAAACACGTAATGTAAAATAATGTCGATGTAGAAAATCTACTTTCTCTCACCCACATATTTCATGAAACAATTTAATTCAAACTCTTTGCCTGCACCTTTGTCTTAAGAAAGCCACCCGGGGGTTGTTTTTGCTGAGGAAGATACGCCCTGAGCTAACACCTGTGCCAGTCTTCCTCTGTTTTGTATGTGGGTCGCCGCCACGGCATGGCTGATGAGTGGTGTAGGTCAGCTTGCGGGATCCGAACCTGTGAACCTGGGCCACTGAAGCAGAGCGCACTGAACTTAACCACTAGGCCACGGGGCCGGTCACAAGAGCCACTTTTTGTACCATCCCACACAGTGGTCCAGCTCACGTCACGTTCACTTCTGCCTGAGTTGTTGAGAAACGCAGCCGTATTTAACCCATGCGCTGTGCCACCCTGGAAATGTTACCCCAGGCTGCAAGTACTGATCCTCATCGCATGGGGACAGTTGGGACAATCGTGTTTTCCCCTCATTCACCCTGTCGCGTCTATGTGTGATCTCTGCAGCCTCACCGCTTCCAGAGCTGTTTGTAAAGTGAGCTCGAGAAGGCTTGTTTACAGGACATCAAACACTGACCGGTCTGAGTCATAGCTCCTGGAATTACTATTAAGTCTCTTCGGTTCTGACAGGTGAATGCTGGAATCTTCCAGAGCACCAGCTTTGATGTTCATCTCATCCCCAAACAGGACTTTGCTGCTCTAAATAAAATAATTGCAGGAGCGCCCCATAATATGAGAGGCCTTGCAGAGACACAAGTATTCGCGACTCCTCTCCTGCGGGATAATTATGGGGAGGGGCTCTCGTGTTATAGTTGGGCACATGCAGTATTTATGAAGGAGAGACCTCCCTTCTAAGGGGATGCTCGTGCTCAGGCAGCAATGAGCGGGTTAAGTGCAAGCTTCGCACTCCAGCTCAGGAAGGAGTCGGACCTGACGTGGCGTGGGCCTCTTTCTGCCCAGGCCCAGGAAGAGCGAGGGCAAGAAAGGAAAAATTATTGACCTAGGGAGAATGCTCAATTGCAACCTCATGAGTAAATGGGCCATTTATCCCCCAGTCCGGAGCTCCTTGAAAAGGTGACCGTCCATCAATCCCTCCTCAGAGCTGCCCCTTGATGAGCTGTTCTATCAATGGGCTAATTTAGCTGATTACAGAGGAATTTGAGAGGAACGGGCCGCCAGAGCCTGGGTCTGGGCCAGCAATGCATTAAGTCCACCGGTGTCTCCATCACCCCCAACTTGGGGCCGATTGGGGCGTCTTATTCCTGAAAACCTGTCCCAGCTGATGGGCTTTTGTTAAACTCAGCTCCGGCTTATCAGGTGCTAGGTGGAAAACCTACTGCCACAGGGCATGGATTGTCCTGTCCTCTGAGTCCTTGATGGGGGAGGACGGCCTCTGGGACCAGTGCCAGGCTATTCTGCTCGGCAGCTTGTCAACACCCAGCCCCACAGGAGGAGACGGAGGGGCCCAGGCTGCACTGTCATTGCTCCATTACCCCTCTGACTCTACAGCACACAAGGTTTGCAAAATGCCCCACCATCCTCCAACACGGGAGGCCTAAACGCCCATACACGTACAATGGATGAACAACCATACTGGCAATCTCCCCACTCCTTCTGAAAGGAATCACCTTTAAAATCTCCCCCAATAGCCTCCAACATTTCCTACAATTCCTATCTTTTGGATTAGAGTATTGTCCTCTCCACATGCCCTACTTAAAACATTGACTTGTTAGCCATTTACACTTTAGTGTGAGTTAGGCTGCCCACTCTATTTAAGGCACTGGGAACGGGACACCTGAGGATAAGTTCAGAAGACAGAGGTCTATCCAGAGGAAAGGAGGACTGAGAGATGCTGTGTCGGAGGGCACAAAGGCATTCAATTCTCTGCACAATTAGGGCACAGCAGGTTCAGCGGGAAGGGAAAAGGAAGATACTAAAAGGGGAGGAAAGAGAACCCAGGTAACAAACTTTGTTGCACTCCCAGTTAGACTGAGAGGGCTCCCAAATGCAGAAAAACATGGACCTTCCAGCTCAAATCCCTATTTAAAGGAATAAATAACCTCCCTCCAGCTCTCAGCTGTTCTGCTTCCTCTCTGTGGACTTCATTCCTAGCCAGCCTCTCTGCCTGTAGTTTCAAAAAAGGCTACCGGGAGTTCCAGACTCACATTCTACCAGCTTAGAAACCTGCTAGAAAGAGAATAACTCTTTCCTGAGTGCTCCAGCGAAAGACCAGAGCTGGTTCTTTTGGACCCATTTGTCTCTCATACCCATCCCTCCACCGATCACCGGGGCCCAGGGCTGGACCTCTCGATTAGCCAGGCTGAGTCTCGTGCTCAGCTCTGGATGTGATGAGGGTCAGCCACACACAAGCCACGTGACTCGTGAGCAGAGAGGGGTGGTCCTCCAAAGAGAAATCAGGGGGAACAGCGGGGTCCCCATAAGGCTCATAAATAGATTAGTGCAATAAAGGGTTCTGGGTTCCCACATGGAAAATTCTAGATCCCAGCAGTGGTGCATACAAGGCCAGGACTAATTTCAATGATTTCCATATGACTTCATCCAGATCGGTTATCTCCCTCTAGAGTTGTACCTCATTTCCTCATATTCTGAAAGCTGCTGATCCTTTTAGATTTCCAACTCAGCCGGCTTAACTGTGGCTTAAATCGTACACCAAAGATCAACTGCTAATGAGAAGAGGCTTGATCTCACAGGAAACATGTTGGTTGGGTTCCAGAAAGGTGGATCTCTTTCTGCATCTCAAGGAGTAACTTTAAGCAAGCCAAATGACCTCTCTGAGCTCCTCCCTCACTCGATTCAATGCAGCAACGGGTGGTGGGTGAGAGCTTCTTTGGAATCAGAACTGTGTTGACACCAGCTCTCCTGTGTGACCTGGGGCTAGTAAATTAACCTCTCTGTACCTCAGTTTCCTCATCCATAAAATAAGGTTAAATAACCTCTACCAGATCGAATTGTTCTGATGATTAGATTAATCACACACTCAACATTAATTGAGCATCTGCACGCACCAGGCACAGTGCTAGGTACTGGACAATATAAAGAAATCAACAAAATTCTCCACCATTATAGAGCTTATATTCTAGCAGTGGAAACAGACAATAGACATGAAGAAATAAGTAAATTATTTTGAGTGTTAAAAAATAAGTTCCATAGGGGGAGAAATAGAGCAAAGTAGTAGACATTAGCAGTGAATATGGAGGAGAGAAAAGTTTCAGTATTAAATAGGATGGTCAGGGTGAGTCTCGCTGAGAAGGTGATATTTGAGCTTGAAGAAGGTGAGTGAGGGGGTGAGGAGGTGGAGGAAGAGTGTTCCAGTTTGAGAGAATAGCCAGTGCAAAGGTCCTGAGGTTGGAACATGTCTGGTATAGTCAAGTTCAGCAAGGAAGCCATTGCAGCTAGAGAGTGAGCAAGGAGACGGACAGAGAAGAAACAAGGGGTCAGATCCTGTAGGGCCTTGTGGCCACTAGAAGGGCATGAGCATATGGAGTGATTAGCACAGGTTGGCCCATAGAAGGTTCCAAGAAGTGGTCGGGTGGTGATGAAGATGATGGCAAAGATGCTGCTCCTGATACCAATGGTGAGGACGCTGATGGTGAGGATGCTGATGCTGATGGCGACGATGACAACGATGTGATATGATGTGGTATCCCGCACTCCAGCAATAGCATCCAGGCTAACACAGACATACTCTCACCTTTCTGAGCTACTCTGAGGATTTCCAAATTAACACAAGCAATTTGCACTTTGAACCCCTGCTGAGAGAGCTGCTCTGTAAACGTAGGGTGTTTCCTGCCATCGCAGGTCTTTATCATGTGCCTGACACCATTAGCACCAAAAGGTCACCAGGTGGCACCCATTAGCAGGGCTAACACTTGTTCTGCGTACACCTCCCTGTTCTTCACTTCCTCCTGATATCAACAGAAATGCCCTGAATCCAACGAGCCGCCCCATGGATATTGTGTTTTCCCCACTCATGGGCTTTTGCCCAAACTGGGCGGGTCATCGCCTGGGTAATATGTGGTATATGGGTCCAAATTATCTGGATATTATTAACACCAAGTGACAAGGCTCCAGGCTGTCAGTGTTGACATCATCCGACCAGCGCCTGCCTCATCCTGGCTCTGGGCTCCTGGAAGCTATTCCGAAGTGTAACTAATTCTCCTCAGATGGCCATCCCCCCCGCTGAGTGGTACCATAGCACCATTTCTCCGAAGAGGAGTTTCCCAAACATTTCCAGCACGTGGGTAGACACGTGTGTGAAGCTGTTGAGATGTCCTTTGAGGCTGTCCCCTCCCATTACCTCTGACCTGGCTAAGTGGGCTCCTTGCTTCACCTAAATTCATGTTCCAAAGCCATTGCAGTGAAGGCTCTTTCTGAAATTTAAGTCCGAAACTATCAAACTATTCATTGTCTTCCGAATGCCCTCAGGAAGGTCCAGACTCCTTAGAACACTGACAAGGCTCCCCATGACCTGGCCTCTGCGCTCCTCTCCAGCCTGATCTCCCGCCAGCCCCTCCAGCCAGGCTGAGAACTCGAGAGCTGCTGTCCCTGCAGTTCCCCGTTGCCCATGCTGTTCCCTCGGCCTGGCCAGCTCCCACGTGTCCACCTCATCCAGGAATCCTTTGTAGACCCCCAACCCCGGCCAGGAGCCCCTGCCATGTGCGCCCTGGGCAACCCGTCCATAAGCCCACTGCAGCTCCTCCCGCCTGTGCTGTGCTGTGCCTTAATGTGGCTCTCATCTGCCAGACATGATAGCCATCCACACTTAGCTGCTGGAACAGAAGAACCAGTCACGTGTTTAGTCACAGACAATCCTCACTCTATGCCCTGAAGCAGATATAGACAGACAGCCCATAGCGCGCTGCAGCTGGTCGGCAGACCAGGGTTCTGATCTCTGTTCCACCTCTTATCAGCAGTGACCTTGGGTAACTCGACCTTTCTAGTCCCAGTTTTTCCGTCTCTAAAAGGGGGGTAGCCTTCCCGCTTCTTAGAGCTATGCTGAGGGTTAAAAAGATATTCTAGTGAGTGCTCAATGAGTGTTAATAATCGTGATTGTTATATTCTCCACAATCAGTGAAGTGGTCCTCACATGCACAAAGCTAGGGATTCTTGCCTGTTTGCTCACTGATGTATTGTAGATGTTTTGCATAAAGCCTAGCACATAGTAGGTACTCAACAAACATTTATGGAATAACACACAAGCTGGTCTTGCTAGACTGAGCAAGAAGCTCCCTGTATCTTTAGAATCACTGGCTTTGCGTGTAGGATTCCTAAGATATCATTTTCCCATCCCCAGAGGTCCTTTCTCGGCAGGGCGCGGGTGGGGCGCTTGAACGGGCTCCCTGTGATCACGCTATTCTCCATCACCTCAGGAACCTCAGCCCCAGATGACTGAAGTCTCCTTCACCTCCCCTCTTTTTGTAGCTCATCCCCAATCCCATTCCAACTGCAGTCATCTGAAAGCCCAATCTTAGCATCAGTAATGATCGTCGCTCCGGGGCTGATATTGTTTTCGTGAGGCCCAGGGACCCAGCAGAGGCTTTTAAGTGAATACTTGGTAATAGAACAATCAAGTTAAAAGATCAGTGTGACACAGACCATGAAATAGAAAGTATCGTGGCCAATTGATTTGGAGCACACTTATGGGTTTGTGAAATGAATTTCATTTTCTGGACCAAATGGAAGCCCGTCTTATAAATCACCGCCGCTCTTGGAGGTTAATAAGGGAAACAGGCTTGATTAAGAATTCAGAGCATTGGTCCTTTTGCAGATTTATAGACCCAGAGGTCTTGCCACAGGGATGTCAAGATGTCCCACCTGTTAATTGTCATTTAGGAAGATTAACCCCGGGGCTTCTGGCTAAGACTTGAGGGCAGGGCCTGAGCCCTGCTTGGGAAGTAAGGTAGATTCTAGGAAATGCACTTCATGCGTTTCCAACCCTCCCCAGAATTGAACCATTCATGTGGCCTTTGACCTAACATTCTGTGGAATGTTTCTTAGATTCTGGACAGGTGGGGAATTTGATTTGAAAATCCTTCTGCATCTCTACTCAAACTTGGCCGAGCTGGGTTGAGTCAAGATTTGAAAATAAAAACAAAACAAAAGCAATGGGAGAGAAAAGTATTTAATGAAAAGGACCAAATGCAAAATAGCCCCCATCGCTCTTTGAGGCTCCCGCACCCTGCACGTGGGAAGGTTTGCAATGAGCGATAAGGCATTTGGCGTTCGAGAGTGTCTTTGGAATTCCTTATCTGTTCGAGGCTGCCTGCTCAAGACCAAGAAGAGAGGAGAGCTTGTGAAGCCGGTGTCAGGAGAGGGGCCAGGACCACGCTAACAGGTTTGCTGGCACAGACCCAGCTCCCGTTGTTCCGTGAAACGTCCTAGTTCGGGATCCAGTATTTGCAAACGTATGCTCTGCAAATACAGAGTCATGCTATTTTAGCATTCTACTCTATAATAGTTTTGGCCCTGATGGTTTAAAATCCAGCAAAAGTTAATCAGGATGGTATTAATAATGATAAGGGAGCACGAGGGAGGTGTTTGAAGGGCTGATAATGTCCTGCTTCTGAAGCTGGATGTGTTCAGTTTGTGAAATTTTATCAAGCTTTGTGCTTAAGATGTTCACTTTTCTGATATTTATATTTCAATAAAAAGTTAAATATTTAAAAAGCAGTGCAAGGCTATTGGAACTAATGAGTGTGTCTAATTATTCTGCAAAATACTGATAGATTGCTCTAGTGAAAACACCAATTAGGAAGCCTTGTGTATGGTTTGTATTCCTTCAAGCATGCATTCATTCATTCATTCAACAAACCCAGTATGACTACTGTGTTCATTCTACATGATTCTGTTTTACCTTCTTCGGGAACTCGTTATTATCTAAAATTATCTTTCAGTTTATTTATGGTGTATCATCTGTCTTCCCCCCATAGAATGCAACCTCGTGAGGGCAGGGACCTTGTCTTTCTTGTCACTGCGGGATCCCCAGAGCCCAGCAAGTGCCTGGCACATACTAAGCACCCAATGAACATTTGTTAGTTTCCCAAATAAAAGAAATCAAGGTCGTGCCCTCAGCTCTGGACTTTCCAGATGCAAATCTCGAGCGTAGCGATGGGGCTCATGGTCATTTTCAGCCAGCGAATATTACTGAGCATCCGGAGGCTCTGGAATTGCAGCAATGAGCAAAACTGGAACATTCCTTTGCAGACTCCCTGCCCCCGGGAGCTTAGGGTTAAAAAAAAATAGCAATTAAGGTACCAGGTGATAAGACTTGTGAAAGGGGAAAAAGAAAGCATTGCTGGAGATCAGGAAGAATGCAATTAGAATTGAGACAAAGCACAGGCGACAAAAGCAAAAATAGACAAATGGGACTACATTAAACTACAAAGCTTCTGCACAGCAAAGGAAATAATCAACAAAGTGAAAAGGCAACCCGTGGAATGGGAGAAGATATTTGCAAATAATATATCTGATTAAGGGTTAATATCCAAAATATATAAGGAAGTCTTACAACTCAATAGCAAAAAATAATAATAATAATAACCCAATTAGAAAATGGGCAAAGGACCTGAATAGACATTTCTCCAAAAAAGACATACAAATGGCCAACAGGTACGTGAAAATGTGCTCACCATCACTAGTCATGAGGGAAATGCAAATCAAAATCACAATGAGGTATCATCTCACACCTGTTAGGATGGCTATTATCAAATAGATGAGAAAGAAGTGTTGGCGAGGATGTGGAGAAAAGGGAACACTTGTGCACTGTTGGTGGGGATGTAAATTGGTACAGCCACTATGGAAAACAGTATGGAAGTTCCTCAAAAAAATACAAATAGAACTACCATATGACCCAGCTGTTTCACTTCGGGGTATACATCCAAGGGAATTGAAATCGGGATCTCAAATAGGTATCTGCACCCCCCCCCCTTCACTGCAGCATTATTCACAATAGCCAAGACATAGAAGAACGTAAATGTCCATCAACAGATGAATGGATAAAGAATATGTGGTATATACATACAATGGAATAGCATTCAGCCTTAAAAAAAAAAGGAAATCTGGCCATTTTCGACAACATGGATGAACTTGGAGGACATTATGCTAAATGAAATAAGCCAGACACAGAAGGACAAATACTACACGATCTCACTTACATGAGGAATCTAAAATAATCAAACTTATGGAAGCAGAGAGTGGAATGGTAGTTACCAGGGGCTGGGGGAGGGGGAAATGGGGAGGTGATGGTCAGAGGGCACAAAGTTTCAGTTATACAAGATGATTACGTCCTAGAGATCTACTGTACAGCATAATGATCATCATTAACAACACTGTATTGTATACTTAAAATTTGCCAAGAAGGTAGATCTTAAATATTCCCATCACAAAATAAAATAAAATAAGGTAAATGAAATACAAATAAAGAGGATAGAAGGAAACTTTCGGAGTTGATGGATATGTTTATGGCATAGATTGTGAGGATGGTTTCACGGGTGCATACTTACCTCCATCTCATCAAGTTGTGCAATAAATACGTAAAGGTTTGTGTATGGAATCAGACCTCAATAAAGGGTTTTCTAAAAAAAAAAAAAGAAGTGGGAGAGAAAGAAATGGATGCTCCCTGCAGATGCTCAGTAAAGAGCCGAGTCACTCCGATGGTGGAACTAGAATATAAACCACAGACTAGCTTCTGAAGACCCCAAGGCCCCTTCCACCAAGAAGCTCTCCTGAATTGCCCTTCTATCTCTATCATAAGCCCATCCTCGTTGAGTTAGCCTAAGTTAGAATCTCTTAAAACCAAGTGTTATGGACTGAATTGTGCCCCCAACACCAAATTCCCATGTTGAAGCCTTAACCCCCAATGTGAGTATATTTGGAGATGGGGCCTTTAAGGAAGTGGTTAAGGTTAAATGAGGTCACAAGAGTGGTGGCCCAATAGAATTGGTGTCCTTATAAGAAAAGGAAGAGACCCCAGAGCTCTCTCTCCGTGCACACACACGAGGAAAGGCCACGTGAGGACACAGCGAGAACGTGGCCGTCTGCACACCAAGGAGAGAGGTCTCACCAGAGACCTACTCTGCTGGCACCTTGATCTTGGACTTCCAGCTTCCAGAACTGTGAGAAAATAAATTCCTATTGTTTAGTCCACCCAGTCTGTGGTATTCTGTTACAGCAGCCCAAGCCAACTAATACACCAAGTGTATCTGGGTTTGTGGCTTTCAACTACACGTATTAGCTGGGACTCTGCTGATACTGATGTTCCACGAAGGTCTCAGTGGGAGCAGCTTTTATTAGCCCAGTAAGAGTAATTCACCATCAGTATATTAGGAGACGTCCCATTAATCCTGCTACACACAGGTGATCGGAAGGGGTCACTGGAAATAGTTTAAACGTTGTCCCTGTAAACTTTCCTCTGGCTCATTCATTCATTCAACAAACATTTATTGAGCGCCAACCATGGACCCGGGTTGTGCCAGGTCCCAGGGAAGCGACAGTTAACAAGGCGTGGCAAATCCTGCTCTCATGGGGCTGATGTTCTAGTGTGGAGAGACAGAACATAAACAAGACAATATCAGAGTGAAAAGGGCTCTGAAGAAAACAAAATAGGGTGACGTGATGGGGAGCAAAGGAGGGGGGACTTTTGACTGGATGGTCAGGGAAGGTCTCTACGAGGAGGTGGCATCTGAGCCGAGACCTAAAAGGCCAGCAGGAGGCCAGCCAAGAAGAAGACCTGGAGACAGAGCATTTCAGGCAGGGGTCCAGGTGCAACCACCCTGAGACAGAAGTGAGGTCATGTCAAAGCCCCTTCAGCCAAGGCTTGGAATGAACACTAGCTTTGAGGGCAGGCACAGATCCTCTGTAACCATGTGCTGCTTGAACAGAAGAACCACTCACCTGTTAGTCATATGCCGTCCTCACCTTACCCCTCAAGCTGGTGTGGGTATACCAGAAGTCCCTAGAGCACCATAGCAGGCTGACCCAGCAGACGTGGGTTTGGGTCCCTCCCCCACCTCTTGTCAGTATCAGGGGCTACTGAGAGTCTAGTGTACTTGTAAGCGAGGGGAGGGCAATATTTATCTAGCTGGATGCCATTTATTCAAATCTTGTTATGTTACTCAACTTTGTTATTCAAAGTGTGATCCTCAGACCAGCAGCATCGACATCTCCAGGGAGCTTATTAGAAATACAGAATCCCAGGCCTGCTCACACCTACAGAATCAGTACATGCATTTCATCAGATTCACGTGAAGAGAATAGATTGAGACTCATTGCTCTACAAAACACTTTGAGCCCTCATTTCATTTCATCTTTGGAAGAAGGACGTTAAAAAATGTAGACCGATACGCAAAATATGACTACATCGCCCTCCCCTTCATCTTCGACTCATACCAACTTCTTTTAACAGCCCTAGAGAAATACAATGACCACGTTGGCGGCAGAGGCACAATTCAGGAGAAAGAAGGATCTGGAAATGGCTCATCAATCAGAAGGGCTCGGAAGGGAGGAAACTCAGAAATGTTTGGTCTTCGTTGTCCATTCAGCTCGTCCCAGAAATCAGAGTCAAATGGGGACAGATTCCTCCCCCCGGGGGAAAACCAAGACTAACAGTCACCCTGAGTCGTGACTAGTGTGCTTCAATGGGAGGTGGGAGAGTCCTTTGTAATAAGCTCTTGTATGTCCCAGAAAGGGGGCAATTACCAGCATTGGTTACACTGCTTCAGGGTCTCCAAGCCCTCAGGACCAGAGGTCTGTCTCCCCCGAGGAATCGGATTGTTACCACTTCTGCCTCAGTGTCATCTTTGGTGGGGAGGAGGCTCTGGAATCTGATCAGACACAGCTGGTGTGGCAAGGGGTCATTTGCCCAGAAAATTAGGGCTGTCTTGCCTACAAAGCCAGAAGTGGGAAAGTGCAGAGTCAGTTGAAATGGTTTCAGCATCCACGGGTCAAATTAAAAGGCAAAGAGAAGAATATAATCCATAATTCAGGAGCCCAACCAGAGCAGCATAACAACATCAGAGGGGAAAGCACAGGTCCATGCAGGAGGGGCTCTGTTGCCCGAACATCTTCAGAAAGATGATTACGATTATTTTGCACAGGCAGGAAAAATGTTTCCAAGAATCGATGGAGGACACTTCAGAAACGCCCATAAGCTGGTGTAAGAGGCAGTACGGGAAGGACCTGAGTGTTTTACAGATGGTTTAAAGGTGCTGATGGTGCAATCAATTACTCAGGCAATTCTCTGACTTGAGGAGCATCATCTGAAAGACAGATTTTTCCATCCCCGCCCCTCAAACTCCTCCTCCCAGATCATCGATTCTGCCCACCCTCCAGCAGCAGATGGGGAGAGTAAGGAGATGGGCTGTGCATAGGGTGGCTCACAGAGTTCAAAGGCCGCCCTTCACCACCCACCCTCCCCATGACTGGGCTGAAATGGCGATCAATCAGGGAGGAAAATACAAACCCCACCCCAAAGGTCGCAGGAGTGGAAAACCAAACCCTAGGCAACACAGATTCAATTGATTGTCCACTAGATCAGGGGTTGGCAAACTTTTTCTGTCAGGGGCCAGACAGTAACTATTTTAGACTTTGCAAATCATAAGGTCTCTGTAGCAACTACTCAACTATGCCAGTTTAGCATGAAATCAGCCAGAGACAATATATAAAGAAGGGAATGTGGATTGTTCTAATAAAACTTTATTGACAAAAACAAGTAGTGGGCCAGATTTGGCCCACAGGCCAGAGTTTGCCAACCCCTGATCTAGGACAATTTAGTCCTATCTTTTCATTTTACAGAGAGAGGCCACACACCTTGGTCAACAGAGCTCAGGTTGAATTCAAGCCTAAAACGTTGACTCCATCTTTTAGAACTCTCTCCACTGAACCGCATGGTCCCTTCCATCCTTCCTGTCTACCTTCCTTCCTTTATTACGTGCTAAATACTGAGGACACCATCACCAACACACAGTCCTTACATTCTGGAACCTCCAGCCTAGCACTATACTCAGAAATCATTCTTTAAATAAGCTTACTTACAGAATCAGCATTACGTTTGTGTTGGTTTGTAAATATTAATATTCTAAAACCACTGCAATTAAATTATTAGAATAGTACTGACCTAGGCATGCAATACCTTTGAAAATATATTTTCCCTTTTCATAGGTGTATGATTATTTCTTGATTCATTGTACAACTAATCATGCTCATTGAAGGGAAAATTTTTTAGTGTGGGTGTAAAGAGAAACTGCTCATTATCTCATTATTTGAAGATATCTACATTAGCAATCTGGTGTTTATTCTTTTACTTTTTATATATCTTTACATAGACATGGAGATATATGAGCGTACGTGTATGTAAGGGTGAATTTTGGGCGGGATGGTGACAAAAATGAGATCCTTCTATGTATACCACTCAGCACAGGTGTAACATCGCTTCTACGGTAAAATGCATATTCATTCCCATCAACTGACTTACCCAACATTTTTGGAAACAGACTGCTCATGAGTTGGTATTTGCCCGAGTTTCTCAAAAGTCTGTGGGGTCTAAGATGGAGTGGTATTGGGATGAGGCAGGAAGACAGGCAGAAACGCTCCTGATCTTATCCCACATTAAGAAAGGGGAAGGTAGCAGCCTCATCCTGGAGTGTTTAATTTTTTAACAGTTTTGCCTAATGGTCTCACTTTTTAGGATGGCTTTGATGGTCCAGAGATACGCATGCCACCATTAGCAGAGAGCAACTTTTACAAAGATCCAGACTGATGAGCATCCATAGATAAATAATCCATGGCAGGGAAATATTTGGCATGGGCCTCCAGGGAGTGGATGGGGGTTTTTTTGCCTTCTCCATCTCAGATTTATGAACCTGACAAGCAAGTAAAACATGAGACCCTCTTGGGCTGGGGGACTCAGGGCTGTGACATCTAAAACCCCATGAGCTCAGCGGTTCCCTCGTCTTTGAATGGCGCCTCATGTCCCATAAATCACCCGTATCCTGACCCAATTCAAGCACAACCATTTTCTGAGGCTGGCAAGGCGAGGGCTTTATGATTCACACCGATTAATCCCATCCATCCATTTCTGAGCCCTGACTATACAAAAGTCTTCATTTAGGATTTTCTCAGTTGTAAGCAACAGATGCCAACTCTGGATTAAGTAAGAAAAGCAGGACATTCTTGGAAGATGACTGGGTAGCTCACAAACCCTGAAGAATGGACTCAGAAAAGATGAGAAGCAGGGCCCTGGAGCCAGAAGCAGGAACTAATGGGGACATTCTTCAAGGCATTAAGGGCTGGATGATTCGGCTGCAACCATTTTGAGACCTCAGCCCATTCCACTCAGGACTTCAGTTTTCTGGAGAGCCCAGCTAATCTTCCGGGTTCTCATGGTCACCCCACAACTAGAGATGGGCAGCACTTTGATTGACATCCCTGCCATTGGCAGAAGGGTGGTTTCCCCAAAGCAAAACTGGACTGGTGTTTCTGGGGAGAATGCGGAATGGAGGCTAAGCAGGTGGAAATTACAGATGCCTGCCACTGCAGGTGACGTGCTAGGGCTCAAAGCTGAAGTGGACACAGTCAGAGGAGATCACAAGGCACAGAATACATGGTTAGTTGTCCCTCCATAGCCTAGTCGCAACTTCTTCCTTAGACACATGCTGCCTAGGGGGTTGGGGGAGCGGGCTACATTTCTCAGCTTTCCTCATAGCTAGGTGTGATCATGTAATGATGTGCTGAGTTCTGTTCAAAGGAAGGTAAGCAAAAGCAGCTTTGCTTTTTTGCTAGCTGGAATGAGGATATGATGGCTTGAGCCAGAGCAGCCATATTGGGCCATGAGGTAACTTTGAAAATGGAGGCACACATGGCAGAACAGCAAACTCAATCTTGACTGCTCATCTCTGGACTTTTAAAAGACAGAGAAATAAATATCCAGCTTGTTTATGCAATCAAAATTTGGGGCTTTCTGTTACAATCAATCTAGTTCTATGTAATACAGTGCATATGCAGGAACCATCATTAAAGAGATTCAAAGCAAAAGCAATGGGAGATTCAGGAAGCCAGAATACTGAGCTGCGTGGAGATAGAGAATCAGGGAAGTCTTCATGGAATAGGGTGTGTTTGAGCCAGGACTTTTGGAATGGGAAAGGGACAGGAGCAAAGTGGGTCCCTCAGTCCAGCCAAAGAGAATAGCTTAAGGAAAGGTGAAGAGCAGAAGAGTTTCCTGGGCTGTCAGTGACTGAAGCTGATTTTTCATACACAGGAGACTAATAGAGATAACACTGAAAAACAGGTGAGTCAGGTCAGATTCTGGAAGAGTTTGAACTCTAAGATAAAGAGTTAAAACTTTGTCCTCTAAGCCAGGGGTCAGCAAACTTTTCCTGTAAAGGTCCAGATGGTAAATATTTTAGGCTTTGTGGGCAAAGTACAGTCTCTGTTGTAACTACATTGTCACAGACAAAAGCAGCCATAGACCATATGTAAATGACTAGACATGACTGTGTTCCAATAAAACTTTATTTATAAAAATAGGAGTCTTGGGGCCGGCCCGATGGTGTAGCAGTTAAGTGCGCGCACTCCGCTTCAGCGGCCCGGGGTTCGCGGGTTTGGATCCCCGGCACGCACCGACGCACCGCTTGTCAAGCCATGCTGTGGTGGCGTCCCATATAAAGTAGAGGAAGATGGGCACAGATTTTAGCCCAGGGCCAATCTTCCTCAGCAAAAAGAGGAGGATTGGGATCAGATGTTAGCTCAGGGCTGATCTTCCTCACAAAAAAAATAGGTGTCTTGCACACAGACGTCAGATTGCTGACGCCTGCTATAGGCTTAAAATCCCCAAAGTGTATTATCTTGAGCATCTGTCCCTAAATATGCTTTGAGAGAAACATAGTTCTGTCAGCAAACAAGACTGGGAAGTATAACATTCTCTCTCCATCTCCTAGAGAGTCACAATGCACATTAGGACAGTAAAGGCTCTGATAAGTCCTGCAGCTGGACCTTCTTTAACCCCAGCACTTCCCTAACTTATTTCTTAAGACATTTTTAGTTCCAAAGAAGAAACATTGGAAACCCTGGGTAAGTGATGCAGAGCCAGTGAACAGGCCCCACTAACCCAGGGGTTTCCAAATGCTGGATTACGGTGAAGTTTTCACCAGCCCTCTGTGCAATGATCAAAGTCACATCGATCTAGTAAGTTTTCCAAAATGCAAACTTTATTTGATTTGCAGAGCTGTTCTTAATTTGGAAATTATGTTTCTTCTACTTTGATGTTTCATTTTTTTTCTTTTATAATGTGCTAGTTTTAAAAGAAAGTAACCATCATTCTTTTAAATGTACTTAGTAGACAAAATAAAGACCTGACAACTCTGTCACAAGCCCCAGACAATATTTTTGCTTTAATTTTTAATTGTGCAATTAGCACACATACAAAAAGGAGCACGAAATCTAGCTACACAACTGAATTATCGTAAGATGAACACCCGTGTAACCACAATTCGGGTCAAAAAATAAAATATTGCCAGCATCCCAGAAGTCCCTCTGTTGCCCCTTGCCTTTCATCACCACCTCCCTCCTCTCCAAAAGAAACAACCCCCCTGATTTCTAATATGATACTTTTGTTTTTAGTTTTCCAAATGGAATTATAAGTTGCATATTCTCTTGTACCTTTTTTGCCCGATATGTTTCCGACATTCGTCCATGGTGTTGCATTTAGCACAAGTTCATTTATTTTTGGTGACACACAGTATTCCACCGCATGATGGGTAATTCTAGCTGCTGCCAGTCTGCAGCCAGCTACTACGAACACTCTTGTGCATGCATTTTGTCACTCGGGCACACCTCTCTGTTGGATCTACACGTACACACACACACGTAGGTGTGGAATTGCTGGATCATAGATGTGAATACATTCAACTTTGGTTGGTTAGCCATACGTCCCTGGATAGTCCCAATCAATACCTACTGAACCAGTTAACAGTCCCCACTTTCATTCTCAAAAGTGAACTGGTTTGGACAATAAATGATATGGCCACCTTATCTTTAGTGGATGACACCAAACTGCTTTCCATTACACTCTCACCAACACTATGAGAGTTCTAGTTGTTTCACATCCTCACCAATACTTAGTATTAATAGTCTTTTTAATTTGAGCCACTCTGGTGGGTGAGTAGTATCTTATTGTGGCTTTCATTGGCATTTCTCTGGCTTCTAATAACATTGAGCACCTTTTCATAACTGTCTTGACTATCTCGATATTGCCCTTTGAAAGTGCCCATTCAAGTCTCTTGCCCATTTTTCTATTTGGTTGTGCTATCATTTTCTTATTGATTTGGGGAGAGTTCTTTACATATTCTGCATAGAGCCCTTTGTCAGTCAGATGCGTTGCAAATATCTGCTCTAGCTTTGTGAATTGCCTTTTCCTTCTCTTAATGTACTTTCAGAAATTCTCGTTGATCTGTGAAATCCAAATGCCTAGGACCCTTACTAACCCAAAAGCAAAGTAGGGACGGTGCCCTCTCCCTCTGCTTCCCTAGGCCAGGTCCAACAGAACTTGCTGCACTGATGTGGCTACAGAGCATTTAATCTCACGGAGACTGAGCAAGTGAAACTTTAACTTTGTTTAATTTTAATTTAAGAAACCACGTGAGGCTAGCGGCTACTCTATTGGACAGTGCGGTTTCAGAGCCGGGCGCAGAACGAAGAATGGACAACTTAATGAATGAATCGACGTTTCCGAGTGCAGAAATGACTGGATGAAAGTGACCTTTTAGGGAGAGTGATGACGCTGGAGAATCAGGCTGAGACTCCCGGAACTGACCACAGTAGGTTCCAAACTCTTCTCTATCCATTCTCGCTCACCGTCACCCGAGTTCCATCCGCACACAGCAGCCAGGGCACTGTCTCTAAAATTCACACACAGTCACGTCCATCCAGCAGTCAAAGCCCTTCCCCAGCTCCACACTCCTTTCTATAGATGACACGTTACGTATTAGAGACGCCACGGTCTGGCTTCAACCTGCCTCCTGGCCACCGTTATCTCCCGGGCTCCCTGGCTCCACGTCCCCAAAGGCGTCAAGCTCCTTCCTCCCTCCTGGATTTCTCTTCCTCTCCCCACCCCCTCTTCCCCTGGCTAACACCTTCCCACCCATGTGAGTTTGCGAGGGCTGCTAGGACAAAGCACCACAAACTGAGCAGCTAAAACACAGTTCTGGAGTTGTCTCACAATTCTAGATCCTGGACGCCCAAGATCAAGGTGTGTGCGGGGCGCTGCTCCTTCTGAAGGTGCTGGTTAGGATCCGTTCCACGCCTCTCCCCTAGCTTCTGGCGGCTGGCTGCCAATCTCCGGCGTTCCTTGGCTTGTAGGTACACCACCCCGATTTCTGCCTTCCTGCTCACAAGGCGTTCTCCCTGGGTGCGTGTCTGTCTCCAAACTTCCTGTTTTCTTACAGACAAGAGTCATATTGGATTAGGGGTCCACTCTACCCCAGTATGACCTCATCTTAGCTAATTACATCTACCACAACCCTATTTCCAATAAGGCACATTCCCATATCCTGGGGGTTAGGACTTCAACATATAAGTTGAATTCAACCTATAACACCGTCCTTCAAGTCTGAAATTAAAATATTGCTTACTCAAGACAATCTTCCCCAACCTCCAGACCAAGAACTGCCCCCTTGTTCGTTACACTGTGCCTTTCCTTTGTAGCCCTTCTTAGAACCCAAATCAATGATTTGTTTGATGGTTGTTTTCCACCTCCAGATGAAGTTCCACTGGGCAGGGACTGCATTGCCCTCTTTATATAGTATCTCCAAGGACCGGCACATAGTAGGACCTCTATCCACATTTGTTCATTGAGTGAGCCAGTCACAAACTAGCCACACACAGTATAATGTAAGGTTTACAGGCTCAGACGACTGGGTTCAAATCTCACCTCCACTCCCTCCTAGACGCGTGAGCTTGGTCCCGCTACTCAACTTCTCCATGACTCAGTTTCCCCCTCTGTAACACAGCGATAGTAACGGCACCTCCTTCATCAGGGTGTCCAGTGAGTCAATACACGTGGAAAGTATGGACATCGGCGTCTGGAGCAGGGCAAGAACACAACCATGTCACCTCTGCAGGCAGGGAACGCAGAAAGAAGCACCGTTAATGACTTTGCTAGGACATGAAACATGTGGCTTTTACCACCTTTCCAGACAATTCTCTCATTTCACAAGGTCACCGTCCTCGGTCTCCTTCCATCCCTGCGTCTTGTATTTCTGGCTGGTTTGGCCGTGCTTCTCACTGGAACGCGATTTCATGCGGTTTGGGAAGAGATGATGTTCCTTGAAACTTCCGCCCCTTGGCTCTCTCGAGATCTCCCAGAGATAGAAAAGTCGATTTGGCTCCGTCCTGAACCCGTTTGAACATTCGTTGCACATACTTCAAAAACCCGAGCCCTCTGGACTTCTCACTCATTTACTCTTGGCAAAAAGCAGCTTCCTGCTTCTGCAAAGTTAAGCTTCCAAGCTTAGGGGAAAAGGTTTTTTGGACAACAAACAGCCCTTTAAAAACAATATTTTGATGAGTTAAGTGTAAATGAATCAGAAACACATGGATTAAGCTTCTCTTGATGTACACATGGGTTTAATAATTATTGGAGGTGGGGGAGAAGGGAAATGGGGCTGGAAAAGCCGTGTCTTGGGTTTTATCAAATCTAAAATGTTTGGGAAGTAATTCAAGACATTCCACACACCCCCAAATGCAGCCAGATTTTCCAATTCCATTTCCAAGGAGCCACACAGGATCTTTCTAGTAACGACTGAGTGCTCCAAAGTGCCAGGTTTTCATGGCTTCTGATTGGCCGGGCATGAAGCTATAATTTATGAGACCATTCAAAGATTTATATATTGCCATTATACCAAATTCCTTCCAAACTGAACGGTACCCAAATTCGGCTTTATAAATATCTTTCCTGTTAGAAGCCTCTTTCTATTCAGAAAACTCTCCTTCTTTGCCTTTTCCCCAGCCCCCCTTACCCCACAGATTCTCCCCATGAGGTCTCAGACCAATGAAGAGTGAGGGAATTAATTTTACCACGGCTGAAACGCGTTTCACTTTGGATTGAGTTTTAAATGACTTGGGTCTATATAAGCTTCGGGTCATAAGAAGGTTATAGCTAAAGGGCTCATAAGTTAGGTGAAGGGTGGAAGGAGTGGAATTTTATAAATGCTTATTGCTTTCATAAAAAGAAAAGCTAAGTTGTGTTCATGCCGAACACAGCCAAACACTCAATACGTCAGGGCCCGCTGTTTCCTAGAGGAAATGTCCCATACTCGTTCGGTGGGCTTCTGTCTTCCTCCTTTGAAATGACATCATCAGTGTTGGGTAAGTAACTTCTTCCACATGTCACCATCCATGAGTCCTTCCCCTAAATAAATTTTGAGCCACTCAAAGCTCTGCTGTTGTTAGTGCCGTTGAGTGGATTCCGACTCCTAGCGACCCTGTGCACAGCAGAGCAGAACCCTGCCCGGTCTTTTTGCGCCGTCCTCTCACCTTCCAGCTCCATATCAGACAGTGCTCCCCTGCTATTCATGGGGTTTCACGGCCAGTTATTTTGGAAGTGGGCGGCCAGGTCCTTCTTCCTAGTCTGTCCTAGTCTGGAAGCTCCACCAAAACCTGTCCACCCTTGGTGACCCTGCTGGTATTTGAGATACCGGTGGCATAGCTTTCAGCATCACAGCAGCACACAGCCGCCACAGTGTGACAACCAACAGACGGCTGGTGTGGTTCCCTGACCAGGAAAGGAACCCGGGTCGCGGCGGTGAGAGCGCCGAATCTTAACCACCAGACCACCATCAAAGCTCTGGGGTATCCTAAATTACACAGCTTGATGGACAGCAGAAAAGTGGGGTAAAAGAGGGGGAAGACTTCCCACTTTTTAAATTCATTATCCCATAGGTCTTGTTTCCAATGACATGCTCACAAGCCCCATCCACCATGGAGCAGAGAGGTTACCAGGAAAAGAAATTACAGAGTAAGGTCTGCATGAGGTTCAGGGGCAGGCACATGACTACAAAATTGGAATGGGAGAGTTGACTGCTTTAGCAAACACACAAGGGGTGATGATCCAACACTGCCTCATAGGAGCGCCATTGCCCAAGTGACCCAAGCCATGTGTATTAGTCAGCTGTGCCACAACAATGCTGCATAACAAAGTACCCCAAAACTCAGTGGATTTTAAGGACAATGAGGTATTCTCACGTTCACAGATGGGTGAGTTGACTATAAGCAGCTGAGCTAGGATAGACTTCAGGCTCCAGATTCTGACTCTGGGCTCCAGGCTGTGAATTGGTATCAGATCTGTTTCAAGTGTCTTTCATCTTTCTTGCACCAGTGGTCACCCAGGTCATGTGGTCTGCTCCACGTGTCACGTTCCAGAGCCCAGCTCTGCACTTCCTTCTCAGATACAAACGCTGTTACTATAATACACTGCTTCTTGTTCTATACAATTCCTGACTTAAGTACTAAAATGCCTAATTGATATATGCATTCCCAGGGCTGAGAGCAAGAGACATAAGGTGGTTACCAGACTCAGGGAAAGAGAGTTGTGTAGCAAGGGCTTCCTGGATAGAATTGGCGACCTTGAGTCCAAGGACACAGCCAGACCATGGAAATCCAGAAGAGAAGGAACCAACTGAATAACTGCAGCAATCTCCCTCTCCTCCCTCCCTCCCATCTCCTTCCAGGAACACCACTGGTCAAACCCAACTAGAAGACAGAGGGCAGAGGAACCCATTGATGCCATCCACATGGGTCAGCTACCTGGGCA
This sequence comes from Ceratotherium simum simum, assembly GCF_057802395.1. Taxonomy (NCBI): domain Eukaryota; kingdom Metazoa; phylum Chordata; class Mammalia; order Perissodactyla; family Rhinocerotidae; genus Ceratotherium; species Ceratotherium simum. The sequence continues at coordinate 19,066,651 of NC_141934.1, read as the reverse complement.
GAGGGCAGAGAAAGATGGAGAGTGGAGCCAAAGGGGCAAGCAGAACAAGACCCAGCACAAACAATGTGCTCAGGAGAGAAAGGACAGGAGGATTCTGGATGTGTTTGTAGGTTCAAGATAGCAGCTGCCAGTTATAATAGAATAGATACCACAAAGGAAGTCAGGAGATCTGCATTCTCAACCCTGCTGTGCCACGTACGAGCTGGAGACTTCAAATAAGTCACTTTACTTCTCTGAGTCTTACTTTCCTCTTCTGTGAAAGAGGGTAATTTGATTTCCCCTGCTCACCTCAAATGATTGCCTAAAGTTTAAATGAGCAAACAGGTAGGACAGCATGGAAGGCAGATTGTTCTACACATCAGGAAGGCAGATTGTTCTTCTCTGCTATGGCTCCAACTCCTAGAACAGAGTCTAATATGTAGTAGCTGCTAATACGTATTTGTATAAATAATAATGAAATTGAAATCCAAGCAATGTATTCTAGAATCCCACTGGGTAGATTCACAGCCCTGTCTGCCCGATAATGGGGTGGACTGTATGGACTGAAACCTCCCGGAGGTTGTAGCCATTTGGTCTGCCTTAGAAGCAACCTGTGCATTCAGAGTTGGCCATTTCATAAATTAAGTCATGATGGTGGTAGTGAGTGCCATGGAGAATCCTACCATCGGCTAGAAAGAATAGAAACCCAACTCAAATTGGCTTAACCAAAAAGGGGGATCTATTGGTCCACATAACCAAAAATTCCATGTCAGGTCAGGCAGGTTAAAACAAGGACTCAGGAGTTAAAACAAGCACCCAGCTACTCTCCATCTCTCCATTCTGCCTTGGAAGGTGTTAGCTTTGGATAGTGTTAGTTCACCTTTGGACTTCCATATAAGGCCCTCTGATGTCCAGAAGCTTCCTTTCTGTTAGCAACATGGTTGCCACGTGGCTCCTCCCCATTCTGAGGAAGAAAGAGGGTCTCCTCTGGTGGCCCCGTAGGAAGGGAAAGGAAGCCCATCTTTGTGAGAAACCCAAACAAATGTCTCCTTGCATTTTACAGGCTCTGACTGGTTAAACACTCATCCCTGAGCCGATGACTGCAGTCTGGGTAGGAGATTTGCTCATCACTTGAACCAGTTGGACCTTGGAGTTGGGTGTTGGGGCAATCCCACCCAAACCTCATGGCTAAGAGGGATGAATCCTTACAGAGAAATGCTACGTAGTGCTAGTGGGAACAGAGTGAATTGAATGCTGGAGCAGCCACTACACACTACCACCTCACATTTGGCTTACCTTTTCATAATTTCTAATGCTTTTTCCCACACATTATCCCTAAGGAACCACTATCCTTACAAAAGCTCTGTAAGGGACATAATGAAGTGTTTTGGCTCCATATTTTCCACCGTGTTCACCAAGAGGGTACACATCTCCTCCTAACTCCACATTCGGCAACACCATGTTGGTAGCTTAAAATCAGCCATGGTGGAGTATTTATAACATGGAAATTGGCAAAAGCTACAAATCAGGGCTTTTTTTTTTTTTTTTTTTTTTCAGAGAGCCAGTTTACCAGAACACCATTGGATGTACTGAAGGTCTTCTGGCTCAGATTTTCCACCATGTCCACCAAGAGGGTCAGAGAAGGATCTGTTTACCACAGCCAATCCATCCTCCATTTTACCTCCATGATAGTCTTCAGAAAACACAAATCTGACTAAGACATTCCATGTAAATCCTTCCATAGCTTCCCGTTGCCTTCACATCATCTTCCAGATTCATTCCCCGACTCATCCTTTGAGCTCTGGCTGTAACAGCCATTTACTTGGCCCTAAAACACCAGTAGCTTTCTCACCTCTATGACTTTGTACATGTTGTCCCCTCTGCCAGAACAACCTTATCACCATTCTCATCTGATGGACCCCACTCCTCCATCGAGACCCCACACAATACTTGTGTTCTGTGACTCCTCCAGATAGAGCTGACCAATCGTTCTCTGTGGTCCCATCACACTTCGACTCTAGGATTTGCCATTGTGAATGTAATTATTCATCTACACATCTTTCAACCCCAAAAAGACTGCCTGTTTTGTTCACTGCTGATTCCCAAAGTCTAGCACAGAGCCTCGCATACAGTAGTTAGCTCAAAATTAATTCTCAAATTAACAACAGAAAACACAAGTATGTATTTTTCACCCATTATGTGCCAGACACTGTGCTAAGCTAAGCACTGGATGCTGTATCAGGGATCAAAACATGGTCCCTGACCTCAAAAAGGCAGATAAATAAACAAGATATAGACCCATCCTAATCATCTTTACATCCCTCCCACCCAGCATTTATTATGTGCTAAACATCTGTTTGTGATAAGAATGATGATTCAAACCCTCCCTCGGCTGATTCGGGCCCATGGAGAGCATTCTTGACCCCGCTGTCATTTATAATCCACCATCATCACCAAGCGCTATTAAGCATCCTTGTAGCACAAATACAATGCAAGTTACAGAGATGCAGACCCTGACGTCTGGGAGCCTGCATTAAACTAATGACATCAACTCGCAGCGAACAGGAAAGAGCGAACAAGCAGAGCCAGGGCTGCATGCTCCACGAGGAGAATGGGAACGGGTGGCACAGGCTCACGACGGGATCAGGGCACGGGGACACAGAGTACCAGGAACTCGGGCCAGCTGCCCTATTTGGCTGGGAGAAAGAGCATGAATCACCACTTCACTCCCACTCTAAGGAGAAATGAAATGACGAAGACTTGAGTAAGAGCATGGATGGATGTGCAAGGCAGGGAGATAATAGTAATAGTCATAGCTAACATTTTTTGAGCACTGCCTGTGCACCAGGCACCGTGCTGAGTGCTCTATCTCCACCAGGACATTGATTACCCATAATAAGCCTGATGTTAATATTCATTTTATACAGGTTACGAAACTGAGGCTCAGAAGCGTTAAGTCACTTGCCTGAGATTGCACAGCCAGTAAGAGAGAAGGCTGGGTTTCCAACTCAGAGTTGTCTGATTCCCGAGGCTGATTTTTTCACCATAGTACCATACCACCTCTGAGAAGTTAGAATAGAGTGCAAGCCAAGTTTGACCCACTTTTTCCGAGAGGGAACAAGTTTGGGTCAAGTGTGCATAAGAGTTTGAGAATCAGCCAATCTTTCATTTGGCTGATTCGGGCCAGTGGAGAGCATTCTTGAGTCAGCTGTCATTTGTACTCCACCATCGTCACCAAGCGCGATTAAGCCTCCTCGTGGTATAAATATAAAGCGAGTTACAGAGACACAGACCCCAATGATTCTTGACTCCGAAGACCCTGTTTGACCCCTTGCATGTTCCTGATATTTTACTGATTTTTTTTCTGTCTTCTTTCTGATATTAGGAGGGTAGATACAAGAAAAGATTCTAAGATCCTAAAGTAGAAATATCTGCAATATAAATCCATCGCCTAAATAGAATGCCGGGGTGAAATATCTCATCTACTTCTTTTTCAAGGATCCTTCAGGGAGTGACCCTGCAGAATATATTGAGATTGATATGATGCTTCTCACGTAGCAGTTTTTGCAGGGGACCTACATAGGGGACCCATGATGTGCGTTTTGGCCATCCATCCATCCATGGGTTAAGCTGCAGTGCCTCGTTGAGCACCTTTCTTATGTTTGGGGAATTTCTCATTATATCAGTCAAGGTCCTGGAAGGAAAGAAAGAGCATACGCCACCCGGGCTTCTGAGGAGAGTTTAATAAGGGGATTATTTACAAAAGTAGAGCAGGCTCAAGGAGAATCAGCAAGAGGTAGTGCAGGGCCCAGGGGCTGGTGACAGCTGGGAGCCATTACTAGCCTGGTTCTAAAGAGGAAAGAGGCAAAGTAGTTATTAGAACCTGAAAAGAGAAAGTCCAGTAGATGAGGAAGCTTTGAGAAGAACACTGAGCTTTGGCGGAAAGCCGTGATCGACCTGGGGTGACCAGAAGACAAGAGGAGCCTGCATTACAAACACTCCGAGCTCCACCTCTCCAAACCCAACCCCACATCTCAAGCTAGTGCCTCCCAATAGCTGATTCCAACCAAAGCCAGAAGACAGCCAACCCCATTGATGAGGTCCAGCTGGGTCAGCTTCCAGGGTGAGAAAGTGAATCTGGAAGGACAAAAGGGACAAAAATGGCGCATCCACTTTACGAATTCAGCCTTGTGGAGATTGAGCCTGAAATTCACTATCCCAGCTTCCCTTGCAGCTAGAACCCAAGCATGTGACCCAGGCTCAGCCAATCAGGTGCATCCATGTGTGACTTCCATTGGGCTGAACGGGGATCGCCCAGAATGCACTCTGACGCTGTGGTGGGGAGCCATCCAGCCTTCAGAGGGACCAGTGGCAGAAGTTCTAGTGGTGGTGTTTTGAGTAGTGTTGGTGGGTTAAGCTGCAGTGCCTCATCCTGGTAGAGCAACCCAGGGGTAAAATTCACCCTGTGCAGATTTGAAGCCTGATTTTCTGTCCTGGAAATTCTGTGAGCTTTCTGGTACCCCCAACACAATCTTTCTCTGCCTAAACTAGCTAAAGTGGATGCTGTTGCTGGCAGCTCTGAACTGTGACTGATGTACTCCTCTACTAAAGAATCTTCTATGGCTCTCTATTGCTATCAAAGCACACAACTCCTCCACGAGATTCTTCAGGACCTGGATCAAACCCAGCTTATGGTCCAAGCCTGACTGAAATCCTCTCCTCACTCCCACCTTCCCCTCAAGTGCCTTGCTCTCTAGCATCAAAGAAGTCACCAGGTTCTTTATCACCTCCACGCCTATATACAGGGTCACTCCCTGCCTCACCATGTGCCCTCTTCTTTATCTGACAGATTTAGCCTTTGACAATATAGCACAAAGTCACCTCCTCCATGAAGCCTTCCTGTCCTGCCTCTAGCAAGATTTTGTGATCCTTTCTCTGTGCTCCCTTAGTGCTGGGCTGATATGTCTGCTGAAGTTCTTATTATGCTTTTGTGTGTTTATGTATCAATCTGCCCCCAAACCCCACCCCAAGATGGGAACAGGGTCTGTGTCTTAGACTCTGGAATAGTTTCCTAGGGCTTCCATAAGAAACTACCACAAACTGGGTGGCTTAAAACAACAGAAATGTATTCGCTCACAGCTCTGGAGCCAAAAGTCAGAAATCAAGATGGCGGCAGGGTCGGTTCCTTCTGGAGGCGCTGAGAGAATCTGTCCTATGCCTCTCCTACCTTCAGGTGGTGGCTGGCAATCCTTGGCATTCCTTGGCTAGTAGATGCACCTCCCAATCTCTGCCTCTGTCTTCACGTCGCCCTCTTCCTGTGTCTCTGTCTCAAATCATCACCCTCTCCTTTCTCTTATAAGGACACCAGTCGTTGGATTTAGGGCCCACCCAAAATCCAGGATGATCTCATCTCGAGATCCTTAACTAATTACATCTGCAAAGACCCTATTTCCAAATAAGGTCACATTCACAGGTACAGGGGTGAGGACTTGGACATATTTTGGGGGGAGGGGACATGATTCGATCCACCGGAGACACTTAGGAAAGTGTGAGGCCCGGGGCAAGCACTCGGAAATTTTTGGCCAAGTGATTAATGCCAATATTTGGTTCACCGTGAAATCTCAGCACTGAGAACTCTGCCTGACATACAGTAGGCGCTCAATAAATGCTTGTGGCCTGAGTGAATGAAGTACATGGAAATCTCTATGATGGGTCAAAACTCAGTGTTTCCGAACAACATTCCCCTTCCTTCAGCCATGACTTTTGCCCTCTTTCCACCTGGAACCAGGGTCAGGAGTGTGGAGCATCTACCTCAAGACAACGCTCCCCCACTTCTCTTGCCCCCACAACCCCCACCAGCACTTCAGTCAAATTTCTTTATAGCTGACCAACTCAGCCAGGCAAGCAGGTTTGGCGCAAATCTCCCTTTCAATTTCTTGGCTATCTAATTTCCCTTTTTTTTTTTTTGTTTTCAGTTCTATTGAGGTATAATTGACAAATAGAAATTGTATATATTTAAGGTTTACAACTTGATGTTTTGGTGTATATACAGATTGTAAAACAATCAACACAACCCAGCTAACGAACATATCCATCACCTCACATAGTTACCATTTTCTTGTGTGTGGTGAAAACACTGAAGATCTACTCTCTTAGCAAATTTCAAGCATACAATACAGTACCGTTAACTATAATCACCATGCTGTGCGTTAGATCTCCAGAACTTACCTTGCATAACTGAAAATTTGGAATGGGAGAAAGTATTTGCAAACCATATATCTGATAAGGGGTTAGTATCCAAAATATATAAGGAATTTTTACAACTCAATGCAAAAAAAAACAAATTACCTGATTAAAACAGGGGTAAAGGACCTGGATAGACATTTCTCCGAAGAAGACATACAAATGGCCAACAGGTACATGAAAAAGTGTTCACCATCACTAACCGTGGGGGAAATGCAAATAAAACCACAGTGAGCTATCACCTCACACCTGTTAGGATGGCTGTTATCAAACAGACAAGAGATAACAAGTGTTGATGAGGATGTACAGAAAAGGGGACACTCGTGCTCTGTTGGTGGGAATGTAATTGGTGCAGACACTGTGGCAAACAGTGTGGATGTTCCTCTGGTTTCCTTTTGTACTTCCTGCAAGTGGCTGTCTTGTAAATTGAACATTCTCATGAGAGAGAATCTCGGCGTCTCCCTTCCCATCCCCTCTGCTCCAGCGTAAAATGCCACCCTAATGGTTTGCATCTGGGACAAGAGGTAGGAAGTGAGGCGGCGGCTCAGGTGTGAAAGTCAGGGTGTGGAGGCAGGGACAGCTCAGACACCCGCCTCGTGGCTGGACCAGGGGCTTATGGTGGTGAGGGGGAAAGAGGGACTCTAAATGCAAAGCCAAGTTTCTTCTCTTTTGTTTGAAAATTACAAATCTATGTTTGACGCAGACTCAACTTCATGCAAAAAGAGAAGCCACAGTCAAGGCACAGGTCCCAGCTCCCTAATAAGTTAGAGAGAGCTCACTAGGGTTGTGAATTTCCTAAGGAACAATCCCAGTATCGTGTGTCAGTTAAATGTGTGGGCTTTGAAATTAGTTCTATCTAGCGTTAATTCTCTGCTCTAGCACTTGGCAGACACGTTGTAGTAGGGTGAATAGTGGCTCCCCAAAAGATATGTCTACCTGGGACCTCATAACGTGACCTTGTTTGGAATAAGGGTCTTTGCATAGGTAATTAAGGTAAGGCTCTCAAGATGAGATCATCCTGGATCTGGGTAGGCCCTACATTCAGTGATGGGTGTCCTTATAAGAGAGAGAAGAGAGAAGACATACAGGGAAACCCAGAGGAGAAGGCCTGTGTAGACAGAGGCAGAGCCTGGAGTGACAAGTCTACAATCCCAGGAATGCCAGGAGCCACCAGAAGCCGAAGGGACAAAGAAGGATCCTCCTCCAGAGCCTCCGGAGGGAGTGTGGCCCTGCTGACACCTTGATTATGGACTTTTTGCCTCCAGAACTAATGAATTTCAGTTGTTATAGCCACCAAGTTTGGCAGTCCTAGAAACTAATACAGCTGTGATGCCAGGCAGGCCATTTCATCTCTCCTCTCTAAGCCTCTGTTTTCTCATCTTTAAAATGGGTATAGTACTAATAATATCGACCTCTCAGGGAGGACAGAAAGATTGGATGGGAGGAGTGCTCAGGGCAAGGCTCAGTAGACAGTAGCTGCTGCTGTTGTAATTCTTACAAGCCCATCAACTAGGAGGGGAGATCCATGAGCAGACTATTCCCGTGCCTTGAGACAAATGTCTAGGCTACAGAGAGAGAACACGAGGATGTCACGTGTCATTCTTGTGGACTCCAGCCCTGGACATCAGAGGTGGGAGCCAAAAAGGGCAGGATAAATGCGGAGAAGATCTCACATAACATGCAGAGGGGCAGGAACCCCGGAGGCTGAAAGGGGAAATACAGAGAGAACAAAAAAAGAGATTATGCTCCTTCTGATGCCTCTGAGAGGGCCTGAGACACAGCTGTGCATCATTTTTCTGAGTCTGTTTATTTTTCTATAAAATGGGGATAATAATAGAACCTCCTTTGCAAGATTGTTCTGAGGATGAAATGAAATTCTGTGTGGAAAGTGCTTAATATAATGCCTGGTATTCATTCACTCATTCCATTATTTGTTGGACCCTTCTGTGTGCCAGGCGCCGTGCTAGGCAGATAAGAAGCACACAGTAAATGCTCTCCATCGGTTTTATTTTTGTTATTTTTATTGAGTGAGCTGGGAACATCTCCATGGACCGTGGGCTTCCCTGATGGTGGAAGGAAGATGCAAAGGGACCATCCTTTCTCCTCTCCCTCAGTCCCAATCAGCTTCCAGATGTTCGCTTTGGCATCCCTCTTAGAAGCATCCAGCTGTCATCCAATGATTTTTCAGGACCACAGAGGAGGAGAACCCTGTGGCCACCTCCTCCCACCCCTGCACCATTGGATTCTGCCCTGAAGACATGGCCCTGGCTTCCCAGAACGGTGGGACAGCCACTAATCTCACCAGTGACTTCAAGCTAATAATGCGGCTCAGCTGAGAAACGGGATGCAGGGAACTCACAAGCTCCACTGTGCCCTCAGACCCAAAAAGAAAGGTTACTTCATTTGTTCGTTGATTTATTCATTCTTGCAATAAACAGCTATTGAGCATCTCTGTGTATCAGAGATGTTCTGGGCTCTGGAAAGATAAAGGGGAGAAGAAACAGACAATGTCCCTCCCATCATGGAGCCAACAACTCTGTTTATTGTACAGATAAATATACTATTTCAAACCATAAACAAGTACATTGAGGGGAAGTTACCCAAGGTGATGAGCATGTGTACAGAGGGATCTGACCATGGAATTCAGGAGAGGGGACGGATTGAAGAAGGCTGAGGGCTGAAGAATAATGAGTAGGAATTAACCAGGCCAGGAGGGGCGTGGAGAAGGATTCCAGGCAGTGTGGACAGCTTGTGCAAAGGCCCTGTGGTTACAGGGAGTATTGCTAGAGGGAAGAAAGGGAGAAGGGCTCATGGAGAGCAAGGAATGAGATGGAACTGGAAGGGGGCAGGGGCAAGAGTTGCAGGGTCTTCTAAGGAATCTTTAATAACAGAGTTAACATTTATCCAACACGTCCTAGGTCCCAGCTCTGCCAAGTGCTCTGCATGGATTGGCCCTGTCACTACCCACAACAGGCTCATGGGACTGGTGGCTTTATCTCAGCTCCATTTCACAGGTGGGAGCCCAGCTCAAGGAGGGGTAGCGACTTGCTCAAGCAGCAAAGGATGTCCTGAAAATGTTTTAACTTGGGTCTTTTTGTTCTTGTTTTGTTTGTTTCCATAAGCAAAGGAAGACAAGGAGGGTTTTTGGAAGGGGGTTGGGAATAAGGTGGGAAGGGGATCAGCATGCCCGACTTGAGCACAGGCCCAGAAAAAGCAGATGAGCCAGAATGATATTGTCACCTTACTTTTAAATACACTTTTGCTTTTCTATCTACAGTCCCCTTCGACTTTCAAGGGTGTATTATTATCCCCATTTTCCTGGAGAGGAAACTGAGGCAGTGAAAAGTCGAATGTCTTGCTCTGAAACAGAGTACTCACAAGTGCTAAAGCCAGGATCTGAACTCAACTTCTCTGACTCCTAAACCAGTGCTCCTTTCTGCTACCTCCAGCCTCCACTCTGGGGCATCAGCTCTCTCTGCCCCAACTGTCTCATCCCAGACGCCACCCCACGCTAAGACTGTTCCCACAAACTCACAGGGCACAATCAGAAGAGGACATTTTCATTAGGAGCTTTAATGAACTCTGCTCCGGTTTCTGTACTCTCCTCTATAAAGGACAAAACAGAAATGGTTGTCAGGAATTTCATTTTTTTAAAGGAACTTTTTATAGGTCAGGACCCATATTTTCATCCTCATTCTCATATTTTTCACATCCGTAGTCTTGGCCAAGTTTATTTTAACCTCTCTGAGCCTCAATTCGCTTGCAAAGATGTTAAGACTGTTGTTTTGTAAAAAGATGGCTAAGACTGTTGCGAGAATTACATGAAAAACACGAATGAAGTCCTTGACGTAGCGCCAGGTGCATAGAAAGAGCTCTGTACAGTTAGCCTTTACTGTTGCTACAACGGTGATTTTTCCCGTTGTCAACATTACTCTTCATACCTTGCTGGGCAATGGCCCCCCGATTCAGAATGATGAATGAGCTGTCCTGCAATACTTCCTTCACACAAAGGAGAGCCAAATGTAGTCATGAGACAAGGCATCGGGCCATTTTGGAAAGACCTTTAACAAACAAGCTTTGGAACAACAACGGAAAATAAATTCTCTGATGAACTGTTGGTTAATCAGGGAAAAAGTATCTATGCACTTAAACCTACAGAGCAGACTGCTCACACAAGTTATAAGCTAGCAGACAGACAGACTTCTGCTGGGCTAGTTTGTGCGCATCCCTTCTCCCTGCGATAAAATCTCAAGGACATCATATCCCCCTTGGACACCTCAGCGCCACCCCCTCAGCTGTGAAAAGAAAACTTGGGTTAACAGCTACATTTTCTTGAGCACTTATTCTTTCCAGATGCCATGCTAGGGTTGACATACATCACATCCCACTTAAGCATCGTGTCAACCCTCTGAGTAAATATTCTTGTTACCCCCATTCTACAGATGAGAACATTGAGGTTCATTAAGTGGTTTGCCCAAGTGACAGAGCCTGGTTTTGAACCTGGGCTGTTCGATCCTACACTCCTAGTCCATTTTGCTCAATAGCCCCACTGGTTGATGCCCAAGCCCTTTCCAGCTCTAAAAATTGTACAGTTCTCAAGTACAGACCCACTCTTGGCCCTGCTTCCTGGAAATCCTCTTATAAACATTATTCTTCCATAGGTCAGTCTTGGCAACCCCAGGCAGGGTCAGGGGACAGCCAGGCCAGGGAAGTTGAGTTTCTAGGCCATAAATCCCCTGACTCTGACACGCCCCTTAACTGCTTACCTTTGGAAAACATGACCCGGGATAAACCAGAGGAACAGCAGGCCAAGTCGTAAAGCAACCCAGGGGACATGGGGTGTCCCGGGTTATGTTCCTGACATTCCAACTGGGTGATGACAGCAGCCCAGCCCTCTCTCCCCTCCCCCTGCAAAATGGCCTGACCCATTGAGATGCTACGGGAAAGTCACCGTAGGTCTTCTCTTCTCTGTCCCCAAGACATCCATTCTTGACAGATCTCCTCTGAGACATTACCCTGTGACTGTCCTTCAGCTCTGATTTGTTTCAGATGTGTGAATATGATAGGAAAGCTCAGATTTCAAAGCCCCTGTGGACTGAGGCTCCAGCCTTTTGGGCCCCAGGTTCTGCATTAAGGTCCTTTCCCGTGGGTGGATGGATAGATGGATGGATGGCGCCAACACACGTCACTGCAGTGGCGCCATCTTCCCAAAGGTCTTTGTCTTTCTGACAGAAAGGGCCAGAGAGAAGCAAGTGGACGAAAGCTGGGGAAAAGATTAAACTCCTGCTAACCCAGGGGTGAACAATCGGAAAGCTCAAATGACCACACACTGGGGTGAAGGTGCAACGGAACCTATGATCGTTGGAGACTGTTTTCCAACAGCAGCGTCTAGGGCAGGGCTCCTCGGCCTCAGCTGTGCATCAGCATCACGTGGGGGGAGATTCTTAAATACCGTTGATTGGACCCGTCCCTGCAGATTCCAATTTAATTGGCCAGAAGTTGGACTTGGATGTTGGTAGCTGTTATTGTGTTTGTTCTCTAAGTTCCTTAGGTGATTGTGTTAGCTCTCTATTGCTGCAAAACAAATTACCACAAACATAGGGGCTCAAAACAACACACATTTGTTATCTCCTGGATGCTGTGGGTGAGGAGTCTGGGCATGACCCAGCTGGAGCCTCTGCTTCAGCATCTCTCACGAGACAACAATCAAGGTGCTGGCCAGGGCAGGAGTCTCATCTGAAGGCTCGACTGGGGAAGGATCTGCTCCCACTGTTGTTGGCAGGATCCAGTTTCTTGCAGGTGGTAGGACTGATGGCCTCACTTCCTTGCCGGCTGTTGGCAGGAGGCTGCCCTTGGTTCCTTGCCACATGGGCCTCCCCAACACGGCCTCTTGCGTCATCAAAGCCAACAAGAAAGAGAATCTGCAGGCAAGATGGAAGTTATAATTTTACGCAACATATCATAGATGTGACATCCCATTCCTTTGCTGTGTGCTATGGGTTAGGAACAAGTCACAGGTCCTGCCCATACTCATAGGGAGGGAATTACGCTCCTGGTGCAGATATCAGGAGGCAGGGCTCATGGGGGGCCACCTTAGCATCTGTCTACCGCAGGGATACTAACGTGCAGCCAGGGTTGAGAACTAATCCAGGGCAATCCCTCAAACCAAACCTGTACTTCTCATGCATATGAATCCCTGTAGGTCTTGTCAAAATGCAGATTCTGGCTGGTGTCTGAGACTCGGCATTTCTTGCAAAGTCCCAAGTGATGCCAATGCTGTTGCTCCTCAGACATTCGGAGGGAGCAGGGAGGATCCTAGGGAATGTCATAGGGCCAAACAGATTTTCTAAGGTCCAATTCCCACTCTGTCTTTAGCGTCATTAAACTTAAGCTGTCATCCCCAAATGTTGTAAAGCATGAAGCTGAGCCCCAGGACGTTGGATTAACGGGAATCTCGTCTTTAGTAATGCACCACTGAGCACGTCTCCTATTTACGATTGACTGGGGTGGTCACAAAACCCTAATAATTTGGTTTTTGAGATTTCTACTTCTTGGTCAAATGAGTTAATACATGTAAATACATACATTTAATACATGCATTACATAATGCAATCTTGTGACACTACAGAAACATAATGTTTGCTATCGACCTTCTATAAGCCACGAAGGAGACCAAACTTGGAGAAAAAGAGAACAAACATTGAGTTCAGATTCTTTCAATTACAAACTTAAAGTGCCATATTTCCTTGATTCTCAAAAAAAATTCTGAAATCCAAATATATGTTAAAACTGATGTGTTCAGTTGATAGAGTGTTTTTTTTTTTGTTTCCCTAAAACATCGCTGACAACTTGATGTATATTATTATTGCAATAAGCTCTTAAGTCTCCCTGCCTCCACCTTTGTCCCCTACAGTCCACTCTCAGCATAGCCATGAAAGTTGACCTCATAAAATGTAAGTCAGGTCAGGTCCCCGCACTATGCAAAATCCTCCCGTAGCTCCCGTCTCACTCAGAGTAGAATCCAAAGTCCTTACCATGGTTGACCACGTGGTCAGGCCCCCTCGACCTCTCTGACTTCATCTTCTACCCCCGCTTCCTGTCACTCACTCTGCTCCGGCCACATGGGCCTCCTGACTGCTCTCTGCATATGCCTAGTGCAGCCCACCCCAGGGCCTTTGCACATGCGAGTCCCTCTGCCTGGAACACCCCAGCTCCAATATTTGCTTGTCGCACTCCCTCCCTTCCTACATGTCTCCACCCAAATGTCACCATAGCAAAGATGTCTTCCACGACTTCGCTATTTATAAAAGCCCCATGCCTGCTTTAATTGACTTCAGAGTACTTATCACCATTTCTTCTCTGGCTGCCCAAACCAGAATTTTCTTTTCTGGCTCTCCCCTGAGATGAGAGGCTTGTCTGCCTTATTCATTGCTGTGTCCTCTGCACTTAAACAGTGCCTGGGCCATTGTTGGCACATAAATATTTTTCGAAGGAATGATACATTGATGGTGTCTTAGAATTAAAAAAATACGATAAATATGACCCTTTTTTTTTTAATCCTCTCCATAACATAGTTAAGTAAAAATTACTATTAACCCAACTTACAGATGAGGGATCTGAGGATCAGAGGGATTTGCTAATTCAGCGGGTACCAAGCTGGCAAGTGGCAGAGCTGGGATTTTAGCCCATTCCTTGTGACACGATAGCCTGGGCCATCCCATCACTCCATTCGGGGCCCCAGATGAGGTCAGAGGGACAGTTGAGTCCAAGCCAGTAGTCAGAGCTGTCCCCAGGGAACCAGAGGGTTTGGAGCGCCCTGAGGTCTGGGTGCTCTCTTCAGGAGCCTCGCCCCCCGGAGATAGGATATCAAATACCCAAACTAGCTCCCTAGGTGGAGACCAGCCCTGTCTTCAGGGCCACAGGCCAGAGAAAGACTGAGGAAGTTGCTCAGCCAGCTTTCCTGACCTTAGAGAATCTCCCCTGGGTGTGTCACCACCCACCATCACTGACCCAGAATGGGGATGAAAAGTTCCTAAATTATTTTTGTAAAGTTTTATCTAAACTGATCTGGATTATAACACCTGCCACTTTGAAACCATACAAAGATTGAATCAAGGAAACTATACATTGCCTTCCAATACCTCTTGGCTCAGTTTCTCCCAGAACACACATCAGCACCAGCAATGACTTATAGGGAGGCTGTACAGACCTGGGTTCAAATCCTATCTCCAACACTTACCAGCTGTGTGACCTTAGGCTACTTACTTAACTTCTCTGTTCCTCATCCATAAAATGCATATAGTTCTAATCTCATAGGAACACTGGGAGAATTAAATGAGATAGTCTGTGTAAAGTGCTTGGCACATACTAAGTACTCCATAAATATCAAGGTTTAATTTTTTTTAATCCGTGAGGTGGGTTGTCCTTTATTTTGAATCAGCAACCAGTTTTTGAGCACTTCCGGTATGCAAGTCTCCTACCAATATTATTTCATTCCATTCTCGCAGCCACCCACGTAGCCTGGCTTCACAAACAGCATCTTCTACATAGAGGAAGAATTATATCATTTCAACATGCAATCAACCTGAAAAACATTAGGTATGTTCATGTTGTGTCATTAGTAAGTCTTTGAAATCTGGTGCGCGTGTTACACTCACAGTTCATCTCAGTTTGGACCACGCACACTTCAAGCCCTCGACAGCCACATGTGGCCCATGCTGCTGTATTGGACAGTGCAGGTTGTCCTGGATGCAAGCTCCCCTGAGTGGCTGTCATCTGAGATCAAGATGCTTCTCTCCCCAGCAAGTCCTTCCCTCCACCAGGAAAGCTCCCATCCGGCTATAACCAACCGTCTGCTCCCTGTAACTTTGTAGAACCACAGGGGGGCAGAGTCTCTCTCCTGGAGCTGTACCTGCCGCGGGTCCAGCCGAGTCCAGCCCAAGCATATCTCTCCACCAGGCAACAAGAGCATGGAGGTCGTGAGGTTCTGCCTGTCCCCAGCCAGCCTGCCCTGTCCTGCGTTCTGTGCCCTTTCTAGTGTCTGTCTTCTCCCTCTGGCTCAGCACCAAGTGAGGAACACACACCAATGAAGCAGGCACCTGAGTGTAAACGCAGACGCACACACAGTGGAGCAGTGGGGACTGCGGCAAACAGGGAGCCACGTGCCCCATCTGAGCGGGTTGCTGCTTCTCACCTTCCAAAAATTCCATCAGGACGCGAGCCCAGTGTGGCTAGACCGCCCACCTTTTTAAGACTACTGAGAAATTGGGATTATTATATGAAATCTCCTGACATTTAGTCCTGGCCCAATAGATTTTTTTTAACAGACTTTATTGTTTAAAGCAGTTTTAAGTTTGCAGCAAAACTGAGCAGAAGGGTCAGAGACTCCCTATATGCTCCCCTCTCCCACACGTGCACAGCCTCCCCCATTACTAACATCCCCCACCAGAGCGATACATTTGTTACAATGCATGAACCTGCATTGACACATCATCACCCAGACTTCATAGGCTATATTAGGGTTCGCTCCAAGTGTTGTACATTCTATGGGTTTGGACAAATGTTCAATGATGTGTATCCACTATTATAGTGTCATACAGAGTAGTTTCACTGTCTTAAAAATCCTCTGTGCTCCACCTATTCAGCCCTCCCTCCCCTCGCCCACTGGCAACCACTGATCTTTTTTACTGTCTCCATAGTTTTGCCCTTTCCAGAATGTCATGTGGTTGGAATCATACAGTATGGAGCCTTTCTGATTAAATTCTTTCATTAGTAATATGCATTTAAGTTTCCTGCATGCCTTTTCATGAGTTGATAGCTCATTTCTTTTTAGCACTGAGTAATATTCCATTGTCTGGATGGACCACAGTTTATTTATCCATTCACCTGCTGAAGGACATCTTAGTTGCTTCCGAGTTTGGCAATTATGAATAAAGCTGCTATAAGCATCCGTGTGCAGGTTTTTGGTGGGCATAAGTTTTCAACTCCTTTGGGTAAATACCAAGGAGTGTGATTGCTGGATTCTATGGTAAAAGTAGGTTCAGTTTCATAAGGAAAAGCCAAACTGTCTTCCAAAGTGGCTGCACCATTTTGCATTCCCACCAGCAATGAACGAGAGCTCCTGTTCCTTGGCGTCCGTCCAGATTTGGTGGTGTCAGTGTTCTGGATTTGGGCCATTCCAATAGGTGTGTAGTGATAGCTCATTGTTACTTTTCAATAGATTTTGTAAATACCTTGAGGGCCCCCAAAAAAGAAAAAACGATTTCTGCTTCACCAGCACACCTGTTCTGGAATAACAAAAGTGGACGGTGCTCCACAGAGCAGATCTCCAAAGTGGGGTGACAAGTTCTGGAGGTGCGTGAGCTGATCCACTGGGGAGCTGGGAAAATAGTAACGCTTGGATGTACATTTGCCTTTTAATGCCATGCTTTTTGAAGTTCTGCTTTTGTGCGCGTGTTGTGGGTTCCTCCTGCGTGTTTGGAATGTGGCAGATCTGGTGCCCTGGGTTACAAACCCGTGGCTCACCCCGATTTCAGCTGCAACCACGGTAAATGGTTGTGTGTGAGCTGAGGTTCCATTCGGAGCTGAGTGCCCCACTTCAGCCACTCCCCGCGGCTTCCTGCATTTTCCCCAGGGCCGTGGCTAGCTTCTGGAGAGCTCGCTCCACCAGGCAGTGCAGTGTAGCCGGAAGCACAGAGGCGTTGATGGTCCGGGAGGCGATGCCAACTGATGGGTGGCAGACGCAGATGGATAAACGTCCCAGCCTCCCAGCCTCTGGACAGACAATTCCAGGAGACAAAATCAAGCCTCGTTGTCCAGAGTGGCAAATCCACTCACAAACACATCCTTATAGGGACTTTGCCTCTGTCCCTGCTCCTTCATCCCTGCCACCTGGGATCACCTCCAAGTAAACTACCTGTCCCCAAACCCAAGCCTCTGTTAGGCTCTGCTATCGGAGGAACAAGAACTAAGCCAGTTCATAACAAATGAATACTGTCGTTCCTGTACGCAGTTAAACATAAATAGATACACACGCATTGGCAGTGCATGTGCAAACCAATTTTACTGATAGCGGCGTAGAATCAAAAACATTTGTAGACCGCGACTCTAGTGCATTCAATACTCAGAGACGAGGTTGAGCCCCATGCAGGAGGATGTGGTTACAACCTAACGGTTGTTATTGCGCTGTTGTCACAGAAGCACCCAAACAGTCCTATCTGACTGACAACAGTTTTAGAGAACATAGATCCTGCCATTTTTTTTGGTAATAGACTCTATTTTTCAGAGCAGTTTTAGGTTTACAGAAAAATTGAGCAGAAAGTTCAGAGTTCCCACAGACCCCTCCCCTCCCCACACCCCTCTTGGCACACGGTTTCCCCTATTAACATCTTGCTTTAATGTGGTACATTCGTTACATCTGATGAACCAATATTGATACATTATTATTAACTAAAGCCCATCGCTCACATCAGGGCTCACTCAGTGTCGCGCAGTTCTGTGGGCTTTGACGGATGGATGAGGACAGGTGTCCGCCGTCACAGCATCATACAGAATAGTTTCACCGCCCTAAAAGTCCTCTGAGCTCTGCCTGTTCCTCGTGCCACCCAACCCCGGGCAACCGCTGATCTTCTGACTGTGTCCATAATTTTGCCTTTTCCAAAATGTCTTATAGTCAGAATCATACGCTATGCAGCCTTTCCACATTGACTTTTTTCCCTTAGCAATATCCATTTAAGTTTTCTCCATGTCTTTTCACAGCTTGACAGCTCATTTCTCTTTATTGTTGAATACTATTCCACTGCATGGATATACCACAGTTGGCTTATCCATTCGTCTATTGAAGGACATCTTGGTTGCTTTATTATTTTTCATTATAGACGTGTTGTCTTAGTCAGTTTGGGCTCCTATAACAACATGCATTTCTTACAGTTCTGGAGGATGGAAGTCCGAGATCAAGGTGCCGGCTGATTCGGTTCCTGGTGAGACCCGCTTCCTGGCTTGCAGATGGCTGTCTTCTAGGTGTGTCCTCACACGTCAGGGAGAGAGCAAACTCAGCTGTCTCTTCCTCTTCTTATAAGGGCACTAATCCCACCATGAGGCCCCACCCTCATGACCTCATCTAACCTAATTACCTCCCAAAGGCCCCACCTCTAACACCATCACATTGGGGGTTAGGGCTTCAGCATGTGAATTTGGGGGGACACAAACATTCAGTCCATCACACTTGATCGCCCCAAAGTCTCATGGGAGCCGGCCCGGGCTTGGGCCATGAGCCAAGGGGCAGACACCGTGTCCTGGCCCAAATCAGCCCTGTCATTCTGGGAGGCACTGTGCCCTCTCCATCCTTTCCCAGAAGGCCCCTCTGTCACACATTCCAGCAGACTTCCTGGAAGCCCCTCCTAGCAGTTCCCGGGAGAAGCCCAAATGTGTCCGAGTAACTGCAGCAGAAGCAGCTTAAGCTCCAGTTAAAAGGAGCCCCCACCGCCCAGAAAGGGGATAGAATGGAGAGAGTCATCATGTCCCTGAACTCCTTCTCCAAGACTCACACCTTTTCAAAGGCCGTTGGGCTCCGAAAAAATGGTGTTATAGAAAGTAGTATGAATACGAGATTAAAACATCAGCAGTCAATCCATGAACATGTAGAGAAGGTCAGCAAAGAGCGATGCTTTCTTCGGACACACACTTCTCACCAACCAGTGAGGCGGGTCCCAGCCTGGCCCTCTCCACCGTGTTAGACCCTGGCCAGCCCTGCCTCCTCCACCACCACCATCCCAGCTTCCCGAGACAGAAGGAGACAGCTCCTTATCTCCAAACCAAGGGTCCACTCAAACTCCAAACCACCGTGGCAGAGTTACACCTTCTTCCAGGCCCCATGGTGGGTTCCACTTGGACCTGAGGAGTTTCTTCTATTTGTGTGTCAGCATGTTCCATGATGCTCTTGGAGATATAGAAAGTCATAAAGTGTTCACTCCGTAAGGATCCTACTAGAACCTCTCTCACCCAAGCCTCCTATTTAGAGTCACATAGAAGAAATGACATGTGGTCATAAGGTGAGTTAATGGCACACGTGGGACAAGAATTGAAGCCCCAGAATTCTGGGCAGAATGGTTTTCCTTGAACTCCTTCAGCAATTAAGAAATAGAAAGAAACGGCTACCACCCTATTTTCTGAAACTCAGTTGTCAAGCTGTGTCACTGAGGAATGTTTTGGTTTAAAATAACAGGAAGAAAAATTAAACAATAAAGAGAATGTATTGGCCTCCATTAAAAAAAGACACACACAACAAAAGGTAAGGATTCAGGTGCTGCTTGATCCAGGTGCTCAGCACTGTTTTCAGGATTCAGTTTCTTTCCTTCTATGACTCTACCTTACCCAATGTCACCTTCATCCTAAGGCTGGCTACTTCTGCAATCACAAGAAGAGTCCTAACTCAGATCTGGAGCTTTTGGTTACACACTCAACCTGATCTAATCACTGGCAAGGGGAATGGGATTAGACAGTGTGACTTGGGCCAGTCAGGGTCCAACTCTAGAACTGAAGATGGACTCTGTCCTTCCACCTGGAGGCTGCTACACAGCGAGGGAAAGATGTAGTCAACACTAGGAGGCTACCAAAGAGATCACCCCACAGCCCTCCCCAAAGATTAAACATTAGCCTGAAGGTCTACAAAGCGTTGAGCTCTGCATGGTAATAAAACGTTAGCATGCTCTTTTATCGCCTGATTCCCTAGGATGAGTTTGCCTAAATCTCTAGGCAGAACATTCGTGGAAGTAAACACTGCTGGCTCTCAGAGGACCAGCCCCTCTAGGCTTCTGAGGGACCTTGACTTAATCACCAAATTCCTGCCACTTCTTTGCTTCTTATGGGCAAAAGATGTGAAATGCCGTTAACTTTTGTTTGTACCTACAACTAAGGACTCTATCCACGACCTGCCACCTGACTTATTAAAAGTTACTACAAATTAGTATTCATAAACCCAAATAGCAAAACATCGGAGCTTACCAAGCACATCAGCACTTTTGAAGAGTTTCAAGGGCCCCGATTCATTGTTCCTTGGCTCTGCCAACCCCCTCATGGAATGCACACTCTCGGAATTCCAGGATGGAGAGGTGGGTCCCAGGGGCTTTTGACACACCCGAGAAGGTCAGATTAAAAAGAAAGTGTAACCCTCTCCCGCTTCTGCCTTATCACTCCCATAAAGGATTACTGCAACTTTTAAAAATTTATCACTCAAGCAACATCCGAGTACGTGGCTGTTGTGAAAACCTTAAGCAACGTGTAGAAGCGTAAAGAGTGAAATAGTTCAGGTTCCCCTTGGCCTCCCCCAATCCCGCCTCCTCTTAACAGATGTGGACACCATTAATATTTTAGTTTGTATTCCTCCAGGTCATCTCTTAGCGTTTCTATAGCGTGTAGAGACACACACTCTAATTTAACTTGTCAAATACCATAAAATATCGTATTTTTAATATAAAATTGTATTTGTAAATTGCGTTTTTCCATTTAAAGACATACTTTGGCAATCTACCTATTGGAGACCTACCTCTACCAGCCCATGCAAATCCACCTCATTGCTTTGAACAGTTGCATAGAACTCCCAAGGATGAATGGACCATGGTATAGTTCATTCATCACTGCACTAAGAACTCACATGGATTAACTCATTTTAGCCTGTTACTCATCTGTCTTCATTCCCTCCTTCTTTCCCCCTATTCCCCCCTTTACATCCCACTGGCCTCCTTGCTGGTCCTCAAACATACCAGGCAGGATCCTGCCTCAGGGCCTTTGCACTGCTTGTCCCTCTGCCTGGAGTGCGCTCCCTGAGATAGCCACGTCTCTCTCCCTCACTCTCTAGTCTTTACTCAAAAGCCACTTGTCAGTGAGGCCTGCCCTGGCCCCCCTATCTAAAGTTCCAAACCCACCCTTATCCTAACACTTCATACCTCGTTTCTGTTATTTTTCCTCCTTAGCACCCAACACCAGCTCCGGTATTATCTGTCTTCCCCCACCAGAACATCACTGACGCACCAAGGCGGGGGTTTTTCTATGTTTTGTTCAGTGCTGTGTCCCCAGTGCCCAGATCAGCACCTGTACGTTGTGAGTGCTCAATAAACGTTTGTTGAATGAATGAACGGTGGCAGCACTGTGTAATTAGCACTCTTCTTATTCCCGTCTTACTGAAGAGGAAACTGAGGCCCGGAGAAAGGAAGTGCGTGTTCACAAGACTTAACACACCCAAGGCAATTACGCCATCACTCAAAACTGTCAGTGCACCCTTGGCTGTTGCTGGACTGCTTTTGATATATTCATGTAACAAACATTTATTGAGTGCCTGCAATGAGCTTGGCTCTGTATAGAGCAGATTTAGGCAACAATTCGGGTCCTGCCCTCAAGCAACTTACAGTCTGGTGGATAAGCAGCCTGGAAAACTCACGATGACAATTAAGAGACCACCTTAGGATCTTGATGAGGGGCATTAACGAGACTCGGGGGTTAGGAAGGCTTCCTGGAGGAGGTGACACCCAAGGTAAGGCCTGAACATGGCAGGGGAAGAAACAGAAGTGCAAAGGCCTGGAGGCTAGGAAGAGAGAGGGGTTAAGCAAATATTGGCTGGAACTGCACGAGGACGCTGATTGCATTTGGCAAAAGGTACTCGCCTCTCCTTTTGCAGGTAGCCCGCTAGAAAAACCCAGCCACTCCCGGCTCCTCCAAAGGGGACAGCCGGCGTCATTTTGCTGGCGCTTAAGTGGTCCCTGACACTTCCCAATGCTGGGGGCTCCTTCTGCTTTAATCCCTGGAATTAGCTTCTGGCCCCACCAGCACCATTCCCTGAATTGCGAGAGGGCAAAGGTCAACGCATTAAGCAGGGCAGATTAATACCCGGCCGTAAATCCCAGAAGCCGCATCTAAGCATCAGTAATATTTCACAGGGGATTGCTCCGGCCACGGATGGGCCCATCTTTGGGAGGGTGCGTGCTGCGTCCTGGGCCGGCGTGTTTACGAGCCTGGCCGAGCCCCCCGGGGCAGCGCCCCCCACACGCTGCCCTTTGATCAGGGAAATCCAATACCTGAGGTCTGGGCTTTAGGGGCAAGCAGGTCTAGATTAAGGAATTAACCACAGGAGATTACAACAAATAAAAGTGTGCCCGGCCCCACCGCAGCGTGGCCCTGGGGGACAGGTTGGGGCGGGCCCCAGGACCCACCCAGGGCCTCCTCCTGGAGCCAGGCTGCTCAAGGAGGCTGAGAGTGCGTGTGTGTGTGTGTGTGCACGCGCTCGCGCGTGTTTTCTTGTCTAAACCCTCTCATACACTTTTTTCCTGTCTCCACTCTCCGCAGAACCTTTCGCGTACCAACATAGATTTGACATTTCCTAGAGAAAGAGAGACACCCAGACAATCCATTTATTCATTTATTTCTCCATTCAACCGTTCATCCACCAAATATTCACGAGGAACAGATGAGGCAGGCACTGTTGTGGGTTGGGTTTGTCCCCACAAAAGATATTTTCAAGTCCTAACCCCTGGTACCTGTGAATGTGACCTGATCTGGGAATGGGGTCTTTGCAGATGCAATCCAGTTAAGTTGAAGTCACACTGGATTAGGCTGGGCCCTAAATCTAATGACTGGTGTCCTTATAAGACGACGCAGAGACACACAGGGAGGAGGCCGGGTGACAACAGAGATGGGAGTGATGCAGCTACCAGCCGAGAATTGCCAAGGATGCCAGCCAGACCAGAAGCCGGGGGATAGGCACAGAGCAGATTCTCCTTCTGAGCTCCCGAGAAAGAACCAACCCTGCTGGCACCTTGATTTTAGACTTCTGGCCTCCTGAACGAGAGAATAAATTTCTATTGGTTAGACCACCCGGTTTTGGTAATTTGTTACAGCAGCCCTGGGAAACTAATACAGGCACCACGGTTACAGCAGTGAGTAAAACAGACCCAGAATCTACCCACAGGAGCCTCCACTCTCCCCAGGAGACAGACAAGGGTGAGGCGTTAGAATGCGACGTGGTGAGTTCTGGGAAACAGAGCCCTCAGCACCCGGAGGGCAGAGGAGGAGCATCGATCTTGGAGGGATCATGGAAGGCTTTCAGGAGGAGGTGAGGTTTATGCTGACGCATAAAGATGATTGGAGTTGGCTAGACAAAGGCTGGAAGGGAACGGTGCTAAAGGGAGAGGAATCAGCCGAAGGGAGCGTTCAGAGATGAGAAAGAAAATGGTGCATTTGAGGAGAGAAACTCAGACTGCTAGGAGTAGAGAAGGAGAGAGAGAGATCATGCTGGATGGGAGACTGGTGGGGAAGGGCCTGTATGTCAGGGTTAACAAGCTTGGGTTTATCCTATGGGCAGAGGGGAGCCATGGAGGGGGTGAGTGAGATAGCCAGGGTTGCATTCAGAGGTTATTCTGGCAGCCAGGTTATTCTGGCAGCCGGGTATTGTGTTAATTGGAGTGACGCTAAGTGTGCCTGGAGGTGCCTTAGGGTAAAGTAAACACCAGTGTAGGATTCTCCCTGTTAAGGGCTGAGGGCTTAATAGCCCCATTCCTACCATCTCTCACTCCTAAAATGTGGAAAACATGGGACAGGGGCTTCCCACAAACAGGTCTCACAAGCCATTCACATGGGGCATGAGTTCCCTCTAGGAGTTTGCCGAATATCTACCCAGTACAAGTCCTAGCCCTCCATCAGAAGGCTCGGTCCCTGCTCTGCGGGAACATGTCGGAGGCTTGTTTTGCATGAAGACAAGTCAAAAATGTCATCCAGTCTGCAACCAAGGAGCACAGACTGCTCTGGAATAGTGCAGAGCAAAGTCATGGTCAGAATAGGACAGGGGCATCTGGAAAGACTGTCTGAGTGAGGAGGTAAATTTTAAGCTGGGCTGTGAAGCAGGTAATTTCGATAATACAGCAGCAATAACAGCAAGAATGAGCATTTATCGAGCACCTACTGTATGCAGCACTCATTGTTCAAAGGGCTTTGCAAATGGCTACCTCTTTTAATCCACCCAACAGGCCCACACTGTGGGTGGTCTTGCCACACCCAATCTACAGATGAGAACATTGGGCTGCAGGTAGGTGACCTGCTAAGGTCACACAGCTCTTGAGTGCTGCGGCTGGATACATCTTAACCTGAAGCCTGTGTACTTAACCACTGTGTGCCCTGACATGCTCTTCTGCCTCCTGTCTGAGTTTTGAACCAGAGGGTGAGCAACGGAGAATTAAGAAAAGGAGATGCAAATCAGGCAGTTTGGGCCTCTGTTTAATCAAGGAGGGTAGTGGAGAAAGGGAGCCCTCACCCACACACACCACCGTGACGTGAGCAACATCTCAGTGTCTCCCCTGGAAGAGGTACCAAGCTCACCCGTCAGCAGCCGATGGACCAAGGGGGAAAATAAACCCCAGCCACCAGTTCATAAATATCCAGTCATCTCTGAGGGAGAGCCACTCCAGGGTTGGCCAAACAGGAGACAAATTGACTGTTCAAGCCAAGTCTGATGCTTGAGGCAGCAACTCCACCATTCTACTATCATCTACTGAGGAAGCTCCTCCCTACACATCAGGCACCCACCCCCTTCCCTCCCCCTCTCTTCCCTCTGCACACATTGTGACTGCAGGTTTTATTGGAGCAATAAAAAAATTAGAGGAGGGTGGCAGGCACCCCGAAGATGTCCACATCTTAATCCCCAGAACCTATGAGTATGTATGCCACATGGAAAGAGGGGGTTCCGGTACCAGACGGAATTAAGGCTGCTGCTCTGTTGACCATAACATAAGGAATACCCTGGCTTATCTGGGTGGGCCCAGTGTAAGCAGGAGAGAGGGAAAGAGGGAGGGAGGAGAGTCAGTGTCAGAGTGGTCTGATGTGGAAAAGACTCAACCAGCCACTACTGATTCAAAAATGGAAGGAGGCCCTGGGCCGAGGAATGGGGCGGCCTCAAGAAACTGGAAAAGGCAAGCAAACGGCTTCCTCCCGAGAGCCTCCAGGAGGAACGCAGCCCCACTGACACCGTGATTTTAGCCCAGCGAGACCCACTTCTGACCTCCGGGCTGCACAGCGCAAGAACCCAGCACAATGCCAGAACACAGCAGCTGCTCGGTACAGCCTGGGAATCACCTAGACTCCTCTTCCTTCCCGTCTTGCTAAATATCACCACCATCTGCCTGGCACCCACACTAGAAACTGGGTCCACGCATTCAGCCCCCACTCGGAGCCGTCAGTTCCACCACCCCAGCAACAGCACTCACCTCTAGTCACTCCTCCACATTGCCACGTCTTGGTTAAGACTCTTTGCACATCTTGTCCGGAGTACTGCAGCGACCTCTGTGATGGTTAATTTACGTGTCAACTTGGCTAGGCCGGTACAGATATTTGGTCAAACATGAGTCCAGATGTCACTGTGAAGGTATTTTTTAGATGAGATTAACATTTAAATCAGTGGACTTTGAGTAAAGCAGATTACCCTCCATAATGTGGGTGGGCCTCACCCAATCAGTTGAAGGCCTTAAGAAAAAAAGACTGAGGTCCCTTGAGGAAGAGGAAATTCTGCTCCAGACTGCCTTCAGACTCCAGCTGCAACAGCAACACTTCCCTGGGTCTCCAGCCCACCAGCCTGCCCTGAAGATTTTGGACTTAACCAACACCCATAATCACATGAACCATTTCCTTAAAATCTCTCTCTCTGTGTCTCATTCTCTCTCTAAATACATATATTTATATACTATATACTTATATATAAATATATAAGTATAAAGTATATAAATTATAAACATGTTTATAAATTATAACTTACTAATAGTTACATTATATATTTATATATTATATATATTCATAACATATCATATATATATACACACACTATTTGTTCTGTTTCTCTGAAGAACACTGACACAGCCTCAGAACCTGTCTCCCTGTTCTTCCCGTCCATTATCATGTCTGTATCTTCCCTCACAAAGCTTCCTTTGCCTGGAATTCCCTCCCTCCAGATTGCTCTCCCCCACCCCCACACCCCAAGGCCCCAGCTTGCCCCAGCCCCACACAGAGGTGACCAGCAGTCAGGATCAGACTTGAACCCGGTGGATCTGACCCCAAAGTCCTTGCTCTTAACTACAGTTGCTCATAACCTCATATGTTATGAGGTTATGAGGTCACTCATAACCTCATTCAAGTGAGCATTTTTTAATTCTGGAAATTTTCACCAAATATAAAAGTAGGAAAAATAGTATCATGAACCCCTTCTACCAATCTCCTAGCTTCAACAATTATCAGCTCTTGGCTTTTGCTATTTCATCCACACACATCTCTCGCATTATTATGAAGCAAATTCCCAACATCATATCCATTATCAATTTATTCATAAATATTTCAGAATGTATCTCTAAAAGATAAAGACTTTTTGTTTCAATATACCCACACTACCATTATCACATCCCCAAGTTAAACAATTTAACAATAATTTCTTAATATTATCGAATGTCCAGTTCAGCATTCAGATTTCTGGTTATCTCATATATGTCATTAACGTGGGAGTATTTTTTAGTTCTTTTTTATTTGATTGATTCAAGATCCAAATAAGGCCCAGGTAATTCCAGGCACAGAATGTGACAGGCTCATGTGTCTCTTAAGTCTCTTTTTTTCGTGTGTGCTGAAGAAGATTTGCCCTGAGCTAACATCTGTGCCAATCTGCCTCTATTTTGTATGTGGGTCACTGCCACAGCATGGCTGACGAGTGGTGTAGGTCTGCACCTGGGATCCAAACCCATGAACTCAGGCCACGGAAGCAGAGCTCGCAGAACTTAACCACTAGGCCACGGGGCTGGCCCCTTAAGTCTCTTTTAATCTATAGGTTTCCCTCTGTCTTAGTTTGAGTTCTCCCAAAAGCAGACCCAGAGACAAGGATTTGGGTGGAAACAGTTGATTGTGGAGATGACCCCAGGAAGCACAGTGAGGGAGTGCAGAATTGACCCAGAGAAGGAACAAGAGCCAATAAAGTGCAGGCTAATCAAAGGTAGCCATTTGGGCAGCTGGGGCTGAGTCCCACTGTAGCACTTGCTCCAGACCTGCCCACCAGGGGACAGGAGTGGGAGCATCTCTGCACCAACCCTCACCCGCCTTGGTGGAAGGCTGGTCCTGGGGCATTAACTCCCCAGCACTTCTGTCTGCCCTGCAGGCAGAGCCAGCACGCAGCAGCAGCCAGAGGGGACCCTAGGGCAGAGACACGACACAGGAAGCCACTGGAGTGTAAGGAGCTGTCTGCAGCTGAAGTCTAGGGCAGACGGACCTCTTGGGGATGCACTGACAATGTCAGCCACAATCTCCATTTTTAACATCCATCTTCTTTGTTGAAGTAAACAGGTCATTTTTGTTTCCTATTTCTGCTGTAACAAATGACCACAAGTTTAGTGGCTTAAAACAACACAAATGTGTTTCTTACAGTCATAGAGATCAGAAATCTGACATGGGTCTCACTGGGCTAAGATCAAGCTGTCAACAGGGCTGTGTTCCTTCTGGAGGGTATAGGGGAGAATCTGTTTTCTTATCTTTTTCAGCTTCTAGAAGCCACTTGGCTCACGGCCCCCTTCCTCCATCTTCAAAGCCAGCAGTGGCCGGTCAAATCTGTCTCACATCAGAACACTCTGATCCCGACTCTCCCACCTCCTTCTTTCACTTATGAGGATCCTTGTGATTACACTGGACCCACTCAGATAATCCAGGGGAATCTCCCATCTCAAAGTCAGCTGATTAGCAACCTTAATTGCATCTGCTCCCTTATTCTCCCTTCCTGTGTCACTTAATATATTCACAGGTTACAGGGATCAGCATGTGGACATATCTAGGGGTTATCATTCTGCCTGCCACAGGTCCTTTCTTCTGGAGAATAGCCACAGTCCGGAACTTGCTGCTGCATCCCTATGGTGCCATTTTAGCATGTTCCTCTGTCGCCTGTATTTTCTGCAAATTGCAGTTGAATTTCGAGACTTAATTGATTCAACGGTCAATTTACCATTGGCAAGACTATGTCACAGATGGTATTGTAAATGTGAAAGGGTTAAAGAATTAGTTTATTTCACAGAATGAGACACATGTACCTACACTAATGGACTGAGAATTTACAGCTGCTTCTAGCCAGCTCTCCCTATGAAGTTCACAGGGTGTTAAAAATTGGACTGGGAGAAATTTTCAAAGGAAGACAACATCAGGAAATCAGAGATATACATTTATTTTATTCTTTGCACACAAAAAAGTCCCTTATATTCCAACTTTTAGGCAAAAAATAATCAAGAAAGAGAAGAGGTATCCAAAAAAATTTTTGCATGGTTTAAAGTAGAGAAAAAAGAATTTCCTAAACAAGGCAAGAATTTGCATACCCAGAATGCTCTGATCAGGAGTTCTAAAAAGTACATTTTATCTGTAACTCAATTTTTTGTGCACCAAAGTCTCCAGGGTTCTCCAAAAGATGGCCAAAACCACACCCACAGAAGAAAGATCCCCAGACTGCATTCAAACAAAAATTGTGCAAGCCAAAACCACAATAAGATACCACTTCACACCCTTTTGTATGGCTACTATCAAAAAAAAAGAAAAGAAAAAATAAATGTTGGTGAGGATGTGGAGAAATTGGAACCCTAATGCATTGTTGCTGGTGAGAATGTAAAATGGTGCAGCCACTGTGGGAAACAGTATGGCAGTTCCTCAAGAAATTAAACATAGAATTATCATACAATCCAGCAATTCCACTTCTAGATATACACCCAAAAGAACTGAAAGAAGAGACTCAAAGAGATACTTGTACCTCCATGTTTCTAGCAGCATTATTCATAATAGCCACAAGGCAGAAACAACCCCAATGTTCATCAGATGATGATGGATAAACTGAATGTGGTATCTATCTACAATGGAATAGTATTCAGCCTTAAAAAGGAAGGAAATTCTGACACATGCTACAACGTAGATGTGCCTTGAAGACATTTCTGCTAAGTGAAATAAGCCAGACACAAAAGGACAAATATTGCATGATTCCACTTATATGACCCAGAATAGCTGAATTCATGGAGACAGAAAGTAGTGGTGGTTGCCAGGGGCTGGGAGGAGGGGGGACTGGGGAGTTGTTTAAGGGGTATGGAGTTTCAGTTGGGGATGATGAAAAAGTTCTGGAGATGGATGGTGATGCCGGTTGCACAACACTATGAATGCACTCAATGCTATTGACCTGGACACTTAAAATCATTAAAATATTAAATTTTATGTTGTATATATTTTACCAGAATAATAAAAAAAGAAAGAAATACAGTTGTGTCTAATTTCCTTACCATTTCAACCACTGGAAAAGCCCCAGTCTCAAAGTCAAGTCAGAAGAAAAACAGTTGGCCAACAGACATGTAAAGAAGAAATTGTTCCAGGCGGGACGAGGCGAGGAAGAAAAACCACTTGGCCCAAAACATGGAGTTATTTTCATTTTCCTCTGTTGTTGCCTCTTATGTTTTCAATTTTCTAAAATTGCTACATCTCTGGGTTTTCAAATGTCAGAGGCAGAAAGTTTCTCACCATACAGAATCTCCCGGAACCCTGTCATCAAATTACACACTGGTCAACAATGCCATTAACATTCATCTATGTCACAGATGAACCTCATATTTCACAGCAACTGGTCTTTAAAAAAAAAAAACAGAAAGCAACTTTAGACCAAAGGACATAGACTTGGCCAAGAGAGTGGAAAAAGACACAAGCAGAAAGGGAAAATGTTTTTCAAAGAACTTTTAAGGTGGGGAGAGAGAGTCATTGGTGATAAAATGTGGGATGAAAACAACATCATTTAAAGGACACTGGATTTACCCACTCTCCTAGACCGAGGAGAGAACAGTTGAGGATACACTTTGCA
Organism: Ceratotherium simum simum; assembly: GCF_057802395.1. Classification (NCBI taxonomy): domain Eukaryota; kingdom Metazoa; phylum Chordata; class Mammalia; order Perissodactyla; family Rhinocerotidae; genus Ceratotherium; species Ceratotherium simum. The sequence goes on along the minus strand of NC_141934.1, from coordinate 19,036,554 downwards.
GAATCGAGCACAGTTATACAAGTAAAAGAATGTACTTCCATTACATATATTTAAGTAATATATAATTCTTTGGCTCTTCATCATTATGGGTTTTCTGACTAAAAATATTCAACCCATACTTATATGCATAAATTAGAAAATGGAAACTTTTCATAATCCTATCACATGGAGAAAAAACACCATTAACAATATTGGATAAGTTCTTTCCAAATTTTTTGTATGCAGAGAAATGTATAATCATATATGATCATATATATGCAAAAAATGGTTACCCACATATATATAATTATATATAACATATACAATAAATTATACATCACATTTTCTATGACAAAAAAACTTCTTCAAAAATAGGATCATGGGGCCAGCCCTGTGGCGCAGCGGTTAAGTGTGCACACTCTGCTGCTGGCGGCCCGGGTTCAGATCCTGGGTGCGCACCGATGCACTGCTTGTCAGGCCATACTGTGGTGGCATCCCATATAAAGTGGAGGAAGATGGGCACGGATGTTAGCCCAGGGCCAGTCTTCCTCGGCAAAAAAAAAAAAGAGGAGGATTGGCATGGATGTTAGTTCAGGGCTGATCTTCCTCACAAAAAAAAAAAAGGATCATATAAAACATTATCTTTCCACTTGCTTCTTTAACTTAACAAGGAATCATGGATGTCTTTGCATATCAACATATGTCTATGGAAATTGATCTTTTGAATGGCTGTATTGTATTCCACAAGAGCAGTGTTCATCCATATATCTACTTCCCTATGAATGGGCACTTGGGTTATGACCTTTTTAATGACCTTCTAGGGGAGAGAAAGGAAGAGTGTATTAAATCCCTTCTGAAATAAAGAAACATATAACGTACTTTACGTGTGTGTGTGAGGAAGATCAGCCCTGAGCTAACATCCAATGCCAATGCTCCTCTTTTTGCCGAGGAAGATTGGCCCTGGGCTAACATCCGTGCCCATCTTCCTCTACTTTATATAGGACGCTGCCACAGCATGGCTTGACAAGCGGTGCATCGGTGCACGCCCAGGATCCAAACCTGCAAACCCTGGGCCACCGAAGCCGAGCATGCGCACTTAACCGCTGCGCCACCGGGCCGGCCCCATAACATACTTTCTAAAAGTCTCTTTTTCAGCCTAACACACAGGCCTCAGAAAATTTAAACACTGTCCTCTCTTAACTTGGATTCCATTGTCAGTTTTTCTTGTTTGCACAGAATGGAATTCATTATAATCCTTAGTATGATACATTTTTATTATTGGTCCATGCTTCCATTTAATGATTTTATTAGTCATTTTTTAACAATGTTATTAGCTTACAGGAGCTGCCACCAACGACAAAACCTAAGACCCTGCCAGTGACCCATGTCCACCTCCCTGGGCTCCCAGCCCATCCTCCTGGTCTCACCCCTCCCCCATGCAACCACCATCCTGAATCTTATGTTCATCAACCCCTTGCTTGCATTTTTTACACTGTCTTTTTCATCTATATGCACTCCTAAAAAGTATTCTTTTCCTCTTTTTTTGACTTAAAAAAAGGGTATCCAGTTGTGTGTTATTCTTTGTGACTTTTTTTTCCCACCTGATGTGATATCGCCAAGCACCTTCATTTGGGTTCCCCAAAAGCTGACTAGGGACAAGGATTTGCGTGCAAACATTTTTCTGGAGAGAGATGGAGAAGTGAGATAGAGAAGCTTAGTCTGCCCGGGCTGATATAACAAAATACCATAAACCGAGTGTTTATAAACAACAGAAATGTATTTCTCACAGCTCTGGAGGCTGGAAGTCCAAGATCAAGATGCCAGCATGGTCCGGGTTCTGGTGAGGCAGAATGCGAATCTCATTCATGAGGGTTCCACCCTCATAACCTAACCACCTCCGAAAGGCCCTGCCTCCTAATATCATAGCCTTGGGGGTCAGGGTTCAACATATGAGTTCTGGGGCAACACAAACATTCAGACCATAGCAGAAGGGAAGACAGTCAATAAAAGCGCATTATCTGGAGTGCAACAGCTTAATGGATACGGGTTTCCTTTGAGGGTGATGAAAATGTTTTGGAACTAGAAAGAGGTGGTAATTGGACAACATTGTGAAAACATTAAATGTCACTGAATTGTTCACTTTAAAATGGTTGATTTACGTTATGTGAAGTTTGCCTCAATTTTTTCTAAAGTGCGTTATCAAACAAACCACCGGGGAAAATCAAGGTGTGCGGTACACACGTTCAGAGTTGTGTCCCCCGAGCAGTGAGGGGCTGGGATGGTAATACCAACTCTCATCAGCCCGTGGTTGAGAATTCTTCCTAAGAGGTGCTATTTCACCGGCACTTCCAGCCTGCCATGGAGGTGGCAAAAGGGGCTCCAGCTGGTGGCAGGGAAGACGTAAGCACAGGGTCATAGGTAGGGCAGGTGCCACGTGTCACCTGCATCAAAGTTCACCACATTGCTGCCATCACCACCCTCCGTTTTTTTGACTGCTGTGTTATATTTCACTTTTTGAAAATACCTCACTTTTTTCACCACTCTATCACCAACGGGCATTTAGCTTGTTTCCAGCCGTTACTGGAAACCATGGCGCTGGGAACATTCTTATTTCTCTGGGGTATATATCCAGGAGAAAAATGACTAGATCAGAGGATGTCTGAATTTTCAACATAAGAATATAACACTAAGCTGTTTTTCCAAAGTAGATGCACTGATTTGCATTCCCTCTGCCCTCCATATCCTTTCTAACTCTTGGCTTGTCAGATTTTTTTAAATTTTTGCCAAACGAATGTAAAATAATATCTCATTCTGGTCTTGATTTGCCTCATCATTAAGGATGTTCAACATCTCTTCATAAATTTATCAGCCACATACGTTCTCTCATTTGAAATGTCTGTTCATGCACTTTGCCCATTATTATATTGGGTTGTCGGTTGGACTATATTTATTGATTTCTAGAAATTCGTTACATATGCTTGATAATACTCTCCTCTGTTAGTTGCGTGTATTGTATGTTCTCCTGGTTTGTAATGTGTCTTCCACCTTTTTAAGTGTCTTTGATGAGCAAAATTCTTGATTTTAACAGTCAAATTTATCTACCTTTTTTAGTTTTTGAAAAGCTAAATATCTGAAAACACGAAACTGATCAAATAAACCATGGTATGTCCATGCAATGGAATATTGCATAGCTATTAGAAATTATTTTGTTGAAAAATATTTCTTGAAACAGAAAGATGTTTGCAATTCAATGTTAAGTCAAAAATAAGCATATCAAAAAAGCAATATGTATATCAAGATCTCACAGTATGATTTTCTTTTTAAGTTTGATAATACACTGTGTTGGCAAGCTTATGGACAAAGAAGCTCTCCCATTCATTATTGGTGGGTGGTGTAAATTGGAACAATCTCTAGGAAATGCAATTTGGCAATGTCTATCCAAAATTTAAAGGTACAAATAATTTGACCCAGTAAGTCTTCTTCTGGATATTTACACAAGCAACATCCTCACGTGTGCGCCAAGAGACATACATACAATAATAGTCAACACCGCACTGGTTAATAGCAACAGATAAAATTATGATACAGCCATAGGGTAGAATACTGGGTAACTGTTAAAAAGAACAAAATAGGCTGTATGTATTAGAAAATATATGACATCATCTCCAAGGCATATTGTTAAATGAAATGAGCAAGAGGGAATTGTGTGATGTCATTTGCATGACAACTATTTAGAGCTATGTAAATTCTTTGCATGCATTATTTGCATAGAACATCTCTGGAAGGGAGCCAAAGAAACAGGTAACTGATTGCTTCCTAGGAGGGGACCTGGGTGGCTGCAGGGCAGCCTCACACCTCTTTGGGAAGGAGATATTATTATTACATCCATTGGAGATGAAGACACTGAGAACAGAGCACTCCTGAACCCTCCTGGGGGAAAAAAAAAAGAATCAAATGAAATCATCTCTGTTAATTCGATTCAAGTTTCTTTACCATTTTCCCTGCTCCGGGGTCTCTGGGATAATAACAGTGCCTATCCATGTTGTTGTTTGTGACCAAATGAGACCAATAAGCAGGAATTCACTCCCCAGGGGTGCTTAGTAAACAGGAGTTAGTTCTTATAACAATAGTTATTAGTGTAATTGATTTTGCAGCTTATCTTGCTTGGTTTTGCCAACAGCTCTCTGCATCAGATAAAGCAAGGATGGTTTCTATTGTACTCATTTTAGAGAAAATCGAGGCTCAGAAAGGTAAAGTCCATGGGAGCTCCTCACCCAGCTTTGGAAAGCACAGAAGAGGCTTCCTGGAGGAGGCAGTGCCTGCCACAGGCTCTGCCCCTGGATAACTGGGATCAAATCCTGGCTCCACCTCTCATTCGCTGTGGGATGCTGAGCAAGTTACTTAAGCTCTCTGTGCCTCAGTTTTTGCATCTATAAAATGGGAGCAATAAAGTACTGCTTCCTAGAATGGGAAGATAAGGTGAGTTAATATGAGTTAATTACTGCAACCAGTGATCCTTTTCCAAACATAAATCAGATCACATCACTTTTCTGCTCAAACCCTTCCACTGGCTCCTTTCTCACTCGGAATAAAAGCCAAATGCTTACAGGGAGGGGTCCACAAGGCCCGGCAGGCCTGCTTGTCCAGCGACCTCCTCTCCGGTCTCATCCTCATCTCACTCCTCGTCCATCACCCGCAGCTGCACCTCCAGTGCGCAAGCCCCACCCTGCCTGCAGGCCCTGGACGTTTTGTTCCCTCAGCCAGGAACAGCTCTTCCCACAGACGCCCCGCGGCTCCCCCGGCCTCTTCAGATCTTGCTCAAGTGTCTCCTATCAAGCCCGCCTCCCCCGGCCACCTCCCTCCTCATCCCGCTTGGCTATTTCTCACCAGCCCTCGTGGCCACCACGTATCCATTTATTTGTGTCATTTCTCATGCTTAAACATAGGCTGGAGGGGGGCAGGTGCCTGCTCTGTTTTGTTCGCTTCTTCATCTCCAATACTTAGCACAGCGCCTCACCTCCCTGGGGCCCTCCAAAGCGATCTCTCTCCCAAGAGGCGGAGGGAAGGGCATTTCAGGCAGTGGGCGGTGGGGACAGAGCATGACCCCAGCAGGGACCACACGTGCTTCCTTCCACCTGGCCCACCACCGCGATTATGGAAATGGCCTCTGCTTACCACCAGGGAGCTCGGGAAGCCACCTAACCCGCTTTGGGCTGGCCCACCATCCGCACCCTTCTTCATCCCCTGCCCTCTTTGCTGCCCTCTCTTCCTTTCCTGGGGCCCCTGCAGCCCTAGTCTCCAGCCCCCAAGGCTAGGGGTACAGACGGCCAGGGCGGGGGGCTCCCCCTCAGCCCCAGCCAGCAGCTTTGGGGGCATTGGGAGGGCCTGTGTCTAACAGAATGAAGGAGAGACTTTGGGGGGGCCCCCCCGGGAAAGCTGCCTTGCTGAGCACTGACAGCTCACAGCAAATAAACAGCAGACAACTGGAAAGGCTCTGCATCTCCCCCACCCCTCCAAGAAAGACACCTCGGGACTCCGGCTGGAGGTCGCAGCAGGAAACCAAACACACACAGAAGGGCTGCCCAGCCAAATAAATAGTCGTTTATTAAGGTACTTGTCTCCCCAGCCGGAAATCAGCGTGGGGGTGGGGACCCTCCCGAGGAGAGGAGCCATTTTTAAAAAGAAAGAGGGGGGGGAAAGCTTGATTTGAAACACTTCTATCCAGATGGGACCAGTAAAAACCCAGGCCCTCAGCCTGGTTGCAAACCTCGCAGGAAAAGGAATAGTAATGAGCAGCTTTCTAGAACCTTCCAGGGCAGAAAGCAAGGCCCTCTCCAGGCCAGGGTGCCGGCTGCTTGGCCTGAGCCACCCCCAGACTTGTGCCCACACGGCTTTCTCTGAATTTATGGCGGGGGCTGAGATGATAGCCCCGCGGCACATTTGTTTCTGCAAAGGGAGGTTGTCTCTGACATGGAGCCAAGACAAGGTCTGAGCTGGATTTCCTGCCCACGGCTCTGGGCAGTGCATCCAGGATGGCGCATCTCCCGGGGCCGTGCCGGTTCAGGCATGCTGCTCTCCTTCCTTGAAAGCTTCCTCCTTCCACGGAGCCTGTGCAGGGTTTTCTTGCTTTGCCTGGAATGTTCTCTCCCCACCAAACTCCACCACCACCCCATCACCACTCTGTGGCCTGCATAACTCCTTTTCATCTTTTAGATCTCTGCTCAACCAGGGAAGCCTTCTCTGATCACGCAGACAGGCTGAGATGCCTTGTTACGGACTTTCCTGTACCCACCCCCTCCCCAAGTTACACATTGCCTGTGCTGATCACAGCTGGCCGTTCCTATTTTATAGAGATGGGACTGTCTACTGCCATTCTTCTGCATTACTTCTGTCTTGCTCACCACGACAGCCACAGCACATGACACATAGTAGGCCCTCAATAAAATGTGCTGAATGAATGAATAAATGGGCCCTTGGGGAAAATACGTCAGTGTACCTCAGGCTCCTAGGCTAGTGTCCAAACACTTGAATGCATGCATGAATGAGTGAATGAGTGATGGAGCAATGAATAGGTGAGTGAATGAATGAATGCGTGAGTGGAATAACGAATGAGTGAGTGAATTAATGAGTGGGTGGTTGGACGAGTGCACGAGTAAAAGAGGGAGAATGAATAGTGAGGGCTCCCTTGGGGGTGGCCCTGTCTGATAATACCTTTCTCCCGTTTCCTTTTCTGTCTATGCGGTCAGAGAAAGACGTGGGAGAGGTTGGCATAAATATGATTCTGACCAACGCCCCACGGCAAGAAGAGGGCATTTCCCGAAGGGGCACCCGGTGGGGGGCTTCCAGGCAGAGGCTGACCCCCAAGGGCAGCTCCATCCCTGGCCCCTTTCACCTTCACTTGTTCTGATCTTTATGGGGCCGTCTGCCTTTTAGCATCAAAGGAGACAGCATGGCCGTGATTTGTCCCACAACAGCTCTATAAAAATGTAATTACCCAATAACCCGCTGTCTGCAAAACAAACCATCTTCCTGTTTCTTCTCCCATAAAAAGCATTTGACAGCCCTGCTCTATCAGCTTATAAAACCTGCAGAGAGTTGACTTAGCCCTCTTTGGAATGAAAATCCTCCAGGGGGGAGAGTCCAAAGAGGGGAGAAACACACCTCTGATCTCCCAGGCAGTCGGCTGCAAAGTCTCTGGATGTTTCGAGGACCAGTCATCTTGGTTCAACATGGGACTGGACAATGCAAGTCGCACCTAGAAAGGGCAGGGGGAGACGCAGAGAGTCCAGGCCTGCCCCAGCCACAGGCAGCAGCCTCACACCTCTCTGGAAGCCATTCCTTCATTTAGTCACTCAACAAACATGGACCAGGCACCTACTATGCACTAGACAGTAGGCTAGGCCCTGAGGGTTCAAGTCCTCACATCTGTAAGACACGTTTATTTTAAATGATGATGGAGTACTGATCTGAATTTATTGACATGCAAAAGGTGTATATAATCCATCATTACATGGACGAGGCAGGTTATAAAACAGTGAGGACACTACAGCCCCATTTTCACATTTTTTTAATTGATAGAAAAAAATAACGGCATTTGAGGGAAGAGTGATAGAATTGTTCTTTTTTTTTTTTTTTTGAGGAAGATTGTCCCTGAGCTAACATCTGTGCCAATCTTCCTCTATTCTGTATGTGGGATGCCGCCACAGCATGGCTTGATGAGCGGTGTGTAGGTCCGCACCCAGGATCCGAACCTGTGAACCCTGGGCCACCGAAGTGGAGAGTGCAAACTTAACCACTACGCCACCAGGCAGGCCCCTAGAATTGTTCTATATCTTGATTGGGAGCTATGTAGTGGGTTAAATTGTGTTCCCCCAAAAAGATATGTCCAAGTGCTAACCCAGGGTACCCGTGACGATGACCTTGTTTGGAAATAGAGTCTATGCAGATGTAATTAGGGCCAGGATCAAGATGAGATCATCCTGGATTAGGACGGGTCCTGACTCCAATGAGAGCATCCTCACAAGAGAAAGGAAAGAGAGATTTGGTACAAACAGGGAAGAGACCACATGGAGACAGAGGCAGAGAGCAGAGCAATGCAGACACAAGCCAACGAACTTCCGGAGCTGGAAGAGACAAGGAAGGATCCTCCCCAGAGCCTTCCGAGGGAGCATGGCCCTGCTCCCACTTTGATTTCAGCCTTCTGGCCTCCAGAACTGTGTGAGAATCAATTTCTATTGTTTAAGCCACCAAGTTTGTGGTAATTTGTGACAGCAGTGACAGGAAACTAATACAGGGTGGCTCCCAGCCTGATGCATTCGTCATAGAACTGTTCACTAAAATAGGTAAATTCCACTATATTTAAATTACACTTTGATTTTAGAAGTATTCAAAAAACAGGCAGAGTCAGGACTTGAATAGACACTTCTCCAAGAAGATATACAAATGGCTAATAAGCACATGAAAAGATGCTCATCATCTTAGTCATCAGGGAAATGCAAATCAAAACCACAATGAGATACTGCTTCACACCCACTAGGATGGCTGTTATCAAAAACAAAACGAAACAAAAAGCGATCGGGAGGATGTAAAGAAATTGGAACCCTCGTGCGCTGCCATTGAGAATGTAAAATGGTACAGGATGGTCAAAGAGTTAAACCATCCAGCAACTCCACTCCTAGGTATATACACAATCGAATTGAAAGCAGGGACCCAACAGATATTTGTACACCAGTGTTCTTAGCAGCACTATTCACAACAGCCAAAAGGTGGAAACAACCCAAGTGTCCATCGACTGATGGATGGGTGAAGAAGATGTGATACGTACACTGTGCTAAGCGAAAGAAGCCAGACACAAAAGGACAAGTACTGTATGATTCCACTTATGTGATGTGCCTCAAACAGGCAAATTCATAGAGACAGAAGATAAAATAGAGGTTTCCAGGGTCTGGGGACGGTGGGTAACGAGAGCTGTTGTTTAATGGAGACAGAGTTTCTGTTTGGGAAGATGAAAAACTTCTGAAAATGGATGTGGTGATGGTTGTACAATATTGTAAATGCATTTAACATCACCGAATTGTACATTTAAAAATGGTTACAAGCAGTGAATTTTATGTTATCCGTTATATAAATATATATAATTTTAAAAACAGGAGAGATGCGTAGATGTTACCAGGGACTTGGGTGTTTTTTGTTTTCTTCTTTAAACTTTAGACTTTCTGGTGTTTCCAATACTTGTTTTACTATGAATGTATGTTGTATAAAGAACTCACAGTCTGGTGGGGGAGATTGATAAGGAAATCAATTATTACAGTGTATGGTAATGTGCACATGGATCTAACTCAGACTGTGGGAGTGCCATGGAAGGGTCCCCAGCAAAAGGGCAAGGAGCAGGAATGAGCCAGGCACAGAGTGGGGGTAGAGGGGAGTGGGCATTCCAGGTGAGAACCAGCATTGAAAATGCAACAAGACTGCCCAGTCTGATTCTTGGCCTGGCTGCGTACTTGCTGTGTGTTCTTGAGTGAGTTAGTTAACCTCTCTGTGCTTCAGTTTTCTCTTCTGTAAAATGAGAATACACCATTATACTTACCCAAAGGATGCTGTGAGGATTAAGTGAGTTAACACATACAAAGCAATTACAACGGTGTCCAGCGTATGATCAAGACTATATAAGAATTAGCTTTTTCTTAATGACTATAACGGACAGGAAACTTCTGGAAATAGTACAAAAGAGAAATGGAGTGGCGAAAAGAGCCTGGGAAAAGAGCAGTGTAAGAATCATCTTCATTGAAATAAAAAGCAAATAAAGCCTTGGGAAAAAAAACAAAGGAAATCACAAATCTGAAAATAAAGTGTCTTTTGATGACGGGATTATGTTTTGGACCAAGATATTTATAGCTAACAAAATTGAGTTAAAAATGGGTTTTGACTGAGCAAAAAGATGCTGAAAATGCATAAAAGAGTCAGGCTCGAAAGGCTGAATATAAGTCAGCCTCTTTGTTCGCAAAGCCTCCACTGTATTCAACATTTGGAATTGATGACTTGGTGGTTTCCTTGGGGGAAGAAAATATCTTGACATTTCCTTGTAAGTGTTCCTTCCTACCCCCTCGCTCTCAATGACATTCTATATCCACGTAACGTCCCGGCTGGAGCACTGACAGGCATGTGTACACAGACGATATTCAGAATATTTGCCGTCTGGGGGCTCCGAGTGGTGTCTGCCGTCTTCACAAAGATGCGAGCAGCTCTACTGCCTAAGCAACCGTCACAGTCACAAATCACCGTTTCATAAATTCCAGGATTTCAAAGCTGCGGCATAAATTTTCAAGCTAGAAGAACAGCATGGAAGACTTAAGTGCTGGGTTTCAACCCTCTAGACTCCATGGAACCACTGTCTGGGGTTCTGGCAGCATCAGTATGGCCCTTTCATCCTTCCAAGGGATATGGATGGTGTGTTAAGCCAATGAGAGACAGCATGTGGTCTTTGAATGGAAGCCACAGTGTGTACTTCAAGGGTCTTGGATCCACTTTGAAACTTTGAACGAGGAATTTCTGCTCCTCATTCCTCTGCATTATCATCTCTTAAATGGGTATGGCAATGTTTTATTCTGGCCCAGAATTAAAGGTCTTAACATCTTTGAGGGAAGGAGGACTGGGTCTGTTTAAGCCTGTAGATATCAGGACTTTGTTTTGCATTTGAGGGAAAGATTTGGAAACGCCCTTTTACCCATTAGTAATACATTCAGCTTCAAGTAATAGAACATCTCATGACAGTGCCTTAAATTAGTAAGGATTCATTATTCTTACACAACAAGAATTCTGGAGGTTGGTTAGCTACATGCTCTCGTTCAGTAGCTCAACCATATCTTGACCAAGGTATTGACAAAAGAGCTGCTGCAGCTCCAGCCATCACATCCAAATTCAAGACAGGAAAAAAGTGAAAGAGGAAAGCGCCGTATCTGTCACCTTTTCCAGGAGAATAATTTTTTTCCCAGAATCTCTTGCAACAGATCTTTGGGACAGAACTGGGTCACATACCCTCCCGGCTGCAAAGAAAGCTGGAAAATTAGGGAACAGAACTTAGACCGATTGTGATCCATAGTCTGGGTCTGGGCTCACTGGGAGTCGTTGTACCCACTTCACAGGCTAGTAGAGAGAATTAAATGAAACGATCCACAGGCAACTGTTGGCACTGTGCCTGGCACACAGCAAGTATTCAATAACTGATAACTATTACTCAAATTCTGAGTTTCTAAGACTCATTTGGTCTCTTCTTTGAGCATCTTGGCCTGGGTAGTCTTTGAACCCCACCATGTCAACCAATCTATCCTTACAGGTGCTTTGAGATGTCTGAGATCAAAGAACACCCATTTCTTCTTCTTTTTCCTTCCTACACAAATCAGGAAGTACCTAGATTAACATCTAGCAACCTACACAAGAAGAAATACATCAAAGAGTGATGAGAGGCTTAATTGAAAACAAAGAAAGACAAGCAACTCTCAGATCTCTCAAAACCAAAAGGGATCAGGTGAAGTCACAGAATTAGACTCAAAAACTGTCTGCCTGTTTTGAAGCATGAAGAAATTTCTCCAGTGATGGCACTGGGAGCCTATGTCATGACTCATTCGGGGCTCTGTGGCCTCATCAAGCCGAGTCTGTAGATTCACCCTTGGGTGCCTGGAAGGAGCCGGTGTTCCCATTTTATAGATAAAGCAGATGAGGCGAGGAGAAAAATCCCTCAAGTGAGAAGAGGGACACGAGGCATGGTTTACCCTTGGTTATCGGGTAAGGAGAAGAGAGTGGGGACTGATGGGGAGACTGAGCCAAATATAGGTAAACTTGCCCCAGATCAGCCAAGATGGCCACCCACAAATCCTGCCCTCAAAGACCATAGACTCAGGTGGTCCAGGGATCAGAGCTGCATTAAGCTCAGAGGGTTATTAATAGTAATGACAACAATAATAAGGATTTAGACACTACTGTTCCTTACTGAGCCCTCACTATGTTCCAGGCACTGGGCTAAGACCTTTCATTCACTGCCTCTTAGATTCTCCGACCACCTTATGGGATGGATTCAATTATTAGCTCCATTTTACAGATGGGTAAACTGAGGCACAGAGATGCTATGTAACTCACTCAGCATCCCTCACACCAGCTACTACAGAATCAGGATATGAACCTAAGCTTTCTCGACTCCTACCTATGTCTACATTTCCATGGGTTTATAAGGTTCTGGAAATTCAAGCAGCTTTGGCATCTAGCTCAATCTCTTCTTAGCTTTGAGAAAAAATTGTGAATCTACAGACTTTTTAAGAATGTGAGCAAAGGAGTCGGGTCCCTAAATGGCCACCATGTATCGGTAACTTCCTGTTTGCCAGACACATTACACACCTGCTCCGATTCAATGTTCTTAACAACCCTATGAGGAGGAAGGGATTAGCACCCCACTCCACAGGTGCGGACCTGAGCCTCAAGAGGTTGAGTGAAGCATGACGTGGCATGACTAGTATTCAAGATGGCACCGACTTCCTTCCTCAAAGGGGCCTTGGGTTGCCTTGAGATACCCTTTCAAACCACCCCTCCCACCTGAGAAATCTGGAGGGAGCTTTTCTCTCTCTGCAAATGGGGCTCAGGAACTTGGAAAGACCCGGATATCCCACCAGAGTCCCAACCCCTGTTCCTCTGGTCCCCAACCCCACCACTGTGACTCTCCCAGGAATTCTGGGTCTGTGACATTGGGTTAGTGTGTGTGTTAGTCCAGGTCCTCGAGAAGCAGACACCAAAGCAGGGTCATCATAAAGGATTTTCTAGGGGGAAATGTCTGTGCAAGAGACAGTGGGATGGGAGCCAGGAGAAACTGAGATGCACGTCTGACCCGGCGTGGAGGGGGATGGGGGGAAGGCTGGGTAGAAGCATTCTAGACCACTGTACAACCTAAGGAAGGATCAGCAAGGCCTTTGGGGGTCCTAGAGCCAAATCAGTAGGAGAGGAGCCCTGTGTCTCCCAGGAACAGACCTGCCTCAGCATCCCTCCTCGCTCAGTCATCGGCTGGGGCAGCCCGTGGGCAGCCAGGTCTGGCCCCCCACCCCCACCGTGGAGGGACGGCAGAGCAGCAGCTGGAGCGCTGGGAAAGACGCACTCCCTGGGGTTGAAGGTCTGTGAGGCTCGTTCTCCTGGCCACGGACATCTGGAAGGTTTATAGACACACAAAGCAGGCAAGTGTCCCTGGACTACCCCCAACCAGTCTCTATGCTGGGGGACACTGCAATCCACCTGCCTTGGGGACTGGCAAAGTCTCACCTGGGACCACCCTGCTGCCAATGGCAGGGGTGAGGGCCTCCCTCTGGGGGTGATGTGTACACCCTGCAGAGGGCAGTCTGTGCTGGAGAAGGCTGGATCCAGTCCTGGGCCTGGGGAAGGGAGTAGGAGACGAACGAGAAGGATTAGAAGAGTCTTGCTGGGCCCAATGTCCAAGGCAACCTGGATACACAAATTGCCCTGTCGACAGGGTGCTTCTCCGTGCTTAGCATGACCACTGTGCACTGTAGGCCCAGCCTGCATTTCCATGGAGCGCATCCTGAGGTGGGGTCAAAGATGCTAGTGGTTAAGGGCCCAGGCTTTGAGTCAGATGGATGTGGATTTGAACCCTCACCTCCCCCCTGGCTCCCTGGGTGGACTTGGGAAGATCAAGTTACTTTGCTGAGCCTCAGTCTACGCATCTGTAAGACGGGCTCGAGGAGATACCACCTCCCAGGGGGGCTGTGGAAGATAAAGGAGAGAGAGTGGTGAGCTCTGATCACAACCACTGTCCTCACTAGACAAATGGTACCCTGAGTCCCATTTCTCACATCGAGGAAATGAAAAATACCCACTCTATAGGATTGTTGTGACGATGGAGGGAGACAACAAACATCAAACAATTCGCACAGAAACTGGCACAGGGCAGCTATTATTATTACATCCGTATCATAAATAATAATCAAAATAATGATCCCTCAACAGAGTGTAGCATGATCCACCCATTTGGGCCAAATGGACCGTCTCAGTGTGTCAAATTCTGATCAGGTTTATCATCGTTATTACACGTATCGGTCAGCGTCCCAGCCGCAAACAGAAAACAGACACAAAGTGGATAATTTCACGAAGGCCCGATTTACAAAGCCTTGGGCGGAGGGTGGAGAGAACACGAGGGACCGTGGAGCCCCCCAGAGCCAGCCCCAGCCAGAGCTGTTACAAGCCTAAGAGGAGGGAGTGGTTTCTGGAACCTCGAGAGAGGGCTGTCTGGAGAAGGGCTGCTTGTGACCTTAAGCTGAGGGAGGCAGCAACCCACAGTGACGCCCGCACCAGGGGAGCGGGGGAATAAATGCCCCGACCGCACTCTCCCCCTCCCTCTGACCCCCCGCTGATGCTCCCACTGGGGAAACCGCAGGAAGCCAGAGGGCACGGGAGCTGGTCCGGGAAGTGACAGAGGTCAGCCCAGTGCAGAGGGTGGGATGGAGAAGTGTGGCCAGTTGATCTGGAGGGGCAAAGGGAAGATACCTGGCTGTTCAGAGACCCTCAAACCTGAGACTCTCATTCCGCCACTTGTTCTCAGGTTTGTGACCAATAGTGATAGTTCTGACAGGGGCAAAGCTGACATGTAAAATTGAAAGGACTTGTGTATGAGAACATCTAAGCCAGTTCCGAGCACCTAGGACACGCAGAGCCCTGGTCAACAAGCCACACCAGGTCCCCGCCCCCCAGAGCTCTGAGTGTCCTGGAGGACACAGATGAGCAGACAGGCGGTGCAAAGTGACAATGACGGAGAGATCCCTGGGTGCTGTGGGAGCTCACAGCAAGGGCAATGCTCCCAGCTTTGGGGCAGCCGGGAATGCTTCCCGGAGAAAGGGATGCCCACCTGGATGGGAAGGAAGAGAGGAGTGAGCTGCATGAAGAGGGCGGATGAGCAGGGTCGTTGTCTGGGGCTGGAGATAGAGTGGACATGAAATTAACTTTAAAGAATCCATCTGGCTGGAGTGCGGTATTCAAGGCAGAAGTGGTGAGAGATGAGGCTGGAAAGTTAGGCTGGGACGAGGTCATGCAGAGCCTCGTAGACCGTGGAAATGAACTCGAGCAAGAGACTGGGGGCCATAGGGGGCCACGGAAGAAGTTTAAGCAAGCAAGTGATGTTGTATTCCATACCCCGCGTAGAAAGAAAGAAAGAGGGGGCGAGAGAGAGAGGGAGAGAAAGAAGGAGGGAGAGGGGGAGAGAGAGAGTGGGAGAGAGGGAGGGAGGGAGAGGGAGGGAGAGGGAGAGAGAGACTGAACACATGTGTGGAGAGAGATCAAGTGTGGAGAATGGAACTTTGCCTAGAACCCAGAGATAGGATGGGAGAATGTCTGGTATCTTATTTCTGCTGGCGTGTGCAGCCGGGAGAAGCACATGTGTGACCTGACCTGGGAGGAGGTCAAAATGACCCACAAACAGCTGAACATTCCAGATCATTCTATTTCCAATCCAGGGGTTGTTTCCAGGAGCCCAGCAACTTCTCCCTCCCTCCAGAGTCCCCCCACAGCCATGATCGCCTGTTCACCCCCTTCACCTCTCCTTGGCCAACTGACAGCTCACTCAGCTGCCAAAATGGAAGGGGGGTGGGAATGGGAACACTTCAGGACTCTGAGGATGACACAAGACAGCTTACTCAGAAGGCAGAAACGTGATCTGTCCTCCTGCGGGCAGGCGCCGCGAGGGGGCAATGAGCTGCCAGGTATAATTAGACTAAGCCCCAGAACAGGCTCCTTGCCTCAATCATGTCAGCACCCTTTCCCTGACGTCTCCTTCTGGTGCCTAAGCAGCACTGGCCTTATCCAACCACTGCCCTAGTGGAGCCGCCCAGCAGAGAAGGGGCTGTGCTCCGCCCCTCGATGGGCATGGCCACAGTCACTACCCTAGGAAAATTAATAAAAATAACAATAATAGTTCATAACGATAGATGATAATAAGAGAAACAGTAATAACACAATCATAGTGACCACCTTTTGAGGATATACTTTGTGGCGTGTAATTGGCGAGGTACTGAACAGACGTGACCTCATTTAACCCACCCAACCAATCTACGGGGAAGGTAAGATCAGCCTCGTTTTCCAAATGATGAAAGTGAGCTTCAGAGGACTTTAAGTGAGAATGAGCAGAAACTGAACTCAGGTTTTCTGGACTGGAGCACAGATTCCTCACTGCGATGTCCTGTTGACGGAGGACGGCTTCTGAAACGTGCTGCCATCGTTCCAGCTTGTGAGTGAGTTCCAAACTCTAACCTAGGATTCTGAGAACTGGATTCATTGGGTTCTAACCCCAAATTACTAGCCCTTTATTCTCTGGGTGGAGGCAGCCTTGCATACATGGTGGGAAGTAGTAGGAGGAAGTTGAAAAGGAAAATTGGCCCCCGATCCTGCAGGGCATTAAAGGTGTTTGATGAAGACAGTGTAGCAAAGGGACCTGGCCTCGATTTTGCTGTATGTATTTCTGAGACCCTTCTCCAGGGCCAACTTTTGTAGCAGGCCCCACACGTAAGGACTCAGATCCACAAAGCATTTATTGAGCCCCTGCTGGACACAGTGGGTTGCTATCTGCAGTCTATGAAATGCAGGAAGCATCTAAGGGATGACTCCTTAGGAGGGTCTGGCCATTGATGGAGGCAGGACACAGCTTCTCCACGTAACACAGAGATGCTCCCCACCGCCTGCGCTTCTAGTGGCTAAAACCGCTGTTCCGTGGCTCCGCCAGCAGGCAGGTGGGTTGGAGAAAGCAGGTATTCTCATCTCCCAGCATTCAGCATCCACAGCCTTCCCACACCCTCACAAAACAAACATTCTCTGCACCTTCTTCTGGCTCCATCTACATATCCTTGAGGTGAGAACGAACCGTCCTCCTTGCAACTTCAGAACCATCGCATCACGTTGGGCAGAGGCGCGCACGATGCTGATAGCGTCTTCTCTGATGGGATCTGACCCAATCCCTCTAAATCAGAATGCCTTGTTTACCCATTAGTGGAGCTTCGGACACTAGCAGCAGACAGGCTGGCTCCGAGGCATTTAAAATGTCAGGAATCCAGCACCCAGGAGGATCATCAGCTGGGATTCTGCTCACAGAGCTGCAGGGACGAGCATGGTTTTCTAAAAGCACCAACAAAGTGCTTTGGCCTCGAAGAGAATGAGACCCATCGGTCAGAGGCGAGCTTCTCTAGGAAAGGATCTTTCTCTCCAGTCCGAGATGGCCCAGAACCCTCCTCGGGCGGCTGCCCTCAACCAGAAGCATTGCCTGAATCCCTTTGATCTTGGAGAAACTGAGGCTGCCTTGGGGAAACTTTCTTGGAAAAACTGCTGCCTTGGAGAAACTGAGGCAGTGAAAGAAAATGGAATTCTGCCATAGAACTGGAACCCGCAGAGTCCTCAAGAGTAATCTCTAATTCCAACCAGGTGGAATAGTGATGACTTATAACAAGCAGAGCCTTTTAAAATCTCACGTACCAGACATGAACACTCTACATACATTATCTCATTTAATACAACAACCCCAAGAGGTGCTGATTTTTATCCCCATGTTACACGTGAGGCTCAGGTTAAATCATTTGCCAAAGTTATCTAGCTAGTTAAGTGGAGGAGCTGGGATTTGAACCCAGGTCTCTATCTAGGTTGGCCTCATTAGCTCTGCAGGGAGGAAACGGACGCCATCTAGCAGTTGGGAATCATAAAGGCATTGGGGCCGAGAGCTCGGTGAAGCCCAGATTGGAAGGAAAGGGTATTTTCGTTCATTGTTTGCTTTTCCCAGCACAGTTCAGGGGAGAAGGTGCCCTGACAGGTTGAACTGGTCAGACTGGGGGTGACATTGTGCCGGACTTAGAGGACAGACGATGACTCACCACCCGAACATTTTACAGCTGGTGGAAAACACGGGGAGAGAAACTTGTTGGCTAGTGTCTTAGAAGAAGAAACTCTCCTTGTTTTATAGATGTGGAAACCAAGCCACAGATGGAAAGCGTCCTGCTCAAACACGGACTGGGATTATTGGTTTCCTGGTTCCTAGAACACTTATTTTTCAAATAATAACAATAATAAAAGCAACCAACATTTTACTGAGTGCTTGGTATGTGTCAAGTTCACTGCTAAGCATTTCATATATATGTAACGTAATTATATATGTATTATATATATATATTGTTGAATCTTCACAAAAGCCTCATGGATAAATTCTAAAGCTCAGAGAGGTTGGGTCAATTGCCTACATCACACAGCTAGTGAATGGCAGAAATAAGATTTTAAAACTTAGACAGCCTGACTCCAGAATCTGAACTGGTAACTCCTAGGCTATGCTTTCTCTATAGAATAGCATTCATTCAACAAACATTGATTAGGCACCCACAAGCTTCCAGAGGAATGAGACCCTGCCTACTCTCCATGAATTGACCAGTTCATCAGAGAAACAGACACATACATAGATAATCTAATACAGTGTAAAAGTGCTTTAGTGGGGGAGGAAGCAAATAACAGCCTGAGTTGGACAAAGACTAACAAGAGACGTTACATGAGCTGAGTTTTGAGGGTTAAGTAGGAGTTCACCAAATAAAGGAGGGAAAGGCATTCCAACGGGGGGCATAGCAAAGCACGAAGGAAGAGCTGTGAAGTATGTTGTGTCTCTAGAAAAGAGCAAGAGATTCTAGTTGGCTCAAGTATGAAGTGGGGATGGAAAGAGATGAGGCTGAGGGAAAGGCCCAAATGCCTACCAACAGGTAGACCAATTTAAAAAAATTGTGACATAACTATACAATGGAATATTACTCTGCAATAAAAAGAAACAACCAACATAAGCAACAATATGGATGAATCTCGAAACCATTATATTGAGTGGAAGAAACCAGAACCAGACACAAAGAATATACACGGTATGATTCCATTTAAAGAAATTCTGGAACAAAAATCTAAGTAATAGTGATACAATTCAGAAACAGTGGTTGCCTCCTGGAAAGGCAATGAGGGAGGCTTCAGGGTGATGGAGACGTTCCACATCTTGATTGCAGCGGTGGTTACGTGGGTGTGTAAGTTTGTCAAAACCCATCAAGTAAAACTTGTTAGATTTGTGCATTTTATTATGCGTCCATTATACCACAATTTGAAAAGAGACAGAGAAGGAGAGAGCAGAGGAGACAGAGAGAAAGAGAGAGAGAGAGATCTTAATCTGAAGCACTGTGCACGTCTTGCTAAGGAAATTGGACTCTAGAGGGCAGGAGAGAAGTTGTTGAGATGTTTTCACAGAGGAGTCATGAGGTGGCTTGAATTTGAGAAAAATAACTCTGTGCTCAGAAGGAGGATAGAGAACTGGGAAAGGCAAGGAAGACAATTAGGAGGCTGGTGCCCAAGAGACAGCTCCAGATTCGATTAGGGCGGTTGCCATAGTGATGTAGGGAAGGGATGGGGACATTCGGGAGGCAGAAGTGGGAAGACCTGGATACCAACCCAATGTGGGATGTAAGGGACAGAGAAGTGCTGTGGAGGACTCTGCGATTTCTGGGTGACCAGGTAAATGTCAGCATCCTTGACAGAGATGAGACATTTCTTTTAAAGGGGCAGGTTTGGGGACACAGGAGGGAGTTTGAGCAATGAGTTTAGGTTGAGTTTACACATGATGAGCTTCAGGGGTTTGTGGGACACCCAGAGACGGATGCTCAGGGAGCAGATAGATAAGGGAGACAGAAGAGAGATTGGGGGCCAACAAAGAAAGACTCAAGAAACAAGAGTGGTGGACAGCCACAGAAGTTCTGATTGAGAATATGCTTCCTGTGTGCTTGACATCTCTTAATCCTCACAACCCCCTGAGGAAGCTCTCCACAGAAGGGGGTGTGAGTTGCTCAAAGTCACCCAGCTGGTAATGGGAGGAGCCAAGATTCAAATCAGGCTCACTGACCCCAGTGGGGAGGAAGGCTCCTGACCACAGGGCCACAAGAGTGGACAGCAGCCTTCTGGGAGAGTGTGCATCAAGTCTAGTCAAAGCCTCCACCGGCCCATAGCTTTATTGCTCCTCCCATAATGCAGTTCAAATCAACAAAACCTGATGGAGAACCATAGGCATCAGGGAACACACAGGATTAAAGAACAGGGTCCTTCCCCTCTAGGAGTTGAGAAATAAATTCTAGGCCATCATTGGACTCATTTATTTGAGGAAGCCTACATATCATGAAAGGGTCCCTCAAGGCCAAGCTTAGACCTGGTTCCCAAAATAGATCACCTCTCACTATAAACCAATTCTGGACCCATTGTGCACAACCCAGTCTTGTATAGGCAGCAGAAACCTGATTCTGTCCTGAAGACAGTTCCTCTGCATATTCACTCAACAAGTGTTTATTAATTGCTAGCAATGTGCTGAGCATTGTGATAGGCACTGGTGAACATGAATTTAAAAAAAAGGAGAGAGAGAGAGCGAGCAAATACTTAAAGTATCAGCAAAGCAAGGGCACCAAGAAAGTAAGGGAAAAGATTTTAAAGAAATTTATATTTTATATTGCCCCTTAAACACCACACAAGTGATCGTCATAATAGCAAAAATCAAATTTAAATGGCATCATAATAGTTTCAGTATTCTGGGTCTTGAACTAGTCCAAGAGGAAGACTCAGGTCCCTGTCTTTCTGGAACTGGATGAAACATATGTTAGAGAAGGTTTGAGTATGGTAGAGTTTTTGAGTCAGAAAGGCTTGGTTCAAACCCCAGTTCTGCTCCTTTCCAGCTGTGTGAACTTGGACAAGTCCCTTAAATTATGAGTCTTGATTTTTTCATCTGTAAAATGTGGATAGGAACAACTAGTTCTCAGAGCTGTTATATGGATTTCATAACGTCAATAAAGTGCAGGGCCTAAATCAATAGGAATGGAACCTCATTGTGAGAGCTTCCTCCTCCTTGGCTGTATTAGTTAACTATTGCCACACAACATCACCGTGCACTCAGCGCCTTAAAACCACACACAAGTATTATCTCACAGTTTCTTTGCATCAGGTATTCAGGCATCATTACCTGGGTTTCCTCTTTCAGAGTCTCTCACAAGCCTACAATCTAGGTATTACCAGGGTTGGGGTCTCATCTGAAAGCTCAACTGGGGAAGGTTTCACGTCCAATCTCACTTTTGTTGTTTTTGGCAGGATTCAGTTCCTTCTGGGCTATTTGGCTGAGAGCCTCAGTTCCCAGCTGGCTGAGCCAGAAGCCACCCTCAGTTCCTTGTCACATGGACCTCCCCAGCATAGCAACTTGCTTTATCAAAGCCAGAAAGGGAGAGAGTCCACTAGCAAGAGAGAGGTGACAATCTTATATAATGTCATCATGGAAGTACCATTCCATCATATTTTCCATATTCAGTTTGTTAGAAGCAAGTCATAGGTCCTGCCCACATTCAAGGAGAAGGGATTACACAAGAGTGTGAATACCAGGAGGTGAGGGTCATGGAGATCATCTTAGGGACTGTCTCCCACACTGCTGACATTTCTCTCACCTTCAGCAGAGGCTTCTACCATTGGCACATCAAAGAGGATGCCTCTGCTCTTCAATGCAAAAGACCTGTAGCATTAAGACCCTCTCCAACATGGCAGACCAGGTTGGCTACCAGTTGGAAAGCACAGAAAATCCGATGTCCTATCCTTGAATAGCACTAAACAGAGGCACAGCTTTGCATTCTGAAATACAAATAAGCATGTGCTTTGTGATCTAATTTGATGTGGTCTCTCCTAAAGGTAGGTTGAACTTTGCTTACAAATACTTTTATAAAATGAAGGTGTCCTGTTTGAGATTAGGCAGAATCACATAGAACTTATAACACCTTTGAGCCCAATTTTCATTTATTCATCTAGCAAATATTTATTGAATGTCTACTTAGTGCCAGCACTGTTCTACACATTGGGGATACTATTGGTGGAAAAAAAAAAACTTCTGTCCTCTTGGAACTCACATTCTACCAGCAGGCCCAGGAAGAGGGGTTGGGGAAAAACAGAGAGTAGAATAAACACATAACATTTTCTGCAATATCAATTCTTTGTCACATGTGGGTCAGTTATAAAGTTTAAACATGAAATTTAAAATCCATGGTTTATTTCCAAATGTAAGAATTGCTTTAAAGTGTTTATTAACAATTCCAATAGCTATTGCCTCAGCAGAGCAAAGTTTCCCCAAAATGAAATTAATTTTTAAATAACCATGAAAATCTTAATTGAGGTGGTAATTACATGAGTATGTACATTTGCTACAACTCATTGAAATGTTACATTTAGAATGTGTGTTTTATTGTATGTAAATTATACCCCAATGAAAAAACAACTAAATAAAAATTGATTTCAGAAAAAACTACTTGAGAAGTAACATGCCTGAAGAAAGATGTTTTTAATTTGGCATTACCATTGATAGATCACAAATTATCTGAAAATAGTGATTAGAACGATATAATTAGCCATTTTGCTGAAATGAAAGTAAGAAAATACTTTTTCTTTTTCCTCGCCAAAGCCCCAGTACATAGTTGTATATTCTAGTTATAGGTCCTTCTAGTTCTTCTATGTGAGCCGCCACAGCATGGCTGCTGACAGACAAGTGGTGTGGGTCCACATCCAGGAACTGAACCTGGGCCACTGAAGTGGAGCACACCAAACTCTAACCACTAGGCCATCAGGGCTGGCTCGAAAATATATTTTTACACTATGAATACACAGCAATTTGTGAATTATATTTGCCTTTATTTTATTGCTGATCCAAAAGTCATCAACCCATTATCCGAAGTCCAAGTCTTGCAGGATTGTAATTAATATTTGATATTTTTGCTGACTTTCAGTTATCAAAAACTATACTATTACACACAAAAATTTTTTATTTTGTTGTTATGAGTTACATACGTCGAGATTGGAGCCCAGGGTGTATTTTCTTTAACCGTTTGTTAGTTTGCACAGAACATTTAAATTTTAGACATTGAGTGTGTGAGTCTCCCTGTGTCCCTTGTCCTAGGTTCTTAAAAGTCCAGGGCAGGCCTGGTTCCACCTCTGAAGGTAACATCGAGCAGTGGTTGAAAGCGAAGCCATAAGAATCACTAAGCTAAATCTAGCTCCGTGCCTGCACTGCTGTGTGACCTGGGCGAGGCACCTGCCACTCAGAACCTCAGTTTCTTCCTCTGTAAAAGGGAGCTGACCATAGAACACACTTCGTAGAGAGGTTGGGAGAAGTAATGCGATAATGGCCTGTAAACCAGTTAGCACCAGTCCTGACAGGCAAGAAACCCCCCGAAATAAATTAGCAATCACTAATGTTCTGGTGGAAATGAGAAAGCTGCTGGAATTTCTTTGAAAAAAATTCCTTTTGGGTGTTCCTGTAGGGCAAGCCTGGAGGCAGAGAGTTTAGAGAACTGGGCGTGATTGTGGAATCTCAGGTCACAATAGAATCAAAGGCAGAGGTAGAAAGAATCAGCAGAGAGAACACAGGACAATGGGCTGTGAGCTAACTGGGGCTTAGCTCTACCGTTGTTGGGAGGAGAATGACAATGAGCGATCCCTGCAGGGCCCTGGACCCACCTGGGCACAAGGAGAACTGCTTCACAAACGCCGGTGGCCGCCAGCACCACCCAGGGAGCTCATCAAAATGCAGATTCCCAGGACCCGCCCACAGAGAGTCCAATTCAGTAGGTCCTGGGATGGGGCCCAAGATCTGAATTTTTAAAGTTACAATTACAAGCATAGTTTTCAGGAGTCCAAGGATTCCTGCCCTTCTCACGTTCTAACTAAGACATATTCATGTCACCCTTTAAAACATGCACACTCTGATTAGTTAGAACCCCTGGACGTCTGCATCCCCCGGGAGGGGCGGGAACTCACAGGAGATGGCTTTCTCCACCTGTGGCCGAGACCAGGCTGTGATCCAGCATCAGAACCACCAGACCTAGGAATCACGGGGCGACAAACAGCGGGGGGCCCTGGAGCAGGCAGTGGCAACCATTCTACTCTGTCGCTGTAGGGCAAAAGCAGCCACAGACAATGCACACACAAATGGGCGTGGCCGTGTGCCAATAAAACTTTATTTACAAAAACAACCAGATTTAGCCCCTGGGCCACAAGTTCACCAACCCCCGATCTAGATCCGGGTGGAGTACCTTTGAAATCTCAGCTCCACTGCGCTATATCCTTGCATAAGTCACCTAACTTCTCTGAGCCTCAGTCTTCTCATGTGCAAATTCAGAAAAATAATAGTACCAGCTTCACGGCGTTGCCAGGAGAATCCTCACATTTTAAATGCAAAGTATTTAGCACCGTTCTTGAAGCAGTACACCGTGATAAAAGTCAGCTATCGCTACTGTCTGATCTAGGACGCCAAGGTTCTGACCATGGCCCCACCCCCTCCTAGCTGGGTGACCTTGGGCCGGTGATGTAACCACTCTGTGCCTCAGTTTCCCAAATGTAAAGTAGGAATAATAACAGTTGTGAGAATTAAATAAGACAATAAATGAAAAGTGCTTAGAATAATGCATGGAAACACACTCAAAAGTTAGCTTGAGTTATTATTTCTGTTATATCATGATTATAAATTATTGTTTTATTATTGTTCTATCATACAGTTTCACACGGAGAAGAGATTGAATCAACAGAGTAAGGGAGAGAATCCCTTTACAAGCAAAGAAAACAGCACCCAGAGCCTTGCCATTTCCAGAAGCTTTTAAGATTTGAGGCTTTTGCCAAAGACACTGACTGTAAGAAGGTATTTCTTTGTGCCCACAGGCCAGTGCGGAGACAGCCACACCGAGACCAACAGGGCCAAAGCCGAAATATATTCATGCCTCTTAGCTTTGCCCCTAAATTCTTACTAAAGATGAAACACAAGATCTAACACTTCCGTGGGAGCGTTGAGACAAAGCTCTGGAATAGGAAAATAAAAGTGGGGAGGCTATTTTAATAAATAGATGATTTTTATCTGGTTTTAATCAGTTTCGCATTCATTTCATCCTTTATTTAGTCTCCAGAATTTGCCATAAGCCTGTCAAAGACCAGTGATGCCTTAGCAAATATGTTATCTTTTGTTATTTATACATACATATATATATATATATATATATATTTAAGTCCAAGTGGATGGAAGTTCTCCTAACACACACACAGAAGCCAACGCAATTAACTTTCCTTAAAGGAAATTCCACCACCTTTGCAGAAAATGGTCCGTGGGGCTCTCCTCTGGGTGGCTGCAACACACACGCACACAAAAGTCCAAATGGCGCTAAAGTAATTAAAGCCATTGGATTGATTGGGGTTCTGAGTGACCTTTTGGTAACTTACCTATGCCTGCCATTTAGAGAAAGAATAATTTATGATTCAAGTCAAAGTGCAGAAAACCAAGGCAGACAGAAAGAGAATTCTGATCAGCTCTGGAGAGGCAAGCTGTCAGGAAGGGCCCCCGGCTCCTTATGAAAACAGGGAAGGAAAGCAGTAAATGTCCACGTTCGCCCAGACACAGACGCCTGCGGTTCCCAGGGCGCGTCTGCTCTGCTGGTTTGTCGAATCCGAGAATTTCAGGGCTGGGAAGGGCTTAAAGGTCTCGCCAAGCCCATTCATTTGACAAATGAGGAAACTGAGGCTCAGAACAGGGGCCAACTGGATCTGACTGCAGGTCTCCTGCACGCCGAATTCGAAGAGTTGACCACTTATCTGGACAATTACTCCAACCAGAGGGATCTTCCAACTCCAAAATGCCCTTTATTTGTAAGTTATAAATAAGATTGTAATTTAAATTACAAATTAAATTTGCAGAATACAAGTGCCATGAAGCCATGGATTATTCTGTTTTGTTCACTGCTGGAACCCTAGCACCTAAAATAGCAATGGGCACACAGTAGACGTGCAATACATTTTCATGGAATCAGCTTTCAGGAGCAACTGTCCCTGGACTCAAGAGATGCATGGTAGAGCTGGGCAGGCTTTGTCTCCAAAATGGTGCCCATTTTGGGGACATCAGGAAAACAAAAGATCTAGATGCTCAACACATTTCATTTGCACTAAAGATTATTTCACAGCCTCTCAATCAAGTCACAGAAACATGGATGACCAGTGATGAAATCTGTGCAGCTGGGAGAATTGACTAAAGTGTTGGGATTTCCCTTAATGTGCTCCCACCAGTGCTTATCTACCTCTGAATCTTCACATCCCACCCATACTTCAAACCCCAACTCCCATGCAACCTCCTCCAGGAAGCTCTCTTTGCTTTTTCCTACACAAAAGCAATCCCTCTCTCTTGTGAGCTAACTCCCACACAGCCTTTGGGACTTTCTTTATATGCCGCTTTGTCAGGGGGGCCTTCCCTGACCTTCTGGTTGAGGTTAAATTTTCCTGCTTCCAATACTTTACTCTCACAACACTGACTATGCTTTTTTTATTATCTCTCTTCCCCCTTTAGAGAGTCAGTTTCATGAGAACAGACACTATATCTATTGTTTCACTATTGTATTCCTAGAACGTAGCACAGTGTCTTGACCACAGGAGACATGAATAAATGGAAGGATGGATGGATGGATGGATGGATGGATGGATGGATGCATAGATGGATGGTCAATTAATCAATGAATGGTTGAATGAATCACCTAATGAGTTAATCAGGGAATCAAACAACAAATGAATGAATAAATCAATGAATGAATTAACAAATCAATGAATGAATCATTTATATGCTATTTATCCAATCTCTGCCATGCTGTTGAACTTATTTCTCAAAGACAGAATAATGCAGTAGTTGAAAGTGTGGTTTCTAGACCCGGGCTGCCTAAGATCAAATCTTGACTCTGTTTACCACCTGTGTGACATTAGGCAAGCTCCTTAACATTTCTGAGCCTCATTTTCCTCATCTAGAAATGAGAACAATCATACTGCCCACACCTCAGAGGACTGTTTAGGTTGAAGTGAGATAATGGATGTACAGTGTTTGGCATGTCCTAAGTACTCAATAAGTATTAGCTTTTATTGTTCTGGTGTTATCTAACTTAGGGCAAGTGTTGTCGTCTTTATCTTTGTAAGGCCCAGCACCTAGCGCATATTTGGTTCTCAAAAATATCGGATACACAAATGGATATTTTAAACCTCTCTGCCAAGACACTTCAAAATTGTGGGAATGTCAAATATGTCAGTGTCGTAGAAGGAAGCCAAAGAGACGTGACAGCTAAATGCAACGCCTGATACTGGACTGGATCCGGGACAATGCCAAGGAGGACATCATTGGGCCCATTGACAAAGCGGGACTACAGTTGGTAGATGGGATGAAAGTATTGCCTCCATGCTCAATTCTCTGAAGTTGGTAACTGTGATGTGGTTACATGAGACTATCCATATTCTTTGGAAATACACACTGAAATATTTGGGGTAAAAGACCACGATATGTACAACTTACTCTCAAATGTTTCAGAAAAATTCTATATATGAGAGAAAAGGAAAAAACAAAATGTTAACAATAGTAACAACTTCTTACTATTGTAACATTTTTGTTACAGTAAGTAACAAGTTGTTACTTATTGTGACAAAAATGTTACCACAGTAAAAAAAAATGTTAACAATAGGTGACTGAGGGTAAGGACAGATGGGTGTTTTGTGCTATTCTTATCCTTGAAATTTTTCTGTAGGTTTGAAATTAGTTCCAAATAAAAAGATTTTTGCAGATTGTGGGATGAATCTGGAGCTCCCTTGTGTTATAGCTCTGGGTTTTCAAATCATACTTACGTCTGAAAAGCAATCTGGTAAACTAATTTCCAGTAGGAAATCAGCTGATAACCTGCAGAGAAGGCAAACCCATGAATCCCCACCCTCCTTTGTGGCAAACATTACTAATCAAGATGGCATCCTTTCTCGGTAAATTCAGACACAGCCTCTGAATCCTTCTCAACACAGCTACTAGCAATCAAACAGGGTTGGCTCTCTGGATGAAATAGCTATGAACTTGGTGCCCTTCAGAGATTCTTCTGTTCCAACTGGGGACTCACCAAGATCCAAAGCCTTTCTAATGAAGGTATTTTAGTCCCCGAAACACCTGGGTGGATAGATTACAAAGTACAGCTCAAAAGCCTCTATCTTTCTCCCTACCAAAACTTGGAATTGATTTTCCTTTAGTGAAAGGAGGTTCTATGTGGTAGGAAGATGCTAGCAGCCAGATGTCTCTGTGTTTGAATACCATCTCTGTCACCTCCCAAACTGGACAAGTTGCTACCTTCCCGTGCCTCAGTTTCCCCATCTACAAAAAGGAGCTAACCACCCCCAGGCTATGGTGAGGGCCAGCTAAGGTAAGGACTGTGAGCATCTTGTACCCCTTTACAGCTAAATGGTTTATGTACAGATTATGAGGATCATGATCATCAACATCATCATCAGCATTTTTCCCCGTTTTCTTCTTTCCAATTAGCCCAGCTAATGGAGTCCTGTTTCTTTAGAGAGTGGAAAGCCGCCTCTGCCCAAAACATTTCCAGCTTGGATTTTTCAACAACCCACGGAGCTCTCCTGCCTTGAACCTGAATCATGATGGAGTTTCAAGAGAGCAGTTACATGTCCATTTTCCTCGATTATCAGTGAAAGGTTAAGTGCCCGGGCTCTCAGCCCCAGATGCCCATCTAGGCTTTCCATTACGAGCCAAGGTAGAGGAACTGGGTCTGCGAGTCCATTCTCCGGCCCTGGCCCTCCAGCTAATAAACCTCAGCCACTCTCTTGAGCGTAAAGCTTTCTCTCCGGGCAGAACCAACCAATTTAAATGGCACTCACAGCCCATGCCCGCATGTCATGGGCTCCGAGTACTCCAAGGAGCCAGAGCAATAAAATCTATTAGGTCTCCTTTGTCCCATCTTGTCGTGAACTTCTAAGAAAAAGGCACTAAGAGGATCAGTACCGAGAAAAACCTTCATAATTGTGGCTTCTACACAGCGAATGAGGACAATTACCAAGGCAACCGGCCAAGCGTTCTGGTTAAGGGCAGAGGGAGTTTAGTCAAGAAGAGGCTGTTGCGAACCTCTGTTGCGCAGTAATCAGAGAGTAACCAACATTTTAAAAGGCCCTTGTGTAAAAACAGGAGGGACGGCAGGGGAGGGAGAGAGGGGAGGGGGGAGAAAATTAATTTCCTCTCATTTCCTGCCTGCCCCATTGATCGTGGTCCACAGGCAAGATGATGCACTGCTGTCATTCCACCTGGGGCCGCGGGAGCTGGCAGCCGAGCCGGCGATGCCGTCTAATTTTATGTGTGCGTTTATTTATTTATTTCCCCTGCTGGGCCCAGCATCTGCAGCGTAGATCTCATGACAGGCGCAGCAAATGTATCAGTAAAAATCTTTAAGGACAGCACAGAGCCTCTTCCAGTATCTTCTAGCCCCATAAGAATAAAAATAATAGCGCATCCTTCTTTATCCAGCCTTCATTGCCTCGGTTGCTGGTTTGGGGCAGATCATTTTGTGACAGAAGTCATTTTGCTCATCAGAGTGTCTCCCAGGAATGTATGTTGGAAATCAGGGCGATGTTGGGGTAAAGTGATAACGGGGGCGTTGGGAGCACACAAACTCCAGCCACTTCTTGGTGCGACTCGGGCGAGTCCAGTTAGCTGAATAAGGACTGACTTCTTTCTCCTGGGCCGTACGAGGCTCCTGGGAGGGTTGATGACTTTTGGTGAGAATTTGTCTTTGGTGCACAGTCTCCGTGTTCTGAGTCCTGAGTCCTCCTGCCTTGGGCCCCCCAACCCACCCAGCCATGGTCAGCAAATGCTCCATAACCTGTCCCGTGTTTGCTCATCTTCCTGGTAGAACTAACAAAGCCATCCAACGAAACAAGAAGCTACCTTTTCCATGAATGAGCTCCCCTTCACAGGAGGTGTGAAAGGAGAGGCGTCCCTAGTTGAAGAACCTCATATATTCACTCAACAAACACAGGCCAGGTGCTCTTCTTCTAGCATTTGGATAGAAAATCATTTCTGTGGTTCTTTCCGACTAGCAGAGCCTATAATTCTAGTTTCGTTGAGATAACAGTAATGAAAATCATAGCACGAGAGGGAAGAATGACAACAGCAGCAAGTGGATTACGCATTTGCTAAGTGCCAGGTCACGTGTCGTGACGTCCCTTAAGCCTCTAGGATGTGATAGCATCAGTCAGGGTCTCAGCAGGAAGTAGGTGGCACCTTCAAAGGGTTTAGCTGAGGAGAGTTTAATAAAGGGTGCCTTTTTTTTCCTAGATGTATAGCCATGGTTTTTTGCTTGTTTGTTTCCAGCTTTATTGACCTATATAATCGACATATAATATCGTGTAAGTTTAAGGTGCACACCGTGCTGATTGATAGACTTATATATTGCAATATGATGGCCACTGTAGCATTAGCTAACATCTCCGTCATGTCACATAATTACCATTTCTTTGTTATGCTGAGAACATTTAAGATCTCTTAGCAACTTTCAAGTGTATAATATAGTATTGATTAGTTCTGGGGATCTAGTAAAGGGTCTCTTTACACAGGGGTGAACAGGGTTAAAGGAACCAGCAAGGGATGTTGAAATTTGGGGCCAGTAGTAGTGGGGAGCCGTCACCACCCTCGGCCAGTGAAGGGGAGTGGGGTTCCCAGGCCAAGGAGGGCTGGACCATGGGAGAGGAGCTGCCCAACGGGAGCTGGGGAAACAGATCATCCCAGTGTTCTCTCCTTCTGCCTCCCGATCTCTCACCAGTGATTTCCACTGGCCAATCCCAACAGGAAGCCGGAAGACAAGGGGAGCTGGGGATAAAGTCGGTGCAGGTCACCCCCGGGAACCTGGAGGAGGGTAAGACAGGCGGAGACTGGATATGGGGGTTGGGGAGGGGCCAATGGAGAACAACCAGCACATCAGTGTCCCCATTTTACAGACAGACATATTGAGTCTCCAGACAGGAAAAACTAACCAAGGTCATCTCGCCAGCAAGTCATGGATTGAGAATTAGAACGTGTACCTGCCTCATGCTAAAGCCATATGGAGGGTGAGGCCCGAGAGTCCTAGATCAGAAATACCGAGGGAACTGACAAACGTGAGGGCCTGGGACGGTGGTTCTCAGCTTTAGCCTGGACAGGGGCCAGTGGAAGCTTGTTAAAATGCAAACTCCCAGGCCCTATATCCAGATTCTGATTTGGTAGCTTGGGGAGTGGGGGTCTGGAACCACGTTATTAACAAGCACCCCTGGTGATTCCGGTGCCGGGGGTCCAAGAAACTCACTCTCACCAACACTGGCCCCAAAACGCATGTATATGGGGCATCGACATCAAATAGAATCACTTAGAACAGATACAACACTGAGCGGTCACAACAGAGTCACCTGGATAGGACCTTAAGAAGATGAACAGGTCCCTCTCCCACCTCCCACGGGACCAAACCCACCGTGACCCAAAATACTCTAGTTCCTCAAACTGTCTAGACCAAATCACTGTCACGGTTTCACCATATTTGCTATGTATTCCTATAAATATTAAAGAGCCTTTGGGACTATCAGCAAGCTTCCTCTTTCTTTCTTTCTTTTCAACAAGCTTTTTTCTTTTTTTTGCTGAGGAAGATTCACCCTCAGCTAACATCTGTTACCAAACTTCTACTATTTTATATGTGGGTCACTGACACAGCAAAGTCACCAACAAGTGGTGTAGGTCCACACCCAGGAACCAAACCCGGGCTGCCAAAACGGAGCACACCAAACACAACCACCAGGCCATGGGCCTGGCCTAGCAAGCTTATTGTTAATATAACTCTTTAAGGGTTCAAAAAACAAAACAGATGAAAAAGTGAGTATATCTAGGTTTTCTTTGGTAACTGCATGACACCAAAAGAAAATATCCTCTAAGTTGGGCAGCTGTTTGGCCCAAGGGTCTGGTGAGAGACCTGGCATTCCGGCATCCCACAGACCAAAGGTTGCAAGCTCTGGTGCCCGCAGGAGCCAGGGCGGTTACCCACAAGAGAGAAAGGGCTGAGTGCGCCTGTGGTTACTGGAGATTGCTTGTCCTATCTAAAGGGACAGCCACTTCTCAGCTCCACCCAATTGTAGCATGCAGATTTGAGCACCTAGTTTGTTAGCTCCTCCAATTTTTTTTTTTTTTGATGTGAGGAAGATCAGCCCTGAGGTAACATCCATGCCAATCCTCCTCTTTTTGCTGAGGAAGACTGGCCCTGGGCTAACATCCATGGCTGTCTTCTTCTACTTTGTGTGGGACACCTACCACAGCATGGCCTGACAAGTGGTGCGTCGGTGCATGCCCGGGATCGAACCCAGGCCGCCAGCAGCGGAGCGCGCGCACTTAACCGCTATGCCACAGGGCCGGCCCCTCCTCCTATTAAGAGAGTCTAGAGATCCAGATTCTTACATAGAATCTTCCCCTTTTCAAACGAAGGCAACTAACCCAATGAACATGGCCAAAATAAAGTGAAACAAAACCACCACCATGGGGGCCAGAAAATGCAGCTGAGGGCCACGAGTTTGCAATCCCCACTGCAGGCAAAGCCATCTAGGATCGTTGGGCCCTGGGGCAAGGAAAAACCTTGGCTTTAGGCCTGACCCTGAAGCTAACTCCCTGTGTGTCCTTGGGCAAGTCCCAACCCCTCTCAGGACCCCAGTCTTCTTGTCTGCTCACCTGAAGGAGACGGAAGATGACGACCCCAAAGACCCTTTTCCAGAACTTCAAGTTTCCTAATTTGGTGTGCTTTCCCCTTAGAAGTGAAGCTATTCAATCGCACAATTATTTCTAAGAAACTTCCACCATTACCTTTAAGAGGTGCTTTTCCCTATCTCCTTCTACTTCTGTCTGCATAATCTCCAACTCTGATCACCTTCTCCCCTCTCTCCTTGAGAAGCAAGAAAGTTAACCAAAGGGTACGGAACAGTTATCAGGAAAAACCTTCTAGGACAATATAGAGGTTCCTCAAGTATCTTCTAGTCCCATGAGAACAGAGAAACCAGGGACCAACTTGCTGTAACTATACTCAGTTAGTTGCCTGTTTGCAAAAGTAGTTAGATAATGCATTACCAAAGCCCAGCCTATAGATAGCATCTCTGATGCTTGGGTCACCATGGTAACAGTGGGGTGCTCAAGTTTTTTCAGGAACTGAGAGTCCACTTCTTGTCCAGCTCAGGCTGGTTGAACCACCAACTCATCAAATGCTCAGCTGACCAATAAGTGACCCTTTGATGTCAAGGAGCTAAAAACTCCACCCTGAGATCATGGTAACGCCGCCATTTTGTGAATATGCGTCCTACGAAGAAGCATGAAGCTTGACTACACTTGTGCAGATCATCAATTACCTCACTTCTCCTTATCTCCAAAAGTCTATCCTACTTCAGACACCCCTGCCCCCTCATCCCATAAATATCCCTAATCCGCCTTTTTGTGGGGGGTGGATTTGAGATTTGTTCTCCCACATCCCCGCTTGGCTGCCTTGTGATTAAATCCTTTCTCTTTGCAACTTGTGGTCTTGGTGACTGGCACAACCATGCAGTGGTCAAAGTGAAACTGGTTCACTAAGATAGAAACAATAGAATATCCTTCTTTATCCAGCCTGCGTCACCTGAGTTGCTGGTTTAGGCAGAACAGTTTGTTACTGAAGTCATTTTGCCCATCAGAGTGTCCCCTACGAATTTATAGGAAGTATGTCGGAAATCAGGGTAATGTTGGGATATGACAAATGATATTATGACCAGAGGATTCATGAATATTGGAACACTGTCCTGGACCACAGGAGGCCCCTGAGGGAATTACATACATGAGATGGACATGTGGGAGGTGGATCTGGGGAATGACCATAAACTCTCGTGCATAACTCAAGTTATCGTGGCTGGGCCACCTAGAAAGAACCTTCAGTTGCAATAACCCTGGACCAAAAGCCAACTCAAAGCCTTTTTCATCTATTTCATCCCCTACACCCAAGCCTAAGTTTCGGCATCACCACCTCTGATGTAAGGATGGTCCACTGCTCCCCTCCATCGCTGCTGCCCTGTCTCAGCCTCATTATTTCCCACCTGGCTGATGGCAACAGCCTTCTAACCCGGCTCCCCACCTCTTTTCCCTGAACTTTCTCTAATGTTGTTGAGTAATGCTTTATTGAGGTATTGACATCTTTATTGAGGTATTGACAAATAGAAATGGTATAGATTTAAGGTGTATGTTCCAATATTTTGATATATGTATACATTGTGAAACTAATCACCACAATCAAGGTAATTAACAATTTCACCACCTCACATAGGTACCATTGTGTGTGTGTGTTGAGAAGACTTAAAGACCTACCCTCTTAGCAGACTTCAAGTATACACTACAGTTTTATTAACTATAGTCACCACGCTATACGTTAGATCTCCAGACCTTATTCATCCTGCATAACTGAAACTTTGTGCCCTTTGACCAAAATCTCCCCATTTCCCCTCCCGCCAGCCCCTGGCAACCACCAGTAAACTCTCTGCTTCTATTTTAGATTCCACATATAAATCAGATCATGCAGTGTTTGTCTTGCTATGTCTGGCTTATCTCACTTAGCATCATGTCCTTAGGATTTGCTTGGATTCATAGAAAATGGTAGCAGTGACATTTGGGGATTCCAGAGCCTGGGTCTTAAGACACTTTCGGCCTCCACTTTCATCCTCTTGGAACCCAGCCACCATGCTGTGACCCGAGGAAGAGAGACCACGTGGAGGAGGACAGAGGCCCCCAGCCAAGAGCCAGAACCAAGTGCCACTGGTGCGAATGAAGTCATCTTGGACATCCCAGCCCCAGCCAAGCCCCAGCTGAGAGCAGCCACATGAGCGGCCCCAGCTAACACCCCGCAGAGCAGAAGTGGTCCCGGCCAGGCCCTGAGCAAACCACAAAATTGCGAGGCAATAAACGGTTCTTATTTAAGCCATGATCTCCTATTTATAGCAAGAGATAACTGAAATAATGCCTTTTAAATACCCACCCCCAAGAAAATTTTCCCCCATCAGTGCATCATAATCTGAATTATGCAAATTGATGACTCCTATCCCTGGTGTGGAGTCAGGGGGCTGAGGGGTGGGAGGAGCCTTCTAGAAGGGGATGGAAGGAGCAAACCTTTTACCTTTCAGGGTCCCGATGTGTGTGAACAGCTGTCATACACACCAGTAACAGCAGCTCACACAAGTTGTTGTTTTATTGTGGTAAAATACACATAGCACAAAACTTACCACGTCAACCATTTTTAAATGTACATTTCAGTGACGTTAGGTACATTCACACTGCTGTGCAACCATCACCACTCTCTAGTTCCAGAAATTTTTCATTACCCCAAACAGAAAGCCCGTATCCATTAAGTAGTCACTCTCCCTTCTGTCTCTCCCTCAGCCCCAGGTAACCACTAACCCACTTTCTGTCTCTATGGATTTGCCTATTCGGGACATTTCATATAAATAGAATCATACAATGTGTGATCTATCGTGTCTGGCTTCTTTCACGGAGCATCATGTTTTCAAGGTTCATCCATGTCATAGCATGTGTCAGTGCTTCATTTCTTTTTGTGGCTGATGAGTATTCCATTGTTGGATGGACCACGTGCTCTTTATCCAGTCATCCGTTGATGGACAACCACCTTTTAGCTCTTGTGAACAAGGCTGCTATGAATATTCATCACACAAGTTTTGATCCAACCCAGTGGTTCTCAACTGGAGGTCCTTGTGTCCCCCTGGGGACATTCGTGACATTCTTGATTGTCACACATGAGGGAAGGTGCTATTAGCATCTAGTGAGTGCAGGCCAGGGAAGCCGCTTAACATCCTACAATGCACAGGACAGCCCCACCACGAGAATGATCCGGCAAATGTCACTAGTGCCGAGATCGAAAGACTCTGCTCTAATCCAACCTCTCCAGCCTCCACAGAGGCACCAGGATTATACAAAACTTCCCCTTGAGTGTGGATTCTTTCTGAGCCCCCCAACCAATGGTAACTTCTCTCCTTCCCATCTCAGAATTCCCGGCCTGGTGGCCAGCTTAGAAACGTGTGATTCTTTTTAACACCCACCATTTCCAAGAGAGAAATCAAAACAAAGCCCTCCACGTCAATTTGCAGGAAAAATAAAAGGATAGTTCTGATGTTTTCCTAAGCTTTTCATCCTTTTTAAAACAGAGGGGTCAAGTGGCTTCAGAAGAATGGAAGCAAGTGCTCACATGCATCAGCCGCCAAGAGTCCAGCGAAAATCAAAACAAACCGCTCTCAGTGTGCGTAATTACGGTACAATCAAGTAACGAAAGCTTTATTGGTTTAATGCGACTCCATCGAGTACCAGCAAGAGGGAAGGAGTGGGAACAAGAAAGAAAACGGACATGGAAAGGGAGAGGGCAGGGGGGACATGAAAGAGGGAAGTCAGAGGGCAGAGAGGGCGCAGTTAAGATGCACCTGTAATTAACTGTACGTTCTGGGTGTTGGCCCAGCCCGGATCCACAGGAGCGGCAGGAGCAGACCTGAACGCCTTCTCCAAAATGCGTACCTCTGCGTTCATTCAACAAATCACGTGTTGATGCTATGTGCTTAGTTTTAGGCAGCAGGGATCCAGCAATGAGCAAAATAGACAAAACTCTCTCCCCGTCCCCCTGGAGCTTACATTCAAGTGGGGAAAACAGGCATTCAATGAAAGAATAAGTAAAATGCATGGTACGTTACGCAGAGGAAAATAAAGCAGGGAAGAGTGATAGGAAGTGTCAGGGATGGGGGAAGCATTGGAATCTTAGACCAGGTGGCCAAGAAGGGGATGATAGACAAGCAAAGACCTGAAGGAAGAGAAGGAGTGAGCCAAGGGCAGATCTAGGGAAAGAGCATGCCAGGCAGAGGGCAAAGGAAGTGCAAATGTCCTGGGGTGGAACGTGCCGGTGGAGGAAGAGTGAGGGGGCTGGTGTGGCTGCAGCAGAGCTGGGGAAGATGAGGGCAGGCAGGTAACAGAGGCCAGATCACGTAGGACCCTGTGGGGCACAGGAAGGACTTTGGCTTTTACCCTGAGTGAGAAGGGAGCTTGGGACAGAGGAAGGACACAGGATCACCCTGGCTGCTGGGTGGAGAGGAGAGAGAGGCTGGGCAGGGACCAGGGTGAGGCAAGTGAGGCATCTAAGGGGCAAAATGTAAGGAGGTGCTCGCTCTCAGGGTGTTCAGTGTGTCACTCGCCTCACCCTAGTCCCAGCCCTGGAATGAAGGGTTATTTAGACCCTGACGTCAGGAATCTGTGGTCGACACCGATCGCCCCATCCAGGGAAGGCCTTGTTGCCCACCATCTGGGAGTGCTGGCGGCAGATGGCCCCCCAGCTGGCAGCCCTCCAGGGATTGCCCTGGATGCAGAGAGCTGCTATTCCAGGGTCTTGCCCCTTCCCAGGGTGTGTTTCCAAATGGAGATTTTATTATGGCTCAGGTGTGGTGAGGCCAAGGATCAGGAGATGATTGCCAGGAAAAGGTAGCTTGTTACGCTTACGGGTCCCAAGAGGAGGGGACACACCAGGCCACCACGCTGGGCCACATGGGGAAGCACCAGGGTTGGTCAGGAGGCAGAGGGACCAGGAGGAAACGTGGACTAGAGCCTTTACTGCGGTTTCCACAGGAAGGAATGGGTGAGCAGGCTTACGACGGGCTAGTCTGAAGAATTTTGGCAGGCCCTGGGGTGTAGGGGCTGCTCTGAGCTGTCTGGTACCTGGCCCTGGGTGATGAGGGCAGGTGGACATGGCCTGAGTGTGAGAGCCCATAAAGGAGGTGGTTGGGGTGTGGACTCTGGATGGGTTGGTTTGCATGCGAAAGATAAGCTCACCAGTGGGTCATTTACTACACCTAGGAATTGGCTAGCCCTTGGGGGAGGAGGGACAGAGCAGTTTCCCAGGGTCAGCAAGGTTCCAGAAGTCAAAACATCAGAATAAAAAGACATGCTTAATACAGGGGGGGCCACATCCAATGACTGATCCATGCAGCAGTATAAAGGCCTGGGCCTCCCATTTTCATTGCTGTGTAGTATTCCATGGTGCAAATGTACCCAATTTTCCATTCTACTTTAATGGACATTAGTGTCAACAGGCAGGTCATAAAAGAATTTCTCCAATGGCCAATAAACACATGAAAAGATGCTCAACCTCATTAGTTACCACGAAAATGCCAATTAAAACCCAAATGGGACACTATTACATACCCACCTGAATGGCTAAAATTAAAAAGTTGGAGTGATTCTAAAGTGAGGCCAGGGTTATGCAGGAAGGCTCCCAGATACACATGGGATTGTTAAAGGCAGGCTTTGGTTCAAGGGGACTTAACAGGGTCTGTTCTGCCTGGATTTGGAAAGTGCAGCCCACATTCCTCATGCCGGAGCAGAATTAGTGGACGGCTGTGGGTGGGGAGGGCATCTGAAGACAGGGAAGGAGCTCCATGTAGGAGCTCATTTTTTCTGAATCTCTCCCGTGACAAACGACAGAGGAGTGTGGCCTTTTCTGCATCTCAAGATCCTTCTGCCTCTCAATGTGATGGTAGCAGGCGAAGGGGCTGTGCTGATGCCTGTAAAGTCATACAAGTGTGATTTCCCTACCTAATATTGCCTGAGAAAGAAGCCTAGAGAAGGAGAAGAAGGAGGAAGAAAGGGCTGGTTCTCAGGTCGCATTGTCTCTAAGCCAGACCTGGTCACCTTTAAGGAGCAAAGAAAAGAAGCCTGGGATGTAAAGAGAAAGGAGACACTAGCCGTACACCCAGGAGTGTGGCTGCTATGACAATTTGGGGGAATATCTCCTCGTTACGAATAGAACTTGAAGAATGGACTCGCTACGTCACCATTTTTGTGCGTCTTCAAGTTTAATCCACGTTTAATCACTTCATCTTTCCTGCAAAATATTTAAATCCATCTCAGTAACCCTGGAGAAGAGTCTTCATTTCCCCACATCAACCCTACATTGGCAGTGTCTGAATTTTCATGAACTGTATATACATATGTTATTGTTGATTTTACTTGTGTTTCTTGGATTACTTGTGATGCTGTTTATAATGTACTATGTCATCGACCACCTGAAGTTACTAATCTATAAATTGCCTCGTCGTAGTCATAACTCCATTATGTGTGTAGTTTTCCTTTTGCTTATGCAATGGTAAAAATTATTTTTTTAATCTCTCCTGGATCCTATCTTGTTCTGGGTGATGGGCATTGCAAATAGATCCTTCCATTTTGTGGTAGGTCGTAACTTCTATTTTCAGACGGGATTTACTAGTTATAATATGTCAGAGTTTGCTCTATTCCTTTGTAGTTTGTATTTTGTATCTTTATAAGAAAAAAAAAGTTGGACTCTAGCAAGTGTTGGTGAGGATGTGGTGCAATGGCATTTCTCTTTTACCAAGCCAAGCTGTGTGGTACCCGGGTTCCTGGATGAGGAGTCAACTGTGTTCACCAAAACCAAGGAAGCCAAGAATATTAATGACTGGTCAGAGACTTCACATCAACCAAATAGCTCTTCAACATAAACACAGATACCAGGAAAACTCACCAGCCCTCCATCCCCCTCCTGAGCTCCTCATCCAGCTTGGTTTTCCCAGTTAAGGCAATAAACCCAAGCACAGTTGACTAGGGGCATATATTTTGGCCTCAGCACCAAACCAAAGGGGCAGAGAACGGATGTGCCATCTCAGACAGATGCAGCTTGAATCCTGAGTCTGGAGAGCTGGTAGAGACACGGACAGCACCATCTCTGACAGATTGCCTGGATCAGAACCACGTAAAGTTTTGTTTAGGTCTGGGCGTTTTGCTAGCAACTTGAAGCATCCAAGTGGCTTTCAAAAAATAAAAATAATCTAAGAGGTTACAGGGACAGATATTGAAATCCAAATCCTAAAAGCCTTCTGACTACGGCACTCCAGGTGGCTCTGAGATATATTTTTTTCCCTCTTTTAATCTAAATCATGTTCCCAGACAGCACAGACCCTGGTATAAATTCTCTTCTGCACTAATCTTTTAGATACTTTTATGCTTGTCTGAGATGATTGAACATGACTCATTCATGGGTCTGTTTTCAACCCCCACCAGTTGCTTCCATCAGCAACATCTGGTTTTCTGCAGTAAAAGGTTCCCTTTGTCTATCATACAAGTCTGCGGTGTTCTTAGGAGAAGGGAAGTCTACACTGAGGGCTGGTGCAATGCCAGTGACTGCCATGCCCGATAGTAGAGCCCAGACCATCTTCCCTATTTATTGATGGTGATATGAAACTGGACGTCAGCCGAATGAAAACTACCAACTCCGCAGTGTAGACTGGTGGGTTTCAACCTTCTTATTGTTTTTGTTGCAAACCAATTTTTTTTAAATAAAATTTAAATAAAACTTTGAAACAGATTCCTGTTCTGGGGGAGACACACCCTCTCCTTTAGTCTCAAGAGAATTCTTGGGGCACCTTCTCTGAAACATTGGTGCTCCAGAAAGCTGCTCGCAAGCCACCGTGTAGACCAAGTCCGTGGCATAGTTCTGGCTAACATAGATTATCTCCAGGTGATTTTGATTTTTCGTCTGCTTTTTATCTATTTTAAATTCTCTATGATGAACATTTATAACTCTGTAATCATAAAATAAATTGAATGTCTTAAAGAAAACTAGGTTTGTTTGATATTTCTTATACGTACCTCATAAAGCATCAAGCCACTTTCTGGCAAGAAGTCCATAAGTATTAACCAAATGCTAAATGTGTGCCAGGCACCGTTCCTGGCACTGAAGATACAGTGGTGAGCAAGAGGGATAGCAATTAACCTCAAAGATCCGACATTTTAGTGGCAGGAAGGCAGAAGTAGGAGTAGCTCTGCTCACCATCGCTCTCTAGCAACTCACTTGAGGAATCTGTACTTTCCATCCCTGCCACTTGGAGCTCTGTAGGTCTAGAGACCCTGATACCCAGAGGGAGGATGCTTCCACCACAAGACTCAGGAATAATCCCATTAAACTCAAATCTATGGCTGCTCCTGGTCACTTCGGGTAACCCGTGCCAGTTAGCCAGAAGGCAAAGTAGTCATCATGCTGGCAACAATTTATTTACCCATTCTTCTGTAGACAGAAATCTGGGTTGTTTCCAACTTTTAGTTACTATGGATAAAGCTGCTATAAAAATTCTTGCACAAGATTTTTTGTGAGCATGTATTGTTATTCCTCTTGGGTAAATACCCAGGAGTGGAATGACTGGGTCGTAAGGGAGATGTATAACTTAACATTATAAGAAACTTCCAGTTTTCCAAAGTGGTTGTACCATTTTACACCAGCAATGTATGGGAGTTCTAGTTGTTCCACATCCTTGCCAACATTTAGCGCTGTCATATTTTTAATTTTAGCCATTCTAGTGGGTGTGAAATATCTCATTGTGGTTTTAATTTGCACTTCCCTAATGGCTAATGACATTGAGCACCTTTCCATGTGCTTATAAGCCATTCATGTATCTTTTCTTCTAAAATATCTATCCAAGTCTTTTACCCATTTTATTGAGTTGTCTTTTTATTATTGATTTGTGGGTGTTTTTAATATATTCTGGATAGAAGTCTACAACAGGTATATGTTTTGCGAATATTTTCTCCTTATCTGTGGCTTTTCTTTTCATCTTTCTATGGAGTCTTTTGGTAAGCAAGAGTTTTAATTTTGATGAAGTGCAATTTTTCTTTGTTTTATGGTTAGTGCATTTTGTGTCTTTTCTAATAAATCTTTTGCCCACCCCTAAGATTGCTAAGATATTCTCCAATATTTTCTTCTAGAAGTTTTGTAGTTCAGCTCTCACATTTAGGTCTACGATACTTCTCAGATTCAGTTTGGTGTGTGATGCAAGGTGAGGATGGAGGTTAATGTTTTCAAACATTTATCCAGCTTCTCCAGTCCTACTGGTTGAAAAGACTTTCCTAACGGAATTGGGGCATTTGCTGAAAATTATACATGTGTGAATCTATTTCTGGAGTCTGGATACTGTTCCATTGAGCTATTTGCCTGTAAATCATATTCTTGCTTAGCTTTTTCCCCTGAAATGTTTCCTTTACCTCTCCTCTCCTGAAAGAATTCTCTTAAATCACTTGAATAACATTTCCATCACAGCCTCTGTTTTCAGGCAACTGGCCCTAAGAAAACAGTCAACAGACGTGTAAGTTAATAGTTAAATGAGATACTTTTCATGTGCTCATGCGTGCTAGGAACAGGATAAAATATGGTAATACTGCAGAAAGTGACTGGCTTGGGGGTGGTAATTAGGGAGTTCAGGAAAGGCCTCTCTGAGGAAGTGACATTTACGTCAAGTCCTGAGTAATGACAACATGAATGGATGGTTGAGGTGGGGCAAGGAAGATAACCATGGGAGCCAAGAAGGTCTAGGAACCAAAAGGTAAGAGTATTGAGTGCTAGATCTTCAATGTCATGACTGAAGCCACAAAGCATGACGGTAAGAGAAGTTTTGGAAAGTGGGTCAGAGAACCAGCTGCTAAACCAGGCAGTTTATTGAAAAGCCTTCATATTGATTGGGGATTTTGAAGGAGGAAGGAGTCGAGATCATGTCAAAGTGTCAATGGAGAGCAAAGAGGAGACCAACCCCATCTCCAGGTGCTGAGTTCCTTGGGAGTCAGGAGGGAACCACACCCCACTGAGGAGAGCTGTAGGGGAAATATCTCCAGGGAGCAGCCAGGTATCATTTGGAGCAAGAATTTGAGGGAATGTTTCAGGGAAGATATTTAGGATGTAGTGGAGCGTGCAGACCATGGAACACAAGCTCCAGAGGGCACAGTGGAGGGGCCAGGGGGCCTGGAGATGTGGGCGATGGAGGCACATTAGGGTGTGTAGGGAGTGGGGAGCAGGGGAATCCTGTGATGATGGAGATGTGGGGGGGCTTGGACTTCTGGGTGTGTCGTGGCGAATGGGATTGCTCCCAAAAATAAAGTATGCAGCGTTTGGGCATCTGCTGAAGAAAGATTGGCAGCCCACGGCATCCAGACGTTAAAGACCTCAGGAATGCTGGACTTGACCAATGCCCTTCAGAGTTTCCTAATCTCCAGAGACCCATGTACAACCTTCAGGCTTTTTTTTTTTTTTTTTTTTTTTTTTTTTTTGCTGAGGAAGATTCACCCTGAGCTAACATCTGTGCCAATCTTCCTCTATTTTGTATGTGGGATGCTGACACAGCATGGCTGATGAGTGGCGTAGGTCTGCGCCTGGGATCTGAACCCACAAACCTGGGCTGCTGAAGTGGAGCACACTGAACTTAACCACTAGGCCACAGGGCCAGCCCCCCAACCTTTAGGCTTTTTGACACACCTGTATAAGGCTGTCCAACCACTTACAGAGCCATTTGCTTTCATTTAAAACTTGAAATCTGTTTAGAAAGGAAAACAATAATATCCTTAAAACCTTGATTTCATGTGCTGACTATATTTTTGAACAACCATTAAAATAATAATTCCATAATTTTATTAAAACAAACATTAGATCCCCTAAAATGATCTAGTATCTGACCACATTTGGGAAAATAGCATTTTTTTAATTGAGGAATATTTGGCAACTAAAAACTGTATATATTTAAGATGTCTAATTTCATAATTTGATATAATGTGAAATAATCAACCACGATCAAGCTAATTAACATATCTATCACTTCAGATAGCTACCATTTTTTTGGGGGGGGGATGAGAACACTTAAGATCTACTCTCCTAGTAAACTTCAAGTATACAACACAGTGCTGCTAACTATAGGCACCATGCTGTACATGACATCCCCAGGGCTTATTCAACCCGCATAACTGAAACTTTGTACCCTTTCCCCATCACCTCCCCATTTCCCCTCCCCCCCGGCAACCACCATTCTACTCTCTGCTTCTATGAGTTTGACTATTTTAGATTCTACATATAAGTGAGATCATATAGTATTTGTCTTTCTCTGTCTGGCTTATTTCACTTAGCACAGTGTCCTCCAGATCCATCCATGTTGTCACAAATGGCAAGATTTCCTTCTTTTATATGGCTGAATAATATTCCACTATATATATATAATATTCCTGTATATATTCCATTCCATTATATATATATATATGTCACATCTTCTTTATTCATCCATCGATGGACATTTAGGTTGTTTCCACATCTTGGCTACTATGAATGATGCTGCTATTAACATGGGGTTGCAGATACCTCCTCGAGATCCTGATTTCATTTGCCTTGGATATAAACCCAGAAGTGGGATTGCTGGATCATATAGTATTTGTTTTTTTTTTCCTTGGTGAGGAAGATTGGCCCTGAGCTAACATCTGTGCCCATGTTCCTCTATTTTGTATATGCGATGCCTGCCACAGCGTGGCTTGATAAGCGGTGCATAGGTCCACACCTGGGATCCGAACCTGCGAACCCCATGCCGCCAAAGTGCAGCGTGTGAACTTAACCACTATGCTACCGGGCCAGCCCCTATTTTTAATTTTTTGAGGAACCTCCATACTGTTTTCCATAGCAGCCGCACCAATTTACATTCCCACCAACAGTGCACAAGGGTTCCCTTCTCTCCACATCTTCGCCAACACTTGTTACCTCTTATCTATTTGATAACAGCCCTCCTGGCAGGTGTGAGGTGATATCCCATGTGGTTTTGATCTGCAAGGAAACACCACTCTACAGTATTTCAAAGTCACAGCCAGCACACTGTCTCTGTGTCACTCCTGCTGTGTGCTCGTCATTGGACTGGGGACACCTCGGTGAGCCAGCAAGGAGCATAAATCACGTGAGGGATGGAGAGAAGAAAACTGACTGTTAGCGTCCATGTGATAAGTTCTCTGATGAAGGTGGCAAGGGTGCAATGGGACCCCCTGATGTAGGGAGAAAGCCCTAGAGTTTGGGGAATGGGTGAGCGAAGGGCGATCAATGAAGGATGGTTTGGGGCAGATCTCTCTTCGTTGGCCTCAATCAGTGGTTCTCAAACTTCACGAGCAGCAGAATCCCCGGAGAGCCTCTTAAGACGCAGATGGCTGGGCCCCAGCCCACCCGGATTTTGGGTGGTCTGGCGTGATTC
This sequence comes from Ceratotherium simum simum, assembly GCF_057802395.1. Lineage (NCBI taxonomy): Eukaryota > Metazoa > Chordata > Mammalia > Perissodactyla > Rhinocerotidae > Ceratotherium > Ceratotherium simum. The sequence goes on along the minus strand of NC_141934.1, from coordinate 18,991,593 downwards.
GGGAGGTCTGGGGTAGGATCCAGGAATCTGCATTTCTAACAAGCTTTCAGGTGATGCTGATGCTGGGGACGCAGGGAGCACACTTGGAGGACCACTGACTTAGACGCTAAGGGGTCGGGAGACAGGCAGCGTCACGGTTGGTTCAGCGGCTCAACGCTGGCAAGTCCACGGGTGGTTTCTGTGAATAAAGTTGTGTTGGCACACAGCCACGCCCATGTGTTCACATCGTCTGCAGCTGCCTCCCTGCTGTCACGGCCGAGACGAGGAGCTGCAACAGAAACCACAGGGCCTGCAAAGCCTAAAATATTTACTGTCTTCACAAAGGAGAAAAGGGAAGCCCAGAGCAGTTAAGTGACTTGCCCAGGGATACACAGCACGTAAGAAGTAAAGACAAAATTCAAACCCAGCTCAGCGAGATGGGCAGCCTCACTCACTCAGAACGTATGCACGTGGTAGGTGCTCACGCAGCGATGGTGCCCTTCTTGCACTTTTACTCCCAAGGGGTCCTGCCGGGAGTATGCCTGGCGAGGCAGCCAAGAGACGCAGGCCTGAAATTGTTCTTACATTTGGGGTTGGGAGTGGGGAGGGCGCTGGCCCATCTTTGGACTGGATGCTGCTTCCAGCACACAACCCACATCAAGCTGGATTTTCCCTATAAATATAAACCCCTTGTCATGCCCCCTGGTCCACGTACAAGTGAAACTCAACCTAAGGAAATGACCCAGGGGATGCCAGGCCCCACAGGCTTGATGAGCAGAAAGGGCCTTTTCATGACACACGCATGCATTCAAAACCCAACGGGGCCAGGCCCTGTCCATCACTCCTCCTCCGCCCGAGCCTGGAAACCATTTCTTAAATATTAAAACGTGGCCTCTAAGCTGGGAGATGAAACGCGAGGCAGCCTTCTTACCTCAGGTAGGAGATCCAGAGGCCCTCCTGGTGCAACTGTAACAGGATCCCTCCGTGAGGGGAACTAATCACCGTGAAAGCATTTTAGGGTAGAGGGGAAGGGCGGGGGCGAGACACGCCCAGCGGCCCGGCTAATTCCCCACAGCGACCCGGGTCAGAGGAGTCCACCTGCAGGAACCCTTGGAGCTCAGGCTCACGGCAGCTGCAGAGCCCAGAGCTACCGACAAGGAAGGAAGGGATGGCCAGACCCATTTCACAGATGGGGCTTGTCAAGTCTGGAGGGGCAACACATGAGATAGTCCCCCCAAAAGAAATGCGCAGGAAGCCACCCAGGGCTGTAGACGTGCAGGGCCCTCTTGCAACTGTAATAACCAGCATGGCACTCTCCACTCTGAAAGGCGGCCCAGGAGGGTGCTGGAAGCTGATGGCTAAAGAGTCAGGAGTCTCGTGAGTCAACCGTTGAACTGCTGGCAGCTTGAAATCAGCGACAATGGGAGTATTTACACCACGGAAATCAGCAAACACGAAAACCAGGATCTGCTGTGGTTGTTTTTCCGGAGAACGGGCTGACCAACACACCACTGCATAAGGCGGTAAAAATGCTTCAGGACTGAAGCCGGAAAGGCTTGTGTTCACATCCTGGCACCTCCGCCATGAGCCCATGACCTAGGCAAGTTATTGATCCCTCCGGGCCTCAGTTTCCTCATCTATAAAATGGAGCTGATACTAGCAGCTATGTCATAGGGTGCATGAGGATTAAATAAGATGTGTGAGATAGCACAGGCCTAGCCGGCACTTAATCAATGTTGGCCTTTCACTGCAATTAAAATAATAATGTATTCACTCACTCGTTTCTCCCAGCAATTTCTTCTTACTGCCCAGACTGCAGGCGCCCGTCCTCTGTGAAACCACGTGCCTGGATATCATGATATTAGGGCAGAATGAGGTAAATGAAAGAACTTGAACTTGAGAACCCCAAAGACCTGGGATGGGGTCCCAGCGTCTCAGCCCCTACCCACTGTGGGAGCTTGGGCACGTCACACGGCTTCTCTGAGCCATCATCTCCTCATGAGTAAAAACGGGAGGAGGAGAGCCCGCTGTGAGGCCATTGCCACGATTAAATGAGATACACGCTTGTAAAGCACGCGGTGGGGGCTTGCGTCTGAGGATGCTGACGGGGAAGCGTTTTCATCCCCCCATATTGTGATTTCTGCAAAGTTCTGTGCCCAGCACGGAGTAGGTGCTCAGTGAATTCCAGCTGAAGGACATCAACCCAGGAGGTTAACAGCCTTTCTCCCCTCCCCTCTCCCAGGAGGCCATCAGCTCGTCCCAGCAGCCGTGTTGTCAGCGGCAGGACAGCTGTTTCTTTAGGAGGAGCCGATAGAGTCGGTACTCACCTGGGCGGTGCCCTTCAGAAGCCAATGGCACCTAACCCACCATCTAATCAATGCCTCCTCTAACAGTACACAGGGACCCGCCAGCCTGGTTGTCTAACTGCAATCCCCACTCCCCAAAGAAACACACACTGTCCGTGCTCCACACCACGTCTGCCCAAGCCGTCCTTCCTCTTGGAACGCGGTCCCTTCCAGGCTCCGAGAGTCCTGCCCATCCTTCAAGGCAGGCTCAGCTCAGGCGTCCCCTGCCCAGAGAAGCTCCCCTCTGGTTAGGGACAGTCGCTGCTGACAAGTCTACACTCTCTGCTCTAGGCCGAGACACAGGCTCCGGCCAGACCTGGGTCCAAACCCAGGGTACGTGATTCTGAGCAAATCATTTGACCTCACAGAGGCTTGATTTCTTGAAAAGCTCCCCAGAACTCCTACAGGCATTACATGAACAAACAAAGCATGTGCAACGCAGTGCCTGGTCCTCAGCAAGCCCTTAATAAATGGCAGCTGCTATTTGTGCTGAGGACAAGCCCCACATTCTCCACCTCCATCCCCCAACACACACACCCCTTACACACAGGGGACGCTCAGCGAGTATCTGTTGGGGATCGGCTGGTGACCCAGGACGGCCGAGGGTGACCAGGGATGAGCCAACCGTGCAGTCTGCTTGTCTCCATCAAGCACCCACTGTGTGCGAGACTCGCACCCTGGGGAAAAGTGATGAAGGGATGAGCTGCAGGGTTCTGATGTGAGGGAGGCCGATCTGCAAGGGGAACAAGGATTTCTCTGCTACAGACAGGACCGAGCTCTCCACCATCAGAACTTCCCTGAGTTCCACTTTTCGCATCTGCCAAAATGGTAAGGACCCCACGTTATGGACTGTGTGAGCCCTCAATAAAACAAGCCACAGAGCGCAGAGGCAGCGTTAGAAAACGTTAGCCTTTATCACTACGATTGTTACTGGCGGTACTGAACCCCAGGGGGCATTACCTTGGAGTACAGGGTCAAGGGGGAGAAGGTGATGAAATAAAGGAAGGGCTTCCTGCCTTCCTGTGTCTTTGAACAGAGAGAGGACCCGTGCTGGGAAGAGTTGTGTTAGGAATGTGCTCAGCTGCAAGTAACAGTATCTCGCCAGGACTGCCTTCAACAGCGGGTTGAATTTTCCCACCTCACAAGTCCAGAGCGGGCTGCCCAGGGCTGGTGGGGAGCTCGGGGAGGCCAAGGTCCTGGACTGACATCACTGCAACTCTCTGGACCCCAGTTCACGGCCTCAGCTCCGCCACGACCCTCAGCCGCCAGCCTCCCACAGCAGAGGGGACAGGAGAGGTGGGGCACTTCCCAGAGCCCCCCACGGAGCCGCTGTTGCATCCCACCTGCCGGAGCTGGGTCACCTGTGTCCCTGTAAGGCAAGGAAGCCCTGGCAGAGGGCCGGGGGTTACCATGACTACTTAGAGACTCGCACAATTCACGCGCTGGGGCTGCGCCCACCCTCCCTGGAGACATTGCCCCTTAAACAACAAGACTATTAGCAGGAGCACGGAGGGGCAGTGCCCACCACGGCCTTCTTCCCCAGGATGCTTGTGTGGGGACAAGCGAGGGGCAGGGGCAGAGAGGACCCCGTCCCCAACACCCCAGGGGCTGAAGGTCCATCACGGCCTCAGGTGGGCCTATTAGACACCTACTGTGTGCCCGGCCCGTGCCTGATGCCACGGGAGGTACAGGAGACTCAGCCCCTGCCCCTAAAAGGACAACATAGTCAAGTCACAGACACAGGACACACGCGGCCGTCTAAAGGGAGGCCCCTGCACTGCCCCCGGCTGCCAGGTTCAGGGGGTCTCAGGGCCTGAAGACGGGGCAGGCCGGGGGGGCGGCGCGGAAGAGGCGAGGCCATCCCGGGCGAGGGGCTCGGCTGAGCACAGGAGGAGGAGGCAGCCCCCCGGCCTAGAGCCTCCTTCCCACGCTGAGAACACTGCTATGAGATGTCAGGCCTGCCCTGAACGCTGGAGACAGGGGGACGTTTCCACAGACTGGTGGTTCCAGTACCAAACAACAATGAACGGAGATCACCCGCTGGAAGCCAAGCCCTGCACTGAGCACGTCACAGGATCATCTCATCTGATCGGCACAACAAGCCAGCACCACGCAGGCCGGCATTTTACAAAGGAGGAGACTGAGGCACGAGGCAGTAAACACCTGGAGAAGCAGTAGGATGGGAGGGTGTCCGTGCAGGGCAAGAACACGATGTTCCCACCTTGGCGCAGCCACAAACACTCTGCGTGAGCCCAAGTCCTGTGCCCTTTCTGGGCCTCATCTTCCCCGTCTGTCAAAGGGATGCACAGAGCTCCACTGGCTACAGGCTCTAAGGTGGTGCGTCTGGAACGCATTAGAAACCTGGGGGCCTTCCATAACCCTGACAGCCTGGTCACATCACAGGCCAATTCTGTCAGAATGTCTGGGGGTGGAAACAGGCGTCGGTGGGGATTCCTTTTTTTTTCAAAGTCTCCAGGTGATTCCGACATCAGTCAAGTTTGGGAGCCGTTGGTCCAAGGACTCCAATTTCCTGGCCTCCTGTGACACAGCGAGGATGGCCTGGGATAGGCCATCCTATATGAAGGTACTGAGGCAAAAATAAAACTAGATTAAATGGCCACAATAGGCAAATCCATAGAAACAGAAGCAGATGGTGGGTGCCAGGGGCTGGGAGAGGGAGGATGGGGAGTGACTGCTTAACTGGTCCGAGTTTCCTTTTGGGGCGATGAGAATGTTCGAGAACCAGACAGTGATGATGGCTGCACAGCATGGTGGATGTACTAAATGCCACTGAGTTGTACATTTAAAATGGTTAAAATGGTAACTTTTATGTTATGTATATTTTACCACAATAAAAAAAAATAAAGATAAAAAAATAAATAAAAATGAAGCAATTCAATTAAAAATAGGTGTGTCTCTCAGAAGGTCAGGACTTGGTGGTCCAGCAAGGGGACACACAGGGTCGGAGCCCGGCCTCTGGAGGCAGATCTGGGTTCAAATCCCCACGCTGCGACCTGCTAAGCGGGCGCTGTGTGACCCCGAGCAGGTGACCTCACCTCTCTGAGCCTCTCTCGTGCGTCCCTACAATGGAGGTAAGAAAACTCCAGACCTGAGTGAGACATCCTGGGGCTCCGTAGAAAGTGCTCCGCGTGGGGAGCGCAAGCTACTGCTCCTCTGAGCCACGGGCGAGCATCTCAGGGGTTTCAGGAGGCCAGGAAGCTGGGCCTGGGAGGAAAGGGACTTGCGCACAGTCAGCCAGCGGGGTAGAGGCCAAGCACCGGAGCGCGGGGCGGCCTGGCCACCTCCCTGCCGGCTTTTTCAAGGGCCACGTGACGCCCGGGCCCGGGCTCCGGGTCCCGCGGGGCGCGGGCGGGCGGGGGCGGCGCCGCCAGGTGAGGCCGCCGCCAGGTGAGGCCCGCGCGCCGCTCCGCCGCCTCCCGGTCTGCGGCGACACCTGCTGGCCGTGCGCGGAGGGCCCCGACCCCCGCTCTGACTGCCTGTTGCAATTGCGCAAATCCATCCCCGAGCATCGACTATGTGCGGGGTGCGCACCCTCTCTGCTCCCCTGGAGTTTACAGACCACCAGAAAAGTCAGTGAGAGACAGGAAAAGAGATGCAAGGTGTATCATTCCTTGCTCAGATACAGAATAACTTCAGTCGAGGAGGTCCCAGCCCATCCTCTCTGAGATAACACAGAGATGACTTAGAAGAAGCCAAGAAACTCTCCATGGAGAGGGGGTGAAAGTAATCCAAGCAGCGGAAACAGCATGTGCAAAGGCCCTGAGGTAGGAAGGAGACTGGTTATTTACAGAATGTGAAAAAGGCCGGGGCTGAAACATAGTGAGCGTGGTATGAAGTAGGTCGAGACTCTCTATCTATACTCTCACTGTTCCCCTGGGAGAACAGAGACCTGGAGGGGAAAGGACTTGCCCTACATTACAGATGAGGCAGTGACAGTCAAGTGTGGCGGACCCCCAGTCCAGAGCTCTCTCCACCACTCCACGCCAGCCATGTCTTCTGTTGGTGTCCAAGAATCCATTCATTCGTTCGATGCACATTCCTTGAGCAGCTATTATGTGCCAAGGACTGTGCTAAAAAGCATTAAGGATATAATGGTAGATGAGACATATTCCTTAAGATGCTCCTATTCTAGTGAGGGCATCTAAACAGACTCGGAAGGTTAGAGAGGGCTCCCCCTTCCCCACAAAAGACGAACCCAAAGGAATGAATCTCTAATGGTGGAAATCTGACACAAGTAGAGGCCAGTAGAGGAGATATCTCAGCATGCGCCAAAGCATACCATAGGAACAAATTATTTTAATCAAGCCTTCTCCCCACTTTTTTGTAGAAGTGAAAAGTTAGGTCACAGAGGGGTTGAGTTGGGATACTGCGCTGAACCTCTACTGAGATGTCAGAATCCTGTTGGCAGATTAAGCTCAGGGGACGTGTCTTAGTAATAGGAGTTACGCCAGTTCTCAGACAAGAGAACCTGTCCTCAGCTTTCCTCAGACAAGGGGGAGAGTCCTCAATGCACACTGCCCAGGTCAGGCTGATGGGGCTAATGTCACCCCCCACCCTCCTCTCCTCCTCATCGTCGTCCCATTCGGAACTTATCATCATTGGCATCGCTCACCATTTGCTCTGGACCAGCCCCCACGTCCCCGATTTATTAAACCAAAGAAGGTTTATTAATCAGCACCCCTGTTCCGGCTTCAGCGTTTGGGGCTGGGCCAGACGCACAAAGGCAACAGCTGCCCTTGAAGAGCTCTCAGAAGAGGCAGGTTGACGTTGAAACGAATCATCTCAACCCGGGGGAGGCAACCTGCACCCGCGAGGAAGCGCAGACGGCCGTGGGCTCCCGCCGCCTGGAGAGGTCTTGAGAGAGAGAGGACGCGTGAACCGCAAGGCTGCTCATCCTCATCTCTAGTCCGGGGGTTCTCAAAGCGTGGCCCTGAGGCAGCAGCATCTTCGCCACGTGGGGACCTGCTAGAAATGAAACTCTGGGGTGGCGCCCACCGCCTGTGCTTTGAGCCCCCTCCAGGTGGTTCTGACGCTCGCTGAGGACTGAGAGAAACTCTGGCTGAGGAGGGGAGGTCCAGCGGAGCCCGTGAATCTGGGTTTTTAACAAGCATCCAAGTGGTTTTCCGTGATCCGCGTGTCTGGGAAGAGTACTGTAGTTACAATCACTGATTTTTCTTTTCACCCAACTTTTACATTCCCTTTTCTTCTTTTGTCTCTGAAGTATCATCTCATCTTAATATTATGAGTGTGTTTGTTCTCACAGACAGTCAGGACCACACCAGAAAAGCAACAAGCACAAATGTGGTCAATGAGGGATGTGGTGACCAGCCGTCCATTAGCCCAGGACTCTCCTGGTTTTAATGCTGAAAATCCCACATCCCAGAAAAACTTTAAGTCTCGGGAAAACCAGGACGGTTGGTCACCCTAGGTGGGCATTTATATATGTGCTTCATTGTGACCCAAAAAACATGAAATGCTAGGAGTTTTGAATTGCAGTTTCTACAACGTTTGTGTGTCCATCCTAATCCTAACCCAAATTTGGTAACCTTTCACCATCGTCACCTTTCTGATTTGCTACTGCTGATCCACCTAACTAACAAAGCTCGTAGACAAAGTGTTACACATTTCATTTTATGGCCATTGGACTTATGAATATCATTAAAACTTGGCTCCGTGAGGTCAAAAGTATGATTCAGCAATTCTGCTGTTGGGAGAAGCTTCTAGAGAAATTAGGTAGAAGAAAGTTCATAGCTACATTGGTTGTAATAGTCTTGAAATATGAAAACAACATCAATGGTCAACCAGAGAACGGACCACCACGTGGTGCTGAAAATCAATGAACCAAAGCTACACGTATCAACGTGAATATCGGAAAAACTTGGTGTCATGAGAAGAATGCAAGTTGCAGAAGGCTCCATCTAGTACTCCATTTATAAAAAGCGTAACTGACTGCAAAATGACTGTATAAATTTTTATAGATGCATAATATGTAATAAAAGTATAAAAATTGGCGTGAGAATGATAAACAGGATGACGGTTCTCTCCAGAGGCAGGAAGGAGAGGATGGAGGGAATGAGGGCTGCAGAGGGTTCTAATTGTATTTTTTAACTGCCTGTTTTATCTCTTAAGCTGAAACATGTGATAAATCATTATATTATTGTAATAAAAGTCATTATATTATTCTCCATACTTTTTGCCATGTCTGAAATATTTCATAGTACATGTTTTGCATACTTTATGGTTTGTACTGGGATCCATGCTGTTTTCAACACACAAAGTCTCCATGACTAGATAAAATTTGAAAATGTCTGGCTGATTAAACCAAACAGGAGTTTCTTGTGCTGTATTGAGTATGTATGTTTTCTTATGGAAAGAATTTGTATATTTCTCATTCATTCACTGAATCCCTGCTGCCAGCAAAGGACTTGAAGATACCTTGTAGGTCCTCAAGTCATGTTTGCAAATGAATAAAATATTGACCAAAACTCTTCATTTTATCAGTGAAGGAACTGAGGCTCAGAAGTGAAATGGTTTAGCTCAAACCAGACACTGACATAGAGGGAGAACCAGGGACTAGCACCGTTGTCTCTCAAACCCTCCAGGGTAGTCCTGTTCCTCCACCCAGTGCTTCTCAACGTGGGCTCCCTGGCCTGCTTTGTCCTGGCAGGGTCAGCAGTATACCTCACGCGGTTGCCACAATTCTGTTCTCTGCCCTAACATCGCCCGCAGAGACCTTCATCTCCCCGACTCACTGCACTGATAACATGATGCTGATTACATCTGCTGAGCAGGAAGTAGCAAGGACTTCAGATGCCTTCATAAGACAAGCAGACGAGAGGGAGAAGATAACCCCCCAAAAATTCAGGGGCACACTCTTCAGTGAAGTGTCTGGGCCACAATCATCTGGAGTATGTTGAGATATCTCCTCCGAGGTGAGAGACAAGTTACTGCACCTTATACCACCTACAGTCCAAACCAGACACACTGCTTGGCAGCCCTTTTAGGTTCTGGAGGAGACATGTAACCCATCTGAGTGAGCTACTTTGACCCATCTACAGAGCTACCCCTAAGGCTGCCAGTTTCGTGTGGGGACCAGAACAAGAGAAGGCTCTGCGGGGAGCTCAGGCAGCAGCACACGCTGCCTACAATCCAGCAGATCCCCCGATACCACGACGGTTCCACTGCAGTGGAAGATGAGACCACCAGCCAGACATTTTGGACTCCTCATGCCACTGAACCAAGAAGGAAAAAAAGAGGAGGAGATAGTTTACTGGCTGGAGTGGTTGATCCCTATGACATTGGGGTGGAAATTGGGGTGCTCCAACACAGTGGGGCCCAGGAAGATGATGTCTGGACCAGGGGGTTCTCGGGTGCCTCTAGAACTTCCACACCAAGTAGTCAAGGTGAATGGAAGACCCCGGCAGCCAAAATCTGTCAGGATGGTTGAGGACTCAGACCCCTCAGAAATGAAGATTTGGGTCACTCCACCGAGGAAATGACCCCCATCAGCTGAAGTTCCCACCAGGAGTGGGAGAAATACAGAATCATTGGTAGAAGAAGGAAGCCCTCTCGATACCAATTCTGGCCTCATGGCCATGACTACAGAAACAAGGACTTTGCGTGTATTCTATTTGCGTGTTAAATGGATGTTTGTTTTTATATGCTAACCGTCATCTTCCTTCTCCTCCTGCCCATTTTTATTTTATATACAAGTTGTTAGAAGTTAATGTTACAATTCACCCTCTAGGGACCAGAATATTCAGGAGAACTGTGACTGAATTTCAGGAGTGACTTATATCTCCAGTTACAAAGAAAACGCCCCTTGCGATTGTGCATCCTCTTATTTTGGAGAAAAGAGTGGGAATTTATTGGTAAGAAGCGTGGCTGTATCTTGTTAGATAGGAATATAAAGTTGTTTTGCTGGTGTAGATAATAAAAACGTAGGTAGCAGGGTACATATAGAAGCTGAGTAGTCAAAGGAGGGAACTGTGCTGTTATCAATTTATTGTCTCTAGCTCCAAATTCACCCTTTTTGCCTGCTCCGTGAGGAGGAACCTGGGCCCCTTAAATACTTTCCCTCTGCCAGATGGCACCACGTTAAGCTTTGCCAGTAGAGGGCGCTGGAGAGACACTGCAGGAGGAAGGGGCTCTTTCCTGGGGCTGATGGGCTGTCACCAGGCTTCTCCGGAGCGCCCCCCAGTGGCCGGCTTCGGCAGTGCATGGCAGTCAGCAGCATCCTGCAGCCTCCCCCAGGCCTCCCCTTCAGGCATTTTTGTAGCAGAGCAATGGAGTCCCTCCAGCTTTCCCTGGCCCCCTGGGGGGCGGAGTTCCAGCAAGTTCTGCTGGCATGACACCACAGCACGTCTCTGCCATCTGGTGAACCATAGCCATGCCCTCCCAACCAGGTCTGGAGCTCAGCCCTGTTGGGGGCTGCGGAGGCCTCCTTGGGTTCTCCACCTCAGCCCTAGGGTAGTGGCTGCTCTTCTAGCTGCGACTCCTGTGTTCTTTAGAATTCTCTGTAATTCTCACTAACAACTTAAGGCAAATACCACCTGCCCTGGCGAGGGGGACCACCTAGAAGTCATCTCAGGCCATCCTACCCTCTCCCCCTCCTCTCCCATTCTGTCCCCCCTCCTGCCCGTTTTCCCTCCTCTCCTCCTCTGTCCTCTGTTCCCCCTCCTCCTCCTCACCTTATCACCTCCCCTCCGTCCTTTTTCAAAAATAAAGAGCTCCAATTTTATGCACTTGAGATGAAGAATGCATCAAGCCCATTAGTGCTTGGCAGAGGGCTCCTGGCTTTCTCTGTGATGTCACAGTGGGAAGGGGTGGGCAGGGGGCGCCAGGCAGGCACAAAGGGCCTTCATGGTCACCTCCCCAGCCCAGAGGCCGGTACAGCACTGGCCTGCCTTCAGGCACTTCCTGACCGCTCCCTCTCCAAATGTGCTCCTTCAGTGAACGTGGACTGAAAAATCCACACAGAAGGGTCTAAAGAAAAACTGAGACTCGCAGACATGCCGCCAGGTGTGGAGGGGCTGAACATTTCATTCTGGAACCGGGGTTCGGTGGTCTCCCCTCTGCTCCCATGGGAGGGAGAAAATTGGCACAGTGTGGGGCAGTCAGAGCGCCCCCTACTGGCCAGTTGTATCATACGGAAATAGAGAAGTGTCACATGCACCCTATATATAAACACGTTATATGATAACACATGTCATACATTATCAAGGGGCTTTTGATAACAGATTATGGGAGACGCCGTGCCTGTCCATCAGGGGTGGACGGATTACAGTAGACCCACAGTTTGGAATGCAAGGCAGCCATTTAAAGAAAGGGGTAGATCTATGGATGAGCCTGGAAATGTGTCCATGAGGTGTTGATGAGGAAACAAAAGCAATTTGCAAATGTACGTGTGAACATGGGCATTTTTTATTAAATCTGGAAGGGGTAAGTACCACCTTGTAAAAATCATAATGTCAAAGGGGAAGGAGTTGAGGAATGCGGAGACCATCACTTTCAACTTCACAGACTTCAGTAATATTTGATGATTTTACCGTGTGTATATGATCATTTTGTAATAAAACTGAGATATTTCCAGTTTGGAAAATGAATGCATGGAATGCACACACAGACTTAGGCCCGTCAAGTCCCCTCTCTGGGCCTCAGTTTTCCCATCTGTAAAATGGAGATGACCTTCTCTTCCTCATATTATCTATTTAACACAGATTTATATAAACACTTTTTCTGTGCCAGGGACTGTTCTAAGTGTTTTATAAATATTGATGCAATCAATCTTTATAACGAGGCTACAATGGAGAGACTATTATTATCCCCATTTTATTTGTAGATGAGAGAACTGAGGCACAGAGAGGTTGAGTGACTTGCCCAAGCTCACCCAGCTAATAAGTGGCAGAGCCAGGATTCGAACCCAAGCAGTCAGGCTCCAGAGTCTGGCTTCTTAGCTACTATACAAGGTTGGGAAGAGTCAGTGAGAAGGTATGTAATGTGGTTTCCATATAATATGTGTTAGTAATATTTAGTGGATGGTGAGAATGCTTCTCAGTCTCTACCTAAAAGTGTGTACTCCTCACAACCCCCTAGGACGGCTCCTGGCCCATAAAAGCATTCAGGACCCAATTGCTGAATTAATGACTGTGGGACTGAATGAATCAACAGATATTTAGATCACAGCCTTATGTTTCTTGGCTTTTTTGCATGGCCAGAAGTTAGCACGTAGTAGGGGTAAGGGGTGGAGGGAGAGAGATGAACGCATTTGGAACACAGTAGGCCCTCAGGAAATGACTGATCAATTATAGCAGGGTGGCTTTTCTTCTGTTTCCTCTAGCCCCACCCTGACTCTCCCACTAGACTGGGAGCTCGTAGAGGGCGGGGACCCCAGCACCCAGCCCAGGGCCTGGCACACAGTAGGTGCTCAGGAAAGACTGAAGAACACACGGCTGAGCAGAGTGGGGCCTGAAGGAGCAGAAGGGGCCAGGGCTGGGCCTGAGAGCTCAGGCAGAGCGACCCCAAAGGTCCAGCGCCCTTGCCTCTATGGGCAGCTGGGGATGGCACCTGGCCGTGCCCTGGGTGAGAGACAGCGGGATCTGCCTCCGGGAGACGGGGAAGCAGAGAAGAAAGCAACTGAGGGAGGGGGCCAGAGTCCAAGGTCGGGGCGCCGGGAGGAAGGCTGCTGGCTCTCAGCTGTGGGTCTGTGGCTAAGAAGAGCCCCCTCTCCACCATGCCTTTTTGGGGGAGCTCTTTCCTGTTCCCTCCAGGGGAAAGCATCCTGACCCCAAGGAAAAGGCTCCTAAAGGAAAATATATGCAGTATCCCCTTAAAAGTCCTCCTTCCCTCCCAAAATCTCGAGTGTCCACCCTATAACTAATGGCACCCCAGGAAGAGCCTCTCCCCATGAGTGAAGCCCCCAGAGGCAGTATAAAAATCAGGCCTTCCTTCTCCTGGTTTGCCCGGCCCTACCCACTCCTCCCGAAACCTGGTCCATTTCAGTCTCCTTTCACCTCCTTCCCTCCTGGAGACGAGACTCCCATCGTTAATTTTTGTAGATGTCCCTGCGCTTGAAAAGAATGTGTGGTCTCCACTTATGGGGTTCTACGCATGTCCATTAGATCTGGGTTGTTAATTGTGTTGTTCCAATCTTCTGTGCTCTTACTTACTTTTTAGGCGTCTCTCGATTACCGGGAGAAGCATGTTAAAATCTTCCACTGTCATTGTGGATTTGGGATACGTTAAGTGCATACAAGTTTAAAATTATTACATCTTCTGTGAATTAAGCCTTTTAACATTATATTGTAAGCCTCTCTGTTTCTGACAGTGATCTTTGCCATAAAGTCTTTTTGGTCAGATATTAATTTAGTTGGACTAGCTTGCTCTTAGTATTTACCTGGCTTATATTTTTGTATCTTTGCATTTATAATCTTTCTGCACCCTTACGGTTTTAGCTGTATCTTTTATAAACAATGTATAGCTGGTTATTATTTTTATTTTTGTTCTTAATCCAATAAGACGATGCTTCTTATCGGTATTACTGATATGTTTAGATTTATTGTGATTGCTGATATATGTGGATCTATAGCTAACATCTTATTTTTGAACTATTTATCATGTTTTTTCTACGAATCTTTTTTTTCCCCCTTTTCTACCTTCTACTGGATTGACCAAGTTTTTTTAATTTCCCCTTTTACTTTTCAAGGGTTGGAAGCTATACATTATCATCCAATTTATTTCAGTGTCTATACTTAAATTTTTAATTTGTCCCCTTCATTTCAAGCTAACTGTGGGTAATTGAGTTAATCAATGTCTCTACCTTCCTCTCCAGCAATACGAAGACTTAGAACACTTTCATTCAGATTATCCTGTGACGGGACAGTCACGTGCCGCATAACGATGTTTTGGTCAATGACAAATTGCATATATGACTGTGGTCCCATAAGATTAGTACCATACAGCCCAGGTGTGTAGCAAGCTATACCATCTAGGTTTGTGTAAGTCCACTCTGTGATGTTCGCACAATGACGAAATCGCCTAATAATGCATATCTCAGATTGTATCCCCGTCGTTCAGTGACTCATGACTGTATTTCCACATGTTTTTATATCCTCAAAAACACTCATTGGGGCCGGCCTGGTGGCGCAAGCGGTTAAGTGTGCGCGCTCCGCTGTGGCGGCCCAGGGTTCGCCGGTTTGGATCCCGGGCGCGCATCGATGCACCACTTGTCAAGCCATGCTGTGGCAGCATCCCATATAAAGTGGAGGAAGATGGGCATGGATGTTAGCCCAGGGCCAGTCTTCCTCAGCCAAAAAAAGAAGAGGATTGGCAGATGTTAGCACAGGGCTGATCTTCCTCACAAAAAAAAAAAAACACTCATCATTGTTGTTGTTTTATACAATTAGTGCATTTCAATTTACCCACATATTTGTCAATTTCTTTTGACCATTTCTTCCCACCTTCCATGCTTCCTCCTGCCTTTGGTTTCCTTTGACCTAAAGTATATACGTTAGTAGTTATTTCGTCATGGCACTTGATGATAAAGGCTTTTCTTTTGTTTGTTTGAACACGTCTATTTCAGCCCTCACTCTGGACGGATAGTTTCGCTGGGTGGAGCATTCCGGTGTCAGTCTCTGTGTTCTCAGCACTGCGAGGACTGTGACTTTTACCTTCTGCTGTTGCTGCTGAGAAGTGCGAGGTCAGGCCTTCGTGGGCAATCCTTCTTTTCAATCAGTTAAGATCTTTGCAATGGATTATGGCATTTTCTTTGGCTCTGTGTTCTGCAGTCGTCTTATGACATGGATTTATTTGTATTTGTCCTGCGTGGGGGTAGTTGTCCATCTTTTTTTTTTTTTTTTTTTAAAGATTTTATTTATTCATTTTTTTTCCCCCCAAAGCCCCAGTAGATAGTTGTATGTCATAGGTTCACATCCTTCTAGTTGCTGTACGTGGGACTCGGCCTCGCGTTGGACGGAGAAGTGGTGCCCTGGGGCATGCCCGGGATCCGAACCCGGGCTGCCAGCATCAGAGCGCGCGCACTTAACTGCTAAGCCACGGAGCCGGCCAGTTGTCCATCTTGAATCTGAGGATTCATGTCTTTCCTCAGTTATGAAAAAATATTCTTTGAATAATGCTTCTGTCCAATTTTCTCTGCTCTCTCCTGCTAAAATTGCTGTTACATATTTATCAGACCTCATTCTAATGTCACGGGCTCTTAACGTCTTTTTTATATTTTCTGTCCCTTAATCTCTTTGGGTGGCATTCTGGAATTTTCTCACTTTCATCTTCTAGTTCACCCATGTGCTCTTCATCTGTCCTGTTTACTCCAAGGATTAAGTCTGATGCTAAATTTCACTCTACGCATTAATTTGAAAAGCTCAGATATTCCTATATCAGAACTAGTTTTTAATACTTTTTTTTGAAATACAGTTATTGTTTCCTTTATATTCTTATGTATTTTATTTAAAGGATTTCAGAATGTCACTCTGAGAGGGATCCCTAGGCTTCTGTAGTCTGCCAAGAAGGTCACGGCACAGAGAAAGTTGAGACTCTGATCTAAAAGGATGGTTTTCATACGTGATCCAAAATTTGTAGGTATTTTGTAAGCAGAGGGGTTTTGGTTTGGCAGTTCACAGTGTCGCCAGAGGAAAAGCCAAGTCACTCTTCGGGATGCCCAAGTGTGTCCCCAGCACTGCCTGGCCCCGACTCATGGACAGGTCTGGCAGGGTAGGGAATGGAGTCAGGAAGATCCCAGGCCCTAGCTACCACTGAGTCTGGCCTTCAGTTAGCCCCCTGGTTGAGTAGAGATACCTGGCACAAATAATTAAGATAACTTGAAATGTACTCAAAGATGTTTCCTTTGGGAGGGAATTCTCATGACTCAGAGCCAGAGAGGAGGGAGTGGGGATGAACTCCTCAGGGGCTGGTCCAGGCCCTGAGACAACAGGGATGTACAAGGTGTGGATCCACCTCTGGGGCATTCAGTCAACAAGGGACAGAACCACTTTAATTTAATGGGGAAACCAAGGCTCCCAAGTGCTTGCCCAAAGGTTAGCAAAGGTAACATGCACCCCCATGGGAGTGCACGGTGCAGAGGCTGCTTCTCGGCAGCAACAGTGCCCACGGGCAACACTCTTTACAGTTTATAAATGGCTTCCATCCTCCCAGCAGTCCACCGAGCCCCCCTTTTAAAGATAGGGAAACTGAGGCTCAGAGGCCAAGTCATGCAACTTCTCTGGGCCTCAGTTTCTTCATCTGTCAATGGGGATAATAATGGCACCGACCTCTTCAGGCTGGTGTGAGAATGAAATGAGTTGATGTATACAAAGTGCTTACAATAGTGTTGGAGATAATAGTAACAGTAGGTACCATACAAGTGTTAGTGGTTCATATTACTCACACATCATCCAGAATCTGACCTCCCCACTGCCCCTGGTTACACTCTGCCACAGTGCTTTGTTTTACTTTCTTCATAGACTTATCTGTGTCTGAAATTCTGCACTCATTCCCTGTACGCTCCTTTACCGAGTCTCACGCACAGATCACGTGTGCCACGAGGACGGCGACCTCGCCTGGTTTATCCACTGAGCGCCCGGGGCATGGTGGCACGTGATAGATATTTCTTAAGTTTGTGAGTGGCTAGGAAGCTGATGGAGGTTTGATTTCAGGGAATTCCCCAATAACTCTGAGCTACGGGCCAGCCATTCACTGTGGACTACAGAAAGTGGCCTCTGGAATGCACACACCTCATCAGCCACAGCCACGCTTAGAGTCAATGCCATCATGTCTAGCCCATCTCCTCCAACGGCGTCCTCACTCCTGGGCTACGTTTATTTTGTGCTCCTAATATGCTCCGCTTGGATCTCTATTTATAACACCTGTTGTTATTATTGATTTCCTGGGCAGTTGGGGAAGGTTCTTGTAAGCAAGAATGACACTCGTCATTGCTGAATCTCCAGCAAGTGCCAGGCATTGGGAAGGTGTTTGAATGAATGAATGAATGAATGAATGAATGAATAACAGATGACACCAGGATAGGGTTACCAGATATAAGATACTTAGTTTAATCTGAATTTCAGACAAATAATGAATACTTTTTTAGTATAAGTATGTCCCAAGTACGGCATGGGCTATACTTATACTGGAAATCCTTTGTTGATTATCTGAAATTCAAGTTTAGCTGGACATCCTGTGTTTTTATTTGCTAAGTCTGGCAACCTTATAGGAAAGGCCCCTGCAGCACGGGACAGGAAGGGGTGACACAGGTCACACTAAAGTGTGGGCCTGGGCTTGCTGGGCAGGCGGGCCCAGCAGGCAATGCGGTCACAAGAACAGTGGCTTCTAAAGTGTGGCTGTGAGGTATCTGAGCCAGGGAAGGTGGCCAAGGGCCTGGGGTCGACCCCTCTGCCTCTGAGCTTGTACAGGGATGGTCAGGGCACACTGAGGGAGGACGGCTGCAGAGGGAAGAGGACATGTCGAGAAGGTCACTTTGGAGAAAAGGAACGCTCTCATTTCATAACCTGGCACTCTCGGGGTCTAGCATATAACGCCTCCAGAAAGGCATGCTCAGCTGGAAACACACACGCACACATGTGCACACACACACACGCACGCACACAAGCACACACCCTGAGGCCGCTTCCAATCTGTCTTCCCCGAGCAAAGCACGATCTTGAGAGACCAGCAGGGCCGTAAGACATTCTGTTTACCATCAGGAAACACCGCTGTCTTCCCAAGTTAAAAAACAAGCAAGAAAAAAACCTGCCTCACACATTCCTACAGAATTTTAGGTATTTTTAAATTTAACTCTTTATTATGGAAAATTGCAAACGTCCACAAAAGCAGAAAGAAGAATATTAGAAGCTCCACATGTCTGTCACCTGGATTTAGCAATCGCCAACATTTTGCAGCTGGGTTGCATCTCTGCCCTCTCTCCCCGCACACAGACACACTGATTTCTCCTGTGAGTATTCTTAAAGCCAAGCTCAGACATCATATCATTTTATCCAACTTTACAGTTTTTAAGGGTTTGCACAGTCACCGGGTTCTCTCCGAGAGGTGGTGTTATAATCCCATTTTACACACGTGGAAACTGAGGCTCAGAGAGGTGACGATCTTGTCCAAAGGGACGGAGGTGCGCGTGGGACCCAGCTGTCAGAACCCCCAGGCCCTAAGACACTCCTCCCTCCACCAGGCCCCAGGCCAAGCCCATGGGGGCACCGCCCTGAGCCCCCCGCCAGCCCTCCCCTTCATCCCCCCCAAGGCAGGGCTCCAGACGGCCGGACTTTGATCTCTGCCAGGGCTGAATTCCAGATGGAGGCCTCGCCAGCCGGCTCGGGCAAGGCGATTGATGGGGTGTTAATGATGTCAGAGTTTACAGACAAACTCCGGGCCTGGGCCGGGGGGCGCAGGGCCGATTGTCAGCAGTGATGGGAAGCAGACACCTCGGCCCCATCGGCTCAGGGAGGAGAAGGCGCAGGGTGAGGAGAAGGGCCGGGGGCTTCTCCCACCGGAGCAGCCCGCAGCGTCAGAACACCTGTCAGGTCGAGCAGGGCTGCCGGTTCCTCAAGGATCTCGGGGCGTCGGGGGTGTACTGAAACCTCTCCACGCGGGATCTAGCGGGAAGGGCTCTGGCCTCGGAGTCCAGGGGCAGCCCCTGAGAAGGACCTCGCTCCAGCTCTCCCTCTCTGGGCCTCAGTTTGCTCATCAATGACAAAAGAAGGTGGGACGAGAGCAGAGGGCAGCACAGTTTTTCCGCAAAGGGCCAGGTAGCAAATGCTTCCGGCTTTGCAAACTACATGGTCTCCATGGCAACTACCAGACTCTGCTCTTGTAGCCTGAAAGCCGCCATCGACAAGACAGGATCCAGTGCGCATGGCTGTATTCCAATAAAACTTTATTTACAAAAACAAGTGATGGGCCAGATTTGACCCTCAGGCTGTAGTTTGCTGACCCCTAGATTAGACAGTCATTAAAGGCTCTTTGTACCCTGGAAAATGTGTGAATCAGAGATTAGGGTTCAAAAACACATATACCCGTGGGGCAGGGCAGATAACGTGAACTAATAGACAAAAGCCAGTGCAAGGCAGTAGGGAGCAGTAAGGATTGAGGCAAACTGGAGAGCCCACGCCTTGACTAAAAGGGGATGAGGTGGGGGGCTCTCGACTCAGCTCCAGCCAATTGTCGCCACGTGGAAATGCAGACCAACTTGCTCCCAGATCTAAATAAATACATTTATAAGCTGGTTTTATTGGAGAGAACAGCTGGAAATTTGTTTTTTTTAAATGTGAATTACCCAGTTTCGAAATGTTGGATACTAACTCAAACTTTTGAAAAACCTTGTGTGGCCCGAATCTCATCACACACGGCTGCAGGCCGTATGAGGCCCAAGGGCCACCCGTTTGCAAACTCTGCACCACGCTCAGAGTTTCCCCCACTGCCAAAACTGTTAGTAATTTACAGAAGCACAGCGATGACCTGGGGCCTCATCTTCATTGGACCGGTTTTCCTTTCTGCACCCGGAAGTCCACAGGCTGATGCAACGGCGAAGAACACTGATGAGGGAGGAGGCTGGCCTCAGCCTTCATAACTTCAGAGGCCTTGGCCAAAGAATCCCCCTGGAGGGCAGTTTTGCTGTCGGCAGGGGACAAGTGACCTGTCAGGCTACTTTGCCTGGGACTTGAGGGGACACAGAGGCTTCTCTGCTTGGGAGGGACGAAAGCAAGAATGTTCCTCCAGCCGCCTGACCTAAAGTCCCCAGATGGCCAACCAGCTCAGGCCCCTGGGGGCTTGCCCCTCTGAGCCGACCCCTCAGGGAGCAGCACTGCTCTTGTAAATTGCCATCTTCCAGCTGGGGCGGAAGGGCCAGGGTGGCCAGCCTGCTGGGCTTCGCTGCCCACTGTCCCTAAGGCAACAGCCAACAAGACCTGCGGTCCCGGAAACGGCTTCGCGGGGCAGGAGGCAGAGTGGGCAGATGTGTGGGGCTGGCCCGGGACGGGGATGTTTATTTTTATTTGGGGGGCCTGTAGGCCTGCGAGCCATTAAAAAAATGCCTATTAATCTTCCTGTTGATCTCAGAGGGTAAGATTAGTGCCAGAAATGAGTCTGGAGCTGCAAGGACGTGGGAAGGATGTTTAAACACTCTGCCCGTGTGAATCGGTGAGGGAGACAAGACGCCTTCCATCACCACTCCACACGAGTTATCAAGCGGGTCCTGTTTTTTAATCTTTTTAAAATCAGGTATATCGAGGTATAATTTATTTTCAGAAAATGCACCCATTTTGGTGCAGCCACTCTGGAAAACACTGCGGAGCTTCCTCAAAAAATTAAAAATAGAACTGACATATGATCCAGCAATTCCAGTTGTGGGTATATACCCAAAAGAGTTGAAAGCAGGGTCTCCAAGAGATATTTGTATGTCCATGTTCATCGCAGCATTACTCACGACAGCCAAAGAGTGGAAGCAACCCAAGTGTCCATGAATGGGTAAACAAGACGTGGTATATCCAAACAAGGGAATATTACTCAGTCTTAAAAAGGAAGGGAATTCTGACATGTTACAATATGGATGAACCTTGAAGACATTACGCTAAGTGAAATAAGCCAGTCACAAAAGGAAAAATCCTGTGTGATTCCATTTATACGAGGTACCTAGAGGAGTCAAATCCATAGAGACAGAAAGTAGAATGGTGGGTGCAGGGGCTGGGGTGGGGGGGAGAAAGGGGAGCTGCTGATTAATGGGGACAGAGTTTCAACTTTGCAAGATGAAAAAGTTCTGGAGATTAATTGCACAAAAATATAAATAGACTTAATACTACTGAATGGGACCCAGAAATGACTATGATGGTACATTCTATGTTGTATGTTTTTTACCACAATTGAAATTTTTAAAAATGCACCCATTTTAGGTGCAAAGTTCCTTGGACTTTGCCCAATATAACATCACCCCAATCAAAATAAAAACTTTTCCCTCACTCGAGAAAGTTCTCTCACGCCCCACTGCAGTCTATACTGGTTTTTAAACATTCTGCCGAGTTCAAGTCTGATAGGCGTGACATTCCCCTCCGCTGGGGTCTGGGCCCAGCCTAAATCTCCGCGGCTGCAGGAGCTGGTTCGCGTGGGGTCCCTTCCCTCCTGGGCCTCTAGGCCTTTTCTAGGGTGTCACGGGAAGAGGTGGGCAGGGTGGGAGGGACCAGAGGAAGGACATTTGCTTTGGCTTCTTAATTTCTAACCCACTGCCCAAGTATTGAAAGCAACAGCAGTAACCACCCCCTCCCCCAAACACACACATACACACACGCACACACACACACACACAATCCCCCCCGCCCCCTTCCCAAACACACACACACACACACACACACACAATCCCCGCCCCTTCCCAAACACACACAAACACACACAGACACACACAAGCCCCCAGCCCCTTCCCAAACACACACACACAGACGCACACACACACAATCCCCGCCCCTTCCCAAACACACACACACACACAGACACACACAAGCCCCCAGCCCCTTCCCAAACACACACACACACACACAATCCCCAGCCCCTTCCCAAACACACACACACACACAGACACACACAAGCCCCCAGCCCTTCCCAAACACACACACACAGACGCACACACACACAATCCCCGCCCCTTCCCAAACACACACACACACACACACACAAGCCCCCAGCCCCCTTTCCACACACACACACACAGACACACACACACACAATCCCCGCCCCTTCCCAAACACACACACACACACACAAGCCCCCAGCCCCTTTCCACACACACACACACAGACACACACACAATCCCCGCCCCTTCCCAAACACACACACACACACAAGCCCCCAGCCCCCTTTCACACACACACACACAGACACACACACACACAATCCCCGCCCCTTCCCAAACACACACAAACACACACAGACACACACAAGCCCCCAGCCCCCTTTCCACACACACACACACAGACACACACACACACAATCCCCCGCCCCTTCCCAAACACACACACACACACACACACAAGCCCCCAGCCCCCTTCCCAAACACACACACACACACACACAATCCCCGCCCCTTCCCAAACACACACACACACACACAGACACACACAAGACCCCCAGCCCCTTCCCAAACACACACACAGACGCACACACACACAATCCCCCCGCCCCTTCCCAAACACACACACACACACACACAAGCCCCCAGCCCCCTTTCCACACACACACACACAGACACACACACACACACAATCCCCCCGCCCCCTTCCCAAACACACACACACACACACACACACACCCCATCCCGCTGGCAGCCTCTTTGCTCACCCCGCTATGACTGTAAATTTGCCAGGTAAGAGCCAGATTGCTCTTCAAAACCATCCCATACCTGGCCCTGACACCCAGCCGGGAGTCTGTCCCCTGGGGGTGTTACCCAAGCGAGGGCTCCCCTGGCGGAGTGGACTCAGACCAGCCCCCTAAACTGCCCCCCACTGCCTTGACCGCTGGCTTTCAAAACCCCTGACTTCGGCCCATAAAGATTCGTCGGTGAAGGTCGCCCCCTGGTGGACAATGTGGGACATAACCAAAATATGTCTGCTGCTGTGGTAATTTTGTAGAATTGACTCAATCCAAAATATTTGAGGGGGAAATAATAACTTGACAGTGGAGAAACCGGAAGACATCGCCTTAACCAAGTGATCAGGGTTAACATCCCTGTAACGGGACAGAGGGACATCGTGTCCCCCTGACGTGATGCACTGAGAAGGGTACCTCACTTGCCCCCAAATTCATACCCTCCGCTTCACCATGAGAATACATCAGACTAACCAGATGCAAGGACACTCTACAAACCAACTAACTGGCGCACTTCAAGAGCGTCAGGGTCACGAAACAAGGAAAGACAAACGATCAGAGAGCAGAGGAGACGGAGGAGACGGACGAGAGAGCGCCGCGTGGGGGCCGGGAGGGGACGCGGTGCAGAGCGCGCGCTTCTGAACGAGGCCCTGCGACTAGCGGGGGGGACGCACCGCCCTTCATCTCTTAGCTCCCATACCTGCACCGCGATCACGCCACAGGTTAACCTGAGGGGAAGCTGGGCGGAGGGTATGTGGGAATCTGCATATTACTTCTGCAACTTCTCTGTGAGTCTACACTTATTTCAAATTAAAAAGTTAAAAAATATTGCGGACCTTCTTCCATAGACGGAACGCACTGGTCTGTAAGCTGGGGACACAGTCCCTGCCTTCATGGGACTTATGTCCCGGTAGCGGAGAGGACACACCAAATAGGTGCGACTCTTTCGAGTCATAGGGGCTTCGGAGCAAAGGAAGGAAGAAGGGGCGGGTAGGTCAGGGGCGAGCTCTCCATGGAGATGACTCTGCAGCAGGGTGATGAATGAACGACGGTAAGCCCCACAAACTCATTCGTTAATTCAACAGATATTGCTTGAGAGCCTGCTATGTGCCAGGGGCTTGGGGATTCAGAGGAGAGCAAGTTCCCGTGGGCCTCACGATGCTCACCTTCTAGGAGGGAAGAGAAAGAAAATGTCAGCAAGTAACACTGTGTGTTCGATAGTGCTACGTGCTGTGCTTTTCAAACAGTGTGTGTGTAACACGGGCCTTACCCGGCAAGTGACGGGCAAGCAGAGGCCTGGAGGGGGAGGCAGAGTGAGAATTTCTGGTGGAAGGAACAGGACGTGCAAAGGTCCGGAGGTGGGAGTGTGTTTGGCAACCCCCCCCCGGGGCTGGCAGGAAGGCCAGTGCGGCTGGAATGTGGCGAGGGAGAGCACACAGTGCAGTCTGGACTTTGTTCCCACCATGCGGGGGAGCCGACGAGGGACAGCGTGTGGCTCCTTTTTTGAGAGACCTCTGTGGATGCCGGATGGAGAATGAACCGCACAGAGGTCTGAGGGATGAGAAGGCAGCCACGGTGGGTCCAGGTGACAGAGTACTTGGCTTCCATGACAGTGGGGGCAGTGCGGGTGATAAGAACAACTCAGATTCGGGGTTCACTTCGAAGGTGGGGCTCACAAGATTGCAGCAAACTGATCAGATGTGGAGGGTGAAAAAAAAGGATCCGTCCAGAGCAACCCTGAGGTTTTTGGCTCGAACCGAGCATCTGGAAGAGAGATTGGTGGTGGGGGACAGGTTTAGGAGAGAAATCAATAATTCCAGTTCATCCATGTTTGATACGCCTATTTGCCAAACAGGTGGAGGGATGAAGTATGCCCTCTGGTGACTCTTCTGGAAAAAACAAGAACTGGCATTTATTGAGTGCCTACTGCATGCCCCACACGGTACCATACCATGCATGTATCATTTCCCTTAATCTTCACACCCTGTGAAGGGATGTGCAATGAACATCTGTATTTTACAGACGAAAAAACAGGCAGGATGAGCCACGGTGGAGCCAAGATTTGAATTCAGGATGTTGACGGCAGATTTGAGCTCAAAACCACATATTCTTGAAATGTTAGGGAGAGAACTGGGATCAAACAGACCGTCTCTTTCAAGTTTAGAAGGTTCTGGAAAAATGGCCAGGTGAGACAGCAGAAGGAGAATCATCTCGCCATGGCTCGTGACTCAGCTCGCTCATCGAGTGTCTCCCGTGTGCTGGATAGGCAGGGTCCACGGGGGAAACAGTCAGTTGGTAGCACAGTGTGGTCAGTGCTGTGACGGGGGACACCAGCCAGTCTGGAGTCCAGGAGGGACAGGGAAGCCGGCCCCAGTGTGGGAAGCTTCCAGATGTGGGAGCCCAGAAAGCCAAGGCTTGGTCTGCACCAAGACTGGGGTGAGAAGTGTCCCAAGCAGAGAGAAATTTCTAGGTGTGAAAGCTCCACATTGCAAGGTGGAGTTTTGGTCTACGAAGTAGAGACAGGAGCGCGAGACCCCAGGGTGTCCAAGGCTTGCTTTCCAGTGTGGCCCTTTGAGAGGAGCTCCCTGTCCCGTTTCCTCCTGTCCCTCCCCCGACGAGCTCAAGCCTTAGTGTAAGTCAAAGGGCATAGGACCCGATTCTATTCCTGCCCCCCTCTGTTGCCCTAGCCATCTCACTTCCGCTCTGGGCCTCAGTGGGCTGGACTATTTTCACTCACTCATCACCAAGAATCTGAGAAGGATGACACCCTACCCCTCCACCTTCAAGGCTGGGAGCGGGAGATGTAAGTAAACCGAGTACCCTTCTGCACTGGTATGAGTGTGAGCACACAATGCTTTTTGGGGTGAGCCCAGCCTGCCAAGCCAGGCCTGGGATGGGAAAGGAAGGCCAAGTGTGACTTGAGAGAGGAGCCAGAGAAGGCTGACCGAGGCCAGACCAGTGAGCCTGGTGTTCCATGCTGAGCAAGCTGGACTTCACCGACACCACTCAGTAGTCTGGGGAGTGGACTGAAAGGGGCAGGCGGAGGTGGAAGATGAGCCAGGAGGCTACCTCGAGACCCAGGTAAAAGGTCAGGTGATGGACCGGAGAGGGACGTGGGCGTTGGCATCAGCAGGATTTGGCGATGGAGAAATGGTTATCCAGGACCACAGGATGACATCAGTGCGTCTGCCTGGGGCAACTGAAGCCCCGCGAGCATCATTTGGGTCCCGGACAGATCCCAAGTCCACGCCCACCCGGGATGATGCGGCCGAGGACGGGAGTGCGTGGAGCTGCAGACCAGCGCCACTGTGTTCCCTCCACCTTGGTTTCTAAATGGTCCCTGAAGAATAGTCAGATGACACTTTGTTAGCATGGACAGGGCTTACCGGGAGCTGGACGCAGATCAAGTGGGCCTCGGCTCTTTCCCACGTGCCGCCACCACCTTCGTTGGCTGCACGCTCTCCCTCTGTCTCCCGCTGAGACCCTCCTCTGCCCTCCCTGAGGACGTGAAATCTTCCAGAGCTCAGCTGAGGGCGACCGTGACAAGTTATTCTGAGCCATGGGGAGAGGGCCGGGAGTGTATTTCTAGCTCTACAATCGGGGGCCTCCCCCGACGGCCAATTCAGTGTTCCCAACCCGGTGTCGAGGAACGGGGGCTGAGGACGCCTTCTCCATCTCCATCCTGGGCGGGGAGGAAACCGCAGCACCGCGCAGACTGGTGCCGCTCTAAATCCGTGGTCTCAGGCCCGTTCATGTTGTTCTCGGCCATTCTCCTCCCTGATCTGCACCAAGGCCATTTCGGATCTGAAACCTCCTACCCACCATCCCTACTTCACGCGCTCTGGTCTCCTCCGGCATGAGAAAACGAAGCCATCAGCTGAGGCGCTCTCTCACCCGAGGTCTGGACCCTTCGCTCTGTCCCCTGTCCTCGTCTCTGTGCTGGCCGTTCAGCATGCTCACGATTCTCCCAAATTAGAGAGCAAAGCAGCCAACCTCCTCACGCCCCCACGCCCGGCTCTGGCCTCCTGCTTTCTCTCTCCTTCGTTCCTCTCCCACCACAGTCTGGCCTCTGCCCCTCCAGCGAGGTTGTTCTCAGCAAGCCCCCCAGGAGCCTCCTTGTCACCGCAGCCACTGTGCTGCCATCTGCCCGACTGCTGGGGCCAGGAACCTCGTCGTCCTTGGCCCCCCTCCGCACACCCCTCACCTCCCTCATCCATCCACAAGACCTACTGACTCTATTCTTAAATAGCCCTTGAACCTGTCACCTCTCTCCCTCCCCACCGCCCACTGGGTGTGGGCCACCCTCACCCTTCCCGGCACTTCGGCCCTCTTTCCATAGCCACGGCAATGGTTCTAGAAGGTCAATCTGATCAAGCGTTTAACTTGCTTAAAACTCCTTCGTGAGTCCCCATTTTCCTGAGAGAGTCTGAATTCTTGAGTCTGGCTTAAACATCACCTGGGAATTCGGCATGTGCCCACACCGCCACTCCATCCTTCACTGCCGCCTCCTCGTCCCCTTGCGATCCGTTCCCTCTGGCCTCGAGTTTTCCGCACACGCCGTACCTGCTCCCTGGAACGTACCTCCCCTCCTCACCTCTGACAGCTAGCTCCCAGTGGTTCTGCAGATCTCATTTCAAATATCACTTCTTCAGAAAGCTTTTTCCAGACAGGTGAGCACACCGCATGGACCCGTCACAGTGGCTCTCACACCGTGTTGTAACTGTGTGTTTTCTCCCCCATATATCTCACTACTGTAAGCGACGCGAGGCCAGGGTTGGTGTCTGTCCTGTTTGTTGTGGTATCTGAATGTCTGGCCCAAAGGAGACCTGATGACCTTGAGAATGCAGAGTCAGTGCGTGACGGGACATGGGGAATGAAGGGGAGAGAGGGAGGTCAAGGATGAACAGCTTTCAGGATTGAGGAGGAGGAGGAGGAGGAGAAAGAACCGAGTTCGAAGGAAGGATGAACTCAGTGCCACGTCTAGCGTGACCGTGGACTTTGAGGCGGAGGTATCTGGTAGGCAGGTGGAATTATAGAATCTACAGCTACAGATCTGGGAGTCATGGGGCAGGATGAGATTATCTAACAAAAGTACACAGGAGAAAAATCTCCCAAGTTTTAACGCAGCAACGGCAGTTGGAGGTACTGAGGTATCATTTGCTAACTGCCTGCCTGCCCACGGTGCCTCAGCAGAAGTTAAGTTGAATTAGACAAAATATTTCTCAATGTGGCCCACTGATTCCCGGATCAGTCACCTGGGGAGGGGAGGGCGTTTAAAGCAGATTCCTGGGCACTACCCTCCACGCTGACGGGATCTGAATCTGGGGGTAGCCTGGGAATTGAACACTAATCAGCTCCTGGAGAACGAGGGCTGAGACTTCGCCAAGAGGCGTGAAGAACAATCAGTGGGTGAGGAATTGAAGGCGTCAGCAAGAGAGGGGCTAAAGAGATGGATGGCTCAGTTGTGGTGACAGCACTGGACAAGGGAAGCACCTGTGCCCCGTGACAGAGGCCAGGTGACGGAAAGTCGATGGGGACAGAGCCCAGAAGATGCCAAGCTGAAGAAAGGCACGGGTTTGCTCCTCGTCCAGGCTGCGTTGGGAAGCGGCCGCTCCATGGAGCTCTTTTAGAGGCTGGTCCACTGTGTCATGGGTGATCTCCTCGACCCGAAAGGATCCAAACGGAGGCTTTCTTTATCCCCTTATCTCCTAGCACAGGGCCTGGCACCTTAGAGGCACATAGTATCTGTTGACAGAATCAACAAATTCATGCTGCAAATATGCTATGGTTCTGTGGAACAGGGAGTGAGGGGACCTGATGGTAAGGCGTCCCTGTGTAAAAGTGGCTTCTACAGCTGTTGGGGAGAGAAGCCCATAACTAAGGGAGCTGCCTAAAACTCAAGGGCTGTGTCCAAGGGAAAGGAGGACGAAAGGTGAAAAAAAATTCTGCCTCGATTCCCCCGTGGGCTAGGCAATGAAGACAGCAGCATTGAGTACACATCCACTCAGTCAGGAGAGGACAGGCGTGCAGCTGGGTCCGGTGGATGAGAGGGGACTTTTTAAATTATTACTGGAATGGGTACATATGGGATAAGGAGA
This sequence comes from Ceratotherium simum simum, assembly GCF_057802395.1. NCBI lineage: Eukaryota > Metazoa > Chordata > Mammalia > Perissodactyla > Rhinocerotidae > Ceratotherium > Ceratotherium simum. The sequence goes on along the minus strand of NC_141934.1, from coordinate 18,962,783 downwards.
GCATTGTGAATGTTCGTGGACTGTTTTAAGGTAATCACTAAGGGAGTTCGAAAATGGAGGTTTCTTTCCAAAATGTTTTAAAAGATAAAAGCAAATAGCAGAGTCTATACGCAAAAAGACAAAACTGAGAAGTAAAAGGAAGCGAATAAATACATACGTGCATTTACAAGAATCGGCTGACAAGTCAAAGTGTAACACAGAACAGGAAGTGTAAACGGTAACAATTACCCTATTGAAATGAAATTACTCTATTGAGAAATAAAATGCAACAACTTGTATGAAGAACACCTAACACAAAATGACAAAGGTTGAAAAAAAATGGTCAAAGATATAACACTGGAATCCTAATCAAAGGAAATATGGGTGGTAATATTAGTATTAAAGGATAATGTAAAGCAAAAAGTATTATACAGAATAAAGGGTCATTATACAGAGATAAATTATATAATAGAGATCTATTATAAACCTTTATGCACCTATAATGTGATACAAAAGAAAAACGGACAGCGCAAGATTGCAGCGGGAAATTTTAACTCCTACTATCTAGGCTTGAGGTCCAGACAAGGGCGTAGAAAATAAGGAAAATATACTCAGGACAGAAGCAATCGATTTCAGATCTTACACCATAATGCTGCACCATCCAATAGCTGTGTGGCTATTGAGCACTTTGAAATGTGATGAGCGTGGCTGAGGAATGAATTTTCAAATTTTACTTAATTAAAATTTAAATTTAAACACTGAAGCAGCGTAAAACATTTTTTTTGTTAAATCCTACTTTATTGTTTTGGTAGAACTATATTTCACTTTAACCACTGAAAACTTAGCATCCAAATTTAGTGTGCTGTAAACATAAAATACTGGATTTTGAAGACTTACACTGCAAAAATAAGAATGCTAAGTTTCTCTGATAATTTTTCTATTATTTCATGTTGAAATATAATAAAAATTTGGACATATTGGGTTCAATAAAATATATTATTAAAATTAATTTCACCTGTTTCTTTTTACTTTTTTAATGTGGCTACTGAAAAATATAAAATTACAGTTATGGCTTACATTATATTCCTATAGGACAGCACTGCCTGAGAAATAAGACATACCTTGTTTTGAAGGCTTCAGGGAATGTTTGCAAAAACCAATCATTACTAGATTACAGTGTAGTAAAAGAAATTATATTACGAGAGACTTTAAATCCAAAGAGAACTTTCTTTTATTAAAAAAAAGGCAGATCAAAAAAGAAATAAAGAACTAAGTCTAAAAATAAAAATGAAAACATTAAACATCAAAACTTGTAGGATGCAATCAACTTTAACATAGTCCCACATCAGTAATTTTTATCCCTTTTAGGGTCAGACACCTCTGAGAATCTGATACAAAGACCCTGTCCCTAGAAAAATGAATACACATAAAGAATTTTGCATATAATTTGAGGAGGGCCACACACATCCCGAAGCCCCCAGGCTAGAAATGTCTGTATCATCAAAAGTGAAAATAAATTACCTAAGCAGGCAATTAAGATTCAAGGAAAATGAAACAAACCCTCAAAGAAACTACGAGAAAAAGCAGCAAGATAAAATCGAGAATAAAAATTGAATAAGAATTGTTAAATCCACGAGCTGTTTCTCTGGAAAAGTCAAACAGAACGAAAAAACAGCAAACTCCTAGAAAAATAAATGAAGTAAGAAAAAAAAATCTCATAAATATTGTTAGAAATGAGAAGGAGCATACATTACCAAAAACAACAGGTTCAGAATTCAGGGAGTACTCTGCACAATTGCATAGTAATATGTTGGAAAAACTCATTTTTCCTGTAAAAATCTAAATTTCCAAAATTGACAGAAGAAATAGAAAACCTAAATCAACAATAATAAAAAGAAATTCCTGTATTTTCTCATATTTAAAACACATATTTTCTGCTCCCCTAAAAGACATCAGGATATGATGAATGTGCTGGTAAATTATTTCAGATTTTTGAGGTGCATTCCACTCCTTCAACAGTCTGTGTTCAACAAATAGTTCCTGGGTGCCTACTCTCGCCCCAATATATAGTCAACCCAACATAAAGTCATGTCATGTAAACTCTCCTGTGTCACAGAAAATGACTGAAAGTCATCCATTCATCCTGTGAAGCAAACCATGACCATGATCCCTAGACCTGATAAGGGAGATAACTTCCTAAGCTTTGCAGTGGTACAAGAAATATCAACAGAAAAAAAAAAAAAAATGGTGTGTGTGTTTAACTATATAAACATCTCCTCTACAATTAAAAATCACGTACTTAAAAGGAAGCAGATAGGAAATTTATGTAAATAATGCATATAAATTAATAAGAACAGCAGGAAGACCTCTAAGTGAACAAAAGATTTAAATAAGCAGAACTAACTTGTAAACAAATGCTTATTGAGAAAAGTTCAAGCTCAAATTAAATAAAACAATTACCATCTTACATGTTGAATTAAATAGATTTTCCCCCACAGCAAACATTTCCTTGGGTCAGCTGTCTCATCTTAGCTCCAGAATGGCCAATTTTCCTCAATATCACCTGATTTTATGACACAGGTAGACTGAAGCATCTAATCTGCCGGCAAGGCAACGAAGGCATGAAACAGGCAGCAACAGCCAGAGAGACGCCGAGCAAGGCCACTCAACGTCACTGTTCTCAGTACTGGGTGACCTGAACCAGTCTGTGACAGACGTGTTTCAACCCCTATACATGAACAGAGCATTGAGTAACAGCCCAAACAGTAATTTAGCAGATTTAGCTGCAGTATTTAGCAGATTATTAAAACAAAACATGTGCTTTTCTCACTTCCCTGCTTGTTTAAAAAAAAAAGTGAGCCTGACGCCGGTGTTTGTCTGCATCTTCCCATTGCCCGGTAACTAACACTCATGGAGGAAATAACCTTTACAGAGAAAAGTCAATCCAAGCTCCTTCCTGGCGATTAAACTTTCTTCCTCATCAACTTCTGTTTTTTACCTGCTTCATTACTTTGGAGATCTAGCCAGAAGCAGTGAGTGTCAAAACATCTTTTTTAAACTTGACCTGAGAATTTCAAGTGAAGTGGTGGACGACTTGGCAAATCTGGTTCCAAGCAGAGTAAGACGCCCAGGGCAAACGTTACAGCCATATAATTACCTGGCACAACAGAATTTTCTAATGGTGTCTCATTAGGTATCAATGACATGGAATAATTACTGTTAAAGTGACCTTTTGTCAAGGGAATATAAACAAGGGAATCATTTAACACCAAGATAACATGGTAATACATTAAAATCACATCTTGATAGGATTTCAGCGTGTGGTGAATTCAGAAGTGAAAGAACCCTTCTTTATACGATGGCTTTCGTTGTATAAACAAGTAGCAAAGACTGTTTTCAGCATGTGGCTCATGCTTTGGCTTTAAGTCTGATGAGAAATCTGCTTTTAAAAACTTCTACTGACAAACTACACGTTTTTTTTCTTGGTGAGAAGACTGGCCCTGAGCTAACATCTGTGCCCATCTTCCTCTATTTTTTACACGTGGGATGCCGCCACAGCATGGCTTGATGAGCGGTGCGTAGGTCCGTGCCAGGGATCCAAACCTGCGAACCCTGGGCCGCTAAAGCGGAGTGTGCAAACTTAACCACTACACCACCGGGCGGGCCCCCAAACTACACTTTCTATAAACATTTTCATTCGCTCTTTGATACCAGTTGGGAACAGATCCCTGGCCCCGTGACTTTCTGAATTGCAGGGACATAAAACTATGCTACGGCATCGCTGGAAGGGGTGAACTAGTGTTAAGCAGAATCTGAGCAATGCAGATGGCTGGAGGCTGATGGTTCCTGAGTGCCAAGTCAGATTTATCTACAACTAATTTGCAAAATGTTTAAATGCATTCTATAAATAATTGTTCCTACCTCAGAGACTTAGCTTCTGTTGCCCAATTCGTACAGCTAGTAGTGGTTATAAAAACAAAGTTCCTAGTACAAATAAACCAACACTCACTAATTATTGAATAAAGTACAACCCAGTGTATGAGCAAAGTATCTAAGCTAATGGATGCTTGTCAAAATACCACCTAATTCTGATTATTACAGGGACATAGGAACCATCACACTGACCTGATTACACAGGATCTAGGAAGGGTGTGATTCTTTAATAATACTTTTGGCAAGCAGCATTACAAACAGTGCTGTGACCTATACTGAAGGCAATAGTGACTGGATGAGACAGAGACCAGTATTATCTTTTAACTGAACATGTGGCCTCCCTGTTCTCAGCCCTCTTCAACAGTACAACTGTAATAACGTGGACACGGCTTTTCAGTTTGCAAAGCATTTCTCACAGCATTGCCCTCATCCATCATTTGCAGATGAAATAACTGAGGCTGCGTAGTCTCCACAGTTTTATCTCTAGATTCAGACGATGTTAGATTCAGTACAATGTACATTTCTAAATAGATGGAGGAAGACTAAAAGCAAGGTCTTTTGATTTATTCAAATTTTGACTGTAAGCTCTGCCAAGTCCTGGGGTTTACCATTTTAGCAAGAGATTCTGTCCCAAGAGCATGTGGTTTTTCCTACTGGATGGACCCAAGGAGAAGAGAACAACATAGTGGGTGCCAGGCAGTCAGCAAGCACCTGGCTTGTATTCGGGCATGTTGGATGACATACTACTGTCCCCAGCCTGTCAATCGGGAAAACAGCAAAGAGAGACGTCTGTTATTTCTAAGGAACATCAAAAAGAAACTGGCTGGGACTGGGAAGAGAAAGGAAGTGGAAGACAGACTTGCAGTTTGTTCTAGGATTGACCGCAATCTTAGAGGTGGGAGACACAGTTAGATGTGACCTACTGTAACAGTTAAGGAACTAAACAACAGGAATCCTAATTCAATGCTGTGTGTGTGTGTGTGTGCACACGCACGGGTGTGACTTGTCCTTTGGAGTATGAGAATACCATCTGAGAACAGCTGTTGGATGGGGTGATTAGGGCAGTAAAATTCTATGTCCATTTTACCATGGAAGGGAGAGCCTGGCTCCTAGTCAAGGATTGTTCAATCCATAATACATACACCTTTTGAACAGGCATACATCATTTTTATTACAAAGGCAAGATAGGAGGGGAAAAAAGCCACTCAAAGTTTCAGTAATTCAATAATTTATTCCTCTAAAAAAGTGTGTAAAAGTATATAGCTCTCATTCACAAGGTATATATGAATGACATTTAAAATGGAGGCCTTTTAGTATTGTTTCTTTTTATCAAAGTCTTTTAGTGTACTGTACCAGCGCTATACTGTAGTTTTTTAAATGAACTTCACATATTTTTGTATTCTTTCAAATTGTTTGCTATATATAAAAGAAGCTCACTGCAAAATGCTTGAAGGAAAAAAGGAAACAAAAGAAATTCAGAACTTCCCAGAAATGTACAGCTTTTACATTTAAAAAAGGTTCTGAAATATACACACGAGCATGCTGGGCAACCCCACCCCTGTCCCCTCCCCATCTCCCCTTTTTAGTTCAAACCATGGGAAGAGTTCTGATTTCTGCAGAATTTCCAAAATTAAAAATAAAAAAAAATAAAATAACTTCTCACTCTGTAGCAAATCCAGGGCTTGTACATTTCAGATTAATTCAGTAAAAAACTCACAAGTAAAATAATGCATATTTAAGGGAAATATTATACAGACTTTTTCACACAGAAGTACATAATAAGATTTTTTAAAATCTATTGCCATTCATTTATTTTTGCACAAAAACGTATAAATATGTCACCAGCTTTTCTTAACTTAAAAAACTTAAATAAAAGACACCAGATGAAAACTACCCTTTGCTGCCTTTTTTTTTTTTTTAATTTTTGTAGGGGTTTTTTGTTTTTTGTAGGTTTTTTTATCTTTTTTTTTGCTTAGAATTGGGTTTCTAGGGAAGAAAAGCCCCTGCATTAAAAACAGCCCATTTTAAAAAAAAATTCAAAGTTCTGATGAATTCTGGGAAAAAAGCAACCCCAAAGTGGTAAAAGATTACAAATATCTACTTTACAATTTGTCTTCTCACCAAGATAATTTTATACAAGTTTACAATCTTCATCATCTTATGCTCTTCAAAAGGCCTTGAGAATTTTTCCTTTCTGATTAAGAAAAAATAGCACTGCAATATTTTTAAAGTCAATTTTACACTGTACACATTAGATACAAATGGTTTGATATATCAGATTTTTTTAACCTATACATTGCGAAAGTCAACCCCCCTTCAATTGGTGGCACAGAGAACAAAATTACCCATTTACAAGTTATTTCTCTGATTTCACATTCCCACCACACAACTTTTTTTTTAATATAATGTTTTAAACGTTAGATTATTTCAAGAAAAATACTTTTACAAAATCATATCAGTTATTACATTTTTCCTTTTTTTGTTAATAACCAGGATATGGAAGTCTCTTGGAAGAACTTTTAAAATTTGCATGATTCTCTCCACAGATGACTAGAGCTCAACAGCCTGATCAGAGCGGCTCACGGGAGGCAAGCCCATGCCCACTGCCCTCAGACAGACACGCACAGCAATGCAAGGGTTAGAAACGGAGTCTTAGAGACAACCCTCTCGGGCCCAGAATGAGGAGTCATAAAATACTTCAATTAGCCATTAATGCTTTAAAAAGGCATTTTTTAAAAAAGGTCCCACCACGGAGGCTCAACTTCAAGTACTAATTTTATGGTTAAGTTGTAATATTTCTTTGAAATAATATTCCTATGGTCCAGAAAAAATTCACCATATTTATAACCGATTTTATGAGCAAACACTTTCGATTGTGATATGTACATGAGTCCCTTTTGATCTAATGAGAGGAGAGACCTGGCTTTCAATAAGAATTCACTAGAAAATATATTCCCACTGTGATTATAGAAAACTAATTAAGGTACTTGCCTCCATGGCTCTGGGTTGAGCTTGACTGCCTTCTGTATAAAAATGTTAACCTTCATGAAACGCTGGCCACTTTAATAAGGAACATGGCAGAATGTTTACCCAGTTTGTTCTGAACAAAACCCACTGCCGGGTCGTTTTAAATATATTACTTTTAGGCATGGTCTCCCCAGTTTGTTTCCACTCCTTTTCCGGCTTCTAGGACAGAGGTACGTACTCAAAGAATCCTATGGTAGATCTGAGTTGGGTTTCAGCTACTGTACCTGGTCCTCGCGAATTAAAAAAATTAAAAGTAAGTCACAAAAACTATATGACAAAACAACTTAAAATAAATAAACAAAATGAAGATGTCTCCAGACCTTTTGTATCTACACACAGGTATGAAGTCAACCAAAGCACTCACGCCAACCTAGATGGGAGCACTAGGGAGACAGAAACCCCATTACGAAATCACGTACTTGAGCTGGTTCTTACTGTCAAAAAGTCCCAGATTATGGAGTTCAGGTAACCCACAGGCCATAGACCAATAACTAGAGGATTTCATCCAAAGGGCTAAACTGCCCTTATTTTTAAACAGAGACTGAAAACACAGACTCTTGTGCAAAAGGATACCGTCTCTTCTGTTTCCCTCTTAAAAACCAACAACAAAAAAAACTTCCTGTGGACCAGTGGTTTGGGGCTGCACACACCATAACACTGGCTGAAAGTCACTGCTTATGGAAGTTTCCAGGTCCATTAGAGAAGTGTCAATGAGTCACTCTAGTAACGAACACTGCAGAAATGACATGTGCCTGCTGAGAAGGAATCACAGTGCAGGACTGTGGAGAGTGGTCTCAAGAAGAGGATGTGGGTATTTGCAGAGTGTAGCAGGTTCCTTGGACTGAGGTTGCGGGAGAAGGAACTGAGCCAGAGAGAACAAGTGCTTTTCCAATTAAAGTATATTCATGATGGCATTGTACAACTGAGTGAGCACCACAAAGTGGACGGGAAGGCAGGAGGTACGGTCCTGGGTGGCCGGGTTGCACGTGAGCCAGGACAGGGCGTTGTACTGCTCCAAAACAAACCTGCCGGAGGGAACACACAGATCAGGCACGAGGCACGGTAGAGGCAAGGCTGGGCTGCAAATTCTAACATTCCAGACGTCAGCAGAAGGCCTGACGTCATTCCTGCACTTGCCCCCAGCTCTTTTCCGTAGTTCTTTTTCTCATGCTCCCCCTTGCTTCTAGACCTGCACTGTCCAATATGGCAGCCACTGGCCACAAGTGAATTCAGATATGCTGCAAGCATAAAACAGGCACCAGACTTCAAAGACTTAGTATTAAAAAAAGCATGTAAGATGGCTCACAAATATTTTTATACTGATTACTGTTGAAATGATTATTTTTGATATATTTGATATTATTTTGATATCTTTTTGATTGATAAATTTATTACTAAAATTAACTTCACAGATCTCCTTTTACTATTTTAATGTGGCTACTAGAAAAGTTTCAATCAGATTGTGGCTCACATTGTATTTCCTTTGGACAGTGTTGCTCTAGAGGCCCTGGAAGCCAAAACCACGGTGATCAGCTTCTTGCTTAACTACAACTCCCCAATCATCTGATTATTAGAAAACGTGTATATATTTTCTCAAGGTACATGAAGAACATTTACGGCCTGCTAAAGTGCAAGAGAATTGGTACACACTTCTAGGAGGTATTTCCCAACTATGGAATTTATATTCTAGTTAATTTTATTTATATAATCTACGTCAGAAAAGGTAAAAAATGTTTTCAAAGCCAAGTGCCTTAAGTTCCAGACTCTGTCTTCAAACTACTCACCCTCTAATTCTGACCTATTTTCATCACCGTGAAATGCCTCCTCTAAACAGGAAGCAGGGGCCATTGTGCTTGCACACAACTATCTAATTTAACAAAGCATGCTACACTGTCCTATGCACATATCGGGGGACTGTGGCTCTCACTGGCTCATCAGACAGTGCTCCACTGCACAGAAAGTAGCATCTCTTCCATGAATACCACACTTCAGTTAAGACACCTTGGAAAAACAAGTGCAAAGGAATATGATTTCAGACTGTACTGTTATGCTGACCAGGTCTGAATCTACCTTAAAACATCAGATGTGGTTTTGGAGTCAAGAGGATGTGGAACCCGCTGAGAATTCCTGGCAGGGAGAAGTTCATCCGTCTGTGCTACAGAAATGTGGTGATGCAGCGAAGCCTGGCGAAAGAATAGAGATAGTTACCTTCCTGGTCTAGTTAACCATGGGGAGAAAAGAGGCAGGCCATGTCTGCCAGAGCAGATGCTCTCTCGCTCTTAGAAGTCAGGGCTTCTATGAGTCTATGAACTTTAAACTGCTCAGTAATGCCAATGTGATCCCAAATAACCCCACATCCTAGAGATGAAAAAAAAGCTAGCTTTGCAAATGAACTGCAAATGTCTAAACGATGTGCCTCTTCAGGTCTTCATCTGTAGCAGCCTTCAGAGACTGGGTATGGCTGACTGCGGCCTTGTGGTGGTGGTGTCCTTTTCTGGTTTCCCACGAATCAATAGTTAGTTCTAGAGGCTGAATTAGGTCCAGATTCTTTTCTTTGGTGGGAGGTGGAGGGGAAGAACACTTCATAGCTGGTGCTGCACCCTTCTTATCGCATCACATCAAAAGGCACCTAACGTCTGCTGTCTCCCATGAAGTAATAGGACTGATCACTGGATTCAGTAGGTCCCAGCATGCTCCATCCACTAGGAAGCTCTCCATCAATTTTTCATCTAGTGGTTTTAGCACAGATTACTTTATTAAACAACTAAGAAATATAATATGGAAAGGAGAGGGAATATAAATGCTTGATCTTCTCTCTTTATTTTTCAATTTTCAGATTAATGAGTTGCTGCTCTAGCAGCTTCAAAAGGTGACTGATAATTGTTTTGTTTTCAGTATAATTATGAACTCATGGATTTGTTGCAATCTACTGCTGTCATCATGCTTTTTGATGATCAAATTGTCCCATCCCTGGGCAATGGAAACCTCTCCAGATTGGCTCCTGGGTTCTTTGATAGGGCCCTAATAATCTTAGGTAACTTCTCTGCTTTCAGGTGTGACGAGATGGCCCAGGTTCATCGTGAGTATTTCTTACTTCAAAACTGGAATCAGTCACTTCTTCAAAGAACTCTTTGAATGTTAAACAGTAAACTTTTAAACGAGAAATGGTATTTAGGAACAACAATCGTGGCAATTAAGGTGTTTATTGCTACTAAGCTGTCATGGCCGCTAAGCTTTTTCAGTACACAGAGCTGAAAAATGTGTATACTTTTATAGAGAGGAAAAAATAAATCTAAAAAATAAATACATAAATCTAACCTCATGCTGATAATTCTAATTCAAAATAAAGATTACATGAGTTTTTACATAACTTCTTTGATTTCATAATAATATGTTAAAGTCATTAGAAAAAGAAAATTGCTTCAATTGTTTTTGGTTTAACCTTCCATTGTTTCTTTCTGAAAATATAAGTAGATATGTGTATACATATGTGGGTGGGTGGGTGTGTGTGTGTATCTTACTGATTACTCCATGGTAATCTATACGCCACAGAATGAGTATATAAAAATATTCCTCATTTTGTTATGGGTGACTAATTCTCCACTGTAAGGATGTACTAGAGCTTATTCAACCAGTCCCTTACTGATGGACATTTCAGTTGTTTCTAATCTTTTACATATGTCATTTTCTGTTTTTGCCCCAGTATCTTTTGAATGGATTTCTAGAGGTGGGATTGCTACATCAAAAGGGAAATGTGTGGGGTTGTAGTATCTGGCCTTCCCACCAGAACCAAGGCCTTCTCCCCTCAGACCTGCCAAGAGAGTATGTCAACCGGTGGGTGAGAAATGGATTTCATTCTAGGTTCTTCCATCCAAACTGGAAGTGGGAAATTTTTTGTTTTTAATCCTTAATTTGGATTAAAAGGTTCCAAGGAATAGACAGACAGAAGCAAGCATAAACATGGGATTCTGTAGCTGACTCTGGTGCTACTCTAATGAAGAACACTGACAGCCCATGGCGGGGGGAAGAGGACAGCTAGTTATCATCATCTGCACTCGGGCTCACCGGCTCTTATGGCAACGTGATAGGGACTTGGAGAAAGACTGTTACACAGAACCATGTGCCCACCCTAGATGTACCCTTCGGGCCCCACAAAGTGTCCTCCTTGGGGTAACGTGATTCATTGATTTGTGATATGGTTTTGGGTTCCTCTCCTAAATTCCACTCTCCACCTACAACTGTAATTAAAATATCCTCAGACTATAAGTAGATGTGAGAGAAACAAGGAACAGAATAAGACTATGGTGACTAAGACATAAATTTCTAACCAAAATTGAACTTAAGCATGTCACTCATCCCCCAAAACTTCAAACATGACACTAAACCAACCTTTAGGAAGAGGGGGCACTGGTTCTGAGCCTGGGGACACGAGGACCAGAACCACTGGGGGAGATTCTCCGCTTTGGCAGTTGACACAAAATATCCAAGGGCCAGAGGCTGCTGCTTCAGCTCCTCAGGCGCTTCTCTAGAAAGAAGACGCTCGCCCTGGCTCTGAAAAACAAAGTCCCAAAAGCATGATCAGCATTTATCACTTCAAACAACGCTTTGAAAATCAACTTTTTATCAAGTCACCCTGTACACCGTAGCAACTAATTCCCTGTCTGGCAGCATGCACACAAAAACACCAGGGGATGGAGAACGGTAAGAGAGGCACTGTCTGCTGCACACACAGATATCTGATGAAGACTACGGCTCAGGCAGAAGGTACCAACAAAACTAACAACAGTAGGCAAGTACGTACAGATTTATTTTCTCTGGTTTCTTTTCTGCAGAATGTAAAACCTGTTCTGTGGTGCCATTAGGTAACAAACTAAAAGTGGAAAGAGTGGAACCCCGGACAGCCGAGGATACCACCACACTCTTGTGCTCTTTCACCAGCAACCAGCCACAAACACATGGGCACACTTGCCCGTCTACTGTCACCCACACTGACTAGGACAATGTAACACGCTTCACCAGTATGTGCACGGCACTCATATTCCTGGCCTGCCAGCAGGGTAAGATCTGCTCGTGAGGAAGCCTTATTAATTATATTAATAGGCAGTAATCCCCTTAATAAGAGCCTTTCTGCAATTGACATTTTCCTCATCTTTGATTCTTTTAGCTAGCTTCAAGAGTTGAAAATGTATCTTTTATGCAAGCAATAATAAGTAATCTGTTTGTTTTCAAAAGCCTTCTGTTTTGAGGGAAAAAAAAATCCTCAACCACTACATCAAGTTGAGAGACGGTTATTCTGAGATGGTTAAAAAATAAAAATTACTGCAACCTTGAACAAGTTCTTTCCCCTGTTATAATGTCTTAATTGGATGTCAAAGAATGTTTAATGGTTCAGAAAGAGGAAATGCTGAAAGCCTCTCCCGGGTCACCTGGCTGCAGGTGCTCAAGACTGAAAGAGGCCACATGACCAGCTTCAGAACAGCGCTGTTTAAACTGTGACATGCAATTAACGACTTGAAGGCTTGAGGCTCCAACAAAGGGAGAAAATGCAGCCCACCTCTGTTTCTTACAAAACTAACATTCCACTTCAATTACCAGTTCTTTGTTAATGGATAAACTGAATTACAACAACCAATACCGGGAGGTAGTTGCTATTATTTCCATTTCACAGATACGGTAACTAAGGCTATGAAAGGTGAAGTAAGCTTGTCCAAGGTCACAATGCTAGTAAGCCGTACTGCTGTCACTCAGAGCTGGATTTATCAAACTTCAGGGCACACATTCTTAGCTGCTACACTATTTGCCTCCAGAATTCATTAATCCTGATTAAAACTACCCAGTGTAAAACCTGTGCTCTGGGTTCCTGTCACAACAATCTCCAATGAACCAATAAACTGTCATGAACTGGCAAATGACTGTGGAGGAAATAAAGACACTTAAAATCTCTTCCTTCCAGATGAGGAAATGGGGGGCCGGCAGTTAACATGAGAGCAGTCTATTGAGTTGCCCTTCCCTGTTCATCTGCTCACCGACTAAAGTTTTAAATCTTCCTTCTCTTGACTGTCCTTCAGTGAACTCAGGGCTGGCAATAAAAGTCCCACCTAACAGAAACCTGAGTCCTCTAAGTACATCTTTGTGTCTAAAGGAGTGTGAGCAGGGTTACCCTCGTCCAGTTTAAGATATTAGACGTAGCTATTTTTCTGTGTCTTAACCCCTCAATCTCATAACATTTTAAATAAGAAGTATAATACAGTGATAAGGCGTGAATCATCCAGCTTTTAAAGGAAGTTAACACAAACTACGGCAGAACATTTAACTCTTCAATCTTCTGTTAATCCACCTCCAAAATCCCTGGGATATTTAAAGATGAAACTAGTTGTAAGCTCTGGTTTTTTTCCTTAACACCCTGGCATTAATCTGGACACTTCTCCAAAACCAACCTCCTGCAGACTCTTGGCACTCCTGCAGGCTGGCTATAGAGAAGATCGGGTCTGCACAAATACAGGCACCACGGCAGGAACCAAGAACAGGCAGGCTCCTCTCAGAATAATCAGCCACCAACAATGTGTTCCTCAAGTAACCCAGGTCCTCTGCACGTTACGTAAGCAGCGCTGCTGAACTAGCCTCTGAAAAGCCACTATTTTGGCAAAAAATAAAAAATAACTGGGAAGCAACAGGCAACCAAAAACTAATTTTTGCTAAGAAAACAATAATTGCACAAAACTCTTGCAGTTATAATAGGACTATGCTTCTGATAAAACACATTCATCAGGAATAATAATACATTTCTCCCAAATTCCTGCCATTAGTCAAAATGGAACAACTACCAAGTTGCTTTCCCACGCTTATTTCTCTCGTACCAGGGACCAAGACTAACGAGAAGAAAGGTGCATGTAGTAAAAAGCTGATGACACTTCTAGAGGATTATTCCTGCAGGCTGAGCTGGTTTTCACCAACCTACTTCAGATCATCCTTACCCGACTATGCTGGAAGTGAGAGCCCACGCCAATTCCAGAAGGAGAGCCTGGGGAGGGGACTGGGGAGGAGTTGGGAGAGGAATGGAGGTTCCCAGTCATTAATATACCAATATCATTGTCCATATCATCTGGGAATGGAAGGTCAACAAACATATCATCTAGAGGGGAGGGAAAACAAGCACAAAATTAAAAAAATAATCCATATCCTCAACTTAACCGACATATTCTTTTGTTCACCTGTGACTGTTAGAGACATGTGTTGTTAACAACTTAGTAAGATTTAATGCATGCCTACTGGATGCAAGGTGCTCTTTCTGCAAAGTATTCTTTCATTTTGTACTCTCTCCAATGATCTCCTAATGTGAAGTATTAACAGAATGGAGAAATAAAGAACATAAATTAAAACTCCAACACTTTGTATAGCCTCCAAAGGCACATAAAAAGATGGCAAAACAGCTAAAGAAGCAATTTAATTATTAAACGAGGTTAAAATTGACACCATCCAAGAAAACAGCAGACTCCATCTATGCATCCAATTAGCATCTAAAATACTGGAGCTGAAGTAATGCATGTTAATCGGCGTGGACCTCACTGAAACTGCAGGCCTATTCCAACAGCAGATCACAGCACAATGTTTTCTTTAAAAAAGTCTCTCCTACATTATAAAAGTAAGGTATACTTACAGCAGAAAATTTGGAAAGAAAAGGGGAAAACCATCACCCATAACCCAATCAGCATGAACATTTTTGCTATGATTCTTTCTTTTTCTCTTGTTATTCCATTGTGATCATACTATATATGGTATACATATATATATAAAGTATGGCATCTTTTTTCCCACCCCATTTAACAGGAGTAAATGCTGGTAGCTGTTAAAAATTTTTCAAAAAATAATGCAAATGCCTGCATTATATTGAGCATTTTACAGTTTATAAATAACCATTTCTTAACAAATGCCTTAATAGATATTCAAACCAAAAAAACCTAAGAATAATCAAATAAGGAGTTGTTTTAGAGCAAATTAGACTCCCAATGATTAGCTAAAGGCAGGTGCTATCTTCATTTCGCCTAGCAGTCCTCACAGATTTCAAGATAGATCAAGAAATAATTATTGAAAGAGTGACACCCATGTGTAGGACACTACCTAACAAATAGTATTTTTTTGCCTTTAATGAAAAAGGAGAAAGTTAACTACCGAGGAGAGGAAAGTTATTTATTTGGTCTTGGTAATTGTACAAATTAAATCTTCAAAACCAAAAAGATTCTCAACCCTTCAATCCCCTCTTCATATTTCATATTGTTTATTACAACAAAGAAAACTGCAGCAGCCCAGTGACTCCATACTCCAGCTCTGTGTCTTGTTGAGGAGTGGAGCTCTATCCATATAGGGTCTTCCACTCACCATTGTTGGGGCTAAATCCATCTTCATTGGGATAGTTGGCTGGAGCCACTTGGATGGTTGATGATGTTGGGAACACCAAGATGTGTGTACAAGAAGCATCTTGAGGGGTGTTAAGCTGAGATGACTGCATGTTTAGTGCAGTACTTCGGCCAAAAACAGAACCCATTGTGACAGCATCTTCAAAAAAAAAAAAAAAGAATTGTATCAATTCCTTTTGTGCAGCAGTAAACAACTCCAGGAATGAAATTTTAAGAGGAAGTGAGCTGCAGTGATCTGAGTCTGACACAACTGTCATGATGGATACCCACCTAAAGCTGAGCCCAACTGTTTAAATAACTTCAAAGAAACTGAGTCAGAGCATATAGCTATGACAGCCCAAGGCTCATTTCACACTGGAAGGGGTAAGATAAAACTGGACTGAGTCCACCAAATATGTTTTCATTACTTATCTGTTGCCAATCTTCCTCTTTTTTCCATTGAGGAAGATTAGCTCTGAGCTAACATCTGTGCCAGTCCTCCTCTATTTTGTATGTGGGACACCGCCACAGCATGGTGGACAAGCGGTGTAGGTCTGTGCCCAGGATCCAAACCGGTGAACCCGGGCCAGCGACGCAGAGTGCGCCGTACTTCACCACTCCACCACAGGGCCGGCCCCAGGAAGTATTTCTACAAAAAAATCTCCCACTTTCTTCCCTCCTGTGGTTGCTCACTAAATTAAGTACTGTTCTCCTAAACGATACAATTCTATAGAAATGGTACCATTCAACTAATAATTGTTATAACTAACATTTATTGAATACTCACTACGTGAACACTTTATGCCTGTCATCTCTTTCAGTCATCACAGCCACACTGAGGTAGGAACTATCACCCTCATTTCACGAAGACGACAGAGCACAAAGAAGTTATGTAATTTGCCCCAGTGGCGCAGGCAACAGTTGACCTAAGGTCTAACAAGCAGGCCAGCGTCTCTCACTGGACTGATGACAAGTAACCTCCTTCTCACACCACAACACTATTGACTTTTACAGGGAGTGAGCGGACAGGGTCTCCCATTTGATCAAAGAAATATGTGGATGGTAAAAACAGGTTTAAAAAGTATAAAACGGCTTAGTTATAAAATTATAAAATAGCTTAGTTGCTAACTTTTTAAAACTTCTGTGGCAACAATGTTTTTGCTATCCACATACTGGCAGTCAGATTTACTGAGAGCTCACTGTGGGCCAGGTACTGTGCTAAATGCTTCACCTTTATTTGCCTCGCCATTCATCCTCAGCCATATCCTCTCAAGGCTGCCTGGAGATTCTGTCAAATACGTGTCTTCAAAAGGATGCTCAATTATGTATCAAGCTGGTGTCCACTTCAGTAGTTTTTGGAGGGTGAT
The DNA here is from genome assembly GCF_057802395.1 of Ceratotherium simum simum. Taxonomy (NCBI): domain Eukaryota; kingdom Metazoa; phylum Chordata; class Mammalia; order Perissodactyla; family Rhinocerotidae; genus Ceratotherium; species Ceratotherium simum. Next base: position 18,946,084 of record NC_141934.1, on the reverse strand, counting down.
TTCATACGCTAACAACAATTTGGGGTCGGGCAACAGTAATTAGCCATGACTCTAAGAGCTCTCAGTCACGTCCAGAACTTAGGCTCTCCCCAAGCTATGGTCAACAAAGATAATAAAATCACAAACCATTCCCCTTGGAAGAGACTAAATGATTTCCATTTTTGAGCCCTAAGTACAATCTTCTCTTATAAAGACAATAAAGATATATTCTACACTTGTCTGTGGACTTAAGTTTGAATGGACTGAACTGATGTGATACCTAATGAATGAAACTGACAAGAAGAGATTTACCTGGCATCACTACAAAGGACCCCTGGGGTTCCATGGCAACCAGGCAGGCACTAAGGATAGAAGGAGAGTCTGCGGCAGAGATTCCACACATCCGGCACACGTCCTTGAGCCGTTTGCTGATTGTCTGTAGTGAACATTCTCCAAGGAGGATACTCCAATCTGAAATCAAATATCACAGTCACACACAGTCTTTAGAAATTCATATTGATAGGAGGTTTGAGCATTTCACCAGTTTTGCCTGGTAATTGAATTTCTAGGATTGGGCCCTAAAGGGAATACGGGTATACAGGTTCCCCTCCTTGCTACAAAGAAAATGTCACTTGACCTCTATTACACTTCATTAACAAAGAAACAAAGGGCTCCTATCCTGTAGACTGAAGTCATGTCTGAAATGACCTGTGAGAGGCCAGCACAGCCCCAGGAAGATTCAGACTCTTCAAACACTTTCTGATGATAGTGCCAGTCTGTTCTTTCTCCTTCTCCAGCTCTGCGTCTTTCACTGTCGCTATCAGCACTTCTCTTTAGAAGAGAGCACAGTTGGGGGCAAAACTCCGTTTTGTTACTACTGTAGTTTGGTTGTTCCCATGAAAGGCAAGCAGCAGCAGAAAGGAAGGGGAACCCTTCTCAGAACGCCCAAAAGAGCTGATAACCAATGGGTGCAAGTCAAGTGCTCCAAACGCTAATTGTTCAGATTAACAAGTCAGCACAAATTTTCTTCTTAATGTGTTTACTGCTTCCAAACAAAGGCACTATGTCTACTCAGAGAACTGTTGAGGGTTTTGTTACTCTGGGAATTGTAAAGTACTTGGTTCTCTCTTTTGACCTCCCTGACAGACACACACGAAGCATGTCATATTCCTGCAGCAGCGCACTGCTGTCACGTCACGTTCCACTGATGAAATGCCCCTCCACTGCAGGCTTCTCTGCCTCCACACACTTTTTTCAAACAAGCTATTCTCCCCTTAAACAGCAGGTGAAAGGAAAACTTTTTTCATATTTCACATTCCTAATGAACCTCAAACTGAAGTGGCTGAAATAAAAGTGGCCAGGAACGTTAAGAATGCATTTTTAAAAACTACAGAAAAATCAAACAAATGTGAGTTCTGTATTTAAAACCAAATAAGAAGGAAAAGGCAGGATAAGTATTTTATCACACTTTGGTGGTGAAGAACAGAAATTCACAAAGCTGACTCTGAAATCTACAGGTTCATATCTGATACTGTCCCAGAGAAATGCAAGGTGGTGGCAGACCTTGGATCCCCAAAGGAAGGAACTGTAGATTGGCAAACTGATTTCCTGTACACTAGGCTCTTCTCCATGTTTTTATTTCTTGAAAGTACATTTTCTCTCAATCTTTTGATGGGGTCCTCGGTCACACTTACATTCCTCTCTTCTAAGAGATAAGAAGAGTGTGTCCCTTCTAAAATATCAGAAAGGGAAGGCAATGGCCTTAATAATTTTCCAAAGCACCAAGTGACTAGACTACTATGCTACATTTTATCCCCTCTTCTTCTTTCCTATTATATTCTAACTTTTCCCAAGGGTTAAGAGTAGCCCAAAGCCTTTAAGAAATGAGATTGACTAAAAGGCATACTAGGAGAGAAGATAGGAATTCTGACAGAAATGAAATGATGAATCCCCTACTGTATTAGACCTCCAGGCTACTAATACAAGATTCATTATAAGCACGAAATTCTTTAAAAAATGAAAAGGGTAATATTTTCTATTAGTCTACAGTATAATTTGTTACTAAAAAATTTTGTGTAGGAGAGATTCCTAAGAAAACATTTCTTTAAATACATATTATGTAATATTTGTATAAACTGCAATTAAAACCCAATAGTTAACTCACTCAGGCACTTGTTACAATGCAAGTTATATCGGTATCAGGGGTTTTAATTTAGGGGTTCCACAAATACCTGATATAAATTTCACGTAAAGAAATACACACACCCTAATGCAAAAGTCAGCAAACTATGGTCCACAGGCCAAATTGCCCACCACCTGTTTTTGTAAACAAAGTCTTATTGGCACATAGCCATATTCATTCACTTGGGTATTGTCTATGGCTTTGACGTTACAATGGCAGAGTTGAGCGGCTGCAGCAGTGACCAGCTGCCCTGCAAAGTCAAAAATATTTACTATGTGGCTCTTTACAAAGAAAGTCTGCTAACTCTGCTCTAATATACTTGCACACACAAAACCACCAAGCTCATTTGTTGACATATGCTTTGCTTTTGTGCAGATTTTAGAAAAAGACTTCTCCTATCTATATGCATATACTGAACTTTTCATCAATGTGTCATTAATTAATAAGACTTTAAAAAAAATAATCTAGGCCTGTTCACACTGCTCATGTAAAACGGTACAAGCAGCTACCCTAGGACAGTAAATGAGCTGGCTCAATGCCAGGCCAGGCAGCTGCCGGTGGTCAGTTGGGTTATGTTACAGTTACTTTCAGTGCTTCCTGACTGCCTGTTATATTTATGATAAGGAATATAAGCAGTTGGTAGATATATTTAGGGATGCAACTTTAAAAAGATCCATTCTCTTAAGCTTCTAGACTGAAGAATATCAGACGGTGGCAATGGAATAGACTGCGCCAACTTGCAACTACCTGTCCTCGTAAATCTGGATTATCTTGCTATTGTAGCACCAAAACAAAAGAAAGAAATATAAAACTCATCACCACTAACCACCAAAAATAAATGAATGAAAGAAACTGAAGGCTGTTCTTACATATGACTTCTACTATCATCCATAATCTCTGATATAAAATTTTCATGTTAAAACTGACTTCTTGCTGACTCAATAGATAAATAAATGTTAGAAACTCTAATTTACTAAGTATCATTTCTATATTAAAACATTCTTTTTCTGTTTTATGTATTGGACTTCAATATTTAAGATTTTCTTTGGGTAAATGGTTTTGTTGCTAATGAAAAGTTTAAAAACCACTGGTTTATCCTGTACATTTAAAAGAATAGAAAATACAATCTGCTTTATTCTTACTACCAACTTTACAATTTTCTCCCTCATCTCGGTTAATGACGTTAGCTCAGCCCTTTTCCTCTGTTTCCTGTACCCACTGCTTCAGGTATTTCTCACCTTTAAGCTCCCCATGGCCAAGACGCCCAAGTCGCCCTATTACAACTCTCCAGGGTAGAGACGTCATTTGGACAATACCTATGCACCATTCCCATAACTTCTGTAGTCCAATTTTACGTGCAGATACTTTACTCCTACGTGATCTAAAAAAGAAAGAAATGGGGAAGGGGTCCCCAGTGAATCAAAGTTGTCACTTAGGAGGATAAAACCTAGAAAATTCTAAGGAACCCACCCACACAGCACCGCCTGCATTTACATAGGAAAATAAGATAGATTCATATCCGAGGAAAGGCACAGCATCAATTACATGCACCATAAACATCAAGGCTCCTCACCTGTTTGGTAAAGCAATATTGACAATACAAGTTTCTAATAATTCCCCATGGAGGTCAGTGCAGGAAGCCAAAAGCCAGCGCTGGTCGTGAGACAGACAATAGCCCACAAAGAGCACATTGTATTTCTGGCTCGCTTCGCCAAACGTCTCTCCCAGCTCTGTCTGCTTGTCTTTGATTGGGGCCAATATAAAAGGAGGGGAGTAAAGCTGGATTGGGCTGGGCCGCTGAAATCAAAATCAAAATCAACATCAACACAAAGCCACTCAATTTAATATTTACAACAAAACCCAGAACAGCACTGAATGAAATCAACAGGGAGTAATGGCAATACATTGCTCCCTAGTACTCTCTATATAAATAGTAATCATAATACAGATAACAAAAAGATTGTTTAAATGATATATGCTAGGGAACCCCATCAAGCCAATATTTTCTTATCAAAATAAATTACTAGTTTAGAAAGTAAATTGGCCGAACTTCATTAGCTATTAGGAAAGTGGAAATTAAAACCACAATGAGATACCACTACACACCCACCAGAATGTCTGAAATAAACAAGACAGAAAACATCAAGTATTGGTGAGCACGCAGAATAATTAGAAGTTGCATATATTGCTGGTGATACAGTCCCTTCAGAAAAGTATGTGACAATGCCCGCTACAGCTGAACACACACCACCCTGTGACCCAACACGATGCATGTGTGTGTTTCCCAAGGATCAGGGATAAGAATGTTCACTACAGTATTAATCACAACGATTGCTCCAACAGAACATAACCTCAACACCCACCGCCAGTGAATGATGCTAAACTGTAATACAGTCACATAATCAGAATATTAAACAGCAAAGCGAATGAAAAAACTACCACTACAAGCAACAAAATGAATAAACCTCAACGTTGAGTAAAGAAGTCAGAAACAAAGGAATATAAATTATATGATTCAATTTATATAAAAGTAAAAAACAGGCAAAACTATGTTGTTCTAAGTCAGAATAGTGATTACTGCTGGAGTGACTGCAAGGGACATTAGAGAGGCTTCCGGATGCTTGTTATGTTTTGTTTCCTGTGCTTGTTACATGATATTTTCACTTAGTGAAAACTCATCAAGCAGTACACTTATGATTGAGTACTTTTCATTATGTCTATTTTAATATGTGTGTGTGTGTGTGTGTGTAATTTAAGAAATCAAAGCATTAGCTGTTACCTAAGACAAATATTTTAAATAGTCAAACTGTGACAAAATTTAATTGTCATCTTTGTTTACAGCTATTACAGGCATTTTAATATTTAATAAACTACAGCAGGAGTCAGCAAACTTCTATAAAGGACCAGACAGTAACTACTTTAGGCTTTATGAGTCTCTGTCACATCATCTTCTCTTTCTGAAAATGTAATGCTCATTCCTATCTAGCTGATCATACAAATACAGGCTACAGGCTGGATTTAGCCCACAGTCATAGTTGCTGACCCCTGAACTAGAAAGCATAAGAAATAATAATAAGGAATTACAGAATTTTAAAGCTAAAAGAGACCTTGGAAGTAATCTAAGCCCATTCCTTCATTTTAGGGATACAAAACATGGGCTTGGACATATTCTAAGATATTGTAACGACTTGCTCAAAGTTTCAAAGCTAATCTTATCACTGATCCATTCGTTCTCCATAGACCTGGAAGTCCCACTCCTAGGTATTTACCAAGAGAACTGAAAACATATCCACACAAAAACTTGTAGACAAATGTTCAGAGCAGCATTATTCACAACAGCCAAAAAATGGAAAAACTCAAATGTCCGTCCACTAAGGAATGGATAAACAAAATGTGGTATATCTATAGAATGGAATATTATTTAGCCATAAAAAGAAATGAAATGCTGATACATGCTATGACATGGATGAATCTCAAAAATATTATGCTAAATGAAAGAAGCCAGACATAAAAGATGACATATTGTCTGATTCCATTTACACAAAATGTCCAGAACAGGCAACTCCACAGACACAGAACGTAGATTAGTAGTTGCCAGAAGCTGGGGGGAGGGGAAAAGGAGGAACGATTGCTAATAGGTATGGAGTTTCTGTCTGGGTTGATGAAAATGTTCTAAAATTAGATAGTGGTGACAGCTGTACAACTTTGTGAATAAACTATAAACCACTAAACTGTACAATTTTTAAAAGGGTGAATTTTATGATATGTGCATTATGTCTCAATTAAGCTTTTTTTCACAAAAAAGAGTCCAGGTGAGGTTACCTGAAAAGTTTTGTGTAAAACACAAGGTTAAATGTCAAACATTTTAGATGCAATAGATAGCCTGTGATAAATCACTAGGTAAAACATCATTTCCAAACTGCGCTTTTGAGACGCTAGATGAAAAACAAAAGGGAGACTAGCAAGAGGATTTCTTCTAAAACTTGCATGATAAATACTAAAATACACTCTTTCTTATGTGAAAGTGTGCTTGCATGAGACTACAGCACTGCAAAGATTAGAATTCCTGGAAACAGGCGTCCTGGCTGTTTTGTTCGCCACTGCATCCTCAGCACCTTGCCTGGCACACAGCAGACACTCAGCTATATTTACTGGATGAAAGTGCAACCTTGTAGCTGCAGACTGAGGGAGAGGCAGCACTGAGCAAGTAACCATTACCTCAATGCAAGTAAAAACTTATAAATCTCAGTAAATATTCATAACATTTGGTTCTTTTGTTTTTAATAAAGTCATATCGTTTACTTCTCTCTTCCTGGTCCAAAGCAAAAGGAAAAAAAGCATATGTTTGCCATTTATCTTCATCTAAGCCTCACTTTATCTCATGAGCTCCTGACGGTGTTCTGCCAGTACGTTATCATCTTTAAAAACGTCACAGAATGCCTTGGGATATCTTAATCTAGGCAGTCAGCCTTTCCTCTCCTCTATGCAGAATACTATTAGTTATCATCTGAAATTGTGATCCCTTCTTACCAAAGCACAGGAATAACTGCATCTGAACTGCAGAATAATCACAAGAGGCAAAGAGCTAAAAGATTCTAAGTTTATCAAGAAAGACAATAACTCACTTTCTGGAAACAAAATAAGAAAAGTAGAAACAAAATTTTTTTTTAATCCTAGAAAAAGCTTTTAGAAAATAGACAAAAGGTGAAAAATTCAAACTTAAAAGAATAAACCAATCTAAAACTGCCAAAAATATAAATTTTTTTTGTGTGTGTGAGGAAGATCGGCCCTGAGCTAACATCTGCCAATCCTCCTCTTTTTGCTGAGGAAGACTGGCCCTGGGCTAACATCCGTGCCCATCTTCCTCCACTTTTTTGTATGGGCCACCGCCACAGCATGGCCTGACAAGCGGTGCGTCGGTGCGCGCCTGGGATCCGAACTGGCGAACCCCGGGCGGCTGCAGCGGAGCGCGTGCACTTCTTAACCACTTGCACCACCAGGCCGGCCCCCAAAAATATAAACTTTATATAACCCCAGAGTGAATGTAACTAAGCACCTTCCTCTCTTGGGACGAAGATGACCTGAACCAAGTTACCACAAATGCAGTATTAACTAGTCACATGACTTCTCCTTTCTAAGCTTTTACTCATAAAAGGGATACACATTTCATAAGAGTTTTCCAGAAAAACTTACATTACCAACTAAAATCAGCAGTGTTGGTGTTTTTAGCAAGTTCTCTTATGGTGAAGTGGTATTTGCTGGCTTTCATTAATGGGTAATCTTTCATACAACAGTGTTGTGGAAACTGATTTTCGAAGGCTTTGAAAATTCTAAACATTGCCCTGTACATCTATCTTTAGGATAAGGTGATTGTGTAAAACTTCTGTTTAAAACATGTTTGGCTTTCGTGTTTTAAAATCCCCCTTGAGGTACATATCTGTGGGAAGTGGGTTTAAGAAGATGGAGAGAAAAAGCATTCACTTATAAACCCAAGCACTGAGACAAGGGGAGGAGAAAGCAACTCTCTGTAAGAATGTGCATCAGAAAATGAGGGGCCAGGCAGAGTAAACATACACAACTGCTGCACCAGGAGAGAAGAGAGCTGGAGAAGGTTGAGAGTTACTGATTTCAGACACAGGTTAGCTTCAAAAAATAAAGACCAAAATAAATACCGGAAAGTCAAACATTAATAAGTAAAAGTGGTAAGTGTATTGTTGAGCTGAGTTCTACACCAAAAATCTGCTAGCCTCTTTTCTCAAAAAGTTTTACAAGTTCAGAGAAGTATCTCCTCTACTTTAACTTAAGGATTAAAGAAACCTACCACTCATATATAAAGGTAGAAGACCAACTCTCCTTGCTTACACCTTCAACATAAAAGAACTGTTTTTGCAAATTTCTGCCTGGCTTACTACCTACCTCCGGGTTCTTGAGGGTCATCTCAATGCTGGCAGCAGGTCCAAATCCTGTGAGGGATTTAATGTGGATCTGCGTAGGCAGAGGCCGCCTGCACTGGCAGTACACTGAAAATGCCATGGACTTCAAGTATTGAATGTAGAAAACTTGTTCATCCTTCATTGTCTGCAGCATGTACTGGCAAGGCACAATCTATAGATACAAACACAAACAAAAGGAGAAACTGAGAGCTAGTACACTAACAAGAAAGTAGGAAAATGAAATTGCATAAATTCTTTACTTGAATGGGGGGAGGAACTTTAGTTTTAAAATATAGAAATGCCAAACATAATATAATTCAATCTTAATTTCTTCCAGTGACGTAAAATCCTATATTCCAAATATATACCAGCAATTTAAGAAGAGGTGCCATTTTGTTGGTCAAGTTATACCATCACTTAGTAATTACCCTGTTCCCATTTTAGGGGTAAATTCTCAATTTATTGTTGCCATGCCCCAAAATTTAAAAACTTGCTTGTTAATACATTTCTCATTTTTCTATTGTATACACATAGTGTGCATGGCATCTTTGGAATTATTGTGTAATATCTGAAAGACAAACTTCAAAACAATGAGCAACTATCAACAAGCTAGTCTGGTAACTTTAATTTCAATCTTTTAATTCTATAAAATAGCTTTATAGTTAAAGTGACAGTCAAGCAAAACCCAAACACTCAAGGCATTATTTCCCATCTATTATAGTATAAAACATTTTTTAAATTATTACACTATAAAGCTGGCAGGGGTGCAGTGCAAATGGGCATGCTCATTTACTGCTGAAAGGAATGTAAATAAGTATAACTTTTTTGGAAAGGAATTTGGTATTATTTATCAGTATCTGTATCTAAGAATACACTTTAAGAAATGACCTGAAATGTGAAAAAGAGATTATACATAAAGATGTTTATTATGGCTTTATTTATAATGGTGAAAAATTAAAAAACAAATTCAATATCTAACTGTACATGAATAGTTAAATATGGAAAATATGCAGTCATTAAAAATCTCGCTTGTGAGAATTTTAAATAACATGGAAAAGTATTCATGAATAATGTTAAGTACAAAAAGACTAAAACTTATATTAAAAGTATGATCTCAACTGTGTAAATAAACACACAGAAAAAAGGCTAGAAGTACACCGAAATGGGAACGATGGCTGAATCTAAAGGTAATGATGGCTGAATCTAAAAGATAGAATTATGAATATTTTCTCTATTTTCATGTACTTCTATTTTTTTAAAAAAAAAATCATGAACTTCTATTTACTTTCATAAAAACAACAAAAGCAAAAAATAAACTTGCAAATAGGTACCTGGAGAATGAAAGAATTTCTCATATGCTCAGGTAAATGATCCAGCATCTCTGTGTAGCAGCGCATCAAGCTCAACAGCCAAAAGTTCCCGGAAGTGGAGTCTTCTTCTGCAGTGTAGGTGAAGGGGTCCACCATGTAAATGACAACAGCTGGGGGACAGGCTTGGCTGTCTGCAGAGTCGGGCTCTGTGGGGATTCCTATTCTCTCCCTTTCTGTGACACTGCAGAGAGAGTCCCTTATGAGACGCACAAAATAAATGTAAGTTACACAAAATAAATCAGTTCTAGAGCGCACTGACTCCCTGGACAGCGATTACAGATTATACGTAACATTAATATGTATCATACTATCAAGATGAAGGCAAACCAAGCCAGGGAGCACCAAGAAGACGGAAAATGACAATATACTCCTCTAAAATGGGAGAGCTCTTTTTCAACTCCCTTTTTTCTCCTGTAGTTATATTCTACAAAGATCTTTTATAATACTATTATGTTAATAGTAATAGCTTCAAAACATTATATTAGCTTGGGGCCGGCCCAGTGGCACAAGTGGTTAAGTGCGCACGCTCCGCTGCAGCGGCCCAGGGTTTGCTGGTTCGGATCCCGGGCGCGCACCCACGCACCGCTTGTCAGGCCATGCTGTGGCGGCGTCCCATATAAAGTGGAGGAAAATGGGCATGGATGTTAGCCCAGGGCCAGTCTTCCTCAGCAAAAAAAAGAAAAAAAAGAGGAGGATTGGCAGATGTTAGCTCAGGGCTGATCTTCCTCACACACACACACACAAAAACATTATATTAGCTTCAAAACATACTATTACCTATATATTATATTCATATAACAATATTAGTATTCATAGTAATACTTAACTATTAAGCTAATAAGTTTAACAATAATAAGTTAAATTTATAAGAAGTCTCAAATTTCTTAACACTGAGACTATAGATTAACAGCTGTCACTTTCTTTCGAGAAGAAGAGAAACAGAGCACTTTACTGGATTTAAAGACTTGTGAGGTTGAGGGGGAGAGAGGGGTGCAGAGAAGAGGAAATAAAGGGTCCAAGGCGAAGCCACTGTCTCAATCAGTGAGTAATGTACCTTTCTTGTCCATCCTGTGAGGGCTGAGAGGAGCTCTGCCCAGGCTCAGTGTCTCCAGCACAGCCTATGTTCCCTTGTGTTCTATCTGCAGAACTGGCCCCAGTGCTGGGGTTCTGCCCTCCAACACTACCACTGAATCCTGAAGAAGAGGTAGTGCTTATCTGGTTAATAACAGGAGCGGAGGCAGATGATGAGACCGGTGGTACAGAAGAACCAGACGTGGAACTACTCGCTGCAGGGTTCGTAGAACTACCATTAGAGGTGGGATTAAACGCACTGCCAGCTGAGGGAGCTGCTGATCCTGAATTTGAGGCTAAAGGCCCAGTATTCCCAGGCGTAGCTTGTCCCTGTGCTGCTGCTGGTGGGGTCTGGTATTTAGGTGGTATCAACAGGCTGCTATCGAGCTGCAGAGTGGCTAAATAAGGTGCTGAAAGAATCCATGCAGAGAGGTGACTTTAGTGATGTTCTTCAGTGTCAGACTGAATCAGAAATTCACAATGGTCACTTTTTAAAAAATCATGCTTTCAGGCCGCAAGACTCTGATTATGACACCCAAAACACAATCGCCACAGCTGAACATACGCTTATATATTCAGCAAACAGGGAAATGAACATGGAGCTACTTAGCATAAATTTTGCCTTATTTGCAAAAAAGAGAAAAAGAACCATTTGTAACATTTTCCTTTCAGATTGATTCCATATGCCTTCACTGAAAAATGAAAGGCCATCTATTCCACAGCCATAATGGTATATTATGCCCCTCTGTGTATATAGCTTTACAAGTTTCTAAGAGTCTCTTGGAATCTGGGTTGAAAATTAAGCAATTAATACCAAGTCATGCTACTAAGTTTTCAAAATGTGGAGTAAATTAGATATGACTTATTTAGGCAACTTTAAGTAACTTTTAAAGAATATGCACGCACATAAAAATTAGCATTTAACCACCTAGAACGCAAAAATTAGACCTAAATAAATACAGTAATGGAATGCTAACATTACTTGAGACAAAAGAAGCATCATGTTGCATCCCTAACGGGGGGTGGGAGAGAAAGAGAAGCAATTTGCTATTTTACTTCTCAAATTCCACTTTACCAAATAAATTCCTCTTTACCTAGGTGATGGCGACAAACTTGCGCATACAGTTTGAGTCTGGAATGATTGTCATTCTCCTCACTGCTCCACGGCTGGTTGAACCACTCACTCACAAGCTCGTCGGTCAGCTTCTGTGCCACGGTCTTTCCCACGCGCATGATCCCATCGCGTAGCACTTTGCAGATGGGCTTGTGCTGCCCCAGCCTGCACATCTGACACCACAAACAAGATCATTATCCACCAGGAACTCTTCCTTTATGCATTCCATATCGTTAGTGAGGGAGAGTCTTTACCATGCACATGGAAGCCTTTACCTTTTCCTTTTGCGTTAACACATGCAACCAAATGAACATTATAAGCTGGTCCTTTCTGGTAATTATAAAGTACCATGAAACTGCTATTTGTCTCTTCAAAACCTGGACTAGGCCCTCTAAAGAAAAATAAATGTTTCTTCTAAAGAAAAATAAATGTGTCTTCATCTCAGCCAGTTCCTCCAGCACAAGGGAAAATTGCTGAGCACTACCTGATTGCTCATAGTCAAATAAAGAACTGACCAGATTCCTGCCTACTAAGGCTGACTGAGACATATGTCCACTAAAACCTCTTAAGTAATCCCTACTCATAACGTTTTCCCATAAGATAACATTAAAATTTCATGTAGCCATCTGCTACATTGGTACAGACATTTGGAGATCACCAATAGTAGAGGTCATTGAAGCAGTGGATATGCTGATCACTTTTTAAAAGTAAATAGTTGTTTTAGCACAATGAGATTTTGTTATTAATCTCTAGGACACTAAGCAGGGGCTTACGGCAGAGAATTAATATAATATACCTGCAAAAAGTAACCTAGTCTACTACCTGGTCACCAGCAGCAGAGCCCATATTATTATCCCTTACCAGGGCTGATGAACTGAAGGCTTGCCAAGCCCCTACAAAATTCTCTAGTGTACACTCTTCCTAAGCAAGTACGCATTACTGCCAAATGAGCAATCCGAGTAAAATCATTAAGATCTAAAAAGATCTGGCAATCCTTTTATGTTTTGTAACTTACATTGAAGGCTTCATTCAAGAGAACGGCTGGGCTTTAAAAGTGCTTAGACAAGTTTTCTGTGTTAGGGTAATTGTCCTTTAATATTATTACACATCCATGGACCAGACACTGTTTAGAAATTACCATGTCCAAGGGTCTCCTCTCCTTCAGTGGCTTAATTGATGCCATTACCTCATACGTTAGCATCTCCTCCCTTCCTTGTAGCAACACGCAAGTTTACTATTTCATGTGTACTCAGACATTTATAGATAGTGAATGTTCTATTACGGAGTATTTTTTAAATTTACCTTGGCATCTTATGTAATAAACACTTTTGTAATGCTTATAATATGCCTGTCACAGTTCTAAACACTATAAACACTAATTTCATTTAATCTTGCCAAATATAAAGATATTAGAAGTATAAGGTTCAAATAACTTAGTGTATACATACATTGGCAGAAGAAATGTGGCACTTACTCTTCAAAGATAGACATGATTCTAATTTTTCAAAAGTAACAGGAATTTATGTACTAAAGATATAAAATTACCTACCTGGCTTATACATTATTATGGTTATTACATTATTAATCTGTATCAAAATTTTAGTATTAGCATGAATGTAGTATTAAATAAAAAATAACAGGGACACGATTCATTAAACTTAGCTTTCAATTCAGAAATTTTCAAGCTAAACATTTTTATACTGTTTTCAGGCACTTTCCCCTTCCTTCCATCCCCTCAAAAAGAGTAGAGGTACTTTCTTTTTGTAAAGCTCTGCTTCTGAATAACCACTTTCCCCTGGTGAGCAATACTTATAAACTCAAGCACATAAATGGGGAAAAAACAGCTGACAGGATTTTAAGATGTGTGGTAAGGCTGGTAGAGGAAAGTCTTCTAAATCTAATAAAATAAAAAGATGGGAAAGCAATTTACTTCCAGAAAAACTTGCTAATTCTTTTCTTCACCCTCCAACTACTTGCAAATTTTCTTTGAGACCTACTTCGAAGACACCTGTTCTTTAAAATTTGTCATAACTAGAAACAATGTGAGGAAATATGTCATAAAAACGGTTTTCATATGTTTCTCACCTCATATACAGCACTCAAGTCCCTGAAGAAAGTTCTGGCTCCCTCGAGCAAGGCCTCATTTTCTGGACACACCACAAGATAGGCAACATCACGGTGGCCCCCATACGGGTCCAACAACAGCCTCTCCCAAAATGGCAAGGAGAACGGCGAGATGGTGAGGAAGTCCTTGTCGCAGCCCACCAGCAGAGTGGGGATGGGCAGTGGCTCAGGAGACTCTTCTGAACCTAAAACAACACTGCAGTTTAGGAAGGTGCTCACGAGTCTGCTTCCCACAACTGGGACAATTTAGAAGTTCCTGGTGCTTTCTCCTTAATTCTGGCATCAGAAATTTCATTGTAGGTTGACATGATACTCTTAAAAGTATTCTTCAAATCTTCTAATTAAATGGCCCTTGATGAAGAACCTTACTTAAATGAGTCAGAACGTGCTTACAAAGGTTCAATGAGATCAGAGGGAAGACTAGAATGAGTTAAAGTTAGTTTTCCAAGCAACACTACATCATTTCCTTTAGGATAAGCTTTACAATCCTGACTACAAAGAAGCTGACAGAACCAGTTCAGGAGTACACCCAGATGAAAATGTAGTGAGGATTGGGAAGATGAGGAGAATCCAATAAATACTCTATGAAGGGATTATTTTCTTCATTGACCTTGATTATGCCAAGGATCTTTAGAAAACTTAACTCCAAACTGACTTTAGGAAAACAAAGACATTATATAACTTCATAGTCATGAAGAAAAAGATTCTATTTTGTCAATGAAGCAAGGATATGACAGTAACTAAAGCTGCTTTTCATGGAGCAAAAAACTCAGAGGGAATTTAAACAGGGAGAAGATTCTACCATAGGTTCCCCGTCCTGCCATTTTGTGGAACTGCTGCCAGGTGAGTGGTCCCTGCACATGCTGGATATTCTCCCAGGTCCTGCCCGTGCGCTTCTTCTGGATGGCGTCTTGGAGAAAGGGCTGCAGGGACAACAGCATACGGACCACATCCTGGGAGGAGAGCATGCTGATGTCGAGCACTGGAACAGAAGTGAAATGAAATGAAAAGGACAGGAATCACAAAGGGAACTGGCACTCTCCTCTGCTTGCCATCGTTTGGGACCTTAGTTATAGTCCGGACAAAGACATCACTGGCGGCAGATTCCACTTTTTGTAGATCCTAAAATACTTGAGTTAGGATCAAGAAGAAAGATATTCTTCTTCTAAAGTGAAGAAAATTTATAATTTATTATTGAAAATAATAAAAGGAGAAATAAGTTACTCTCTATAGAAGAAGTTACCTATAGAATTATTTAATAGTGGAAAGATGGATAGGTCTGACTTTTTAAAATCACTCAAACGTGTTTCTAAGGCTGTTCATAAGAAAAGAGAGAGCGGCAAATTTTCTTAATTATTATATTATTTTTATTTACAAATATCAATGTTTTGATTATATGATGAGTAGGAAAGGAGAACTTAAATAGAAGTTTTTAAAATGTTCTTAAGGTAAAGTATTTTCACAAAATGCAAAATGCATAAAGAGAAAGACAACCTTCCATGCAGGCAGGCACATGAAAACACGGCAGAAGCAGCGACAGGACTGGAAGTCATCTGTATACAGAGGAGGGCAGGGGAGTCACGGTTTCAGAACGAATACTCCTTCTGCTAGCAGGAGGGGTTCTTAACCTAAAATCTGAAACACCTCTGCAACTCTATGCAAAACTGTGCATGCATGCAGGAAAATGTGTCTTTTTTCCCGAAAAGGGAAGGTCCATAATGCTCATCAACTTCTCAAAAGGAACTGAGGAAAGAGCTAATTAAGTTCGAGGTGATCAGCTATGAATCAAAGCAGCTGGGTTCCTGAAGACCTTTCCATACTCTTCTCTAGCTGATTAGGACAGGGGCACAAACGGAAATTGAAGGTCTACCAATTAAATCTGAACACAGGGTGCTTAAAATTCCTTAAGACATTTTTAGATGTGTCCCTAAATCAAACACATGGTGCAAACTGGTGGCCCACAGAGTTACTGTTTTTTTTAATTCTGGAACAAATCTCTCTAGGAAATTTCACACGCAAATCTGGATGTCCAGCTTCTCTTGAAAAACCAGGAGACTTGGCAACCCTTGGCTGAGACCCACGTTGCTGCCTAACCACCACGTGCTGGAGCCGAGGAGCAGCTGTCCCCTTCAGACACTTCTCCAGGGCCCTAGCTCTGCTGCCGGCCTGAGACTGAAGCAGTGTTAACAGCCTGTATCTTCAGGCCTGTGCTTCTTTTTTCCTTACAGTAAAGAAAAAAGTAAAGTACTTCTTGTACCCGTGGCTCTATGAAAAGTAGGAAAACGACAGACCGAGAGAACCACAGGTTAGAGAAAAATAAATGCAGACACAATTGTTTGTGAACTCTATTCCTGTGCAGACAAAACAGAAAGTGTGTTGTGAAAGGACACAATTTAGGGCATTGCTTTTTGCAATCATTTTGCATCATTCATTTACATTATCTGTCTGGTACTTTTAAGCATCTGAATTTGGAACCCACACCTCCCCCGCAAAATAAAATGTGCTATTCTTCATATCCAAAGATGACACCACTGAGCCACCCACACAGACTGCTTTTCTGTCTGAAGGCCACTATCTAGCACAAGGAACCACCCAAGATAATCACCCACATTTCTTTAGGGGTAAGGCTATACATTCTGTAATTCATAAATTCATCCAGCAGAGATTAATTAAGGTCTGCTAAGTAAAAGGCATTGTGATTAAACCTAAGCAGTTATAAAGATGAAGTATAATCCTTGAATACTTAGGAGTCTCCACCTCCCAGAAGCCCCGCTTGCCTGGCCTACTCAGAAAATGCCTGTCATTCCCTACTCTACCGATCTCTGTCCTCTGGACACACTTTTATTACTCCAGATTTCAAACTATATTTAAGAAGCTTATATAACCTCCTCTACAAGACTCAGAGTTGTTCCGAAGCAGTGTCCATGTTTCACTCATGGAACCCCTCCAGCCTGGCCTCTGTTCCCACTATGCTACAGAAACAGCTCTCACTATGGTCAAAAGACATGTTTAATCCTTATCTTAAAGCTCAGCTACATTTTAATGTTTGTTGACCCCTCTTTCTCAAAACTTGGTTACAGAGCAGCATTCAGCAAAACTCTGCCCCAGGCGCTCTTCTCGTTCTATACTTTCCTCCTCCTCTGTGCCCACTACTTGGGTTATCATCTACATGACAACTACTCCCTTTCCCCTGAGCTCCACGCCAGGAAGTCCCAAGTGTCTACTTGACATCTACCTGGATATCTCAAGCGGATTCTTTAAAATTTCCAAAACTCAACGTATGAACTTTCTCCCCAGACCTGGTCTTCCTCCAGTATCTCTGAATGACATCACTGTCTGCCTGGGTATACAAGTTACAAAACTATGTGTCTTCCTTAACATCTCACTCTCCCTGATTCCCAAAATTCAACCCATTACCAAGTCCTGCAGTAATATTTCCTAAATATGTCTTGAATGTTTCCACTTCTTTGCCAGGACACTAAGCCAAGCCACTGTTTCTTATCTGATCTACTGCAATAACTCCTAGCCTCCCCAAATCCATTCCTGCCATTTTCTAATCCACAGCTCACATTCAAGACAGAGTATTATTTTTTTCTTTTTTACTAAAAATCTGATGTCAATGCCTCTTCATAAAACCCATCAGTGACTTGTTAGGGCTGTTTGGATGAAGACCCAATCCCCAGCACGTCTCTAAAGGATCTTGGTAACCTAGCCCCTGCTGGCCTCTAAGCTTTTTTCAGTTCTTTGAAGGCCCCAAGCTCTGTATCACTCTGGGCCTTCACACTCATGACTCCTTCTGCCTGGGACACAATTCTTTGCTTCCTACCCTCTTTACTCAGTGAATCTGTACTCATCGTTGAGATCTCAAATGCTACTATTTCTTCCAGGAAGTCTTCCCTGACCTCCAGCCTAGGGTGGCCCTCCTACCCCACGCTTTCATCACTTATAGTAATGGTTTGTAACAATATGCTTATTTGTGTAATTATTTGGTTAATGTCCATTTTCCAGAATAGATTATAAAGTCCCTGAGGGCAGGTACTTTGTCTCCATCAGTCACCATTTTATTCCCCAGAATGCACCACAGTATAGACAATGAGTAAACAAGGGAAGGGAAGAGCAAGTTTCTCAGGAGTCTCAGAGCTCAACTCCAAAAATGTTTGTCAACTGGAGCTTTTAACAATAGAAGAGCCAGTGACATGCCCCAGTAACCACAACACGAAGTAAAATATAGTCATTGTTACAAGAGATACAAAACACTGGGAAACCAGAAGAAGGAGAAACTACTCCGTAAATGGGTAGAAAGCTTCACGGAAGAAGTATCAAAGAAACTTGATCTAGAAGAATGGGTGGATTTAAACAAGAAAGAGTGTGCAAATTGTCAGTCTGCATACTCTTGACCACGTTGATATCCAGCAGTCACAGGCTTCCAATATGAATTAACACAAGAGGAAATTTTCACAACACAATCACTCTTCTCCAAAGGTGTTTCAGTATAAAACATTTCCCCAGTCCTTAAATTTAGGACAATATCAGTGTAGCTCTCACCTTAGTTCCGTCTTTATTTAAAAAATGAAATTTAAAATTTTGTCATATAACAAAGTAAAGAAAATTTGTAAGTTATCATCCCACCAAGATAATTTTCCAAGTCAGTGTGAATTCTGAGAAACCTACCGTTGCTATGAGGCCAAGAGTGCACAGTGGCACTTCTCACCAGAGCTTCGTCCACTTTGCCACCCGTGGGATTATCCACATATTGCCGGCCCTGCTCCAAGGCATTAAAGCATTCCGTCCAGTAATCATTATTATCTGCCTGTACCCGGTCATAACTCCAGCTAACACAGGGAAGAGTTGGGCGATTGTTAGAGGAAATGTAGTCCAGGAAACTCAGTGAAGCAAAAGGTTGTGTATGTTGATTCTGGAGGAGGAGGAGAAGGCTTATAGGTGGCTCCTGGGATTTTCTGGCTCCCTCCATCTGAGGAAGGAAGGTGGTCTGACACAACATTAAGCGCCTCTCCGCAGCCTGACCAATATCAGAATTCTTCCCAAAAATATCCAACTCATCTTCCAGGAAGAGTCCCGAATTGTAGCCAAGTTTGCGATTCATAATCGCACTAAATCCACAGGTACAGCGGTACTGGTCCTCATTGGAAGAATCGGGGATATAAAGCCCGACATCCGCCCCTTTGATGTTCATGTTGCAGGCACAGATGCAACAGCTGTCAAAGTTTCTGTCTTTAAAGATATTCATCACAGAATCTGAGAGAATCAGAGTGACATAGAGACTGTGGGCTTCAGGAATTGGCTGCATGGTGGCAGGTTCCACAGAGTTAAGGGGCCGCGTGGTAGAGGGAGTAGAGGCTGGTGACCCCTGATCAGTGCTGTCATATTTAACAGACCCTTGACCACTGGCAGTGCCCCCACCTCTGGGAGTTCTTGGGGTTCTGGGGGTTCGTGGTGTGGGGACAGAGAAGCGAGGGGTTGCTGGAGATGGCAAAACTCCTGCTCCGCTGTTGCTGGCTGGGGCAGCGCTGTTCAACGTCACTGGGGTGTTCATCTGTGGTGTGTTCAGATAGTCTGGATCTGCAAGGCTCCCGACACTAGGCACATTACTGTAACAGACAGACAGCACCAAGTGAGAACAGGAGCGTGTCACAGACGCAGGAATACACACACAATCACCCCAACCCGGCCTGTGCATTTCTTATCATTTATGCATGCTATTACTTGGTATATTCAATTTTCTCTTTTAAAAAAAAAAGGATTCAAAAGAGTCTGAGCAGTGTGTGGAAAAGCAAGAAGCAAGGTATGAAGGATAATCCAATACAGCCCTTTCCTTCTACTCATTCCACATTTAAGCAATCCTCATCTTAACCTTTGGAGGGAACTTTTACTATTTTCACAAAAAAACATGATGCTGGGTTTGGTCAATGTAATTTTGAAAAACTATAACTACTAAATGGAACTTTAACACATGAATTCAGATGCTAAATTAGCTAGAAGATCATAGGATGAAATTTCCATCCAATTTGCAATTACATTTTTGTCATTTTTTGAAATTGAAATTCTGCCAGTGTACTTGTTCTCTGAGGCTATAATCTATATATGATTCTAAAGCAGTTATAATCAAATGCACATGAAAATTTAATATTTTTCCAATTTTCAAAAGGCAGTCCTATCTAGGCTTGCATTTCTATAGTAACGAGTGAACATGAGGGAATTCCATTTTAGGAAAACCCATTGGCTGGTGCTACACTACAATTAATACAAATATTACATATGCTGCTAAGAGGCCTTAGTATTAATTAGGTAGTTGCAGAGAAGTACACATATTGTATCATAGTTTCCAAGCTTCTAACTCTTGAAGGGTGGTAGGCAATTCTAGTTCATTTTTTATTTTTCAATATGCTCTGCATTATCTATAGCACAATTATTTTTAGTTCCCAGAGACTGATCACACTGTTAGCTACTTTCTCATAAGCATTGACTTCTTTTTGGAAGAGGCATATAGAAAACAAAACAGTGTCTGCAATGTTCTACTGCCTTATTACTGTAAAAAATTCTCTTGACATACATTCTTAGATGTACATGTAAAACAGCACCGAGACCATTCTTTGTAATTTGAAGGTATCAAAAGAATACAGTTTTTTTAAATGCTTAATATTCTTTTGAAATCTATTAATACTGTGCTTAAACTAATGTTCCTCCAATAAACTTAGTCATTCACTTATAATTTGAAAGAAGAACGTCATAAAGTAATGACTCTTCAAATAATTTCCTTGTGGTTTTTAATTAGCTATGCCTAAGCAACCACCTGGAAAATCCAAAGCAGGCACTGTAAAGAAATTTTAAATCTGAGGCACAGTGGTATCTTGAGTACAGATAAAAAATGACCCAGAAACCTTGATTAGCAATCACTGCTATCTCAGAGACCAAAATAATAAGTATATAATAATGATCTTTACTCTAATCGGACTCCTTTCAAATTTTCCTGCTCAACAAAACCCTAAAATTATTATGCAGTTCAGATCAGAAAAGGAACTATGAATACTAACTGAAAACCTAAATAATGAAATTGCTCCCTAGGTAGTAAGAATGGTTCATCTTGCATAGTAACCTGATTTTTCCCATTCAATAAAAATGAATTGAGTACCAACCCTATGTTAAATGCCGGATATTCAACAGTGAAAAAGAGGAAGAAAAGGTAGCTCATGTTAAGTATGACAGAGATCAAGCAAGTGAATGCTGGTGTGCTGAGTGTGACAAGGGGGGGTCCCTGGGGACAGAGACCACAGCAGGAGGATTTCACATAGTCTAGAACTGTACTGGCCACTAAGGTAGCCACCAGCCCATGTGCTAAATTTATATTAACTTAAATAAAACTAAAATTCAGTCTTGCTCTCAACTAGCCACACTTCAAGTGGTGCACAACTACCATAGTGGAAGGTGGATGCCATAGTGGAAGGTGCAGATACAAAACACTTCCTTCATCACAGAAAGTCCTGTTAACAGTTCCAGTTTAGAATACTGAGAATCTCTGGAATGGCAAATGGTCGATACGATAGATCTAAACAATGACCTAAATATTTATTATTTAAAATATCATGCAGCAAAGGGTTACACGTCACTTTTTTGAGGAGCACGTGTGTGTACGAGATTAATCCGTGGAAAGGGTTCTTGAAGCCGCTGCACTGTTTGCAAGCGGCGTGCTAGTCGCTCCAGCTGTGCTGTCCCCGTCTCTACCCAATAAGCTAGAGTAAACTAGCACAGCAGCAGAAAACAAGCCAGGCGCCTGCATCCAGAGCGCTCTTGCTCTTGAGCACACTCTTCCATGTTGCTAGTGAGTTGTTATTCCCACAGTACTTCTACAACCATTTATTGTCGAGGCCTTTCAAAATTCTTGTGTGGGAAGTGGGGCAGGATTATCCCATTTTAAGACGGGAAGACTCAGGTAAAAGGGGCATTGAAGGTCAAACACAGAATAAACAGAAAAGGCAGAATTTGAGTCCTATGACACGACAGCTGTACCTTCCCAAGGCTAGGGTTCTTTTATACTACTCTGTCACAGTTTTTCATTCTCATATTGACTTTACATAACACAAGCATAAAACCTGTTTAAGACATTACAGTTGATTTTATCAAGATGGTTTTATATGAGGTCACAAATAAGTAGCCGACAGACTGGATCTGAACCACAAATTTCTCTTATTGGCTCCTAAACTGTAACTCCGAATTAACTGTCAACATTTTTTTTTTGGTGAGAAGACTGGCCATGAGCTAACATCTGTGCCCATCTTCCTCCATTTTGTATATGGGACACCACCACAGCATGGCTTGATGAGCGGTGCGTAGGTTTGCTCCTGGGCTCAGAACCTGCAAACCCCAGGCTGCTGAAGCGGAGCACGCAAACCTAACCACAATGCCACCAGGCCGGCCCCTTACTCTCAACATTTTTAACAAGGAAATTTACATAAAAATCCAGATCTCCAGTCTCCCACATTCCTGCCTGAACAATTCACTGCAATCGAATAGCAAACATCCCTTTAAATGGGGTGTACTCTCAACAGTTCATCATAGACTCTGCTCACCCCTCTGTCCCTCACAATGACGCTGAGCACCAGCAATGCCAAGTCTGTTGCTTTACCCAGTCCATTTCATCCACATATTGCGTACCTAGTCCCAATAAAAATTTGAGTTTGTGGCCTTCTATTTTATAACATTTAAAGTATTTAAGAAATTATTAATTATAGGGGAAACTGATTCCACGTTGTTGACATATGCACTACTTTTTGGACAGTATGAAATATGTCCAAGCTATGATAAACACCTTCTCTTCCTTCCCACATATCATATCACTGTTCTGTTGTTGCTTTCTTATATGACATGCGGCCAGTAACAGAGAAATTATCTATGTTAATGCTTCATTTTCCAGTGCCTTAAGTGAACACATTTGAAATCATCAATTTATTAAAACAAAGTAAACAAAGTACTTACCTCCACCACTCAAAGAATATTACCAATTCCTATCTAGTGCTTGATTCTGTGGTAGACACTGATTTGACACTGAACGAGCATGAACACCATAGTTCTCTATACAAATGACCTTAATTTTTTCACGTACATGAAATTTAGTTTAGAAAATAATGCACATTTTCAACAGAAAATAATGTGCACAAAAACATGAATGGCCAATAAAGGAAAGTTTCAAATGATAAGCTACTGCCATTATTTTTAATAAACATTTAATATTAAAATAAATATTTAATAAATATTGAAGATAAAAATCACATTAACTATGGCAAGAGACTTGACACAATCCCTACACATACTTGTAGCCATCTCTAATGAAAGTGGCTGCAGGTGGCATGGGCAGTTGTTCAATTTTAGGAGGGATTGCCCACGAAGGCCGAAACAGACAGGCATCAGGTATCTTCAGAGGTAGCAGGCATTGGCTCGGCAACATCTTCAGTGGAGCAAACATGGAGGATCCCACAAAAGGTTGAAAAGTTGGAACTCTGTGCACATATGAAAAGTCCTGTGACAACAAAGCGGGGTCAGTGATAATGCTGGTAAACGACTTAGGACACACCGCAACAGTAGCAAAAATGATTGTAAGTCAGTATTTCTCTTATCTGATCAGCAGAAAAATGCTAACATCAAACTTTAATTTAATCAAAAGACTATCAATTAATATACCAAGTGATGTACCTCATGATGCAATTCAGAGGATTCTTAGAAACTTATGTATATATGGCATATAGATAATACTATTTTAAAGGAGATGTATATGAATCTGCTTCAAAACCACCCTGCCTTGGTAAAATTAATATACTGGCCATTACCTTTATTTCCTCTGGCTTGGGACTTCCTAATCCATCTTCCACTTCCATTTTGAATTCAGTGAGCTGTGTGGAAACCATACTGACCATAGGACTCTCCATCATGCCTAATGCGGTCACCGTCTCTGAACTGATTCCATCTTTATAATTCATCACAGGAGAAAATGCAGGGTGCTGTTCCAAAGAAGGAGGGGTGGGGAACATCCTTTGCAGGTCTGCAACTGCTAAAAAAAGAAGAAAAAGGAAAGAAAACAAAAACAAAAACAAACCATTTCTTTTAACAGGCAGGACTTCTAAAAAATCCCAGTTCATAGCCAGGCACCCAATTTGGCCTTAGATATAAGGCTAACTGAATGGTCTTATCAGTTACACAATAGAATTTTAATAATGGAAGTCTCTAAGAAGAAGGCCATCAGCAGAAAATTATCCTTTTCTGGAACTTTATCACTATCTTCTTAATGCTTTATGATTTGGCTTCACATTAATTAGGTGAACGAAGTCTACATAACACACATTTTTATTCCAACAATTGACTCCATGAAAAGTCTAAGGAGACGAACTAAGTAGAAGACGGAAGCAATTAGATTGAGTAACCACGTTATTAAAAGTTCTATCCCTGATTACAGGTACGTATGAAATATTTCAGAATTACAGAACAAATGTTACATAGCAAATTTTACACGGAAAATCTATCAGTCATTTATATCACAGAAAATAAAAAAATTGTTTAGAGCTAGAATGGTGGTTTATATGTAGTAGGATTACTCAGCTAGTTTGACATATCCACTATATTTGCTGCTCTTTGGGGAAACAGTTCCTATTCTCTTTCCAAATTGACATTAAAATGAAACTTCATAGTTAGGAATAACAATCCTACCTGGAACCAAAAGTCAATTTTTTTGAAAATCAACTGGAAAAAAAAGTATCTTTTAAGAAATACTTAGAACAGTGATTCTCAATCCGCTTTTAAAAAATGATTTTAATATACCTGAGGTTAACTGTCATCATTAACAGTGGCTTATTCAGACATTGATTCTGAAAGTAGGGGTATATGAAATGAAATGCAAGTTGTGGTTGTGACATCTGGCCACTAGGGGGTGGCCTGTACAGCAAATTTACTCACAAATTTGGAGCCACAAGTTTAAATCAGATTTGGAATTGTTATCTGATACCCCATTTGCAGATCATATTGCTCTTTCTAGCAACTTCAACATTTAAACAGGCAAACAGTAGCCACTGAAGAGACTAGATATGACTTGTGGCTCTGAAGCAGTGATTAATAAAGAGTAACTGCACCGTGCCCTGCCCTGGCAGAGCTCTGTAAGCAGACGCAGTGGACGGGCTCCACGTCCAGGCGCTCCCAGCACAGGGCTGCTACCGCCAGGTCACCTCCTCCCTCAGGACCTCAGTTCCTTCATCTAAAGGAGAAGGCTTGATGAGAAGTGTGATTCTCACCAGGCTTGCTTTCTTTCCTGTTTATGAGGGGAAGGGCAAGCCTCCACATATGGAGGCAGAAAACAAGCTGAGAACCTCTGGATTACATGATCTTTACCATGTTTCCTAGTTAAACAATTACATAATCCTGAATAATTTACCCTCTCTTGGGCTCAGATGCTTATCTGTAAAACAAGGGGAGGAAGAGGCCAACACAGACAGGGTTTCGGATCCCAACTTTCCCTTCCATTAGAGAAGCTCCACTTCTATTTATTTTCTATAATAGGATTCTGTAGGAGACTGCATTAAACAAAATGGTACCTGCTGCTGCTGAGAAAAAAAGAAAAAAACTAAACCCCCAAGTTGACCTTCAAGGTACCTTTTAGCTTTGACAGTACTTTACCCTTAAGGAATGTAACAATTCACAGAACTAGGGATACAAGCCAAGCCAAGCCAGAAACTACCAGAGAACCACTGGAGATACTATACAGTTCAAAAATTCTGTGGTGGAAAAACAGGTCTTCAAATGCAGCAGGAACCACATCAATTAAGTTTTCTTTAAAACACAGCTGAAGACTTTAATATAGAGTTAGGTTACACCTGAAATACATCCATTACCTTTAACCTTTAGTCTCTGTTCCTTTTCCCAAGCTAAAGAGCAGCTACTGGTCAATTTTAATATAAAATTAATTTGTAAGTATAATATTTTAAACTATGAGTCTGCTTCATGAAATCTTCAAAGTCATATTACTTTATAGATCTTAATCACCAAGTAGATATTCAGAAAATAAAGCAATTATATAAATTCTCTTTGAGTTAAAATGACAATGAATTTAAACATAGCCTTTCCTTCACTTATAAGTATTCTGGCTATGGTACAAAATTTTACCAAAAGATTATATTATGAAATTAGTTTTTAAATTTTCTCTAAGAAATGTAATCAAGGCATTTTTCACTTAGGGCTACCCAACTTCTTTGATGCCACCTAACACAGTTATATATCTCAGTTTTCAAAGCCTCAGCCACCTTGATAATTTTATCAAAGGTAAAAGAGAACACAAAAAAAAGTACAGATAAAATGAGATTCCACTGGCCAGAGATTCACTTTAGAAAGTGGTCTTCACCATTCTTATTATCAAATACAGTCATCTGCCACATAATCAAGTCTCAGTCAACAAACGACCACATATGCGATGGCAGTCACATAAGATTAGTACATACAGCCCAGGTGCATAGTGGGCTATATCTCTAAGTTTCTGTAAGTATACTCTATGATGTTCGCACAGGGACCGAATCACCTAACGACGCACTTCTCAGAACGTACCCCCTTCGTTAAGAGATGCATGACTGTATTTTTTTTTTTGTGTGTGTGTGTGTGTGTGTGTGAGGAAGATCAGCCCTGAGCTTACATCCACGCCCATCCTCCTCTTTTTGCTGAGGAAGACTGGCCCTGGGCTAACACCCATGCCCGTCTTCCTCTACTTTTTTATATGGGACGCCGCCACAGCATGGCCTAGCATCTGAACCCGGGCCACCAGCAGCGGAGCGCGAGCACTTAACCGCCACGCCATGGGGCCGGCCCCATGACTGTATTTTTATTTTTTTTATTTATTTTTTTTTCGTGAGGAAGATCAGCCCTGAGCTAACATCCGTGTTAATCCTCCTCTTTTTGCTGAGGAAGTCCGGCTCTGAGCTAACATCTATTGCCAATCCTCCTCCTTTCCCCCCCGCCCCCAAAGCCCCAGTAGATAGTTGTACGTCATAGTTGCACATCCTTCTAGTTGCTGTATGTGGGACCCGGCCTCAGCATGGCCGGAGAAGCGGTGCGTCGGTGCACGCCCGGGATCCGAACCCGGGCCGCCAGTAGCGGAGCGCGTGCACTTAACTGCTAAGCCACGGGGACGGCCCATGACTCTTAACCTCTAGCTTCAATTTCCTCATCTACAAAATGGGAATAATACCTACCCCATATTTTTTGTGCGTGTTAAATGAGATAATGTATGCACAGTAGTGAAGACTTTGCCACGTACATCTAAACATTCAGTAAGTGATGAGGTCAGCAATAATTAGTTCTCCCTCCCAATTTTGGTTTGATTGGAAAAAGATGGAAATGCTGCGAAGTTATAGGGAAATTTCTGAAAAGAGATAACCCCAAAGAAGTTTTGAGATTAAAAAAAAGGGAACTGGATTCAAAGTAGGTAAGGCAGAAGGAAAACAGAAACCCAGAGAAACGCTCTGGTCCTTCAAAACAGAAAAACATGGCTTGCCTGTTTAATTTTCTTCCTAAAAATTGGCTAAAGTGAGGGTGGGAACAGCTACCAGAATGGACTGGAGTTGAGGTGTCTTTCCCACAACGCTCCACTTACTTATGTCCTGCCCATCCTTCCAGATCCACTGCACTTCAGCTGGAACTCATTAAGGACACCGTCTCCTATCCTGTACTTCAAGTATTCATGTACAAGAGTGAAGCCCTCCAACAGAAGCATCATCACTAATCTCTCAATCTTCTCCTGGTCCCAGGGCACCTAGCAGAGTCCCTTGCAAATAGTAAGTGCCCTTGCAGAATAAATAAATGAAGCCAACTCAAAAGTCCAAATTTTTCATTTGGTGTCCTCAAAGATTTATACTTCAAAATGACATGCTTTCAAAGACGAAAATTCATAAGCAATTGGTTAATAGTGAAATCTAAGAAAAGCACTTCTGTTTTTATTATTATAACACGATATTACCTTAACACAGACTTGACGCTAAACTAAACCTCCCTGTTACTGCGTGCTGCTTTCTTCATTATGACATACACAGATGAATGGTTATGGACCTATGCTGTCCAACACAGTATCCATTAGCCACACATGGCTGTGGAGCACTCAAAATCGGGCTTGTCCAAACTGAGATGTGTTGCATGTGTAAAACATACACAGGATTCCCAAGAGTGAGTACAAAATTAGCATGTAAAATATCTCAATATTTCTTGTACTGATATGTAAAAATTACAATATTTTGCATATATTAAGTTAAAATATATCATTAATTTCACATGGTTCTTTTTACTTTTTTAATGTAATACTAGAAAATTTAAAATTACTTATGTGGCTTTCATTCGTGGCTCACCTTGTATTTCTACGGGATGGAGCTGTTCTAGACGTTAAATTTTATAATATGTCTGTCTTTCCACCTCAATGTACAATAAAGCTATTGCAGAGATGAGAACTTCTTGCCATGCTATTTTCATTGCCTTGTCTTAGGAGGAAATATTGTATGTATGTCCACACACACACATTCACACATACATACTTTGTATATATTAAAAAGATCCTCTTGACTCTTGTATATCTGTATTTTTCTGATGCTAATATTTCTGCTATATTTCAAACTCATTAATTTTTATAATCTGTACTTTCCCATAAAATTTTGAGTAGCTTCTTTTTGAAACAATTCCTTTTGAATAAAAATGACAGAAAGGGGGCCAGCCCCACGGTGTAGTGGTTAAGCGTGCACGCTCCGCTGCTGGCGGCCCAGGTTCAGATCCCGGGCGCACACCGAGGCACCGCTTGTCAGGCCATTCTGTGGCGGCGTCCCATATAAAGTGGAGGAAGATGGGCACAGATGTTAGCCCAGGGCCAGTCTTCCTCAGCAAAAAGGGGAGGATTGGCATGGATGTTAGCTCAGGGCTGATCTTCCTCACAAAAACAAAAACAAAAAAAAAAAGAGAGAAAGAACAGAGTACACCATATACTTTACCGGGCTACGACACTAACTAGCAGAATGGTTTGTGAGTGAATAATCTTGGATGAGTTACCAGACATTTTAACATTTAACATCCCTATGTATCACTTAATGTCAAAAACGGCAGAGAATTAACTGGTTCAATACGCGGGAAAAAATTGATTTATCTGACTTATTCCATATCTTTCTACTTTAATACTGTTTCTTTTAATCTGTGAGTTCCTTGTTTGTAAAATTCTGCAGTGCAGAGTAATAAAAAAAGAAAAATGTTTAATTAAAAAAACTACAGCAACTGGCTGGCTATCATTATTCATTTTCATACATGTCATGCTTGAGAAAGCTTTGCATATTTTAAAAAGCTATGGATCCACTAAAGCTGTCAAAATCCAATCTCTGTATACTTCACACTTCCACATTTGAGTAAATCAGCACTACATTTATAGGTTCATAAAACTTTTTGACTCATCCCTATGACATGGTGGTTTTTCCCCTCAATTTGTTCTCATTACCAGCTGAAGTTAATGAGAAGGTATTAAAGAATGATTTGCAATGGAATTATGTTTCTGCTTCAGAGTATCCACATAAGCTACCTGGCTTTCTTTTCTCTTATGGAACAATGTGGTTTCTTAGGGTAAAGAATAACTAGAAAAAAAGCAAGTTTCTCCTCTTGTCAGCATATGTAATAACACTAGTTGATCTCAAAAGGAAACACAAAAATTTCAGTATGAACTGAAAAAGGACCACAGAAAACAAATATTCATTATCCTTGTGTAAATTCAATTTATGAAAATTAAAATATTTTACACAAGCTTTTATAGTGGAATATTGCTCTGAAAATCACTGTGCAGCATTTATCCTAGTAGGAAAGGGCTATTATAAAACCAAACCTAAAACATGTTTGCCCACATTTTTAACCATAACAGTTAATTCTCAATTTGAAAACAAAAGGAAAAGGAATTCCAATTAAGATGCTCTCTCAGCTGCCTGCCATCTTAGGAATACCCACTTATACACGTGTTAATTCATAGTTAGTACTCTGTTGAAAGGGAAGAGAGGAGGAGGGGAATCTCAGACGAGGCACCACTGAGCATGAGAGCCTCGTATGTGAGCCGGGAGCGGCGTGCGGAAGCGGGACCTTCTTCTTACTTGGCGGGTAAGGAACAGCAGCTCTTCCATCCTTCCCGAGCGGCCGGTCTTCTGTCCCAACTGCAGGCATTTTCGATGAGCGCAGTGCAGGTGACACAGCCTTAGAACAGATTATTATTATTAAAACACAGTAACACATCTGTATATAAGTAGTGCAGCAGTCAACTATTAGTGTATGCCTGCCGATACTTTAAAGGAAAGGAAAGATGCTTCCTTACATAGTGTTCACCAGGTGAACTTCTAGAAATACCAGCAGACAGTGAAACAAAGGAGATGGTTACAAGTTCATCAAGTATGAGTAACTGAGTGACTGAGGCTCCTTTTCATGGATCTGGTGAGGGCAGATTGTGCCCTCAAAGCAGAGCTGGCAGACCTTAGCAAATCTTCCCTCCCAGGTCATTAGAGAAGTAGTTCCAGGGACACAGTAATTCCATTAGGGTGGTGCCTCCAAGTAGTAATTGGCTATCAGTCTGGTTTTCCTTGTGTTTGGAAGCAGGCAGCTAAAAAGAAACGACCTCAGGCCCTCCCAAACTATTATTCTTTTATTTTTCACCATAAAAAAACCATATATCTTCTGTTTCTATTTCCACAGTTACTGTCCATCTTCATAAAAAGTAATCTTGTCTCATAAAATTATTGAAATATACTGAGAAGGTTTTTGATTTGTTATTTAAAACAAATTAAGTCCCTTAATAGGCAAGATTACCTTAAGAACTCAAATGAATTGGTGGCAAAATAAAATAAAACAAAGCAAAAAAGGAAAAAATATTCTCACAAATGGAAGGGCTTTTATTTATGTAAACCTATTCAATGTTATAGAGTTGATATAAAATTTGAGATGTAAAATTTCATCTCAAAGACATTTGGGATGAAAACTTGGACAACAGCCTCCCAACTCCAGTTACTAGTAAGATGAATTAGCAAAATGATTTTAAGGTAAACTCTTGATTAAATGCCTTGATTAAATGTCAGGCTAGAAATCAGAGCAAAGTAGAAACCATTTCAGAGAAATGAAAATTAGATTAAAAATGTCCAACTCTCCTTTGCATGTTAACATTACAAAGAATATATTCGAAAACAAAGTAAGCATTTCTTCATTGAGCCCAGCAGTCATTCATAATTCATACAGAGAGTAGGTACAGAGGCTCAGAGTAAAGATGACGATCACCAGGGATGGTGGCTGTCAACAGCACAGGCCACTCCGCAAGGCTCGCTTTTTTCTTTTCTCACTTCTCCCTTTCTACTTCTTGTTGATTCCTTTTCCTTTCATACTTTGTTCCCACCATTACCATCAAAGCATCTACCCTAACTCTCAGGGTCTTTAAAACCAATCCTAGATAATGCTTGGCTTTAGAGAGAGAGTCAAGTTCAACATTGCCTGGGTCAACAGTAAGGAAGCATGTCATTTCTTCTACCAAAGTTTTTCACACTGCCCTGTCCTTTTCCTTCAAGCAGCCACTGCCTGAATTCAGGTCCTCAAGTTTCAATCCAACAAAAGTTACCAAAGAGTACTCCTGCTTCTGTGTATCAGATTGATAAACAACAGCACTCAGTTCTACCAGGTCAGTTCCACACTCAGCAGCCTTCAGAGGAACACATTTCCAGCAGCGTCCAAAGTCCAAAACCATAAATGTGGCCAAAAACCTTCCTAGTCCCACCAATCTTTACCCACCACTCAGAAAACAGACCGACGGTCTCTCTGCTCATTATCCCCCAAAGACCAGCTGGCTCATTCTTGTAGCTTAACCAGGGCTCATTCCAGGCTCTAACTAACGTCCCTCCCCTGCTTCTCACTAACCCAGTCTTGCCACATTTCAAGTCAAATCCATCCTTCGAGGCCATTATGATCTCATCATCTTTCTAAGTACTTATAATACTAATGGTGCATAATATCTGTTATCCAGATACATTTTATTTTAAAGTGAGAATGGGCTTTAGAAATCTGATTCCTACTTAACCTTCAAGGCTTAATTTAAACACTGCTCGCTGGTTACTTTGTACTTGAACATCCAGCATCTTTAGATTCAGGTCAATTACTGCACTCACAGCAGTAAGTATAGTCTTCACTTTATTTATATGACGTCTGTGAGTATCTCAAGTATAAGGGTGGTAATTTAATAATATCTGTAACCTCAAGTACCTACCACAAAGGAACTGATCATCAAATGATTAACAAATATATGTAAAATGGATGGATGAGAAGGAAGGTAAGTACATAAATGAAAGAAAAATAAATTAATAAACGGCATTCCTTGAAGAGAGGGCCTATCTTACTCATCTGTAGGTCCCCCAGAAATAACAGGCACTTCTACTTGCACAAAGGTACCGAGTTGGTGAGGAGGATGAGGACACAAACTTCCTGACTCAGCTCAGCTGCTCTCCAAAAAATTATAATTCTTACCTGTCACTTTAATCATATGATGCTTTGTATTATTAAACTTCTATGCACATAAATTCTATTTCCCTACTACAATGCTATAACTTTAAAAAGTATAGACCATATTTGTATATCTCTCAAAATGCAGACTTACCCTCTGACTTAATAGATAAATAAAAACTCATGTAAGTGTTATTTTTAAAATCTGAGCTAAAAGGACCACATAATACATTTCTATTAGTCTCATGATATTTAGAAGGATTTTTTTAAATAAATGTCAAAGATTTTAATATTTACAACAGGACTAACACTAATGAAAAAAAGCCATCAACAAACAAAACCCAAGGGGTGTTAGAGACTACACTAATAACTTTCAGAATCCTTTCCAAGTATACAAATGCTTTTGAAGAACATTCAGAACCTGAAATAAAAGCCCCCAAATTCAGGAGACCAAACTATAAAGCAATACCAGAACACTGACATAAGTCCTCGCGTTCAGGGAGATTCTTGTTCGTGCAGCTATTGCAGACTCACCCCAAGTTCGTCGTCATCAGAATTATCAAAGATGTTGTCTAAGTCATGCAGGGAAGGTGCCAGATCTGTCACTTGCGTAAGGCTGCTGGAGACAGCTCTGCCAGCAGCATTATCCTGCCGGACGTCTGCGAGAAAGGAGGCAAAAAGACACAGAATGAGCAACTTTATCAAGGGAGAAGGAGTGAGGAGAGAACACGGATCTCAATGAGCAAGACCTGCCTGTGAATGTTTCCCTATGTTTTCAGTTAAATTTAGAGACAATTACTTCCAAATATGTTTATCAGTTTTGAAAGGAACTGAAAAACAAACTATGAAAAACATATTAAAGATGAGATCAAATTATTGCTATCACAATAAGAATATAATTTTAAATCGAGAAGCATCTCCCTCGCATTTTATTTTAGCAACAATCCAAGTGAGGCAAATAATCATTGTACACACCTGTTTTAGTAGCAGAACTGAAAATAGACATGGCATTTTTCCCATCAGGCACCGGCGTGGAATGACCTGGTGTAGTGACATCCTTGGTACCAAATCCATCCTCTGACTGTGTAATAAATTCAGCCAAACAAAACACATGAACACCAACCCAAAGTGTGGAATATGAGGGAGAACACAAAGAATTAGAGGGTAGAATGGAACTTGTTATGAGCACAAGTATGATAAACCATGGTCTATGCAACCAAAGGAAATAAAAGATATGTCCTTTTCCCTGAATTTAAACAGAACCAAAAACTCCCACACATTCCCTTCGATCCTCTGAAGTATTCTGAGTCAGTCAGCGTTTTATGCCTAAACAGTACTGGTGGCATTTGATTACAGATCTGCCACGGTGTTAAAAGCTGCCTTTAATAACATTTTGGATGCTGAATTATGGTTCAAGCTTTCTGGATCTAGACAGATCTCTGCAAAGGAATCTAAGATGCATTCTCCTAAACTATACTGGCCTCCTTTAATTCTCTTATTTCCTCTATTCTCAAGAATACCTCTTTATGGCCCAATATTTTAGAATATTTTAAAATTTAAGGCTAAAGACAGCAGACACCCCCAGTACTCATTTTTATGACAATGAAACCAGTAAAATACTGACACAGTCTAGGAGTAGTGTTGATACTAATTCACAAAGATATATAGGTAAAGCGCTTGGCACAGTAAACACACGAAGCGCTCAATAAACAGTAGATATGGTTATCAACATTTTTTTCTTTACATTTTGGGTATTTTGGAGTAATAATTAAAAAGAAATAAGTAGGGAGCATAGGCCAACAAGAATTAGCATATGAAAGGAAACATGCACTGTACAAGCTATAGCCTGGAAAATATGAGGCTTCATTTATGTTCAGCTGACTTTTAAACAAAGGTGAGCCATGACATAAAAAGGAACGATACGCTGTTCAATACAATAGTACCAAGAGCATGAATATGGGGACAGAGCAATCAGGCAAGACTATCTCAAACATTCTGCCTCAAAAGTCTTCCCACACGTGTTGTGCTGACATAGACCGAAACCCGCACCATGCTGGACTCCCTCTGTGTTAAATGGTACCTTATTCTTTTTCAGGGAATCTTTCTCCGTCCCTTGTTTGCATTTCTTGTTTGCTGTAAAGATGTATTTTATGTCTCCATCCTCAAAGGTATATGGGTCATTGACTTCTCCCAAACTGTCCCCAGGTTGTTGTGACAGAGGCAATGGGTCAAGGAAGTGGAGTGGCTGCATCTGGGGCTGCTTGTCTTGCCAGATTTTAAACCGTTTGTTAGGTTGTGCTAAGAGTCTAAAAGGGAAAATAAATGACAATTTAAAAAGAAATAAGTGGGGAGCATAGGCAAACAAGAACTAGCATATGAGAAGAAACATGCACTGTACAAGCTATAGCCTGGAAAATAGGAAAGAAAGACAAACAAAGTAAAAAGACTGATGTTAAAAAAAAAAGAGCAGCATTTATGATTCAAAGCATTTGTAACTAAACTTAAAAAGCTAAAATAAAAATTCATCTACATAGAGAATTTCTTAAGAGACTATATTCACAATTAAATAAAACTTAGTAGCCTTTGTCAAGAATACATGTTTTTGTCTGAGTCCATGGATTCCAGTTAAGAGCATAGATGGGCTCTGAGGACAGACCGTCTAGGTTCAAATGCCATCTGTGTCATTTACTAACTGCATGACCCTAGTTTCTTTCTCAGCTACGAAATTAAGGTAACAATGTGGTTGTGGTAAAGATTAAATGAGATAATCTGTGTAAACTGTTTAGAATAATGGGTAGCTCAAAAGCACCATAAATATTAAGTATTATTACTAGATGCATGATACATATCTGAATACATGCAAAGCCTTCCTTAAAAGTGTCAACATACAAAGAAGGCACTGATCGAAATATGGAAAGTCTCATAAAGCTATATTCTTTGATTAACAAACAGCAGGCCAAATATAAATTAATACAAGTGTACTACATCCCACAATGAAACCTTTATAGGCCAGCATGTTTAAATAATGACGCGTGTTAAACCTCATGAAGGACAAAGCACTTGACTTTCAAACATTTTCCAAATGCAGAGTCTAGAATGGTGAAGAAAAGCCTCTTTCATTTTGATTTTTTTAATTTTTTTTATTTTTTATTTTTTTCCCCCAAAGCCCCAGTAGATAGTTGTATGTCATAGCTGCACACCCTTCTAGTTGCTGTATGTGGGACACGGCCTCAGCATGGTCGGAGAAGCGGTGCGTCGGTGCTCGCCTGGGATCCGAACCCGGGCTGCCAGCAGCAGAGCGCGCGCACTTAACCACTAAGCCATGGGGCCGGCCCGCCTCTTTCATTTTGGATGTGAAGGTTTAGCAGGGTGAGAGGCGGAGGAAAGCCCCTGACTCCTGGGAGACTGGGGCCTTGGTCTTTTGGTGGGTCAGACAGATGGTGTGTAGAGTTGCCTTACCTTTGCAATGCAGTGCTCTCTGAGTTTACCTCCATTTTGGCATCACATCTCTCACCCTGGAGCTCTGGAGGCCGGAACTCAGCATCATCAATGGGTGGGAGGCGATAGCTATGCCACCACTTATCTGATGACTCCGGGTTCGAGGGCCTAATCCCACAATATAAGGCTGTCTCGCTGACCTCTGCCATCAGAGGCAGTCTTTGGCCTACAAGGACAGTTCTGTCATCCAGAGTAGACAACTGCTGGAGTTCTAGCCCATTTCCGTAGAGTGCTGGATTCACAGGGACAGATGGCGGATCCAAACTCTCCGTTTCCTGACCTCGTGGCTGAGGGCTGAGTGTTGGCGGCAGAGGGGAAATAGGGGAATGAGGTGAATCCATAGGATTCAGATTCATTTGCTTGCTTGTATTTCTGGAAGGCACGGCCATTTGCTTATCATACTTCCTACTGCTAGACACCTCCAAGGACTCTATCCCTGCCAACCCTAGCTTCTGTCCCGGTGTATCTTGTTCCATGCATAACTCTTCGGCCACAGAGGGCCTATGGTGAAATGGTATCAAGGGTCTCTTTTGCAACTTGTCTCCCTTTTCCTGTCTTTCTGTTGTTTTGTGCTTAGAAGAAGCAGGAGGTGGTAAAGATGAAGATGATGATGGTCCTGCACTGAACCCTGGTTGAGATACTGTGGGAGGTCGATTGGGTCCTACTGCACAACGTTTTAAAAGTTTATGCCTGAAACGAGAATTAAAATGAAGTCAATGCAGATAAAAATAACTGCATCATTATAACATTACAAAAGAGATGCCTCTGACAAGGTCACGTCTTTTTAAGCACACATTAGATGCACAAATACATCGAAAAGGACTCTGGCTGTTAATTATAGTTATAGGGACTAAAAAGTGCAACATACCCTGATGGAAAGAGCTGAATCAATCACATACGAGTTAAGCAGATAAGAGATAGACTTAAGAAACATAAACTAAACTAATACACTGCTAACCCCTACAAAAATACTCATTTGAAAAATCTCCAAATCTTTCCAATTTGGTAAGGGCCTCAGATGATCTAGTCACACTGCATCTTAAAACCAAGAGTAATGAGATCACCTGCCAAGAAAAAACAAAAAAAGCTTCCAATTTCTATTTTACAACACTCTACTAACTCCAATATAGAACGGTTTATAATAGCTTACAGTGTTGTAAATCAGGAATAAAGTTACTATGCAACTCTCCCCCAAAGTGTGAAACTAAAAAAAATTCTCGATCCTGAGAACATTTAATAGGATAAATATACTAGAAACCTTATATGCCACTATTATCTAAGAAAGAAGGGATAAAAGACAATTTGGAGCTCACAGACATATGTTAAAATGAGACAGAAGTAAAAAGGTTGTGAGTGAATATTAAAACAACACACATATACAAATGCATTTGTACTATCTAAGCAGGAATAGCAAGTCTGCTCACAACCTAACACACTTCTTGGCAAGCGTGGGTGTGAGAAATTGCTCGATAAGGGCCGACTAGATGATGCCAAGGTTTAATCTGTGCAACAAAGTTATATAGCAGGTCAGCCAGTTCCTCCCAATATATAAATCATTCCCAGGGCAAAATGTAAGCTCTCCTGCTGGTGTAGCAGTAACTCTCCGAGGCCACTAGGGTGGCATTAAATTACTGCTGCATCGCACTAAATGATGCCCTAGTGGGCAGTAAAATGGATTTGTGTGGCATAATGGGATGGTTTAGTGGGACAGCAGGACGGCCACCCTGCCCCATAAGGCCATTAAATAGTGTAAGGAGTGGACCGTTCCATAATGGGTTTGGTAATCCTGTAGTAGATAATCTGAAAACACTCTTGCCAAAGTCTTTGCTACTCTAAAAAAAAAAAAAAAATTCTGACTTTGAAGAAGGTTGTCTAAGGATAAGGCTATTGTCAATAAGGTGAAAATTGTGCTTTAAATCCCCAGGGCACAGTACACAGTAAAAGATGAATGTCTCAAGCAAAAATATCTCAATTATATCTTCTAAGGGTGCTTACTTTAAAACCCAAGCTCTAAAAAGTCTTTTACATAAAACTTTTTGATTTGGATTTTCTTGGAGAGCATTTAACCACACCAGTCCTTTGATAGATATTTCATGGTAGCCTCTTCAAAATAAGGACTTTTTGCAAAGTGGGTAATCTTATAAAGTCATTTTTTTCAATTGTATTTAACGACGCAGCTACAACGTGAAATGGTTAGAATTAGGGATACACAGGTAAGTAACAGACTATCATTGGAAATCTCTGAACAGGCAAGCAGGAAGCCTACTGAAGCAGGCAGCAGGAAGATCAGGTTCAGAAGGCTAACTATACGGGGGTTCCAGCGGTGGGAAGGAACCAGAAGCAGGGACAAATAGTGTAGAAACACATGGTGGCTAAAAGAATGAGGAACGTAGAACGGCTATGGTAGACATCTCAAAGGAAGTCATTGGGAAATGCTATGATAAAATTGATCTAGAAAATGAAGAAAAATAAATAAATGATCAAGTTTCCAGGCTGAGAAGGGAAAGTTGCGAGAAAAACGACCACAATAGCGTACCTGATTTGTGAGGAAACAGACATGTCGATATTAAGGATATTTCTTAAAGGCACCCCAAAAGATACAAGACTGGAGTACATGTGAGAAGTCAGGTCTAGAGACAAATATTTGGAAGTCAATGGAATGGAATACATAACTATAAAAAAATACCTGAAGGTCTGAGAATTTGGTGAGGAAATAGAACAACTCCAGAAAAAAGAAAGAGTGTCATTTGTTTGTTTATACTTCAGGTAAAAATAATTCAAGGTAGCAAATAAAAATGTAATAGAAATCATTAAAAAGGTTATTTTTAAAAAGTGAAAAAATCTAGATTAAGGAAAAGAGCAGGAAAAAGAAGATGAAGGCACAAGTGAAGTTAAACACACTAAAATTTTTATCCTATGTACTTTCTAAAGGTGGACCATAATTTGGCTGTGAGCTGTTTAGAAATCAATGTTAACAGAAAAATACCTAGAGCAAGAACAGCTGACTCTTTGGGTTGGATCCACAAAATCCCAAGTAGCAGGATTGTTAGCAGGCTCTTCTTCAAGAGTTGGAGTTGACATTTGGCTCCTCCTAAAAAAGGTTAAAAATATAACTTGTGTAAACATGCGATAATATTCATACCTCTTGGGAAAAAATGTTAAAAATGAATACATTTTACATAGTAATGGTATCCTGCTGATATATAGTTCAGAGCAACTCAAGGGGGGAACAAAACAACTACTTGTTCTATGTACTAGAAGAAGCAGGATTCAAAATATTTTTATTTGTGGAGGAAGATGGGCATGGATGTTAGCCCAGAGCCAGTCTTCCTCAGCAAAAAGAGGAGGATTGGCAGATGTTAGCTCAGGGCCAATCTTCCTCACACACACACAAAAAAAGTAAAATATTTTTATTTAAGTTTAATGTACATTGTAACACAGGTGGTACACATAGCAATTAAAACATCATCTGGCACTACTAGTTACTGCTTAAAAAAAGTCACTTAAATTTTGTAGAAATAACCTAAATTTTTAAAAATTATCTTTTCACAGCATCTGTGAATTATATGCCCTCAGACAGACTGCTTAAATCACTCTTAAAACTCCTATATTTACCAGCATTTAAGGGCAGCATTCTACACTTGTAACGAGAACAAAAAGACAAGAAACAAAACTATCTTCTACATACCACTGATAATTGGTAGCAAAAAGCAGATGTCTATTATTACATAGTGAAAAGAAGAACACTGGGCAATATTTCTGTATTGCTGACTTTGCTACAGCTGACACTGCAAAGCGTTTCAATGATGGCTCTGCAGGGACTTCTCTTGCTCTCCACCCTCCCCTGCCTTTCTGGTGTCTCACCTCCCTGTTCTCTGGGGCTGATAGAGGGCTGTGCTCTGCTAGAGTTGATGGAGGTGAAAGGTCAGTAGTGATAAGAATCAAAGACGGTAAATGAAAGGAAAAGAAAAAGAAAATGTTAACTTGGGAATTGTCTAGGCATTGCAAATAGAAGTGAAAAAGATCTGTACCAAATATTCTAAAGGAAAGGATCATTTGTAAGTGACTAGAGATACCTTTTTAATTATAGAAAATGACATGATTTTCCATTCTATTTTAGATTTTATCTACTACATCTTCTTCAGCAGCCTATTCTAGAACTAACTCATTGGGAAATAAACACACAGCATGAATTTTCTAAAAGCTAGGTCCAAAGGACAGGTTTTAAATCTGTATACAAAACTTTGAATAATAGTCACTTAAGAAACATTGAATTGGGCCGGCCCCATGGCTTAGTGGTTAAGTGCGTGTGCTCCGCTGCTGGCGGCCCGGGTTGGGATCCCGGGTGCGCACCGACGCACCGCTTCTCTGGCCACGCTGAGGCCGCGTCCCACATACAGCAACTAGAGCGATGTGCAGCTATGACATACAACTATCTACTGGGGCTTTGGGGGAAAAAATAAAATAAATAAATAAAATTATAAAAAAAAAAAAAAAGAAACATTGAATTGACTTCTGAGTGGATTCTTAGCAGTTATAGACAAGAATGTCCATATTTATCCTGTTCCAGAGAATCAAAAATCATTTGTTTACCTGCAGCAGTCAAGAAAGTGCACATGAAAACATGCTGAATATGTTTACATACATTTTGATAAGTGGAATAGCACTTATTGACTACTGTTTGTCAGCATCATTCACACAATTAAAATAATCACTACCAGTCTCTTCTTAGAATCAATTCTTCCTCTTTTCCAAAAATACGTTAAGGAAGGAGGGAAGGGAGAAAAAGAAGGGAGGAAGGAGGAAAGGAGAGAGGAGAGGAGGGCAGGGGAGGGAGAAAAGTTGGGTAGAGGCAGAAAAGAATATAGTTTCCCCAAATCAACAAAAAGAAGCACAGCAGCTGGTCGACACGCCTTCTAAGTGTCACCAGTTCCGTTCAGAAATGCACTGTCAACCAAAACATAACATGGCAAACATGAAAAAATGGCAAAGAAGGCCATTTCTCTTTGTAAATAGGAAACTGATAAATTGGTATACAAAGGAAAACAAAACCCACTGATTACCGTCCTGACACTCAGAGTGAATTTTTGAGCCATCTGTGCTAAAAAATGTCAGACGAACACCACATCAATCTTGAGACAACCAGGAACTTCAAAAATTTCCTGGATAATCAAATCAAGTAAACGTCTTCATTTTAACATCTTTGTTCTGAATTTTATGCTATTATATTCAAAAAGATGAAATATCGATCCAATGACCCCTCAGGTTTGGTCACACAATAACACAGTGTGCTTGATCCTCTTCATGTAGTAATCCAAGAGATGGTTACTAAACCATGATCCAGACACTATGCAAAA
Organism: Ceratotherium simum simum; assembly: GCF_057802395.1. Taxonomy (NCBI): domain Eukaryota; kingdom Metazoa; phylum Chordata; class Mammalia; order Perissodactyla; family Rhinocerotidae; genus Ceratotherium; species Ceratotherium simum. The sequence continues at coordinate 18,904,937 of NC_141934.1, read as the reverse complement.
AACATACTTGGACTGGGATCTGTTGAGGATGCATTCCTTCCAGACTCGATGGACCATATGATTGTGGAGTTTTGGAGGAATCTTCCCCGATCTCTTTGGACTATGCATAGTTATCATCCCCCCGTCTTGGGAACCTAGGTGACTGACAGCACTCTGCGTACCTCCACTCTCACCTGGAAAAGAAAGACAATTTGGAACGTCAGAATTTTCTGAAACAGTCTTCTAGTGCATAGACTGCTGGCTTATTAAACATCAACATTTTAATTGTTGAAACTCATATTCATGTAGCCTTGCCCCCATCCCCTGGCAATAACACTATCTGAGGCTATGAGTACAATTTGTGTCAGTCAATTTTTTTTTCTGGCACTTTGTATGATTCTTTGTGTTCTCCCTAAAACAGTTAATCACATCAACACGCACACACCCTCATGGGCATACCCATACACTGGCCTTCCTACTCCACAGTATTGGAGACAGTTTACACAGAAGGGTTCATACATCACAATATTAAAGACATAAACACGCATGATGTCTTAAGTTTTTAAATCCCAATGCAATAAATAAGTTTCAAGGCAGAACAAAACAGTAGAGGGAGCTTTATGCTCATTTAACTACACAGTTGTGTAACAACTGCACACAGTGCCGTGGGTAGGAATAAGAACTTAATGGCACAAAGCTTTTAACAAGGTCAGATTTCAAATTTGTGTGTGGAACTGTTTGTCCTTATGCCTGACACTATTTATGAAAGCTTAGTACTAAAACACTGAAAGAGGTTGTCTTGACATTTTATATCTGAGGATTAAAAAGTCACTGGTTTCTCTCTAATAACTCCACTTTGTTTTCCCAACTACAGTTGGTATGTGATCCACTTCCTTCTATTATGCCCACTACAATTGCTGATAATACTGGTTATTGGTTATATTATGAGTATTTTACTACTTCTATTTCATACAAGACAAATACTGAGGTCACTTTCCAGTATTAAATTCTGATTCAATTACTTTCATCTATTTGATTTCATAAATATATTGTGGGTTTTTATTCTCAATAGAACTATGATGCAAAACATCTTGACCTAAATAATCAATTTAAAGTACTCTGGAAGCCTCCACTCTCAACTGAAAAATAAAGAAGCAACCTTATATCACAAACTAATGTTCTTGGTATCAATGCAACACAACATATGGGTTGAATGGCTAGACTTAGCTCTATTTTTTTAAAAAAAAAGAAAAGAAAAAAAAAACCAACCCCACATGCTTACATCCTAAGGAACTGAAGCTTTCTTGCCCCCCAGAAAAGTACTGTTATATTACAAACGAGATAAATTAAAGGAGACAAGAAATTTGGTCTTTCATTGCTACCTTTTATCTTAAAAGTTCTCTGACTTGGTTCATGGCTGGCCCCATGGCGTAGTGGTTAAGTTCGGCACGCTTTGCTTGCGCGGCCCGGGTTTGCGGGTTTGGATCCCAGGCACAGACCTACACCACTTGTCAGCCATGCTGTGGCAGCGACCCACAGAAAAAGCAGAGGAGAATTGGCACACATGTTAGCTCAGGGCTAATCTTCCTCAGCAAAAAAAAAAAAAAAAAAAAAAAAACACCTCATGTCGGTTTTACAATGGATTTTAGATGTCTATTATAAAATTAAGCAAAGTAAAGAAATGAACAGACATAAATAACACAGCCTTTCACCCCAAACACCTTACAATATATATATCTAAAGAGATCCTATGTTCATGATATCATAAGGGAATAATTTATGACCAAAAAAGATGAGAGGTGGAGAAAACAAGCCACAGAGTCTTTTCTGGTTAACGTCAGCTTAATGCTCTTCAATAGCTTTTAATGATTTAACTAAAATATGGGTAATATCTTACATGGAATTAAATATGACTTGTACTCCATGCTGTTAAATGCATACTGAATGTTGTTTCTCCCAATTATCTCCACAAAGAGAAGAGGCAAGCTGATGTACCTATCCACATGAGGCATGAGTGATTTCACCAGATGTAACTGGCCCTCCTAGGTCCCCTGCTACTCTAGGAGACTCTTGGCCATTTTAGGGGGCAAAGTAACCCACTCTGTCCTATATCTAGGAAAACACGGCAATGCTCAATGTTAGTCAACTGCAGAATGACAAGGCTGAGCAGGATTCTCTCTGATGGAGCATGAAGCATCCTAAGCTGTAATTCAACATATCATGATATGAAAATTTGGACAAATACACTTTATGACAAAGATGCCAGTTGCTTTTTAGTTTTTTTGTTTGTTTTAGGGAGTGAGGAGGTATCAGGGGATTTATTCACCCAGGGACTAGCACAATGATATACATAGAGTTACAGGGGAAGGAATTAGAAGATCCATGGTTATGAAGTCCACAATGAAACCCACCATAAACAAAACCTCTTGTTTTTGAATTATGAAATTTAGAGTTCTGAACTGATCAGAGCTCTGTTAAGCCATCATGCACACAGCAGGCCTTCAATTTTAAGTTGAATACAAATTTCACTAAGTAAAACAAAACAAAAATGAACAGATAAACAAAAACTGATGACAAATTATGCAGTATAATTGATAAAAATCCAAACCTTGACATGAAATGTGATTAAAACTTTCCAAAATACTGATAATTCTAATCTTTATATTAATACATCTTCTCTCTGCTGATTATTATAAGAGACTATAAAAGTGTTTTTTTTTCTTCTTCAGTTTAAAGTAGTTTTAATAAAACTTAGTTGATGGCAAATCCTTTCAACAAGGGACCATCCAAATTCTTCACTCCACCATATTAGAGCTGGATGTACATCTTTTCACCATCTTAGCAACTACATGGGTCTTAAAAACAGAGGCTATGTGTTGTCCATTTCTATGTCTCCCACACACTGAGCAATTCCTTCCACATAATTTAATAATATGTGCTGAAACTGGAGTTTTGAGTACTGCTCTAAATTTTTTACACTACCATTTGTATATTGCTTTACTGCTTACAGAATGTCAAGTAGATTACCTAACACGTACAACAACCCTGTAAAGTACGTAGTACTTAACAGAGAAGGAAACTGAGGTACAGAACAAGTATGAGGGTTAAATAAGGCCATACATCTAGTAAAAGCTATAGCCAGGTTTTAAAATTAGGTGTGTTCAATCACAAAGCCTATGCTTTTCCCCAATATACTGTCTAATCATGAACATTTATTGAATGCCTACTACATGCCAAGCACTATGCTAGAAACTCTGATATAATGTCTTACCTAATCCTCACAAAAATCACCATGTAAGTGCATACCATGCTTGATAGTCTGCTTTCAAAGTCTAGCAGCCAAGATTTTATTTACTCTGATGCTCCTGCCAACATGGCCCACATTAAATGCCTATAAATAATCTCATTTCAGCTCAAGTATGATGAATATCTTTTCCTTAATGACTAGATTTCCAATTACAATGAAGTCAACTACAACAACAAAAAAGTTAATATAGGAAATATACTACTCAACAAAGAAGGCAGAACCTCTGATTTGAACAATTTTTGAATTTTTCTGTGAAGAAAGACTGTCTAAATTGTCAAAGTTTTCACACGTAATTAATATTTTCCATTAGCGTAGACAGATTACTGATAGGACGAAGCATTTACTCTGGGTCCCTGGACGCTAGTTCAACGTTGTAGTAGGGAAAGAACTACCCAGGACCTGTCCCTGGCTGGCAACAGGCAACCGGGCAAAGGCTTCAGCCATTCTCTGACTTAACGTTTCGTGTTCGTTACAAGAAAAGGCAACGTACATCTTGTCTCCCAACTGTGTGTGTGTGCGCGTGTGCACGTGCACACATATGCACCTATTAAGGGGCAGAACTTAAGAGAAATAGCTAAATTGTTTAATTGGAGTAAAGACTGATATGGGCACAATTAAAACTCTGAAACATATAAATTTTGTTTAAAATTTTCATTCTCCATTTTGTAAAAGTCTCATGTTACTCTATCTCAATCTCTTCCACCAGGAATTTTTCAAGGTGGGTTTTCTCACCTGCTCTGTGGCAAGGGAACTACATGCTTTTCTGGGATCTCTTCCACCCAGGAGGTTCCTGGACTGTACTCACCTATGACAGCCTGTTCTGGAGAGGTGGGAGGGGTGAGAGGCATCCCACAGTTACTTGGGTCCTTCACACTACCAAGTCCCTGCTGCCCAACTGTAATGTGGCCTCCAGCACTGGCAACACTCTGAGGAACTGGGATGTCATTCTGAGAGATCAAAACAAAAGCTGATGGATAAACCATGCGAACACCACCTGTAAGAAAAGACAGCAAGGAGAGAACCAGGCCTGAGAAAAAGTTCACACTAGACTGCCAACTTTATTATTCCAGTGGTCAGAGTCAAAGCTCAATGGTGAAAATGAGATGCTCATTAGATACTGCCAAAAGTGATATGTTCCATTCTTTCATAAGTTAATAGCTGTTTAAACATGTGTTCCAACATTATGATAATCGCATTTGGAATACAGGGACCATTGGTGCTTCAGGCAAGATAACTACTCAGCATACACCACTGTATCAAGAGAATAAAAAAAGATGGGAAAATTATGGAGATTATTTTTGATGAATCTGAATGATTATCTTTTTAAATTAAGGAAGATGAAGAGGATAGAATAAAGTTCTTCAGGCAGAATATTTTCTCTTACCAACAATTACTTCAACTGCCACAGGGAAATCATCATCATATCCCAACTCCTCTTCCTCTTTCAATTCTTCTTTCTTTTTCAGCACCATTGGATAGAAATACTGCCATTCCTCAATCAACTTACGGGTGGCTGGGTCTGACATCTTGTATGCTTGGCCTGTTAGCGTGCCATTTAAGCCATAAGGACTTACCAGTACTAAAGGCAGGGAAAAGAAACATATGTGACAGATCAGAGTAATAATTCCTACTTAAGTGTAATGCTACATCTGGTAATTTTAGGGTAAAGCATAGCATCACTTAATGTATATTGCTCTTTATTTCCTAATTCCTCTTAAACTATGAGTTTTAAGTTTCTCATTTTAGTATTTCTTATTTATATGCTTCTCAACTCACATCAATTTTGGAAGGAAATCAAATAGGGGAGGTATAACATTATCAGACAACTATATTAATACACAATATATAACTTATCTATATATTAAAGCATATACACATCTGCTTGATAATAGTTCATACAACGTGAACACTGAATCTTCCATAACAGAAGAAAACTATTCAATACATAGACCCCCAAACCTGCCTAGAACTTGAACACTTTTCCTATGGTTCCTGAGACTCCCCAAATATCTGTGGTAATTAAAACATAATATGTAAATAAAACTTCTAACAGCAGAAAAGTCTTAATGTACCAAGTCTGAAATATAATGCTTAGTTATAATTTCATTTATGACTGTTTTGAAGGTCTCTTCATGAAACAACTCTAAATAAAATTTATTTTACTCAAAGTAAAGGACTCAATGTCCCTCTATCTTTCTCTTTCAGTATTTGACCTTGATGTCATTTTCACTGAGCTAGACACAAGAATGTAGTATAACCCAGTCAGTTCTTAGCCTGGGGGTGAGTATTTCAACCTTCTGAATAATACTCTTCTGGGGATAAAGGTCACTTCTTCTTAATCCTAACTTTTGTTTTTATTTTTTGCTGAGGAAGATTCACCCTGAGCTAACACCCACTGCCAATCTTCCTCTTTTTTGTATGTGAGGCACGACCACAGCACAGCCACTGCCAGATGAGTGGTGTAGGTCTGCACCCAGGAATCGAACCTGGGCTGCCAAAGTGTAGCATGCCGAACTTAACCACTTAGGCCACTGGGGGCTGGGCCAATCCTATTTTTAAAATATCTCAGCAAAGTCATTAAATGAGATGTCCTTTTTTTTGATGTCTTTTTTTTTTTTAACAGCTGGGTGATATTCACATTAATCAAGACAGAGATAGCTATAGGCAACACATATTTCTTGGTGCCTTTCTGCTGCTCCTCACTGATCCAAAAGGGATAAAAATACTGACTCCAATCAACACAGTCAACCAAGGGCAATTTTCCTGTATTAACACTTCTAGGAAATTCCCACATCAATATGCTTGCTTATGTTCACTATAATCATCAATAGGCCAACAGCTGCCCTAAGAATGTACCTCCTCCACACCAATCATGGGAAAGAAAGAAACAGGATAACGTCCCACAAACATCTTCTATAATTGGAGGCATTAGTAACAAACTAGTAAGATTTAAAATAAGTGGCCTACAGGGACCTGGTATTGCTAATATTATCTTTCCCAACTTAGAAGGTTAGTTCCCTCATGACTAATAATAATTCCTTCTGTTGTTATCATAAATAAATGCTTTTATTTTGAGTGATAAAAGTCTACAATGAAGTGAGATGGCCCTCAGCACCTTCACAGTCAAGGAAACATAGTATTTAAATAATTCTGGCAATCCATAATATGCATATATGGTACAATTCTTAAGCGTACACTTTGAGAATTGGGTTGTTTTGAATTTTATAGCAGTTTGTGCGTAAAACACCCCAAATTACAGATGATAAAGTATATAGCGTAAAATGTGTTGTAAGAGGGGGAAAAATGTAAGTGATAATTAGGACACAGTTAAGTGATGATTCAATGTTCTTTTTTTACCTTAAAAAAAAAGCTTAATTATCTCTAGGGCAAGAAACAGATGTTTTCATCAAATTAAATCAGAATCATTCCCAGAAAACCAAAAAGCAATCATAAATAATACGGAAGCTAAACACTCATATGATAGGCTGTTATATCAATAAAAATACTTAAGTCTGTTAAAATATCAGTGTTTTTTAAAACTACAATGTGTGATATACTAAGACTATTTCAATGAGACATCTCTAGTAATGATAAATTAGCCTGAACCAAAAAAGATTTTTCCATATGGTTCAATCTAATATTATAACATTTAAAAACAGTTATTCATAGGGGCCGGCCCCGTGGTGTAGCAGTTAAGTTCAGGGGCTCTACTTCGGTGGCCTGGGGTTTGCCAGTTCAGACCCTGGACGCGGACCTACGCACCGCTCATCAAGCCATGCTGAGGCAGTGTCCCACGGAAAGCAACTAGAAAGATGTACAACTATGACATACCACTATCTACTGGGGCTTTGGGAAGAAAAAAGGAAAAAAGGAGGAAGATTGGCAACAGATGTAAGCTCAGGGCCAATCTTCCTCAAAAAAAAAAAAAAAACACAACAAAACAAAAAACAGTTATTCATAGAAAATTCTGAATTCCAAAGACAAAAACCAAAGCTTTAGGATGCACAATTAGAGAGAAGGGACATAGAGTTATTTTGGCGATATCTAGGTGATAAGCTGAGAATTAATAAAAATATGAACGTAAGTTAAATTACAACCAAATATCTACAACCAATGTAGTTTGTAATTCAAAGAAAATAATAAAGATATTAACATCACTGAAGAAACTATATTCTACACAACTCTAGAAATTTGATTTTGCTTGAAATGTCAAATACTGTGTAACAGTAATTTTCTATAAGTCATTATATTCTTGAAACCATAGAACGAACAAAACAATGAAAATCTTTAATTTATAAGACTTCTCAATGACTCATTGGATTCTATTTTTCAAATACTTATTGATCTTCTTTTGTTCTGAAGGAAATTCTCTACATTTTATTCCTCAATACAACTTCACATAAGACCATGTTGTATACGTGATAAGCTTTAGGCAAAAAACTAGCAAGCTATTACTACTTAATTGTAAAATGGTGGTCTTTCATTTCTTCTTCAGAAATTGACCCTTAAGTTTAGCTTTAAAATGTCCATTTAAGATAATATCTCATTCTGTAAAACCTTACTAGGCAAGGTGGCTGTCCTCTTGGTGGGTGAAAGGTGGACGGCAGGGACATCGCCGTTTACTTACCTTGAAATGGTGCAGGTGAAGACTGGGCCATGTGTATATGTTCCTCATTGATCAAATAAATTGGCTGGTGTTGGGCAATCTCCACACTTGTGCATACATTACTTTCCCCATGAAGAAAGAAGGTGAAAGCACAGGACAAATGCTCACTAAAAAAGAAACAATGAGAAACTCAACTCTACATTTCGGTAGGAAATGGGTACTAGGCACAAGAACTACAGATGGGAAACAGGTTTACTTTATGACCATCCAGCAAAGCTTGCCTCTGATGATATTAATAGTATAAACCGATTGTGGGCAAATAATATAACAATAACTTGTTGACAAACTAAATTAAATCTTCCAGATAAATCTGAAAAATTAGTTATGTTGCATTGTAAAATTCTGAAGGCTATTGTGCAGAATGCTTCCTGTTTCATTTGCATAAAGTCTCTTATGCTGACTATAAACTCCTAAGGACAGAAAAAGAACCAGAACATTTTTCTACCTTCTCATGTACTAGTATCTGAACTGGCTTTTAACTGATTCTAGAAACAATGACAAAATACTTTGGTTTATGTTTTGTATGACATAACAGTAACATCAAATTTACAAGCTTACAAGATTACAATAAGGTTAAAATTGTTGATCTAAAAATAGCAATTAAGGACACTGCTGTATGTAAATTCCCAACATACAACTGTTAAGGTAATACAAGTCTCTAAATGGCTGCTAATCTATTACATTTAATTTTTACAATTTACTTCTGATCACAAACTTTTATTAAAGCATTCCACTTCTCCATTTTCCACACAATTAGCTAAAAATTGATAAAAATGACGTGTCTTTGAGAAAAATAATTTCAAAATTACTACAGTGGCACATTCTTTCAAAGTTCTTAATTTTGGCCCTAAGCCAGCCAAAACATCTCCATTTCTCAAGACAGCTCACAAGAACATTTGCCTGATGAACCAAAATCACTGTAGGTCAGACAACCACCATTTAAAAAATCATCTCCAAGATCTGCTTCTTTTCAAAAATTCTCTAAAGTATTCTAAAGTATATTTTGAGTGCTACTCAAAAAATTAAATTTTGTTTAAGTATAAAAATATAATGCTTTAAGGAAAAATTGAAATAAAAATGATAAAATTTTTACTCTATCACACAGTGAAGCATATATATTCTTCCTTGACAAGTATGTTGAGATAACCTGAGAAAATTTTGTGTTTTACTAAAATGTGACATTTCATCAATAGGAAACACCCAGTTTTGATATTTGGGTATTTAGCACAACAGAGTGTACCTAAGATAGTAACTAAAATTTTCTAAGAATTTTGAAAAATTTAAACATCCCCTGACACCAAACTTCTAAGTTTCAACTTCACAAAGAAGAAACAATGCATATAATGTAAATGCATACAGGTATAAAACAGTATCAATAGTAAAAATGTGCCATCCTTTATAAAAATGACACTAGAAACATATAGTCATCCTCGACACACAACAATATGCCTGGCACATAAGAGGACCAAAATATAGGTTTACTGATTGTGAACTGGTTAATTTTCCATCTGCAAAATTCAGTGGTGGGGTTTCAGCACTCCACATAGTCAAGAGCCTATTTATAAAGCAACTGGTTAGAGTTATAGATATTTAGTACAGCACAGAATATATCCTCTATTCCACTAAGATTCCCAACTGTACATGAGAACAAATGCAACCAACATTTATCTATCAACTAGTAAGTGCAAAGAATGGTGCAAGGACCCTGAAGTAACAATGAATAAAACATGATCCTTGCCCTCAAGAAGCATATGAGCTAACAAAAGATTGGTATGAATGCACATCAATAAAATAAAGCCAGACACAAATACAGAAATAGAAATAAAAACAAAATGCCACAAGAAAGCTAAAGTGTACTGATTTTTTCAATTTGGAAGATCCAGATTCTTCAAGAAGACAAGAACAAATGAAAACAGGGTTTCAGAAGTAGAGAGAAAAGAAAAAGTAAAAGAGAGAGTATGAGGCAAGGAGGAGATGTAGCTAAGAACAGGATATAGCCTGGAAACACCAAAGGGAGGAAAGATATGACATGATGGGAAAGGAGTCTGAAAAAGAAGTCAGAGGTCACCCCTTGAGACAACAAAAACCCTTGTGTGTGAAAAATAACAGGGAGCCTTTTGGTTTTAAAAAGTCAACTGAATCTAAAGCAAATGATGAAAACTTCAAAGAGTATTCATTCAAATTTGCTATGTCCCAAAAGTCACAGAGGAGAAGCACAAATGAAAAACGTAGGAATTGAATCAATGACCTATTTTTTTATATTGATAACTTTAAAAACAAAATGTCTTTTCAAAAAAGATGATTAAAACAACATAAAAATATGGTGGAAATATAACAGAGGCCACCAGTAACTATATAATTTTGTAAATTACTTCACCCTTCTGATGAAAGGTAAAGGTAAGTTACTTCACCTTTCTGATCACAGTTTCCTCATATGTAAAATCAGCTGTGAGCACAAACTGCTGGAACTCCCAGAAGTTCTGATTCAGGAGGTCCAGAGTGGGCTTCGAGAATCCGCATTTGTACCAAGTTCCCAATTGATGCTGCTGCTACTCTTAGCCCAAGGACCACACTTTGAGAACTACTAAACCTGATGGTACCTAAATCACTTTCCAGCTATAAAATTCTGTTTTTTCTAAGATTACATGAAACAAGACAGCAGGGATGACAATACTGACACTAGAAAGTAGAATTCCCTTTTGACCTAGCAATGCCACTTCTAAGATTTTATCCCACAGATAAAACTACTGTACAGTTACTACCACAGCATTGCTTGTAATAGTTAAAGGCTGAAAAGTGCCAAAATGTCTATCAGTAAAGGACTGGTTAACTCAACTATGATACATCCCTACAAAGTAATACTGTGCAACCACTTAAAAGAAAATTATCATACCGATATAGGAAAACCTCAAACATAAACTCATCAAGATAAGAAAAAAACCAAGGTACAAAACAGTTGTGAATAATATACTCCCATTTTTACAAAAATGGGTAAGGGGGAGAAAATATATGCACTCACTATTTTCTTACACTGGCATACAATTTCTCTGGAAGGATACACTTTAAAAACCTAATAATTTTGTTTGCCTTTGTAGAACGAAGCGGCATGACTGGGGGAGAAAGAGGGAATTCACAATGTTCTTCTATACTTGTTGAATGTGGGGCCATATGTCACACAGAACGTAACGGGGACAAGGTCTGAAGGAAGCCTGCCTCCCATCCTTGTGCAGTGTGCTTGCTGGCCTGACCAGAGTGCACTAGAGGAATCCATGGCGTTTCAGCTTGTCATATGTGGCTCTTAGTTGAGGCCTGCTGAGATCGTCTTTGATTCTGATTCTGTTATCTAACATACTGGCTATTCGATCAGCAAGCCGTCAATATCTTTACCCAAGTCATTGCTAAAAATGGCGAAAAAGACTATATTGAGGATAGACTCCTGTGTCATCTTATCAGATAATTTCCAAGTTACAAATTCACCAGAGTGCTGCCACCCATTTACTATTTCTTGTCTACAAAGGATAATCTAAAAGATTATGTCAAACGTCTTGATAAAATGCAGATATGTAACAACTACCATATTTCTCTGATCTAGAAACCTGTCTAAAAGTAAAATTCAGGTAGTCTTATACAAAAGCCAATCCTTCTCCTTTTACAGATGAGAAAATAGGGCTAAAAAGTCTGGCTTGCCAATGTCATTCTTAGAGGCACAGCCAGACTTGAAATGTAATGTTCTTTACTCTAGAAGCTCGTCTATAAATGAGGATACTAATTTATATCTCTACCAACTTATATATATATTTTTTTTTTTTTAATAAAGCACTTTTTTTTGAGGAAGATTGGCCCTGAGCTAACATCTGTTGCCAACTTTCTTCTTTTTTTCTTCCCAAAGCCCCAGTAGATAGCTGTATGTCATAGTTGTACATCATTCTAGTTGCTCTATGTGGGATGCCGCCTCAGCATGGCTTGCTGAGCAGTGCATAGGTCCGTGCCCAGGATCCGAATGGGTGAACCCTGGGCCACCAAAGCAGAGTGTGCGAACTTAACCGCTACGCCACTGGGCCAGCCCCCCAACTTATATTTTTATAAATATAACATGAGATCAATTTCTGAATGAATATTGAAAACAAGAGGCTCTACAAATACAATTACAGTCATGCATCACTTAATAACAGGGATACATTCTGAGAAACCATTAGGTGATTTTGTTGTGCGAACGTCATAGAATGTACTTACACAAACCTAGATGGTATAGCCTACTACACACCTAGGCTATATGGTACTAATCTCATGGGACCACCATCACATACACAGTCTGTCGTTGACTGAAAAACTGTTATGCGGCACATGACTATACAGACATATTATGTTATATAGTGTTATTATAAAGTTAGGAGGTAAAACTTATTACAAGCTCCATACCTTTTCTTGCTTCTTCTTCATCACCCACTTTTACCTGAACCCTTTAATTGCTCAACTCTATTTCATATACTCTCATCATTTGAAAATTGAAAAGGGCTTTAGAATTGATGAAGTTCAACCCCTTTCTAATTCAGGAGGAAGGCAAAACTGTGCTCAAAGTTACACAAGAAGTTTAGAGCACAGCTGGAATAAGAATTCAGGTCCCCCTTCTTAACACAGTGTTCACAGTACATTCATGATACTCTACCTTAGATCAATGCTCCACTCACCCCTATATAATACATTCACTCATCAGTATGATCACACTGACTAACTTAAACCAGTCCCTGTATCATTTCTACTAACCCCTACTGCTATATACCAGAAGGTACTAGCAAATTAATCCATAGCACCAAAATCATTGTAATTTCACTCAATCAAACTAAAATAGGAGCCTCACACCTGTTCTCTTAAGAGCACACCACTCGATAAGTATTCCAACCTTCTCAACTCTGTTTATTCTCCAGTCTTTACTCAGTAAATCAGGTCTGATTCAGGTAATTCTTTATTTAACCTCTTTTTCACCTTAAACACGTCTGCAGTAACACTTATCTCACCATTCCCCAGAGTCCTGGAGGACTACATATTTCCTTTTCTCTGTAAAGGTACTCCTATACTCATTCTCTCCCACTCATGAATAGTCTTTATTTCCACCTCTTTACTTGCTCCAGGTCCCCCAACCCTGAAATACCTTCTCTTGACCATCTCATCCCTTTAGGACTACTGCCTTATCTTTCTCCCTCTCATGACTAAGATCAAATAATCAACCCATAAACAAAATGATTACTATAATAGTAGTATTAATACTAACATCACTAAATTATCTATAAATAAAAAAAACTTTGTACTATAAAAGAAATAAACAAGATACTAAGATATAAAATAATGGAGAGGTGCTGTTTTAGAAAGGAATGGGTCAGAGAAAAGCTTCCCTGAAAAAATGGGGGAGCATTTAAACTGAGGCTTGAATCTTAAGAAAGAGGAAAGTGGTAAAGACCATTCCAAGAAGAGAAAATTATATGTGAAAAGGTATTGAGTTAGAGCGAGTTTGGCATTTTAAAGGAAATTCTTAAAAAGAGGTAATGTGGGGGCCAGCCTGGTGGCATAGTGGTTAAATTCGCACACTCTGTTTTGGCAGCCTGGGGTTCACGGGTTCAGATCCTGGATGCAGACCTATACACCGCTCATCAAGCCATGCTGTGGCAGCAACTCATATACAAAGTAGAGGAAGACTGGCACCGATGTTACCTCAGGAACCATCTTCCTCAAGCAAAAAGAGGAAGATTGGCAATAGATGTTAGTTCAGGGCCAATCTTCCTCACCAAAAGGAAAAAAAGAGGTAATGTGGTTGAATCATTGTGAAAGTGAAGACTAGTGTAAGCTGAATTTAGAAATACAGGTATAATTCATTCATTCTCTGCCTATCGAAAAGACAAAGATCAAATGGCTGAAAAAATAAAGTAAATGCAACTATATCCTCCTTGCAAAAGACACACAAAATAAAATCACACCAAAAAAATGAAAATAAAAGGTAGAAAAGGATATGCCAGGTGAATCCAAATAAAAATAAAGCTGGTATAGAAATAACAATAAATAAAACAATAAAATATTTTTAAAACTTAGGTTTATCACTACATAGTAATAAACAGAGGAATTCAACAAGAAATTTAAACAATCTTGAATGTGTATGTACACAGCCATATGGTATGCAATATAACTTAGAAATATATAAAGAAAATTGCTGGTAGAATTACAAGGAGAAACTGACAAATCTGTAACTAATAAAGATTTTAACACACTTTTCTCAGTATTTAATATAATAAGCAAATTATTAAGAACACCAAAGGAAACAAAATAGGAATGACAAAAATATACAAACTTGAGTATATATGTTGGCTTTCCAGAAATCTATTTTCTTTCCCAAAACACATGAAGATGTGCAAAAATGGACAATTTAGGACAAGTCCTAAATTTCAATAACAGATATCACACAGACTACACATTCTTCAATCACATTGCAATTTAGTTAGAAATCAACAACTGAGAAAAAAAAAGGTTAAAATAAAATCTATTTGTGTGGAAACTTAAACATGTAATCCCTAAATAAATCATGGGTTATAGAGAAAAGCACAATGGAAATCACAAAATATTTTAAATCAAATGACAACGAAAGTAATACATGTCAAAATCTGAGATAAACAGTACTTAGAGAATAATTTATATCTTTATATGCCTAAAAGAAAATGTTAAAATAAATGAGATAAGCATTCAATGAATCAAGATGAGGAAAATAACAACAAAAAAGAGTAAACTCAATGAAAACAGAAGGATGAAAATAATAATGACAAAACACATATTAATAAAACAGAAAAAAAAAAGCAATAGAAATGATTAACAAAATCAAAATATGTCCCTTAGACTACAAAACAAACCACTAGGCAGACAGATTTAAGGAAGGGAAGTAGGGAAGACGCCTATGCAAGAAGGGAGGGGCACAAATAAACAATCCTGGGAACCAAAAAGAGGAAGGAACCGCAGATACAATAGGAATGTTTTAATGACAAAAAGGCTATAAGTAACTTTATGCCAATAAATCTGAAACACATGCAATGGGTAATTTTCTATAAAAACAGAAGATTTAGAAAATATTTTTTAAATAACTAAGAAATCCATCTGCCCACTTTAACAACAGCTTAGAAGGTTTTACCAAACTTTCAAGGAACAATCAATCTCTCTATTTAAATTGTTTCAACAAATAATAAAGAGAAAACCTCCTAACTCTTTCCATTTGCTTTGAAAGCAAAACTGGATACAGTTAGTTACAAAAAGAGTCATTACCTAACAATTTCACTCATGAACACAGATACAAAAATACCAAATTACATAATAGTTAATTAAATTCAGAAGTGATCCAGAGATCTGCAATACAACTAAGTAGGGTTTATGTTGGAACATACGAATCGATTAACATCAGCAAATCCATTAACGTAATGCAGTAAATTAACAGATGAAGGAGAAAAATCAAAGAATCTTTTTAAAATAAACTTTTAGCAAACTGGGAGTTGAAAGGAACTATCTAACTTAAACAGATAAAGCAATGATCTTGCTTAATGCTAAAACTTTAGAAAGATCCCCCTTTTAAAAAAGGAACAATACAAGGGTATCTGCTCTTACACACAACACTGTCCTAGATTCCAAGTCAATGCAATAAGATGAGAAAAGGAAAAAGAGGTATAAAAATTGGAAAGGAAGAAGCAATGCTATCTACATTTGCCGATGATATAATTCTCTTAGATTCTCTATGTAAGCAATAGAAAGACTAATAGAATTAACAAGAGAACAAGAACATTTGTAAGGTTGGTGGATACAAGATTAACAACAGCTGTATCCCTATATACAATTTAGAAAATATAGTGGAAAAAAATACCCCATCAGCATTAGCAATGAAAACTAAAAGGTATCTAGAAAATAAATTAGTAAAAGACATGTTACAGTTCCATGGAGAAATTTACTGAACATTCAGTTTGAAGAATATAAAAGAAGATATAAACTCTTTTAAAAGATGTATCATACTCCTAGACATGATATCATAAAGATTACAATTCTCCCTAAATTGATCTATAAATTCAAACCAATTCCAATCATTATCCCAAGAAGTTTTTTGAAAAGCTGATTCTTAAATTTATGTAGAAAAACAAAGAGTCAAGAATAGCCAATGCAATTTTGAAAAACAAGGAAGCAAGAGACAACCTACCAGTATCAAGATTTATTAGCAAATCACAGCAATTACAATAGGGTAGTAATGGCTCAAGGACAAAAGCCAATGAGACAGAGCAGGGAACTCAGAAAGCGATCCTCCAGTGGCCCACATCTCACAAAGTATAAAATCAAAAACCCAATAAATTGCCAACACCCAGCCCCAGTTACCTTTCTGACCCAATGGCCTACTGCTCTCTCTCCCCTTCCCTTTCTCCATTCCAGCCCAATAAGCCTTCTTGCTATTCTTCAAACAAGCCAATCACAATTCCCTTTCTGAGCCACTGAACTTACTGTTCCCTCTGCTTGGAACTCTCTTCCTCCCAGATATCAACAGGGCTCTCTCCCTCACTTCCTACACGTTTTGCTTAAATGCCACCTCCTCAGCAGGCTTATCTTCATCATATAAATAAGTTATAACCCCCCATAACTCTCTTCCCTTCCCCCTTCCCCCCACAGAACTCATTGCTTTCTAATATTACCTCTGGTACATCAACCACAATGCTCAGAGGCACTGTGGATCTAAAAACAGTTTGTAAATGGTGAGGCTCTCTCTCTGTTATGTTCTTTCCATAGACATTGGGAAAGGAGTGAGATAGAGGGGGTGAGAGGGGAAAAGAGGAAGAAAGAGAAGGAGGAAGGAAGGAAGAGAAAAAAGAATAAAAGAAGAAGGACTGGGAGAGAATGAGGGAGGGAGAGAGGAGGGGGAAGAGGGAGAAGGGAGAGGAAGAAGAAGAAGGTGAGAAGATGAGGGGGCGGGAGGAGAAATTTTTGGAGCCTATATGTGACAGTGTGTGTGTTTATAATGTAATTTTGTTTCAGAGGTTTGACTGAGTTTTCTTTTTAAAACTCAAATTCAAGAATGTAAGTATAGTATTGGAAAACATTCATATTAAGGACTTTATAGGGGTTTGTTTTATAGCTTTAGCATTTGCCACTGGCTCTATTAAAAAATCAAGAATTATAAGAATAAAAGTAAAATAAATGCTAGAACAATTATTTTATTACTAAGAAACACCTGGGCTTATATTATGTCTGGAAATTATTCACAAGAATGTCATTTTAAGTGCCCTATACAAACACTATTGATGAGATAAGGAATCACTATAGCAATTTATTAAACTACTTCCAAAATATGAAATTCTTACTTTAAGTATCTAACACAACTTAGGGAAGCTTATAATCCTTTTAGGCTTCCTCTCCCCCTCCCGCCTTCTCCCCCCTTCTCCTTCTTCCCTTCTTTCTCTCTCCCTTCCTCCTCCTCTCTTCTCTCTTCCTTTCTCCCTCCCTCTCCTCCTCTCTGCCCCCTCACTCTCCCTCTGGGTGCTTTATTTTATTTTATCTATGCTACAAGTATAGCTCAAAATACTTCACCAGATGTTTCTAACTGTTTATTCTAAGCTTCAAAGACTTATTTCTTTCAGAATTAAACTAAGAAAGAAACCAACTGAAGATTTTGTTTCAAAGTAACCCCGGGGGGTAAAGACGGCAACGGCAGTGTGTGAGGAGTCAAAGCAACCGGCTGCTACCTCACCTCGGAGTTTCCCCAGCCATCAGGGTTTTAGGCAAGTTATTGCTCTCTCTCTCTAAACCAGGCATCATGAGGGAGATATACATGGGGAACCTGTGTTAGAGAAATCTCTTCTACCGCTGAATAGCTAAATGTAACATAAACTTACTCCCTCCTGGCAATCAGTGCAAGAAGAATGTTAAAGGCGATGTTCAATATTAGCACTGTACACACTCCTCCAGCCTCATCTGACCACTCTGCTTCCAGACTGGACACTTACTGCGTATGCCAAGCCGCTGCATGTGTCTATGCTTTTGTTCGTGCTGTTCTTTTGTCTAGAATCAACTTCCCCTATCCTTCATCTAACTCCTACTAATCTTTTCCAAAAAATCATCTTTAAAGTCCCAGCATAGGCTAAATGCTCCCATACTTCTCTGTGTATATCTCCATCAAAGCACTTCAGTGTTCATAAGTTTTATGTCTAGTCCATCTGACTAAATTTTATGAGGACAGAAACTGTGTTTTATCTACCATTTTGGACCCCAGCACTTAGCGTGGTGCTTGGTGTGCGTAGATGCTGTATTAATACTTGAGTTTGTGATACCTTGTATCTTTCCTCTAAAATTTTCCAGCATTTTACTAGCAGACTCGAAATAAGCCTGGAATTCTGAGTCATAAATGCAGAAGAACACATGTGTAAAGCTGTGATATTCCAGCCAGGAATATATTATGGGATACCTACCCCCAGACTTGAGGATTTCTGACAGTCTCTCTAAACCATTCTTCTGCAGGGAATCTGCTTGGGGCATATCACTGACAGCTACGGAATACACTATAGTGTACCTCTCTTTGGGACTTAAGGCAGTTTATATTCTCTGGACTAGAAAGGACACTAGCACAGAATAAATAAGGACTAGACATATACATCCACAGGGTGCTCTCTCCAGTAAATGCCATTAAGGAATTCTGTTCCTTTACTCTATTATCCACCTAATTTGGCAGTACGGCCAAATCAATACTCCTAAAACATATTTGTAATCAAAACTACATGACTCAATTCCATGTCAAAATCCCCCACAGCCCAGAGGAAAACATCTAAACCCTCCTCCATATTGGTCCACGGCTTCTTTACTCTGGCGGAACCCACTTTTTTTTTTTTAAGTAGTGTTTAAAACAGTACTTCCCTGTACAAACTCTCAATGACAGCCAGTTTGGAATGGTTAATACTTTGTGCATATCCCACCTACATTCTTGTTACTCCACACAATTTCCCACTCCTTCATTCTCCTTAAAGCTCATTTTTCAAAGTCCAAAATCAATTCTATTTTCTCCACAGAGCTTTCTCATTCTAGCTCTTTCCACACAGGACGTCTTTTTTCTCTGCTACCAAGAGCACTTACTTCTTGTCTGGCACCCATACCATCAGAAAAACATTTAATCAACAAACATTTACAAAGCACATCTATCTATCTTGTGCCAGACACTGCTAGATTTAGGGATATGGAAATAAATAAAACCAGAATTAGCCCTTAAGTATTTTACAGTTTCCTAAGGAAAGTACCTAAAAACTTTAAAAGGAACAAAAATACTATCATGGGACTATGGTACCCACTGGCATGCTTAGCAAGATCCCAAAGACTTTAAAAGGGGTAGAAATATGAAGATGGAGAAGTTCTGGTAGGATACCTCAGTCAAAATTTTGTACTTCAATATTAAACCTTAAAAAAAAACACCTCTCATCATATAATTATAATATAATATCTTATTTGGTTTGTACTCTATGCAATCTTAAAGAATTATCAGTTTATATAAGGAATGACATAAACCCATGGGAATGAAGAGAGGTCTGGCAAAAAAAAAAAAAAAAAAAAGGTTTTCCTATTATTTATAAAATATCATATATTCCATCTTACTGTCATAATTCGCTAAAATTGTATACTCCCGGAGGTCCAATAAGTAAAACTAAAACTATATTCCAATAAAGAAAGAAATGCGGTTTCATCCTGTCTTTCCAACATCATGTCTCACTAATTCACATGTCCAATGCTTCCATCACCCAATCTGTTTCCTTCACAGGGCTTGTCATAATTTGCAATTGAATCCTTTGACAGTCTCCCCCACCATAATGTACGCTTCCTGAGAAAAGGAACTGTGTCTGCCCACTGCTGGTATCCCCAACACCTAGCACAGCTCATGACACACACACTTAACAAACAGTCACTGAATGGATGAATGCAGTTTTACTCGTAACCAAAGATTAAATTACTTTTCTTTAGCAAGTTCCATCATGAGGACAACAAAAACAGTCGATGCACATAGTGAATATTTTTTAGGAGGTAGTATGTAACTTCCAGTGACAGAAAAAAAACCAACTTTGAAAACTGTTTACTTAGGAAAAACAAGGGGTTGGTGCGGGTTGCGCCTATGCAGTTGGGAAGGACTTGTATAAATGCAAAAAAGGAAAGACTAGTATTCCAGATCATTTTATTCTCTTACAATATTCAAATCTTAAAAAAAGATTTTTTTGTTTCTTATACTGAGTTTTCAGAATGCAAGTATTACATGTGCTTTCAAAAGGTATTATGAATATTAATAAACTATTCTTTTCACAGTGTAGAAGTGTTTTGATAACAGATTCACAATGCAGAATGCATTTAGATAATTTTATCTAAATGCTTTCTGTGTTACGCACTTTCCAAGTTGTCGTTAACCAAATCTCTTGTTAGAAGTAATTTGCCTTGCTCTATAGACACTCATTTGGGAATATTTTGCTAATGTTACTTTATCATTTACTTTCCTTAAAACATACCGTTTCCTTTGGCAGCCTTCACGAAGACTATGTTGAGATCCTTCACTCACTAGCATACTGACCTTTCTCTTATTGGACAGGCCTTAACTTCCATCTCTTTTTTAAAAGAGGGTGGCATTATAATATTCAAATAACAAGATGATTAAATTATTTTATAAAACTCTGAGATGCTTTCTTTCACTATTTCATATATCTTCCCTTTAAATTATAAGTTAAACTTGATTACAAAGGCAATGAAAATGTCCAGAAAAGTTAATGGCACATAATTTTTTTTTAAATGAGAGGTAGTACTTGTATTATAACTGTTAAATTATTATTATAATTCTATGAATAATCACCCTTCTAGGAAAAAGAGTTACCAATTACGCTGTTACAATACAAAATTGCCTCTGTGAACAATTTTCCTTCATATACACATGTGTATGTGTTTATATACATACACACACACACACACACACACACACATATATAAGAGAAATTAAATTAGCAAGCTCTATGACTGCTCCTTTCTACCCTTCCACTCTCAAAACTAAGTCATTCCCTGGCAGTAAATGTGGCATTCGGGGGATGCATTAACTCTTCCTGATCGCAATGGTACTGTTCTCAGCACTGCAGTAGTAACAGAGCAGCAGCAAATCTTGTATTAACGCAAAAACAGTGTCCTAGTGGCCTAAAGGACTTAATGTTTCTCCATAGGTACCTCACTTACTAGAAGCAAGTGACAGTGTGGAAGCTCTGACTCAGTATGGCCTTGATTCAAAGGCTGGAAGGGTTTGAGGGTTCCCATCCTGATGGTACAAACTATGTAAGATAATTTTCAAGATGCCAAAATAGACACAGGAGCTACTCTGATCAGTGATGTGTGCTTGAGAATCAGAAGCTTACACACAAAATTTGAAGCTTACGAAAGTCATCTTATTAAAATCTCTCTTGTGGTTACTAAACTAGGCCAGACTATCTAGTCACAGTCTTTGGACAGCCCTTTGAAAATTCAATGGGCGTGTGCCTGGGAGAGACTACAGATTACAGTGACATTTATATTAGGTAACTCATAACCACCAAAGTACTTTTATTGCTCACTTTAAGAAATGCTTGGATTCTTTTTATTTTCTAAAGTATAAAACAAAATCATTTTTTCACTACTTTAAAAGATAGTAACAAAATGGGGGGGGCCATGGGGGGTACTGAGGAACAACAAAAATTTTTCTACCATTTTTCTCATTAAATACTACTAAGGCATTATAAGACTTTAAATATCCTTTTGCCTCTCTGCCTGAGAGCATAAATTAACCTTTCTCCATTGCTCCTTACTGCTAAACTGAAATGATATATCTTCCCAAACTACAAAATATATTTTTACAGTACATCTTAAAATCACAAATGTTTACTTATATTTTACACAAACACGCAACCACCATGACAGATTTTGCAGCCTGAGAAGGAGCCTGAGTGGCAGTCATGGTGGAGTTCTTGCCAGCTTGAAAGAAAGGTAGTACAGACCTCTGACATCTGCCTAGATTCCCACACCCAGCTCACAGTGGGGGAAATGACCTGTCAAAAAGCATAAAGCAGATGGGAATTCCAATATGTTGCCATTCATTAGGTGAACAACAGCAAGTAGGACTTCACCTACACGGTCAAACAAACGGTGACAAAAAAAGAAAATCTGGTAACAAATACCAGCGCTAGGAATGGAGCCTTTCTGCTTTCATAGAGTGTTACTTCTCCATACTCCACTACTGTACTTTTCATCATGTATGAGTATCAAACCTTACTATTTTTTCCTGTCTCATTGTATTTATTATATGTAAACTGCCTTAAATACTTCTAGAATGAGATGAGGCAGGAAAAAGAGGGAAGGATCCATACTGAGATTCTCTTTCTCTCTCATACCCCAATTCTATGTAAGGAACTGATAGTGTTTAGTGTTATGTTATAGTATGTATTTAATGGGAGCTGATATATAAATTAAACAGTACATCATAAAATTATTTTACGTCCCTATTCATAGTAATGGTTCTAGTTATGTTTTTAAAAAGACTGCCTACATTAAGCAAAGCAGGGAAAAAAATCTACCTTTTTATTCTGCTCTTTTTCAGATCTAGCAGCTGACACTCAGTGTGGCTTGGCAAGTTCTTTAAAGGCTTTCCAACATTTGGCATTAGCCTACCAGAGAGCAGGGCTTTTATATTCAGCACTATTGCAAGATGTCTCACTCACCAGTACTCAAAGGAGGTCACAGTTTTCCCAGCAGAAGGAAAATAAAATTGGAGTGGACACTTACTTGGTAGAATGCTGATATCAGCAAGTATTTATCTTCCATACTCTTCCCATGCCAAAGGCCTACACCAGAAGCTAGGTTTTCCTTTTCATTAATCAAAACACAGTGCAGCCTTTAATCATCAGCATTGCTCATGATCCCAACTCCCCTATCCCTAACATAAGAAAAACAAACCTGATGGCTAAAACCAACAGAAAAATAAACATAAGATGCTTCCATACTTTTCTTATAGTCTACTTAAAATTGTAACGTCAAAGATAGCTACGTGTTTTGCAATATGGTATACAAATTCTGAACAAAATTAAGTTTGATTCTCAACAGTTAAAAGCAATTCCTTCTAAGGAAGTAAAATTCAACTGAAAGGATATAAAAGAAAAAGGAGATATTGGAACTAATGTAGAGTCGTTAGGTGCTGTAGATCTGAAAGATAATATTTATTCAATGTAAGGATGGCATTAGCATCTTATTAAAGGGGCAAACTGAAAATACAACGTCCTTTAGGTGATGTAGCACATAAAAAGTTGGTGCATATCCCCGAGATACCCAATAAAGACCCACTCTTCAAATATTCTAATGTGTAGAGTAGTTATGTAAACATTTATTTAATGATAACCACATACAATCAGCATCTGGTCACTACCAAAAAGTATGAATGCTTAAAATTACGGATGTTCAAAAAAAATTTTTGAGACCACCAATTCGCAAAAGGTTTACAGGTAAAAAGATTCTGACTGAGAATCTCCTTTCATTGTCAAGAATCAGTAGCTCAGGCAACTTTCAGTTCATTTGTTCATTTAACAAATGTGCAAGCACTGCCTAAATGCCAGGTGTACCATAGTGAAGAAGGCTGACAGGATCCTGATTCTCACAGAGCTTACATTCTGCTGGGGCAATGAGACAGTTTAAAAGTTTTTAAAAGACAATTTCAGGGAAAAAAAGCTATGAAGAAAACAAAACAAGATGATGTGTTTGAGAGTGGCAGTGGAGAAGAGATGACACATTAGATGGGAGGTAGTGGTGGGTGGGGAACGCTTCTCCATCGAGGAAGGGGAAATGAGAAGTCCGCCCCGGTAAGACTTAAGAGAAAGGGCTTTAGGAAGAGGGCATATACAAAGGCCAGAAATATAGGAACAAGCTTAGTGTGTTCAGGGAACAGAATGGCCACTGTGTTTGAAGCTTATATACAGGAAGGAGACAGACAGAAAATGAGGTCAGGAGGTGAGCGGCGGCTAGATCATGTAAGCCTTTCAACAATGGGATGGGGCTCGAATTTTATTCTCAATACACTGATAAACTCTGCAGGATTTTAAGCAAAAAAATTACCATGGTCTCATTTATATTTTGAAAAGATCACTCGCATTACTCTGGACAACTATGAGTTAAGAGTAGAAGCAGGGAGAATAGCTAGAAGGCTACTAGAGCAGGTTGGTAGCAGTGAAGACAAAGCGGGCATGGATTCGCGATGGATTTTAGAAATAGAGCTGACAGGATATGCAAGCAGAGATGCCATGAAGGAAGTCAGACACATTAGTAAGGAAAGAAGTAAGGGCGAGATACCTACCACATTTGGGAGATGGTCGCTCAGAGATGGTACTTGAAGCCAAGGGGCCGAGTGAGAGCACCTAGGCCTGAGTCTGAGAGACTCTAGATATAGAAAAAGTGATACAACTCAACCTCTGCTTTGATATTCTCAGGTTCTTTTAAGGCGTAGAGGGGGGAAATCCTATTGTGTTTTTTAGTAAGCCAGTATGTGAAGCATATCTTTTAATGATATTTCTCCTAACAATAGGTAAAGAGAAAAAAGAAAGTTGTGATGCTTTTTGTTAATTTTTGTTTGTTTTGGTGACAGAAGCTTCACACACACACACATGCACACACACGTTTTCTCTCTCTCTCTCTCTCTCTCTCTCTCTGTCTCACTCCCATTTGGAGTTTAATGAATTTAACTGAATCAAACTAATCCATTCATATTTTCTCCTTTCAAAACTGTCTTTTTAAAAAGTAGAATTCAGGGGCGGCCCCGTGGTTTAGCGGTTGAGTGTGCGTGCTCTGCTGCTGACGGCCCGGGTTCGGATCCTGGGCGTGCACCGACGCACTGCTTCTCCGGCCATGCTGAGGCCGCATCCCACATACAGCAACTAGAAGGATGTGCAACTGTGATATACAACTATCTACTGGGGCTTTGGGGGGGAAAATAAATAAATAAAGTTTAAAAAAAAAAATAAAAAGTAGAATTCACTAAGTTTAGTAACAAAATGTACTGAAAGCAAATAATGAAGTTATAAAATTATTTGAATCAAATTATTATCTGAATAAAGACCAGTTTTTCTAATTAGTAATCACACCTACGAATCTGATTAATATCACAATCTGAAGTAACAATAAATGAAGCAATCACACAATCTATTTTACATTAAATTCAGAGATTTCCACTTAAAATAATTTTCCCCTTTCATGATGCTAACAAAGTGAGGGGAAAATGTGTTAGTTATTGTTTTTCTCTGGGTCAGGCTGGGTCATTTACTCAAGAACAAGAGACTCCATCAGATCTACTACTTTCTCACTCAATGACTGACACAGTCTTATTTACTAACTTTAAACATATACCAGGACTGAAAACTACCCAAACTCCCATCAATAGTGGAATGGATAAATAAATCAAGGTATAGTCACACAATGGAATACAATACAGCAATCAGAATAAACGATCTAGAACTACACACAACCTGAATGACCATCACAAACAACTCTGAACAAGAGAAGAGAGAAACAAAAGAATACAGACTGTATGATTCTATTTATATGAAATACAAAAACAAATTAAACTAACCTGTTAGAACTCATAATAGTGCTTATACTTGGGAGGGGATGGGCAGTGACTTGAAAGGAGAATGAGGAAGGTTTTGGGGGTGCTGGTAAAATTCTATTTCTTGATCTGAGTGCAGGCTGCATAATCGTGCTCAATTTGGGAAAACTCATTGAACTATACATACTTATGATATATGTACTTTTTGGACTGTATATTATACTTCAATACAAAGTTATACACAAGGAATCTGAAAGAAATATAGCAAAATGTTAACGTTTCGGATTATAAAAAGTTTCAGGTTAAATCTGAGTTGTAAAAGCATGAGTATTTATTATCTGTGATAAGCAGAATAATGGTTTCCCAAAGATGCCCACGTCCTAATCCCCCGCACCTGTGAATATGTTATGCTATAAAGCAAGGGGGAATTGAGGTTGCAGATGGATTACGGTTGCTAATCAAGTGACCTTAAAACAGGGAGATTATCTGGGATTATCCAGTGGGCCCAATGTAATTATAAGAGTCTTTAAATGTGCAAAAGGGAGGCAGAAGAGTCAGTGTCAGAGCAATATGGTGTGAGAAAGACTCAACTAGCCACTGCTGGCTTTGAAAACAGAAAGAGGGCACAAGCCAAAGAATGGAGGCAGCCTCTAGAAGCTGGAAAAGGCAAAGAAACAGATTCATCTCCTCTAGAATGTCCAGAAAGGAATGCAACCCTACCAACATCTTGTGGTGATTTGTTACAGCAGCAATAGAAAACTAATACATTATCCTCTTTACTTGTCTTTATTTGGGGAATATGAAATAATTTACACAAAATAAATATATTTTAAACAATATATATCTTTAAAGAAAACACATAACAGGAAAAAATGTTAAAACACTAAAAGTAGCCTGTTCATAAGTGTTAACGTAAGGTACCATTTCCCTCATATTTTTGGAGGTTATCAGAAAGTCCTCCGATAATCAAAGCATCCATTCATTACTTCTTATATTTATTCAATAAATATTTTCCATTTCCATCAACAGACACTCGAGTTAGTTCTCAAACCCATTCACTGCATGGAATTAGGGCAATTATTTTAACAAAATCAATCACTCAATTTCCCTGAAAAAAACACCTAATGAATTTTCATGTTATCCTTTATATCCTGGATTTAGTGAACAAAACAATAATGAACGAATTTTTTAAAGGAGAGGAAAGAGAGCATTCTGTCCTAATTCAATAATATTTATAAAAGCAAAACAATGAGGAAAAAATCAATATAGGAACATCAGCAAACAGCCATATGACTTCTAACTTATAATTTGGCCTAATGAATATCAGGCCATTCCAAAGTCAAGGAAGAGTCAAATGGAATTCTGCAAAGAATCTTCAGACTGGAATTTCTAAAATTAAATTTCGAAGGAAGCCTGTAGTAAATGATCAACTGCCCATACTTATTAATGAGATATCTGAATAATCATTGAAGGTAACTTATTTCAAGATAACCCCACTTTTTTTTCTAATGAAAGGTGAATACAATTACTTTAAGCAGCTAGATTTAAGATTATACCCACAGGGAAGTATCAAGAGGGAGACAAAGAATATGACATCATATGACTTTTTATTATTATTAAATTTTAATCAACTGCTTAAATGAAACAAAATCTAGCTGGTAGAAAATTTTTCAACAGAAGGTAAATACAGATGCAGTTAGCCTAAAAATCAACTACAGCTTGTGTAAGTTTAGGACTTCCCAAAGAACAACTAGAAGGGGTTTTAACTGATAATAGGAGGCAACTAAATGCGACTGGCAAAAGGAGCTAAGGCGATCATAAAATGCAACCACAGAACTGGAGGGAGGGTATTCAGAACACCAGTGTTGGGAGGTGGATGGTAATTAGAATCCCCACGGGAGGCTGTTTTTCAAACCAGACAAGCCCATCTCCCCTAAAAGCTACAGGCCTAGTGAGGAGCCACTATTGCTGATGAGCACTTGCCCTGTACATCAGATAGGCTGGGGCAGAAAATGTTAAAAATCACCAGTTAAGAACAAGGGAGCTAACAAATGATTCTGCTCCAGCTCTACGCTGGTCAGAGCATACTTAGTGTGGTCAGTGTAATTCTGGATGCCACACTTAAGAAGGATATTAAGCAAACTGGAACTCATTCAAAGGAGAATACCAAAAGAACTTAAAACTACCCAACATGAGAACAATTTAAAGAAGTGGAGATATCTTACCATGAGATGAGATAACTCAGGGAAGAGACACAAACAATCTTTCGTGCATAAGCTACACTCAAGTATACCATGAGATGAAGCCTATTTTGCTCAGCATGGTATTTTATAATAATTGTTTAAACAGTGTATGTTGTCCTCAGTTGTGGCAAATATCAATTTCACACATTGATAAAAATGTGGCAGTATACTGGTCAATACTTCATGGTACACCAGAGAACTCAGGCACACCAGTCAAGTACCACTGATGTAGACACTACAAAAAAAAATAGATTTCAATTCAATGTAAAGATTTTCTAACTGGCTTGTTTAAAGAAAAAACAGACTTATAGGAAAGGTAATATATTTGCTATCCCTGAAGGTGTGGTGGAGGAAACTCAGGCATATTGAAAGGGAAAAGGGACAGGATGACCTTTGATGGTGCCTTCAATCCTGAGATTCTCATGATTCTATATCTCGATTCTCAGACAAGCTGTGCCTGTTTTAAAATATCCCATATGGACTGATTATTCAGAAGCAGACAGAACACTGAAAGGCAAAGCACATCAAATTATAAGGGAAAGATGTACTGAGACAGGGTAAAGAGAGGTATCTTACAGACACCATTCGGAAACTTGTAATGTATACTACTAAGTAAAGCCACAAATACATGAATTCTTAAATCAGTCCACGGAACCAAACTTTTCTGCTCTCCCTTTATTACCAGAATTACTATCTGAAAGCAGAACTTACATGAATACCTATTTATAAAGCAGCAATATAACAGAGGTGAATAAACACAAATTTATTCTCCCTGGAAAGGAGATACGAGGGTGATAGCCTTCAAGAGCAGCATCCTGTAGGACTGAAGTATCAGCCTGTGAGTTGGAATGAGAAAAATCGATATTGTTTGAACAGAAATAATTATAAAAAGAGAAAATTTTCCCTGGGTATGGTGCCATTACACTGTTTAGCCTCAAGAGCTGAAGTCTCAATTCAATTCTTCAAGGATAAAGGGCTGTATTTACCCACTGTTAGCTGTTCATCTTGAACAATGTACTCACAGAACATAAACTTTTAAATTTCTTATTCAGTAACACTTAACTGCTGTGCCTGGGGTCATCATTGGTAAGAGTTCCTAGAAATATTCTTTCTCTGGAGATATTTTCAGCTACCCTGGAAGAACTATCACCTTTAAACTCAATGGATGGTTCCATCCTCTATCCCATTTAATCATTATACACTGACTCCCTTCTGCATCAATTAAGTATACAATAGAGTGCAGTACATAAAACCACAATAAGCAATACAGAAAAAAGGATTAAAACCATGAAAAATGTATTAATTTATTCTACGCAATGCACTTGTAATTCTTCCACTTTCAGTCAAGATCACAGTACAGTTTAATAGTCTGGTTCAGGGACCAATTAATCCTTTTATATTTAAATCAATCACTGACTCCTCTCCGAATAATTTAGCTTCTACATGCTGTTTCCCATTTGATGTCTTTGGGGAAAGAGCATGGTTAACACTACGTGGCACATTAATCATGTTTGGTAATAGAAAAAGAAATGCATTATCAGAGAAATCTCATACGGAAAGTAGAGCATGCTCTAAAACATGTTAGCATCATCAGCGTATGTGTCATTATTTTCTTAATTAAAACAGGCAAGTTAAACCTGGAGCCAAGAGTGCACCCTTCATCCAGCTTTTCAGAGTATGTGTGCATGCACGTATCTATTGATTTTGATTGTGTATAAAATGTATATCCAGGAATAAAACCACTCTACACAACCCCCCCCCCACTATGGTCAGATTCTTCTCTCCCATCCCAACTGAAAGCAGAATGCCTTGATGATGCTCAAACAGTAGAAACAGGGAAAATGTAACAAAAAAACATGCATTTTATTCAAATTGGCATGTGTTTGGCATCTTGCCACAAAGCTGTGTCCTTTTCCTTGAATAACTCTGAAGCCTAATTAATAGGGTTAATTCAATGCAATAGTCACGTGTCATCTAAAGATTCTTACCACTGCATGTAAAGCAGATGTCCACGTTTTAAGAATATTTTCTCTAGACAAATGTGTCAAGAAAGCATTAACAGTTCATGTGACTAAGAATGACAACAATGTACTAAATGCTACTTCTTACTCCGACCAATAGCAAGAGAAAGAGGTTCTCTTCGTTCCTGGATCTTATTCACCAGAAGAATAAGTCAACTTTGTATTCTAGTAGCCACACCATGGATTACAAACGCATGATTTAGCTTCAGAAATTTCAAAGCAAACATACGCACTTTTCAAATGATCCATAAGTAAGTGTTTTCAAAAAATGTTAACCGATTAACTTTGGATGTAGATCCAGCACTGAAAAAAGTGGAGTCTGTATCTTGGCATAACCCAAATGCACCGCTGACTCAGGAGCTCTGCCAGTTCAAACAATTCCAAAGGGAGGAAAGCACACAGTGAATGTTAGCTCTGTGCTCACTTCACACCAACCCAGAGAAATCCAATGGTAAAAGTTTACAATCTGCTCTGTCACACTAGTGGGAAGAAGAGCGAAAAAAGAGAGCACACCATAGGCGGTAACCCGAACTCATAAGCACACACAGCATCTCAAGACAAAAACTGAAAAGCCTGACTATGTTAACTGTCACTCTGAAGGAATATTTCTCTAGGCTCGTGAACTGTGACAACCTCTGAGAATTTGGTTGACAACTACGACCTACAAATAATCATCAGGTGGAAAAATATTGAGTGTCATTCCTCTCTAATCCCCAGAATAGTAACATCAAAGAAACATCTGGAAAGAATACAAGTCTTTTGTCTGTTTTTTATCTCAGAATAGAAAAGAACACTACTAATCGAGATTAAACAAGTGAACCAAAGCTCATCATCAAAAATCATCATCTTGTCCCTAGAATATGAAGTCACACCAGCTAACAAGCTGCCATCAGCAGGATGTATCTGTCTTGTGTCGATTTCATTGTGGCTGGGTAAGTTTGTATGGATTCATTCATACTCCCCTGTGTAATTTCCCCCAGCTAAATAAGAACCAGACACAGAGATGGTAACAGACTCTACAGATCACTACAAAATACAAAAATAAATCCCAGCAGTTAAAATGCAAGGGGGAAAAAAACCCTCCTGTATGTGTTTGGACAGAATGAACTCTTATATTTCAGTGACTATACCTTCAGATGGTGACTCCTAGGAGGGAAAATGCTACATGCTCTCTCTGGATTCAGTGTGGGATAGCGTTCAAAACAAGATCATAAAATGCCACACACAGTCCTTTTGAACACTGGTGTATCTTTCCTTTCTCTTTTCTGCTTTTCAGCTAGCTGTCCCAATTCCGGGCCCAGGTGGCACTGATTCCCCTTGGCTGAGACAATAAATAAAAGCCCCATCGTATCCCTCAAGTGCTCTCTCAGGCTCAGCTCCCACGTGAACTGCTTTGGACAATTCCTTCCCATCATCCTGCAGCAGAGGCTGCACTCAGCTTCTGAATCAAGATCTCAGGTGCGTCTTAAGGTCCTCTGACTTAGTAGGTTCTCTCTTCCTTTATTAGGCCGTGTGGACTTGTGACTTACCGTTCTTGGATCCACGGAAGTCGGTGTTGGAATCCACAGTGTGACACAACACGTGAGTCCTGGTTTATTTGGCAAAGGTTTATATGAAGGGGACATGCTCTTCCATAAATGTCACATTTAACAATGGGATCAACATCAGGACACCCAGACTTTCAAATAAGTAACCCAGTAAGCATTATGATTACCAAATAGGATCCAATCTAGTTACTATTATATCAGCAGCCATCTTTAGACAAGTTATAAGCAAAAAGGGAAAAGAAGAATATTAATGCAACAAAAATTATTCATGTACAAGAAAGTTTTTAGCCAGCCTTTCAAAATCACCAGTAACAAGATATATGTTAAGTACATAGTAGGTAATGAATAAAAATTAGGTGAATGAATAGTGTCACTTCTAAGACAATATATAAAACCTACTCTGCAAAGAGACTAATGCTTAAAAACGGAAAAATAGGTTTATAAAGCATCTTATTTGTAAAGCCAATATTAAAATTCAGTCTTATTATTCTCTATATATTCTTTAACATACCGTGTCTAAATCAAAATATGATAGGCTGGTTTAAAGTCAATCATAGAAGGGAAAGAATTCTTGATTATTCTCTTACTTACAAAAGTTGAATCAGTTAATTTTAAGTAGTCATTGTAAAAAAACAAAACCAAACACAAACACACTGAGTATCAATATGAAAGGCACTGGAATGCCCCTCCACTGACCCATTAAAAAAAAAAAATCACAAAAGAAATAGTTAATACTGTGATGCAAAATCCAAAGCCAAATGGATATAAAGAATGCTGCCTCCCAAAATAATAGCTAGAGTGGCCATTTAAAAGAAATTCTGGATATTTAATGCCTTTATCTTATATTGCTATCTTCTTTGTTAAATGAAACTAATTCAACATTCAAACACAACTCTAATAGTACTTTATATACATAGAACATTTTAACAATTAATATATATGTAGTCAAACATGAAAATATAATTAAACAAACATATCTCTTCAATTCATAAGGGAAGTTTTAACAGCATGGGAAATCATTACAGTACTTCTTTTTTATTTCCACCTGTGTACAGTTACTTTTCCAAAAGAAAGAAAAAGATAATGCCTTTCTTTACACAACACCCAAGCAGGATACCCACGCAAGTTGAGCATCTGACAAGGACATAAAACAATTAAAAGACAAAAATATCAAGCTAGGGGCCAGTCCGGTGGTGTAGTGGTTAAGTTCGTGTGCTCTGCTTTGGCGGCCCGGGGTTCGCAGGTTCGGATTCCGGGCGTGGACCTATGCACTGCTTATCAAGCCATGCTGTGGCAGGCGTCCCATATAAAATGGAGGAAGATGGGCACAGATGTTAGCTCGGTACCAATCTTCCTCAGCAAAAAGAGAAGGATTGGCAACAGATGTTAGCTCAGGGCTAATCTTCCTCACCAAAAAAAAAAAAAAAAAAATCAAGCCAGTTGTTTTACAGATTTATACAAGAATGTTATTAATACTGGAAAAATACTATTGCTTTCACTTTATTTTATAAGTGGGTTTTCTTTATCCAACAAATCTGCATAGGTTAGCTATATGGTACAAGCGACATGTTCTTGATAGTCAATATAATTTAAGGTAAAATAATGTTAGTGATTAAAAACACAAAATTTAAAAAAATAGATTAAGATAATGGGGAAACACGGGCTAATAGTAACACCACCCTTAGACAGCTCCCAAGGATATGCTCCAGGGTCTCCCAGATAGACCTAGGGTGTCTTACTAGCAGTTTCTGTCCACTCCTCCCGCTCTCCCTCCAGGAAAGCCCTCCTGACCAACTCCCAGCCTTCAATACTAGAACTCTTGTTCTTGCCCTTCTGTCCACGTAGGCTGTACACTCTATCTGAGAAACTAAACAGTTAAGGTAGGATCCAGTCTTCTCTTTGCTTTCTCTTTTCAATAGTATGGAAACGCTAGATGGTGTTAAGAAAAAGGTAAGGGACGCTTGACTACAACACTGACTGAATGTGTTTTTATTTACATTAGTTTTTATTTGGTGTTATGAAAAACCTTCAGTAAGAGTTGTACCTGCAAAGATATATGTTACTTTTAATTGTTCCATTTAAAAACCCATTTACTACTATCCGAACAATCTGGGAACAAAAATTTGGAAGAGAATAAATAAATAAATCCATGACTATCACTGGTCACAAAGGGGCCAGTGCAATATCTGAGTGAAATGATAAAAACTTAGATTAGAACATGGCAGTGAAAATGGAAAGGAAATACATTTTACAGGTAGATAAACCAAGAAGTATACCATGTGGTACATTCTTCAATTGGTAATGTTTAAGACATAAACTATCTATAGATCAGAATGACGTTTTCTCTTTTTTTTTTTTTTTTTTTTTTTTTTAGATTTTTTATTTATTCAGTTTTCTCCCCCCAAAGCCCCAGTAGATAGTTGTATGTCATAGGTTCACATCCTTCTAGTTGCTGTACGTGGGACTCGGCCTCACGTTGGACGGAGAAGTGGTGCCTCGGGGCGCTCCCGGGATCCGAACCCGGGCCGCCAGCATCAGAGCGCGCGCACTTAACCGCTAAGCCACGGAGCCGGCCCTTCTCTTTTTAAATAACCAGAAAAATTATTTTTCTGGATAAGAGCAGAAAAATGGGCTAAGTTATGTACATCTTACTGGCAGTCTTTTCTTATGCCTTTTAACTGGGAGGTGGGGCAGTGCATCAAGTTACAGACAGTCATCATTACTATTGATTTCTATTTTTAAAATCACTGTGTTTTTAAATAGTTTTTTAAGACTGAGGAGAGACAATGATATTCGAGTATTCTTGCACTGTCTCTACTTAAACCTTGTTCCCTAGGAAACAGCTAATGTCTCAACATCAGACCCAGCATAATCATGGACCACAAAGGGAGCACGCTGCAGTGAGACACTTGCACTTTAGCAGAATGAAACTGACCGGCTTGTTTTCCCTTAATATCAAACAAAAGTCTCTGATTTTCCTAGAGAGACCAGCACTTTCTACTAGACATATGCTGACAGGAACAAGTTACACTATTTAACGTGTTCTCCTGTGCAGAACGTCACTATTTTCAGGAGCACTGTATTCTGTATTAAAACAAAGACACAACTAAAACCACCTTTATCTTTAGGCACCGTGACGGCCTCTTCTGGAAAAGGCTCAGCTTTGAAGTCACTCTTGTTAAAGCATAAGCAGAGAAAACTGCTTATAAACCATCATGGACGACCGTAATGCCCATGACCAAAAGGCTTGAAATTAAAATGATTTAAATCAAAAAATGTTTACACACTTTATATTAGCAAAACGTCCCAACAACAAATAAGCATAAATCTTCTTCAATATATTACGTAATTTCCATAATAACAAATCTCCTACCTTTTATAACCAGCCCTTTTTCTAGAGAAAGCACTCAAAAGTTTGGCATAGCAAAAGAAACAGTGATACATGAATCATTTGCAGAGTCAGGAAAAAGTGAACGAAATATGGAGAGTTCTTTTTCATAATCACTGTCAAAACCTCTAATTTACACTTGTAAATAAATGCTTTTTGTTAAAGATTTATGAGTATTCAAACCACACAGTTCTAATATAACTGGTATTAGGTCTAAAAATATAACATCCGTGGACATTTTATTTTGCCCAAAATATTCAAATGATAAAGGAAGGCTAGCCAGCTGAAAATTTCAGTCTCATTTACCACTACACTTGAACAAACTAAAACAAACATTGATTAAGAAAATACCTGGAGAATAAAATTCCAGGACAGGGTTTTTCAAATGGTAGGGGTCATGGAATCAATTTAGTGGACCCAACCAATATTTTTTCATTAAATAGAACAGAATAAAATAGAACAGAAAACAAAAATAGAATTTCAGACTTGTTTTAAGAAAGCAAGAGAGAGACACAAACACATATATACTGGGTTGCAATGTAAGATCCATGACTTTGAATGCAGTCAAGAAAAATCTGAAAGTTCTTTGAAAGATCAAGTATTGTGGTCAACCTCAATTTAATATCCTGATAACATGAAGATTTTTCATTATACCAGCCTTTTAAAATGTTCTGTCAAAGCTCCAAACCATAATTCGCAACTAGATTCTTCCAGGTATAACTCCACGGAAATTAAAATTTTGACTCTGAGAGTTCAATTAACTCCTCCATAACAAAAGATATAACAGCTTTCCTAGTACTGGCACCCTAGCAGGCCAGGACAGTATATGCATTTAGAAAATAATTGGGAAGATGCACAAAATCTGAAAATTGAAATGACAATTTCACCAAAACTTTATTAGGCAAGTCTGCACGCTATAACATTTCTCTGTGTACACATGGAACAGGCACCATCAATACTAAAACTCTCTATAAACTAAATGTATCTACTGAATGGGAAATTAAGAACAAACACCACTGAGACATTCTAATAACCTGTGGCAGGAAGCCAAGCCTGGCTAATACAAAAGCAGTAAAATTAACTAAAGACTTCTCTCTCTGAATTAAAAGTACATCCTACTTTCAACAAGATGGTAATTTTTAAAAAATAGTTATGCAAGCTCCATTTATAGATATCCAGATTCACTTGTTTATAGTTCAAGAAATGCACATTCTTTAAACTTAATAAAAGTGCTCGTTTTTCAAATATTTAACAATATACTTTAAAAATGTATGTTGTACAGATAAAAATATCTACGTTAGGAAGCCAATGTTTTATAAAGTCAAATCCTAAAGAAATGGGTCGTTTATAGATTCTTGTACATCAGAAGCAATTCCCACAGAATCAAAATATAAAAGAATATTACAGTAGTAAAGAAAAAGAATATTACATAATATTTTAATATCAAGAAACAGAAGACGCGTTTTGCTAAGATAAAATAATAGAAGTCAATTAATTAGTATTTTGTTTAAATAATTTTTAAAAACTAGAAATATAGTTTTACTCTCTCCATAAGCAGAATAGTCTGTACAGTCTCTTTTAAAATCATAATTGAAAAATTAATTCTAATTAACATAGATATTAACTCTGTCATTGAGTAAAAGTTGGCTATAGGGTCATATGAAAAGAGTAACAATAAATGGCAACCAATTATATCAAGAGATAGCCACTGCGGAGCCACACTAATTGACATGAAGGCAAGGAATAAGATGAACCAGAGCCATACTTCTAGCATTTAAAGAGATGTGTACATTAAAAAATCACACGCCAAAAAGCCACAATCAAATTCTAGCTTGCCCCTCAATGCAAGAGCAGCAGTAGCCAACCAGTTTTCTGTTTTTGAAGTCTGAAGTTTATCATGTGCTTAACTAACTTTCAAAAGTACACTTCCTAAGGCTAAGAAGCAGAGACAGTTTCTTGGGGTAAATGTCTTGCACAATGCAAAGGAGTCACTGGGGGCAAGGATTAGAATGCAATGTCATGAGTGCTTGTCTTTTGTTAGCTCAAAGAGATGACCTGATACACTGGACAGAGAAACAAAAAGGTCAAACTAAAAGGATGACAAAGGTCATTAAGAAACAGAAAGGTGTGGCTTAGCGGTTAAGTGCGCGCGCTCCGCTGCTGGCGGCCCGGGTTCGGATCCCGGGCGCGCACCGATGCACGGCTTCTCTGGCCATGCTGAGGCCGCGTCCCACATACAGCAACTGGAAAGATGTGCAGCTATGACATACAACTATCTACTGGGGCTTTGGGGGAAAAAATAAATAAACAAATTTAAAAAAAAAAAGAAAAGAAACAGAAAGGTTGAGAGGGAGTGTTATTAGGTCCAATATTACTGGAAGTGGGTCTTACTGGGCAAAAAACTTAACTTTGGATTCCTAAAGCCATCTGTTTGATTCCGCAGGAGACAGAACCTAAAAGCATTAACTAATGGGGAAACTGCTCCAAGGTTTTACTGAGCTGTGCTATAGAAATCAGTTCTTCATCATCCATTGAGAAAAATGTCTTGATGCTATTCTAAAACTGTGATCTTTGTGGGGAAGAAAGCTGGAAAGCATCATTCACTCTAAATTTTAGTCAGTAAAGAACAGAAATCACTAATCATGTGTTGGACTCTGGTTTGCATTACACGGTTTTGACAAATTAACCATTCCAATCTTGTTTTGCTTGAGCTAATATTACAAGCTGCCTATATACTCAGCTGCCTATGTACTCAGCCTCTGAGACACACTCAGAGACCGGGAGGAGGGAGCTACAGAAGAGGGCGCTGGGTACACAGGAGAAGCTAAGCCGGTATGAAAAATTAACAAAGAATAATTCATATGTGAATAATTGAGAGTTTGTTGATTACAAGAGGAAGTCAAACACATTTCAATAAAACGATGGGCAATGTAAGGTAAGCCTAATCATTAATATCTTGCAAAAGCACTGAAAAAGCCTAAGACGTTTTCTAGGAAATAAAATATATAATCTATTATTCCATTTATTATGCAGATATCTTTCTGAAAGATTTACAGAAAACATTTTCTCCATGTGTCATGCACTACGTAAGAAATCAAGAAAACTACAGCACTAATTTTACAGTTTCGTATTAAAGAGTAAAAATTCTTTTTTATTGAGTGACTTCTAAATTCTTGCAAAGATGTCATATAATTAGGGAGTTAAAAACATGAATAAAACACAACCTCTATCCTCAAGGAACTTGCACTCTTGAAGAAAACATAAAATGTGGCTATAGATAAGTATAATAGAGGGTATAGATAAATACCAGAGGAAAAATACAGGTTTCTATATCATTTCAGAAGGGATTATTTTAGCTGTGAGAATCAAGAGGCTTTGTAAAGAAGTTAAGACTAAAGGATTTTAGGATTTCAGCCTTAAAGGATTTTTAGGATTCTGATAATGTGAGAATAAAAGCTTAGGAAGGAAGACACTGCAAGAAAGGAAACACTACTAGCAGCTAACTAATGTTTACTGGGTGCCTACTTTGCCAGGCACTATTCTTAGTGCTTTACTCATATTAACGGTTAAATGCTCACAATATCTCTGAGGTAGGCATTATATTTTTATTCCTACTTTGAAGTGATAAGAAAACAGAGGTACAGAGAGTTGAAGTAACTTGCCCATGATCACATAGTTTGTCAAGGGTAGAGCCATGTTTCAAATTCAGAGCGGACTGACAAAAGATCCTACACTCTCAAAGCTCTGAACTTTACAACCTTAGCTGAACTGGCATGGAAAAGCTATTTATATTTCAATAACTGTTCTCAAAAGGCTTTCACCACACATCAGCTGATTTAAGCTCTTCTTTCTCTACAGTGCTTATTAAAGGTATGTTAGTATCCCCATTTAGACGATGATAACAAACTCAAGGAGGGTCACAGAAGCAAAGGTAGAGCAGGGACTCAAACCTCATCCTTGGCCTACACGCCCACGGCTTCACCACATCCACTTCTTCTTTCACACCGGAATAGACATCTACAAACTGTGTCCCATGTAGCCCAAGAGTTTCCCAGCAACGCCCCACAAGGTACCAGAGGACTGTTCCCCAGTCTCGCCCTCCACCCCACTTCAATAGAAATGGGAATCACCCACAGATATCATTTGAAAAACAGAGTTCTACTACTAAAAGAAATTTAACAACCATCTCACATACACACCCAAAATATAGTTGTACCTCTAGTTACCTTATCCTCATTTCCTGCTACATGTTCTGGTGCTCTAGACTCTTGTATCCCAATTCTATTCCAGAAAATATCAAATCCCATTCATCACTTGAACAGTCTTTCCCTTGGTGTAATGAGTGCAATATTCTCAATAAAAACCAACCCATATTCATAACAAAAATCTAATCTGAAAGGACAACCAAATAACAGCAAGACCTCCCCAATATCCCCCACTACTCTATCTGCACACCCTCTTTGAGTACATGCTATTTATTTAGAATGCCAAGATTGTGATACTTCTAGGCATGTTGAGTACTTTACATTTGTACATAGCTTTATAATAACCTAGCTTTCAAGAACAATCAGAAAAGAATAGCTCTCATATAAATATTAATAACTAGATACCTAAACCAATAATGATTCTGTCAAGTTGAAACTTTTTTAAAGTGACACAATCATTAGTAAAAAGTTCATGGGCGCCAAAATGGTTAAAACAATTAAAATAGACAATTCCAAGTGCTGATGAGCATGCAAAACAACAGAAACTTTCACACACTGCTGCTGGGAGTCTAATTTGGCACAGCCACTTCGGATAACTGCTTGACAGTATCTACTAAAGCTGAACATGTGTCTACTACTCTATGACTCAATAATTCTACTTCTAGCTATATAGCCAATAGAAAATAAGTACAAGAATGTTCTTAGCAGGATTATTCATAATAGCCCCAAACTGTCAACAAACAAATGTCAATCAATAGTAGAATACATAAATTATTTGTGGTATATTGCAATAAGAATGAACAAATTGCAACCGTACACAACACAGATGAATCTCATAAACACAATGTTGAGAGAAAGAAGCCAGACACAAAATAGTATAAACTGTATGATTCCTCCTAAATAAAGCTCAAAAACACGTAAAACTAATCTATAGTGTTATTGGGATAGTGGTTCCTTTGAGGGGAGGTAGTGACTAAAAGAGGATTTCTAGGATATTGGTAACATTCCATATCTTGATCTGAGTGCTAGACATAAAGCTGTGTTCACTTTGTAAAAGAAGATGGAGCTAAACAGTTATGATGTGCAAACATATATGTACATTTCAATAAAAAGACTTTAAAAAATTCTGATAGGAATATGAGTGCTTATAGAAGGCCCACTGCAAGTAGGATAATTAAAATATGTGCCAATGAGGAGAATACATTAACACATAAACTTATGATCCTTACTTTCAGTGAGACTAAGTGAGGAAGCAAAACATGTTCACATGAGAAGTTAGTTCTTTAAAAAACATTCCCTCCTGTGAAGACCAATATTTTAACGTTTCCAGGTGGCCTTCCAAGGGAAAAGTCACGAAACTAATGGATTTTAGAGGTGGGAAGGCCCTTAGAAAATGCCATAGCCACCTCCAAAAGAGCTAACTTACCAACTTTAATGAGTTTCATTAAATACCTGGGATGATAATCATGAGCTCCATGACTGACAACCACAGCAAAGGATTAAAACAAGTTTTGATGGACAGCTTAGTGAGCTATTGGCAGCCTGAAGATAAATTTGTGAGGACAGGACCCTGACCACACCACCAGCAACACTCTGAGGAATCCAGGAGAGTGGTAGAGTATGGCAATTACAAGCAAGGGTGTTAGATCAGACCCAAATTTGAGATCTGGCTCTGTCACTAACTAAATGTATGACTTTGCATAAACTACTTGATTTTTGTCCTTATCTGTACAATTAGTACAATGAGACCTACTAGATTATAACCTAGGGTTACTGTTGGGTTTAAAGGAAATAACATACACAAGTACTTAGTAAAGAGCCCATAGTGGCTACGATGGTGATGATGATGACAATGGTAACCATGATGATGCAGCGGTAGTAGTGTTCTGAATATAAGACACAAGTCCAAAAGAATCAGAGCTGGAAAAAGGTACCAAATTTTTGAAGCGGCTTTCTAGGATCAGAGAGGACATGAAAACAGGTAAGAAAGCACGGCTGGAACAGCTCAGAGGACTCTTACCAAGAGAGAACTACTATCTGGCTATAGTGTACCACAGTGACTAAATAATTTTTTACCTACAAGTGCATGTACTTCCTAACTGACTTATAAGGAAAATTTCTTTATTCATAATTCCTATATGCATCTGTAGGACCTTAGTTAAGACACTATAAGTATGAGAATCAGTTCCAACTATTGCTGGTGATGATAAACTCACAATCTAACTACATTTGTTTTCTTTGAATTCTCCAAGTAGCAATGAGATGAATATGAGAATTATCATCAGAAAAGATTCTCTAAGAAATTACTTTTTATCTAATCTTAAATGATTGCATAATTACAGGATAAAATTAATATCTTGGGTACTAATTCAAATTGTATCTAATGATCCTAGAGAAATGAATTACTAGAGATAAAAGATAAATTTTGCTTTGGTGTCTGATCTTTATTTCTTTCCTTAAAACTTAACAGACCTCTT
Organism: Ceratotherium simum simum; assembly: GCF_057802395.1. NCBI lineage: Eukaryota > Metazoa > Chordata > Mammalia > Perissodactyla > Rhinocerotidae > Ceratotherium > Ceratotherium simum. Next base: position 18,863,484 of record NC_141934.1, on the reverse strand, counting down.
TAATTTGTCTTTGTAACTTGGCAGATTTACTAAAATCTGGAATATACTGCAGTTAGTTATATATATTTGGTTATTATATTTCCTCCACAACTGACAAATAGTAAAAGAGCCAAACAGTTTTGACAAAGGAATAAAAATTGTCTTTTTTCCCTCCCCAGAATTAAATATTAAGTGTGTGAAAACAAAGTTAACCTAGAAGCAAGTGACCAGCAGCAAAATCCCTGGAGAGTATTAGTAGAGTCATTTAACAGAAAATGAAGCTGGCTAACACCTGAAGGAATAATCGTAGTAGATTATTCCAAGTTGCTCAAACACATAGCCTATAAAATAAAGCCCTATGAGGCAGTCAAGAGACCCAAAGAGATTACTTTTAATAATCCTCCTGAAATGGCAGAAGCACATTCCACATGAAAGGTATAATATACTCTTAAAGGATGACAAAGACAGTAGCAGTAAACCTGAGAAGAAATGCCAAATCTCCAAAACTCTATCTAATACATCTCTTATTTTGTTCAGGAGTAGAGCTAATTAGCTGCATTAAAAGTGGTTCAGTATCCACATGACATTCAGAGTTGCATACCATCTGACTGATGCCAGAATGCCCTGTTCATTCTCACCTAAATTCCAGGGAGAGCTTTCTAGGTAATGATCTAATAAATGACGATGTAGCATTCTTTTTATGAGATATTCTCCTGCTGGATAGGCCTAGTCTATCCCAAACTCAGACTAATGGTTTTTATTGCGATCTCTCAAATGGTTCACATATAGACATAGACAGTCCAAAAGTCAATTTCAGTACCTTTACGCCCATCTGGCAAAATGTGATCATTTCCTTCAGCTATTAAACTTGACTCTCACAGGTCAAAAATACACCCTGATTTTCAAAAATTTGGTATTCAAAATACCTAAATTTAGGAAAGAGACTTGGTATTAAGCTCTGGTGGTTACAAAAGGAAACTTTACAGACTTATTTTAAATCATTGAGCTATCTGCATCTAGTACATTTATAAATAGGATTCATTTCATTAAAACATATGTCATAGTTTTTTGGATCCAATGTACTCTGAGATAGCTTTATCATTTAGTCAAGGACTCAAACAACCAAAAATACATTTATTTTTCTTATTTCTGGCAAGATATATAATAGAAAAAGTTTTTTTTTTTTTTTAAGATTTTATTTATTTATTTTTTTATTTCCCCCCAAAGCCCCAGTACATAGTTGTATGTCATAGCTGCACATCCTTCTAGTTGCTGTATGTGGGATGCGGCCTCAGCATGGCCGGAGAAGTGGTACGTCGGTGCGCGCCCAGGATCCGAACCCTGGCCGCCAGCAGCGGAGCACGCGCACTTAACCGCTAAGCCACGGGGCCAGCCCCAGAAAAAGTTTTAAACTCTTTAAATTACAAAAAGATTCAACTATAGCCGATCAAAAGACATGAAATATATTTTCTTCCTGACCAAGAAAAGGAATCAGCTAGCATGCTTCAATTGAGAAGTGGCAATTATTTCCTATTTAACAAGTTCTAAATGAAACGCATCAGACTGAAAATCAGGATAAGATCTGCCATTCCATTTGAGGCACACATCCTTTTCAGCTGATTTAACTTCTCACTTTAAGAAGTGAACAAGGACACAAAGAAAATATACCTTCATTTGTTTATTTTCAACCTAAGTAAATTTAAACTTCTAAAATTCAAAAATACTATTTCCCTCATATATATTCTGGAGATAATTCTGTATAATTATTATACTCATAAATCTGTATATGTAGTAAAATTAAAACAAATGTTGAGATTATTAAAAGTAAAAAAGAAGTTTATACTATAGCATAAACTGGCAGTAAGACCTTTCACTTTGTAATCTCTATTCATAATGGAAAAGAAACAGACCATAGGTTAACCTACTATCTTGTTAACTATTTATATAGCTTTTTTTTTTTTTGGCTTATATAGCTATTTTTAACTCTCAAAATATTTTTGAAGGTCATCAAAAGATGAAATGGGAAATCTTTCAGAGATAAGTTGTTAATAACTGTTCTGAATTGATGTTGCTGGAAAGAGAACACCATCTAATAGGAAAAGTTGAATTAAAAACAATTAGTCAACTGTAAAACAATGACAGCATCACAGAGCATGTGATGGTTTATGGACTTCCATATTTAGCATTTACATATTTTCAAATATTATCATATTCCTCCACCCCCTCAGAAATATTCTAAAACATAAGCAGTTTTTCAAGCCTTTTAGTAGACTGAATCATGACCACAAATATAAAATACAAATACATTAATTAAAGATAATATAGTATAAGTATATGCAGATGTTACTAATAAAGTAATAAGGTGTTGTACTTATGAAAGACATATGAAATAATCGTTTCCCTTTACAGGCTTATATTAAATACATGTAATAGAATAAGTTTTTGTGTTAAGTCTGCTTAAACAATCCTGATTACACAAGCAATATCCAAAAAAAAAAAAAAAATCTTCCTCTGCCGAATGATTTTTATACTATAAAAGTGTTTCATAGTATAAAATATATTAAATATAATTTATTAATATTGGGGGAATATTAGAATAATCAAAAATAAGAAAAAATATTGAGGAGCAAAAACATACATGAGGCACCAAAAAAAAGGCTTGAAATTATATTTCAAATCTGATTTATGTTCTATTACTTTTAACATAATAAAAATTAAGATATAGAAGTAACAAATATAAATGACTGTCATAAAATCAAACATTATCACCTTAAACAAAATACTTGGAAAAGTCTTTATCTTTTTTCAACTGCGGGGCAAAAAAACCCTTCAATCAAATGCAGGAGTTATAGTATATAATTCCACAGATGAAACTCATACATTGTGAGAAAAAAGCAAAATAAGTTCAAGATTGTTCCTACAGGTAACAGGAGACAGCCCAGGATAACCTCACACCTTCTCTGAATTTGGAGCACTTCTCTGTGTATCACGAAGAGTATCTAAAGTGGTGCCAACTATAATTCAACTGGGCAAATTTCTAAGAAGCCTCAAAATTTTTTAAAAATTAATTGAATTTTGAAAAGGTTAAAAACAAAAAAAAAGATAGAAAGAAAGTTAAGTGGCCAGGAGAAGAGCTACTGTGTGTCAAATACACTTAGTACTAAAAATTGAAGAAATATTTTAAGGTCTGAGATGTTAAAAGCAACAGTATGTAACACCAATAATTTGATAATTTAACCACAGATTAAAATTATTAGATTGCATGGGGGGGGGTGTGGATTCTAGATCCAACTGATATCTTAAGTAGACACAAAGACACAAATGACATTTGTTTTATGGAGCTTTGACTTTCGCAGAATTATTAATTCACTGAAGATCAATGGAAGCGAAAGCACGGAGATGAGAAGAAAGTAAAAGACATGAAACCATAGTGTCATCTTTAAACAGAGGAAGTAGAAGCTCAGGACGGCAGCTTATGAGCATTTGTGTCTCCTGTTATTCTCTACCTCCTGCTTCCCCTCCCCTCCCATCTGAGCCTCAGCCCAAAGGCTTCTTTCTGAGGTCTCAGGAAACTAACTTGATAAGAATACAGACTACTTCTTTCATCTTTAATTTAGAAAATTCTAAGTAATTTTAAAGCAATTTGAGGGAGAAAGTTTCATTTTTTTTTCAGGTCATAAAACTCATTTCCAAAACTAAACTTGTACTGTTTGTTCTGACTTTTAAACTCCATCTTCTAAAATTGTCCACATAAGCATTTTTACCTAGATGCATTTTTTATTTATTTAAAAATAAACCGTAGTTACAAATAACATGCCTATTTTAATGTAAAGTTATACAATTAATTCTCAATTGCTCAGCAGTAAGAAAGGCAATGTCAGAGGGCCTTGCAACTAGGCAGACCTGAGTTCAAATGTGACCCATTATTAGCTGCCTTAAGTTAATTAATCTCTCTGTACTTCAGTGGTCAATGCGATAAAACAGAGATAATAATGCCTAACTCACAGAGATATAAACACTAAACAAGATAAGATGTGTTCATGCTCTGGATATAATAGTTACTAAAATTAATTCAAGTTTCCACCACAAATCCACAAATCAGAATGAAATAATCTACTCATCAGTACACACCCCAAATTACCTAATGTGAGTTTGGGAATGTAATTTAAATCTTATAATCCAAATAAACATAGCAGAATACATACTAGAAAGGAAAATCCACTCCAAAATCCAAATAACAAAGTATTACAAAGCCACATCCAAACACTAATATCTTGAATCAATTCTGTCCCATTGGTCTTCAAACTCTTTTGAGCAATCTTGCCTTCTTTTCATATGAAATTTTATACAGTGCCCCAATACATTTTTAAAAGGCAAGGAGGAAAAAAGCAGAGTGGCCCAGGCTGGAATGAAGGCTATTCTCACACAGATGGTCTCACACTCCTGCACACTGCACAAAGTCCCAGAACCTTTCAGATCCTTGCTTGAGCTGCTTTCTCTATGCCAATCAAATCTGTCTACATAACGTCCCATAAAGAAAGTGAACACACTTTATGCCTTTCTTGTCTTCTTCCAAAATACTGGCTCCTCCTCCTCTTTGTCTACTTTATTCCTCAAAATAAGTTCAAGATTGTTCCTGTAGGCTCCACAGGATACAGCCCAGAACAATACCCTTCTCTGAACTTGGAACACTCTTTCTGTACCACTCATCTGATGCTCAGGATAGCATCTTGCTACATGATATAATTCAACTCAGGTCACTTCTGTCTTAGTCCCACCCCTGAGAGCAAGGTACCTACTAGCCTCTGGGCAGCCCTGAAGAGGACCCAGCAGACCACTTTTTTGTATTAGTAGTAGGCACTGAGTGTGATTTGAGGGAGGAAAAAAATTTTTCATTTTAATTAAGCACTGTTTTGGATTATCCAAGCCACTGTTTCCTTCCAACAGTATAATCTAGTTTCATATACCTCCAAAACAGACTCTCATTGACCTAGATAAATTAACATCAGTAGGGCCTAAGACTAATCAGACAAAAGCCTTTTTTAACCACCACCAAGAAAAAATATTTTTAATTGAAATAAACAGCTTTAAAACTGTCCTCTCTCTCTCTTTCTATATATATATTAGTGCCATTAACTGTGGTACTGCTATGATTCTACTAACACAAAAATGTAAACAGTAGTTAGTAACATTTCTTATGGAGCGAAGTTAATTTGATTAAACTTCTCTGCTCTTAAAAACTTTGGAATCTGGTGCCTTAGATGCCTCGAGTATGACTGCCTGGGAAAGAAAGCATGATTGGAAAAGCAAGAGCCTGTGACAACAGCTTAGTTATCTCTCAGACTGAGAAGGGCCTTCCAGGGTCTCATTAATACTCAGCATGTCTAAGGAGGACTGCTTTAGTGAAGGCAGAAAAGGAAGACTACTTAAACACACAACAAAGTAACTGAGCCTTCTACGGTACTGAGCTGCCAAAAGAGCAGATCGCTCTCCTATAGCTCCCCCATCTGACACTCCTATAGCACTAAGAATCATCACACCAGTATGTGATTGATCCCCACTCTGTAAAGTACCATTCAACTAAACACAGTGTGAGAACAGGGGCCACATCAATTTTGTCCACTGTCAAGTCTGCTGCATCTAGCACAACATATGGCATATAATGGGGCTCTTAAAAAAAAGGGGAATAAAATCTGTGTGTGTGTGTGTGTGTGTGTGTGTGTGTGTATATGCTGAGTATAAGGAACAGACAGCAAGAATAAAGAAAAGCATTTTTACTCTCACTATCACAATGTGATATCAATTTTTTACAATATGACCTGAAGATAGAGTTTTAAAACTATGCTAAATATAATATATCACATTAATAAAGTTCCCTACAAGGCAAGATTATATATAGAACGTTTAATATCTTTTCTGACCAGATCTGAGCTTACTTATAAACAGTTTATACGAATCGGAAGAAAATACAATTGCAATACAGTAGAATCTCCTTCTGCATTCTGGCAGCACATCAAAAATCCTGTCCCAACAGGCCTAATATTGCATGGTCAGCGAAGAGGAAAAGTGAAAGGAGTCTTCTACTCTGCTGCTTCTCTGAAAAGGGAATCACATTAGGCCATTAAGTAGTCAGATACATTATTTTATTGCTTGCAAAACCCTTGGGTAATAAAGAATGAGTACAAATTGCCACAGGCAGTTTTGGAGGAAAAACAGAACTGTGCAAAACAATGACAGCTGCTCTCCTGCAGTACTGGACAACTGCAATACAGAAAACAGGGCATCAGTTGTAGTTTTTCTGCTCAAGCAGAGCACTCAGCCATGGGAGGGAAGGAGCTATACAAGCACATAATTCTGAAGAATCTGGGTGTAAATGCACAAGTAGGAGAAAAGTGATTGAAGAGAAGAGTGCCAATACATTTTGTAAAAGCTACCTCAAGTCAGATTCAGTCACACACATACATTTCCATTCTCTTCTAAATAAGTAAGACTTATGGGCTGCTACAAGTGAAAAGCACATGGCCCTTGGAAACACAGAAGTAAAAAAGGTAAACACTTTTTCTTGAGGGGGACATTAATATTTTTCCATGAAAATGTCAAGACATAAAAATAAAGAAGGATATTTCTTTAACATGGTCTACAATCTAAGAAAATAACTTACTTTCTATGCAAAGAAATCTAATTTGTGTCACATCTTATACAGGTAAACAGCAAGAATGAGTGATTTATTTTCATGAGATTCAGAGAATAAAATTTGACTCACATCTTTAACCTTGCTTGAAGGATGTAAAAATGTCATCTTTTCTTCTAAAGACCAACTGCTTTAAAATAAAGTACTCAGTGAGAATTGCATTTTATACACTACTATACTGTTAAATTTTTAAAGTATGAGAATCCATTAACACTATGGTTATAAACAATGTATGAGCTTTACTTTTAATTACATACAGGATCTCATTACAAAATCACATAAGAGTTTTATTTTTGTAACAAAATATAGAAAACCCCTCCTTATGAATGTTCAACTTTCCAATTTTCATCATAAAGCAGGAAAAACCTCTAGAGCAAAAATATCAACTCTACCAGCTACCAACAGATGGCGTCGCAGCTGCTCCAGTACCTGCTACTCCATCCTGGACAGTCGGCCAGGTTCCTGCTTAGTTTTATGGCATTTTAATAAGATGATTGATCCTATCATGTTTAACAAACACAAAAGCAGTACAAATAAGAAATGTATAATCAACAGATACAAAATCAGAGATATTTTAACAACTAAAAGTGATGAGAAAATGATGAATGTCTGTCAGTGGAAATAACTGTGGAGGACAAGGTGAATCCTGCAATATTGGAAACAATCTATCAACAATAATCAACAAGAGATGAGGAAAAGTTATAAGATAGGAAAACATTATATGTGAAGATCAGCATCACTATGTGAAGATCAGCATCACTCAGCATTTGAATGCCTACTGCCCTAATAATATTAATTCAGGAGAATTCGGAAGATAAACAGGTCAAAATGTTATAGAGGAAAACTTCAATGAATGGGTTCAAGGCCAAATGAAATCTGCACAACATTGAAATGAGTGCTAAGGCAACACAGCTCTCTATGACACTTTTGTTGATCATCAGATGGAAGCTTACCCGCCTCAACAATTTTAACATGGTCCACAGTAGTGTGCCTTGGGAACAGGCATGTGATAGCACTTTTATAGGCCTCAGCACACCTGGTAACACAGATAATGGGAGATCAAAGAATTCTAAGCAGGGGAGAGAAAATTCAAAAAAACCATTTTGATTATATACTCCCATCAGTTAAAAAATAAATGAGCACACATTCCCAATATGTATCTATTTGTTTATTTTTCTAATTTACTACACGTACCTCTACACTTCACTGAATCTAAGAAATCATCAACTGTAAACACACTGTCACTTTATTAACCACTGAGGAAAAAAAAACACTAATTATAATTCTTACAGAAGAAACACGACAATTTGAGATGTTAAAATGTGAGGAAAAAATACATCTTAGAGCCAATGAAGTGTTGTACTTGACTAACACTAATGGATTTTGTATGTTCTTAACCATACCAAGTTGGAATTTCTAGTAGAAAGAAAAAGACACAAAGTAACAGTTTTTTTCTTGTACTTTAACAAATTGTCTTTTTCACACCAGTTTGGATACCCTCTATCAGAAGAGAGGATGAAAGAAGGAAACTGTTAGATGATGAGGTTAGATCTCAATAAATGTCCACTGAATGAGTCAATAGATGCTTTATCTCCTCTATGACGTCTATTACATATCACATGAACATGATCTGTGATGAACTCAACGAGAAGGAAGGAGAAAAAGCAGACAATAAATACTTCCTATGAACTACCACTTCTGCATTAGAGGAATGCAACTGTAGGGGTAAAGGGCACAGATTTCAGAGGAGAACAACTTCGGATTTGTAGCATGACTATCTATCCACTCACTATGAGAAACACTACGGACACTTTAGTGTTCTCATCTATAAAATGAAGATAACAGCTCTTACACCACAGGATTAAAGTGGGGGATTAAGTGAGTAAATGCACATAAAGCTTTTAGCAAATGCTCAGAACACAGCAAGACTCAATAAATGGCAACAATGGGATCACGGGAATTTATTGCATCTGTTAAATTACTTTAGATTACCTGAGGTGTTAGATGGAAAGATGATATTTGAAAGTATTTGACTTAAAACCAGTCTTATTCACCAAGACCGCTTTTAGATGTCAATGTCACAATCACTGACACAAATACTTAGGAGATGAACCCTCAGATCAAAATCTGTTTTTGCCTACAAATTTGAGTGAAGATCAAATAAGGAAAGTGCACCAAAAATGACATACTGCCCTCTTATCTGCCGTCAGGTTCAGGGTGGTGGGGTGCTTTGTTAATCTACACTGGGGAGTTCTCTGGGCTTCAGACAGCTGACAATACTCATGGAACAGCAAAGCACACTGTCGATGACACAAGGCCAGAAGCATCTCCAAACAGCAAGCCTCATTTTAACAGGGCACAGTTTTCTTAACAAGTGCTTTTAAAACAAATACCAGTTTAAATAAGAATTTTTGATAATCTGTTCTCTAAGACTGTATTCTGCTGATTACCACTTTTCAAACACTAACAGTTTTCAAATACAAACGCTCCTGATATATTGTTTAGGATTTCAAAAATGATCAATTAAAGAATTCCACTTTGGCATAAACCCAAATGCGGATGGCAAAATATTGATGTTTGTGGTAAACAGAACAGTAGAACCAGTGGCCTATAAATTTGTTTCCTAACCCCAGCTGCCTCTGTTTATTGCCTTAGGATTGGCAATAGCTATTCTCAGAATAAGAAATCTGAACTCCATCTACTACCTTGAATTGACTTTCCGTGTATGCTTTTCAGAATGTCAGTGTTTTGGATTTGAACTCTTAATTTACATTTTAAGGACTCTCAGTCTGTCCTCTCCCTGGGACTGTTAAGATTTTAACCTGAAATAATACCTATTATTATTCTGCACAACCATATGCTATCATCTCTCTTTAAAAGTTATTATGAGGACTAAGTGAGATGTTTATTTGACTAATAAACAAACATAAAATATGTCAGTCACTCTTCTAAGCACTTTGTAACTATCAACTTAATTCTCATAATAATCCAGGAAGTAGGAACAATAATTACCTCTCTTTTACAGATAAAGTAAAACAAAGAGGTTAACTTTTACTTGCCCAAGGTCACACCAGTAGGAAGTGGCAAAGCCAGGGTTTGAATCCAGACAGTCTGACCTCAAAGTCCATGCTCTTAAGGACCACGCTAAATGCCTCTCTAATACCTAAAGCACTTGCCCAGGACTCAGCATAATGATAAGGATAATGATAAACCACATAGTGCCCAGCTTAGCACAGGAGCATGCAGCACTCTGAGGCCCAAAGATGGTTGGGGGCCACAATGCTGATTAAGATGATATATAAAACACACAAGCACTTCTAGATTATACTTACGTAGTGCAGAAATCTCTAAAGATACAAATTAATACTACTGCTTTAGGAATTTAAAAAGAAATCACTAATGAACTATTTAAAATCACTCTCCCAGCACTGAGAGCCTGGATTTTCTCTTAACATTGTTAAATAAATTTTACAAATAATTAGCAGTTAATATTTTGGTCCTATCAACATTTAGCACTCAATTTCAATTATAAGCTAGAGGTACTTTTTAAAGAGAGTACTTTAAAAGAAAGTACTCAGGTGTACTTTAATAAAAAGATTCAGAAGAAAATTATTTTATGCTTACTTGTTTTAAAAAAAAAGATCACTATTATTTTTTATGACTGATAGTGTAATATATGTCCATTGTAGAAAACTGAGAAATACAGGGGTATAGAGAAGAAAATAAGAATCACCAGTAATTCAACATCATCTTTATTTTTCAATGTAGTTTGAGACATTTAATTTTCACATGATCACAGCTTCTTTCTTTCAATTCTGAAAACAGATATTTCATAAGCCAAAGTAATTATTGTCAAGCTGCTTCAAGAAATAAATGTTCTTCAAATAGGTAAGAAACATTAATTCCACTTATAATTGTTTTAAATAATGAATGCTTTCTCCACTGTTTATGCTTAATGTAAACTAAGTTCAGTCAACTAACACGATTGACTGAATTCAATTCACTGTTTTTTAAAAAAAAATTTAAACAAATTTTGATAAAATGAGAGTCATATGTTTAGAAACTGATTACTAATTAATGACAAACGCTGGAATTAAAATTCATTCTCTTCCACAGGACAGATAAGCCCAAATCACTCAATTGGTATCACTCAAGCATAACATGTTTTAGTTTGGTTCCACATATGCTAACAAATTGGAACAGAAAAGTAACTTTTGTTCTTCTGAATACAGTGCCCCTGTGAACACGAACTTTCAGGCAAAACCAACACTATTTCGATGAATACCTATCTGAAAGGCATTTACACTTTCAATATATTAACATCAATAGCTCCCCAGGGCCAACTTCAAAATCCAAGCCCTGTATCAGCCAATAAAAGGCAAGAAAAAATAGTGATAAAAAGTAGTCAAGTAAACTGCCCTAACCCCCTCTTCCCACATCCTGATAGTCTTATGGAATCCTCCTGGGCCTTCTACCATAAAACTTAAAGGCTTACAATCATATGTCGCTTAACAACAGCGACACGTCCTGAGAAATGCATCGTTAAGCGATTTCTTGGTGGTGCGAACACCACAGAGTGTGCTTACACAAACCTAGAGGTATAACCTACTATACAGCCAGGCTGTATGGTACTAATCCTAAGGGTCTGCTGTCGTATATGTGGTCTGTTGTTGACTGAAATGTCGTTATGCGGCGCATGACTGCATTTGATATGATTTCATTTTACTCTAATTTACAGGGCAGATAAGACTGTTATGCATCTTCCCATTTTCTAAATGAGTAACAATCAATACTTAATGTTTAAAATGATCCTTTTAAATATTTTTTTGTCATTTTGAATCTGTTAAATCAAATCAGTGAGCTCAAATAAACAGGATTAGTAAAAGCATTCCAACATTGTGGCAATTCAGTATTTGCATCAGTTTTGGCAAGTGACTCCTCACACCTCAGGAAATTTAACTTGCAAAAGTTTTCGGCTTCTATACTTTATTTGATTTAATGTTAATCAAGCTACCACTGGTTTTTAACATACGCTCAAATGGGTTTCTAAGCAAGTTGTTGATTCGTTATTTGAAGAATAAGCAGGCTTGTCATTCTGCAGATACTCTTGTTAATGACCCTTTATGCCCTGTTTTTCACCACAGTGTTTAAACACAAGGAATATTTTCATCATATTTCATGAATAGTGATGAAACAAAGCAAGAATTCTTTAGATGAATTTCATAAAACCCCAGAGTCCCCATAAACCTCACATATGCCTACATACCCATGGCTGATTAGCACACTACAATATATTGTATGTCAAGGTGCCGGGTAGACAGGTTCCTGCCGAATCTTGCCCAGTAAACATTATTTTACGTGGGCAATGCTCTATCTTCTTCACAAGACACCACTACCAGCATTACCACTTAACTTCCAGCCAGGTTTCTGCCCCAAACTTCATACCCTCATTTGCAGCCATAGCCCCCTGGTATGAGAAGGATTACCGGCTTACAAATTAGCTCCCTGAAGTATGCAGAACAGAATTGTGATCTGATCTGAAATGTGTAGGATTAGATTTTTATTCACACTGGATGTTGCCTAACCAATCCTGGTTCCATTTTGCAACTTTCCACATTTGTAAAACTTCCCTTTAATTGGAACAAGCAACTAGAGGAAAAGGATTAGTAGGAAACCTGGCACTAGAGTCACCCAACACTGCAGGACACAAGCAGACTCATGCCTGCCGGGAGATGTAGTCAAGACTAGCCACAGAACACAACCGCTTCTGAGTCTAAAGAAAGACAGCCTGATTCTCTGAGGACAGAATGAAACTAAAAATCATAGACATTTATTGTGGAAAGGTCCTTAAAAATGATCTGATCCAACTCCCTCATTTTCTTGACAAACTGTGGTGATCTAAACTGTTTCAATCCAAATATTCAAGTATCTGCTATGTACTGGGTATTAGTTCATGGATTAGATTTGGTAAAGAGACTCCTTTAGTACACACATGAAACATGCCTGTTTATGACACGCAGTTCACTTTTAAGCCTATACAAAGAACTGACAGGCAGTACAGATTAGTTAGAGAACAGAAATCTAAACCCTGGAACCACTTAGTGGAATTAAACACTGTGGAGCTCTATGCAAATCACTTAACCTCTTATATAAAAAGCTAAGGAACTGACTGTCTTACCTCACAGGTCCTTCCAACTCCAATAACATAACAAATCAAATTCCTTTGTTAAAAAACAGCACTAAATAGTTTGAAAGTCCACGCTTGGAAACTAGGAAATTTGATGAAAATGGAAAGTGTTTAATTTTCCTTAATTTTATGGTATGCACAGATACAATATTAGAATCTTCTGAATAAACTTTCTGAAAGAATACATAAGAGACCATTCATAATAAATATCTCTTGAGTGTGGGACAAGGGGGAGCAAATGAGGTGAAGAGGGGGATCTCTGTTGCCTTCGAAACTGCATAATTTTTTCATGGGCATGTATTACTTCTATAATTTTTTTAAAACACCAATTTTTAAAAAACTTATAAGCACTTAAATCGTAGAAGGCAACGTGACGTAGCAGAAAGTACAACGAACTAGAAAAGGAAAGAAAAGATTTCTAGTCCGGCTCTGTCTAGCTCTGTAACCTTGAGAAGTCTGTTTGAGTTACAACATTCTAGCTTTCTTAAGAAAACAAAAATGAGTCTGCTCACTGTGTCACCATTCCGCTGGACTCAATTTTATATTAACTGGTCTTAAGTTACTTTTTTCTCATTTAATCGTTCAGTGCATCCATCAAACACTGAAAGAACAGCAGGAACTTAGCAAAAGCAAGAGAGAGTGCAAATTAATTTCCCTATAATGAAAATAATTAATTAGCAATCAAAAGAAATCTGTAAGAGTTCTGAAAATGTTTAATTTGTTGAAGAAAAAGAGAGAAAGGATAAAAGATAAACTTGGTGAAAACCCAAAATCTATTATGGAGAAAAGTAAATAAATATATATTCAGATCTTGTCTTGAATGTTTTATTAGAATGCTTTCTAAACATATGTCAGTAAAGTAATTAAATAAAAAAACTATTCTCAATCACACAAATTACAGCTCTGCTGGGGTTAGGATATTGTCTTCTGTTTCTTGATTGATTGATGGGTCATACTTTCTGTTTCTAAATACTAACTCAATTATTGATCTTCCTAATGATGGATCTGAATGCAAGAAATTATTCTTTGCAGCTTAATATTCATCCTATATCAGAGAAAAATAAGGTTTGTTATTGCATTTTTCTTCCTAGCTTTGTGTGACCAATAACAGGGTCATGTGGTTATCAAAGCAGCCTTCTCATAATTTATTATTAATATGTATCTCTCTATTGTAGTTTTCTCCCATTTTACATTCCTTGAACAAAATATATTGTTAAATATTAAAACTTAAAGTCTTCTTAAGCATTTAAGCTATGCCCAATTTTCGAGCTTTAAAAGAATGTTCATTTTCTTATACCTCGCCTAATAGATAAAATGAATAAAAGAGGGGAAAAGAACATTTTTTTCCTCCCTAATTCTACATTTGGCTAAATACTACAAATAAATTGTATCTTTTAATTTACTATTAAGCACCAAAGAGTCGCTGAATATTTAGGCAAATCTTCAAGGAGCAGCCAGAAAACCTCACCTCTCTGTACCCCTGGTCTCTATTCCTTTGACTCAAAGATTCAAATTGATTTGAGATACCTGACTACACTAAAGGTCTCCATCTGACAGCTCTAGGGTAAGATGCAAACCACACGACTACCACAAGGGAGCCCTTGACAGAGCAGCTTCCAGTTTAACCCCTTAGGGCAAGTGCCCTGACCACTGTCTATTAATTGAGAGAATGTGCAAGGATGGGAACCTCTTTCTTTCTCCTAAATATGCATTTAAATATCCTACTTGGGGCTTTATTGTGCAAGCAAGGTTCATAATAGAAAAGCATGATTAGGAATCTCCTTCAAAGTCTTGAACACCGGCCATCTCAGCAGTCTCCTCTTTGTGTCTGGTCTCCACAAATAGTTTTTCCATTGTTTGCAGTTAGACTTTCTAATCCAGGAGCTAAAAAGTGAATCAACCTGTTTTTTAGCTGTTTGTTATTATTTCACACTTAACCTTAAGCCTCTACATTTTATCTTTCTCTAACTTTTTCCTTTTTTGGAGGAAGACAGTACTGATTATTTGTTTGCTAAGATTAAGGGCAAGAGCTTTGAAAGCAAATTGATCTAGCTCTGCCCCTTAGCAGTGGGACCTTAGGCAAGTTACTTCTCTCTCCATATCTCAATTCCTTTAACTAAAACTAGGACTATCACTACTCCTACCACTAATTTCTGTGGTAGAACAGAACCACTGTGAGGAATAACAAGACACAAAGCACCTAACAAGCAGTACGCATAAAGGTCCTGCCGTTCTCCTAGAAAATGTATTCTTAGCTCTAGCACTTTCTAACTCTGTGTTACTGTAATTCTCTAGATCTCCATTTTCTCATCTGTAAAACCAAAGGAAATAACACAAAGCTCCAGGGATGTAGCGAATACTGGAAATAATTTATGTAAAGCACTTAGCAGAGCATCTCAACAAACGTCAGTCCTAACTTACAGACACTAACTGCCTTTCCGTCCATCTGGAAGTAGTGCTACTGAGTATCTCTCGCTTGCTTTTTTTCTCCCATTGGAACTGGTCTTTCAATACACATTCAAACCTGCACTGTGGGCTCCAGGAGGCATGACTGCCTTTTGGCTGGTGCCTTTCCCTCAAGCTTGAAGTAGATGCCAACTGATTAAGCTCATACAGAGAGGCTATAGGGGCACCAGTGAGCACTATAAAAACATTCAGGTTAATACTACAATAGGGTTTAGGTACTTCTCAATCGCAATAATGTGAGATATACTCTAGCTTCAAAAAAATTAACATGCGAGATAGGAGCCTGCAGACTGTAAATGCTAAAATCCTTGGCAGGAGACAAAATAAGACGATACAGAAGGCACCAACTACAAACAGTCCCAGGCTATGTTAATAAAATCTGCAGAAGCAAGGAGTCGAGCAATAGGGAAAAGTTTATGCATGAATCACCATAATTTAGAGGCCAGTTTGGACTGGGCCCTCAAAAAAAGGCTTGGTTTTCCTGAGGGGTTTTTTTTTTCCCTAAG
The DNA here is from genome assembly GCF_057802395.1 of Ceratotherium simum simum. Classification (NCBI taxonomy): domain Eukaryota; kingdom Metazoa; phylum Chordata; class Mammalia; order Perissodactyla; family Rhinocerotidae; genus Ceratotherium; species Ceratotherium simum. Next base: position 18,847,655 of record NC_141934.1, on the reverse strand, counting down.
TGTTTTTTAAATCTTTAACTCTCGGGCTGGCCCTGTAGCTTAGCGGTTAAGTGCACGCTCTCTGCTACTGGCAGCCCGGGTTCGGATCCCAGGCGCGCACGGACGCACTGCTTCTCCGGCCATGCTGAGGCCACATCCCACATACAGCAACTAGAAGGATGTGCAGCTGTGACATACAACTATCTACTGGGGCTTTGGGGGAAAAATGAATAAATAAAAATTAAATCTTTAACTCTCAAGATAATGCTTACCTGTGGCTCTGGATTTTGCAATGCTGAAATTCTAACAAGCAACTATTCTAATTTTTTAGTCATTACTAGAACAATGTAAGTCTCTATCCTCAGGAAATATCACAATTCACCTAAGCTTCAATACTTCAGAATTTGATCATGGTTCTAAACTTGCTATATTGATGCTACATGCTTTGGATTCCCAAAGAGCATACTCTTTAGCCACATTTGTTCACCAAGAAATCTAAACAAAAACCTTAATAATCTATCATTGTGGCAAAAGGCAGTACAATGTCTATGAGCAGAAATTGCTTCCGGCAGCTCTCCACCACAAATGAACACCTAGACTGTCTGCAGGTGTTTCTTAGTACACACGACTTCAGTCATATAAAGATCCTGCAAAAGCAGTTCATCATCTTTTATACATCTTGGGCCCACGGCAGAGAGACATGGATGTAAGAGAATTTCTATGTAACTCTCTGGATCACTCGGAAGTCTTCCTATTAGAAGTTCTCTCTCATATCTTTATTGCCGCTATGCGCGCACTTGCTCCCTAACGGGCAAAGTCTCTCCTGGAGACACCGTTTTGAGTTGCTGTTATTGCTGTTTTTCTCTCCGTGATTCTACCCCAAGCCACCTAAACCTTAGATCTGTCAAAACACACTTAACTTCATGGATCTTTCTCCTTCACTAGAACCCATATCAGTATCTCCCAATTTCCACCTTTAGTACTTATTATTTCACAAACCAAGACACTAATTATACACAGTGTCTTATCTCTAATTGCTCCAAGTGTTTATAGCTTACCTTCCTAATAATACTAAGTTCTTTGGCAGGATTTTGTCAAGTTATTTTACTCATGTCCACCAAATGCCAAAGTAAGATCATGAAAAAAAAAAAAAAAAACTGTTAGAAAAGCTACTCACAGAATATAGATAACAAAGCAAATAAATTCTGAAATCAGTAAATCTGACAGAACAAATGTTCAGAGTGAACATAAAGCTTGTTTTTGTTTTCAAACACTTAACAGTCCTATCTGCATATATTTGGATTGATCTTCAACATATCATCACTATCTGTTAAGTAAAATAAAGCAATGGAACAGTGGGTAGAGTATGTATACCATTCAATACACTATCTGTATAGAAAAGGGAAATATACACATACACACTTGCATGTGTCTGCATAAATTAATCTCTGGAAAGATAAAAAGAAACTGACACCCACTAGGAGTTAATGCTAGGAGAGAAACTGGCTAACTGGGCAGTGAGTGGGGAAGAGACTTAACTTTTTCAGCTATACTACTTTGTGCTCTTTAAATTTTATACTATATACATGTATTTACCATTCCAAATAATAATTTAAACAGGATAAAATAAGTACTTAGAGGGCTTGTCTGCTGAAAACATTTTAAGATGTGTACATTTTAGTGAATTAACACAAGAATTAAAATGCTCTGCTGTGCATCTGATTTATTACAATAGACACACACTCATCTAACCATTTCTTGGGAACTAGGGAGATTCTAAATGCTAGCCCCCATACAACTCCGTAATTAGATACTTATCTTAAAAAATTATTTGTAATCAATAATCACTTCTACATTCAATCTGTAATCATTAACCTTATTAGTGAAGACTGCATGAAGAATTGAGAAAAATAGCGGTTGTGAAACTAGAAACACTTGGATTTGAATCCTCCACTTTCTAGCTGTGTGGCTCTCAGCTAATCAATTAACCTATCTAGAGAGCAATCTTCCTCCTAAAGGCAGAGGTCAGCAAAGTTAAGTCCAGGGCCAATTCCATCTTGTCCCCTATTTTTTGTAAATAAAATGTTATTGGAACAATCAATGCCCATTTGCTTACATACTGTCTATGGCTGCTTTCACAGAACAATGTCAGACTTGAATAGTTTTGACAGAGACCACATGCCCTGCAAAGTTGAAAATATTTATTCTCTGGCTCTTCACAGAAAAGTTTACCTGCCCCTGCCTACGAGTAAAATGTGAACAAACCATATCTACAATGAAATTTTTTGTAAGTATAAGAATGTAAAGCTCCAATCCGAGCAGGCAGCAGGTCAAAACTATTTTCAGAATAACATGAAGACATTATTTACCTTTTGCACATTGATTTTCTCCAAGTACACAAGAGAGTTTTCCAGAGGCCATATGATGTGTGACATCAAAACACACTACATGCAAAGCAAAGAGTAGAATATAGCTGTTTTCCCTTAAGCCAGACGTTAAAGAGAGTCACAAAAACAGCACCACTCTTCTGACTAAATATTTTTTTCTTTTAGAAAATTGTTATTTTAGTTTAAAAAGGGTTATTTAGGGCTGGCCCGGTGGTGCAAGCGATTAAGTGCGCACGCTCCGCTGCGGCAGCCCGGGGTTCGCCGGTTCGGATCCCAGGCGTGCACCGATGCACCGCTTGGCAAGCCATGCTGTGGCGGTGTCCCATATAAAGTGGAGGAAGATGGGAACGGATGTTAGCCCAGGGCCAGTCTTCCTCAGCAAAAAAAGAGGAGGATTGGCAGATGCTAGCACAGGGCTGATCTTCCTCACAAAAAAAAAAGCATTTAAAAAAATAAATAAAAATAACAAAAATAAAAAGGGTTATTTGTGTTAACATATAATGGGTTTATTATTGTTATTTTAAAAGCCATAAATATTTTAATTTTTCTCATGTTTAATTGTTTAGAGTATATATTGATAAGTATAACCCACATAAACAAAAGCTCTCTTGGGTGTTCCATAATGTTTATAGGTGTTTTGAGACCAAAAAGTTCAAGAATCTGCTATACGACAGCCCTGTAGCATCACAGTGGCATGATGAACTGGCCTGTCAGAACAGTCTGCACACTTGGCAGGGTTTAGATAAACACAGAATAGAAAGTCTACCAGGACAATCAACACCACCACCACCAGCCCATTGAGCAGGCAGTTTAAGGAGAGAAATTCAACAATTCTAATTAGAAGCTCCCCAGGGTATTTGTTAAGAAGTTTTATTCAAAACTTTGAAATAAGGCCAAAAGAAGACAGCCTGTCTTTTCAGTGTCATTCAGGAGAAATGCCCATCCAAGGATTACCTAGTGCCTTGGTTCCCCAACTGTGCACCCAAGCACCCAAAAACACTGCAGCAAATTCACAGAGGTGGGAAATTTTAAATTTGGGGGGGGGAACATTTGTCAGAGACTATGCAAACTAGCAACTCAAGGTAGTCCACAGTTTCACAGTAGTCCACATTAGACTCCACTGCATTCCCTGCAACAAAGTCAAATCTTTCCGAAACTGCTTTTTCAATAGTGACTGTGATACAAAGTAAAATCAATACAGACAAGAATAAGAGCAGTGGTGTCCAATCTGATTCCCAGGTTTGAGAAGGCATACAGTGCCCAACAGGGATATACACCCTATTAATAAGCAATTGTGGTCATTTAAGAATAAAATAAATTTTACTTTTTCAATTTATGTGCATTATTTGTTCAAACGGCTACTAAGTTGCAAGTACATAAATATTTATTTATTAATTTTTATAAAACCCTAGCTACTCAAATGCTCTTTGAATTGGTTTAGCATCTTACCTATTCCTTCACTGATTAATGAGTTAATTAAAATGTTTGGCATTTACTCATTTTATATTTGCATTAGAATCACAATTTTACCATTTTGTAAATTATACTTTAGTATGCTGAAGTTGTCCTTTTCCAGTATATCTAGAAAAAACTCCCAATTTTAAAGATGTAACTAACTAATCGTCAAACACTGTGGACGGATGTATGTACAGGTATAAATAAAGTATCAAGAAAGACTGCATATATACTCTTGTGTTCAAATAGAGGACATATCTATGTGTTAGAATACAATTAAACTGTTTCATAATTCTATGTGGTTTTCTGCATTTTCCAATTTTTAATAAATACATTCAAACCTTTTGTAATATGAAAAATTCACAATAGATTTTGTTTTTAATGTTCGGCATGATTTATGAACACGCTCTTCAAAAAAGCAGCATTAATGAAAGCTTTAAAAAAGTGAATGACTAATATGAAATTAAATTCCCTCCAAAGAAACATTTTAGTATTATTCGTTAAACAGAGGGCTAATGACAAAAGAACAAATGGCAGCATTTGTACATTTAGTAACTTTTAATGCCACACTATACCAGTAAACTAAAAATACAGATAACAATTTATTTTACCTTCAACTCCCACTTATTTTTTCTATTATCTTCACTCTATGTCAAATTTGAAAATCGATGTAAAATGTTATCTAGATCATTCCTCTCACTTCAAGCTATAGAAGTGATAAATTTTAAGAAGAAAAAAGAGTACGAAAAACTTTACTCTTTTTTTAGTACCCTTATGAGGAATGGTAGGGGGAAAAAGTAAAAATAAGTACATAAATATGTTTCTAGATGTGTTGAATGATTCCCAGCCAAATGAGAAGAAAATTCTGGAAGTGTTTGTGGTTTGTAAGGAGCTTCCTTCTGTGCTCATCTGACAACTGAGGCTGCTGGATCCTTTTCTGTCTGAGTTGCTTTTCACCTACGCTGCCTCCTTTTATTACACAGAGTAGCCATCTCATTTTACTACTAGAGACATTAGGTTTAACATTACATAGAACTCTCTTCTATACATAAAACATTGAGAACAGACTAGCACACTTGTAATGAACCTTAATAGTCAAAAGGCCTCTTTATAACTACATATGTATCTGAGACCAAAATCAAACCTATGAAAACACTTGGCTAAGAGGCTGAATTTTATAGAAGTTCTATTATCTCCTTTTAATGCATGGTTTATATAAAATATAGGCCTTTAATGTACATAAACAATATCAAATGATCTGAAAGAAGAAAAATAAAATGATACATGATGCTATTCCTGAATTATGATCATTTAATTTTGGAAAGTTGGTGGGTCTCATTCATAACATAGTAAATAGTATTTAAAGTGCCATGAGAACCTAGGAAGAAATTTACAGAACAGGCTTTAAAGGATTTGTCTGTCTAGTCAGTCATTCAGCTATCTACATTAATTATCACATTTAATCCTCAAAACAACCAGTATCAATTGGACTTTATTATTATTCCTACTCAGGGTTTAGAAAAGAAAACACAGGAACAGAAACACAGGATATAGTAAGTGGAACAGTGTAACTATGTACACTAAGAGCATAATTAGAATAGAAGTTATAATAAAGTTCTAAACTTTTGTCATTTATTTCCAATGGAGCAGTCTATTGGGTGGTAGATTCAGGCCCATCAGTAATATCTGTAATAATGTATATGTGCATCACGTTCCTGAAAAAGTCGCATATATAAAAACTTCTAGGAGAGTGACGTCAGCATCACGGCAGAGGGAGCTCTTCCCTTACATCTCTCCCCTCTAAGATACAATGAAAAGGACATTCATAAACCAACAGAAGACATCCACACAACACAACAGACGTCTGAGTGATCCATGCAGCCATACACCATAAGATGGGGGAGCTGGACCCAGCCGGAAGGCAGTAGAAGGAGGTAAGCAAATCTCTTCCCCCTCCCCAGCGGCAGCGGGCAGCGATCTAGGGTGCAGGACCTCACGTGGTGGCCAGTGCATTACTCTGAAAAGACAAGGGGGGAAAAGGCAGCCCTCCGCAGGAACGCTTTCACTCTCAGAGCTGCCTCCCAGCCTGCAGAAACACTGCACACTGAGGCAGCTAAGCAACTGCAGGAGCATTTCCACCAAGCCGAGCAGCCCAGGTGGGCAGACAGTGAACGCAGAATGGGAGCAAGAAGGCGCCCCCCCCATCTCGCCTGGCACATCAGCTCAGCCCATCTGCCAGAACAGGGGATCCCCGCTAGAGCGCCTGCGCCTATGTATGTAAAACAGCAGCAGCCAGTGAGCAAATGCAGATCGTCCATGTCGGCACACATAGGCACAACTGCCAGGGGTCACAGAGGGCTCAAAAACACAGCTCCTGCCCCACCTAAGTGGCAGCAGGTGGAATGTGTAACCAGATACTACCACTATGCAAAGGCAAGAGGCCACCGCATCAAACAGCATAAAGAATTCTACTAAAACTCCAGACCAGAAGGAAAACGACAAATACCCAGAAACCACTCCTGAAGTCACAGAAATTTACAATCTAAGTGACAGAGAATTCAAACCAGTTATAAAGAAACTCAACGAGTTACAAGAAAATTCAGAAAGACAGTTCAGTGAACTCAGGAATAAAATTAATGAGCATAGGGAATTCTTCACAAAAGAGATTAAAGCTATAAAACAAAAAACCAATCAGAAATGTTGGAGATGAAGAACACAACGAATGAGATAAAGAAAAATCTAGAACCCTTAAAGAACAGAGTTGATATTATGAAGGACAGAATTAGTAATTTGGAGGACAGAAATACATAAACGCTTCAGGTGCAGGAGGAGAGAGAACTAAGACTAAAAAGAAAAGAAGAAATTCTCCAAGAAATATCTGGCTCAATTAGGAAATACAACATAAGAATTATAGGTACTCCAGAGGGAGAAAGGAGCAGAGAGCTTGTTCAAAGAAATAATAGCTGTGAATTTCCCAAAGCTGGGGAAGGAGCTGGAATTACATGTAAATGAAGCTAACAGAACTCCTAATTACATCAATGTAAAAAGACCTTCTCCAAGGCATATAGTAGTAAAAGTGGCAGAAGTCAATGACAAAGAAAAAATATTAAGGGCAGCAACGCAGAAGAAAATAAACTACAAAGGAACTCCTATCAGGCTTTCAGCAGATTTTCAGGCAGAAAGCTTACAGGCTAGGAGAGAGTGGAATGATACATTCAAAATTCTGAAAGACAAAAACTTTCAGCCAAGAATACTCTATCCAGTGAAATTATCCTTCAGTTACAATGGAGAAATAAAAACTTTCCAAGATAAACAAAAGCTAAGGGAGTTCATCGCTGTAAGACACCGCCCTATACACACAAGAAATGATCAAGAAGGCCCTCATACCTGAAAAAAAAAAAAACAACAAAAAAAAGAGTTTACAAAGTCTTGAACAAGGAGATAGACAGACAGACAAAAACAAAATTGCACCTGTCTATCAGAGCAGGTTAGCAAACAATTATAATGTTAAAGATAAAGGAAAAGAAAGCAACAAAAATAACTATAATCACTTCATTTTAATCACAAACTCACAACACAAAACGGAATAAGTTGTGACAACAATAACTTAGACAGGGAAGAGGAAAGGGATGGAACCTGCTTAGACTAAGGAAATAAGAGGCTATCAGAAAATGGACTATCTCATCTACAAGATCTTTTATAGAAACCTCATGGTAATCACTAAACAAAAAATCAGAACAGAGACACAAATGATAAATAAAGAGAAAACTAAGAAAACCATCATAGAGAATCACCAAACTGAATTGGCAGTCAGAAATACAGGGAACAAGAAACAAGGGAAATACAGAACAATCGGAAAACAAGAGATAAAATGGCAGTATTAAGCCCTCATATATCAATAATCACTCTAAATGTAAATGGATTGAATTCTCCAATCAAAAGACACAGAGTGCCTGGGTGGATTAAAAAACAAGACCCAACAATATGCTGCCTCCAAGAAACACATCTCAGCTCTAAAGACAAACACTGGCTCAGAGTGAATGGATGGAATATGATAAACCAAGCTAATGGCAAACAAAAGAAAGCAGGTGTTGCCATAATTATATCAGACAAAGTAGACTTCAAGATAAAAAAGGAAATGAGAGAAAAAGAGGGGCAATATATAATGATAAAAGGGACACTCCACCAAGAGGATATGACACTTATAAATATATATACACCAAAGTACATAAAGCAACTATTAACAGACCTAAAAGGAGAAATTAACAGCAACACAATAATAGTAGAGGACCTCAACACCCCACTTACATTAATGGACAGACCATCCAGACAGAAAGTCAACAAGGAAATAGTGGAATTAAACAAAAAATTAGAGAAGATGGACTTAGATATATATAGAACACTCCATGCAAAAAAAGCAGAACACACATTCCTCTCAAAAGCACTTGGAACATTCTCAAAGACAGACAATGTTTTGGGAAACAAACCCAGTCTCAATAAATTTAAGACCACTGAAATCACATCAAGCACCTTTTCTGACCATAATGCTATGAAACTAGACATCAGCTACAAGAAAAAGCTGGGAAAGTGACAAATATGCGGAGACTAAACAATATGCTACTGAACAACCAATGGATCAATGAAGAAATTAAAGGAGAAATCAAAAAATAAAGGCAAATCAAATGAAAATGAAAATACAACATACCAACTCATATGGGATGCAGCAAAAGTAGTCCTAAGAGGGAAATCTATAACAATACAGGCCCACCTTAACAAACAAGAAAAACCTCAAATAAGCAGTCTTAGACTATGCCTAACAGAACAAAAAAAAAGAACAAACAAAGCCCAAACTCAGCGGAAGGAGAGAAATAATAAAACTTAGAGCAGAAACAAATGAAATTGAAACCAAACAAAAAAACGGTAGAAAGGATCAACAAAACCAAGAGCTCGTTCTTTGAGAAGATAAACAAAACTGACAAACCCTTAGCCAGAATCACCAAGAAAAAAAGAGAGAAGGCTCAAATAAATAAAATTAGAAATGAAAGAGAAGAAATTACAATGGATACCACAGAAATACAAAAGATTATAAGAGAATACTATGAAAAACTATACGTCAACAAATTGGACAATCTAGAAGAAATGGATAAATTCTTAAGATTCATACAACCTCCTAAAACTGAACCAAGAAGAAACAGAGACTCTGAATAGACCAATCACAAGTAAAGAGATTGAAACAGTAATCAAAAACCTCCCAAAAAATAAAAGTCCAGGACCAGATGGCTTCTCTGGAGAATTCTACCAAACATTCAAAGAAGATTTAGTACCTATCCTTTTCAAACTACTCCAGAAAACTGAAGAAGACAGAACACTTCCTAACTCATTCTATGAGGCCAACATCACCCTGATCCCCATGCCAGACAAGGACAACACAACGAAGGAAATTTACAGGCCAATATCGCTGATGAACATAGATGCCAAAATGCTCAACAAAATATTGGCAAAACGAATACAGCAATACATTAAAAAGATCATACACCATGATCAAGCGGGATTTATACCAGGGACGCAGGGATGGCTCAACATGTGCAAATCAATGAATGTGATACACCACATTAACAAAATGAGGAATAAAAACCACATGATCATCTCAATAGATGCAGAGAAAGCATCTAACAAGATCCAACATCCATATATGATAAAAACTCTCAATAAAATGGGTATAGAAGGAAAGTACCTCAACAAAATAAAGGCCATATATGACAAACCCACAGCCAACATCATACTCAATGGTGAAAAACTGAAAGCTATCCCTCTGAGAACAGGAACAAGACAAGGGTGCCCACTCTCACCACTCTTATTCAACATTGTACTAGAGGTTTTGGCTAGAGCAACTGGGCAAGACAAAAAAATAAAAGGTATCCAAATTGGCAAGGAAGAATTGAAACTCTCGCTGTTTACAGACAACATGATTCTATACATAGAAAACCCTAAATAATCCATCGGAAAACTATTAGAAATAATCAACAACTACAGCAATGTTGCAGGGTACAGAATCAACTTATAAAAATCAGTTGCATTTCTATACTCTAATAACAAACTAAGAGAAAGAGAAGTCAAGAATACAATCCCATTTACAATCACAACAAAAAGAATAAAATATCTAGGAATAAATTTAACCAAGGAGGTGAAAGACTTATACAATGAAAACTAAAAGACATTACTGAAAGAAATCGATGATGACATTGTTGAAAGAAATTGATGATGACATAAAGAAATGGAAAGATATTTTGTGAACAATGATTGGAAGAATAAACACAGTTAAAATGTCCATATTACCTGAAGCAATCTACAGATTCAACGCAATCCCAGTCAGAAATCTGAATGACATTCTTCACAGAAATAGAACAAAGAATCCTAAAATTCATATGGGGCAAAAAAAGACCCCGAAAAGCTAAAGCAATCCTGAAAAAAAAGAACAAAGCTGGAGGCATCACAATCCCTGACTTCAAAATATACTACAAAGCTATAGTAACCAAAACAGCATGGTACTGGTAAAAAAACAGACACAGAGATCAATGGAACAGAATCGAAAGCCCAGAAACAAACCCACACATCAACAGACAGCTAACCTTCGACAAAGGAGCCAAGAATGTACTACGGAGAAAGGAAAGTCTCTTCAAGAAATGGTGTTGGGAAAACTGGGCAGCCACACGCAAAAGAATGAAAGTAGATCATTACCTTTCACCATTTAAGATTTTATTTATTTTATTTTTTCCCCCCAAAGCCCCAGTAGATAGTTGTATGTCATAGCTGCACATCCTTCTAGTTGCTGTATGTGGGACTCGGCCTCAGGATGGACGGAGAAGTGGTGCCTCAATGCGCACCCAGGATCCGAACCCGGGCCACCAGCATTGCAGTGCGCGCACTTAACCACCAAGCCACAGGGCCGGCCCAGCCTTTCACCATTTAGAAAAATTAACTCAAAATGGATTAAAGACTTGAAGGTAAGAAGTGAAACTATAAAACTCCTAGAAGAAAATATAGGCAGTACGCTCTTTGACATCGGCCTTAGAAGCATCTTTTCGAATACTATTTCTACTCAGGCAAGGGAGACAAAAGAAAAAATAAACAAATGGCACTACAACAGACTAAAGAGCTTCTGCAAGGCAAAGGAAACCAGGGACAAAATGAAAAGACAACCCACCAACTGGGAGAAAATATTTGCAAATCATATATCTCACAAGGGGTTAATCTCCAAAATATATAAAGAACTCATACAACTCAACAACAAAAATACAAACAACCTGATCAAAAAACGGGCAGAGGATATGAACAGACATTTTTCCAAAGAAGATATACAGACAGCCAACAGGCACATGAAAAGATGTTCAACATCACTAATAATAAGGGAAATGCAAATCAAAATTACAATGAGATATCACCTTACACCTATTACAATGGCTATCATTACCAAGACAAAATATAACAAATACTGGAGATGTATAGAAAAGGGAACCCTCATACGCTGCTGGTGGGAATGCAAACTGGTACAGCCACTACGTAAAACAGTATGGAGATATCTCAAAAAATTAAAAATAGAAATACCATACGACTCAGCTATCCCACTACTGGGTATTTATCCAAAGAACTTGAAATTAACAATTCAAAGAGACTTATGCACCTCTACGTTCACTGCAGCATTACTCACAATAGCCAAGATGTGGAAGCAACCCAAGAGCCCATCGACTAACGAATGGATAAAGAAGATGTAGTGTATACACACACACACACACACACACACACACACACACACACACAATGGAATACTACTGAGCCATTAAAAAAGACAAAATCATCCCATTTGCAACAACATGGACGGACCTTGAGGGTATTATGTTAAGCAAAATAAGCCGGATAGAGAAAGACAAACACTGTTTGATTTCACTCATATGTGGAAGATAAACAAACACACAGACAAAGAGAACAGACTAGTGGTTACCAGAGGGGAAGGGGGTTGGGAGGTGGGCATAAGGGGTAAGGGGGCACATATATATGGTGACTGACAAATAATAATGTACAACTGAAATTTCACAATGTTATAAACTATTATGACCTCAATTAAAAAAAAGTTCTAATTCCTGAACTCAAGGATTTACAACTGAATACTTACATTGTGGGTCAGGACAATTGGCCTCTGCTCATCTGCCTCACCCTACCTGGTGTCACCACAGCCTTAGCTCCAGCTTGGCTCCTCAGTAACTTCAGCTCTTTCTGAAAATACCTGACTTGTTCAGAGGAGTTACAGGGGCACTACATTCATCCTTGAAAGAGATCAGATACACAAGGTGCCAATATTCCAACTGAAAGCTTCTCCATGATGTACTCAGAAGAATTAAAAGAGCTCTGAAACTTGGAAAGCTTAGTTTACAGAAAAGCAAAGCAAAAGTACAGAATTCTTTGTTCTATAGCATCTACAGAACATACCCTGTTATTGTACTTCAAACACTGAGTCATGCTCAAATGTACCAGTAACATCCTTCAACTGAAGAATCCTCCAGTTTGAAATGTACTTGACTAGTATTTTATCGAGTTTTCACTGCTTATTTTTAGCACCCTGTGTTTCTAAGGGTTGGGGGAAAGGGGAGGCCTTGCCAGGATTAAAGTAATGTCCTTTAGTAACTTCCCTTTTGAACCCACAAAACACATTTAAAACAATCAAAGAATAATGCAAGACAGTACATATTCAATTTGACACTTGATCATAATCATATGTTCCAAATCAGTACTGGGTGAGTTTTTAAGACTGGGTTAAGGAGGGCTGTGGAGACAAAGTTGAAAAGTAAAAACCTATAATCCTAGTTTTTTATTTTCACATATGGGGTGTTTAAGGGATACCACAATGTCTTGCTCTTTTCCTAAAGAACTCTAGTTGAATGTGATACTTCTTTTCAATAGTGAAATTAAGGCCCAGCAATGTTATTTATTCAAGGACACAACAAATCAGTAGCAAAAGAAAGTTATTTATTTCAGAGATGTAAACCATACTGATATAAAACTTAAATTCTAGATTTTGAAATGATAAATAGGAAACAGAGGAGAGGAGGTGGCCATGCTACACTGAAACTGATATAATGCATTAAGACCATTGAGACAAAGCTCAAAATTCTCCAGCTAATAGTCCAATTTTCTCTTTCAGTGAAACTTACTTTCTATAGTCATTTTGTTAAATCTCAGCTAACACAGAAATACTTTAGCCAACTGCCTTCAAATATACATACTAAGGGGTTCCTTTGTTTTCTTACACTCTCAGTACCAGACAATACTCTGTAAATGATACTTGTCAATTTCAGTAGTACATAAGAATCCTCCAAATACTGCCCAACAATGTTCCCTCTAGGCTCTACTGTGTGCAACCAATTAGAAAGGCCTCCTCCTTTCTATGAGGCATGTTAAGATCTCAAATGTGTTGAGGCTGTTCCTACTAACAAGAATTGCAATTCACGGGCCAGCAATGGGGGACCAAGTCCAACAGGGTAATGTAAGCTTTCTACTAGGTAATACTTGAACTAAAGGAAACATCACAAGAGCCCAACTGCCCAAATGTAAAACTTAAGCAAACCAAACACTCAATAATAAAGAATACTGAGGAAAAACTCATGTAAAACTGATGATTATAAGAATCAAAGATTTTAACCCATTTATAAAATATAATATTTTAAAGGATCATTTTTTTTTTTTTTTACCCCATTCCCTTCCTTCTAACAAGCCGCATTTGGGTGCGTGCGTAGTCAGAGGGAATCCAGGTTCACTGTAATTTGCCATCTCTGAATCACACCGTATTTAAAAGAAGGAAATTCAAATGCCAACCTTATATATATAATACCAAATAGTAAAGGATCATCTTTTAAGATAATAATGGTAAAGAGAATGTTTTTGTTTTATGACATAACTCAATATTTTATGTTAGATGACTTTAAAGAACTCAATATTTTATGTTAGATGACTTTAAAGACTTCATTTTCCATTTTGATCCTAAGGCAAACTAAATAGATTAACAACGTTAAGAAGTATGTTCCATTCAGTTCAACCAAACCTGAAATATCCTATGTACTAGAAATTGTAATAGATGCTGAGGAGAATAAAAGGAAAAATAATGATGCACACTCGACACCAAAATAAGTATGATTCTGTTTTAAAGATTCAATTGGAATAATGTAGGAATGGGGAAAGGAGGAAGGAGACTAAACTCTCATCTTCCTTAGTACAGATTCAAGAGAACCATAAAATTCCTTAAAAAATAAATACAAAAAACACAAATAGTAGTAAAAACATGCTATTGATAAATTTAGAGGTAAAATGTCAGAAAAAGACAGCTAGAAAAGTTGCCTCAGGGGAGCAGCTCAAAGAAGAGAGATCAAAGTTAACTTGAGTTGCCAGGGGAGACAAAGAGTGGGGAGAAAAGAATGTGAACAAAACAGAGGAGTTTAGATTATGCTAGGATTGTGAAGGGCAACTCTGGCTGGACAAAGAAGCTTCCACTGGAGAACAGGGATGCCAAATAAAGCTTAGGTAACATCCTAAACACAACTGACTCCATATGATGTTCTTATGTGGGAGAGTGCCTCCCCAAAAGTAGTATAACAGAAGTATATACAGGGCAGTGATTAAAAACACAGGAGAAACTCCAACTCAGAAGACCCAGACAGGCAGCAGACTGTAATAACAGACCAGATGTGAACTGAAAACAAGGAGGCTCCCAGTTACAGAAGTTAATCTTTCATCTTAGCACTCACAGCTCTCCATATTCTTTAACCATGAATATTAAGCTATTATACTTCAATCTTATGCAACTATTAATAAAACCCTAAATGAAGTGATAAATAAATGGCAAGCAATAGGATATATTGGAGCATATGAGGAAGCCATTCGGTTTAAAACTAATTCAGCCTGAGCTTGTTTTTCCAAAAGGGCCTGGGGCCTTTGAACATGCATCGTATATCTGCTTTAAGCAATTAACATGTCCCAGAGACAAGAACAAATGCCCTTAAGATAAGGATGCAACTTCCCCCACATTGGCATTTCCTTAAGGATAAGCATTTCTAGGCTAGGATTTGATTGCTGCGCTCATCCTGTGACCACCCAACTCAGGACACCAGCCACGTCCATCGAGACAGCAGATCTGCTACCTGCTGTGTCCATCAACAGCTATGCTGACATGGCAATCTGACAGGGCAATCTCATGACTATTGTAAAAGGGACATTGCAATCATATGTGATACATGCTCTTTGACAGTATATAACTGCTCTGTACACTCCACTTCTTTGGTGCCCTTCCTTCCTTGGGGAAGGAAAGCCCTGGGCTATATGGTCCTCAAATTTGGCTCATAATAAACTGATCTCAATTTTGATTTATAGATTGATTATGGATTATTTTGCATAGACATGAAGTATATTATCACACTCTATTGAGAGGTTCTCAGATATAAATTTAATATTACCACCTCCACTAGTAGTGCAACCAACCACCATTAAAACAACTACCACATGTTAGGTTCTGTGCTAGCCACTTTATTCAGGCTATCTCATTCAATCCTAAACAATCTTAAAAACAATATCCATTCTACAAAAAAAAGCAAATCTTGGCTCAGTAATTTTAAGTAGAGGACTCCATTTGGTCCTTTCTTTGGTTTGGTCACCTCCTGGACCTTCCTTCCTCTTACTCTCCTGTCTCATTGCTCATCCTATCTGATTCCCTAAAGGAAATTAGTAAGAACTGTATAGGAACATTTTTATAACGTTTTAAGAGTGTCTCAGGACAGGGCTTTACACAAATGTCAACTCAGAAAAGAAATAATAAACACTTTTCATGCCTTTACATTTTAAAAGATATGTTTAATGTTTACAAATTTGGGGGATGAATCTTTAAACATTAACACCTTAAAACAGTATACAGTACAAAAGCCATTAATTAATAAATCAGGAAAAATTCACATCACTCAGGCATCGGAATTATTGAGAAAATAGGTATCATTTCTTTAATCAATTAAGTAAAATTAAAATACTAAAATGAAAGTCTCCTACCACAAAGTGAGTCAGCCCCAGATGCTAAGCAATCCCCTTTTAATAGACAAAAAATGTAAATCTAAGTGAAGCACAAATAACAGCAAGGTACAAGCAATGTCAAGTTTTATGTCCTAAAATACTCAATAGGTTCCACTTTGTGCAGTAACAAAGTAGCTCCTTCCAAACCAACACATCTCTCCCTCCAAAAAATAACAATAAATTCCGAAGGTAATATTAAAATCTGCTACAATACTGAGTTACTAAACACAGGCACTCATGAGTTTCCCTTTTTTTGTTTTTGTTTGTTTGTTTGTTTGTTTTTTAAACAGCTTTTAGCATGAGGGCAGACTGAACCACTGGGGGTGGCTAAAACTGACAGAAACCCCACCTCCAATCTTACTCACTGGAAGAACTAAAGGATTAAGTTCCAAAGACCACAACACCTAGGAAATGAGAAAGCAAACCCTGGAAAGAAGAAGAGTCAGAGATATAAACTCTGCCCAAATCTCTGGTTGAATTATGTGCATGGGTCAGACTCAGCCCAGCTAAGACTAAATCAGTGGTTCTCAACCAAGGGCAATTTGGCCTCCCAAGGGACATGTGGCAATCTCTGAAGACATTTTGGGTTGTCACAACTGAAGGAGGAGGGTGCCACTGGCGTGGTGTAGTTAGAGGCCAGGAATGCTGCTAAGTATCCTGCAATGCACAGGGCAGTCCCCCCGCAACAGACAATTATCCAGCCCATAATGTCAGTAGTGCTGAGGTTGAGAAACCATAGGCTAAAAGTAGTAAAGAGATTTCAGCTGCTACCCATCACAGGTGAGCCAAGAGTTTGGAGTTTGAGTCCAACTAAAGTTAACTGTCTGCTTAAAAAAACAAAAAACTAAATCAATATTGTTCAGAGAAATATAACAGAATCCAGAGTCTTTATAATACATCATTTACAATGCCCAAAATATAAATCAAAATGATTTAGCAGATGAACAAACAGCAAAATCTAACCCATAACATGAGAACAGACAATCAATGGAGATAATCCAGCTATTTTATTTATTACCTCAGATTTTAAAGCTATTGTTGTAATCATCTTAAGGACATAAAAGAAAATGTGCTCATAATGAATAAGAAAAATAGAAAATCTCAGGTGAGAAATGGAAAAGATAAAAAAGATCCAACAGAAACTGGAGAACTAAAAATTACCATACCAAAAATAAAATACACACTAGCCAATTATTTTTAATCTTAGTGCTTCTCTCAGAATCTGTCTTCTTTTATGCCCATGCTGTAATGATTTTCACTAAATCTTGACTATAATTATATTAAAAACTAAATGGAGATGAAAAGCATGATATCTTCTAAACAATCATTTGCTATTAGAAAACCAATGGTTCACTTAAAAGTATCATGATAATATTACACCTTTTAGGATTTATAATCTTGGTAGTAGAGAAACATGGTAGACTCTAACAAGAAATTATAAATAATCTCAAGATTCTCATATTTTTGAGCCATTCTAGAGAACTAATTTATGCTTAGTGTGGCTGAAATTTTCCAATTTAAAATTAAGAAAATGTCCCCCTATCTCCTTCACAGATAGCCTACAGAGTCTTATTTTGTAAATAATGACACAAGTAAATAGATGTGTAAATGAAAAAAATAGTATTATAATAAAAATAGGAGCAGTCATTTCCCTTAGACATGTCTGTTTTTACCTTGCCATAAAAATTTCCCCCATACTACTGATATGCTATGAGAAATTATGAGTGGAAATGACCTTCCAGGCATATACATTTTTATGCTTTTTCTAAACTCTATGACACTTCAGCAAAGTACCTTGAATTAAGCTACATTTACAAGGCAGGAGATATATAAGTATTCAATTTAAAAAGCAGTTAATTTCCAGAGTAATAAATTTCATTAATCTATGAAAATGATCTACTCAATATACTGTGATATACGTCTATGGTGCTTAGACACAGTCCCTACAGTTTACATGATCAGAGAAACTTACTATGAATGACAACCTAAATGAGACCAGAGACATGACCAAATTGAACAGTACTTCCTTCACACTACCAAAAGGTGAATTATTGGGGCTGGCCCCGTGGCTTAGCGGTTAAGTGCACGCGCTCCGCTGCCAGCAGCCCGGGTTCGGATCCCGGGCGCGCACCGACGCACCGCTTCTCTGGCCATGCTGAGGCCGCGTCCCACATACAGCAACTAGAAGGATGTGCAGCTATGACATACAGCTATCTACTGGGGCTTTGGGGGAAAAAATGAACTAATAAAATTAAAAAAAAAAAGTAAATTATTTGAACTTCCATTCATTTATGTCCTGACCCTTCAGCTGACTTGTTTCCCAGCAAGGGAAGCGGCCCTGAGCTGAGATATCTTAAGCAAAGGTAAAATAGGTGGCCAGCTATGTTATAAAACTAAAGATCACATCAAATTAACTCCCACTTGGTACCTAAAATTTCCTCTTCCCTCTTCCTAATCTGATTATGAACATCATTACTAAAGTTAACACAATCTCCTTCTCCAGACACGCTCTTTAAAACTTTCATAACCTTTGGAAGAGTAATAGCAAATCCCTTGGATTGGTGGATAAAGGAGTTAACCTTCTGCTTACAGCAAAACCGAACACAATGAAGACAATATGCTCCTGGTAGTAGAGAAAGAAAGAAGGAAAAACACAAACATATACGTATACACATACACATATACTGCCCCCCTACACACACACACACAAACACACAGAAAGAAAGAAGGAAAGAGATACACGGGGACATGCCTAGACTTTATAATTCTCCTAGAATCAGATAATCTGGAAGCTGAACGACAAGACAGCTAGAAATAATAAATGCTAAAACTAAAGTCCAGAGAGATTCACTAAGTTCCACCAGGTCAAATAGTTAATGGAAGGTCATCTATATTTCTGCATGGAGGGTCTAGTGAACAAGGAGAGCTTTGTTTCCAGCTTAGTTTCAGTCCTCTAGCAGGAATAAAAAGGAAATTACAGCAATGATATTCACCAAACCTCTCTAGTACACTACAATACAAGGTATATCTCTTACTGTAAAGTGTTTCAAATCCTTTTTGAAAGTAGACAGCATATATTTAAATATATTTTATTTTAAAATAAGAAAATCAATTATTGATATTGAGGATATAAGTTTTTATTGTATACTTTTTAGATCACTAATAGCAAAAATGAAAACTAAAAACTAATGGTCATCATTTCGTTCTGGTTATTAAGGAAAAAGAAGAGAGAGAATAAAAAAAAGTAAAAGAGCTACCTGGAATGCACATAGTTGTTTAACTATCATCACCTCTGGTTGAACTGGTTCTTCAATTTCACATTCTCTCTTCTATGCATAATGTTTGGGAAAGTACAAAGCCTGGTATATGAAAGACACTTCTAAAAACCACAGAGAGTATCACTTAGTTTCACCACGGGCTGTTATTAAATATCTGTCTCCTCCCTTCCTAGATGCAAGTTTTCCACTTTGCAGCTACTTGTAACAAATATAGCAAGAATTCTACATTCAGTATCTTCATTACAACTCCCATTTGTAACTCACACTACTACAATCTGAAATTCACTCCACTGAAACTGCTCATGTTATGGTCACCAGGAATACATAACTGCCAAATCTAACAGTTCTTTTAGTATGCATTTTACATGGCCTCTATGGCACACACAATTGATTAATCTTGAAACGTTAAAAAATCCATGGTTTTAGTGACACCAATCCTCCTGGTTCTCATTTCCCATTGACCTTTCTTAGTCTCCTTTATGCCCATCCTGTAAATGCTGATGCTCCCCAGGACCCTAACCTCATCTCTCTTCTCACTTTTCACAGTTTTCAAATATATTCAAGTGACACAATACATAATATCTTTTGATATATCTTCCATCAGCTAAGCTAGCAGAAAATGACTACATATTTTATAGATCTACCCCCCAAAAAGCTGTAAAACTATTATACATGACTAGATAAGTCCAAATTGTCCCATTAATATTCTTTTATGGATTTCCCATAGCCGGTCCTTGTTAACAGATACGTGGCAAAAGGCACCACATGCACAAAGTAAGTTTATGAGGAAAGTGAAAAAATTATCACTGATGATCTTATTTTTCTGCACTAGGAAGAGACTCCCTTTACCTTCTTTCACACTAGAAGTATCTGTTTACAAGTCTGCTGACCCTCTCAACAAGAGATCCCCTTCCCTGCCTTTTCATCTTTGCATCTCTAGAAGGAAACACAGATGACTGGGCTAAAACAAGGAGAGTACAGGAGAGAGGAGGATGGGGAGAAAAGTGAGAGGAGAAGAGAAAGGGGAGGGTGAGGAAAGAGAGAGAAGGGAAATTTTAAAGTGCCAGAAGTCTCCTACATCCAAATATTTCATCAGTTATACAAAATCCATTTTTTGCTATTAAAACCAAAAGGCATGGGCATTTCTTGAAAATGTATGTTAGGTAACATAAGAACATAAAAAAGAAATTAAAGAAATAATCTCAGGCTTAAGAGTAGAGAAAAAATCCAAATGAAACAACCAAAAAGCAGTCAAAATAATATACTTCCAATTGTGTGTGTGTGCGCACACACCCATGCATGTGTATCTGCTGACAGCACACAAAAGTAACTAAAATATCTGAAAGTATATGAGGCTATCTGTAGTGTCATCCAAGAGCAGGGCAGGTTTGCCCATGAGGAAGAGATGGTTAATTAATTCAGAAAATGCGCTAGGAATTTGGTATTTGTGTTAACTCAGCTATTGTACACCTAATACCAGAAAAGATCAAAGGTCCAAACTTTTATTGGGGGCAATCAATTATTTTGCTAAAAATGGCAGTCAAAGACTAAAGAGAATAGACTTCAAATTCTGGGGTAATCAAATGTGGGCTGAAACTAGACCAAATTAGAAAACAAATACTTTTCCAACAGAAAGAAACTCCATGACTGGAATAATTTCTAAATTATTTTAAAAGAATGTATTTTTCACTGGTTTGTTTTTAATCATATTATGGAAGCAAAGGCTTTTTTTTAAGTTCAACATACTTTAGAAACCAGAAATTTTGGATGTTTGATGTTAGCTGTCATAATTCTTTAGGACAAAGTCGAAGTTTTCTTCCCCATTTACTACATTCCCAAGGATATAAGTAACAAAAGATAAGTCACTATAGAGAAAAAGGATACAAATAAATTTCTTTTATCTTCCTGGACCTGTCTGGTCAAATTTATAAAAAATATATAAAAATATATATAAATTTATATATATATATATCAAATATATCAAATTTATATATAAAATATAAAATATGTATATGTAAATATATTTAAATAAATATATATAATATAAAAATATTATATAAAAAATAATTTTTCTAAAATTATCCTGAGCATCACCGCATACCAAACATTATGAACTTTTTTAGAGTTCATGAGCAAATGATTTCATTTTATTATCAATACAGAGAGAAATTATAGCTCAAGAAATTATATGTTATTAATGAAACATGTGAAATCTATTCATATATTCATTTGTCACCACTATTAGAATTATTTTAGTTACATGAAATATGCAGTGTGTTAAATTGTATTTTCAATCTATTGAACAAAAGTATCTATATGTTAGTATTACTTTATACTTAGAATACTATTCTTTAAAGTATATTCCTTTTATTTGTATGTAATGGCATCAAATAGGAGCATTCCTAAAAATATTAATTTGTACCTACAATTTGTTTAGCAATGGACAGCAAATTTTCCTCTCCACTGGTCACTAAATTGATATGCACACAAAAAAAATTAAGATTAAGAAAATTTATTTTTGCCTTTTCTCAACAAAATCATAAACTAGCCACATAAATTATCTCATTTAATCTTCACAACAACCCTCTAAGATAGTAATTACCACTATCAACTCAATAACAGCAAAAAAGAAAAGTTCAAGCTCAGAAAAACTAAACTTATCCAAAAGAAAGTAACTTGTAAAGAGAGGTATGGGATCTTCTAATTCTCATACCCTCCTCCACACTGCCACTCTGTCCATCCAAAGTGACCTGACCACTAGGATCCTGTTTCAACAGCCCAAAAGAGGCTCTATTTTCCACTCAGAGAATAAAACTGGAAAAGTCATTACACCAAATAAAGTTTATTAGAGCAAATGCCAACTCTTTAAATACAATCTTTGATTTAAAATTTTTCTAATTGTTAATGTCTTCTAAAATATTTTTTCAAAATCATTAACATTTCTACACTACAAGAAAACAAAGTTTCACATTCACTCATGAGTATAAAGTCTAAAAATAATAAAAGAATTCAATTACATTCTTGGAAATCAACAGCCTCCTAGTTATACAAAATCAAATATCCAGATACATTAAATGTATTATTTCATCTGGTTTGCTAAAGTTAAGAAGACTTTTGGGATCTAAATGAAGTGTAAAGATACACAAACTCTATATAAAATAGATTGATAACTACCTTTGACTTTTAAACATTATTTTTTACTATTAAAATACCAATTGCTATTCCTTTAATTCCTATTTTATTTCTACAGTTCCTCTTCATCCCCCAATTCCTATCAAATCCATCACACAAACGCCTGTGCCTATTGATCAAAAGTTTGAGGACTGGCTCAGTGAATACATCAGTGACCAGCTGTGAGAATGCACTCTAAGCACAGAGAGGCATACTAAGACTGGTAAAGATCACTGCTAAAGCAACTCCGTGTTTAACCATCCAGACTCATCAATATAAAAGCTAAAACTTCAGCCACTCAGAAAATCTAAGTCCTCTGTAAATTTAAGGAAAGTGTTAAGATTAAAAAAAAACAAAAAACAAATCCATGAAACACATGCGTTAGACCAAATAAATATAAATAAAAGAAAAAATTTCCTCTCCATCAGTCAAAGCATCTGTAAACAGAATCACACTTTTACACACCCACACAAACTGGTACCTTTCTAAAACCATTATTATCCCTTTCAGGCAAACGTTGATATACAGTCATGTGTCGCTTAATGACGGGGATACTGCACACCTAGGCTCTATGGTACTAATCTTATGGGACCACCATTGTATATGTAGTCTATCATTGACAGAAACATCGTTACAAGGCACATGACTATACATAAACCTATGTTCTATTTAAATTTTTTATAAATTTATTTTTTATAAATCATAAAGGTTTTTAAATATACTAAAAAGGGGAAAATATTTCAAGGAATTTCATAGTAATTTGGCAAAAAAAAAGCCAGTCCCTAATTTATCTGATTTGAAAAAAGAAATCCCAATTTTCATAAATTAGGTTTGGTTAATGAGGAGATTCTACAACCACTTCTTCAAAGCTTTAAGACATACAGGTTGGAAAGAAGGCCGCTAATTAAATCTCTGGTAGGAACAAGTCACTTAAGAAAGTAAAGGTTCCGAGACAGGAGTTCCAGCTGAAATTCTGGCAAACTATCCAAAAGATCTAACCTTAAGCCTACCATATAAGGCTTCAAGAGCTCTTATCTGCATCCTGGAGCTGGAGTCCTTAGCTTAGAGCAAGTTCACGAATAGTAAACTAGGATTAAGATTGTGGACCCTGCTCTTCGGAAATGAAACAGTCACCATCAACTTATGATTCCAATTAAGTCTATGCTGTGTTCAGAGGTAAGGGAGGTAAACATTCAACTTTGAGGGTTTTGTTTTTTGATTCTGGTTTATTGATCTAAAACTCCATGCATATTTAATATCAAGGACTGCCTTTAAAGCCATGCATATAATAAATGATGGTTAAGAGTGTGGGATTGTTTAGAGAAGTAATTCACAGTCCTGGTTTGACAACTGTCAAGGATGCGTTTTAAGAGGCATCAATCAATTCACTGAAAATTGTCACCACGTGAATTCACTTTAAGTTATGCCATATAACACTTAAGGAAGAAAGATAAAGAAGGATAATGAAAATAAGAAAACAGAATATTTCAATTCCAAATAGTGTGGTCATAAGGGGCTTGGACATGGTTACTGATAATCATCTTTCTAGTCCAATTTTTAATATTCCACAAAAATGTAATAATACAGTATTTAATAACATCATTAGAAAATAAATAAATAAGCTGTTTCTCTCATCTACCTCTTCCCCAAAGACAGTCGTGGTCAAGCAAAAGAAACCAAAAAACCAAGAGCGTTCCAAAGACTCACCTTTTGTTGACCGGCTTTTCATCCTTTTCATAGGGTCGGACAAACCATTTCCCAATCCTAACGAAGTTCTTATCCATTAGGCACCTATAATAATTACATCAAGAATTACTTTTATAGTTTCAATAACAAATTAGCAAGTCACTGAATCAATAATCACAGATGAGATACACCACTGAAAATAAAAAGATCACCATGCTTTCCTCCTATCTAAGTTGTGCCTCACTTCTGTTTCCATGCTGTTTTGTGCACACTGTGTTTCAATGTCAAATCACAGGGTAACCCTTCTGAAGACGTTAAGTGGTGATTGAACTCAATTCACATAACACCAAAAATGCACACTATTCAATTGAAGCAACAACAATATAGACAGCTATGACCAAGTTCACTTGTGTGCAAGCAAATGACAACTATATCATAATTGTGATCTGTCCACTTGTGAGATGCCATCATTTGTAAGCAGTATCCCTGATTTTAAAATATACAAATATGGGAGAAAATGTGCACATTGAAATTGATAAAATACAGTTATCTCTAACATTATTCAATGAGATGACACACGCTTTGTAAGAAAACCTGTCAGAAAGCTGGATGTAACTCTACGCAAGGTTCTACTTACCAGTAAAAGAGCTGTATAGCAATTATTTATTCAATATTCAGGCAATTCTGCATGTGGCTTTTGCCTCTGTAATTTCCACACCATCAAGGAGGATGGAAACAATTCAAGCCTTCACCCAACTCATTACAGATTACACGGGTTAGTAAATGGCAATAGTTTCTGCTGGCCACAATGTAACTCCCCATGGGCAGAGCCAATTTGCAGCACTGCTACATCAAAGAGGCACTGGCGTCAACTGGTTTTATTTTGAAAATGAATTTCTACAACAAAATCTTCCTTGTTCATAATGAAGAAAATCATTTTCAAAGGAACTCAATCTGTTTCCTAAAATTATAAGTTAACTTGCTTTTTAGGCTTAAAGACTACCTAACTCCACTAAAGGTAGAATAGGAAATATGGAATACCCAAAAAGGTGAAAGCACCAAGAAGCAAACCTGAAAAAGCATCTCCACAGTTTATCCCCTACCTAAGACACTTAATTATACTTTTTAGCTAGACTACATATAAATAGATATTTCCATTGAAAAACTCTAATGTTTGACATCAGGTTCCTTCCTCCAATAATACTACCAATACCTAGTACTAGAGTCACTACTACCACCACCACATTTGATTACCAGGCACAGCATATCATTTAATTCTTGTAATAATTATATGAGACAGATGTTACACTGCCAATTTTTACACATGAAGAAGCTGAGGCACAAGTGAGAATGACACCTAGACGGGGTCAAGCAGCTAACTGACAGCAGAGCTGGGATTAAGCCCAGGTATATCTGATCACAGAGCCCGGACACTGAACTATTACCATATACTGACTCTTATGCTGTCACATTTCCTCAATTCCTTCCTCTTTCTTAAAATCCTGATGCATCTTGTAATTGATGGGTCTATTTAACGTTTCTTTAATTCTGTAAACAATGCTATTAAATTGAAGGTATGTCTTAAAATTGATACTTCTTAGAATAAAAGCAATAGGGCATGTAATAGGTACAGAATTACATCAAACACTAAACACTGTCTTCTAATGACATATCCTCCCTTAATAAATACCTCCCTTAATAAATACCACTTTAAATATTTACTCTTTCATAGATGTCCTGAGGGTCACAATTCAAAAGAATCATTTATTCAATAACAGAGAAAACAAGAGGAATTTACAGTTTATGGACAGAAAAAATCCAAGGCTTTAGACAGTATAATATAAAAGATAACAGATAAAATATCTCTGACTAAAGAGGACAATGTGTAAAGTTTGTTTCAAAATCCTTGTCCTTCTATTAAGTAAAAGCGACAAATTCTATTTGCTGACTTCATTCCAGAACAAACAAACGGGGAGCTGAGGGCTGGAGGACCAGCACTTAGCCAAGACCACTCAAGGACAAGGGCGAAAGGCAAAAAGCTAATGAAAATGCTATCTGCGAGTCTAACTCTCTGTGCTACTATCTCCTGGAGTTCCCACTGCAGATCATATTTCTTTGTCAGGCAATGTCAACAAAAGGTTATCACTAATACACAAAACAGTCATGGAAACTACTGATCCTTCAATCTGAAACCATCTGGATCCAAATGAGAGTCATAAATGACTTATGTGACTTTCAACTGCTAATCAGTTTCTATGTGATCAGTAATTTCCTACACATTCAAAGGAAAACATAAGAACACAGAATTGCATTGGATGAAGTCATGTTTTTACTCAGTTTTCTAAGTACTGGATTTGCAACTGACTTATCTCTGCATAAGGGAGCAGTCAGTCATGTCGTCAGCAGCAATACGGCAGAAAGTCAGCAAAATCACCAAGTACCTCAGAGGAGGCTGGGACCAAATTAGTCAAGTTGCTGAGTACTGTGCTCCCTTTCTCTGCCCTGCCCCCCAACCCAATAGAGAATAATTGCTCAGTTAGAAGTAGAGATGAGTAAGTATGAGGGCGAAGTTTCTTTTTGCTCAAGAAGCAGGTAAAAAGAACTCAGCAACGATCACTATCAATTTCTACATTCTTCAATCACTTAAGTCTCAACTCCGGCTGGTCCAAAAAACAAACTTCACTCTCTTTCTCTCTCTCTCTCTCCAAAAAACAAACTTCACTCACTCTCTTCCTTTCTCTCTCTCTCTCACTCTCCCCCCCACCACACACACACACACACACACACACACACACACACACAGAGATACAGATACACACAGATCCTCCAAGACTAGGCAGTACAGAAAGTATTTCCACCTCATGTCTTGTACTTTGTCATGGGAGGAAATGAGAGAGGAGTGGGTGTGTTTTGCTAAGGAAGACAGTTCTACCACACGGGACGATGCTGGCTCAATAGCAGACTATACTGAGGTACTAAGCCCTTGGTTCTCAATCATTTTTGGATCATGATTCTATGGTAAAAATAATCTAATAGAAGTTATTATAGACTCTTTCTCCTGAAAAATGCATGCAAGAGTAAAACACTGCATACAATTCCACAGGGTTGGTGAACTCTCTGAGGCAGATCCTAGATTAAGAACCTCCGTAATCAATACTACCATTAATCGCTACTAACCCTGCTTTGGCCTGGAATCCCTCTCTTGTCCCACTCTATCCCTTCCTCCTCTCATTTAATTCTGTTCATCTTTCCCGTCCCAGATCAGCCTGCACGGTACTCTAACATCTACAAACCAGCACTTTCACCACCAAGTTGTAATGATTGATTTCTATGGCTTTTGTCTCCCAAGAAACTATGAGCCATTTGGGGGCAGACACGGCATCTATCTTACACACTGACAATATTGAACAAATATTTAAATGTCTGTTATGTTATATGCTTTATATTCTGCTCTATATTAGAAGGTGCTCAATCTGAGAAATGAATGCTATACACCAAGGAGTGTTTTCCTATTCAGCTATAATATTGTTAGTCTTCTTGTTTGTAACCACTATTCATGGACAGCACCATACTGTTAATTTTCTTGTGTGTATGTGTTTTCCCTAGTGAGACACTCAATGCTTGAGGAAAAAGATCTACATGTTTCATTTTTTTATAGCCCATCACCTCTTACTCCAGACTAAAATCATAGTAGATACTCAACACGTCGGGAATCACATAAATGCTAAAAATGTTCTGGAAGACCAGCACTTCTGCCCAGATGCTTTCAGTCTATGTGAAGAACAGAATTAAGCAAATCTTTTTAAGAGAGATAATTCTAAGATATAAAAACTAAAGAACATCAGAAATATAATTTCCCCTTTTTATACTCTATTTTATTATTTTTGAGGGATGAATTTTATATTTAATTTGACAAATAAATAAACCTAGCAGACATACTCCGTGTGCCAAAAACTGCTTCAAATCAACGTCAGTTGATAGTGCTAAGAATATATTATCAGTTAACCCTGGTTGTCCACTCAGTAATCCCAATCATTATCATTGAGATTTTCAAAACTACCTTACTATTAAGGTATGATATAATTCTGTAAAGTAGTACAATATTATTTAGCACGATCACTAAGTGATTCCACATTTATAAAACATTCCTTAAGCAACAGTTCTAGGAAATAATTTCTCTTTAGAAATGATTCCCAGCCCCCTACCACCTCCCAGAAATCACTGTTTCAAGAAGAAAAGAAACAGCTGCTAAAAAATGAAAATGAAATCAGGTTTTGTGTGTGTGTACACATAATGTTTCTGTGTCATGTCATATGGCTCTAAATAATTAACTACAAGAGCAACTTGACTCCGAAGTTGGCAAGCCCCAATCTCTAATCCCAAAGCCATGGGCAGACCTGATGTATGATTACAAATGCAACACCAGGAGCCCACAGCCTAACTCAGCAAGCCATTTCCCAATAGGGAGTTGGTAGTTTTAGAAGGGAGCCACAACAGCCTCTGGCTCCTTCTGTGTCCCACAAATTATGTAAGTATGACAGTTTTCATAGATTAAAAAGTCCAAGGATAGTGTTCCTCTACCACACCCTTAACCAAACTGCACCTTAGTGTTATCAGCTACTTAGAGAGCTGCTCAGATAGACTAAATTTTATATAACTTCATACCAGTACATCTTCACCAGCATCAAAGCCCTTACCTTACCACTCCAATATCAATCAAACACATATGCAAAGAAGTCCCCTTCCTAGAAACCGCAGTGCTCCCAATTCCCAACCAAATAAAAGAAACCCACATAATTTAGGGGCTGAAAAAGTCTTTTTCAACTGATCCCTTCTATCTTCATTACTTTGGGTTTCTACTGTGCTCTAGGGGATGCTGTCTCCTCTGGTCAAGCAAACTCTATTATTTCCATCCTTTCCAAAATCTCTGTAAGGTTAGCTTTTTTGTAGGCCTAGCCTCACCTTAAATGTCTATTCAAACTCAATTCCAAAGAACCATATCTCTCCTCTAGTTTCAAACTTTTAGTGTCTAATCCCATTCTCCAGCCACAAAAAAAAAAAATCTTAATTTTTTAAAAATTTAAAGTCTTAATCCTTTCCCTCTCCTAAAAATATTAAATACACAGATAGAGATATAAATTGATCAGTCTTAGGGTGAACATGTTTCTTTCTAGACATTTACAATTAGTTTTATGCTTTCATTCACTTGTGTCTATAAGGTTTGTAGTGTCTCTTCCTTTAAAGCATATGCTCCTTAGGTCTAAAGACTCATTTTCTTACTTCCTTTAGAGAACTGCACACTGTCACAATTCAATAAAATGAGAATTTACTGATTACTCATTTCCTGCTCCTACTATCACATCATACCCAGGGACTCTCACTGTTGCGATGTTACATCATCATTTCTTCAACTATGGCTGTACCTACCACCATGCTCTACTGGATGTATTTATTATTTTGAAATCTTTGAGGCACCACATTCAAGAACATTGCTCATTTACCCTCTGAGGATCACCTCTATTGGATCACAATATAGGACATTGAAAGCTAGTAATTTACAAATATGTTACAGTCATGCGCTGCATAACGACATTTCAGTCAACAATGGACTACATATGCGACAGTGGTCCCTTAAGATTAGTACCATGTAGCCTAGGTGTGTAGTAGGCTATACCATCTAGGTTTGTGTAAATACACTTTATGATGTTCGCACAACGACAAAATCATCTAACGACGCATTTCTCAGAATATAACCCTGTCATTAAGCGACGCATGGCAGTATGGTTATCATAATTATAATTCCAATTTTCTTCATGTTATTTTTACTGTACTTTTCCAAATGAGTCTCTTCACTCTAAACACCAACTCTTGGCAAACGAAGAAGCTCTGGGCCAAAGGCAATTTCGCAGCCGTGTTATAAACTACCGTGGGGTGAATATGCTGACGATCCATGAGGAAAGCAGCACCAGTGGACTACCCTGAAGAGCTGTTACGTTTTACAAATGTCAAGTACCCACAGATTAGTCTCCCTAAGTGAGCATGGACAGGGTAGAGCATAACAGCTTCCAAAGACCCATGTAATCTATTGTGTACAAATCAATGATTTGCATTTTAGAGGAAAAAAAAATACCTTTCCATCAAAATCAGCTTGTGTGTTTTATTCTAAAAACTTAAGAAAATTAAAGTATACTACCACACATAACACCAACTTGACAGCATTATGCCAGACATTTTAAGTACTTCTACAAAGGTACAAAAGCAAGATTTTCATAAGTCTCATATGTGGTGCAAATCACTGAGGCAATCATAAAAAACTCTGGGTGATATGAACTGCACACATTTCCTGGCTTTTTTTTTTTTAAGCTTTTCAACCCAATGTTTCACTTCATTTAGATAGAATTAGGTGACAACAACATGGCACAAATTACAATAACATAAGAGTAATAGTCATTAAATCTGCAATACTAAAAATGCCAAATGAAGACACTCCTGAAAAAAGATTGCAGGTTTTTGTTTTCCATAATCTGTTCACAGTCAAAAGTACTTTTCCATTAGTGAGGAGCGTGAGACAACCTAAACTTAAAATACAAAGTGTAACCTTTGAGAAGTTCATTATAAATACATAACAAAATCCCACTAAATTGCAAAGACTGATGAAGAACAATCTGAACCAGTGCACTATTAGAAAAAGAGAGAGAGAGAGAGAAATGGGGGACGGGGGAAGAGTCAAGTCAAATTAGCAGAGATTCTATATATAAGCAAAAACCAAATTAATGGTATTTTATTATCCTGGGCATTTTGCCAAAAAGGGATAATCAATCATTAAGAAAATATGAAGCACACTTACTTTCTCAGAAGAGAAGAAAAATAAGCATGACTGCATGATCTGAAACTATAAAATATAGAACCTAATCACTCAGATACTGAAATTCTGACTAAGAAATCACAAGTGAATAAAATACCAAAAGAAGCCAATATGCTCAAAGTTTTTAAAAACATGTACAAAACATGTGTTTTAGAAACATATCTGTGTTTTAGTAATATTACCAGCACCTGTCTGGAGGATAGATTATTACAAGGGAGAAGACCTCAATGAAGAGGTGTGGTAGACTGTACCCTTTTCCCAAATATGCACTATCCCTCCCTGCCCGACTGACATCAAGGTTGGCCATGTGACTGTGGTACCTCCCACTGATGGATAATACTTTCTCATCCATTTGACTTTAAGGTTGGTGGTAAACATCTTGGCCAACAAAATATGAGCAGAAATGGCATACACCACTTCTGAACAGAGGCTTCAATGGGCTATTAGGTATTTTGCCTTTGCTCTTTGCTGTCTACCAGGAACTCAGCAAGTCTTTGAGGGGGCTACTCCACCAACATGATTCCTGCCTGGAGAGAAGAGGATATAGGGCAGTGCTGCAGTAAATGAATCACACTGGACTAGCACCATGAGCAAGAAATAAACTTGAATTGTTCTAAGATAGTAAGATCTTTCAGGTCTTTTGTTAGTGCAGCATAACTAAGTCTAACCTGATTGATGAAAGAGGCCACTGCAATACTTCATGAAACACTTATGAAGTTTTAAAATAGGCCAGTAGCGGGCCGGCCCTGTGGCTTAGCGGTTAAGTGTGCGCGCTCCGCTACTGGCAGCCGGGGTTCGGATCCTGGGCGCGCACCTACGCACCGCTTCTCCGGCCATGCTGAGGCCGTGTCCCACATACAGCAACTAGAAGGATGTGCAGCTATGACATACAACTATCCACTGGGGCTTTGGGGGAAAAAAAAATAAATAAATAAAATTATAAAATAGGCCAGTAGCAATCAAAATGAAGAGAACAGGACTGATTAGAGGGATATCTGGAGGGCTGGAGGAAGGGGGGAGAGGGGTTCAATATTATATGATAAGAACCACAAAGAAGAAAAAAAAATTAACTCAGAGGACCAAGATATTAAACAGGCTACCACAAGGAAGTAGGATTAGACGAATTATATATGACCCCCAAAGAACAGAATTAAGATAAAGAAATGAGGGCCTGGCCTGGTGGCATAGTGGTTAAGTTCATGCACTCTGCTTCGGCAGCCCGGGATTTGCAGGTTTGGATCCTGGGCACAGACCTACACACCCCTCATCAAGCCATGCTGTGGGGGCATCCCACATACAAAACAGAGGAAGATTGGCACAGATGTTAGCTCAGGGCTAATCTTCCTCAGCAAAAAGAGGAAGACTGGCATCGGATGTTAGCTCAGGGCCAATCTTTCTCACTAAAAAGAAAAAAAAAAAAAGAAATTTAAGTTACAAGGGGACAGATTTCTGCTCAGTATAAGGAAGACTTTCTTCCTAACAATGAGTACTGAAGATGAAAAGAACTCCTTTGGGAAGCTGTGCTCCCATAACCAGAAGTATTCAAGGAAAGGGATAGATGACCACATAAAAAGGATATTATAGAATGGGATTCCAGAAGTAGCTGGGTAAATAGACTAACTGACTTTTAAGGTTGTGTCCAACTCTCAGAACAGTAATATCAATACTTCTATTAGCTGATATTAACAGCAGTCAACCATTTATTGAGCTCTTATAATGAGAAAAGTATTGTGCT
The DNA here is from genome assembly GCF_057802395.1 of Ceratotherium simum simum. Classification (NCBI taxonomy): domain Eukaryota; kingdom Metazoa; phylum Chordata; class Mammalia; order Perissodactyla; family Rhinocerotidae; genus Ceratotherium; species Ceratotherium simum. Next base: position 18,814,997 of record NC_141934.1, on the reverse strand, counting down.
GAGCAAAACAATCCTTCACCATTTTATAGGTAAAGAACAGGGGCTCAGCGAGCTTAAGTCACTCGCCCAAGTCATATAGTTATTTAATTGGCAGAGCTAAGTCCCAAACTATCTCCTGTCTCTGAAGGCAGTGAAGAAATGGGCTTCTAGAAATATGTGCTCCTGTAAAGATATAAAATTAAAGCCAGATATGTTAGCTTCTGTCTGACACCTTGATGGAAAATGCTCTTAAGTGAGAAGCAGTGAGGTTTTTCCCTTAATGGACAGATGACATTAGCTAGATATACACAATATAGTGTATGCAAATATTGAAGAGTTATAGAAGAAATGAGTAAATGAAAGACAAAATATATGAAGTCACATTACCTCAGAATTTAAAATATTCTACACAGCATCAATTCAGTATTATCTCAGCACCAATCAATTGCAACAAAATATGAAATTAACTTATTCTGCATGAAGTTTACAATGTTACCTTAATTTCTGTAGTGAAATTATTTTTTTAATACACTAGTGCAGTGACTCATCATTCGGTATACACTACTAGAGTATACCACCACCTTTTGGAAAGAGGATCAATTTATATGAATCCTGCTTAGCTGTAACTGAGAGCTTCCCAAGGTAGTTAATGGAATTTTCTTTTAATTAAACAAATCCATATGCTTAAAAAAATAAAAAGTAGAAATAATAAATCACTTGTACCAGCTTTGTTAATATGCAAACTAATAAAAAAATGGTGCAGGAAGCAGAAACACCCTTCAAGTGGTACACTGCTTGATGATCTGTTTCAATAACCTCAATTCTGGCTTTCACGCTAGAGACTCAAAACACCCACACTGGGACGCCAAGTTGATCTTATCTGAGTAGAAATGGAAAGGCATAAAAGAAAATTGCCAGGAATAAGAGAGTAAACTGTATTTCAATAAATTTAGGTTATAAACACATAAATAAGTTACAGCAAGTGGTCTAAGCTATGGGAAGAACAACAGGGCAAGCATGTACTACCAAACCAGTTTCTGGTGACAATGAATCAAGAAGCTAAAAGCAACCATTAAAAATGTTTCCCTGCCCCATGAGGAGGGTAATTTTCATTCACAGAACACACTTACTTAAAGTTTGAACATTATTTCAAAGGACAAAAGTATTACAATTTTTAAAAAGAATCTCAACGCGTCCAATCTAACTGTAGAAAGGGAGCTAAACAGCTTGACTACTATTTTCTAAAAGAAACAATGTTTTATTTGTTTCAAAATAAACTCTTACAGGAAGATTCAAATCAAAGTATGCAAAATAATAAATTTATGGGGAAAAGGAATTAATAACTATTGAACATTAACAATGTCAAGTACTATGCAGCACACATCATATACATCATCTAACAAAAACTCAAGAGGCACAGTATCCTGCACATAATTTAAAGGGCGCTAAGGCTTAGTGAAGTTAGGGTATCCGGGCAAGTAAGAGACCCTGAAATCAAACCAAGGTCTAACCCAGAGTTCTTCAGAACTGTCCCAAGCTTCATTCCATGACAGACTGCACACATCACAATTAACTTTCTTATAAAATAATAACTCAACTTGACCTGGGCTTCAGTTTTTATCACAAATTCTGAACTCATGAGCACAGAGTAAATGAATTATCTGCATTTCTCTTCTCTCCCAATTCTTCTGCTCTTCTAATTTTCTCCCAACAAAGAAATATTTTACTATTAAAACACAAAAGACTGAAAAGAATGCAATTCAACCACACATTAGTATTTTTCTGACAAGAATAAAATTTGATATAAAAAACTACACAGTAAGCTATAATATTTAAAAATATGTACTTTGTTCCATATACATTAAAAATTTTATGTAAAAAGGACTGTGTTTAAAGGTACATTACTATACAGATAAAAGAGCTTTAGTCTGGCATAGGATTATGGAAACAGTAAATTTTCCACATTTTCCTGAAATGGCTTTGTGTGTACTTTTGTTTTATTTTGCAGTGGGAGAGAGAATTACCAAACATTTGGAATACCTAAGAGTACTCAGCTCTTAAAATCAATGCCTCTAAAAGTATACTGCTCTTAGTAACAGATGGCCTCTAGGTCTACTCCAAATCACAGAGGTAGGAACTAAAGTTCAGAATGAAAATAGATAAATTTGGTGGGAAAAGTCTTTTGGAGTGACTTAAATGATGACACTTCATCAACTGTAGCTTAAGAATCCCAAGCAGTGGGCCGGCCCCGTGGCTTAGTGGTTGGGTGCGTGCGCTCTGCTGCTGGCGGCCCGGGTTCGGATCCCGGCTGCGCACCGACACACCGCTTCTCTGGTCATGCTGAGGCCGCGTCCCACATGCAGCAACTAGAAGAATGTGCAGCTATGACGTACAACTATCTACTGGGCTTTGGGGGGAAAAAATAAATAAATAAAATCTTAAAAAAAAAAAAAGAATCCCAAGCAGTGATATTACCCTAGATATTAGCTTGGATAAGAAACTTCATGGTACTAGAATGTCCTTTCAGCTTGGATCACCTACAAGTACTATATACAGACTCAGGAAGAGAAGTGAAAAAAGCTTTTCCCATACAAGCTCTTAATTAACCCATCCTTTCTCAACTATTTCTCCCCTTAAAACGCCATCCAGAGCCTGGGAAAATCCTGTTATGCCAGAAAGTAAGGAGACAGGCAAACAATGATGAGGACAGTTCAAAAAACCATAGGAGCCACCATGAAGGGGCTTCCCCCAGCCAAGTCTGAAAAAACTTACACATCACAATAAACGATAGTATTGCCTTATAATCCAGTAAGTAAAATAAGGATCCATTTTTCCAAATTTATATAGATAGAAAGATTAAGGGAAATAGATAAATACATACATACATGGGAAAAAATGAAAAGCTCTTCCTTACAATAGAATGCCAACTAATAAAAGTAGAAGAAATGGTGGCATTTGAAAATTAACATTACAGCCACAATAGTAATAACTGATTTAGACAAGGACCACCAACAGTTGCTAAAACAAGTGAGTCAGAATTTGAAAACAAACAGGATTATTACACGATCTCATTGGATCTAGCCATAAATTACTTATTAATTACAAAGAGAGAATTAACAAATATCATAGTTAACAAGTACTTATTAATTTACAGTGGAGAACCTAGCAAAACAACCACCTCAAACAAGTGATCAACAATGTTAACATCATTAATAATGGAACATTGAAATCCCGGGCCTCCTGCTATGATACCCTGAGAAGGATACAACATCACTTCTATGAAAGTATTCTTACTAAAAAGCATAACCTGAATCTCACCATGAGGAAACTATCTCAAATTGAGCAACATTATATAAAACATATGGCCTGAACTCATCCAAAACGTCCATGTCAAGAAACAAAAAGAAAGCCTAAGGAATTCTTCAAGACTTAAAGAGACATGAAAACTATATAAGGTACGAACATGGACTAGATCTTGGGGGAGGGGAGTTAAACCATAAAGGACATAATTGGGACAACTGATAACATCGGCTGAACTATGGATTAGACAAAGGCATTTTATCACTATTAAATTTCCTAATTTTCATAATTGTACTGTGCTTATACGAGAGGATATATTTGTCCTTAGAAAATGTACACCTAAATACTTAAGGGTTAGAAAAGAACAATCTCAATTGTGCAAATGACTCTCAAGTAGTTCAGGGAATAAATTTTAAAAAATACACACACACACACACATTGGGGAAGGTGAGAGCGTGAGCAATCACACAAATTACAAAGCAAATTGGGCAAAAGAAAAACTATTGGTGAATCTGAGTAAAAGGAAATTATAAGTTCTTTGTGCTATTCCTGAAACTTCTCTCAGTTTGAAATTATATCAATATAAAAAGAAACAAGAAATCTGTATAATTTTATTTTTATAAAACTGTATGTGAAAGCATTTTGAGCATTCCAGGACACCTCCGAGTCTCCAGCATGATACTTAGGTGTCTCAACATCACTGTGATGCTGCTCCTTCTCTTACCTTTCTAACAGATTGTGGATCGCTTTGAAGAGCAGCGTCCTACATTCATAGGAAAGGCCATTTTCCCAGAGTCCTTCTTCCACAACTGAAAAAAACAAAACAAAACAAAACAAAAAAATGAACCAGTAAGCAGAGCATCCAAAAAAATAAAAAATGAAAGAAACTTTTAAAACATTTTTCTAAAGCAAAGTTAATGAGTTAATTTAAATAACTTAAATTATCTCACACTGAAACAGAGAAACCATGTTAAATACTTGCCCCAAGTCATAAAGTACTTATGTTCAGAAGGAAATAACTGTTTCAATTTTAGCATCTTTGAAATATAGGCATGGTACAATCCCCCTCCCAAAAAGGTCTTTCCAACCTGCTTCTTCGAAATTTGAAATCATTCAAAATCCTCAAATTAATCTTTCTACCTAATAATGTGACAAAGACTAATTTTTTTTTCCTTTTGTGAGGAAGATCAGCCCTGAGCTAACATCCATGCCAATCCTCCTCTTTTTTCTGAGGGAGACTGGCCCTGGGCTAACATCCATACCCATCTTCCTCCACTTTATGTGGGACACCACCACAGCATGGCCTGACAAGCGGTGTATCGGTGCACGCCCGGGATCCGAACCCAGGCCGCCAGCAGCGGAGCAGGTGCACTTAAATGCTATGCCACAGGGCCGGCCCCAAGACTAATTTTTTTAAAGTTCTATTTAAAGGTAACAAAAATGTCACAAATTAACATTAAAGTTATCATATGTATTTTCAGAGGGAAAATCAAAAGGAAAAATATCCAAAAACGTCAGAGTTACAAAAATTTCTTTAAGTGTTTTGTAGACGGTATCTGAATAGGATTTTAACGACATGATTTCAGGGAAAATGTCAGGAAATTAAATCTTAATATAACATCAAATTTATTTCCTTAACTCATAATTTCATTAATGTTTGACATTTTGGGAAATAGTGTATTTGCCTTTGAAATATGTTATAACACTGAGCCACAAGTAACTCTAACACCAAGAGAACCCAACAGACTAACAATGTTCCATGCATTCCTAACATTCTTTTCGTATATAAAAAGATATATAACACCCTAGACGGGTAGGTAGGTAATTTTCTTTTAAATTATATTACTTCAAGATAGCAAAAAATTGGAAGGATGAAAACAGCATTTGCAGAAGAAAATTTCCTCTCCCTTTTACTTGTTATCTTGACATAAGCACTCACCAGAGAAAATTTTGACTGAGAATTAAAACACATGTTAAATCCACAATTTATTTTTAATGCTCTTACCATACCAACTGACATCTCAAAATGTATCTCCACATTCTCCAATCAGATAGAATTTGAAAAGTGTATTAACATTCATGGGTTTTATCTACAGGACTTTCTTTAAATGATAAAACTGGATAAATATTTTTTTCTTGGTAAGTCAGATAACTTTATTTTCCTGCCTATGTGGTTAATCATGATTTACAAAATTTTCCCAAAGCAACCTCTGTCAGAAACATTTTATGTTATTTATAACTAGAGAAATAGAAATAAAGTATAGCAAATTGTAAACAAATACTCCTGCTAGCAACAGACTGTCTCTGTTCAAGACAAAACATCCAAAAGTTTTCTACAACCCTCTGGAGGTGTCATGAATCTCCATTCTCACACATTTACCTTCTGGGTAGAGCTTTTCCTGAGTGAGAAAGAAAGCTAACATTTCAATAAAAGGAACACCCCATATTAATTTGCTTTTCTTTCCTAATACGTTTCAGTGACTCTAAGACACCATCAATTTTAAGATGCACCATTATTTTATATATCACTGGGAGTGGAGGAATGGGGGGAGGCGGGGAGCTGCCAACTCAACTATAACATGGCTCTTACCACTTAGGATTTTTAATTTGCAATTATTTAAAGAGCTCCTTTAGATTTATTGAGACATTTTTTTTCAAATATCATTATTGTACATACATAAAATGGATAATACAAGCAAAAAAAAATAAGTTAAAAATTCTTAAAACTTCATCAACATTCAAAGTCCAACTCTTCTGAATCACTCTTCAACTCAGTCACTGGTGTCAGTGTTTTTCTACATAATAGTCTTTTGTGCCATAAAGAGTGTTGGTGATGCAGTATTTGTTAAAAGAGTGTCCCACTCTTCAAGATTTTTTCCAAGTTGGTAACACCTATTCTGCACATTTTTAAAAAACTTTTTATAATTAAAATATTCAAACATACTTTAAAATAGAATAACAAGCTCCAATAAATTCCTAAACCAAATTATCAACACTGTGTCATCTGCTCCAACCACCCTGCTTTCTTTTCGTCTTTCTTTTCATTTTTCTTGATATAGTTTAAAACAAATCCCACTGCTAAGTACTTCAGTGTACATCAAATCAGAATCTAAACAAGGTCTATCAATTGCCTCTCAAGTTCTCTATCTTAAGTCTCCTTAGTCTACAACAGCTCATCTCCTTTTTTCAAACATGCCAATAAGTTATTAAAGAAACTAGGTTAGTTGTCTTACAGAATACCTCACATTCACGTCTAACTGCTTCCTCATGATATCGTTTTTTCATGCTAGTGCTACTTTGACCTTAACAGAACATACCAAAGGAAAGGTCTCAGATAACCACAACTCTTTATTTCTTCCTCAAATGGTCCTCAAATACTTTGTTAACTGAAATGTTGAAGGGTTATAGCAGTCCCTTCATGCACTGTGAAATACTAAACACGTCCGAGCACGCAAAGGCAATGCCAACTACATGCATCACAATTTTAAGATACCATTATGATTTTACTCTGATTTCAATAATTTTAAAATAGGTCTTAGAATTGATTTTTTCTCTTTGAAAAAAATCTTAAAAGACTAATTACAAAAAATCTACGACAAACATCATAATGTTAAAAGACTGAATATTTTCCCCCTAAAATCAAGAACAAGACAAGAAAGTCTGCACCCACCACTCCTATTCCACGTTACAGTGGAGGTCTTAGCCAGTACAATAAGGCAAGAAAAGAAATACCAGGCATACTAATTGGAATGGAAGAAATAAAACTGTCTTTATTCACAGATGACATGACTATTAGCAAATCCTAAAGAATCAACAAAAAAAACTATTAGAACTGAAACTGAGTTTAGGTAGATCACAGCATACTAGGTCAACAGACACAAAACAATCATATTTCTGTATATTGGAATGAACATTTAGAAATCAAATTTTTTTAAGTACCATCTACAATAGCACCAAAAACCATGAAATCCTTGGATATAAATCTTACAAATTATATGCAGGATCTACATGCTGAAAACTACAATACTGATGAAAGAAATCAAAAAGACATAAATAAATGCAGAGGTATATATTGATTGTGGACTAGAAAAATCATTATTATTAAGATGTCAATTCTTTCCAAACCAATCTAAAGTCAACTCAATTCCAATCAAAATCACTGCAGGATTTTTTATAGAAATCGAGAAGTTGAGTCTACATATTTATATGAAAAAGCAAAGAAACTAGAATAGCCAAAATAATGCTGTAAAAGAAAAATACAGTTGGGAGACTTACACCATCTGATTTTTAGACTTACTATAAAGCTAGAATAAACAACATAGTATAGTATTAGAGTAAGGACAGATATACAGATCAACAGAACAGAATAGAGAGACCAGAAACAGACTCACAAATATATGGTCAATTAATTTTCAACAAAGGTGCAAAGGCAATTCAGTGGAGAAAGAACAGTCTTTCCAACAAATGGTGCTGGAATTGATGAATATCCCTATGCAAAAAAATGAGCCTCAAACCCTACCTCACAGCATATAGAAAAATTAACTCAAAATGGATCATAGAACAAAATGCAAAACCTAAAATTATAAAACTTTGAAAACATAGGAGAAACTTTTATAAGCTTAGGTTCAGTAAAAATTTCTTAGCTATAACACCAAAAGCATGATCCATAAAGAAAAACTGTTAAAGAGAGCTTCACCAAAATAAAGAACTCTGTTCTTTAAAAAGTTTGGAAGAGTTACATTAAGCTATAGAAAAGACAAGCCACAGATAGGGGATAAGCACAAATCACATATCCAACAAGGACTTGTATTCACAATATGCTATTCTTAAAAAAAAAAAAAAACAAAATTCAACACTACCAAAAAAAATTTAGAAAATGGACAAAAGATTTGAACAGATATTTCACCAAAGAACATATATGAAGGGCAAATAAAAACATGAAAAGATGCTCAAAACATCACTAGTCATTAAAAAAATGCAGATTAAAATCACAATATCAGTCATTAGCACAGCTTTAAAGAAAAACTGAAAATATTAAGTGCTACTGACCATACAGAGTAACTAAAACTGTCATGTACTGCTGATGGGAATGCAAAAACAGTATAGCCACTTTGGAAAAGTTGACTTTGGCAATTTTTTCTAAAGTTAACCATACACTGGCCATACAGCCCAGCGATATCCCTCCTAGGTACATATTCAAGTAGAGTTAAGGACTTATATTTACATGAAAAACTGTAGCAAATGTTTATAGTTGTTTTTATCATAATTGACAAAAACTAGAAACCACCCAAATGTCCCTCAACTGGGGAAAGGACCAACAGTAGAAAATCCATACAATGCGATACCATTCAGAAATAAAAGGAACTACTGATACACTCAAAACATGGATGAACGTCATTATGCTAAGTGAAAAAAGCTACACTCAAAAACCACATGCTGTATGATTCATTTATATGACATTCTTGCAAAGGCAAACTTAAGGTAATGTAAACTGCTCAATGGTTTCCAGGGATAGGAGTGGTGGGAAGAGTTGATAACAAAGGGACATGGGAAATTTAGGGGTTGATGGAACTGTTCTATATCTTGAATGTGGTGGTGGCTACATAACTGTGTACACTTGCCAAAACTCATAGAACTAAACACTAAAAAACAGTAAAATTTACTCTCAATCTTTTACTGTTCTTATTTACATAAACTTATTTTAATATTGGACAAAGCTTCCAGACCTAAGCCATCATGAATATGCTTAAATTGAATTTTTATATTTTTAGTGTTGAAAATGAGAACAGGGTGTGAGTCAAAAGGACTCCTACTCTAAACGTGTGTACACTTAAACATGATTGTTTTTATCCAAAGGATGTGGTGTCTGGTTAATCTTCTTCCATAAATTATTAAAAGAAAAAAAAATAAATAAATAAAAAACAACAGTTTCAGCAACAAGAGATTACAGACCCAAGGGGCCCTTCCCAACAGCAAAATATAATATTAGTTATATTATGTACTTCATATTAAATACTGTAAATAATACAATATAACAAATAACAAATACAATATTTCTTAAAATATTTTTGTTTTTAAATAAATTTGAAAAAGTGTCTTTATTAATAATACTTTTATATGGCAATTTTCATATCTTCCTTTATATTATAAAAATGTATAGTATTATATAAATTAATATAAAGTTTAGGCACCAACTTAATAGAAAACAAGGAAGAAGGTAATAAAGAAAAAACTACATTAAGCTCTTGATTAAGGAAAATACACTAAAGCTTAAAAAACAACAGAAATTTATGAATTATCCTACAAGTTAACCAGTAAAATTTAAAGTATAAGTCAGCAAAGGTAATTAAAAATGGTACAGTGTTTGGACTTTATCAGAACATTTAAATTTCATAAGTCTTACATATTTTATTAAGATTCAAGAGCAGTCAATAACTTACCAGAAGTCAACAACTGTGATCAAAGATTAACCACTCTAATAAATACTATCAATTTAGGCCATGAATTTCAGGATAATGCATTAATTTGCTAACTCTTTTAATTTACTGTCTATATATAGCAAATACACTTATGGAAAGGAACATAAGTCAGACCATATTTTATATCTTATCTACTTCATGCACAGAATTTCCAGAAATACAAGAGTGATGTGTGTTTCAATGAATCTGAAAAATTCCAAAGTAAGTTAAATCTAGACTGGCATTTTTGGAATCTAATAATAGATATTTGGCCAACATTCACTGGACAACAGTTCTTGGCTGTTATGCCTCAAACACCAGGCTAGAAATTAAGAACACTCTCCAAAAGCTAACACAGATTTGCAAAACCACTGTGAAACACAAACTACTTTGAAAACTTTGCCGAAGTATACTTTGCCGAACAGCTATCAAACATAAACAGTCTTTCATTTTAAAATAATAAAATAAAGTAACTAATAGTCAAGGTTGATTTTCTATCCAGAAAACAATCTTTCTCATTTTCTGAGGCTTTATTCTATGTGCCAAGCTTTGAACCACACACTAAATATAAATGAGTTGGGGCGGGGGGGGCGTACTTTTCACCACAACACTATGAAAAGGAGTAAAGGAAACGTGGCATTCACTCTTGCCACTCAGCATCTCATTTCTTCGATCACTGGAAATTGCCTATTTCATGAGCTCTGGTTGGAGTCAAAGATGGTCACCCCTAACAGCAGCTGAAAATACTGATTCTCTTTTCCATCCTCTCCTACAACATGGACAAAGATATATATCCTAAACTCCGCTAGATGCTCCTGTACCACACCTTTGACTCTGTATCTAGCGACACAAAAGCAAGTGGAAGGAGAGATCTTTCTGTCAGCACTGGAAATAGAGGCTGCAAGATCAAGTTTCTGGTGCTAAAGTAACAGAGGTACTGCAGCATCTAATGCTTGGTGGTGATACTACTAGTTTTCTCATCAAACGAATACTGCAGCACTGATCCTAAAAGTGCCAAGTACTGTGAACACTCGATATTCTTTTAGTAAATTCCTTTTCTTAGTTTGCAACTAAGATCTCTGACCGATACAATTTATTCTCATCTCCATTTTATAAATGAGAAAACTAAGGCTTAAAAACTTTACACTTGCCCAAGGTCACATAACTAATAAGTTCAAGAATCTAGAGTCAAACATAGCTATACTCAGCAGCTAAGAGGATCAAAAGTATTTTATATCTACTTTTATAAATGGTAAATATACGATTTATTCCATTAATTAAACTCCCCAAGGGGAAGCAATTTATTTTCATAGCTGCAGTGACCAGGACATTTCAGATATTTATAAACATGTGTTGAGTTGACCTGATATTATGTGCACATACCTTTCAAATTTCATTGGAATTAGCTTCAATCTAAAATCCCTTTATATCCAGTTAAGAGGATTAGTGGCAAAGATATGAATCAAATCCCAGTTTTCTGACTCTAATGCCCATGCTCTTTCCAATATACCACACTACTCCATAGGGTTAGTGTTAAGTTAACCCACTTCCTTTTTATTCTTAGTACTGTCTAGAAAGGCAACTTTCAACACTGAAGTTAAATTTCCCTTTGGATCCACAATTTGTACCTTGAATTAATGTTTTCTAAATAGCTGCAAGGAACTTTTTCAAAGGTTAAACAAAATTGAAATTGCTTCTGCAATCTATTTGTACGACTCCATGGTAAAGTCAGAGAAAATCACATAATAGCTTTTTAAACTAATTTATCTGAAACACCTTCCTCCCAAGGTAAAATTAAACCAACACTTCATTTGCTTGACACTGAGATTCTTCAGAAAGCATCCTTTTTTGGGGCAGCCTGAGAGTAGTTAGTCTAGGTTAAGTTTCCGCAAATGACATGAGATGCATTTAAAACTTCATTCTCTATCTTCCTTCCAAAGAGGAATCAGAAGAAAAGGACCTGCCAAGAGTTTTGTAAGAAGGCCTGCAGGTGCTGTCCTCTATCTTTATGAAAGCTACAATCTCCCCAGGGTATACTGTCTCCATCTTTATAAAAAATAAAATAAATTTTAAAAGCCTTTCTTATTCTTTTGATCTTTCAGGTTTCAATTTAAATGCTTATTAATTCCTTAAGAATATAAAGTAGTAAGACTATATCTATACACTATATTTATAAATCTAAAAAGTATAATGGAAGCATTTTTCTAAAACTTTGTTAACAGCTTCAGATAAGAAAGCACCAAGAGACCTAAAATGTATATAAAATAAGTGAGTGGCAACAATCAACCAAAACAAAGAATTCCTAAATTAAAACATTCCCCTGCTGTTATGTGGTCTATTACAGCCAGACTAAAACTGAAAAATAAAACTAAGCCCTACTACAGCTGCCTATTTACAAAGAACAACTATCTTGGCACTAAACTTATCTCACAAATTATAAAGCTATAATCAGAATTTATTTAAATTGCTGTTATTCAACCTTTTTAAATATAGTAATCCTCATAATCAAATATTTAAACTGCAAAAGCACTATATAAATGGATTTTTTTAGCAGAAGACAGTGTTTTAGAAAGGAAATTTTAAGTAGCAGTAATTACTGCTTAGTGCCCCAAAAATTTTCCAAAATCCTCACAAATTGTAATATAACTTCTTTCGACTTTGCAAAACATGGCTCCTTGCAGAATTAATAAGCTTCTTTGAAAGAAAAACCCTATAAAAGGTTCAGGAAAAAAGTCGATATGGCAAAATATCAAAGTAGCATATACTTCAATGATTTTCTGTTTCCCAGCAGAGATCTTCGAACGTATGATATCCCTTCCAATTTGACAAATGAAACTGACATACTTTACTTGAAGGGGAAAAAATGGGAGGAGGGAGAATGGAATAGGGTAGGGAGGAGCATAAAGATTGTGAAACCTTGAAGAAATTCAAGCTCATGCTTTTAGAATTCAGGTCACTCTGCCTTACACAGTTTAAAAGTAGAATTACTTTCAAAGAATACATATTTCCTCTGAGCTATGATACATATTTCCTTTTAATGTATCATATTGCAGCAACAGCTGAAATGAATGTCTAGACATCAAAAACACTTCTTACTCCCACCTACTGCTTTTTTACCTCAGGCATCAAAACTAATGAAACCTATTATCCAGAACATTGAGTTCAGTAACCACATTGGCCATTGCAAATATTGGACGGGGGAGGGGCATTTTCAGGGATGACATTCTTTATCCAGCCATTAAAATTACTGAAAATCAAATTTTGCTCCAAACTCCAGAAATACAAATAGATTAAAGCAAGACACATGAAACAAGAAGATTACTTCCCAGTTAGATTTCAGTGACAAACTGCTAAAGATAGCACAGCTCTGAATCCAGGGTTTATAATCTGCCCCACTGCCTTTGTTTTCAACCTCTATCTGCAATACATAAAGCACACTAGTTTTTTTTTCTTAATTGTTGCAAATTACTAAATCTACTACCTAAGAATTGCACTAAGCAGACATTATAATAAGAAAACATTTACCAATTTAATTTTATGGGTGGCATCAAATGAAATACTTTAAATATATAGAGAATTTTGATTTCTACATCTGCTTTCTTAAAATTGACTTAAAAAAATTGAGTAGCAAAGTAGCATAATGCTACATTGTGAAATATTGCATTTTACCCATAAAAAATCCAATTACATACAACACTATTGATTGATCACAGTTATGCTGCCATCGATTGCCTTGTAAAGCCTATATTTGAAGTCATTAATAACTAAATGGACTTATTACTTATATCAAATTCAACCCACTTAAAGCTCTGATTTCTTCGAATTGCTCATGGGTGTAGAATATTTGGTATCACTTAACAAATCTATGTTGAAAATGGATTTTAACTTTCCTAGTGTCAATTCATCAATCAAATAAGAATTAGCGATAGAAGATATATATCAAAATGCTCCATTTGTTTTGACCTATTTGGAACATTAAATGATTATGAACACTGATAATATTCGTCAGATAGAAGCACAGTTGTGATTCAAAATTTTAACAGTATAATGTCTTACTGAGGAATCTCTAACAGCATGAGTTCTCTGCCAGTTGCAGGATAACCAGAATTTTAATGACGGTTTCTACACAGCACTGTAGCAGTTAAGACATGACCCAAGTTAGCATTTCAATGGATTACAGGACTCCATATAAAGCCACTAAACTTTAAATTGAAGGAGACCATAAAACTAAATTTCTAGATAAATTGAAGAAGACTTTCAAAAGACAATTGCTACAGAAAACAGTCAGGCTACAATGTTACTTTAATAGCTACATAGTGAAAAAGAATTTTGCCCAATAGCTGTTCCTGACTTCTAAGAACCAAACTTTCCCCCATTTGCTACTCTTTTAAAGATTTTTAAATAATTATTACTTTTTTACCCTTTTAAAGTTACTAATATGCTCTTAATTTTGTTCTATAATATGCATAGACAAAGGCCTAGAAAGACAGCCATCAAAATTATCTTTGTGAGAAAAATTATTTTCTTCACCTGTTTGTGTATTCTCCAGATTTTCTTCAATGAACATGCATTACCTTTATAAGCATACATCATATCTGAAATAGATTTTTTAAATAAGGCTACTATTATTTATTAAACAGCCACATACTTAAAAAAGAAAAAAAGCTACTTGCTCAGAAATTACAAAAAAGATCAACATTCTTAGGATAGGAATCACTATAAGATAAAACTAAATTTTGAGAAAGAAAACCAGATATGTGGTTCTTTAGAACATTTATATTTAAATCCACCAATACTACAAAATAAACATTTTATAAACTTCCTCTAAGACAATGACTTTAATCAAAATGTCTCAACTACTGATTTATTTCAACATTGGCACAATTCAGCAGTAAAAATTAAAAATATTTCCTCCCACTCTTCAGACACAACCTGATTTGAAATACACACACACACACACACACACACACACACACACACACCAGATTGCTACTAAAATTTTGACAGGGCAAGTCCCCAAATTGCCTTTTACACTAAAGCTCAAACAGTTGTCTGTCACTGCTATTACAGTGAGTAATCCTTGCAGCTGTAACTGTTTGAAATGCAGCTGTCTCGTTCGCATTCTCTCCCCACCCCCACTCATCCACATTTCTTGCTACAATAATCTTAAAGAGCATTTTACAGGAGGCTTAGCCTGGCTGAGGGCACTCTACGGCGTGACCGAGAGAACATGGAAACACGATTCATTAGACACGCCTGGAGTGATAACAATGGTGCTGCTTCTTGCTGCCTTTCACTTCATACATCAGCCTGAGACTAATGCATTCTCGTTACACAACAAGCACATTTATAGACAGGAAAAAACTGTAATCACCTTTGATTAAGAGACAGCATATTTTTCCTATATGAGCCGCCAGCCATACTGACATAGTAATTATTTTTTAACTGACAGGTTAAAATAGCAAATGTAGCAAAAATAACATCTGCCCAAAAGAGAGAGAAGATGACTACTATGAAGACTTCATACACAAACGTTTCTCCAGACCAGGCTCAGTGCCATATCCTCAAGAACTGATGGGTACCTCGGCTTGTACTTAAGCTAGACAGTCTACGGCAAACAGAACAGACTCTTATTAAGCAATCCCATTCTACACATCCAGTTCTTCGGAGATAAAAATTACAGAATTGTTTTGTCATTTTAACTATAATTATTGTTGACCTACCTTCTTTCCACTTCTCTCACCATAGAACTACAATGTTCAATAGCAGTATTAATCCCCTTCTCTTTTTCCATGATTTTACTTTTACTACAAAATAATTTGTTTTCCTTTATATAAAATGCTAGGCTAAAAGAGAAAACCTGCTTTCTATTTTAAGTAAAACAGTAAAAAAAATGTAATTTTGATTAAAAATAGGAATGTAGAATAATTATTTTATATCAGTCTATCATTTCACCCAGCTTCCATCAATCACTGCACGTGCCGAAGGTATGAATTTTAAATATAAACGCCCTAATTTAAAGTGGAAAAAAGTCATAACCCACATGATACTGACAACACATAAAGTCAATTTTCCTATGGGATTTTGAAAAGTGAACCACTCTACACACCCACACAGTCGCAGTCTTCTGTGAGTTCATGTGTATGCGTTGCTTGGGTTATTGTTTATGGGGGGGTTGGTAATTGACAGGAAATACACATTAGCCGGGAATTGAAAGATTATAGCTAACCCAAAATATTGGAAAGTATTTTTTCAAGGTTAGCAGACTCTGTATAATTAAACTTTTTTTTTTAAAAAACAGTGTCTCTTTTTTAAGCTTTCTATAACATCACTATCTTTTACACTAAGAATGTGCTACAAACCTAGCAAAACAATTTGTACATGTGAAAATTTGTCAAAACAGTAAAGAACCAAAGATAAGCAAATAATAGAAAAAGTTAAGTCTAGTTCACAAAATTTTGAGACCTAAAACAGCTTTTTTAAAAACGGTTTCAAAGCGCAAACAAGTTTTTGTAAAACAGTAAAATGCTTGAGCAACTTTTAGCTAACATATTTTAGAGTTTCTGACCTGTGCTACCACACCAGGTTAGAAACTAGGAAATCTGCAGCCTATCTTTAATGTGTGTATAAGCGGACCACTGAGCGCTAAAGTGCATTTAAATACACTGTGTTTTGAAGACAAATCTGATATGCACCACACTATATTAGAATTGGACAAGTTTAAAATTTTGTCTGGAATAAAACAAGTCTTATCATAGACGATAACATCTATAGAGTTTCTACTCTATAAGTGCCCAAGTCTCCTCTGTCTTATTCTAGTCTTTTGTACTGTATAAAAGCATGACTCCTCCAAAACTAATCAAATTACTTCTATAAGCTTTTTCTGCCCGTCTCCTCTTTGGAAAACCCAAAATTAATCATCAATATCAAACATGTCACCACAAAAAAGTATTATTTAAAAAAATTCAGTTTAAATGAATTCTTAGTAATCAGAGCATTAATAAATGACTACTTGGTTTACATATGAATTCCATTATATTAATCTGGCTCTTAGAAGAAGCACAAATTAATATTCTTCACTTTTAAAAGCCAGAATGTATAATTCTCCCCTCAAGTATTCAAAATTAATTTATGCTTTTTAATTCAAACACAAGCTAATAGAAAGCAGTAAAGCTTCTCAAAACTTTAAATTGAAACATATCCAGAAAAAAGTCTTTATCCAAAACTGTAACAAGCTAGCAGTTTTTAACTCAAAAGCAAAAAATTTATAAATGACCTAAATATTCCAACACTGCCAACACTTTTACTTCATGTAGGTGTTTCAACACTACATGATTCCTTTCAGGAACACGATTCAATTACGAACACTGCAAGTGCTTTGGGAAATGAAGATCAGTTGTTTATTCAGTAGTGTGAATGAGTTCAATCCTATTTGCTTTCTAAACTGGGCAGAATGGCATTTTGATTGGAGGGTGAGGTGAGCCAGTAATTTCGGATAGGGCACAATCTGGGGTAGGGAAGGGCTGAGGGGTGCCATAGAGCATGGCGCCGTGGTTTTCTCCCTGTGGTCCTGAGAGTACCATGTCCCAGGGAAGCGCCCCAGCAAGTCTCTGGCCCTTTCCATCTCCACATCTCAAATAGTATTCCTGCAGTCTTATCCAGTTGTACTTTTAGCCATTATAAATAATGGAGTTCTTCAGAAGGTTTATTTAAAAACAAAAGTAAATACATAGAGTTTGCAAAGAGGATAGAACTTGCAAACCACTGGAAAAGGAAAAGGAGTAAATAAGACCAGAAACCCAGAAAGCCTGGGTCACTCCTCAACGCTAACACTTCCCTGGCTCTGCTGCTGCTTTTGTAGTTATCTCTACTTTCTTTGAGATTCTTTCCAGCTCTGTAATTGCATGATTCTAATGAGGTACACTAGAATGTGGGAAAGTCTTCCAAGATAGATTGTGAGGATTTCATATATTTAGAGAGTCAATTCCTGGCCAAACCACTCGTTCTCATTACAAAACCCAAAACCCAAACCAACACTAAAGTTAAGCATTACAGGTTAAATCAGATTTTTATAGGCTACCTTAGAATTTATCCACCAGTTAGAATAGGTTTTTTTGTGGGGGGAAAAAAATACGTATTTTCCAAATAATTAACTTACAAATGACCTTTTGGAATACACAGTATTAACACTTACTTTGTTAACTAGTGTTTGCCTATGTTGATTCTCCTTTCCACAGTTTAAAAACCAGCTATTATAAAGTACAATTAAAAGTTACTTTAATTAGCATTTACCACTTAAGGGAAAAGGAAAGAATACTGATAGTAAAGAAGTAACTCAGGAAGCTTCTGTGGTGCCTGTAATATTTCTTGGGAGCTATACATTAGATGTTTGTTGTATAATAATTCATTTATTTTGCATGCAATTCTCTATTACAGCAAAGAATTTTAAAGCCTGTTTTCAACTAGGCTTCAAAAACAAAAAATACATATGGAATAGAACAAGACTGAAATTCAATTGTATATATACTATGATCACAACTTTTAAGATGCATGTTCAAATATCTGGTAATGGAATACAAAAACTATAATAATTGCTACAAATTTTTACCCAAACTTTTTATACTACATTTTAAATATAAGTACCTGTACATAGCCCTTAAAATAACAGTGAATACTCTAATTAAAATATGTATATACTTAAAGGCAATATTATCCCTAAGAATGACTTAGCAATTTAAATGTTTATCAGATAATTAAAAAAAATAGCCTAAACACAAAATGCAGTAAACACTGAACAGATGTTGTCTGGACAGAAGATACACTAACACTCTGTAAAGTACAGATATCGCTGTTAAGTTTCTTTTACAATCCAGCCGCAGCAAGAAGCAGAAGCTTTTGAACTGCTCTCACTGCTTTCACTCAGGGCACCCCAAGTCCATTCTCCATGAGAGAGCCAAAGTGATCCTTTCAAAACTTAAATCACACCACAACATTCTGCTTAAAATCCTACTCCTAGGGCTTCAAATGGCATTAATAATCTATTTAAGCTCCTTACTATGGCCTACAAGGTCCCACCTGATCTCATCTCTAGCTATCTCTTCCATCTCCCATTGGTTTACCAGTTTCAACAGCACTGGCCTTCTGTCTGTTTCTCCAACAAAGTGAGCTCAAGGCTTTTGCCCTTACTTTTCCCTATGTCTAGCTGGCTTATTCAGGTCTCCACTCCAATGTCATCTCCTCCCAGAGGCATTCCCTAACTTAATCCCCTTATCTAAAGTAGTCCGTTCCCAGTCACTCACTTTCTCATCAATTGCTTTGTAGTACATGATCATATGAAATTACTCATTTATTTATGACCTGTCTTTCATCCACACAGAATGTCACCTCCAATGCACAAGGGGCATGTCAATACTTATGTGCTTATTACACTGCACAGAACCTTCCACAAAGAAAAAAGACTGTTAACTCAAAAAAAACATTCAAAGTGGAGCAAAAGGCAACTTGCCACCCAAATACAATTTAATGTTATTCAACTTTTCAAACAAGGGAATTATACATGACATGGCAACATGGTATAGTATGAGTCTAAGGATTCTCACACTATGCAAAACAGCAAAATAGATACTTCTATAAAAGGCTTAGCTTTTTCCCTACTGATGATTTAAGCAAAGTTGTACACATTCTCAAGAGTTGTGATTTTATATTGTTTCCATGGAAACCAAATAGGGTCATAATTAAAGCACAAAAACATTTCTATAGAAACACGTATAAATGAAAGCTGTGATAAAAATAAGATCTTATTTGAACCTATGATAATTAGCAAGAGTAGAATGACTAATAAGGATTCTTGAGAGGAAAATCAAGAAAATTATATTAAATTAAAATGCTTTGTAATAATGACAATAAACTGTCACAATTTAAAGCAGTTACTGTCATGAAGTGAGCCTCCTACGAGTTTTGTGTGTTAAAATCAGACAATTCTATATTATAAAACTTCTATCCCAATAAGCAACATTTAGAGATAGAATTATTAACTCTTTGTCTTTCCTAGGCATAACTGATTCTCGTTATCAACTCTATAGGTTATTATTACTATTATTATTGTGAGGCCTCTTCTTCACTATAGATTCACAATGCTCTCTAATTTCGAATGACTATCAAACATGTTCACCAAATTTGGAATAAAAAAATAAAGTTACATAATTATGCAATGACATTAAGTGGTTAAATTCATATTATGTATTGATATAACTGTATGTAAAACACTAAGATAAAATAAATGTGTTACTCGTTCCAGTTTATTACAAACAGCGAGGCAAAAGTCTCTACATAGTTATCTGAAGCCACATCTACAAAGGCTAAGAGGAACCTTTTATTTTCCTTTGGTGGGGGTGCAAATATAAAACATTTCTTTTTTTTTGTGAGGAAGATCAGCCCCGAGCTAACATCCATGCCAATCCTCCTCTTCTTGCTGAGGAAGACTGACCCTGAGCTAACATCCGTGCCAATCTTCCTCTACTTTATGTGGGACGCCGCCACAGCATGGCCTGACAAGTGGTGCGTCCGAGCGCACCCAGGCTTCCGAACCCGGGGCCGCCAGCAGCAGAGCGCACACACTTAACCATTACGCCACGGGGCCGGCCCTGCAAAAAATTCCTATAGAAAAATACATAAGTTTCAGCAATTTTATATGATGTTCTTCCTGAAAAATCAGCTTCAATATCATTATTCTCAACTATATTTGGTTTATTCATGAACACCAAATTTTTGTCATTCTTTTTCAAACATTTTTAAAACTAAATTTATTGTTTTTAATCAAGTTAACTTTTAACAATTAACTTGGATGTATGAGAATCAATGATAAATTCTCAATTTGAGAGATAATACTTAAAAGATGTATTTTACCTATTTGAGGACAACCCAAATATTATACTTTGAGCTAGATTACCAAAAATCCCATTTTCAGCAGAGATGCTTAAAAATGAAGGTGAATAGAGAGGAAACTGAAACACAATCGCTCTTTTAAATTAAGTAGACAACTATTCACTATTCATACTCATTTTGTATCCTTCGGTCTGGAAATAGCAAGGCCTCTTCTAACTTGTGATCAGTTAGTTATAGGCTGTTCCATTTAATTTTTTCTCTAACCATTTTGCCGTTTTGAAGGTGAACTTAAATTAAGTCAAAGACATACAATACACATACAGTAATTTGGAAGTGGATTTTTGTCTCCCCAAACCAAACATCATGCCTTGCCAAGGGAGAAACTCTGTATAAATAAGACTATTCATAAGATAGGGAGCATCAAGCACATGCCCATTTACGTCTAGGGTAGTCATCAAAACTTCAAAGCATCATGAAGCACAGCATCAAGGCTTTTGTCTAAAAGATCTCAGAGTTCATACATGATCTTGGTTTCATAAATACCTATGACTTTCAAGGAAACAAACAGGTTTCTTAAACACACAAGAAACTGTCTAAACATTTCTTATTAACTATGAAAATCACAGCCTCCTTCTTTGAAGGTGATCATACATACATAAATTTAAGAAAAAAAAAATTCTTGGCCACATTGGAATAACACAAAAATGTTTTACACTTGCTTTACTTGAGTTCAGGTTAAGAACAACTATTTTAAAAATAAAACTCTCCAGATTGTACAGTTTCAATTTTCCACTGCTCATTTTCTATGACAATCTGACCAAGAATTTCCCTAGGGAGGAAGAGAGATGTTCTGAAACTTCATTCTCAGAAAAATAAATATCTTTGATAACATGTCCAGTTTTTCTGAAAATATTAATGAAAAGGTAATGATATCATAAACTGAAAGTCGGTCTCAGAAACGAGCAAGTCAAGCTCATCAAAAGGCCAGAAAGGACTATCTGGAAAGAATGATAAGCATCTTGGAATCTCACTACTTCTCGCACACACTGAGCTCCAATCTGCAGCCATTTCCCTCTGAGCCAATGCATTTGATGGGTGTGATAACAGATGGATCATTGTATCTGCCAACTTCCTGTAACGCACTGTATGGGGACTGATAATTTAGTGACTACAGAAGTCCTACAACAGACAATGCAAGCAATCCTGGCATCCAGTAAGTAGCTGTATGCAGTCCTTTGACAGTCTGTAGGTGTTGAATATATGTGGATTATCGTACAATGTAAGCTTTCTGCAAGTATCTATGCCACTTTGAAGAAAGAAAGAAAAATTAAAAACTGGGCAAGATAAGAACTAAATAGAAAAACAGGAAAGAACAAATATATCTTATATCTAAAGTGGCATTTTTCACTTAAAAACACATGAAAAATATATATTGCTCAAAGGTCTTATAAGCGTTTCATGACCAGGTTAACTAGAAATATACATAGAAAAAGTATCCATTGTGGGCTTGGTTTTCAGCTTCCACAACCTGGGCGATACTGACATTTTGGGTGAAACAATTCTTTGTTACCCATTAGATGCCAGTAGCACCCTACCCTTAGTGGTGACAACCAAAAAATGTACCCAAACGCTGCCAAATGTCCCCTGGGGGACAAAATCCCCACCCCGACTCCCCACCACATCCCTAGTTGAGAAACACTGGAGAAGACAGTCCAAAATTACACTCTTCCAATTCTAATGTTTATTTTGGAGGGGAGGGAGAGAGTATAAGGAAAAGAGTGTTTATTTATGGAAATTATACAGAAAATAATCAAACATAATCTATATCATGTGGACCAGCTTAGCACATATTACTAAAAAGAGGAAAAGCCATCTAAAGATTCAGTGGATAAACTGTTCACCAGGTTGCAGAGGGAAGGTGGAAAGGCAACTTTCACTAACCAACATAAAAAGTGTACTTAATTCTCTCTACAAAATAGAAAAAAATTCATAGCTCTGCTACAATACTGTGTACAAATGATACTGATGATACTTCCTTCACAAATCCTCATCAAATAAACTCTACATTATGCTGGGCACTGATTTACAGAACTGTCAAGTTTAACAGATGCTTAGAGATTAAACTCTCTAGGTTTTAGGTTCTGGTTAAAAAATTTTTTTCATATTTTTGCATATACACATAAGTGCGTGTGCATGTATACACTCAAAATCCCAAAGCAATCACATTTTAGAAATATCAGTACCAAATTAAGTATGGTCATGTTCTTTTACTTGCACATCTCTGGAACCTGCCAAATTTACTCAAGGTACTGGGGAGAGGATTAGTTTATCATTTTTGCAGCAACTATAATGTAATGTTATTCTCAAAGTCTAAAGCACAAAATCTCTTTCAAAATATTATTTTAGGATACTACACAGTATTAGCACTTGGAGTAAAAGTCCTATAATCAAATTAAGTATGCTATTTGTACGTGGAAATACAGTTCTCTTTCTTCTCATTTCTTTCTGTCTGCTCTTTTTGCAATTTCACTATTTGCCAATCCTGAGCTACAAGGTGGGTGAAAAGAGGGACAGGGGGAAACACAGACTAACTGGCGGAAACGAACTCAACATTACTTGCTGCACAGTTGTAATTCTTTGATTAGGAAAAATTAAAACTAGAAATTCTTGAAAACTATGAAAAAATTTGATTTACTAATGACGATATAGGCATAAAGAGAAGAAACTTTGGTAATGTAACAGAAGGAACATGAGTGAAGGGGCAAAATTTCCCCAAACTAGTAGAGGCCATTAGCACTATTGAACAAAACCAGAACCAATTTCTGGCAGGCCCCAGAGTTTTCCTTCTTCTTCCTACACTTCTCTCTCTTCTTTACTAGATGAGCAGCCTTTATTTTCAAATTCCCAAGGTGCACCCATAAAACATAGCACTTTACCTTGCGACACTCCTCCTGTCTCTCAACACTGCCTGGAAGTCTAATACTGAGCTTCCCTCTTCTCACGCCTCTAGGACTCCTGATGCAAATGCTCAATCTAAGCAAGAATAGAAACAGGAACTCCTACCAATCTGGAAACTGCCTATGCATGGAGAAGAACTAGATCCAGCGTGACCCCGCAGACCAAGCTGGTACTGCAACTCATGCTCTGCTCAAAAACTGGCCTTACAGGCTCTGGGACCACGGTGACGAATCTGAGGTCTCCAAATACAGACAGACAGGCCCTCAAGGCCATAGCTCACCCAATTTGATTGAGTCTATTTTCCAAAGACAGTTGCCACAACATATCCCATCCTACAGGTTCTTTCTACATTATGACATTGTCACTCTTCCTATCAAGTGGTAGAGTGTATATCCCCTCCTCTGAAGCTAGGTAGCTCTTTGTGATTGCCTCAACAAACAAAATTTGGCCAAAGTGACATTTGCCAGACACCAGGTTCAAAGCTTCAGAAACTGGCAGTCTCCGCGCCCTGCCTCTTGGAACACTCATTTTTGGAATCCAACCACCACGCTGTGAGGAAACCCAGTCCACATGGAGAGGCCACATGTGGTTGTTCTGGCCGACTGTCTCAGCTGAGGGCCCAGCCCACAGCCAGCATCAACCACCAGCTGTGTGAGTAAAGACACCTCCAGAGGATATCAGGCCCTAGCCATGGAGTCACTCCCAGTCTTGGAGCCTTTCCAGAGGAGCCCTCAGACATTCTGGAGTACAGACTAGTAGTTCCTGCTGTGTCTGAAGTTCTGACCCACAGAGCCCATGGGCATAATAAAACAGTTGTTTTTTTTGCCACTAAGTAACTCATCCAGTGCAACCACTGTCCCAGGCAGAGTAGATTGAAAAACAAAACCATTATAGTACTTCACACTAGTTTTGCTATAACATAATCTGGATGATTTATCATCGGGTGACAAATTATTAAGGAAGAAGTGGTACACTGACAGTGGAAAGACTGAATTTTAAAGGTACATGATGGGCCGGCCCTGTGGCTTAGCGGTTAAGTGCGCGCGCTCCGCTGCTGGCGGCCCGGGTTCGGATCCCGGGTGTGCACCGACGCACCACTTCTCCAGCCATGCTGAGGCCGCGTGCCACATACAGCAACTAGAAGGATGTGCAGCTATGACACACAACTATCTACTGGGGCTCTGGAGGGAAAAATAAATAAATAAATAAAATTAAAAATAAATAAATAAATAAAGGTACATGATTTCATTACTAAGCACAATATAAACAAAGATATAGAGATTCAGTGACATGAAATAGTAAATTTATAATTTACAATATTACATATTAATATAGGAAATTTTTATGAAAAATAATATAACAGAGAGGATACTAGGATGGTCTCAGCTCTAACACAAACTGGCTATGCCGCTTTTAATTCACATATTTATCCATTCCACAAGTATTTGTAAGTGCCTCTGATGTGCTAGGCACTACTCTAAGGGTTGAAAATTCAGCAGGGAACAAAACAAACAGGTCTCTATTTTCACAAAACTTTCATTTTAGCTGAGAGAGGCACATAAAAAACAGTAACAATTTTATTCACATAAAATTATTCCAATCCACGTTAAATGCTATGAAGATAATAAAACCACTGCTATGAAGGTCAATGGAGGTAGGAACAGGATGCTACTTTACATAAGATGATATGGCAATTTTAAAACATGACCCTAAATTTTTTGACCCTTCTCCCCCTGCGAGATAGGGTCCCGATCTCTCCCCTTGAAGTTAGAGGGATGTGTGACTGCTTCAATCAATGAGGAGGGTAAAGTGGAGTCACACAGTCTCTAAGGCTATAGGTTATACAAGGTCACGCAGCTTCTACCTCGTTCACTGGGACACTTGCCCTGCAAGTCCTGATGTATTAAATCTCACTACACTGAAACCACTGTGCTGAAAGGAAGCCCAAGGAACATGGAAAGGCTACTTGCAGTGACACCAGTCAGCAATTCCAACTGAGCCCAGCCCTCAGGCCATCCCAGCCCTAGAGTCAGACAGATGAGTAAAAAAGCCTCCAGATGATTCTAGCACCCAGCCATTCAACTGTCCTAGCTCGCCCAGTTGAGGCCTCAGATATGGTACAGAAACAAACCATATCTACTATGCCCTGTCTAAATTCTTGGCCTAAAGAACCTGTGAGCACAGGGCCGGCTCCGTGGCTTAGCGGTTAAGTGCGCGCGCTCTGATGCTGGCGGCCCGGGTTTGGATCCCGGGCGCGCCCCGAGGCACCACTTCTCCGTCCAGCGCGAGGCCGAGTCCCACGTACAGCAACTAGAAGGATGTGAACCTATGACATACAACTATCTGCTGGGGCTTTGGGGGGAAAAAACGAATAAATAAAATCTTTAAAAAAAAAAAAAAAGAACCTGTGAGCACAATAAAATGGTTGTCATTTACACCACCAAGTTTAAGGTACTTGGTTACACAGCAACAGATAATTGAAGCAAGTGATAAGGGGAAGACCACTACAAGGGGTAGGGTTTGTTCTGAGACTTAATGCTATCAAACAGCCAGGTTCATGAGCATGTGAGGAAAAAGCTGTCCAAAAGGGGGGAAGAGCAAGTACAAGTCCTTAAAGCAGGAAGGAACTTGGAGGTATGAGATAAGTCAATCAGATGGCAAAGGCTAGTTGACGCACAGTTTTTTTGTTTTTTTTTCTGTGTGAGGAAGATCAGCCCTGAGCTAACATCCATGTCAATCCTCCTCTTTTTGCTGAGGAAGACCAGCCCTGAGCTAACATCTATTGCCAATCCTCCTCCTTATTTTTCCCCCTTTTCTCCCCAAAGTCCCAGTAGATAGTTGTATGTCATAGTTGCACATCCTTCTAGTTGCTGTATGTGGGACGTGGCCTCAGCATGGCCAGAGAAGCAGTGCGTCGGTGCATGCCCGGGATCCGAACTCGGGCCACCAGTAGCGGAGCATGCGCACTTAACCGCTAAGCCACAGGGCCGGCCCCTGACGCAGAGTTTTGTACGCCCTGATGCATTCTTTAGACATTATTTTCAATGTACAAGGAAGCCACAGTAATGCTTCAAGTACGACAGCTTTTCAAAGACCTGTTTGGCTGCTGTGTGTTTCTTGATTTTAAATGAGGAAACTGAACTAAATGCTAATGTTCCTCTAGATCTACCATGCAAGGACTCAGAGTTTCTCAAATTGGGTCTCCAGAAAATTCTTAAATTCTCCACATTTATTTTGTATTTTCAAAAAACTAAGTAATCTTTTAAAATTAATGCTTATTTGGGTTCATCAGAATGACTTCCTCATAACCAAATGCCACCACATAATTTTAGTGTGCATGCATTTACATATTGTTCCCCCATCAAGGGCTAATGAGAAAAGAACACAGACTTAGTATATACATGATACGTTCACATCAAATGAGGGCCAGAGGAAGCTACAGTAAGCTGTGCAAAGGAAAGTTTTTCAGCAGTTCAAGCCGGAGGAAATGGTGGCAGAAATGAGTCATCACATCATCCACAGAAGAACAGGCAAGCCAAAATTAAACAGATCTGTCTCAAAGCAAACAGTACCAAATTCTTGCTATGAGCAGAAAGTTACATTCAAGTAAACATTACGTAGCAGAAAATACTATGTTATTAGTCTGTATTTTTACTAGTTACATAGTTTTGATAGTTATATTTGACCTATAAAATTGTTTCAGCTTTATAATTTTATAATGCTATAAGCATAAGGCATTTATTCCAAATTAGTGGTGTCCAAGTCTCTAAAATCATAATAAAATGTTTTCATTAACAACAGTGAATATAAATCGGTGACTTTCACAACATCACACAGTATAACGCATTATATGCAAATTTTCATCAACATTTTATTTTCCTGAGTAAACTTAAGATCCCAGCTGACCTATGTCAATTATTTTAAGTTAGCATAAACAGAAGATAACTGAGGTGAATCAACAGCAAAAATTAAATAACCAAAAGTAAGTTATTTTGAAATCATTCTGTGTTTTAAGGAATAGTCTTCTCCTTCTAACGTTGTCTTTACCTGGTCTAATTCAAGTACCATCTTTCTATATGAACATCCCAAACCATTTCAGCCCAAATTCCTTTGAGTACATCTGAACTCCCAGATATTGTCTACATCACTCCTGGGCATACTGCCTGACACTGTTAGTTATTTTGTGCATTCTTGTCACTAAGATGGCTGATAATGAGATGACAATGGTGGTAGTGGTGGTGGTATGATAATGAGGACAACAATGGCAGCAGCTATCATTTACTAAGTGATAATTTATGTTCCAAGCACACAATTCACTCTCCATAATAATCTCCATTTTATAGGTAAGGAAATTGAGATAACAGGAATTACGCAATTTTCTCAAGGCCACAAAGCTAACTAAAGAGCCAGAATTCAAAACCTTTGGTCTGTTTTGTAACACTAGTGTGATTCAAGGCATGGGCCTTTGAAAACTCACATCAGATTCACAGGGGGTGGGCAAGTTAGAGAAGAATTCTCAGGTACCCCCAAATTACATTAAAATCTGAGGGAGATGGGCTTAGGAATCTATTAACAAGCTTCCCAAGTACATCCTAATATACACTGAAGATTAAGAAACACACTGCACCTAATGCTGTTCTGCCTCATCTAGATTATATTTTTTGAGAATATGGACAATCTTACATAGCTCTTCCTTGTCTATAATACTGTACCTTGCAAAATAGTAAGAGCTCAGAAAACATTGGCTGCCACACTTTTATAGTGACACATAAAAATAAGCCATTATTTAAATTTTATAGTTGTTAAAATCTAAAATCCACAAAATAAATTTTATAAAAACATAGTCCCCGGGGCTGGCCCCGTGGCTTGGCGGTTGGGCGCGCGCGCTCCGCTGCTGGCGGTCCGGGTTCGGATCCCGGGCGCGCACCGACGCACCGCTTCTCCGGCCGTGCTGAGGCCATGTCCCACATGCAGCAACTAGAAGGATGTGCAACTATGGCATGCAGCTATCTACTGGGGCTTTGGGGAAAAAAATAAATAAAATTATAAAAAAAAAAAAAAAAAAAAAACCATAGTCCCCATTCTATAGATATTTACAGTCTAGATTTAGAAAACAATGATACTTTCCATGGTTTTCAAGGATTTTTTTTTTTTTTTTTTTTTTACATACGGGCGTTTATTGATGTTACACACAGAGACTGGAGTAAAGGATAGAGAATAGGATGGTAATAACATGGGAGGCTGGCAGGGGAAAGACTGTAAAGAAAGTGAAAGAACCAAAGACCTCTTGGGTGGTCCTGAAATTCCCTCTCAATGTTCTATTCTGCAAGAGAAGCAGAGGCCAAGCTGGAAGGCTCCCAAAGCTATAGCAACTTTTTCCCGGTTCCATCCAGCTCTCGAGTTTTAATGATTCAGTGAGGGGGTGGTGAGTTAAGTAGCTATCCTCCCATACCAGACATTTGTCTGTGACCATGAGGATAAACCTGGGGAAGCCCAATTTAACGTATGTCTGATCTTGGTCAAGTTATACTTCCTCAAAAAAAATCTGCCATATTGTGACTTAGAAAATTCCAAGCAAAGGTTACTAGCGGGCAGAGAAAGGTGTGAAACTTTTATTCTGTAGCATTTTTGCGTTCTGTTTTGTTTAAGCAATGATTCTAAGGCACTACAGTTCAAGGCGTTTTAAGATAACTAAAATCTCTGCCTTAGGATGTTTTCTTTAGTGTCTAAGAAAAAAGGAAAGAACCACTGTTTTCAAATCAAAACACCTTTAAATGCCTATTTTCCTAGTTACTGCTGAAATTCAGAGCAATTAACCTATCTGGTTAATGGAGGACACCACAAAACCATAATACAGTTGAGGAATATTTCTAGATTCTCTGAATCCACAATGATTACTACCTTAGTGGCAACAAAGGGGTCAAGAAAAGATTGGGTTGTAGATGAGACACTGGGCTTTCATCAGAAAAACAGAAATGCAATGATATGCCAAGTCTTCATACTGCTAACCAAAGGCCCTTTGAACCAAGAACATCATAGAGCATATTTCTCAAATTTTAACCATGCCAACATTTCAAAGTTTGAAAAAAGGGAACTTTATATAGTGTCCTATATCTTACTGACTGCATAAACTGAAAGACAAACCATAAGGTGATTCAGTGATGACTGATGAAAACTTGATAGGTTTTCCAAATTACACTCAGCAGGAAACAATGCATTTTAATGCAGATTTTCCTTTTTTTAAAGAAGAATACTACAATCTCTAGAGAAAATATTGCTTTTCGGCGGCCAGTATTATAATCCCAACAAGGGATCTCAGTTCATAAGTGAAATAGTCTGTCATCTAAAGTCACAGCTAAAATGTTTTGTTATACTTAACCTTTTTTTAAGAAAAAAGATAAATGACTCTCCTATAATTACTATAAAATGCTATTTTTTTAAACATCATCCCAATCTGATTTTAAACTCCTTAAGGGTAGAGAACATGTCTTTTATCTCTTATTTCATACAGTACCTAGCACAAGGTAATATGCTGCTGAGTATTTACCAGATGAATAGATGGACAGGAACTGTTCCAGTTTCCAAGGCAGATAGGACCTTTAAAACAATTTTAAGTATACTTTCTTTTTATTACTCATCTAGAAACAAAATTATCCTGAAAAGAAAAATTTGCATTATGTGAGCAAAAAGCATACTCCCTTCCCTTTTCCAGCATGCTCTATCCTCATTATCCTGCTTTATTTTCCTCCAGAGCATTTACCACCATCTGACATACTATATATTTATGTGTGTTCACTGTCTGTCTCCTCGCCCACACCCCACTAGAATGTAAGCTTAATGAAGGCAAAGATTTGCTTGCTTTGGTTTAAGGCTGTATCTCCGCTGCCTAATTAGCATTATTCCCATGCAGCAGGAAAAGTGGCTAAAATGAAACAGTCAACACAATTTAATCTAATTACTTTTAAAAGTTTATCTGCCTTGTTCAATTCTAAGTTCCTTGTCTACAGAGTCTGTATCTGTTGTCCTGTTTGTTTCCTTCAACTGCGAATTATTTCATTATTTGTTTACTTTTTTTTTAAACCTGTCCCCTGCCCATTAGAACATAATAATCACCAAGGCAGAGAGACAACAGGGCTGAGCACAACAAATAAATATTTGTGGAAATGAATTCAATACAGAGATCAAGATGCCAATAAAATTAATCTTCAATCTACAACCTTATTTCTAGACAATTCAATTATCGTATTAAGTATCCATACCAGGAATCTAATATGAAGGCAATTAAATAAGCCTCAATTAATCTGCTAACATTCTGTTTCAAACCAATATTAAAGCTATGCATAACCAGTTATTGTAATTATATAAAAGGCTATAAACATTAGATGGCAGCAGCAGTACACTGTATTATAATCCTGAAATTGATTTTTTTTATCCTCATATATAGAAATCTGATTCATAAATGGGGCTACACAAATAGCCTCACATATAAAATGTGCAAAAGGAACTGAAAATACAATAACAAAACATAAAAATAACTATCTCTTTTTATCCAGATTTTTTGAATTATTTCTATAATAAAATAATTGAGCAATATCAAAAAGCACTGGCAATTTCCTATAAATGTATTCAAATTTTTGCTTTATCCTTGGATCTCTCACATTCCACACCCAAGCTGCCAGCTCCTACCTTCAAAATTATATCTACGACACGACCACTTCTCACTATGCTCACCACACCCACCGTGGTCCAAGCCACCACCAGCGTTCACCGGCATCATGACAGCAGCTTCCCTGCTTCCGTGCTTGTCCTCTCCATCCCACCCCCAACCCAGTCTACTCTCCACACAATAGCTAGAGGGATCTTTTAAAAAAGGTAAAATAGGTCACCTCATTTCTCTGCTCAGAACCCTTCAATGGCTTGCCAACTCCGAGAAAGGTTCTACTCTGTCTCAACACCTCTGTGAACTGCTCCCCCCGCACACTCTACTCCAGCTTCACCCCCACTACACGTCCCCGTGCTCACTCCACTCCAGCCATACTGCCCTCCATCAGGTCAACAAGCACTCTGCACCTCAAGGGCCTGTGCATTTGCTGTTCTCTCTTCCTGATATGCTCTTCTGACAGACAGCCATCCACACAGTTTTTTCCCATATCTCCTTCAGGTCTCTGCTCAAAGGCCATCTTAATCAGTGAGACTTTCTATGATCACTCTATTTAAAATAGCAACTGTACTCCTTCACTGCTTCATTTTTCTCCATAACACTAACCAGCACGTGACACACTTTATATTTCATGAGTTTACTTCTTTACTATTTCCCCTTCTAGAATTTAAAATCCACAACAACCAAGATTTTAGTATGTTTTTGTCACTGTTTTATTCCCAGTGCCTTAAACAGTGCCTGGTAAGTAGTGGCAGTCAAACATTTGTCAATAAATGACTTCTATTATCAAATAAGCATAGCGCAATAGTTTTATAGCTATTTCTTACTCAAAAGACTATACTAAAAGTTCAAGACTACTATTGACTTATTTACTACTTTTTAAGTTCAACTATGCACAATTCGTGTGTACACATAAAAATAAAGTGACACTTTCATAATATCTTAAAGCTTTGTGAATTTAACTCAAACATGTCACAGTGGCCATCATGATATGTTAGAATTATATTTTTTAAAAATAAGAACTATTTTTAAGTGTCTTTAAGTATTAGAATTGCAAACAGCCAAGCTCTCCCTTGTACTCAAATCAAACAGGTGAATTCAAAATTGCCTGCTATATTTTATCTTATCTACCGACAAGCTTTGTGGGTTCAGGCTCTGCTGGCTTGAGAGAGAGAAAGAATTACAGGTTTGCTCTCTGCCAAATGACTCTATAATCGGTGTTGATTGCTTAATTCTGAACGACATCAGTAGCCAACCACTGATTATGAAATGCAAAGATTTAGTCTATTTTCTTAATTGTTTACATACTATAGAATAAATATTTGGGCAAGAGATGGAAGTACTAAAGTACCTCAAGAAACTTTCAAAACGTAGTACGCCTCTAAAATTCTCACACGTCCTTTTGTCAGGATGATCCAGATTATAGTTAGCCTTCTAAAAAGTGCCTTAGCATCTAAACTAAATACATATGTGAAAAGCCATCACTGTCACTTCTTAACTGTAATATGTGGCAAGAGTATTTTTTCACATAGCATACTTGCACATGTTCCAAAGGAAAAGTTACATAATTGCTTGGAAAATGTTCTTGTTTTTGTTTTGCTTTGCATTATTTTCTTGTTGTTTGGGGAGGTGGGGGCATGAAGAGAAATTTTAGAATTTACAATGCTGAATATTTTTCATCTTCCCTTGGTGTCAAACTAAACGAGGCCACATGCTACTCTGCCACATCAATGTACACAGAAAATTATCATGCCATATTTTATGCACACAACAAATGAAATACAACACACAATTATTTCTTGGTAACAAATTAACTAAAAAGAAACAATGATCACCAGAACCATGGAAATTAAGGCAAACCCCTGCTTCTTGAAATTGGCTTAGAAAGATCTCAATTACAAATGGGTTGTGTTCCAAAATTTCACTTGTAAATCACTGGCTTGGAATTCAAAACTTTGTTCTCCTACAGGAACAATGTTAAATACATCAGTTAGTTTCCCAGCTTGTCCTAACAACTGATATGACCTTCCTTTACACCTCCTATTGGAGTTGACTCACCTCCCTTATTCTTCCCTGGGACCCCCTTCTTCTAAACTGTTTCAACTAAATTGTGCACTAATTGACTTTTGTGGTCTAAGCTAGATAGATAAACCATGCTTGCCATATACTGCTAGGAAAACAAGCAAGCAATCTGCAGGGCAATGCAAGAAAAGAAGAGGAACCGAGAATACTTTCTGTTCTTCATGTCTCTGGAGAGAGCTGGACCCTGATCAGTTGTTCATCTTCATAAATGGGATATATTAAAGTTACAAATCCTAAACCATGTAAAATGAATATACAAAATCCATTTCCAAGCAGGAAAAAAAAAAATGACAGCAATTTGTATCTTTATAAAAACAGGTTATGGATTGGCTAAAAGAGACCACACACACATACACCTCCTTCAAATTCCCAATTATTTAGCCAATGCTACAGAACTTAATAAAAGCCAGGTGGCTACACAGAGCCACAGAAGAGGCACATATGCAGCTTATCTCTGCGTGGCTTTTCCCTCGCCCCTGGGTTCCACATGCCGCACAAGGAAGGGTCCCGACAGAGCTGAGAAATTCTTGCTGTTCCACTGTCCCAAAGGTTTAACTCGCCACTTCCAAGTACTCACACCATGATTCCATTTAAAGGAATGTCTGGCAATAAACTTTACTGATTCTTATATCAAACTCAGCATCAGTAAGGCCACATCCTCACCGAGGGTGTGAAAGAAAAGTTGGCGCCGAAGTATTCCTGAAAATTCCCCTATCTCCTGCCCTCCACTCTCTGAAAGAGCTCGGCTCCCAACAGTCCAACCCTAAGAGTGATTTCAGATTCCTTTTCTGAAATTCTGGGTGACTCTGACACTGAGTTTGGTCTGAGGATCTTTGTCCCAAAGCTATTTTCGCACAACGAAATTCTTTTAATGAGAAAGCCTTCCCCAAAACATGGAATTTTTGCTCAAAGCATTCTCAATATAAATTCTCCACGTTGACGGTTAACCAACTTGGCTAATATAACTAACAGGTGAGCTGTACTATTCACTAGGAATTCATGGCTACTATGAATGTTTGTTCTCTTAAAGCTCCAACTACTTCATGAAGAGACTTTTAAAGATTAACTGAGATAATAACTAAGGTACCTAAAAAACAGTGTCTCTGGCAGAGAGTAAATGTTTCATGAAAGACTGTGGTAGTCTGTGCACGTAAGCAGTCTGACTGCTGTACGTTAACATATCTAACGGATTTAATTATTTGCTATCTAACAGTCAATGTCTATGCTACACTGCTTCAAGTTGCACTTCACGGCATTGCTACAACATTCCTACTCTGTGGTTGCTCCATTTAATTCGTCCCATACCACTTAATGAAGGTAATTACACGTGTCTTCATATCTAACAAAACAGCATAACCAAACAGCATTGTAGGGCACATGACTGCTGTCAGCATACTACAACTTCATACTATGATCCTATTATCTTCAAATTGCCATTTAAATAAAATTGGCTTATCAACATCATCTCCTTCAGATCAACAAATTAGTATCTGTCTGATACCAAATAGGGTAGCCAAACTTTTAGAAGACAAACTGCTCTTTGGAGGAGATGAGGGGAAGTTTAGTTCTTCTATATCTACTGGTATATCGTTTGACAAGGCAATGCTAATGTCAACCAAATCAATCATAGGTCTAAATGACAGATGGGAATCTTTAAGAAGGAAACCTGACACTTAACCTTTATGCACATCACTATGTATCCTTTAGGAAAGAGACACCATAGTGTACATACAAAGATTTCCTTATCACAAGCTGAAAAACAACTTAGGATAGATTTTTCTGGAGCTGAGTCCCAGGGCAGTTGGATGCTTGGCCTAGCTCATCTTTAAAGGTCCCTTCAGTCCTGAGATTCTGTGTTCTCTCCTGCTGCTATACGGTTTTCAAAGTAAATGGCATATAGCAGTTCCTAAGTAACTGCTTCAAGTACTTGATCAATTCGTCTAAGCCTATTGAGGGAAACATTTTAAAATTCCCCACACAACAGTAACATGCTTTAACAGCATGTTCCAGGTTCTCTACAATAGCTAACCAAATCAACAAATAAGAAAAATAATTCTTTCTCATTTTTGACAAGAAAGGTTTAACAATTTGCTAGCAAGAAAATTACTTTAAATTTTGATAAAATTCTCTAAATAGCCCCAACTCCAGAAGAGTTGCATAGTCTAAATATAGACAACAAGTATCAAATATTTGTCTATTACAACACAGACAACTATCTGGGAAATATTTATGGAATGGCAAGAAGGTATTACAGGAAATATAAGAATAATAATTATACTCCTGGGCCTATGACCTCAGAGATGTTAAGACATAGATCTATTTAACCGATAGTCAACAATATTTACTATGCAAACTCTGTGCTAATTTAGAAAGCTTGTACTGTAGAAAAAGAGTGGCTAATGTAGTGTACTATAGTCAGGTCTTGACAAAAATGAAGGGAGTCAACCAAAATCTTATCAAAAACAGCTTTTTTGCTTTTCCTATTACAAATGTAAAGAACAGCCACGTTTCTGAAGGCCTGATATCATTTATCACATCAAATACTAAAAAACAGCACCTGACTTTGCTATACTTGTCTAATTTGGCAACATTATACTGGATCTATACATCTAGTGTTTTCATGACGGGAATAATGCTGACTTTGAAACTTAGAGAAATATCAGATAGTTATAGCCCATCAGATTCTTCACATCACGAGTAATTTTTATCAGTAGCAATAAAATATAAAATAGAATTGTTTTACTGTTACTGCTATCCTTGCTGAATACAACCACTGTAAAAGGTCTAGTGAAATATGTCCCTACCTATAAACATTCTTAAGGCAACAGAACACTCTTGGCTTAAAGGCAACCTGAAGAAGACAATCGTGCACTGACAACTCTGCTTCAGAAATCCTGATAGCAAGATATTATTAATACCCTAATTATGGTAAAAAAATTTCTCCCTCACCACACATGAGGATCACCCTTGTCACTGTGGCACTGAAATGATCCCAACAAAATCAAAATCAGAGAATGCCGGGGGTGAGGGGAGTGGGCTGAGGTACAATAAGCACAGAAAGATATAAAGATTGAGTCTTCCCCTGCAAATGGGGAGAAGAGGTTGTAGAACAGCCTTACAGGATGAAAAAGGATAAGGACATTGTCTTCCTCATGTCTTTTTAGGCTAATAGATAAAGACTCAGGTGACAGATGCAAAATCCAAGCCTTAACAGAAGAATAAAATTCTAAATATAATTACTAAAGATTTCTTTCTAGGCTTTAAAATAACCCATCGTTAATATACCAAATTATAATTTTGTTACCTTACAGGTGAAATGATAGGCACTTACACTTTCTACAATATTATTCTTATAATGTTCAATTGTTTTTATACAGTGAGCATGTGTTAATTTTGTAGTCATAAAAAATAAATTTAACTAACACTGATTTCTTAATGTAAGAAACTACCCTATTAATATTATTGGTGTTAGATAACATGAAGTTATTAAATAAACCGCTAAAAGGTGAATTATTTCAAGCTGCTAGGAATGATTTAGTGGTAAAGTCATTTGTTTCCATTTATTTATATATACACATACATACATACACACACACATTCATTTATTAATTACATGACAGTTTAGGAGAGGAAGAAAAAGGTATTAAAGAAATTCAAGTATTTCCTGAATTTCTCAGTATGACAGTAACTCTCAACTCTCCCCTCTACAATTATATTTTGTTCTTAAAAAAGAATAAATACTAAATATGCAATTACGCAGTATCTTACATTAAAATTATTTACATAACTGTCGCTGGTGAAACTTTATAAATGTGGATTATATTTCTCTCCTACAAAATGTGGAGAGCTACTACAGGTGGCCCAAAAAGAGAAAAAGAGGGAATAAAATCTGAAAAACTTTTATGTCAGTAGCAAAGAAGCGCTTTATATAGTAACCACCTAAAGATAAAATCAGCAAAGAAGTGATGTGTCAGGTTGATAATCTATATGGAAAATTGGTTTGCTTGTTTACATCTGCCCATTAACCCACTCTGCATTTCTAGCTAAAACCACCCTGCATTAAAAAATATATATAAAAGTAGCTTATTTTGATTTTGTTTGATTTGTTTTGAGGAAGTGCTGGAATTTAGGGTGCTCTCTGGAGAAAGCGGGGGACCTAGATACGGCATCCACGTATCCAATCAACATCCACACTGTCAAATCTCGCACTCGTCTTCAGTTTCCCATCTAAATTTGTTCTTCATTACTGCCTTTGATCCATTCTTCCCACCACTTGCCAAGTTATCTTGCTCTGACAGTTCTGACCATGTTACTCCCTTGTTTAAAAATTTTCACTGCCTAAAAATAAAGTCCAGTGATCTTAGAATTGTACTTTTTTTGCCCCATCTATTTGTTCAGTTTTCTCTGTCAACTTCCTTCTGTCTGTATGTTCCTACCCACAAAGAATTCGCCATGGCAGATACTTTGAACATATCCTGTATTCATACCTTTGTTCATACACTGTACCATGTACCTGGAATAAGCTACCCTGCTCCCATCTCTGCCCACTACTATGCCATGTTTTCCACAAAACTTCCCTCATATCCCTCCAAGCAGAATTAATTTCTCTCTTTCCTGACTTCTCAAGGCATTCTTGATTATATTTATGTTACAGAACTTCTCACATCTTGTCATATATGATAGTTAGCTATACACAATAAGTCTTACACCCCAATATATTATAGACTATCAAAACGAGCTGCCTAGAGTTCAGCAATCACATCCTACTGTTAAATATACCCTCAAGAGTCCTAAAATAGAATTCCACGTTTTAGATAATCAATAAATATGTTTGATTCACCTGTGATTCTATCTGTGCATCATGCTTCCATGTTTTTGCTTTTTAATTCTCATTTGACAACAAGAGCTAGCTTCATAAAGAAGAGCCCAGGCTTACGTCCAAAAAGTAAAATGATTTGTGACTAAACAAGCAGCCAACTTAAAGATCGATACCTGGTATTTGTGATAGAAGTTTCTCACAGTTTATCTAAATGCCAAGTCCTCCAATACTATTTAATCAGACCTTGAAGAACAGGTAATAATTGGAATAAGGAAACGGAGAGATTAAGGAGAGATGGGAGAACAGAGATAACCCAAGCAGAGGAAACAACATGAATAAAGGTCTAGAGAAAATAGGCATTGGGAATGGTCTGGTTAGAGATGAGTGAGTGGGAAATGTTAGGCTCCTTTCATATAACCCCATAGAGCCTGGAACTAGCTGGCAATAAAAAATATTTGGTAAGTGAATGATAAAATAACATTCAAAGAAGAAAGGGGTGGGGGGAGGAGAGAGGTGGGGAAAAAGGGTAGAGAAAGGCAGAAGGGGGGAAGAGAGAGAGGTATGATATTTCTTTCATTCAGCCTCTGATAACTGTTAGAACTTACTGACTATAACAGTGACACAAATGGATGTACTCATTTCTCTTGAATTGAATCATATACAAAAAAAAAAAACCCTAAGTATATACATTTAATAAATGCACACATGGAGAGATTCAGCTGTCAAAAGAATGGTTCTAACTGCAAAAATCTTTGTAAAGACTTAGTTGGAATCAGAGTTGACGTTGAGATCACTGCTATACCGGTACGGCCCTAAGCGAAACCTCTTGTTCTGGCTGACTGTGCAGGCTGTGTCCCTGGACATTAACTTACACAACATGCAACAAGCCACCACGTGTCTAGTCCTCTTGTGTTTGCCTAAGGCCAGATCCTACCTTCACTTAACAGTAGAGCCAGCTTATCAATATACTCAAATTATTACAACAAAGTCTTGGAAAGAAATCCAAGAAGGCAAAAATAAAGTCATTTCTACTCTTCTAATTATTAACATCTTTACAAAATATTGTCATCATTTTGTAAATCAAACTCCTATAATGAGTGAGGGGAGAAAGCCTTTAATTCACCAAGCTGGCATTCCAAATCTCCCATGACCAGGCCCAAGCATCCATCCTGGTCTCATCTCCCACTATTCCTTTAATGCACCTCTATTCTCCAACTAAATTTCACTGACTGCTCCCCATACAAGCTCCACTGACACTCAGAATCATCTATTATTTCTCTGACCTCCCAGAGAACTCAAGCACACTGCTCTCACATTTGGCGTTTCCTAACTTTTATCTGTTTGCAGGACTCTAAATA
The DNA here is from genome assembly GCF_057802395.1 of Ceratotherium simum simum. Classification (NCBI taxonomy): domain Eukaryota; kingdom Metazoa; phylum Chordata; class Mammalia; order Perissodactyla; family Rhinocerotidae; genus Ceratotherium; species Ceratotherium simum. The sequence continues at coordinate 18,775,499 of NC_141934.1, read as the reverse complement.
AAGCCCAGAAGACAGTGAAAACTCACTGTATTGATGGCCACTACAGAATAATGGAAAATGTAAGCTTTGGAATTAGATAGGTCTAGATTTGAAATCCAGATCTGCTGCTTCCTGGTTGTACCGTCTTAGGAAGGTCTTTTAATTCTCTCAATCTAAATTTCTTCTTTTGTAAATGCAACCTATAATATATCACTACTAGTTATTCTGAGAATTAGAGCTAGTGTAGGTAAAGCATCTGACACTATACTAGGCCCGTAGTAGGGACCCAATACCCAAGTTATTATTACCATTCAACCTTGTAACCCCCTCCACCCCACTCCCCACAAGTCCATCACATCACCTTATCGTTAAAAAACGGGAAAACTAAATTTATAGAGAATAAACTAGGCCCATAATTTAAATTTTATCAAAGTCAGGACTGCTGCAACCAGAATCACTTGGGGGAAAAAACTGTTTAGTTATAACATTGTTATTCAAAAGAAATGTGTATAAGAGGTCTTCATGAAGAAGCCAATTTTCATATATAATTGGTTAAGAGATCAGAGATGTCTTAAGCTACTATAGAAATGTCAGAACTGTTAAATGGTTTAAGTGAAAATGTTTCTTCACATCCTAGCTTTAAATTGCTTCTTCGATGAAGAAGAAAATTATTTTAAAAGGTATCATGAAGAGACTCCATTAGCAAGGGATTAGGACAGACATTTAACAATAAACATATACAATGGAATTCCTTTGTTACATTGACTTTGGAAAAAAACACAGTGAAAACTATATTATATATGGCCTTTAGGAAAATGTGGGTGTGATGCAACCTATGGAATGGCTGAACCTGAGCATAAGAAACCACATTACAACAGACCTAATTGTAGGAACAAATCTATAGCAAGTTTTGGAAAATCAGAATTAATCATAATGTCAGAAAGTAAAAGGATGCCTTCTGCCTATAGTGACTATGGGAACTACGCAAACCAATGTATGTCTATTGTTAACATTCCCAAGGGTGAAAGTCAATAACTAAAAAACATAAGAGAAAAGGAAGCAAAAGGTAACGTAGGTCTTTTAGAAAGACATTTCCTAAATCTAAGGACATTCGAATGCATCTCCTAAATCTAAGGACATTCGAATGCATCAACACTCAACTTCTACTCTCTATCCTTTCTCACCTCTATAGTTCTGTTGGCCTTCTTCAGTTTGCCCAAGATGCCTGAATGCCACATTCTGCTTATTTGGACCACTCAAATACCTTTTCTTCCCACTCACCTATAAACTCAATTAGAAGCGGTCCCTCTCCCTTCACAATGTCCTGAACATTGTCACTTACCCTGACTTGTAGTACTTAACGCTCCATCTGATATGGAAACGTATTTTGTTTCATAGAGGTTCTCTCTCACCTACTGGATTATAAACTCGCTGTGGACAGATGTTCTTATAAAGCCCCAAAAGGGTTGTGAAAAGAATAAATACTCAGTAAATGCCTGCTGAATGAAAAGGGAATAAAAAGTAGTTTTTGCAAAGTTTGAAATTATTTTTAGCATAATTATGTTCCAGCATAATTACTGTTTCCATATCTAAACAAACTTTAATAGCAACAATGGCTCATATCCTGCTAACAAGAGAAAGGTAATAAAAAGGTATTATTTTGGGCCGGCCCCGTGGCTTAGCGGTTAAGAGCACACGCTCCACTACTGGCGGCCCGGGGTTCGGATCCCGGGCGCGCACCAACGCACCGCTTCTCCGGCCATGCTGAGGCTGCATCCCACATACAGCAACTAGAAGGATGTGCAACTATGACATACAACTATCTACTGGGGCTTTGGGAGGAAAAAAAAAAAAAAAAGGAGGAGGATTGGCAATAGATGTTAGCTCAGAGCCGGTCTTCCCCAGCAAAAAGAGGAGGATTAGCATGGATGTTAGCTCAGGGCTGATCTCCCTCACAGAAAAAAAAAAAAAAAAGGTATTATTTTGTGTTGGATTTTTTTTCTTTTTTTGCTTTGTTTGGAAATAGGTGATTAATAAGTGTCAAATTTTGTCTGCAGGTCAAGTTTCTTCAACTTCCAGCAAATGTCTACTACTCAAAGAATGCAAGCCACAATTTAAGTACCTTTTATACACCACCTCGGGGGCTTCCTACTCGTCCTCTGCTTGCCACTTCCCCTGCACCGGTCCCTCAGAAGGCTGAGGGTTATCGTGGGTAAGAATTTGAAGTCACAAAACCCAGTTTTTTCAAAAACCCAATAGTATGGAAGAAAGAGGGCAGGGAAAAGGGCTGTTTAACATTTGAAAACAAATTTAAGAGAAACAACCAAATGAAATATGTGAACAGTGCAGTTTGATTGTATAAGAAAATGCCCTGATTTGTTAAAGATGCATACCGAAATAAGAAATGTCATAATTTATGGGACTTATTTTAAAACTTGCAAGAAAAAAACTGATGAAGCAAAATGGCAAAACATTATTAACTTCTAAATATAGGTGAAATGTATGTGGGGTGTTCAGTATAATATTTTATCTAGCTTTTCATATATTTCAAATTTTTCATAATATTAAGTTAAAAAGAATGAAAAAAATTCGAGTCTGTGAGACCTGAATTCCAATCCCAGCTAGGTTATGTATGGTAGGGACATAGATATGTGACTAAACTGCTGTGAGCCTTACTTTTTCATTTGTTAAAAAATGACAATAATACAAAGCACAAAGAGTTGTTCAAAGATTAAATTAGTATGTAACATAATTAGGACAGTGACATCACAGCGTAATTACACAACATATGTTAGCTATTATTATTACTACTATTCCTGCTGGAAGGTGGAATAACCCAGTTAAAGAGTCTTATTTTTCTCACTGTACACAGAACTTACTGCTGTGGGGCGAGAGGGGGTACCTAGAAAGATCGATCACCTTTCTCCAGTCCAGTATTTGCCAAGAGACTGCGGTGGCAGCTAAAAGCCACAGAATGGAACAAAGGAAGAAGGAAGCCAGAGTGCCACCTCCATCAGCATCACCATCAGAGAAGGCCTAGAGAGTACTCTGTGACTGACAGTACCACAAATCCCCACCACCAGCACCACCACTTCCACCACAAATAAGTCACAGAGAAAAGGACCAGAAACAATTAATTTCTCTAATAGCAATAATCTGATACGTCATTAACAACAAAACTCAGTTGTTACCCATACAATAAAGAATTAAAACTAAGAGTTGAGTACACTTAAAGGCCAAAAGCAAGTTAAATTCACTCTCTTAGAAGAAATGATCGTCAATATTTCAGCGGCACCTCCACACAGGAAGCAAATGAATTTCTCTCTTCTTGAAAGAAACAGACCAGACACATGTGCTTCTATTTTAACTCTTTCCCCCTCCTGTAGGAAATTTTGTAACCAAACAGAAAAAAGCGTCTAACTTAAATATGCAAAAAGTATATTTAGCTTAATTCTTCCTTTTGTGCTTAAAATACATTTGCCCATAAGCACACTGAAGGCTTACTTACACCATAGCCTCACAGGTTCCTCCCTTCCCCAAGTTGACAACCTTCAGATAAAAAGAAACAAGTAATCCCTTCATTAAAAATAGAAAATAGAAGAGACCCTAATACATATACACATATCAATGCCAGTGAAAGGAAAACCAGTGAATAGTAGACATAACAACACGAAGAACAGTCAGAGCCGCCTAAAGCACTGTTCTTGTGGCAGTAGCAGAAACACTGATGATAACGTCAACAACAGCTCCTACTTAGAGTTGTCTATGAGCTAAGTGCTGTGCTAAGTGATTTGCATGTGTTAACTCATGTAATCCTCAAGTTCAACGAAGTCTTATGACTCTAATTCCTCACTTTGTAAATGAAGAAAACGACATTTAGTGGTTTGCCAAAGGTCATACAGCTAGTATTCAAGAGAGATAGGACTTGAACCCCAGTCTAACTCCAAAGCCCATGCTGTTAACTGCTGAACTACGCAGCCTCTCTCAAATGGATCCCTACATTTGAGGCTGGAGCTATGACTGGTATTGCCAAGATCAATCAGTGGCATTTACATTGATAAACCAGAGTCATCTTCCCACCTCCCAATAAAAAACTGTTAAAAGCTAATTCTAGTCAGTATACTTTTAGGAGAAAGGAAAATTCTACTTTCGTTTTAGAATTAGTTCCATGAGAAATATTTATTTTTCCCATATTGTGAGATCAAACTCATTTTATCCAGAAAACTCAGTTTAGAGGTTCTGAGAGTTTCAGATAATTAAACTGTTACTACACTTAAGAATGGAAAATTTGTGCCGATAATGCTTGAGACACACTAATAACTCAATAAAATAACATTTAAAGTACCAACATAGCATAAAATACACACACTTAACTTTTTTACTTTTTAAAATCTATTAAAAGATAGATGTTTAACTCTAACCACAGAAAATAAATATTCAACTTTTTAAAGTAATATTTCTGGGGAAAAAATACTCTTCTTCAGGCTGAATACTTCTAAATCCCATAATTATTTTAAATCAATTAAATTTAACGAAGGAAGGCCAACAGGCTGGATAGAGCAAACATACCACAGTTCAGTCACAACATGTGCATTTCATATTTGCCCACAAAACCCTTCACAGCCTGAAATAGGACAGACCTTTAGATCCAAGCTTCTTAATACTGTGGGCAGTGCTAGGGTTCATTTAACTGTTGGAGTAGCATTTTGCCACACAATGTCTTAAACAACAAGTGTCTGGTCACACTTATCTATAGCCAAGATTAAAAAACAAACAAACTTGAAACTGTTGACATATTAAATATTCTTTACTGCTTCTATTCATAGAATGTTTTTTGTCCTTCAAAACACAAAAACGTATTGATTCTTGGTTCCATGTATTCATTCTTTCATTTCAATAAAATGATCAAAGATATGTAATTATATATATAAATTTTTATGATTACATCACATATTTTATGATTAAAATAGTAAGGTAATAAGTAGAAATTAAGATACCATTTGATTATCACATATATAAATTTATACTCCAATTATTTTTTTACTCAAATCAATAGAGGAAAAATTTCTGCACGTCAATTACTTCCATGTTTCTACAGACAATTCACTCTAGAATAGTTTTTCTTAAACCTTTTATTTATCATAAGACTTTTTCTTCATTTGTTATTGTAAACAACTGTCATGATTTTATTTCTCAAAAAATGCGAAATTCTTTAAGTTTGTATCACTATTAGCAATAGTTAAGGTTCAAGTTCACTGACTTTTTTAATTCTATTTTTGCAGTGGTACTAAATATCTTTCCAACTATATGATGAACATTCTCCAGCAAAAATAAGTTATAACTTGCAACTTTTCATCGAAACATATAGTACACATAACACGAGTACATGCATTAAGATGACATTTTTTACTCCAAATTAATAAATGAAAAAATACTGAATTAAAGGCAGCACAGTATAAATGTGAAGAGTTTCCAATTCCTAAGAAAAAGCATTAATTGTCCAAAATTAAGTTCAATACATCTGAGGAGAGAGAAGTGATATTCATTCCAAGTCAAGCATCAGTGGTAAGTTAAGGAAAGGATGCTGCACACTGCAGGCGAGGTTTCCAAGTACCAACCTCCCCCTTATATATAAGTACCAAAGCCTCAGAAGTATTAACAACAATACGTGTATGTATGTAGAAGCAATGGGCAAAGATAAGTCAGATTTGGTGTTATTTAAACCAATGCATGATATTAACTCTCAGAATCTGAAAGGAAGAGAAAAAGAGAATATGATTCTCTCCAAGAGAGTATGTTCTTGAAAGATTTAGCATATGCAAATACGAAGGAACATTTAACACTAACAAAATGGCAGACATAAATTAGAGATGAAATGGAGTAAGAGGAGGAAAAGATGAGGAACCAACAATACTGCTCCATACGACTAGCATTTGGATAATGTTGATAATGATTAAAAGATACTGGACATTTACTATGTCAGTCTCTTTAAATACATTATTTCATTTAATAACTTCTATAACCCTATGAGCTAAGTGCTATTAATATCCCCATTTCACAGATAAAGACACTGAGACACAGAAACGTAAACTAACATTTCCAAGATCACTTGGCTAGTGAGTGGTTCACTGGATTTAAATGTTTTTCTATTCTGTAACGAACTCAGAAATTTAAGAAGAAATGGTTCATGTCAATCATCAACCAATAGCTCTTAACAGCTCATTTCTCTAGGGAAACCAAAAAACAAATTCAATTCCTCCTTCCTTCAACAACATCAAGAAAAACCCCACCACCATGACTTTCTAGGAAAGGATTTTCTTTACTGAATTTTTCTACATTTTATTTTATTTATTTTTTGGAGGGGGAGGGAGATCAGCCCTGAGCTAACATCCATGCTAATCCTCCTCTTTTTGCTGAAGACGACCGGCTCTGAGCTAACATCTATTGCCAATCCTCCTCCTTTTTTCCTTCCCCAAAGCCCCAGTAGATAGTTGTATGTCATAGTTGCACATCCTTCTAGTTGCTGTATGTGGGACGCGGCCTCAGCACGGCTGGAGAAGCGGTGCGTCAGTGCGTGCCCGAGATCAGAACCCAGGCCGCCAGTAGCAGAGCGCACGCACTTAACCACTAAGCCACCGGGCCGGCCCATCAACATTTTAAAAGAAGGGCAAGATTAAGAGTTAAAGATCCACAGTATTATATTTATTTAGAAGCTTCTTAAAATAAATAAATAAATTCTGTTTTTGTGTCACTGAATAAAATAGGGCCAAAGTAGAGGCTCTGAGATTATTATGTCCAACAAATAATGGTCTCAATCTCAGAGCTCATGCAGAGGTTACAAAAATCGTTTCAATAGAAAGCGTTTATTTTATTATTGGCTATCTGCCCAGAGAATGCCAGAACACATTTTAACCAAGTGGACAGAAAACCAAGAGGGATGGATCTGAACTCCACTTTAAATCTACCATGGTCTCTGTAACACCACAGTACGATTTCCTCTCTCATTACTTTTATATATAATTAGACTTAGGAAGTGAACAGGTAATTTTTTTTAAGTCCTATAATTCATTTCTTATCACTTTAACTTACAGTTCACATTCCTATATACTTTAAACATATTTTAATTGACTTTTGGAGCTTTAAAGAAAAAACACTAAACCACTAAACCACTAATGCACTAAAGCACTAAAGCACTAAACCACTAATACTGATATCTTGTTTTGTTGTGATACTAACCCCCTTGTAAAAGATATTATGTGAAAAGGATATAATATTAAAAGGACATAACACGGGTATATTTAACCGTCTGGAAAGAGTTACAAAGGTTGTACTGTGTTTGTGAATATATACAAATATGTAAAGTTATTTATAGATCATACGTGCAGCATCTATACACTTAATTTCATAATAACCGCTTCTTTTGCTTGTTAAATTAAATCTTGAGCTTGACACTGATTCTCAAGAGAACAGAATTATAAATGTGCCACATCCTGTTCTTTATTTCAAAGCATCAGCGTGAAATAATAAAGAGCTAATGTGGTCCTGACGATGACTCTATGTTTCGTTAAAATTTCATCTCTTTGTCCCATTTAAGGACTCACTATATGTTTCTGGCCATATGGAATCAGTTTTGTGGACTCGGTGATTTCTTCTCCATAAACATTACTTCACTACTCACACAGGAACCAAAATAACATAAACTAAGAAATAATTTACACCATTTTTATAGCTGAGTTTCCAACATATCGACAGAAATTTCAAATTCTTCACAAAGGAATACAGAAGTCCCAAATAAGTGCTCATTAACTTAAAGTTAAAAAAAAAAAGTAACAACTAATTTTTAAGCAACACAGTTGTTCAGCTGTTGGGCTTTATTTCAACATACAGTTCAATGCTACTGAATGAAAGAAACTTAGTCAACATGAAACCATGTGAACCATGAAGCATCACAAGAGTGAGCAAATCTCATTCTTCAAAAGGCTTGTGAGGGCTGCAGTAGTCAGCCCCCGAAGAACCACGGTGCAGCAGGAAACAGCACAGAGCAGAGCAGGGGAACCGGGACGTATCTTCCTCTTCTGCCACTTCTTTGTTATATGCAACTGGACAAATCATTTAGCCCCTTTGGGCCTTGGCTCTCACCTGTAGGAGAAAACTGAACTAGATCCTTAGTTTGCAAGCTTTAAAGCAGATTCCTGGTTACAACCAAGCCCCCAGTACAAAATGGATAAAAGTAGACCTGCACTGACCTCCCCCAGTAGCAGCTCCTGAAGCAGTTCTGGGCAGCACCTAGGCCTCAGCAGAGTACAATCTGAAAATCTGGGAGTTTGAAAATACCTACGGCCTCTCGAGCACCTTCCAGTACTAACCCCCAAATTCGTTGCACTGTGATTAAATCAGCACAAACACACACATTGCTGCTCCCGCAAATATCAATCAGAAACTAGATAAAGCAATTACATTCAATAAATATTTACTGAATATCTACTAGGTGTTAGATCCTGAGGATCAATGGTGAATAAGCACAGCCTGTCGCTTAAGAAGCTACAGGGGAGAGAGACACAACAAGCTACAGGGGAGACAGACACAACAAGCTATAGGGGAGACAGACACAACAAGCTACAGGGGAGACAGACACAACAAGCTACAGGGGAGACAGACACAACAAGCTACAGGGGAGACAGACACAACAAGCTACAGGGGAGACAGACACAACAAGCTACAGGGGAGACAGACACAACAAGCTACAGGGGAGACAGACACAACAAGCTACAGGGGAGACAGATATAACCAACGATGATACAAACAAGCAAAATCTATTGTGGGAGAAGCAGAAGGTGCTACAAAGAGACAAGAAGGGGAAGCTTACTCAAATTGGTGATGTCAGGAAGGCCTCCCAGAAAAAATTACCTCTAAGCCAACAAACCAAATACATATAGTTTGAATATTAAATGACGGCGTTCTAATCTGAGTGAATTCACTCTTTTCTAACCACTCCCCCCAACGGAAGTCTCCCCCTTACTCACTACACATTCTAATCTATTCATCCCTAATCTACTGTTCTGATTAAAACTGACAATGGATTTGTCCATGTGAGTATTCCACATGAGAAGAAATAATACCCTTTCAAGAGTGAGTGTTACATGGAAATATCCCCAGGGCTGTGAGTTAATCCAAGAGGGTTGAGGATGAGAAAGGCTGCACAGTTATTTATATACTCTATACATACATTTTCCATTCAGGGTAAGGGCCATCTTATGCTCAATATATCCTTCAGGTCCGAAGAAATTTTAAATTTTTCAATGTTGTCACATGTCTCAACCCGACCCAGAAATTATTTAATCAATGTTTTGAGAAGATCTGAGTCAGTATTAACTATGAGATTTTTTCCAGAACCAATAAAATCTCATATATCTCCAAACAACTCTACTAGAGAAAACATAATTTGATCAATTTGTTATCTTGACCATCAATTTTTATACACAATTCCTTATAAATTACAGTTTGGGGTCAAGAGATTTTTACCTATTTTTCTCTTTTACCATACCATAACATTTTTGTTGATGAAAATTCAAGTTCAACTAGCCATTAAAGTCTTATTAAATCAAGACCCTTTTAATGCAAAATACATTTTAGAATTCTCAAACAGTAACAGAATATAAACAAAACTGCTTAATATACTTGCAAAAAAAACCCCACAAAAGTTTAATAGAAGATACCCAAAGCAGGTATTTACCATCAGTAAGTTAATTACAATATTACCCTTATTAATGAAAAAGAAATATCAAGTCCAAGACATTCATTAATTATACATCTCTTATAAAATAAAAATTCATGAATAGTTGCATTGTTTATAAAGTGAATAATTAAAAAATGTACATGGAAAGGGTTTTTACAAAAATTCACAGTACAGTTCTCCTAAATGGAAAAGTACACACATAATATTTGCTTAGGGGTGAATTAAACTGAAATTGAATTTTTAAAATTTTTATGAGACATTCCTTAACATAAACTGACCTTCCAGTAACATCTCCAAATTGCTAAGCCTTTACTATAGTAGAGAAATAAAATTCACAATAACAATATGTTTTCAATGCTACAATAGCAAAAGAATAAACTAATGATTTTTTTTTTCATTCAATGAAGGCATCACATGACAAAATAAGTAAAATCGAAAATCTTCTTGGGAGAAAAAGAACACACTTTAAGCTGAAATGGCAAGAGTTGACCTACATAATATTTATTTTAAACATTTAAAAAGAAATAGGTCCACTCACAGATTCATGAGCTACGGATGAGTTCAAATCTTTGGGCTTGCCTACCCCCCAGGACCTATGTGCTGCTCCTCGAGCATAATCTTTGATCATATATCCATGTCATTCTTTTCCCAGCAGTACTATGTGGCAAGACACATGAACGTCCACATCAAGAAAAACAAAGTAGTTTCTTCCCACATAGTTTTACCTTTATTACTTCAGATATTGGCATAAAAATGTATTTTAACAATCTTAGATCATTCACTCATGAGCTGACCCCACCTGTATAGAAACAATTCAATTTCCTCAACCACGTCTTATGTATAGAAAAGAAAAAAAGCCCACAACAAAAAGGAGACTTAGGAATAGAGCCATAAAATATGAAAGAGAAACACTTTGTTTACTTATTTAACCAAAACAGAGGCTGCTGCAGCTGCAGGAGCCTCTTCCGACTGATGTGACATGAGTCACTACATTTAAAAACAGACGCTTTAAAGAGATGGCTATTCAGCTATACGCTTCAGGCATTACCTCCTACTCCCAGCCACATTTGCCACAGAAAAGGGCACTAGTGTTCTGCTACAGCTTCAGTATAGATACCCTGACAATCACGCTAGCACCACAGATTAGTGATCAATAACCACTAACCAAAGTCACTTTGCCCACCATAATTTACATTGTTAAGAGTCTTGCTAGATACAAAGAAATACCAAGAAGCAGAATTTAAAGCCTAGGTAAAGAATTGATTTTAAACGCCTTAAATGTAGGCTATAGCTAACATACAATTCAAAGACCACTCTGTACTAATAAATATTTCAAGTTATGTTTACTTTTAGTCATTTGTTCATGTTAAAAGTTTTCACTGCCAAAGTAATGACTAGCAAAAAGTGTAGCTGGAGTATAAACCAATTAAGGATCACCTTATACTCATATAATTAATTTTTTTAATCAGTCTTCTAAAAGCACGTTACAATACGTGTTTAAGAATACTAGCCTTCATATACATGCTTTTGGATTATGAGGCTGTTAATCATCCAAAGAAACACAGCAGCATTCTGCACTGGTGCTGCAGTAAAATTCTGGGAGAAATAACATCCAGGCTCCTGACACGAAACCATGCTAGAATCTGTCTCTGAGAAAGGACAGAGGCCTTTCAGAGGGTCTGCACAAGACTGAGAAAAGACTTAAAGCAATAAAAAAGGCACCATCAATTCTTTGGACTACTACAAGAGCTTCCTGACCAGAATGCCCATGTCTACTTTTGGCCACATCCACTTCTGCCCACCTTGCATATTGAAGTCTGCCAGGGTCACACCACTCCCATCTCAATCCTCATCTGTATACATTCGCCCAGCTCCCCACCCCCAATTCCCGCTTAAAATATGTAAGATGGATTCTCCTTGTTCGTAAGATAAAGACCCAAGTCCTTATCACGACTGGAAAGCCATTCATGGCCTTGCTCTGCCTAGTCTATCCCTGCGGACACTCAGACCTGCCCCATCTGATACCTTCCCGGGCATTCTTCTCCACTAGAAGCACCGTGGTCTTCTTTCATTCCTGGAATATACCAAGCCTCCTGCCACCAAGGGCTTCTGTCTTCTCTGCCACAGAATATTGTCACTCCTCTCTTCATCTACCTCAAGTCTACTCTACTTCCACATCTCGGTTCAAACATCACTTCCTCAGATAACTGATTTCCTTTTAAGTCCCATATTACCTATGTAGCACTGTACAGTTCACAATCGCTGTACTTACCTTAGTTGCAATTTTTTTCATTTATGTATGTGATTTTATTAATGTCTACCCCTCCCCCACAGCCTAAATTCAAAGATTGCAAGTCCAAGTTTGTTTGTACTCACCACTACATTCCCCAGTGCTTAGCACAGTGACTGGCACAAACTGAGCATTTAGTAAATATTTGTTGAATGAATGAGTGAACAGGGAGATTAAAAAAATCAATATGAATCTTTCAGTAGGGAAATTTATTACCACATTTTCAATTGCAATCCCACAACAATTTATTTTCACTGAAGTGGAAATTTTTGTGAAAAGTACTCTTTAGGGATCAAATTTGTCATGCTTTGACTTCAAGCATGAAGATAAAATTCTTCAAACATGACCCCATGAATTTACATCAGAAAAATAATAGGGTATTCTAGACTTAAATCTTTAAAAACCAGACTGTGCTTTAAAGAGACAAAAGATAAAAGATGAGTTTGTAAAGATAAAGAAATGGACAGGAGAATGGATTGAAAAGAAAACTCAGACAGTAAAGAAACTCCCTGAAGAGAATAAATGGTTTATAGAAAAGAATATATTTTAATTTACTGTTAGAATAAAAAGATACTAGGGTATGAAACTATTGGCAAGAAAAGATTAATATGATTTTTTCAGACATGAAAAGGATCCCTCAAATAAAGGCAGATTAAACAACTGGTTAAAAAAAAAATGAGAAGCAGTAGATTAGATGCCAGCCTGTTAAGGATGTAATATTTTATTATAAAAATGTCACAATCAGCAGCCCACCAGATACTGCATAACATACATTTTTCCTTGTTAGAGTTATGTTGACTTACAGATTTGGAGGTTTAATTTTTCCCCATAATATTTACACTTCTAAAACTCTTGTTCTTTAAGTAAGGGCCATCACTTACAAGTATGTATTTTATGTAGCGATCACTTTGAGGTGTCGAGACCAATTCATCATATTCTGTGTATTCCATTAGGACACAGTTACTGTGGAGAGACCCAAATATACAATATCAAACGATAACCACTTAGGGCCGGCCCCGTGGCTTAGCGGTTAAGTGTGTGCACTCCGCTGCTGGCGGCCCGGGTTCGGATCCCGGGTGCACACCAACGCACTGCTTGTCCGGCCATGCTGAGGCCGCGTCCCACGTACAGCAACTAGAAGGATGTGCAACTATGACATACAACTATCTATTGGGGCTTTGGGGGGAAAAAAATAAAATAAATTAAAATTAAAAAAAACGGTAACCACTTAAATTTAGCTACCTTCAAAAAGACTGTGTTACTGTCACAGAGATACTCCAGTGTCTTCTCTCCTCACCTACATATTTATTTTCTTGACTTTCTCATTCATTATTGCTTCATGCTAACATTTCCTTTTGACATATACTGATCATGCTAATAGCTATAATACTACTGCTTTTCGTGCCTGGAATTGATGGACTGTATTTTATAAAAATCCATATAAATTGACAAACAAGTTTATTTAATGATGTTGATTCAAAGGAATGAAATTTTCTAGACATTTTCACCACATTTGAAATATTCAAGATAAAATATGTACTAGCTTTTTAAAAAAACATAACTTATAGAATCATTTTGACACTTTATAAGAATTCACCATATGTAATTTTCATAGACCATCTAAGCCACATGTACCAAGTCTACCACCATCACCTGTTAAGCCAACCTCATCTTGTGCTCTCTACCTGTCAGAAGTACAAAACAAAGAGCCATATGTGAATGTAGTTCTTCTCAAAGCTCAAAATGAAGACAATTTTATTTCTAAATATAAAATCCTAAATGTTATAAAGATTTTAACTAAATTAGTCTTGAGAACAAATAAAGAGTACTAAACAGAAGTAATATATCGCTTTAACTCCTCGAATAGTACCTGGTGCTTAATAAACATGTTTCTGATTGAACGAACAAATGAATGGCACAAATCTTTGTGATGAGAGCTATTAGGCTCCTTTCCCACTTAATTCCTGGCCTCCAATTAGAAGGAGGGTGAGAAAACTAAACCTGTCTTAAATGTGGGCAACCCATAAGCCTGCAGAATCCAACTAATTCTATATGCACAACTATTTAATCCTGCCAGATACTTCTTGGTAGTCTTCCTGTTTTATAAACTCCTATGATCTTAGTTGGAACTTAGAGATGATTCAGGGCAAGATACAAACTAAAATAAGAATCCTCTTCTTCAACATCCCTGAAAAGATAGTCCTGTTTAAACAATTCCAACAATGGTTGTATGAGGGAGGGAAAAACAAGCACCGGGCATGTAATATAGACACTCAAATACTTGTTGAAAGACCATGATCCAAAATGGAAACCCACCAGATGTTACAGACAAGGTAAGAAAAACAAAAAACACCCTCCAAAATGAAAGCCAATAAGAAGGCAAAAGCTCACCTAAAGGAGTCCTCAAAGTGTGACAGAACTAAGACGTCTGGTGACTCCAATTAAAGTGATCAGAGTTTGGCCTCAGAAAAACATTACTAAAATATAAATATTATATACAATTGTTACAGCACTGAATCAATTATGAGCTGATGGAACTCTGGGTGACATTTTTTTAAAAGAATAAAAAAGAGTTTGTCCAAAGCAGAAACAATGGCAAACATAACAGACACTAGACAACAGAGAGGCACTCGCTACTGTGGAGCAGGGACACAGTATTAGACTTTCTCATCACCTGTGTAACATGTCCCAGAAACATATCCAATTCCTTTGAGCCTGTGTTCACCAAGCAACCTTCTGATTGCTGGCTTAGTTTCCCAGGTACCAAGACACCATGAAAAAGAGAGACTGGAAAGTGATGAGGTTTCCTTACCATTGAAAAAGTATATCCACACCGCTGCCAAATAACTAACAAGCATTGTAGATTATAAATCAACTTCTTTTCGATTATGATCATTGGTTCAGGTCCCCAGGGGTGGATCACATCTGGGCAAAGTGATGGAACTATAAAGCTGAAGATGCTAGTCTAAAGCAACGGTCTCAAACTTTCTGGTTTCAGGACCCTATCACACTCTTAAATATTATAGAGGACTCAAAAGAGTTTTTGTTTATATGGTTGTATTTATCAATATTTACTGTGTTGGAAATTAAAACAAAAAATTTAATATTTATTAATTCACTTAAACAATAGTAAGCCCATTACACATCATCATAAATAACATATTTTTAGGAAAAATAACTATATTTTCCAAAATAAAAAAATTCAATGAGAAGAGTGGTGCTGGTTTTCACTTTTGCAAATCGCTTTTACGTCCGCCTTAATAGAAGACAACTGGATTGTCATATCTGCTTCTACGTTCAATACGTTGTAATATGCTATCTTGGTTAAGTATACAAAGAAAATCTAGCTTCACACCAATATATAGCTGGAGAAGAAAGAAGCATTTTAATAACCCTTTCACTTAATTGTGGATACTATACCAAAACTTGATAAGTTGTAGTTTCCAAACTACTACTTGAATTATAGAATCTAAAAACCATACCAATGAACTTTCCATATTCTGTCACATTAAAATCCAGGAGTGTACTGGGAATCTATCCAACGAACCTGAAATCAACAATCCAAAGAGGCTTATGCACCCCTATGTTCACTGCAGCATTATTCACTATAGCCAAGAAGTGGAAGCAACCTAAGTGTCCCTCGACTGACGATTGGATTAAGAAAATGTGGTATATATATACAATGGAATACTACTCAGCCATAAAAAAAGACAAAATCGTCCCATTTGCAACAACATGGATGGGCCTGGAGCGTATTATGTTAAGTGAAATAAGCCAGAAAGAGAAAGACAAAGACTGTATGATCTCACTCATATGTGGAATATAAACCAACACATGGACAGAGAAAACTGGACTGTGGTTACCAGGGGCAGTGGGGGTGGGGGGTGGGCACAAGGGGTGAAGGGAGTCATATATATGGTGATGGACAAACAAAAATGTACAACTCAAAATTTCACAATGTTAGAAACTATTAAAACATCAATTAAAAAAAAAAAAATCCAGGAGTGTATCTTGAACTCTGAATGGATCTCTTACCCATGCACAATTCTGTAATATCATGCATTAATCATTTGGAAAATATTGGTTCACTGAATTATGGAGATCTTCTATATGTTGACACATTTTACCATACAACATCAAAAAATCCCCTTTACTGATAGCATAAAAATCTTTAAGTATTGGGAACCTATCAACTCACAGCAGCTGATAGAAGTTTTCAAAACTGTAATTTTCACATGAAATCACAAATTTTATCATAAGCGACAAATACTGTCAATTTTCCTTGACAAGCTCACTTTGTTCATTTTGGAGAAAATATCTGCCAAATATCTGAGTCTGAATAACCATAATTTGTCAGTCATTTTTTCAAGTACAAATGGTGATCCACCAAAAAAGTGGCTGGCTCAACACAAAACTCAATCGCACAAATGCTTTCCCTTGAAATAACCACCATATGCAGCAGAAGTGCTTCATGTACACACTTTCTCTTTTCTCTCACAGTATATCAAAAAGACATGTACTCAAGGGTCAAGATTTAATAAAATTAGTAATTTTTACTTCTTCATCAAGGACATTTTGTCTTCTGTGAGTGTGTGGTAGTGAAGAATACAATGACTACTAGTACAGTTTGGTGCCTCCGCCTTGATTCATGCTGAGGCATCAGCAGTTTTACCCACCACTGCTTTTGTATCATCAGTGCAAATGTCAACACACTGAAAAAAAGGCAAATAATGTCCTAATATTACAAAAATTATCTTCATCTCCTGAAAAAGTCTTAAGGACTCCTTCTTGCCCCTGTGGCTGCAGACTATACTTTGACAACTGAAGGCTAAGGTTTGTTGAGTGAGCATCCAAAGGATATCCACTGGAAAGCCTTGCCTGAAATACCCAAATGGCTTCTCTCCTAGAGATTTCTTTTAGCTGCAAAGATGGAGGCTACCTAGCTAGTGAGACAATGGATTTATAAAGACCTCTAATAATTCTTATACTGAGTTAAATCTGTTATCTTGTAACTTACATCCACTTCTTGTGCAATATCACAAACTAAGTTTCTGCCAATAGAGGAGACTATTTTATAGGTCTCCAGAAATCCAATACGTTTCTTCCTCTCTAGGCTAAATATCCAATTATTATAACCATTCCCCATATGACATGGTCCCTAGATTTAGCCCCATCCCAGCCACCCCTTCTGCACGACTCGTTTTCAAAGTCCTTCTTAAAACAAAGTTTTCTAAAATGAGCATATAATTCCAGACATCTCTGCTGAAGGGAGAGTGCAGTGAAACTATTAAACTACCCTGATCTGGACACAATGCTTCTATTAAGACAGCCTAGCTATCATATTAACTTTATTAGTCACATACCAAAACACTTAGCTGTTTTTCACTCACAGTCCTGTCAAGCCCCATCTCCTCCATCTATACCTGCCAATCCACTTTTTTAAAGCCTCAATGCAGGGCTTCATATTTATCCCTATTACATTTTACCCCGTTCATCAGATATACAGACCAAAGGTAATCGTTTGGAAACTTGGTTCTACCATATCGGTACTGGCTGTCCTCTCAGCTTTATTGAAATTTTTTAAGAATCAGCTTTATGCAGATTTTATAAATATGACTTTTTTCTCATTATCCGAGACTTTTGTTGTTATTGTTTCTAAATCAACAAGTGTTGAATAAGACAAAACCAAAGGCAGAGCCCAGTGACATAAAACTGTGGACCTTCCTTCTAAGCCACAAAAAATTCAATCAAGACCCACTTGGATCTAAGTCCCCCTAACACACACCTCTAAATTTCACAGAAGTTAACATTCTACATAACTGCTTACTTCTAATCAATGACTCTAGATAAGGACCAAAGAGCTCCTTTTTAAAATGAAAGGATCACGTTTCAGATGTAAAAAAATGCAGTCAGATGACATTAGCATGTGATTCCCTTTCTTCACTCAACACTGGGAAAGGCCTTGGCAAAATACTATAGCGTGATTCCAGGTAGTCTGTGACGTCACTGCTAAAGAGATCCTTTTGTCCATACATCCCAGACTACTACAACATACCTAAAAGAACAATATCTTCCAGTTTTCACTTTCTAGAAATGAGAAACCTATATTCTGTAAATGGCCACAGAAAATGAAAGTACATTTTATAGAATTTAAGCCTCTTTCTACTCCCCACTAGTTATTTTATCTGGAATGTTAAGCATCTACTCAAGGCAACAAAGCATACTAAGAAGGTTTGAAGTCAAAAAGTCCTAGAGCCCTAGCTTCACACCTTAAAACTGAGTGACCCTGAGCCTTCACTTTGCATCTGTGTTACCTTGAATCTGTCCATTTACTGGAACCTCGGAAGGTTCAGAAAATTGCATACATCATAGCATCATTGTGAAGAAGAACAACTGAGATAACACATATAAAAATGCCTCATAAACTGTCTGGCACTAAGTAAAGTCCTCAATATACCTTAGTTGTCATCCTTCCTGCCACAGTGTCTTCCAAGGAGTAAGCATTCCTACATTACAGTATTACGCTTCCTTCCCACCCATTTAAGGCAAAAATCAAGTATTATTCTGAGTTCCCACAGCAGATAAAAGCTGTCACTCCCAGTCCAGGAGCTAACAGCTTTTGCTGAAGATATTACAGATTGTGATATAATTGAGATCAGAAAATAGACCTTGCTCATCTTGTGGATACAGGTGCATGGCACACTAGAAGCACTCAAAAAAAAAAAAGTTTGCAAAACTAGTGATCCTCAACCTAAAAAAACTATCACCCATGGAAAAAAGAAGTACAGATTCACGAATGAATTTTTTTCAATCAAAAATTCCCTTTTCATGTGAATTTTTTTCAATCAAAAATTCCCTTTTCATGTTTAAAAAATGACTGTAAGACCTTAAAATGGAAACGTCAATAGCTAAACATAACTTGGCCAGGTATGGCACTGTAGGTGTTCTTTGAATGTAATTATCACATATATCAATAAAACCACTACAAAGAAAGAGACCAATAAAATCAAGAAACTATGTCGCCATGATCCAGAGACAAAGGCAAAGACACAAGACTGTCTTATTTTAACATGGTACGATATAGGGTAGTAAAACAGGTATTTTAAATATAGTATAATAAAAAATATGCTGTAATGAAAACCACACATTCCTGTTTCCAAGCTCATTTCCTTCTTCCCTTGCAAGCACGGTAAGGCAATTCAATCAGGGATGTTTAACATACTACATTTCCTTTCCTCAAGTACCTTACAGAGTGTGCATTTGTTAGGTATCAAAATAAAGAAATACGAGATGCAGGGAAAGTGGTAAATATTTCTAAATATTGGCCCAACAACTGACAAAATATCACCCATACAACCAATTCTATTTTCAATTCCACCTCACCAAATTAATAAAATTAAACACTTCAATATCAGATAAGTTGCCTTAATTACAAGTATCAAAAAGAAAAAGGACTATTCATATATAAGGTCAATTGAGTGAATATTCTCACATTACACTACATATAAGAGAAGAAGAATGGCAAAGCCAGGATAACCCAGTGTAAACATTTATATTAAATGGGAACATAACGACTCCACATTTGCAGGCAAAGGTTAACAGAAGTACTACATAATATAAACAGAAAAGACAATTACCTAAAGAGATGAAGGTTTCTTAGCGGCTAAATAAAGTATCAGCTATAAGTATACACATTAGAAAAAGCCACCAGATAATATAAGATGTAAGGCTTCTTTTTGATCAGTTAAGATGAACAGATTAAAGAAATTCATCTTCACTGACCAAAAGCGAATAATAATTCTGAGACATAAACTCTGGGAAGAGGAATCAGTAAAGAGACATCGAGCTCATTTAAATTATTAAAGCTGGACCTCTTCTAGGTGTGAAGCTAGAGATAAAAGAAATAGGAAAGGTCTGACTCAAAGTAACCGAAGATCCAAAGTATGTTTGACTATTGAGTTTTGCTGCTAACAGATACCACTTGGACTAAGCTAGCTTCTCCAATCCAGGTTTTGTTTAATATATTTCTAGCTTCTCCAATCCAGGTTTTGTTTAATATATTTATCTCTGTAGGATATCTCTGTGGGATAGCTATTACTAGTTGCCAATGCCTATCTGAACAGATTACAAATTTAGCTTCTAGAGCTTTCAAAGTGATCTGAAAGTCTACCACATGAGATAAAGCAAGTGAAAACTTGTATTTATGAAAATACAGAAATATCTTCACATAGAAAAATACTAGCTACTGCCTACACCAGAAAATAAAAAAAAATAAAAGACTCTAAAGAGTTAATATACTTGCCCCAACACCACTACCCTCAAAAAAGTGTTAAGATTTATCCCAAGCAAGATTTGGGTCATAATTAGATTTCATTTTTAAATTGTTTCAATATATATTCAAGAAATATTTCCAGAATCCCCTACTATGTGAAAAGCACAATCACTCCACAGAGGAAACACACACACACATGCACACGCACACACATCAAAGAAATTAATTCTGGGGCCGGCCCTGTGGCGTAGTGGTTAAGTGCGCGCGCTCCGCTACTGGCGGCCCGGGTTCGGATCCCGGGCACGCACCGACGCACCGCTTCTCCGGCCATGCTGAGGCCGTGTCCCATGGCCTCTAGAATGTGCAATTATGACATACAACTATCTACTGGAGCTTTGAGGGAAAAAAAGGAGGAGGATTGGCAATAGATGTTAGCTCAGAGCTGGTCTTCCTTAGCAAAAAAGAGGAAGAGGGCCAGCCCCGTGGCTTAGTGGTTGGGTGCGCGGGCTCCGCTGCTGGCGGCCCGGGTTCGGATCCCGGGCGTGCACGGACGCACCGCTTCCCCGGCTATGCTGAGGCTGCGTCCCACATACGGCAACTAGAAGGATGTGCAGCTATGACATACAACTATCTACTGGGGCTTTGGAGGGAAAAAATAAATAAATAAAATCTTTAAAAAAAAAAAAAAGAGGAAGATTGGCACGGATGTTAGCTCAGGGCTGATCTTCCTCACAAAAAAAAAAAAGAAAAGAAATTAATTCTGACTAGAAAAGGATATTATAGAGAGTTACAACAAAAACTAAGGTACTAAAGTATCTGAATATAAGAGCAAGAGAAAAATTTAAACACACCGAGGAGTTGGAACTTTTTCTAAATATATTGGGAAACAACAGCTTCTGAATCCAGGAGTATTAAGACTGTAACTATTTAAGAAACATAACTCTTGGGGCTACCTGGAAGATGCAGATTAGAGACAGGAGTGACTAAAGACAAGGAGAAAATTTCGGAGGCGGAAAGTAGAAATGAAAAGGGAACAGAGCAATACACTAAATACACTGGGGAAGTAGAATTGGCAGAACTTCAGTGAGTACAAGTACAACTGAAGAAAAGGAGGCAAGAAAAAAAATCAGAAATGATGAAATGACATGATTATACCATGACAATAAACACAGTCATGTGTAATACTAAAAACTGGCAGAGGATTGTTAATAAATGCAAATAATTAACAAAAACCAGTTTAATTTGAGATGTTTGAAACATTCACATGGAAGAGTCCCACGTGACACTGGGAATACAAGAACAGAGCTCAAGAGAACAGGCCAGGCGAGCGATGCTGCTGTAACCAGAGACGCTGTGGGAGTGGAAACGCCCCCTGAGAATCCAAGTGGAGTGAGGGGGAGAAAGCGGAGCAAGAACAACACTGGAAGCACTCATCATCTGAACCAGAAAGGCAGCCAAGGGTAAGAGGACAGCCCCGGAGCCAGACTACCTGCAAGGGAATCTTGCGGTTACCACATAACCTGTGTAACCTTGGGCGAGCTTCCCTAAATGTTTGTGCTTCCATTTTTTCACCTGTCAAATGGGGATAATAGATCCTCCTTCATACTTGAATTACGTCATTTTGTCTTCTGGTAACCCACATGTAAAAAAAATTAGAGAAACAGAAAGCTCACATGTAAAGTACACATAACAAGGCCTGACTCAAAGGCTCAATAAATGTAAGCTGCCATCATCATCATCAAAAAAGAATAGTTTAAGAGGCAGAGAAACGGAAGAGTACCAAAGAAAGAGAGACAGACAAGCGGATATGAAGAATGCAAGCGGAATGTGAGGAAAGCTAAGAAGTGACCTCAGGTCGGGGCCCTTGGATCATCCGGTGAGAACAGTATCAGTCGGCTAGTGGGGAAAGAAGGGAGATTGCAGTGGGCTGAAGAGAAGCAGAGGCCGCAAGAGGAGCTGCCTCTTTGGAGAATTTTTTAAATGAAATGAAAACATTATAGACAGAGCCTTAAGGAGCAAAGTCAAAGAAAAAATTTTTGGCTGACAGGTCAAAAGGTTTTGGACCAAGAGAAAAAAGCCAGTAGACATGGAAAATAAAAGAGAAAACAGATGAAACAGAGTCACGAAGGAGGTGAGAAAACTTCGGTCACCATCACAAGAACACAGCTGGCATTAAAAAGTGCCCGGTCTCCTTCAAAGGCAGAAGGACAGCTGGGGAGGAAAGTGGATCAATTATCTCAGTAGCTCTGACATGTGGTATGTATGAGGGATTCAGAGCTGAGAACAAAGAGGTCAAACTTCTTGAATTTGTTTAATTAAGTACCTAGAGTGCAAGACAACAATTCCATATATGCCTCTTCATCATTCCTCAGATCCTTAGGTTTTGGAATAACATGGTTAAATTAGCTCCTACTGCACTTTTGTTAATTAGGTATATTTTTATCAAAGTACCAGAAAACACACATACAGAAAAGTGCAAGTACGTTAAGGGTACAATGCAATTAATTTTCACAAAGTGAGCACACCTGGGTAACAAGTACCTCCCCTCCCCAGGCAAACCATCACCATCACCCAAAAATGAGAACATAATGAGATTTCCAGAACCCTTACCTCCCATTCCCAGCAGGGCCTCTCCCAGGCATTACTTCCCAACAACTGTATCCACTATCCTGATTCCTATTACCACAGGTTAGTTTTGACTGTGTCTAAACTTTATGCGAAAAGAAATCAGAATGACACTTTGAAAAAAAAGCAATTCTCAAGATCATCATAGCAATTTAAAATCTTTCAAACCCTAAGCATACAGTCTCAGATAAATTTTCAGGTAAAGACAAATTCTTACATAATTTACATCGATTTTTACATTTATTCATCTGTCTTCTCAATGTAATTCTTATTCTCTGTGCCTAAGCACTCAGAAACATCACTTTACCTTAAATCTCAGTCATTTCACATTAAATTTCTCAAGTAATGATACTTAGTATAATTTTAAAATTGCATTTTATATTGATATTAACTTGGTACCACAACCACACTATTCTTACTATATATATATAACAGGCCTCTTTCATTACTGATTATCTCCCTGCATAGTTAATTTTGTGTTACTAAAAACACAAAGATAAATTGTCATATAAAAAAATTATTACATTAAAAGAGTTCATTATCATATTTAGAAGAAAATCAGTGTCAGGAAAAGTTTTTAACAGCAACTTAAATTTTATAAAATCGATTCCTTCACTAGAATTCCTAAGAGAGAATTCTTAATATTTTAAGTCACAGAATTTTCAGAGTTAGTTCCCCAGATTCATGTTATGTTTTTGATGGCCAGCTGTCATAGTACTCTTTGGTACTCAACCAAAAACTTTGATAACATAATATTTTATATTGAAATATTTGCAGAAACCTAAGTTTATACAATTTGACAAATGATTCCAAATTTTGCATAGTTAGGAAGAAGCAGAGTCCTAAGGACTTGCAGAGCAAATTGTTCTTTGAGATTGAGCTGCAAAGCTATAAACTAGATAATTCTGAAAATTAAAGTCAAATTTAGAGCTAAGTTCAACTACGTAACTATGAAAAGCTATGCAGTCATTTGAAAGGAAAAATATCAATTTCCCTACTGATGTTAAAAGTATCGAAAACACAAACAGAAGAACATGAATATATCCTTATTGATTACAAAATAAACACTTTAATCCTGTGATACATTTATAGCCTTCTTAGGACTCACTTACCTTGTCTTCACCTCACAGTAAAGAACAGTGTCCTTCCTTATTTTCCTCCTACTAGCCTCCTAACAAAGAACACTGTCTCAATCAACCTTAATAGTACCCAGCACACATCAGGAATTCCAAAACTTTTTTTGCTGAATGCAAATTCAATATTAATTCTAAAATATTTTGATTGCTTAGCATTTGGAAAGCAGTTTGAAATGAGAAATGAATTTTACTCATCTTTTTGTTAAGTAGGCTCTGATTTAATATAAAGTACTTACTAGAGACTATATACTAGTTTGCTCTCTATTAGTAAATCAATCGGTATCAGAATGAATTTTTGTGAAAGGAATTGATGTTCTATGCTACCCATTTTGAAAAGTGTATTCTTATTTTCTCCACAGAAGTGGCACTTTGAAAATATATACATATATTGTTTGTATAAAACAAAAGTAAAAGAGGAATACTGAAAACAGAACAGTTATTCAAATTGGAAAGGTAATGAGTAACTATGGTTATGATTCTTAAGTCTAGCCAAAGTTGTTTAAGAAGTTCTTCCAACCAGAGATTTAATAATTTCCAATTTACTCATGTACATACAAGTACACAATTTTTAAAAAGAGAATATTTTGGTATCAAGAAGTACTAGACATTATCTCTTGTTTTCCTAACTCATATTACAATATAGAATTTTAATATAAAACTGATTCTGCCTATATTTAAACTCAGAGAAACTGTGGACACAGATAAAATATAATGTTATATATATGGATTCAGGACAACTGGGAAGGCTTCTCAAGGTCAAACAGTGGTGTCTGGTAATGAGGACATTCATGTACCTGAGCAGAGAACAACCTTCTTTAAAAATGTAATAGGAGATGAGACTGGAATATCCTTTATTTGTGTATCTCTATAATTCAAGTGACTTACTTCATGGCTTTTGCTATTCCAAATCATTGTAGTTAACTAAGCTAACTGGAGCAATTGAAAGGATTTCACCTCAGTCTTTGGGGCTTAGCCACACTGCCTTGGTTATAAACCCCAACCTAGTGCTGTTAACAACAGAAGACTCATTATTACTATTATTGGCTGTCTGTGCAATGGAGCTTAAGAAAGAGGAGAAGACGCAAAGCCAAGAAAGTGAGGCTTAATAGAAGGCGAGGACAGAAATATTTTCCGGAATGAACAAATGGTTCAATGTGCCCAAAGTCAAGCCAAAGAGAATGAGAACTTAATTTTTTTAATAAGACCATTAAATATAAAAAGAAAGATGTTATTTGTTGAATAAGTCTATCAAGATTATACCTGACAACGTCAGGCTCAAGTGCTACTGGGCCAGGGACCGTCTCTTGACCAACCAACATAAATTTCTAAAATGCCAGTGTTTCCATGTCAACTACCATAGAACAAAGGCAAAGCTAAAGAAATATTCACCTGCCTACCACTTGCTCTTTCCCTCATGACCTTACTTCCAAAATCACTAAGGAAAAGAACCGAAAAATAATTTCCTCAGACTCCCAACTCCACATCTATCCAAATACCAGAACCTGGGTCTCTCTTCTGTTACCATAAATCATTGGTACCCAACCTGCGGCAATGTTGAAATCTATGGGACATGTGGCAATTTCTAGAGACATTTTTCATTGTCAAGACTGAGGGGAGGGGAGTGTACTACTGGCATCTAGTGGATCAAGGCCACGGATGCTGCTAAACATCCTACAGTGCACAGGACAGCCCCCCAAACATAGATGAATTATCAGTGCTCCTATCTAAAGCAAGTCCCTAGAGGATGCACTAGATCCCATCCCCTCTCAACTACTACAGAACACAGGTCCAGCAATTCTCACCTCTCACTACGACATCAATTTGTGTGCAATAAAAGATAGAATCTTAATTAAGTGGATCCAACATAATTTTATTTAAAGTAATACATATTTTAAAATATCTAAAGTAATAATCAAATATAAAGGGCTAATCAAAGCTATAACAGTTCCTCCTTACTATATAATTACATTGTTTATATGTGGAAGAAAAATGTCTAAAGAACCTGGAAATGAGTTCTTTCTTAAATAGAAATTTGTCTTGAAATCTTATCTGTATACATCATTTATAAATGTTCTTTCTTTTTCAAAAAAGTTACAATCTAACTTAAAAAAAAATTCTCATTCAAGCATTTGGTCTTCTGTTTGAGAAAACACATGACATCAGCTAAACCTAAACTTCTTTTGCACATCATCCAATTGGAATCTGGCACTGGCAACTCAGACAACAGGAATACAAAACACTCTCTCATGTCTTCACAAATTACACTGTAAAACAATCACTCCCTTAAAGTAAATCAAAGTTTTAACTAAATTAATGTTTGTGAGATGGAACAAAAGGGGGGGAAGACTGTATTTTTATAGATTGCTTTGTGTGTGTGTGTGTGTGTGTGTGTGTGTGTGTGTGTGAGAGAGAGAGAGGAAGATCAGCCCTGAGCTAACATCCATGCCAATGCTCCTCTTTTTGCTGAGGAAGACCGGCTCTGAGCTAACATCTATTGCCAATCCTTCTCCTTTTTTTTTTTCCCCAAAGCCCCAGTAGATATTTGTATGTCATAGCTGCACATCCTTTTAGTTGCTGTATGTGGGATGGGGCCTCAGCATGGCCGGAGAAGCAGTGTGTTGGTGCGCGCCCGGGATCCGAACCCGGGCCGCCAGTAGCAGAGCGCACGCACTTAACCGCTAAGCCACAGACGGGGCTGACCCCCAGATGGCTTTTTTTTAATTGGAACACTAGAAGAATCTCAAAACAAACTTTTGTCGAGGGGGTTGCTTGTTGAAACATACTCTTACTACCAATGCTATGACCTAAAATCATATGTGAAATCGCTATTACCACAGTGAACTTCAGGGAACTGGAAAACTCTTCATGGAATTTATAACCCACAGGTCCCACCACCTTTCCCTATCCCTCAGTCTCATGCCTTCTCCCAGGTTAAATTCCATGGCCGCTCATTATACTCACTCCTGTGCATATAAACCTTCATCTCCCTTGGCCCTCTCATTTCCTTGTATACTTGGGCAAAACCTGTTAAATCCAACTCCCCACCTAATCAACTCCCCACCTAATCAATGCCTGAACCTATGCAGTTGAATGTGACTACAAAAACACCCAAACCCACACAAACTGGTCTTACTTTAAACCCAAAACTACAACTTAAGAAGGCCTTGCCATTGTGCAGAGAATTAAATCACGTTTCCCAGGGCCTTTCACTTTACCACTCTCCTAGAAGACAAACCCTTTTCTTCTTTACTCTCCTCAAACCTCTTCCTCTATCTTTGCTCTCAAGTGATGACCTTGTTTTCCTTTTCAATGACAGTTAAAAACCATTTGAAGAGCAAGTCCACATTCCACATCTACCACCTCTCCACATCTGTACTCATCAACTCTGCCTTCTCTCTCATTACTACAGACGGAATGTCCTTGCTCTTATCTAAAGCCACCCCCTCACACTTCTGCACTTTTTCCCATTTCCTCTAGCTTACTGAAGAACACTGTTCCAGCAAATTCTACCCATCCTCTCTGGTACTGTCAATTTCTCCTTCTCTACTGTATCATTCCCAACATATAAAACAAGTAAAAAAAAGTAGAAGCCAGAAGCAGAGCAGCATAGATACCTTCTCATAAACTTAGAGATCCACAAAACACAACGTGTAAACTGACGGGCTCCAACAAACATCACTCGTTTACTCTCTCCACCCTGAAATCGTCGTCATTACTTAAGGCCCACGCCCTATAGAGAGTCTTCCCCCATGAGGGCCTCCCACAGGCAAAGTGCCTGCAGGGCACTTCCAGAGCACTTGGATCAGCCTGCAAACAAGCTGCTCCTCAACTACTACAGAAAGATATGCATGTTTATCTCCCCTCTTGAGATTTTAAGCTCCTTGAGGCTAAAGACTGTATTTTTAGTAACCACACTGCCCGGCACACAGCAAGCAAGCAGTGAATGTTCATCAAAGGAAGGAAGGAAGGAATTTTTGCATGTATTTCTTGTAGTTTACAAATTTGAAAAAGATTTGTTGGGAGAAAAGGTGATTTAAATGCATTACAACCACCTTTAAAAAGGATCAGAGAAAGATTTTAAAGTAACAGTAGTCCACAACCGACAACAGCGTATAACAGCTACTTGCTGGGGTATAAACATTGGGAAATAAATTCATAGTGGTTAAAGCAGCTCTGCAGAATATAACTGTGCTAAACTTAGATTTTCACAAACCATGCTGTGTGCAAATAAATATTTTAATACAGTTTTTTGTCTTTTGTTTTTTGCTAGGAAAGATTCACCTTGAGCTAACATCTGTTATCTGATGCCAATCTTCCTCTTTTTTCTTATGTGAGCAGATGCCACAGCATGGCTACTGACAGACAAGTGGTGTGACTCCTCACCTGGGAACTGAACCAGGGCCGCTGAAGCAGAGTGCACCAAACTTTAACCACTAGGCCATCAGGGCTAAGAGCTTTTAAATGAAACATCACCTACAAGCAACTTCTTCAGTTCAGTGATATTTAAATATAAGACTGGTAGGCTACATCTTAAAATGCACGTTCTTAAATCGCAATCTGTAAAATTGAGTTAATGTATAAAATAGTATTATAAAGCATACCAAATAAAATGACTAAGTATAACCAAGAATGACATTTGATTTTTAAAATGCCAAATTTCAAATTTCTGACCACCACCTTATAAATTCCAGAACTACCAATTCCTAGAGCTTATGAACAAACATGTACTTTGGTACTGAGCCCTTTATGTCAATTTTGTAATACAAGCAAAACGCCCATTAAGGTGAAATATCATTTTCAACTATAAGACAAATATTCCAGTATGTTCACAATTTCTGAAAGTTTACTTTATTTCTGTTTTAAAAATTCATAGGATTCAATGAAATTAGACAGCACTACTTTTTTAGTGTAAGGAAAATGGGGGAAAAATCAACATCAGATTCTTTCCCTAAGTGGATTATAAATTCTCTTTATGCAGAAAAAAGAGTGTGTGTGTGTATGTGTGTGTGTGTGTAAAGAAGATGAACAACAATAACAAAATAATGGCTTCCTTGACAAATAAACAAGAGACCTGTCTTTGAGATGACTAGGTTAGGACAAAATTCCAAGATTTGTAACATTACACTGAGTAGAAGCTGGCAAAGCTCCAAATACAGTTCACAAACCACCATGCCAACTCCCCTTAAGCCTCATTTAAGAAGGATTACCACCTACAATCTAACCTCACTGTGCCACTGCTTCAGTGGTAAGTCCAAAGAACTGAGTAAACAAACACAGGGTTTCAGCAAATGTACTCTTCATTAGCTACAGAGAACATACTGAGGAAGGCTACTCAATGTTCAGAAAGTCAGGCGCCCTCTGCTAAGGCTGCCATGATCTTTAGTTAAACCTTAAACTTTTAGGATAATTACAATCAATCTACAGTAAATGTGGTGGATGATATTCCATTGCAATATTAAACAACAAAAACTAACAGAAGTAAATTAGCAGTTATAGAATATGGATGGTATGCAAAATAGAGTTCTTAAAAGTGCATAATTGGAAACTGTATTCTTTCAGGAAATGTGGAGTTTGTATAACAAAGAAGAGAGGGATGTTTTCAGCTAAGTGGCAACTAGCCAATGTCTCACTTTGAATCCAATCTGTCACTGAAATGAGGTTTTCCAGGAAGCAATAAGAATAATAAAACTTTAGGCTTCAGAGAAACGCAGTTTAAGAAAAAATTCTGTGGCAAATACTCAAAATGTAACAATAAATCATTTATCCAACCTGAAATCTGAACAATTTCCGGAGATGTCAATTATACCAGACCTCTATTTAAGCTGCAAATTTCAACTACTTTTCTGATGTCAAATATTCACACACACACACAAAAATCAATAAAAGCCATTATTTTGATTTAAATCACATATCTAAAAACCATTAACTATTTATCACAAATTGGCATTCTCGGTTTTACAAGAGAACTAAAAGTCATTCCTATTAAAGTTGCAATACTATGTAAGGCTTATTTGACAATCACTACCAAATACTTATGACCCACACCTGTTAGAAACAGCATTGTTCATGGTGGCAGGATTTTTCACAAGGATACAGTGTTCAAGTTTCAAAAGAATACATTTAGGAATATCATCACAGGAAGTGCCTCCGGTGTTAGTGAATCACAAAAAGGCCTAAGAAAAGCCAGCACACCCAAAGATTTGTTTCATATTATCAGCAGGTGGCAATTCACATAAATTTTATCAAAAATGTTCCAAGAAATTTTAACATACAAACATCTTTATTCTTGAAGTATCTCATTTGGTAAAATTCTTAACTGTTGAAGACTGGGATTCAATTTAATCAAACTATGAAAAACTACAAAATTTTTACCCAACTACAAAGTAGTCAGTAAAAAGCAATATTAGTGGATAACCAAAAGGAACAGATATAGGCAACAACACCTTTCTTATTTTTAAAAATACAGGAAACCTATATGATAACTGGAATATGAATAACAAAACTCACTTGATCACTGTAATACAAGTTCATTCCTGAAGTGTTACTTACTTTCAACACAAATTTTACAAGGATGTTTCAAAGATCTTTGTAAGCCTAAAACTGCTCTTAGGTAATACCTTAGGAAAATCAATAGGACTGCTGATTGTGACATTTCACCACATGCAGAGGGAAAAATTTCTTACCACACCATTCAAAGCCCTTGGTAACCTGGTCCCATCCTACCTTTTTGATCTATTTCCTATTACTCCTGGCCCTGCCCACTTCTTACAAAAATACCAATTTTGCTGGTCACACACTTTTCTTTCTCCATGCCTTTATTCACTGTATTCCCTTCTACTCAAATAAAATCTCTTCATTTCAGCATCTCATCACAACCTTCTTTCAAAGCTTGTTTTCAAATACTACCTCCTTTGCAAAGCCTTTCCATTTCTCCCAAGCAGCAATAATCTCTCTTCTGACTTACCACAGCATAGCTATAAGTATTTCACAAAACATCATTTTGTATATAACATTATACTTAGTTACATATCTTGATATGTTTTCTCTTCCCTACCTGACTGAGTGCCCTGCAACCAGATCACACCTGTCGAATCAAAACAATCATTACACCATAAAGCCCACAACCAGAGGAGATTAGACATCACGTTCACAGAAAAAAGCAAAGGCTTCCTACTCACCCTATGGCAGGAGAGGGAGCTTCAATTTCTATACCTGCATTTTCATTCCTGTTTAAGGGTTTTACTGCATAGCAAATTGTTTTTTCAGGAATAATTTATGTGGATCCAATAAATTAAAAGCCTCAGAATATCTTACTTAATTGTCACAGAAATTCTCAGTTAGGCATGCGACATGAAGCCCACTATACAGCTGAGGAAACTAAATCTCAAATGATTAAGTAACCCCTTACGAGGTCATTACAACAAGCAAGTGGAGAAGCTGGTACTAGAGTCCAAGGTTTGTGATACTTGGTTTATTGCTTTTGTTTCACTACACTACCCTGACTCTGGATAATCAGTAGCAAAACTAAAATACAAAACTGAGGGCAGGCGCAGACAGACTAAAGAGCAAAGATACAGTGATAACCTTTACAGTTTTCTCTAGTTCTAAGAGTCCACATTAACCTATCTATGATAGATTTTTGTTGTTCCTCTAAACAGCAACCCAGAAAATGTGTTCCCAGGGCCGGCTCCGTGGCTTAGCGGTTAGGTGCGCGCGCTCTGATGCTGGTGGCCCGGGTTCGGATCCCGGGAGCGCCCGGAGGCACCACTTCTCCGTCCAACACGAGGCCGAGTCCCGCGTACAGCAACTAGAAGGATGTGAACCTATGACATACAACTGTCTACTGGGGCTTTAGGGGGAAAAAGCTGAATAAATAAAATCTTAAAAAAAAAAAAAAGAAAATGTGTTCCCAAATCCACACTTTGCAATTCAAAGTTCTTACCCTAACCAATCTAACCCATCTTTCCTACTGCTCTATCAAACACACCTTCAGCTCCCACCAGCTGCTTCCTGCTGTGCCACACAGCATGCTCATAACACCCAGTGTTTCGTGCTCAGACTCCTACCACTTTCCTACCCACCCTTGTCCTAATTTTTTGTTTTCTCCAGGCAAACTGCCTTAATGACTCTAGTCCACAGATTTCAGCCTCCTACCACCTACGAAATCATGTTTCACTTTTTACTGTACGTGCTCTTATTTCTCCGAGGAAGTCAATAGAAAGTAGCAGTTAAAACCAAAGACCCTGAAGCCACGTGCCCTTCTCCACCACTTCTGTGCCCCTTGGAGCTTACTTCACTTCTCCGTGCCTTAGTTTCCCCATCTATCAACAGGCAATCACGGGGTAGTCCCTACCTCACAGTAATATCATGAAAAAATGAGTTAATGCAAAAAAAGTACTTTTAATAATGGCTGATACATAAATAATGCTCCAATGTTAGCAGCTATCATTGTCATTTCTTCCAGTATCACCGTTAGTTTTACCTCCTCAGAACTATTAACTATTCCACAATGCTAGACTCATACTGTTATATTTATAAGTTATATTTTAATGATATGCTTTTAAGTCTTGTAAAAAAATTTCAATTTATCAGATTTTCTCTAACATCTCTATTTTATAATGCAAAACAGTATATGCTAAAATTTTACTTCTATAATATAGAAAATATAGCCATGCTCATCACAGGGGATATACAGGAGCGAATATCTGCTCCATTAAATCCGGAATCTGTACTGATCCAACTGCCTCATTTAATCAAACACCACGCCAACTATTAAGAGTTCTTTCTGACTTTAACAGCCAATTTTCCAGAGAAAGAGCAAGTGCCTGCTAAAAGATCTTAATAATCCACAGGGCCTGGAGAGTACTGCCTTTTTTCTTTTTCTTTTTTAAGTTAAAAAAAAGGCTTTTCCTCTCAACAGAAATCAATGAAAAGCCTCTTGAACACAGCAAGAAGATAAGGTTGATTTTAGCTACAATGTAAGTCCCTGCAGAATTTCAGAGTACCAACAATACTGTCACTCTTCTCATTCATTGAATTTATTCCTGTTTTTTCAGGACTACAATAATCTGTGCAACATTACTAACTCCTCACCACTGATACTACATTTTACATAACATAATTAACAAATTATAAAATCATTGTCATATAACAGCTGCTATTATTAGTCCTGAAAAGAAATTCTAAACATGAAGGAAAAATTAATTATACTTTGGCCAAGATGACCATTTTACACTTCTAAAATCTTGTTTTTGAGTAGCTTGAGGATAGCTAAGTATTCATGTAAAAAGTAAAGGGAAAAAAAAATCCGTGCCCAGATTAAAGGATACAGTGTTCAAAGATCCTCCATTTTCAACAACTATAAAAGGATGAGAACAACCATGGAAGTAGATATTGATTTGAGTACAAATTTTATATAGCCACCAAAATATACAGACACCAAGAACCCAAGTAAAATAGAAAATAAGTCCTTATCTAGTGAAAGGAAAAATAATTCACTTACATTAATTTTTAATGATGCGTTTTGAGATATTTGTATATTCACAAAAGACCTCATGTACTCTTCATCCAGTGACCTCCAATGCTAAATGCTTGCAAAACTATAGTACAATATCACAACCAACATATTGACATTGATTCATAAGACAACATTCCCACCATCACAAGGATGTCTCATGTTCCCCCCTTTATAGCCATACTAACTTTCGTCCCCTCCCACCCCTACCTAAACTCCTGGCAACCACTAATCTGTTCTGTCTATAATTAAGTCATTTCAAGAATGTTATATAAATCTAAGTTGTTGCAGTACCAATAGCTTGTTCCTTTTTATTAACTAGTATTATTCCATTGTCTGGATATCTAATATTTTGTTTAACCTTTCACATGATGAAGGACATCTGGGTTGTTTCCAATTTGGGGATTTGCGAGTAAAGCTGCTATAAACACTGGTGTACAGGTTTTTGTGTGAACACTTTTTCATATACCTGGGATAAACGCCCAGGAGTGTAATTGCTGGGTTGTATGGTAGTTGCATGTTTAGTTTTCTAAGAAACTGCAAAATCGTTTTCTATAGCAGCTGTACCACTTTACAATCCCACCAGCAATATGTAAGTGATTCAGTTTCTCCACATCCTCTCTAGCATTTGGTGTTTTTACTATTTTTCCTTTTAGCCATTCTCATAGGCATGTAGTAATAACTGAGTATAGTTTTAATTTGTATTTCCCTAATGGCTAATGATGTTAAACATCTTTTAATAGGCGTAATTTGTCTCTTCATGTCTTTTGGCCATTTTTTAATTGGACTATTTGGGTTTTTAGTACTGGGCTTTCAGAAATCTTTACATATTTTAGATATGAGTTCTTTGTCAGATATAAGGTTTGAAAACACTTTCTCCCACTCTAGCTTTTCTTTCCATCCACTCAAAGGGAGTTTTTGCAGAGCACAAGTTTTAATTTTGATAATCAATTTATCAATTTTTCCTTTTACGAACTGTGCTTTTGGATCAGGTTTGAGAACTCGCAACTCGGTCCTAGATCATACCCACACACACATACACACACACTTTTTTTTGGCAAAAGTTTTATAGTTTTACATTTTACATTCAAAACCTGTGATTCATTTTTAATTAAGTTAATTTTTGTATAAAATGTGAGACTTAGGTCAAGGTACATTTTTTTGCCTATGAATGTTCAATTACTCTACCACCAAAGGTTGAAAAAGTGTATGAATCTTCAGCATATGAGACCTATACATGTTTTATTAGATTTACACCTAAGTATCTTTCGAGCAATTATAAACGGTATTGTATTTTCAATTTTGCATCCACATGTTCATCGCTTATAGAAATACAAATGATTTTTTATGTTTATCTTGTATCCCGTAACCTTGCTGAACTCACTCCGTAGCTCTAGACTTGTTTCTGGCTTGAGGTTTTTTTTTTTTTTTTTTTTTGAGGGTTTTTTTTAAGATTCCTTGGAATTTTCTACAAAAACAATCACGTTATCTGCAAATAGGGACAGTTTTATTTTTCTTTCTTTCTCATCTGCATGCTTTTTATTTCTTTTTCTTGCCTTACTGCACTGGCTAGAACTTCAATATTATATTGAATAAGAATAGTGAGAGCAGACATCCCTGCCCCGTTCCCGATCTAAGGGGGAAAGTATTCAGTTTTTCATTATTAAATATAATGTTAGCTGTATGTTTTTGCAGGTGTTCTTTATCAAGTTGAGGAAATTCCCCCATTACTATTTTTCTCAGAGTTTTTATCATGAATGGATATTAATTTTTGGACTTGAGTTTGTCACAATTTGCAAAAGGAATTCATGAAGTATTGCTTTGAAATAGTTTTCAATTCTGTTCGTTTTTGTTAAGTCTGAAGCTTGTGAATACAGAGACACTGCCTACTACATCAAATCTGAAGTGCATTCCTCTTTATTATACAACACATGCTTTACATCAACAGCTTCAAGTCCTATTTTTTTCAGGAAACAATCCAAAACATGACCATTTGGGCAACAGGTCAAACAATCTGATACCTTTTGTTAAGTCAATTCATCAAAACTAAATACTCCTTTGCATTCCACGCTCTCAAAAATTCACTTGTTTTAATTTCAGCATAAATAGCGATGTACTATACTGTTTTAAACATGTGAAAACAACAGTTTGACCTTGTCAACGAAAATATGAAAGACTTTCCTATTTTGGGATGTTTCTGCTGCTACCTTGAAAATCACAGCTTAGTTCAGTCAAGAAACAGTCATTTCCTGTCAAATACTTCAAACAAAATTCTAACCACTAATCACTATTTACTAGTGTTTAAAAATTGCAGTGGTAGTCTCAAGGATCCAGTGGCAAAACACTAATGAAACTCTGAATTTAAACATGCATCTGTTCCTAACTCTCAAATTGAAAACAGAATTTTAACGGCATAGATATTTAGTTTTAATTTAAATGTACTATAGCATCAAAATTAAAATGTCCAGTTATTTCAAATCACCAAGGGACTATCAAAAAGAAGACAAAGGAGAGAAGAATATATCCAAAGCATTAATAATTTTATTCTATTTAAAATAGTATTCATTTTCTTAGTTAATAAGGGCAATAAATAGAAAAAGTAGTTAAAATGAGTATGCTAAAATCGTTCATATTCAAACACTAGAAAAGCAGATAAAATGATTAAGGTAATATTTTTTAAAGGTTTAACATCCACTAAAATAATTCATGAAATAAAGCAAAAAACAACAATAATAAACTTACTACAGAAGGATTGTGGCTATAGCCTTTACAGGACCAGACCCCTGCATCCTCCTTTCTCGAAGAGACCCTACCCCTAACCTCATGCAGCCAGGCACTCCTGCCTCTCAAATGATAGTGCATAATAAAATACTTTTTAAATCAAGTGTACCAAAATTTGAAAACTGCGAGCATAGTTGGAGAAAATTTAACTCTCTAATATCTATGTTAGTTATGTTTGCTTTAAACATAAATGAAGTAAATAGGACTGCTACCTGCTTAATCTAAAAGAGAGCAAACAAAGGAAGAGTAGGAAAACAGAAATATAAATGTCAAAAAAAACTGACAAGAACAAAAATGAAAAGCAGAAGTTAATCTCACTTAAACACATTTAAAAAGAGAAAAGTAAAATCTTAGTTAACAGAATGTACCACTAATAAAAAGATTTTATCGTCTATGACTTCATAAGACTTATTCTAGCAATGCAAGACTGTTCTTCCTTAAGTGACATTAGATACATAGGGGGCCTGAATACACCAAAGTGTGCAACTTGTGTTACAAACCTACTCAGGAAGTTGGACAGCTCAAGCCTCTTCAGTTTCCAGGACAGCAACAAGAACAAGTGAACAGAATAAGAAAAACTGACTCTATTTTTATACTTCAACACTAAAACAAATAATTTTTAAAGATTTTATTTATTCATTTTTTTCCCCCCAAAGCCCCAGCAGATAGTTGTATGTCATAGGTTCACATCCTTCTAGTTGCTGTAC
Source organism: Ceratotherium simum simum (assembly GCF_057802395.1). Classification (NCBI taxonomy): domain Eukaryota; kingdom Metazoa; phylum Chordata; class Mammalia; order Perissodactyla; family Rhinocerotidae; genus Ceratotherium; species Ceratotherium simum. The sequence goes on along the minus strand of NC_141934.1, from coordinate 18,738,459 downwards.
GTGGGACTCGGCCCCGCGCTGGACGGAGAAGTGGTGCCTTGGGGCGCGCCCGGGATCCAAACCCGGGCTGCCAGCATCAGAGCGCGCACACTTAACCGCTAAGCCATGGAGCCGGCCCAAAAAACAAATAATTTTTAAACTAATCTCATTTTAAAATAATCAGAAGTATTTTTTCAATGTAATAGAAGTATTATATTGTCAGTGCATTATCTTACAACCTAAAAACCTAAACTTTCAACTTAAATAAGCACAAATATCAATTGAAAATAGGTTTACATGTTAATCTATTATTTTAGAAATAACTTGAAATGTGAGCCATCTAATTACTTTTCAATATTTCTGCAAGAAAAATTCTCAAGTAGTATATCTAAATACATCATCAAATCTAGTGAAGATGAAGATTTAGCGTTAAGTAGAAATCTCAGGAAACACCAGCTCCTCGCAATTGCCAATACTCCCCGAAAAACATAAGTAAGAATTTCTGATTTCTTATGAGAGTCCCCAAAATTAAAGGAAAAGGCACAGAGACGAAAACCACACGTCTACTCCTCAGAAGAAGGAAATCATCATGGGAATAGTGGGAGTGACAATCAGAAACCACCTCTAGTCCAAAGGAGAAATGCAATTCACAAGGAAACAGATTACTTTGACAAGTGTCTCATAAAAAAAACAAAAAGCAAAAAGAAACCTTTAACAGTGAACTCAAATGAGAAGCTCTTCAAAGCTTAAAGATGATTAGAGTAACTAGCAAATAAACATTACCACAGTTCAATTTCATTATTAAAAAGCTCTAACTTTCTAGCCTTCCAACAGCTTATAAAACTTCAAATAACCAAAACCTAAATAAGAATACTAAGGCAGAATCTTTTCTATATTCTATTTTTTCAAGATAGACATAAATGACAAAAGAAGGGAGGAGAAAAAAACCCTCTTCCCTTCTCTAACCACAGCTCTATTTCTTTTTTTTTTTTTAAAGATTTTATTTATTTATTTTTTCCCCCCAAAGCCCCAGTAGATAGTTGTATGTCATAGCTGCACATCCTTCTAGTTGCTGTATGTGGGACGCAGCCTCAGCATGGCCGGAGAAGTGGTGCGCGCCTGGGATCCGAACCTGGGCCGCCAGCAGCGAAGCGCACGCACTTAACCACTAAGCCACAGGGCCGGCCCTATTTCTTTTTAAGTATAATGTGATTCCTAATCTTTAGAGGGATAGTAAAAAATCATTCAATTTAAGACTTCTTCATCTGTAAATCTTCAATCCATCTGATCAAATTCACTTTCACCACATGGAAAGCACTTCAAAAACATAAAGCCCACAAAATAAAGTAAGTTTTGGCTGAATTGCATAAGGACAAAAATTTACATGCCTTACAGAATATAAAAAGATTCAGAAGATTGTTTTTTTAAGAAATCAAAAGAGTACTACATACAAATTATGACTAGAAATATAAGCAGTAGAAGGAAAGAAATAAAAGAGCAGAAATCAATGAAATTGGAAATAGGAAACAAAAGAGAAAAATCCACAAAACCTGTAAGATAGAAACCATTTTATTTTGTAAATTAATTTACTCATAATTAAAGATACAAACCTCAGGACTTCCAGTGAAGATGACATCATAAATTGCTTTGATAAACCACCCTGCTCCAAATACATAGCAATGATAGATAAAATACAGAAAGAGAAATTAACAAGGCATTGGCTACACTCGGAAAAAAAACAAGACAAACATCTCCACAAAACAGACACACATAACATGAAGCGAAGCCAGCATGCTGGTGTAGAGGTTAAGTTGCGCAGTCCGCTTTGGCAGCCCAGGGTTCACAGGTTCGGATCCGGGGCGCAGACCTACACACTGCTCACCAAGCCATGCTGTAGTGGCTTCCCACATACGAGTAGAGGAAGATTGGCACAGATGTTATTAGCTCAGGGACAATCTTCCTCAAGCAAAAAGAGGAAGATTAGCAACAGATATTAGCTCAGGGCCGGCCTTCCTCGCAAGAAAAAAAAAAAGAGGGGCTGAAGCTGTGAGCCTGCTGGGCTCTGGCTTTAGAAGGATACCAGAGGAGGCCTAGATTTCAGATCCTATGGGAACAGGAATAAAAATGTCCCACCCAAGATAAGAGACCAGAGCCAAAATTGGGCCAAAAAAGAATTGCTGCTAACAGTTGCCCAGGGGTAAGGATGCTGTTTGCATGGAAGTGTGGCTTCTAAGTTGAGTGCCTAGGAAAGTGAGAATACACAACTTAACAACAGGGCCTTAGCCACACCATCCAGTTGCCTGGCCGATGGAACAAAGACATATCCAGCATCACAGGTGCCCCAAGCTGTCAATCTTCTGATTTTGGATGGGGGTCCCAGTAGGGAGAGCCAGTTAAGAACACCTGCAAAACCACCAGATAAGAAGGGACTGTGGGGGTGGGGGGACTTGGAAGTCAAGTTGTACCATGACACATGAGAGAGTCTACAAACACAGCAAGCAAAATATGAAATCCCTCCAAACAAAACAGAATCAGAAAAGTCTGAAAATAGTATATTTAATAGTTCATAAAAGATAAACATAAGAAAATTTATAGAATTTCTTTTATAAAAGGAAAAAAATCATAAAACAAGCAAAAGTGAAACAAGATCAGGTGGAAATGAGAAAATCAATTAGAAAGCTTAAAAATAAATTTTTGAAATTTAAAATAAGTAATGAAATTAAAAATTCAATAGAAGGATAAGTTTAAAGTGTAAAAGTTGAAAAGGAATTAATGAACTAGAAGATAATAATGAGGAATTTAACCAGGATGTAGCAGACAGAGTTTTTTAAAATACATACTACAAAGGACAGATCACGAGGTTCCAAGATGTATTTAACAGTAGTTTCAGAACAAGCAAAGAGGCAATGGCAAAAGACGAACCTTGTATGAGAAAAGAGAAAAATTACATTGAGACACATACTATCCAGATAGATGAATAGTATAAGAAATCTTACACAAAGGGAACACTCTAAACTAATGTATAATCTAACTTTCAAGTGGTAAGGAAAAAAAATACTAATTGAACTCATCTAACCTAATTTTTAAATTATATTTTGAAAGTTTTTTAAAGATGACCTCGTCTTGGAGAGTCAATATTTGTATAGCCTACATGCTACCCAAGAACACCAGAGAGGTCTTCTGGATGTTTCCACAGAGTAAAACTGGAACGGAGGACCAATAAATAAGGTGCAATTAACAAAAGAGTCTGACTGGCCCAGTCTTCAGCTGCAACTCAATAGTCCTTGAAATTCACAGCTTCTACACCCAGAGAAATGAGGCATGAGATGAGAGTGCTTTTCTTTTCAAAACTGGTAATAAAACTTGCGATTGGGGTAGAATAGTAGATTATAGAACTGAATAACTGGATTTCCAGCAAAGAATAAAATTTCTTGTTAACTAAAATCACATATACAAACAAAAAGCAAAACTAGTGCTGTCAACAATAAATTATTCAACCAAAAATATCTATTAACTTGTCCCTCTAAATTTAAAATAGGTAGTCAGAAAAATAACGCTGACAACGGAGGCTGCATTTATACTATGAAGTTAACTCTTGCTGGTGGTTCAGTTGTAAATGGCTGAAGGATCTGATGGTTTTATCTGAACTGGTTAAGACACAAACTGGTTAAAGTTTTGTGTGTTTTAGAGGGACTACTGAAATTTTAAAAGTGCATTAATTTTAGTATTATGCAGACACAGCTTCAAACAATCATCTACATTAATCATTTATTTTGATGGCAATACATATCATTAGGAATCTTTCAAAGATATATAGTAGTTTGAAAAGTAGCTACACAAGTCTGAAACACAAATTATAGATAGAACATCAGTTCAGTGTCCCCGTTAAGACAAAGTATATTCTTTGCTGGTGATAAACAGCATATTCACTTTACTTTAGTCTAAATCTCCACCCAGGTGATCCACAAAGTTACACTGAGTTCCAGTGGATGAAAATACAGCAGCAGACATACAGCCTAACTGCAGAAACAGAACTGTGTATGTAGCAGAGGAGTTGGCCTTGCTAACTAACTAGCACAGTTCAGGTAGCATGTATCTGACAGTAGGAGAAACACATCGCATACTTTTTCAGTTATCTCTAAACGTCAGTAGGCCCTTGGCTTGCTGCCATAAGGAACTCTTATCTCTGTTCTCTGCTTTATCTCTTTGACCATTCTTCAGTCATTTAGCACAACCACTACTCTATTTTCATCAGTAAGATGTTCTTCTGGGACAAAAATGGGAGCTCCAACTGCTTCAAAAGCAGTTACTCACCAGCTGCTAGCTAAAATCATGAAAATTAGAAAGCAACACTTTATGATTTTTTAATCAAAGGAGCATAACATTTCAAATTGGCATTTACCACCCAGCAATCCATCCTCTTTTATAGAAAGCCAAAAAATATATTAACATGTTCACATAAAAGCAATCGCTTTGATAAGAAATTTTTACATAACAGAACACTTACTTAGAAAATGCCTATGAAATCACAAACATTAACAATAAGAAAGACCATCAATAATGTTTATTTAAATATGGCAGATAACCAAAACATGCACTGTTATTCATTACTTTCCTTCCACACACCAAGAACACAACAATTTTTTACTGAATACTAAAAAAGTACTAAAGAACTAAAATGTTAAAAAATTTTAAGCATTTCATCTTTTCTCCTACTTAGGTCTAAACTGTACCATCAATCTTACATCACAACTGGCCTCAATCTGCCCTTTCCTCCCATGTTGACATAAAATTCTACATTCAAGTGATGCAAGAGTAGTCAATGTATCCTGTGCATGTCATATACTCAAAAAAATGCACAAAAAACAAAAAACATGCTTTTCTTATGTTATGTTGTCTGCTTTGAGTAGCTTTCCCTTCCTCCCCCACACCCCAGTGAAATACTACTCTTTTTTAAAGCCAATAGTTTCACCTACTTTTGCAAAGTTTTCATCAATAACCAAATAGAATAAATTGCTTTCTCTCCTATGACCCCATAGAGAAGTTTAGGCCTGCCTCTTCATATTGAGACTTGTCTGACAACTTCACTCATGGGGTTAAGGAGGCAGAGTGTTTCAACTGGAAGACATCCTGAATATTAGTTACTGTTGCCATAACTTAGTTTTATAATTACCTCTTTCTTAGTTTGTATCATCCTGCCTCTAACACCTCCTCTAGACTAACAGCTCCTTAAAGGCAGGGGCCTCAAGAAATGCCTCTTACAGTTATAGCTCTTACCACTTACAGCTCATAGCTCTCCACATAGTAAGTATGCAAAAACTGTTTGATGAATAATAAAAACTGAATGCATGAACATGCTTTAAGAAAATTAGTACAATGAATTACAGCTATAGCTCTGGATAAAGACATAGATGCTAAGGAACATAAGACTTTTAAGAGTACAATTACACAAAGTTAATGTCTCCTACTACCTCTCTTTAAGTCCTAATTCCCACCTTCTCTGCCCCTAGGAACCACTAAAATTTATATATCTACAGCTTGACACACTGATTAGGGATGTAAAGTATAGGTTACTGTCTGATCCATTCAGAGAAAAAGTTAACCATCGTCTCATTGCTATTCTTTCTCTCTACTACAAGCATCTGATACTGGCCACCTCCATGATTCCCTTCCCTCTCTAGTCCCATTTGTGTCTCTCATTTCTTCTATCGTCTCTCCTATGTCAGCTTTTACATGAGAGGGCTGACCCATTTTACACAATACTAGTCAGCCAGAGAAACATGTTTTATTCTATGCAGTAAAGCAAGCTTTGATTTTAATAGACTTAGTAAACATAATCTCAGCCATTTCTGCCTGAGAAAATCAAGAAGAGAGTTTACACAGAAATGATACAGGCTTCAAGCACACTTTATTTTTATGTCAAATAGCTTCCTACAGTAATATCCCCATCTGCAGGAAACATTAAGTCTTTATTTGGGAGTACTAAATTGTGTCACCCTTAAGGCTTACAGAAGCTTATCATCTGACTTTTAAACATTCTCTATCTATTAGAAAATACTTTCATCAAATGCCTAAATTTCTACTTTCAGTAAGCGTGTAAAAGCATTAGCACTGATTGCCCTAAAGCACTTTCAAGAAAATAGTTCCCATTTGGTTAAAAAGTCATCAAATTTTAAGACTGGGACTCCATACTTATTAACTTTTTTTTAAATTCAAACCTGTATCAGGAGACATAATATTTTGGTCCAGTATCAAATCCTACTCTTTCCCACATCCCCCAAAATAAAGAAATCTATCTGCCCTAACATCATATTTCCAACATTTAAGAAGCTAATCAACTAAAACTAACACCTTTATAGGAAAGAACATCGATTAGAAGGGTAATTTAGTTTCTCAGGAAAATAATTTCAAGTTGAAGCTTATATGAGCATTTTCTATCCTAGACTGTGTTTTCTAGGTAATTTAATTTAAATCAGCAGAGAGCCAAAATACTTTGTTATGGCTGAAATAAAGGAGGAAAAAACAAACATATTCTATGTAGCCTACTAAAAAAAATCATTTGTGATTAAATTCACTTACCAACATAAGATTTGTCTGATAAAGTGACAACAATCCTTGGGCCGGCCCTGTGGCTTAGCGGTTAAGTGCGCACCCTCCGATGCTGGCGGCCCGGGTTCGGATCCCGGGCATGCACCGCTTCTCCGGCCATGCTGAGGCCGCGTCCCACATACAGCAACTAGAAGGATGTGCAGCTATGACATAAAACTATCTACTGGGGCTTTGTGGGGGAAAAAATAAATAAATAAAATCTTTAAAAAAAAAAAAAAAGTGACAACAATCCTCTGCCTTTTTTAAGTGTCTCATTTCCTTCTTAGACCAGGAAAAAAGCAATAATGGCCACATGGCAGTCATTCAGCATTTCCAAAGCACTTCTGTACTTTTTACAATGTTAACAATTTAATATATTTTAGCCACCTTTCTCATCACACACTGCATAAGTGATACTAAACCAAGACATCAATAAAATTCACAATAAATTATCACACTTATTAGTAAAACATCATTTGTAGTTCAAAATAATTTGAAACATCAAGAGAAACAGGTGAAGAAAAATAATCTTTCCTGTCAGGTCTAAATTATAAAAACTCTTGGGAATTCATTCAACTAACAACTGTTCAACTACTGTTGAATTATGCAGCAGGCACTATACTAAGTGCTAAGAGTTTGTATTCAGCCTGTCCTCAATGAGCCTACAGCCCGCTGGGAGGATAGGAAACAGAGTAAACAGTTTTGCATGAAACCTATGATAATACAACTGACAGATGTGACGCACACCTCAAAGACAGTACCCTCACTGAACAATTTTTTGTCAATCAATTTGAATTGTTTTAATAATTAAAGATAATTGATGAAATTAGAGGGTACTAATCAGCAAGTTAACTTTTTAAAATAAAGGTCTGGAGGTAAAGAATTATCATAAAAATTCCTGTCACATAGTATATACAATAACTTTGTTCTTGAAATAACTTAAAAAGGGGGGCGAGGTACGCAAATGGGCCCATCTTCTGAGTTTAAAATAGACAAGAGATCTGATTTGGAGAGAGGAGGTTACAAAAGAACAGCCATCCTCAAGATTAGTTAGTAAATACACATGCTAGCCTTGAAGACATCAGCAAGATTGCAAACTGTAAAAGAAAACTGACTTATACAAAGACCACTGGATCAACTAAACAGAATAATACATGTCCCCTGGCTTGATAAGTGAGCCCTCATGGTTGGTCATATGAGAGTATCTATCTCCACCTCCCTCTCAATTTTCTCTGAAGTACTCTACCCAAATTGAAAATATCATTTGGAAATATACAGAGAAGGCTTAAAGGAAAGAACCTCTACAAGGTGAAATCAGATAAGCATAATTTTTCTTTTAATACAATATAATCAATCATTTAACTTGGGTCATCAAATGTATCCATATAAGGGCTATGATAATAAATCAAGAAACCCTGAGAAGAACATGTTTCCTTCACTGAAAAAATTGTAAGAATGAGGAAAAAGAATAAAAATAGACAATAAGACAGGGAAATAAAAATAATACATATGTAGATCAACATATAATGGTGACTCTAATATCTGTGTATAAAAAAGGGAACTTTAGTTCATAGTCACCAGAATTATTAATGTTCTTAATAACACACGTGAAGCCAAGGACATCAACCAGGACGCAGTGGACTTGAGAGGATCTGCCAGGAGAGCTCTGCCTCCTGGCAACTGTACGCAGAGATTTGGAGCTTGTGCATAGGTGCTTTTTCTAAGAGACCATCCAAAGCTGTGTGCAGATCTCAAATGGATAAATGACCTAAAAAAGTTAAGAGCCACTCATCTAAGACTGTAAGTTTCCAACATTCCTAATGTTAATTTTCCTTGAAAATGAACAATACAATAAGAACACAAGTTAAAAGAAGACAGGTTAAGAATAAGGTTAAAAGAAGCTATCATAAAAACTCTGTGGAAATCTTTCTACAGCATAAAAGAAATACACTTTATTTGTAAGCTGTAAATTTGAAAATTTAAAGTTTTAGGAAACTAAACTAGCTTTACAAAACAGATGTTGTTGACTGTGCCATTTAATCAATTCAAGTCACATTCCTAGAAGACAATATAGCCATCTGATGAGTTCAGCGTCAATTGAATGAGCCAAATCCACACAACAGCATTTTACAAAAATAATCAGTGGTTTAAAGCAGGGCATGTGCAAAATTCCTGAAATAACACATACATAATTCACTGCCAAACTCAGATCAATTCAAAATCTGCAGAGGCAAGAAGCATTATTATGGCTCTGAAATCCATATTCAGTAAGGCTGTGTTCAGAAAGTTTCATTTCAATTTCAAGAAAATAAATGCCTAGAGAAGCTCGATAATGATTTTGGCAGATATCAGTACTCTTCGTTCAAAGCAGAATCATTTTACACAGCTTAAGATTTTTTAAAAGATAGAGAAAAACACCAATTTATTGGATCTAAGTCTTGAATTTAAGGATGAAATGTCATCTCCTTGAGAAATATAACACTGTATCTTATCAACTATTATAGCTATCCAGACATCAGTTAGAGGCAAAAAAGCACAACGGAAAAGGGAAAAGCACAGCTTCATTAGAGCTCAGCCTGCGATTCTGGCTCTGCTGCTAGCAAAAGGCAGGAACTGGAGCAACATAACTCCACCTCTTTGCACCTTGGTTCACGCACTGCTCCAATGCCCGAAGCCGTGATGCACGAGGAATCCCTAATCTCCCCTAATAACCACCAAGCCCTAAGCACCCCCATAGCCTCCTGGTCTCTTCACAGCCAGCATCTTCCTGCAGATTCACTCAAGTCCTCCTTAAAATGACAATTTTAATGCTTTAGGAAAATTAAAGCTCCTTCTCACAAAAGGCTTGGGAGTAAATAAATGCCAAGTTAGAAGATTCTCAAAAATGTAAGAACATCTTGCAAAAGAAGGATGAAAGACAGAAAAACTGCAAAGTTTTACACAAGCACTGCTCTTCTTGCCAGGACCCAGTGCTAAGTACCTGGAAACCAGAGGAATGGGCTTTACTATAACTTTTCAGATTTATCTCATGATTGCTTTCCACAAAAATCTATGTAGGACTTTTAGTCTGAGTTTCCTCACCTGCCAAAATGGGGGGGAAAGGGAGCTGGACTAAAATCAGTGGTCTTCAAAGCGCATTTCTCTGAAAGGGGAATCACTCAGCAAAAGGGCCTCCCGGCTCTCAGAACAAATGTCTTCACACCATCTTCAAGCAGGAGGAGCAACAGCTGTATTGTTTTATGTACGATTTGGTTTTACATATAAGGTAAAACCATGTTAGGATTCCCCATAAGATTTGGTTTTACAAGTAGGTTCTGCTTATAAATGTTTGCAAATGATGCACAAAATAAATAGTCCTTAAAGTTCTGACATTCTGTAAGTTTATGACTATCATTTTGAAGTGGAATTAAACAGTAAAACAGATTTGTTTTACAGAAACTTGCTTTGCAGGAGATATACTGATAGGCTACATCCATTTAATACCGCAAGAGATACCTGGCATTACTTTTTAAGTAATATTATGGTGTGGTGCTCCCTGTAAAAGTTAACTAAAAGCCTCAACACAATTCAAAGACTGGGTAAAATAAAGATGCATTTCTTTATTAAATGTTAAAACTCTTTTGAAACTCATTAATTTTGTACAGAACTGCGAAAAATACAAGTTAAAAGTGCCAGAAACTTGAAAGCCTGACATTACAACTAAAGGGATCCCAGCAAACTGTAAATTATTATACCATAGAGATCCCTAAAATACAACACAGAGAATGATGGATGGATGGATGGATGGATAACCAAATAGTAAGTCCCAATAACTACAGCATCAAGCTATTTAGCATTATGATATATAACACTTAAAACCAAACTTTGAAAGAAACTTTGTAACTTGAAAATTACAGACATATTAAAGTATTTGACAGCAAAAGGTAAAAGGGAGAAAGGGGAGAGATAAAGTCTTGATACTTAGTTAAATATTTTATGAACACAATTTAATTTTATTCCACCAAAAGAATTTCTAAATGACCAAATTCATTCAACAATATATATAATAAACACTGTAAATTTCAAAATTCTTCTACATCAAGAATTTTCAACCATACAGTTGAATTAAATATATTTAATATTTAGTATTAGTATTAAATATATTTAGTATATTTAATAAAAACAATTTAATAAAATAATAAACATATTTAGTATTAAATATACATAACCATGGTTTTCAAATGTAGTACTAAAATTGACCTACATACCCTCAAAGACAAATAACACAAGAGATTCACCATACTTTTAAAGGTGTGTAAGAGAACCCAATAAACATTTAGCCTTTTCTTTATAATAGGCCCAAACAATTGTGCTTCCTTTCTTACTTCTATGGGCAGGAAATTAAATTCATGTTACTAATTGATAGTGTTTATGAAAAATGGTGGTGGTATGATGGGAATAGAAAACATGGATAACAGAAGGTGTATACCAACATATGACAACAGCTATAGTTATTTATAAACTGATGAAATTCCAAAAGAAGGGGGAAAAAGTAATAATGCAAAGGAGCCAAACATTCCAAAAGAAGGGGGAAAAAGTAATAATGCAAAGGAGCCAAACATACGTTTCTGTATACGCAGCATGTCAGAGAATTACACCACCACGTTTAACCCCAGAACTAAATGCCCACCTTGAACAAAGGTAGCATCTAAAATGTTATCTTCATGAAGCTCTAGAGGGAAACCATACCAGAAAACTGACAAGAAAGTCAGATACAGAAATATATGCTGTTTAATTCCTCTATGCCTCTTTTAAGAACTTTAATATGGTTAGAATCATAAAATCCCTGCAACCCAATTACTGCTAAAGCTAGTAACTAATTTACAAATAAATTGCTTAAAATTTTTCCAAAGAAAATCCACATATGAAAGGAACAATATACAGAAGATCCTTGGCATTGATAGATTTAAAGTTTTCAGTTTCAACTATTCAAGACACAAAGAAAGGGCCACCGAAATGTAGTGACCTGCAATTTTGCAGAGGCTAGAATGTGAACTTCTGGCACAGTGAGACCAGGGAAAAGGAGCAGTCATTTCACTTGCATATGAGCCCCACATGTGGGTTGTTTGCAATTTTTTGTTATTTTTCTCTACCTGTTGCCAGAAACACAGTAACTTTCCTGAAGCTATTGTTTTAAAAGTTGTGTGTTTTTTTAATCAGAAATGGACATAAAAATTAAAAAAACAGCCAATTGCTAGAGCTGGTTGTAAAAGTGAAGAGCTTAAGAAATGAGTGTTAGCCAAAAATACCAGGGAGGAGTCACCGATGATCACTCAGACTTATGAACTGAACCAGTGAACCATATGCTTAGTCAGAAACAAGAAAAAGCCATCTGCAAAAATATTTTTGGTGCATGGACCATCCAAGGGCAAAAATTACATTTTATGGAGGAAAATTATATGTCATAACAGTATTTGCAAAAGTGGGGCTTTTGGAAAGCTTCAGGATACATCTCTTCCAAATGTCAATGGTGTGCTGTATCACAATAATCCAGTGATCTGCTTCCAAAAGTCAACCTAACTCAAAGTTTCTGCATATACAAACATTAAGATTTTATGGACCACAATCTAGAAATCTATCTACTTTGAGAGAGAGACAACCTAACTTGCCATAAAACCCCAGTGATTTAGACCAGCTGCTCCAGAGGCCTGAGCTGCCAGATGTCAAGTGAAAGGCTGCATTCTGTGTTTGCTGTCATCTGGAAGTAGCCACTGCCTAGGAAGCACCTGTAAGAAGTTTCCCAGCTAGGAAAGACTGCCGTCTCAGTAGCCATGATGCAGGTGGCTCAGACCAGTTCTCCCAACAGTCCCCTTTTTCAGTGTAGATGGATGTTCTGATTCCTAAATTATAAACCTTAACCAGCTACCTTGCCTCTAGCATGTGTCCTGGTGTTTGCCTGCTGCCCTACCCTTCAATACGGAACCTTGCCTCATTCCCCACTATAAGCTCCTAGTTGCTCCCTGTTCGTTCTTTATCTCGCTCTACATTATGTGTCTTCCTTTGGTCTACTCCTACTTTGTTTCGACCCACTGTATTCCCTATACCTGGCTCCTGCTCTAATCCTAAACTTTCCTTGTCTCGTATGTGAACCCCAGTCTGCTATCTTACTTTCATAGGCTAACCCAGCCAGAGTCCAAGATAATCTGGCAGAGGATAGGATGTGATTCTTTCAGAATACATGAAATGGCTATTATGGGAGAATAGGAACAATATCATTGCCCAGAGAAAGCAGCAGTGCATAAATGGTAGTGATCACAACTGGCACTCACTCACAAATACCACTTTACCGTCTCTTCTGGTGGCTACCCTCCGACACTATCAGCAAGCGGAAAGGGACAGTCCTTTCCTCCAACTGCACATGGCCTCCTACATTACCCAATTACACACGTGGTTTGCCTTCTGGGGCACACAGGCTGATTTTCACATTGCTGCCAAAGCCTGACCAGAACTGAGAAAGCAGTGATGGAAATACCAAAGGTATCAGTGAAGGGAGAGAGAAGTCTGAGTTTACCTTCATCCATTTGTTCTAGAGTTCTGGGCTCACAAGCACTTTAAAATGCCAGTTAAACATGTATTCCAATAATGCATGAAAATTGAGACAGTACTTCAAAAAGATGTACTGTCAAAAAAATTTTTTTTTTTTTTAAAGATTTTATTTATTCAGTTTTTTCCCCCCAAAGCCCCAGTAGATAGCTGTATGTCATAGGTTCACATCCTTCTAGTTGCTGTACGTGGGACTCGGCCTCACGTTGGACGGAGAAGTGGTGCCTCGGGGCGCTCCCGGGATCCGAACCCGGGCCGCCAGCATCAGAGCGTGCACACTTAACCGCTAAGCCACGGAGCCGGCCCTGTCAAAAAATTTTTTACAAGTCCTTTTTTTACCTCATTTTTCCTAGCTTCTTTTCACTCAGAGACACTCAAATAGGACTAGTTCTCTTCTCATTAGCTACTTGGGACCAAAGACATGGCTTATTACTAGATTCCCTCCTTGCCACCCATGAAGGAAGCACAAATGGTCGCTCCCACCCACCGCCTACAACAATCACCTTCTCAACTATTCTGCCAAAAATAAGAAGGGTCTTTTTTTTTTAATAATTTTATTTAGTTATTTTTCCCCCAAAACCCCAGTAGATAGTTGTATGTCATAGTTGCACATCCTTCTAGTTGCTGTATGTGGGACGCAGCCTCAGCATGGCCGGAGAAGCGGTGCGTCGGTGCACGCCCGGGTTCCGAACCCGAGCCACCAGCAGCAGAGCACGCACACTTAACCACTAAGCCATGGGGCCGGCCCAAGAAGGGTCTTTTAAAAAGAAGAGTTAACTCCTTTTCACAGCATTTCCCACTCTGGGGACCCCCTCCCCAATTTCTTTGGCCAGAGGGAGGAGGAAACCCTGGGCTACCAGCTCTATTAAGAAGAAACTGGGTTACAGACAGAATTATAAAAACAGGCATATTTTGATAAACAGCCACCAATCTAATCCATTTGAGATTGACCCCAATTATTTTCCTACCCTGTCCTTTCATTCAAATCCATCTTCTGTTATCCCTGGAGCCTGAGAAAGCAGTAACAATTCCTGATTTGAGGAAATAAAAGCTTCATCACTGGGATAATCATAACCACACATATTAAATCTCCCATAAAAATATATTTAATGAGAAGACAATGTTTTCCTCTTTGAAGAATTTAAAATATACTGCATAACTAAAAACTCAGTTTTTTTTTTTGGTTGTCGTATAAAGAAAACATGAAACTTAAAACAGCAATGATAAATTGGACAAAATTAAGAAACCTACCAACCTCTGGGAGATTATCTTCAGCAGATATAGTAATATTAGGCATTAGTATATTTCAAAAGTTGTCAAAGTGTAGGAACATCTGAAACCTTACCTTAAAGCTCAAGGTAACAGAGGCAAGCTGTATGAGTTCTAATGAGCAGAGAAGGAATGATGCTCCTATACACGGGAGACAGAAATAAAGTTATCTACACCAGGACACTCAAGACTCATCAGTCTCAGGAATGAACAGCTATCAGTGAAGAGGGATGAAGATAACTTCCAGAAAGGAAAAAAATTATAACGAGATGCAAAATTACTAAGTCAAAGGGCTATCAGGGACAGCCTGGCCCTTTTTTTTTGTTAACTTGCACTCCTCTCTTTATTATTAATTACCTGGGGATCCAGAGCATAAGGAAGTTACAAAAGCCTTGATTCACAACGGTGTATCTGTTCCTATTTAAATATTCCAAAGGAAGATCAAACACAAGTATAAATCTGCATCCTCTATACAACTATTTACCAAGTTAAAAAAGAAAATGTGCGTTCTTTCTAGACTTCTTTGAATATGCCTTGCTTTGTAGATTTGACTTTGGGATCACATTTTACATAATTATAAAATAAGGTTAAATTTTTAAATAAACCCTAAAAATCCAAAATAAAATGAAACAAACACACTTCATTGTGTAACCAGTTGGTGACAAAATCACACAGAGAGGAATTATTCTGAGTGACTTTAAAGCATATTCCTAATGGGATATACACAAAGGAGAACAAAAAAAAACTCTGTAAAGATATATATATATATATCTCAATAACAGACAACAAAAATGAAAAAAGTACAGTTTTCAGTAGTGATACTGTTGGTAGCAGTGTTGTTGTTCTAAGACTGCTGTATTCAGAGTACGGAATAAAGCAAATGAGAAACTGTGGTGAGCAGAAGCCGTTTGGGCATAGGAGAAAGACGATACAGAGGTAAGAACGACAACATTAACTAAAAACCCTATAGTCTTGAACCTGAATTGCTAAGTATCAGGATGAATTACTATGTTCTTTAACTTAAGAAAAAAAAAAGGACGTGTATTTAGGTCTGTTCACCGAAAAGGCCTAGAAACAACGGCTAAGCTAGTGGTAACAAGAATCCCCAGGGCTCAGATTTTGTGGTCTCTAAATACCCTACCCCACTTAAAGGAACCAGAATTCTTCGGCAAAATGGCCGAGTCCAAATCAGGAGCAGAAAATGTTCAAGATAAGTCTGGAACATCTCGTCATGCCAAAAAGCAAGGAAGGTTTCAGTGACGACTCTTAGTAGTCAAAAGGACTCAGAAGCCATCCTGAATAGGCTTCTACTGGCCAAAGACAGGACAATGTAAACATCAAGAAGAATAACAACTGTAATCAATTGAAACAATATGCTTAAATCCATGTGTCATAATAACATTCAAAAATAAAAACTCATAGGTCCTCTTTGGAGGAACAGTTAACTATCACTCCATAAAGTTATATATAAACGTCTTCGGAAAGTTTTCTTCAAATACTAATCATATCACATCTGACATTTTAATAATAACTCAAGATTCGAATGCTCTAATCATAGGGGAAAGGGGGCAAAACTAATTCATGTATTCTGTATGGAAAGTAAAGCATCAGAAAAAAAATGAAATAGTGTTACCTGGTCAAAAGTGTGATATAAAAAATGGAAATGTTAACCTCTCTCCCAAAAAAGAGTCACTATATGTATTTTATGCATTCCAATTAACATGTCTCCATATACATGTCTTGGTAAAAGAAAATGTACCGGGCCGGCCCCGTGGCCTAGCGGTTAAGTGCTCGCACTCCGATGCTGGCGGCCCGGGTTTGGATCCCGGGCGCGCACTGACACATCACTTCTCTGGCCATGCTGAGGCCGCGTCCCACATACAGCAACTAGAAAGATGTGCAACTATGACATACAACTATCTACTGGGGCTTTGGGGGAAAAATAAATAAATAAAAAATTATAAAAAGAAAATGTACCTATACCAGAATTATCAATGATTACGGGGAGTGCTCAGAGCCCAACGGTTTTTTAAACTGTCAACATTTTAGGTACCCATTACCAGTGGACTTGAAATATTCCAAGTATATTACAGAGAGGGCAGGCTTTGAAGTTTCTGATTCCTGAGGAAAAATTACAAACCAAGGAGATATACCTCAATGTTCAACATCCTTTTACAACTTCTACTTTGGATTAAGTGAGAACCCTAATGCCAAATTGAGAAAATATTTTTAAGTTGTCCCCATAAAAATCACATAGGCTAGAGGTTATTCATTTAAAAGTTTATGGCTTTGTTTAAAAAAAAAAAAAAAGAATACTACAACTGTGCCAAATTATCAGCCTCTGGCCCCTTCTGATGCCTTGTCCAGCTAACCATGACCATCCCACGCATTTCTGAAACACTAACTCAAAAATTACTGCTCTTTACCTGGTTTACACACTCTAACCCCACTATCCTCTACTATGCTTTCCTTCCCAAATATTTTTCTTACTGTTCCTCATTGCTTCCTACCAACTGCAGAGGGAGGGGTCAGATAACTATCTGGCCAACCTCCTACCACAGTGAGATTTGTTCCAGACCTACTTACACACTGCCAAGGCCAAAATAAAACCACGATGATACTTCCTCAAATGATATAGAGTCCTCCAACTGCAGTAAGCCCAGAAGATGTCCAAGTGGTTCTACTATAATCTACGCTCTTAATGCCAATAGCATTTAACCATGGCTTAACCAAAATTAGGCTTCCTCCTGAAATACTCTTCTAAAAACTCTAAGAAAATTAACCATTTTTTCCCTAAAGTTTTCTAATGTTATGAACAGTCAATTGCCACAAACTACACTAAGCCAACTAGAGTGAGGACAAATACAACTGCCTTCCCTTCCCGCTGCAGCTGACACATTACATGAGGTATAGCATCGTGCGAGGGAGGACAGGCGGGTTTAGCCTAAAGAATAAGTCACATAAGTATGGTTAGTCAGCAGAGGCACCTCACAGTGATTTCCAATCTCCACAACAGGGCACAGACATTCTCTAGACTACATTCAAAGGATCAGAATCATCAGTGAAATCATTTCAGGATAGAATGTAAGTTAGATTGCACATCTGGATCTTCAGCTACATTCAAGGAAAGGAGACTGCTCTGAAAGGCTGCCACATTTACATTCCTAAAGGAAATCAGGAAAACCACTAAGCAAATGGTATGAATATTCTTACTTTTCCAAAACCTCTAAGAGCATTTAATAAATGTTTATTGAATGAATTGCCTTACTCCATGGAATACATATCATATCTCTCAAAATTTCTTTCTAACATCTCCCCAAAATAAAATAAACAGCCCAAAACCAATCTTAGAAGGTATCCAACAGATACTTATATGATGTTTCTATAATGGTATCACAGAGCCCTAAAATCCAACCACATGTCCTTCAGGGAAAACACATATATTCTGTATAGCACCTAACATTCATTGCACAAATACACAAAAAGCCACCAAGGATTCTAAAATCCAAAACTGGCACAATTAACCTATCACATTTATTTCAGCACACAAGCAGTACCAAAATAAGCCTCCATAAATCCTGCCTGGGTTTAGGAGAAACGTAAATAGTAAACCGGCAAGATCATGAATAAAGAAACCTCTAAATAAAGCTAATGGAAGTGGAGTGGCATTTCTAATGAAAGCTCATCAGGAGATCAAGATAAACCAAGTGAAAAGTAGAGGCTGAAAAGCACTCTCAGGGTTGCCACCTGAAGCTGTCAACTTTAAAAGCTGAGGAAAACCATCAAGAAAACTAGTTCCTTGCCATGATAAATAAATTCACCACCATCTCAAAAAGGAAGGAAGGAAGGGAAGGAGAGAGGGAGGGAAGAAAAGAAAGAGGGGCTAAGGGAGGACTTGGGGAAAACTTCAGGACACTCTCATTAACAGCCCCCCAGTTAAAGAAAACTTCCTATATCACATTCGGGCTCAATAATCTTATGTTAGAACCCTTTAGTGCCTCTTCCTTAAGAAGGCGCCAAACATGGCCTTTCTGCCATTTCCAACCATTGTTGGTTCTGCCCCCTAGACCAGCACTGCCCTACAGAACTTTCCGTGGTGACGGAAATGTTTCCTATCTGCAATGTCCAACAGCACAGCCCCTAGCCACATGTGGCTATTAAGCACTTGAAATGTGTCATGTGATTGAGGATATGAATGTTTCATTTTGTTTAATTTTAATTAATTTAAATTTAAATAGGTACACGTGGTAAGTGGCTACCATATTAAATAGTGCAACTCTAGAGTCAAAGTGAGTAAGCCTCAAATTTTATTGTTGAAGGCAGTTTTACTGACAAAATGTACCTTTCGGTAGAAGCGTGGCTGGTTGACTTAGAAAGGCATGAACTCAAAGGAAAAAAATTGTCTTCAAGTACATCTCTAAATACCAGCCATGTAGGCTCCCAAATACTGAAAGGCATACCCTGAAACTGCTTGACTTATCCTTCAAGACAGCTGAATTTGTGAATTAGAAACAATTTTTATGACATGCAAGAAACATAAATGACAAAAGAATAGAACAGAAAAATAAATCTAAAAAGTTCCAAGATTTTGATTAGTTTAACATTTTTAAAAAATAAAAGTGCTCATCACAGGTCCCAAACTGCCAATCCCTGCATCCCTAGTTTAAAAAGTTCCCTTCTCAATTACACTACTGCCTATGTTTCACTTCAATCTTTCACTACATTCAGTTTAAACCTTTGTTATACACGGCTGTCAGGCAGCACTGTCTGATAGCACTGCGACACATTTTGATGAGGACTATGAAGCAACAAGAGAACAGGACTACAGTCGCTCAATAAATAACTACTGAAAAGCTGAAATAATGAAAAATAGCTTTTTTGCAATGTTTATTAAGTTACCGGTATATACAACATTCTCTCTGAAGAAGCCAAATCTAAGATAATCATATTATACCTCTGTAATTAAATTTTGAAGTTTGCAAATAACATCCTTAGAAACCCATAAAATTAAGTTGCTAATTGTTTAATAATGACAATTTTAATGATTAAAATTGATGCTATTATTATTTTCCTATTCGAACAAATGTAACTCAAGAATAATAAATTCTCATGTATAAAGAGATTCTCTCAAAACTTCTGAATATCAGAGAATTTGATCCCATAATTTTCCTCAGTCTTTTCATCTGAGTATACTATGACAGTATTTCCTATAAATTGGCCTTCTACTAGAAAGATTTTTTATAAAGGCCAAAAAATTACAGATAGTCAAAATTATTCCATAAATACAATACATATGGAGCATGTTAAATAAAATCTACTTCTCCAACCTAATATGGTATGCAAACTTAATCTACCGCAGCTCATATAACCAAAAAAAAACCCTTTAACCTACGGTCTGAGCAAAACACATGTATAGAAAAGAAAATCAAATATGTTCTGCCCTAATAATCAAATTATACAAAACAACGGGCTTTAAATAATATCAGGAATCTCAAATGATTCCTAAAAATACAGAGTCCTTACGGACAACAAAACTACAGCAGAAAAGACACTGAGAATTATAACACACGTTATCACCTTCCTTCTGAAACTAAAAATCCCAGGACAATCTCAGAAAGTCGAGAGTTACGCTCAAGGCAACTCCTTGACATGCTGCCATTAGATCAAGCAGATTGTCTTCTGGGATGTTGCTATGGCAATCAGAGATGGCTAACCTAAAAAGAAAAAAGCAACTACTATTGTCAATTATAGTCTCAATACTAGTATCTGAAAACAAATCCAATACTGGAAGAAAAGCCATTTTATAAATGAAATACAAAGCCTACTGCTCCCGTAATCTGTCCGGACGAATGAACCTGTACAGTTTATACATCAGTTCTCACTCTCCTTCAGTAAACCAAGCAGGTTTCCTTTCCACCAATTCTTTCTCACAAGAATGGGGGAACCAGTGGACTGACAGATGGATGGGAAGGGGGACCAGAAGAGAGGGAGGGAGGGAAGACCTCCCAGCTACATTAAAAATAAAAAACAGGAGTTTTTACCTTTCAATTGCTTCCAAATCAAAGGCAAAGGCAAGTATGAAGAGGCAAATATTTTGGAGTAAAAAAAATAAAATAACACTAAAATTATTTGCAAGTTTCTCCTGGAGTGCAAAAGTTACATTTTTTTCTAACATTTTGTAATTTATTCTTCCAAATTCCTAAATTTGATGCTTCTGATTTACCTGCACATAATGATCACCACCAAACAAGAGATCCTTTCATTTCAAAGGGCATATTTCTGGTGGAGTGTTAATTTGGTTGCAAGTTAGAAAAGCCAAGAAATGCCTTCTGAAACCTTTGCTCATAAGCCCAGAATTTAAAGTTCATATCCAGTATTTACAGCATTACATCCATCTTGTATAGATTCCCTTTATAACACCACACACACACACACACACACACACACACACACTCCTTGAGACAAAAACCCTGAGCTATCTTTACAGGTACAATTAAGTCACACAGTAAAGAGCAGGATTCCTTAGTGATGTAAACAACTCCACTGGATACAAAGTTCTGAAATTTTTTTAAATCAACAGATCAGGTTAAATAACAACTACAAAATACAATATTCTCCTGCCAATATGTTGTAGTCATAGTAACAACAACAAAAAAACTAAACTGTTTCTTGGACCATCTGACTCATCTTGTTATACAATAACTCAACTCTGAGAGTCAAGAGCCATTTAATGAAATTGGAATTACTTACCAAGAAATCAATCTATCTTCCCTCAGACTGTCAAAAGGTTAAAAAAAAGAAAAAGAAAACAAAGTCTCACAACACCTATTTCAAAGGTACGAGGCTAGATCAAATATTTTCAAAATATTAACTAAAAACCTAATTAACACAAAATCAAAATTTCACTACCATATTTATAGTCAACCTAAATTTAGATGAAATATAAGTAACACCAAAATTTCTCCCTATTTAGGCACCAGCAATATCTAAGGAAAATATGATTTTCAGTAACAGCTTCTTTCTCTTTGTCTCCTTCAAACAATTTAGAAAGGAATGAGTAAAAACTGTTGGCTCAAAATTACTTCATTCAACATGCTCAAAAGTAAATAAGATAGCCCAGTCCATACTATAACTAAAAACTTTTTATCTAACTCATTGCAATTTCTATTAAGTGGCCAAAAAAGTCTATTTGGTTAACTCAGCACTACTTTATCACTAAAAAAATCCTCATACATAATAATCTTTGCTGCCCCAGAGACATATGCTTTTATTGGACTGATGAACCAAATAATTCAGGCTATCTTATTTGAAAACGTAAGCCCACTAACCCGGCTTCACATAACTACTATCAAATAGTGCATCCTCATATTTTCAGGGCAATCTTAATTTTACAAATTATCAAAATCCACACAAAAATTTCAAAGGATATCATTATATATGCACGAATTGAACTAATATAGATTACTTTTAAATGTTCCAATAAAAGAGTTTTGGGGGGAGGAAGTAGTTAAAAATATTTTATTTTTGCTTTAGTTATGCTCAATAATCTAGCATATTATAATACGATTTTTGTGTTTTTCCACCCACAAATGAAGCTGTCTAAATGATAATCAATACTTTCTTTAAGTGAACATTCCCTATTATCTTTCTTTCAGAAGTGACAAAAGCATATTTTCAGGCTATTTTTCTCAGCTGTCTTAGAGAAAAATCTGCCACCATGCATTCCATGTAACCTTCAAAGGCTCCACTGTCTAAAGCATGAAGCCAAGGAAGTCTTATACAACCTAATTCCTATCTTTCCAGCCTCAAGCACCCTCCTCTACCCTGGCCCCCCTTCTACCACACAGCCTATAAGCCCTGAAGGCATGGAGTTCTCAGCTTCAATTCAACTTCTATCCTGTGGAAACAGAAAAACCCAAAGTGCTGGGATCATAGCTTTCTTACTTTTAGATCCACAATGGCTAGCAAAGTATTTAGGAAACAGTAATTGTTCGATGTATGTTTAATAGATAAAATGTGGATCCAGCCTCTTTCCCTACACGCAGGTAGATTAATTTTAATATCAATAAATGAAAACTCTTTCACACAAAAGTTCACTACTACTTAAGAATCAAAAAACTGCATGTGATTAAAAACATATAAAAACAGCTGCTGACTGGCCTTCACTGTGTTTCACCAAGAATCATGGAGCAGACCCCTAATGTTCTCCTTACCACCAACTTCCTTGCACCAATTTCTTTAACATACTGCAGCCCAGATTAATCCTTCTAACTGCTCTAGACTCTCAAGAGATCCCACTCACAGTGTAATGAATGGTGGTAAAATGCCTTAACCCAGTATTCAAGTCCCCCCAATCTAATCTGAACTACTTTTCCAATCTTGTTTCTTCCTATTCTATCACACCCTTCTCCATAGCCAAGCTAAAAATCTAGCTACGAACAATACTTCTCTACTGTGCCTTTACTCTTGCTAGTCACTGATACTAGACTATCTTTTCTTCCTCTTGTCCCTGAAACCCACATGTCCCAAATCAACTCTCTGAAGCATCCTTTTCAATACCACTTCCTCCTTAAGACTTGCTTAATCCCAGTAACTGCAGGTCATCTCTACTCTTCCAAATTCCCAGAGCACTCTATCTGTACCTCCATTATGGTTCCTACTACACGATAAAGTGCATTATTGTTATTGATAGCCATCTCCTACTAGCATCTAAGCACCTTCAAGAATCAATGTTTGGCTCAGGAAAGAAGGGGACAGAGATGCTTCTAGAAGAAGCTATATAAAGGTCTCAAAGCTGTTGGAGAAAGTGGAAACCGTAGCAAAGGCTACTCAAGAACACCAAGTGTAGTTTAAACACGTACTGATTGGGTGATATAAACACGGGGGAAAAATTATGAAAGGTCACTTTACTGGTCAATGTAAGAAGCATGCAGCCACACTGGTACTGAATCCATGCTCTTGAGTTCCATACTCACAAACATCCTATTCATGTAAGAGATACAGCTGGTCAAGAGAAATTTGGTGGTTTGAAAGACAGTAATTGTAGCAAGGACCAACATGCTATTACCGTGTTTGATTTGACATCAAAAATCCCCAACAGGGACTGGCCTGGTGGTGTAGTGGTTAAGTTCGTGTGCTCTGCTTCAGCGGCCCGGGGTTCACAGGTTCGGATCCCGGGCGCGGACTCACACACTGCTTATCAGGCCATGCTGTGGCAGGTATCCCATATAAAGTAGAGGAAGATGGGCATGGATGTTAGCCCAGGGCCAATCTTCCTCAGCAAAAAAGCGGAGGATTGGCAACAGATGTTAGCTCAGGGCTGATCTTCCTCAAACAAACAAAAAAAAAACAATCCCCAACCAAGATGTATCTAACTAGTAAGTAGATCTGATATGTGTAATACGTAAAAACACATCATAATAATATATGACAGCAAAGTTGATATTAAGGACAGAAAACTTTGGGCGAAATCCACTGTCTTCCACTCAAAGAAAGCTTTAAACTTTGACATTTTTGACAACACTGAAGATACTTTGGGAAGTCTTTCCCTGTAGCTTGATAGAATATTAACCAAAGACCCTCACTCAACTGTGTTGAAATGTCTGCTCTCACCTT
This sequence comes from Ceratotherium simum simum, assembly GCF_057802395.1. Taxonomy (NCBI): domain Eukaryota; kingdom Metazoa; phylum Chordata; class Mammalia; order Perissodactyla; family Rhinocerotidae; genus Ceratotherium; species Ceratotherium simum. The sequence continues at coordinate 18,714,426 of NC_141934.1, read as the reverse complement.
GTGAAGGTTACATGGGATGACTAAGAGGTTGCTCGGGCACCTATCCGCTTGGATGACGTGAACAACCTATGTGGGGAAGAAGCAGGAGTCCAGTGAGCGAAACGGAGGTTTGCTTTGTTTTGTTTTGTTTTTGGCCGGCCCCGCCAAGTGGAGTTTTTATAAGCAACGGTCTTGTGGTAGTAAAGGTGCAACATGGAAAGACTTAATCTTGGGATGCAGGAGCAGATAACGGACTAAGCAAATTTTTTAAACGTTTTTATTTTGGACCTGCGAATTTAGCTGCCTTGAACCATAACTACATTCCCTTGAGTTTCAAACATAAGATTAGTCAAGTCCTATCATCCTCCTCCCACAAAAAAAAAAGAAGCTCATGTCTAGCTCATCTTTCCATCATCCCAATGTAACGGCATCTTATAAAAGACAAAACTCAAACTTCGTTCACTAAACATTTTAAACTAAAGAAACAAATCCCTGACATCACAGCAGGAACAAAAACTTGGAGGAGGAAAAAAGCTCAGAGCATTTATCATCCTGTATTGTGTACTTATCTAATTGTCCCACGAAAGGATAAACTCTGAGAGATGAATAACTGAGCTGTCCAGTTCACCAGTGAACGCCAAATACCTAGCACACTATCTGGCCCATGCTCAAAGTACAATAATATCTGAAGCCTGAATGAACAAAACGACACCACAAGAGTAAAGAAAACCCACTAAAACCTCACAAGCATCCTGACAATTATACCAAAATAAGATGCCCTAAATTCGAATTTTCATTAATCAAACTTCTTGATAAAATGAACAGCTAATTATATACTTCAAGTTCCTGGAAGGCAGTGACTGTGTCCTTCCCAGCACTCAGCAATGCTCGTTGAACTGAATTCTATGCCTCCCTCCTCCTCCAACCAGAAGAGATTCAATAATACATATTTGATAACATAACTATCTAATTAGCCTTTTTCTAATGAAACCTTTGCCAGGTCATTTTAGGAACTACTGAATTTTATTTTAACCCAAGGCATTCAGTGATTGAATTTACCTCAGCCAAAACAGAATAAAAGAAGGGGTTTAATTTTTTTCTAAGTTTCTTCAATAGCGTCCTTAATCCTAACCTTAATCTAGCTATCTAAGTAAAAACATCTCTTTAAATCTATTATTTAGGGCCGGCCCCGTGGCTTAACAGTTAAGTGCTCGCACTCCGCTACCGGCGGCCCGGGTTCGGATGCCGGGTGCGCACCGACGCACCGCTTGTCCGGCGGGGCGCACACTGACACACCGCTTGTCGGGCCATGCTGAGGCCGCGTCCCACATACAGCAACTAGACGGATGTGTGACTATGACATACAACTACCTACTGGGGCTTTGGGGAACAAAAAAAGGAGGAGGATTGGCAATAGATGTTAGCTCAGAGCCGGTCTTCCTCAGCAAAAAGAGGAGGATTAGCACGGATGTTAGCTCAGGGCTGATCTTCCTCAGAAAAAAAATAAATAAATAAATCTATTATTTAATACATTGAACAATTATTGCCCACTGCCCCTAAATATAACAAAGTCAGGATCAGTTTTCACTCTGTTCAAAACAACAGGCACTCAAAGACGACTCCTGCAATGCCAACAATTATAATTATGTCAACGAGCCAACATTTACAACAAAAACATGCTTTTTATATCCACCATGCCTTTATCCTAACTCTGGAATTCACAGTTCAGTACTCTGTGTACTTTTTGGCATTTTCCAGAAATTCAGTCTTCAGAAAACAGTTTCATACTTAATACACCAGTATTTTTTTTATGACATTAAGACCACACTTTTGAGAAAAGGATAATAAAGTTGTAAAAGACTCTCCCAATTTCAAATTTCTTCTTCAAATAACCCAAGACAAATTCTGTAATTTAATAGAGTACTTATCAGCATTATGCAAAGCACTTAAGACTAGCAGTAAAATATTCTAATGCTGGTTTTTCTGAAGAATTGACTCCATTTAGAATTCAGTGGTAATTTATATTTTCCTCACTATTTTCAGAAATCCAAAAGCCCACAAAGAATAACTTTAAAGACTTTTTCAATTACAAAAGGAACACAAATGAATTGGATGTACGTATATATAATTTTTAAATGATCTAATAAACAAACATATACCTTAGGAATTTATATCATAGTTCTTACAAGTTAGAATGAAAGTGTCAATGGATATTTACGGTATAAAAGCCAATTCCATATATCATTTTAGTAAGTTCAAAATATTTTACAAGCAGATAGAATATTAATAATCAAGAGATAGGTATTTAGGGCCGGCCCCGTGGCTTAGTGGTTAAGTGCGCGTGCTCCGCTGCTGGTGGCCCGGGTTCGGATCCCGGGCGCGCACCGACACGCCGCTTCTCCGGCCATACTGAGGCCGCATCCCACATACAGCAACTAGAAGGATGTGCAGCTATGACATACAACTATCTACTGGGGCTTCGGGGAGAAAAAAATAAAATAAAACCACATTGCTTAGACCTACTGTGTCAGAATCTGCATTTAAAAAAAAAAAAAAGAGATAGGTATTTAAATTTTTCTTTTCCTATATATAACTGGACTTTAATTTATACAGAATTTTAAAAATATATAATCAAGGAAAATGAAATAAAGAGGAAGGTGCCTACTTATAAACATGAAGAATTAAATTAATATTCATGATATTAGTGTACATTTCTGTCACATTAAAAAAAAATCTAGCAAATTGTTAAAGGTAAAGGCAGATGTCTATTTTTCCAGTATTCTAGTGTTTCAGTATTATAACAAACTACTTAGGGGATAAACTGAAGATAGATCAGCATTACAAATATAAAAATGAAGAATAAATTTATTTCAGAAGAAAATAAACATTTCGTTTTATGAATTTTTAAGTGATCTTTAGGAGTTCTTTACAAAGAGATACATGAATATAAAGATTGATTCTTTTTCTTGCGTTCCTAATGTGATCTCAATTAAAATCCCTGGATAACCAGCAAACCAAACTTTCAGAAGCATTCATCTATTGTATACATATTAATTTAAATTTTTGTGATTTCAAATTTACATCATTTCCAAGGCAAAATTATTTTGAGTGAAATGTTAATACCAAAATTGAACCACAGTTCATTTTCAAGAAGTGTTCAACCTTCTAATGAGTAAAGACTGAATTCCAGAAAGTTCTTCTCAAACTAGGTTCAGCTGCCAAATAGCTTTTCCTGTGAAATACCAAAAATATCTGTAAAGCTCCCTACATGCACTAAAACTATAATGTATAGATTACCTTTGCTCTGTTAGTGCTATTATAAACTGATGAATCTTTTCACAAAATACATATCCAATAATCATGCAATCACTTAAAATCTCCATAAAATAACAATTTGAATTATTGTTCCAATGAATATTTACTTTTCCCAAACTCTATTCTCTTCTACTCAGAGATTTCCAAAAAAAACTTATGAATGGGGGCCAGCCCGGTGGTGCAAGCCGTTAAGTGCACACGCTGCGCTGCGGCGGCCCGGGGTTCACCGGTTTGGATCCCAGGCACGCACCGACACACTGCTTGGCAAGCCATGCTGTGGCGGTGTCCCATATAAAGTGGAGGAAGATGGGCACGGATGTTAGCCCAGGGCGAGTCTTCCTCAGCAAAAAAAAAAAAAAAAAAATGAGGAGGATTGGCAGATGTTAGCACAGGGCTGATCTCCCTACCAAAAAAAAAAAAAAAAAAAGTTATGAATGCATTGTCTCTACGGCAGACTTCCCGAGTTCCTACTGCTTTCAGCAGGCCATCAAAGTACACAGACTGGCTTTAAAAAAAGGGTATAACCAATTAAAGGTTTCTGGTTTGATATAGACTGGCAGAGGTTAAATTTTATAGTCCATACACTTGAGAATTAACCAAACAAGTTACCAGGTAAACTTTTAGGCACAATACTTAACTTTGGGAAAACTAAAAGGCTGGAAAAAGACATGTGGTTCTGCTATTTAAAGAAAGCATCTCAACTAATATACTACTGAACTAAAAAGTCAGTGATTAGTTTTCAGTCCCTCTAGTGTTCAACTAGTTAAACTAACAGTCTCAATATGGTAAAGACTGCTACTTATTTATTTCATTCTAGTAAATCTGTTCCACATATTAAATACAAATGAATGTAATAAATACAAAACAAGGTGCAAAAAACAAATCAGCAGAATCTTAAATTTCTCCACATAAATCATTCAAGTTAAGATTCAGAAAGAATAAATCCAAAACTACATGCTTTCCACCTCAAGATTGATCAAGTACCCAGCATGATGCCTAGCACATAACAAGTGAACTATAAATATTTGATTATTGTCTAGTTCCCAGCTTCAACATATAACTATTTCAAACCATCATTTACTCTTAGTTTATTGCTACTATAAAATCAGGCACAATAAGCATAAATAAAAACTATTCTGCAAATAAAAAACCAAATGTGGAAAGGAAAATAGGCTTATTATGGCATGCAACATAAACTTGGAGTAGTAATTCTTGTTAATCAAACATTCTTGCTAATTCCGTATATGTAATAGTCAATAAAAAGTCCAAAACACTCTGGTCAATTGATAAGTAACATATACCATACACTTACTATAATTTTCAAGGATTAGATCACAATCCCTATTTAAAGCAATATGGGACATGATTTTAATTTTTTATTCTAAAATCCCTTTAGGAGCAAAGGCATAGATATTATCAATCATTCTTGCACAGCCAAAGCCAGAAAATGGTCAATGATAAGAGACCAGTTTTCTAAAAATCAAATGCCTATACATAAATTAATTAAGATGAAATTGACAACGTAAGGTGGAACAGAATTCAAGTTTTATCTACAGGTAGAAATTATGACCAAAACTCTGAATTGTAAAATAAATTCATGAAGATTTAAACATTCTGACAGTGGAGTTCATTAAAGGAAAAGTATGACTATGAAATGCATTCACACAGCATTTAAATCTATGCACTTTTCATATTCACTTCATGTTGTATCATAAAATAAAGCTGTAATTCCCATATTATAGATAAGAATAAAAGACAAGAAAATTTAAATGGTTTGTCTATGATGACATATATGACAGGAAGAGGCATGGTGTGAACACCCAATCTTATTTTTAGTTTACTTACCATACTTATCTTACGGTCTCTACCTCTCCAAAGGTAAAAGATAACAAAAGAATGATAAATTTCTTCCTGGCCTCTATTCCATTTTGGATATGTGAGGGTGAATAAGAGAGAGTAATCCACAATCTATGACCCACACTTCTGCTGAATGCCAGCTGAGCTAAGGTCACAAATGGAAAAAAAGAATGACAGATGGTTCCTGGCTGAGAAGATGTGATTCACTAATGATGGAAGAACTCTTCAAGCATCCTCTGGGAGACATGGCTGCACTCCACGTGTCACCAAACGGAAATTTAAACCAACACAGGAAATGTGAGCTACTGTAGGTATACGAGTGAGCGTGTTTGCAAGGATCTTTGGAGGAGACACAACAACTCTGTCAACAGTCTTTGGAAAACGCCATTTTAAAACTACAGAACTTGCTAAGTACTAACCTGCTATCTTAAATATTTAGAAAGTAGATGGAACCAAAAGGCTATCTTTAGAACAACAGAAGAAAACTGACACTATAAAATGTTTACTAAGCATTTCATTGAAAATGTTTGCCTAAATCATATACCATCTCATTTTATCATGTAGTCTATAGCCATGATATTTAAAGAAGTTAGTAATTAAGTCAGGATTTCAGGGTGAGAGAGAGAAAGCTCAAGGAAAGCTTTCGGTCATTTCGATTCTACAGTGAAACATGCAGTTCCCAGGGAGAGCCTCGGCCAAGCAAACCTAGCTCATCACTTCTACGCAGCAAGTGTGAACTCTAGTGTTGGGCTGGCAATTTATAACATATGCAGGGCAGCCAAGGTCACTCAATCCATGATGTATTTATAAGTTAACAGAGCTTCTGCCACGTAAATATCATCAAGCACTTTCACCCAATAAATAGTCTTCTTCTATAGCCCCTGTTTTACAGGAAAAGAAGAATGCAAGCTTTTTGCCTACTGTTCAAACTACTTGCTATCTACAATACTAACAAAAATAATTTATGGAAAATAATTCAATTAATTTTAATAAAACTTCTTAAATTATAAACTATAAAAAACAAGCAACTGTAAAAAGAAAAAAGGAAAAAAATTATATCACTGTCTTTTCAAATACGCAGTTAAAAAGAAATCAATGCAAGGGCCGGCCCGGTGGTGCAGTGGTTAGGTTCACGCGCTCCACTTCGGCGGCCGAGGGTTCGCAGGTTCAGATCCCGGGCACAGACCTACGCACCACTTATCAAACCATGCTGTGGCAGGTATCCCACATGTAAAGTAGAGGAAGATGGGCATGGATGTTAGCCCAGGGCCAATCTTCCTCAGCAAAAAGAGGAGGATTGGCAAGAGATGTTAGCTCAGGGCTAATCTTCGTCACCAAAAAAGAAAAAAAAAGAAATCAATGCATCAAGAAAATCTTTCAAATGTGGTCATATACTTTCCTTAAAACAGTCTTCTATAACAACAGCATGTTTTCCTATGTGATCCAGACTGCTGGGAGGACTTCATAGTATGCAACAGTGCTAAACTAATAATCTTTGTACAAACTTCTATTACATTCATTCATTTACTAATTAATTTATTCAATAAATATGTGCCAGGAATTATGCTGGTCCTACAATTACAATGA